>NC_080176.1:30201668-31689168 GCF_950295315.1 Erinaceus europaeus
AGGAAGCTTAGTGGTATCCTACATATGTGAGGTCCTGAGTTCCAATCACCACATAAAACAAAAAATAAATAAATGCTTCAGTCCCTTTACTGTGACTGTCTTTTTAAAAGTTCATTCATCTATCCATCTATTTGACAGGACAGAGGAATTAAGAGGGGAAGGATAGAAAGAGACCTGCAGCCCTGCTTCACTGCTCATGAAGTTTCCAAGTTTCCCTCACCCGCAGCAGGTGCTGTCACTGCCACAGCCTCAGAACCTGGGGGGGCGGGGGCATAGCTACTGATGTCCCTGGTGAGCCTACCCAGAGCCTCCATTGCTCCCTGCAAGTCACAGTCACTGCTCAGGGGTGTTCACATCACCGCTGAGATGCAAGTGCCCAAGCAAACTGTGAGCAGTGGGAGAAGGCTGCCAACAGGTCAGTTCTCCTCCTTGCCCCTCTGTTTCTCACTCTCTGTCTAAACAAGAATGAAATCACAAGGAGCAGTGGAGTTGTACAGTCACTGAACTCCTACTATAACCCTGGTGGGAAGAAAAGGAAAAATAGAAGAAAATGAGGGGTGGGCTGTGGCACAATACTGGTAGAATGCACATTACCATGCACAAGGACTCAGGTCCTCTACCTCACTAGTGGTAGAGCAGCAGGTGTCTTTATTCCTCTCTATCTCCCTCTCCCCTCTTAATTTTTCTCCAATAAAAATAAATAAAATATATAAAAAGGAGAAGCACATCATCAGAGCAGGTTCTCACCAAGAGCTAAAGCATTTAGCATTCTAATGTTATAGCTGATTGTCAGATGGTTGGGTGATTTCCTGAGACTTCATCAACCAGAGAAAAAAATAATTGTAAAAAATCAGAATGTCTGAAAGTAATTTCTGTGATCACACACAAGAGTGATATAAAAAGGAGATAAAATAGAAAATGGGAAGTGTGAAGTGTCACTGGTCCACTAGGTATTATGTTATATTTCATGTCCCTGATTCACTAGAGTTAAAAAAAAAAAAAAAGCTAACCATAGTACCATGATTTTGTTTTGCTATCAGTGTGTTAAAAAATGACTTTGTTTTTCATGGAACAGTCATTCTGGTATTATTAACAGCTTAGTGTTTTCACTGGCAAAGAGAGAAACAAGAAGATTCCTTCTGCCTAGCAGCTACTCTGCTCCATCACAACTCCCCTGCATGGGTGGAGCAAGTGGGGAAATCTTAAAATGCCTGTTGGTTCTTTGAGGAATCACATCTTGAGATGTGAGATTTTTCTACTGGGGTGTTGCAGTCTTTGCCTAAGCCTCTCTGTTATCTTCTTTCAATGATGTTAAAAACAACAGTACACATATCAATGCCAGAGTGGGATGTGAAAGCAGTCATGTGCTTTCTGGAAGGTGGTACATTCACATGTGGACTGTTTATCCCACCAGGACACCAGCCCCTGCCATACTCTAGTTTTTTTTAATTCCTAAATTTATTTTTTATTTTTATTAGTGAATTAATAATGATTAACAATATTATAAGATATCAGGGGTACAATTCCATATAGTTCCCACCACCAGAGTTCCATGTCCCTTCCCCTCAATGGGAGGCTTCCCTATTCTTTATGCTTCTGGGAGTGTGGACCAAAATTATTTTTAGGGTGCAGAAGGTGGAAGGTCTGGCTTCTGTAATTGCTTCTCTGCTGGACATGGATGTTGGCAGATGGATCCATACCCCTCAGTCAGTTTTTATCTTTCTCTAGTGAGGCAGAGCTCTGGAGAGATGAGATCAGGACATATTGGTGAGGTTGTCTGTCCAGGGAAGTCAGGATGGCATCATGGTAGCATTTGTGCATCTTGGTGGCTAAAATGAAGTAATATATAAAGCAAGATAAGTTTTTTAATAAATAGGAACCCAAAGGTAGGAGTAGATCAGGTGAAATTAGAGGTCTTTGTGTGGGAAGAAGCAAGGAAGTCTATTTTAGGCATGTCCCATGAGGCCCATGACTTTAGTAATTTTTGCCTGAGCCTGATAGTTAACATGGAGGTGGACTAAACATATTGTCTGGGAAGATGGTAACAGAGTTGAGAATAGGTTTAGAAAGCTGGATTAGGGCAGAGTAGCTCCAAAATATGAGAAATGTAAATAAATACATTAAATGTTATCCCATCGATCTGAGCTAGTGCCTGTATCTATTCCTATTTAGCACAGGAGCCTGTGTGACCTGAGTCCCTGTCAGTCTGAGATCACAGTCCATGGTCACAGATAGGAATATTATAAACATTCCCAAACAGATATCCAACAGGACTTACAAGGATCACCTGAAAGACTAAAGGAAAATGAATTTGCTGCCTTAAAATAGATGCTGATCATGCAGAGAAAGCTAGCTCCTTCATTCATTCAAAGGGACAAACCAAAACATTGATTCATTTGTTGCTGCTACCTTTCAAGGCTGGGTTCATTATTCCCTATACAGGTTCCTTCAGATTCTGTATGAGTTAGGTTCATCTTGGCTGCTGTAACAAATAAGCCCCTGTCAGTGGATTACAATGCTCTTCTTGCTTTGATTATCTGTTACAGGTAACTCCTGCTCCACTGTGCAATTTAGGACTTGGATCTTTCAACCTAGTGGTTCTGCCTTCTCAGCAGGAAGGAGCAGAAGAGATGGATAAGGAGGGTCCCCTTTCCTGTCTCTTCTGCTTACATAGTGAGATTAGTCTAGATGTAACACGCATGCTAGGGGTAGAGGGATGTTTGTACTAAATAAGGCGTCTAACTGGTGCTCTTTCCAACACACAGCTCTGCACTGCACAAAATTAGAGGCTAACTAGCCTTCTCCTCCTCTTTCTCCTCCTCCTCTTCCTCCTCCTCCTTCTCCTCCTCCTCCTCCTCTTCCTCCTCCTCCTCTTCTCCCTTCTCTGTAGTCTTCCTCTGCTCCAGGTCACTCTGTCCCCCTACACCCATACACATATATTCTTAGGGCTCTGCTCATACAAAGTCTTGGGGCAGGGGGGAGGGATGGTGGTGGCACACCAGGTTAAGTTCACATAGTATGAAGTGCAAAGGCCTGTGCAAGGATCTGGGTTCAAGCCCCCGCTCCCCACTTGCAGGGGTTCTGATTCATGAGCACTGAAGCAGGTCTGTGGGTGTCTTTCTCTCTCCCTCTTTATCTCCCTCTCCTCTTTGAATTTATCTCTGTCCTATCCAATAAAATGGAAAAAATGGCCACCAGGAGCAGTGGATTCATAGTGCCAGCACTGAGACCCAGTGATAAACCTCAGAGGCAAAATAATAATAATACATCTAGGCAGTAGACATCAGTTTTCTGTTTGACTAACAGCCATGTAGGCTAAGAGAAGTTTCATCCATTGCTTGAATTCTCAGCACAACCAGGTTGGTATAATCATCCAGATCTATGTGACCCTAAAACCCTGGCTCCCTCTAATAGATGATGTGGCATATAACAGGGAGTCATTCAGTGTTTTCAATACACAAAGCACTGCAACTTATTGGGAACTGGTGTGTGAAGCAGCATGATCCTCTCAGCTGATATAAATAATGTGTTTCTCACAAATTGGCTAATCAATGCCAAATGAATTAGTGTGACCACCTCCCCCCAGGAAATGCTAAACAATGATATTGTTACTTATTTCTGAGGGTTCCCCCCTCCCAGGGTCACTTCAGAGAATCACAAGACATTCACATGTGTGATCATTTATAAAAACAGTAGGAACTGTTTTTATAAGATATCAAAGCACCAGGCAGTGGCACACCTGGTTAAGCTCACACATTACAGTGCACAAGGACCTGAGTTCAAGCCCCTAGTCCCCACCTGTAGGGGGTAAAACTTCACAAATGGTGAAGCAGGGCTGCAGGTGTCTTTCTGTCTCTCTCCCTCTCTCCTCAATTTCTCTCTGTTTCTATACAATAATAAGTAAATAAATAATTATCAAAATTTAAAAACAATAAGTATAATAAGATGTCAAGGCTTTATTATGATTTGAATGGAGAGTTTATATTTATCTTTCTTTTAAAAAAGAACTACTTCAATCTGACTTGTGGTTCAGTAAAAATAAAAGTGATGCTTGGAAAGCAGTCTTCCTGGGTTTAGTAAATTCATGTGGTTGGTTTTGGTTTGCTATCAAGTTGAACTCTGGTTCCTAGAAAAAACAGAGCTTTGTTTCAAGTAAAATAGTATGTAGTGTGTGTTTCCTTTTTAAATTGCTCCAAGTAGAGTCATTTTTCTCTTCTTCCAAGGTAATTCATCTTGGATGAGGTGACTACCATATCTCCTTGCCTGTACTATGCCCCTCTCTAAATATGCCCACCCATCTCATTTCTGCTTCTGTTTTGCCTCCTGTGGTTTTTCACATTGACTGGCCAGGTCATGAAAGTGTGTCTGAATTCAAGTTTGCAGGCCTTCAACTGGGACTGAAAGGGAGTCCCAGGGGGGTTGATTGTGTGTAACAAATCAACCTGTCACTTGATGACAAAAGCCACTTGCTTGGGAGTAGGGTGGTAGCGTAGCGGGTTAAGCGCACATGGCACAAAGCACAAGGACTGGTATAAGGATCCCGGTTCAAGCCCCTGGCTCCCTTCCTGCAGGGGAGTTGCTTCACAGGCAGTGAAGTAGGTCTGCAGGTGTCTATCTTTCTCTCCCCTTCTTTGTCTCCCCCCTCTCTCCATTTCTCTCTGTCCTATCTAACAATGACAACATCAATAACAACAATAATAATAACTACAACAATAAACCAACAAGGGCAACAAAAAGGAATAAATAAATATTTTTTAAAAGCCACTTGCTTATTCTCATGGATGCTTCAGACCTGATATTTGATTTGATTTTTTTTATTTTACTAGTGATTTCATATTGATTTATAAAGTTATAATAGGGATACAACTCCACACCATTCCCACCACCAGAGTTCTGTATCCCCAGTCCCTCCATTGGAAGCTTCAGCAGTTCTACCAAGGTTGCAGATATGCGTTAACTATTATTTCTACAACTATATGTCCATATTTTTCTGTGGTCCCATCTTCTCTTCCAAGTCACACATAGACCTACTAATACTTCTGAATACTCTCTTCCTCTTCTGTCTCCAGGTCCTGATGGAGTTGGGAGTTCAGAACCCTCTGGTCATCCTCCCCCTATAACTTCTCCCCCCACATGGAGTATGGACCAAAATTCTTCATGGGGTGCAGAAGGTGGAAATTCTTGCTTCCTAAGTGCTTCTCTGCTGGACATGGCCATTGGCACAGACCTGAGATTTGAGAAGGACGTTGTAGGAACAGCTTGTCTCTGCTCTGTAATATCTGCAACCTCAGCTTAGAAAGCCATTAGCACGGGTCAGGATGGTAGCTCGCCTGCTAGGACAATGTGTTGCCATGAGCCCAACCTTGATTCAATCCCTGGGACCCTCTGACCTGTTTCTCAGATGAATCTGCTGCCATCTCCCTGTAGCTTCTCCTCATGGCCTGGGCCTTCCCACAGCCTGTACCTGGGTTCCAGGAGCAGATGTCCCAAGGATACAAAGCAGAAGTGACAGATGTTTTAATGATCTGCCTGAGAATGATAGGGGCCTAATGCCCACAATACTCTATTAGTTTGAGGGAACCCTCAAGGTTCAAAGGCAGGGAGAGTACAGAGAAGCCCACCACTCAGTGGGAGCACTGTCAGGTTCATAGGGTAAGGAGCAGAGGTGGGTGATATTGTAACAGCCACAACACAGTCTGTTACTGGGGGTTCAAGAGACAACCCTAAGAAGGTGGCAGCTGCGTTATCACTGTTTATGTCTAGCTGGATGGTTGCTGTGTTGCTGCAGATGTGACTCTGGAAAGAGCAAAGCCAAAGCAGACTGGACTGCCTACTGGACTTCACAAAAGATTTAGAATTGACCACAGAGAGAGATAACACAAAGAAGACAGCTGTCTAGACCACATGTCACTGTTCCTCTTGGTTTTTGTCTTCTACAGAGCAGGTCCCATCGGTCCCAAGATGCTGATGTGTTCTCAAGTTCCAAAAGCCCTATAGTGATAATACCCAGGTGTGTGCCTCTTCCACCCAAGTGCCAGAACACATTTTTCTGAGTCTCAAATAGAGCCTGGAGACAGGGAAACAGTACCATGGTAACACACAGGATGTACTGATAAAGACCAGAGGTTCCTAGGTTCAGTCCCCAGAACTGCCAACAGTCAAAATGGAGTGGTGCTCTCACTAAACAACAGATCATAAAAGCATTCAAGAAGGAGGCTGGGAGGTGGTTCACCCAGTAGACAGATGTGTTCCTAGGCTTGAGGACCTGGGTTGGAAGTCCTAGCTACTACTTGGGAGCGCTTGTGCAGGAAAGGAGGAAGCTTCATGAGCTATAGAGTGGAGCTGAAGAGTCTCTCCTCTTCATGCCTCTCTCTACCTCTCCATCTCACCTTCTATGAAAGGAAGGAAGGAAGGGAGGGAGAGAAAGGGAAGGAAGGGATGGAGAATAGAGGGACTGAGGAAATGTTGGTACATTTCGTTGAGTGCACATGTTACCATGCACAAGGACCCGGGTTCAAGCCCCTGGTCCCCATCTAAAGTGGGGAAGTTTCATGAATGGTAAAGTAGTTCTTCAGATATCTCTCTTTTCCTCTCTATCCCTCCCTCTCATATTTTCTCAGTCCTATCAAATAAAAGAAAAAAATACATATGCTCACCAGGATCAGTAGATTGTAGTACAGACACCAATCCCCAGCAATAACCCTGGTGGAGATAATAGCCCACTGGATAGTACATTTACTTTGCTAAATAAATCCTGGGTTTCCCTCTCAGGTCTACTCTCCTTACCACAGCCTGATTGACAGTGGACACACACACCCCTTAAGATGCCTGGCCTCTCATGCCCCTGAGCACATCAGAATCCAATGACACACTACGAGCACAGTAGCTTAATGCTGGGGACATGGCACCTACATCTTTCTCCACGGTGGCCAGTCACCCTGGTATCCCCAGATGTGGGGCTTCTGAAGGCTGGCACAGCCTGACTCTCAGCCATTGCCCTCAGGGTCTTTAGTTTAGCCCTCCAGCAAAGGGAGGACATGCCTTCCCCTGCGGTCTGGATCTAACTCCCAATTTCCCATGAACTAGGTATGAAAATCCTATAGCACACACATGCTTCCAGATTCACCACCACCTCTGATACTCAGAATTGCTGGAATATTCTGAAATAGGTGTCCTTAGTCCCTATCCTGCAGGAAGGAAACCAGAGCTTAGAGGAAGGCCCAGATAAGGCTCCAGTGTCTTGAACTGAGATGAAGCGGTCAGCTACCTTCTACTAGTTGCTCCTTCCCTCTAAGTGCATGGCCCTTACTGCTTTAGAAATCCTAATTTCAAGTTTGATGGCATGAGGCCTAGTGATGGCACACACGGTAGAGTGCCCACATTGCCATGGGCAAGGACCTGGGTTCAAGCCCTCAGAATCCACTTTCAGGGGAGAAGTTTGCTGAGTAGTGAAGCAGTGCTGCTGGTCTCTCTGTCTGTCTGTCTCCCTCTCAATCTGCCCCTTCTCTTTCACTTTCTCTCCATCCCATTAATGCCTTTCTCAAAGAGTCCTGGGAAACCCCCAATTCACTCTGCTTCCTCCCTTCCTTCTCCCTTTCCTTCCTTGCGAGACCACCAATTGCTTTTCCATCCTGATTCTTCTGGGCTGGAGCCAGTACCCCTTTTCTCTCATCAAATAGCCCACATCCCAAAGAGAAATGTGGTTACAGAGCAAGCCTTGGAGTCTTTCTCTAAAGAGTCTTCTGGGGTCAGGCAGTGGCACACCTGGCTAAGTGCACACTTTATGGTGTGCAAGGATGCCATTTTAAGTCCTTGGTCCCCACCTGCAGTGGGAAGGTTTTGCAAGCAGTGAAGCGGAGCTGAAGGTATCTCTCTGTCTCTCTCCCTCTCTATCTTCCCCTTCCCTCTCAGTTTCTCTGTCTCTATTGAAATAATAAATAACACTAAAAATAAGAATAAATAATTTTTTAAATAAACAGAGTCTTCCATGTGGTGAATTTTAACAACATACCCACCACCCCCTGAACCCCCACACCCCCACCCCCACCTCTGCAGGCAGGCTGAGGCACACCTCACGGGGGCTGGCCTGACTCATTAAACCACACTCAAGGGGGGAGGTAATATGGCGACGGCCTGAGAAGTCGCTAACAGCGAGTGCTCTGATAGCATCGTCGGCAAAGGTAGGATTTTCTGCCTTTAGCAGGCCAGTCAATAAGGGGGGGGGGGGCACCAAAGAAGTTATTACAGTTTAATTTGGGTTAACAATTAGAGCAAAGGTGACACGGACTAGCGGGGCTCCAGAATTCCCAGGCGGCGCCAGGCAAGGCGAGTGCGCCGGGCATTGTCCTCCGCCCGCCCGGGAAGGCGGCTCCTCCGCCGGTTGCAGAGCGCGGCGGGCAGAGGACCCGGAGAGAGCACTTTAGCTCAGGGGCTGCCTCTTGGGAGTTGCCAGGGTCCACCGCGACCCTGAGGGTGGATCCAAAGACTTCTTGAGTATAGCTCTCATTGGATCAAAGGACTTGGAGCTAGTTTTCATTTTTGAGAAATCCTTTAAAAAAGTCTGGAGGGCGGGGTCTCCCGGAAAATGGCGCCCGGAGAAGCAGAAGCGGCTAGCCTTTGAGCTCCGGACACATCTCGTGTAAACAATAGGATTTTCTGCCTTTAGCAGGCCATCCAATAAGGGGCCATAACGGTCATACCAAGGATGTTTCTATAACTTAATTTGGGTTAAGAATTAGAGTAGGGGAAAAAATTCTTTTTTCTTCCTTTTAATTTTCAAGCATACATCCTTCCCGCCGCCCCCCTTCCCCCCATAAGCAGTGCCTGGGACCAGCTACTAGCAGGATACCCCATACCACCAAACAGGGTTTTTTTTTTTTTTTTTTCTTTTTCCTTTTTTTTTTTTTTTTGTTAATTCACTGATACACATTTGGGAAGTTCCTCGCACTGCTCTTTAATTACAACTCTTCTTCCTATCTTCTCCCTTTCTCTCTCTTATCTCTCTCAATCTCTCTCTTTTTTTTTCTTTTTTTTTTTTTTAATCTTGTCATACACTTCTTTCTTCTTTGCCTTTCTGAATTTATGAATTACTTTGGGGAAGAAATCTGACCCAGAGTGGACTCTCTATGTGTGTATCTCTGCTCTAGTTCCCTTTACACTCTTGTTACCCTTAGAATATACACTGGATAGTAGATTTGCATAACTGTCTATTCTTGCTATCCTCTCTTCCTTTTCTCTTTCTTCACTGGGATTTGGTTACTATTTTTTCACGGACTGGAGAAATTGTTTGGCTAACTGGTAACGATTAAACTCCTTCAATACTTACTTCAGTTGCTACGGTTATTCCGGAGGTTGGTGAGTGCAATTGTCATAAAGGTATTTAGTACAGTGTTACTTGTGCTCAAAACACAACAACTGAGGAACAACAGAACATTAAAAAAAAAAAAAAAGAGAGAAACACATAAATTAAAAAAAAATGGGTAGATTAAAAACAAATAAAACTGCTACCCCAATGAATGAAGACAAGAGCCCAGAAGAAACCACAAATCAGTCAGAATTAACCATAGATAAGAAAAGTATGCAAGCAATAATAAACTTATTAATCACAGAAATGAAAACAACATTGGAGGAAAGAAATGGCAGTATTAGGGAAACAACAGTTGAGACCCCCAAGGAAAATACTGATTATCTTGAGACAATTAGAGAACTGAAAGCTGAAATAGCTGTAATGAAGAAAGAAGCTGAGGCAAGGGAAAGCAGACTAACAGAAGCAGAAAACAGAATTAGTCAGACAGAGGATGAGTTAGAGAAAACTAAGAAAGAGGTGAAAGAGCTTAAAAAGAGATTGAGAGACACTGAAAACAACAACAGAGACATATGGGATGATCTCAAAAGAAGTAACATTCGTATAATTGGCCTGCCAGAGGAAGAAAGAGAGGAAGGGGAAGCAAACATCCTAGAGGAAATAATACAAGAAAATTTCCCAGACCTGAATAACAGAAAGGATATCAAGGTGCAAGAGGCCCAGAGAGTACCAAACAGAATCAACCCAGACCTGAAAACACCAAGACACATCATAGTCACAATGAGAAGAAGTAAGGATAAAGAAAGGATCCTAAAGGCTGCAAGAGAGAAACAAAAAGTCACATACAGGGGAAAACCCATAAGACTTTCTGCAGATTTTTCAACTCAAACTCTAAAAGCCAGAAGGGAGTGGCAAGATATCTATCGAGCCCTGAATGAAAAAGGGTTTCAACCAAGGATTATATATCCTGCTAGACTTTCATTCAAGCTAGATGGAGGGATCAAAACCTTCTTAGACAAACAACAGTTAAAGGAGGCAACTATCACCAAGCCGGCCCTGAAAGAGGTATTAAAAGACCTCTTATAAACAAGAACATCACTATAATACTTGTAATATATCAGAGCAAACAAATTGTTTTTTTAGAACAATGGCACTACAATACATTAAATCCATAATATCAATAAATGTCAATGGCTTAAACTCACCCATCAAAAGGCACAGGGTGGGGGGATGGATCAGAAAACATAACCCAACCATATGCTGCTTGCAAGAATCACATCTGTCACAACAAGATAAACACAGACTTAAAGTGAAAGGATGGAAAACTATCATACAGGCTAACGGTCCACAAAAAAGGGCAGGAACAGCCATTCTCATCTCAGACACGATAGATTTTAAATTAAATAAAGTAATAAAAGATAGGCAAGGACATTACATAATGATAAGAGGATCAATCAGCCAAGAAGACTTAACAATTATTAACATCTATGCACCCAACGAGGGACCATCTAAATACATTAAACACCTATTGAAAGAATTTCAAAAATACATCAATAGAAATACAATAATAGTGGGAGACCTCAATACCCCACTCTCACACTTAGACAGATCAACAAAGAAGAGAACCAATAAAGATATAAGAGAATTGAATGAAGAGATTGACAGACTAGACCTCTTGGACATTTTCAGACTCCTCCACCCCAAAAAACTGGAATACACCTTCTTTTCAAATCCACACAACACATACTCAAGGATAGACCACATGTTAGGCCACAAAGACAGCATCAATAAATTCAAGAGCATTGAAATCATCCCAAGTATCTTCTCAGACCACAGTGGAGTAAAACTAACTTTTAACAACAAACGGAAAATTATTAAAAGACATAGAATTTGGAAACTAAACAACATGCTCCTTAAGAACCACTGGGTCAGACACTCACTCAAACAGGAAATTCAAATGTTCCTGGAAACTAATGAAAATGAAGACACAACCTATCAAAATATTTGGGACACAGCTAAAGCAGTACTGAGAGGGAAACTTATAGCTATACAATCACATATTAAACACCAAGAAGAAGCCCAAATGAACGAACTTACTACACACCTCAAGGACTTAGAGGAAGAGGAACAAAGGAACCCTAAAGCAACCAGAAGGACAGAAATCACTAAAGTTAGAGCAGAAATAAACAACATCGAAAATAAAAGAACCATACAAAAGATCAATGAAGCCAAATGTTGGTTCTTTGAAAGATTAAACAAAATTGACAAACCCCTAGCCAGACTCACCAAACAAAAAAGAGAGAAGACTCAAATTAATAGAATTGTCAACGATACAGGAGATATCACAACTGACACCACAGAAATCCAGAGAATTCTGCGAAACTTCTATAAAGAACTATATGCCACCAAGCTAGAGAATCTGGAAGAAATGGAACAATTCCTAGAAACCTATGCACTTCCAAAACTGAACCAAGAAGAACTACAAAATCAAAATGCACCAATCACAGACAAAGAAATTGAAACCGTTATTAATAATCTCCCCAACAACAAAAGTCCTGGACCAGATGGCTTCACAAACGAATTCTACAAAACTTTCAGGAAACAGTTAATACCCATACTTCTTAAGCTATTCCATAAGATTGAAGAAACAGGAATACTCCCTTCCACCTTTTATGAAGCCAACATCACCCTGATACCAAAAGCTGATAGGGACAGAACAAAAAAGGAAAACTACAGACCAATATCTCTGATGAACATAGATGCCAAAATATTAAACAAGATCTTGGCCAACCGGATACAGCAACACATCAAAAAGATTGTTCATCATGACCAAGTGGGATTCATCCCAGGAATGCAAGGCTGGTTCAACATCCGTAAATCAATCAATGTCATTCATCACATCAATAAAAGCAAAGCCAAAAACCACATGATTATCTCAATAGATGCAGAGAAAGCCTTTGACAAAATCCAACACCCATTCATGCTCAAAACTCTACAAAAAACGGGAATAGATGGGAAATTCCTCAAGATAGTGGAGTCTATATATAGCAAACCTACAGCCAACATCATACTCAATGGAGAGAAGCTGAAAGCATTCCCCCTCAGATCAGGGACTAGACAGGGCTGCCCACTGTCACCGTTACTCTTCAACATAGTATT
Organism: Erinaceus europaeus; assembly: GCF_950295315.1. Classification (NCBI taxonomy): domain Eukaryota; kingdom Metazoa; phylum Chordata; class Mammalia; order Eulipotyphla; family Erinaceidae; genus Erinaceus; species Erinaceus europaeus. The sequence goes on from NC_080176.1 coordinate 30,214,132, forward strand.
GGAAGTTCTTGCCATAGCAATCAGGCAAGAGAAAGAAATCAAAGGGATACAGATTGGAAGGGAAGAAGTCAAGCTCTCACTATTTGCAGATGATATGATAGTATACATAGAAAGACCTAAAGAATCCAGTAGAAAATTACTGGAAGTTGTTAGGCAATATAGCAAGGTATCAGGCTACAAAATCAATGTACAAAAATCAGTGGCATTTCTTTATGCAAACACTAAATCTGAAGAAGAAGACATCCAGAAATCACTCCCATTCACTGTTTCAGCAAAATCAATCAAATACCTAGGAATAAAGTTGACCAAAGAAGTGAAAGACTTGTATACTGAAAACTATGAGTCGCTACTCAAGGAGATAGAAACTGATACCAAGAAATGGAAAGATATCCCATGCTCATGGATTGGAAGAATAAATATCATCAAAATGAACATTCTCCCCAGAGCCATATACAAATTTAATGCAATACCCATCAAAGTTCCACCAAGCTTCTTTAAGAGAATAGAACAAACACTACAATCATTTATCTGGAACCTGAAAACACCTAGAATTGCCAAAACCATCTTGAGGAAAAGAAACAGAAATGGAGGCATCACACTCCCAGACCTTAAACTATATTATAAAGCCATCATCATCAAAACAGCATGGTACTGGAACAAAAATAGGCACACAGACCAGTGGAACAGAATTGAAAGCCCAGAAGTAAATCCCAACACCTATGGGCATCTAATCTTTGATAAGGGGGCCCAAAGGATTAAATGGAAGAAGGAGGCTCTCTTCAATAAATGGTGCTGGGAAAACTGGGTTGAAACATGCAGAAGAATGAAATTGAACCACTTTATCTCACCAGAAACAAAAATCAACTCCAAATGGATCAAAGACCTAGATGTCAGACCAGAAACAATCAAATACTTAGAGGAAAACATTGGTAAAACACTTTCCCACCTACACCTCAAGGATATCTTTGATGAATCAAACCCAATTGCAAGGAAGACCAAAGCAGAAACAAACCAATGGGACTACATCAAATTGAAAAGCTTCTGCACATCCAAAGAAACTATTAAACAAACAGAGAGACCCCTCACAGAATGGGAGAAGATCTTCACATGCCAGACATCAGACAAGAAACTAATCACCAAAATATATAAAGAGCTCAGCAAACTTAGCCGCAAAAAAGCAAATGACCCCATCCAAAAATGGGCAGAGGAAATGAACAAAACACTCACCACAGAGGAGATCCAAAAGGCTAACAAACATATGAAAAACTGCTCTAGGTCACTGATTGTCAGAGAAATGCAAATTAAGACAACACTAAGATACCACCTCACTCCTGTAAGAATGGCATACATCAAAAAGGACAGCAGCAACAAATGCTGGAGAGGATGTGGGGACAGAGGAACCCTTTTACATTGCTGGTGGGAATGTAAATTGGTACAGCCTCTGTGGAGAGCAGTCTGGAAAACCCTCAGAAGGCTAGACATGGACCTTCCATATGACCCAATAATTCCTCTCCTGGGGTTATACCCCAAGGACTCCATAACACCCAACCAAAAAGAGGTGTGTACTCCTATGTTCATAGCAGCACAATTCATAATAGCTAAAACCTGGAAGCAACCCAGGTGCCCAACAACAGATGAATGGCTGAGAAAGCTGTGGTATATATACACAATGGAATACTATGCAGCTATCAAGAACAATGAACTCACCTTCTCTGACCCATCTTGGACAGAGCTAGAAGGAATTATGTTAAGTGGACTAAGTCAGAAAGTTAAAGATGAGTATGGGATGATCCCACTCATCAACAGAAGCTGACTTAGAAGATTTGAAAGGGAAACTAAAAGCAGGACCTGATCAAATTGTAAGTAGGGCACCAAAGTAAAAACCCAGTGGTGAGGGGTAGACATGTAGCTTCCTGGGCCAGTGGGGGGTGGGAATGGGCGGGAGGGATGGGTCACGGTCCTTTGGTGATGGGAATGGTGTTTATGTACACTCCTAGCAAAATGTAGACATATAAATCAGTAGTTAATTAATATGAGAGGGGGAAATCAATTGTATGTCTCAAAGGTTCTCAAAAGACAAACTGAATCTTTTTAATAGATAGGCTACGTATTTGATATGCGGACTCTCTCAAAAGCCTAGACCAAGTAGATTAGAAGCTTCCAATAGCACAGCTATATACAAGATACTGGGTACTGTACAGCAAACCATAACAAAGGGACTTTTCAAAGTTAACCCAATTAACAAATAATGTGTGGGTAATATTAACTATTGATTGTCTTTTTGAACCCTAAGACAGCAGGAACCTCACATCTTCACTATAGAGCCCCTACTTCCCCCAGTCCTGGCACCCTTGGATAGGGCTCACTTTCCCGTATGCTTCTCCCAATCCATACCAAATAATATTGCATCCGCCGATCACAACCTAACCAAAGCAACGATTGCCATCTCAACATGCTTCACCTCAGAGTGTATCCAGAGACTTCACGTGTGGAATGACAACCCTTCAGCTTCATTACTCGGGTGAGACCTTTCCTTTTATAGTACACTCTAATTTCATCTCAGGTAGTTCACTTTCTAACAAAGTCCCATAACCTAGACATACACCAGTTTCTGTGAGAGAGAGCGTATGTGCACACGTATCCATAAACTACTGCAAAATATATACCTGAAAGCAGGATTACACTAGAGTTTGCAGTGAGTACCTCCCCAACACTTCCTCTCCACTATTCCAATCTTGGGATCCATGTTTGCTCAACAAATTGATTGGCTTTGTATGTTAACTCTCTTTTCAATCACCAGGTTCCAGATGCCACCAGGATGCTGGCTAGGCTTCCCTGGATTGAGGACCCCACCAATGTGTCCTGGAGCTCAGCTTCCCCAGAGACACACCTGACTAGGGAAAGAGAGAGGCAGACTGGGAGTATGGACCGACCAGTCAACACCCATGTTCAGCAGGGAAGCAATTACAGAAGCCAGACCTTCTACCTTCTGCAACCCTCAACGACCCTGGGTCCATGCTCCCAGAGGGCTAGAGAATGGGAAGGCTATCATGGGAGAGGGTGGGTTATGGGGATTGGGTGGTGGGAATTGTGTGGAGTTGTACCCCTCCTACCTTATGCCTTTGTTCACTAATCCTTTCTTAAATTAAAAATTTAAATAAAAAAAAAAAAAAAAGAAAAAAAAAAGAAAAATAAAAAAAAATAAAAAAAAAAAAAACCACACTCAAAGCCATAAATTACAGGTTTGCCCCCTCCCCTCCCTCTGAATGGAGTGCTCACGCGAAATCTATTTACAAGGAATGTTAACTCAATAAATGTATTCATTACACCTGCCAGAAAGTATAGTCAGCGCTTCCTCGCTGGCCACAGTGCCTTTGTGTTAAGGATGACAGTAGTGGTGGTGGTTGTTTGTGCTACTTAATTTAGCACTAGGGGGTGAGGGGCAACTCCATTTGGAGACCATGCTGGGAAGCCAAAGGCAGACTGGAGGCCTGGGAGGAGAACCTGCCTGATCTGGAGCCAGGGCACTGGGCATGTGCTAAGCATGATTACAAAGGACTGGAGGTTTCTCTAGGCTATGCCATCTGCCCTTTGTTCCACACCGGGGCCTCAGCACAAGCTCAGGGGCCTCATTCTCTACAGCCACCCACCCCCATGCCTCTGCTAGCTCCTACTTGCCTTCTCTGTCTCTGGTGCCTTGAGTCTATCCACCAGCCAACCTCTCTAAAGTTCTGAGTCTGATACTGTGGCATCCACACATCAGTGGTGTCCTGTGGGCCAAGAAATGAAAAACAAACCTCCAGCTGGCTTGGCACAAACACCCTTTGCCACCCCAGCCAGCTGCAGCTCTGGCTAACCCAGCCCTCGCCCCACACCCCAAGATGAGGCCCACGGCCCAGCCGTACACCTGCAAGCCAGTCACCACTCCTTGGCCAAACAGAGTCCCCCGCACCTAAAGAGACCTCTTTTCCAAGAGCCTTGCCCACCCAGCAAATGTGTCCCCAACATTCCATCCCCAGCTTCCTCAGGAAGTTTCTGTGGTTGGAAAGCTTTTCACCCGCCTCTGGTGCACTTTGAATGAGCTTTCAGCTCAAATCCTCACTCTCTGAGCTAGTTAGATGGAAGCCCTGGTTTGCCTCTCTGTGTCTGAGACAGGAACATTCAAATGAGAACTTTTGCAACTTTTACAAGACGTGCAGATTATTGGAGTTCAGCTGAAACTGTTGTGGAGTCCAGGAATGCACAGATACACACACTCATACACACACACACACACACACACACACACACACACACACACACACACTTGGCTGAGGGAGACAGCATAATGTTTCTGCAAAAGACTTTCATGCCCATGGCTCTGAGGTCCCAGGTTCAATCCCTGACACACAACATAAGCCAGAGTTGAGTCATGCTCTGATCTCTGATCTTTCTCTAAATCTCTTTCATTAAAATAAAATAGTTTTTAAAAGAGCAGCCTCAGGAGATGGAATGAGGGTTAAAATTTTGGACTCTCAAGCATGAGGCACCAAGTTTAATTCCCAGCATTACATATGCCAACTGGTGTCGTTGGACTGACTCTATCTATCTATCTATCTATCTATCTATCTATCTATCTATCTATCTATCTCCTCTTCCCTTCCCAATAAATAAATATTTAAAAAGACTAGGACTATAGTGCAATGATTCTGCAAAAGACTTTCATGCCTGTAGCTCTGAGGTCCCAGGTACAATCTACACCACCACCTTCAGCCAGAGATGACTAGTGCTCTGGTCTCTCTTCTTTCTCTCTCTAATTGAAGATAATAAAGATCTTGTTAAAAGAAAGAGAAAATTTCTTTACAAAATTTAGACATCTATTTATTTCTTTATATGCCAACAGGGTTATCTCTGGGTCTTGGTGCCTATACCATTCCATTGTTCCTAGCAGCTATTTTTTTTCTCTCTTTTTGATAAAGGATCAGAGATGGGCTGGGCGGTGGTGCAGGTGGTTTAGTGAACAAATTTCCACACACAAGGACCCTGGTTCAAGCCCTAGGTACCCACCTGAACAGGGAAAAGCTGGCTACAGCTATCTCTCTGTCTCTCACCCTCGCTATCTCCCCTTCCCTTTAGATTTCTCTTGGTCTCTATCCATAATAAAAATTTTAAAAATATAAATATCAAAGGATGGAGGGGGTATTGTTTCTCATGACTGCAGGGGTGGTTCTGCTGAGCTGTTATGGGAACTGATAGTTCAGCTCACAACTAACATTATTGGGCCTTTGTGCCAAGGACCAAACCACCCAGTAGGCAGCAGGGCAGCCTCTGTGCATTGGTGGACCAAGGAATACAAAATGAGCCTTCTGCCCAAAATCCCTGTCTGTTGCCTTGACTACCTGTGACCTTCTGGCATGAACATTTTGCCTGCAGCCAACCAACATAAAATCTTTAAGGTCTGGGCTCTCACTGGTATTTCCTAACCATGGTGTACTGATGGTTAAAATTCTAAAAAAAAAAAAAAAAAAAAAAAAAAAAAAAAATCTGAGAGAACCCAGGACATGGGAAGGGGAACTTACATTTCAGAAGTCTTCACAGGAGCTAGGAGGTGGTACACCTGGTTAAGTGAAGGTGCTATCATGCACATGGACCTGGGTTCAAGCCCCTGGTCTCCATCTGCAGGGGAAAGTTTCATGAGCTATGAAGCAGCGCTGCAGGTGTCTCTCTGTCTCTGTCTCCTTCTCTATCCCCCTGCCCTCCCAAGTTCTCTCTGTCTTATCAAATAAAATGGATTTTAAAAAATAGTCTTCCCATATGTCTGAGATGAAGTGTTTGTGGGCATTCAGTGGAGTAATAAGTGATACATACTTCATCTCAGACACATGGGAAGATTTTTTTTTTTTTTTTTTGGAGATGGGGAAAGTGAGGAATATGCTGTTTGACTTACTTGCCCAGTTTTATACAGCAGTGAAAGCTACAGTTATCTGATTCTGAAGCCTTTAATTACTTCATTGTCCCAATCCATTCTCCAAGTGATGTCACCCAACAGGTTCTAAAGGAAAAGAAACGGGCTTAAAATATGGGATGTTGCTGCAGGAGATAATTAGTTCCAACAGGCCAGAGAGGCTCTGGGAAATAGATGCCAGAGACAAGGGGATCCTTCCCTCTGGGTGGAGCCTCAGATAGCAAGTAATGGGATCCCAGGAAGACAATTCCACAGCTCAGCCACATAAAGGTGGCTGGTGGTTATTTTGTGTCCCCAAGCATGAGATTTATTTAACTTCCTGTTGGTAGAAACCTATAAATGTTATCATGGTCCCAGCTGTAAAGTTTTGTGGTTCCTTTTAAAATACCTAGGCTCTTAATTCACTTCACTGCCTGCCAGGGAGACATAGAAGTCCCGACCTGACACTGCAGGGAGGAGGAAAGAGGTGACAATTTCTCAGGTCTCTTCTCCTGGGTGGGATTTCTCTTGAAATTCCTGCCTTCCTCTTCCCTTCCCCTCTTCCTCCTGCCTTGTCACTCTCATACGCTCTCCTCTCCTATCACATCATTCTTCTCTGTTACTCCAGTGGCAGGTTCAACTGCAGAGACACAGAGGATCTTTGGAAGGGAAAGGATAATTTAATGTTGTTTCCTGATTTTCTTCTGTCACACCTCCCAGAACTTTCTACACCAGCCTCCCACGTCCAGCCTCCCAGGAACAGCTGCCATTTTGAAACTACTCTTGGAATTAGCAGTAAACCCCCCTCATTGGTCACCAGGCCTTTTGACTATCTTCAGACATTTTTTTTTTTTACCAAGTGACTGAGTCAAGAATTTAAATACTAGGTTTTCAATTACTTTGCCTTCTTTTCAGTTATCTAAATAAACACAAGGTTAACCTACAACTTGAGTTGGCTGGTCTTCATTGAGCCCATCCCAGGAGACTCTGTAAAGCTCTTGCTGATACTGGAAATATTTCCAGAAAGCATTAAAAATCATATATATATATATATATATATATATATATATATATATATATATATATATGGAAAGAGAGAGAGGGAATTAGAGAGGATAGGGAAGGTATAAAGGGAGGGAGATAGAGGCACCTGCAGCCCTGTTTCACCACTCATAAAGCTTTCCCCCTGCAGGTGGGGACCAGGGGCTTGAACCTGGGTTCTTGTACATTGTAATGTGAGCACTTACCCAGGTGTGCCACTGCCTGTCCTGTAAAAACAAAATTTTAAACTCTTCTTTTAAACATACATTCAGAGATAATCACTTTTAGCCTTTTAGTGCATTTCTTGCCCTCTTTTTAGAGAGAGAGAGAATAGTACCAAAGAGTTCTTCAGTGTGCTGGGAGCCAGCTTATACCTGTGTCTTGCACTTGATAAAGAAGCAGTATTATCCACGTGATTTTTTTTTGGAAGAGAAACTGGAGAGATACCACAGCATGGTATCTCCTTCCAGCACCATAGTGTCCCTCAAGTGGTGATGGGTGACATGTGTGGTAATACAGGCACCCTACCAGATGAGGTGTGATCCTCTCCTGTTAGTTTTTATTAACAGGGAACCTGCCACTTAGGATTCTTGCAGTTGTGACAGAAAATAAAACTCAGCCTGCCATCAACAGAAAAGGAAGATTGATGGGCTCACAGAGGCCAAACTGAGGGAAAGTCAAGTGTCAGACATGGTGGAACCTGGTACCTGGTTCAGACTTGTCTCTAACCCTGACCTCTCTCCACCATTGCTCTGCTTCTGTCTGGGTGGTAAAGTGGCAGCTGGCATCCTTGGAATTGGCTTCACAGCTTGACAACCAATTCTGACACAAGCACCCTGTCTCTAGCTGACCATCATCCATCTCCTTATGCTAAGCCAGTCCTCATGAAGACTTCAAGTTGGAGCATAAGGAGCATCAAGTTGATGTGATGCCTTGATTGGCTGAGCATTTGTAACATGACTGCTCTAGGAGCCAATCAGAGTTGATTTTCCTCCAAAAAGATTGAAGAGGGAGGACTGTCCCTATACCCTTGATGTCACATTGTTCTGCTGGTGGATCCAGTGTTGGTGGCACTGCCTGTGCTGTTGTTTTCTGTCTGCAGTAAGGATTCCTGCCACCTCTGACTCATAACCACCCTCTGACTCATAACCACTGCTAAGATGTGTGCAGGAGAGAAACACACTGTAACTTTGCATCTTTAAGGAATCTGTTACTGTGATGTTGGTATGCTTCTAAAAACCCCTTCTGTTTCATTAGTTTAATACCCCCTGCTTAACACTGTATTCTATTTACATAACTACTGTATTCTATTTACATAACCACTGCAGGGCATTGGTTCAATCCCCACTGGTTCATGATATGTTTTTGATGCCTGTATAGGGATTGGTTTGCACAGCAGATGTCATCGGCGTAGATGAACTTCCTTGAAGAAGTTTATGGAAGGTCATTGATGTAAATATTTGTTGTTTTTGTCAGGCTATGTTGTTTTCACCGGGCTGGCTTCACGGGTGGCCAGGGACTCATGGTTGAGCTGTAGGCAGTATCTTTTTATTCATGCAGGACGCAGCACAATTTAAGCCGAGCTAAGCTAAACTAACAACTACAAACAACAATCTTGTCCTTATAAATATACTAGCCCAGTAGGGTGGGAGCAGGATGCGATGCAGAGAGGGTGGAGAGAAAAGTGACTGGTGAAAATCAGGGTATGACAAGGAGAGGGGGCGGAGCAGGTGAGAATTCTACCACTAAACCACCAATGCCCTGGAGGGAAGGTGGTGCTTGTTAACAGAGGTTATGTAAATAGAATTAAGTGGTTATGTAAATAGAATGCAGTGTTAAGCAGGGGGGATTTAAACCAAATGAAACAGAAGGGGTTTTTAAAAGCAGAATTAGAAGATACCAACAATTCCCCCTTTCTTTTTAACTAATGGCCATAGTATCAGGATTGTGGGGTGAACAGAAACCTATGTCGTACAGGCATTTTCAAAAGAACTGGCATAAGACATGGAAAACAAAATAGGCGAGCATCAATAACCAGTGTGATGCCAAGGGGAGCTTTTCTTGCCTCAAAGGGCAAGGCCTAGCAGGCGAAAGGGCATTTCTTGCCTCTGGGGTCATCTATTGCCTCTGGGGGCGCTTCATGCCTCTGGGGGCATCTCTTGCCTCAAAGGGCATTTCCTGCCTCTGTGGGCATAACCTAATAAGGAGGAGAAGTTTTCTGACTCTGGGGAAGAGGCTGCAGGCAAGGGGACATGGTCTATAAAGTCTCAAGGCAATTGGCTGAAGTTAGTCTTTGAGAAACACAGCAGCGTGTACCAGTATGTCCGATGGAAGTGTCAGTCCAAAGTAGCTGACCACAGAAGAAAATGCCAAGGGATGAAACACTGCATCTCTGTCTCGATGGGGAATGTCGGCCACCAGAATTCTGCTTTTCTGTAGAGAGTGATCTTTGGAGTCTGTTAATCTGTTTCTTCAGGTCGTGCCAGGTCACATCATTGGTTTCCGGGGGTGTGTTGTAGTCATTCCATCTTGTGGGCGATGTCAGAGAACAGGATCCAAATGGATTTCCAGGAATTCCATTTGAGTAGATGCTTTTTCATGTGAAGACTTGACAGCTGAAATTCACTTACTTGTCAAACAAAACTTGTAGCAGATTAGAAGTTTACTATAATTGATAACTCCATTATAATTGGAAGTCCTTTCTAGTATGATTTTAAGGTTTGTTTAAACAGTTCAAACTCAATAAAATGTGGAAAGGTAAACAGAAGAATCACGGTTAAAAGCCTCAGGCATGAGAATAATTAACATAATCATTGCACTATCTGCCTGCCCATAACTCATACAGTTTCAGGATTAAACGTTTCAGATTTATGCCAAGATGTAAAAAAGAAATCAAAGGAGGGAAAAAACAATTTTTTGGATTGTTTCTGGATGTCTCTAGAAATCATGGCTGCATCCAGCATTTTTTTTTAAGTCAATGTCATACAAAAATTCAGTCATTCAAATCACTCTCTTATGAAACACAACTTGAACCAGATTATGCAGATCTCACCATGTAGTATCATGAGTCCCCGGAGGGCGTCCTAGTCCAAAAAGCTCTTTAAGATTCCATTTAGGGTGCTTCTGACTGTTCCTGCTGGATTGCTTCAGGCACCCATTTTTAAAAGTGTCTTCCCATCGAAGAAAGAATCCAATCAGGAGAGTAGAACTAACCATGTGTCTCCATTCTTGGGGACTGCCAGGGTACTGGAGAACGCTCCTCAAATTAAAGTAGTCCTTCTCCATGGGAAACATGCGAGAGAAAGTCCAGAAAGTCCCAGTGGAAATCCCCATGCATATCCCAAGGTCTACGATCATGGTCATAAAGAACCAAACTGTGGCCCGGAGCAAAATGTAGTTCTTTTCCTCAGGAAACATGGGAGAGGGAATCCAGAAAGTCCGAGGAGAAATCTCCATGCATCTCCCAAGTTCTATGATTAGGGTCACAAGAAACCAAAGTTCCCGGTCAGGGAAACAAAGTGTGGCCCAGAGCAAAATGTTCCAGAGACAGAGTAACTGTCTCAAGATGAAACAGTGGAGGCTTTGGCAAACCTATTCATAAGTAGAAGAGAAGACCATAGTGCATAGGTAGGCAAAGTCTTCACTTATCTGGAAGTTGCGCAGGTCCAGTCCCACGTTGTTGCGCCATATGTTGTTTTCCCTGGGCTGGCTTCACAGGCGGGTAACAGAAGACCAGGGACTCATGGTTGAGCTGTAGGCAGTATCTCTTTATTCATGCAGGACGCAGCACAATATAAGCCGAGCTACAAACAACAATCTTGTCCTTATAAATATACTAGCCCAGTAGGGTGGGAACAGGATGCTACGCAGAGAGGGTGGAGAGAAAAGTGACTGGTGAAAATCAGGGTATGACAAGGAGAGGGGGCAGAACAGGTGAGAATTCTACCACTAAATCACCAATGCCCTGAAGGGAAGGTGGTGCTTGTTAACAGAGGTTATGTAAATAGAATTAAGTGGTTATGTAAATAGAATGCAGTGTTAAGCAGGGGGGATTTAAACCAAATGAAACAGAAGGAGTTTTTTAAAGCAGAATTAGAAGATACCAACAAATATTAAATAGCGTAGGAGCCAGAACAGAGCCCTGGGGGAGGCCACTTGAGACAAGTCTCCATCTGCTAGACTTGTCACCCAGATGCACCCAGAATCTTCTGTTTTGGAGAAGAAACGATATAGTGTTGGCCACCCATGGAGGCAGGCATCTTGAGATCTTGACTAGGAGACCATGGTGCCAGACCATGTCATAGGCTGCTGTGAGATCAACAAAGACAGCACCCGTCTTTAAATTCTTCTGGAATCCATTTTCAATGTAAGTTGAGAGGGCCAGGGCTTGTTCACAGGTAGATCTTCCTGGATAGAAGCCAGCTTGGGTGGGTGATAGGAATTTCTCTGTAAGAGGAGAAATACATGACAGAAGCAGCTTCTCAAGGAGTTTGTAACACATGGAGAGGAGAGAAATTGGTCTATAGCTGGCGGCCAGTGTTGGATCTTTCTTTGGTTTCAAAACTGCTATTATCTTCGCATAGATTTTGGGCATAGATTCAGATTCCAAGATGTGGGACAGGAATGAAGTGAGCCACTTCTTTGCCACAGGGCCCAAGTTAAGAATGAGTTCTGGGGTGATGTTATCATAGCCAGCAGCCGTTCCCAGTTTAACCCTCTTCAAAGTGTCTTCCAGTTCAGACAGTGTAAAGGGAGAGAGTTTTGGAGATGGACAAGATAACTGGAAGTGGGATGACCACTCATGGGAAATTTCTCTTTTCCAGACTGGGTCGATCTTAGCACATCCAACTTGAGTTAGGGGACTGGCCACTGAGTTTGGAGATATGGGAGGATGGGAGATGGGAGAGGGTTGGCTACCAGCACCCAGACTATGAAGAAGCTTCCAAGCCTTCCTACTTGAGTGGGTGAAGTTCAGACTTTCCGTGAGTTGTTGCCAGCGGGCTTGGTGTGCTGCAACCAGGAAGGCAATGAGATGGTCAGCCACATCTGGGTCGCCCGACTCATCATACTTCTTTAGTAGTTGCTCGCATTCAGCATCAAGACAAGGCATATAGTTAGCACGTCTCCCACGAGGATTAGCTTGGGAAGCTGCTTTGAAGATGGCTTGGCAGGAGCACCTGTAGGAATCTTCAGAGGGGATAGAGTTAATTGGAATTGCAGGAATAGATTTGTTGGTAAGATCACTGAACAGATGCCAGTTTGCTTTCTGAAAGTTCCATCTTAGTTTCTCTGAGCACAGAATCAGTGGGAGCTGGAGACCAATGTGGATGATAGCTGGGTGGTGGTGACTGTGCGGGAAGATCTTGAGAACTTGTCTCATAGTGGGAAAGGCTTGGCCGTTGACTGTGCTAATCCAGCACAGGTCGGGTTACGAGTCTTTATTCCATCTAGCACTGTGAAAAGAGCCTGGCTGTTTGGGATCATATAATATGGAGAGGTCATTCGCTGCAGCCCAGTCGGCTAAGATAGAGCCATCAGCACGAGTGGAGGAATATCACCACTCTTGGTGATGACTATTAAAGTCTCCAACGTAAACGGTTGGGTGATTCGGGCTAGGCAGGACCTCGTTATCCCATGAGGCACTGGGAGGCTTATATACGTTGACGAGCTGAATAGTTCCAATAGTAATGGAGTCATAGGAGGTCGAGGAGGCCATATGGTAAACGTCTGCAAGGTACGATTTAGCGTAGATGGCTCGGCTCAGGCATCCAAGTTTGACATCCTTGAGGAAACACGAAAGACATGTCTCTGATATCTGATTACTGTAAAAAATGGCGACTAATCCCTAGCACTGCAAAAACGGTATCATCTGTTTTCCATCTACACCATGCCTCGGCCTCACGTGAGTTTAATGTGCAGCTTGACGATACGAGAATCCGGCATAAAGCCCAGCCAGTCTTTCTTGGTGTTACTCTCGATCGCACCCTGTCATTTCACGAACATCTCATAAAAACTGCAGCAAAGGTGGGCGTGAGGAATAACATCATTGCAAGACTGGCCAGCTCTTCATGGGGCACGAGTGCTTCCACACTACGATCATCATCTCTGGCATTATGCTATTCCACTGCAGAATACTATGCCCCAGTATGGTTCCGTAGCCCCATGTCCACTTGGTCGATTCCAAATTATATTCCTCCATGAGGATAATTTCTGGAACCATCCTTTCCACCCCGGTTTCATGGCTGCCAGTTCTTAGCAACATCGCCCCGCCAGATATTCGTCAGGATGTGGCATCATCTAAGTTTATTTCCCACATCTACGCTCGACCAGACCTGCCAATATACGCGGATATCTTCACCCACCCTGTCCAACGCTTGATGTCTCGTCATCCAATCTGGTCCCCTACGCCTACACTGAACTTCTCTGTTCCAGACTCTTGGAAACAGAGTTGGCAGTCAGCTGAGGTAAAGAACAAACACCTCATCACAGACCCCTGCAAGTGTCAACCCGGCTTTGACCTAGCACGTTATGATTGGGCCCTCCTCAATTGCTATCAAACAGGCCATGGCTGGTGCGCCACTATGTTCCACTGCTGGGGAGCCAGAGATGACCCGAACTGCCCCTGTGGCTACAGACAGACACATAGTCAACGACTGCCACCTCTCCAGATTCAAAGGAGGTCTTGAATCTTTACATCAGGCTCAACCTGACACTGTTGACTGGCTACGGAAGAAGGGCAAATGCTAGAAGAAGGGATTGGTTTGATCCCATTCAAAGTGGTCTATTTACATAAATCACTTTTACATTTACATAAAGCACCACACTCCCTCCAGGGCATTGGTGGTTCAGTGGTAGAATTCTTGCCTACTCTGCCCCCTCTCCTTGTTATACCCTGATTTTCACCAGTCACTTTTCTCTTCACCCTCTCTGCATCACATCCTGTTCCCACCCTACTGGGACAAGATTGTTTGTAGTAGTTTAGTTTATCTTAGCTTGGTATAGATTGCACTGCCTCCTGCATGAATAAAGAGATACTGCGTACAACCCAGCCATGAGTCCCTGGTCGTCTGTTACCCGCCCATGAAGCCAGCCCGGCGAAAACAACACTGTGATTTTTTTAACATGCCTCACAGACTTTTTTGATAGACTTACAGACTAGTAACTGGCCCTCTTGCTTTCAGCTACCCCCCTTCCCCATTTAAATGATAGGCTAAATACCCTGCTTTATTCCACCTGATCTAGGATCTTTGTGCTCCATGCTCTGTTCTCATTCTCTGGCAGACCAATCGGTCCATGGGTTTCCACAAGGGGATCTTGGCTCAGCACAGTCCCTAATTGGTCATTGTGTGATTCCTGTTTGAGTATTCCTTCTCTTGTCTCTAATGACATTCCTGTTGTATTCCCTATGGCAACACAGAGAAACCTGTAGGAATAGATAGTTGGCCTTTGGGGTTTGGGAAGCTGAGTAAATTGGACCTTTGAAAGGATAAGTTCTGTGTGCAAGGACCCTGGTCCCCACCTGCAAGGGGAAATCTTCACGAGTGGTGAAGCAGGGCTACAGATGTTGCTCTGTCTCTTTCCCTCTCTATCTCGCCCCTCTCAATTTTGATCTGTCTTTGCCCAATAATAAATAAATAAATTATAAAAAATAAAGAAAGGATAGGTTCTTGACATGTGTGTACTGGTGCTTTGTAGAATATAGAAGGGCTCCATCACAACTCAAAAGGAGAAGAAAGGGTCCCGGGGAACAAATACAGTGTACACAGTCAGCATTTTCCATGCCCATAATCATTCTCTAAAAGCATGACTTTAATGGTCATATAATGTTAGGTTCTCTGATTGTACCATAGTAACAAGTTACTGTTGAATGTTTTTACTTGTATGTCTGTCTTGTACTCTCCTAATTTAATTCTACAAAGAATATCCTTGCACATAAGTTTTTACATTTTTTCATTATTTAATCTATGTAAATTCCTAGAATTGGGATTACTGGGTCACAGACTCCTGTTACATTGGTCAGAAATGACATCCAGTGGCCAAGAGATGGCTTACTCAGTAGAGTTCACCCCTCATGAAGCATAAGTTCCTGAGTTCAAGTCCCAGCACTACATGGGAGTAGTATGAATGGCATTGAGGGAACTCTATGGATGATGGAGCAGTGTTGTGATTCTCTCCATTTCTCTCTCTCTCTCCTCTCTCCCTCCTTCTATATATATATATATATATATATATATATATATATATATATATATATATTACCAGATGGTGGTATTGTATATTCACAAGACCTGGGTTCATCCTCTGTGTCACAGAACAAACAACTTACAACAAGGCTTTAAGCTGCATGGTACCAGCTGAGTTTACCTTACTCTAACCATACTAAAAATCTAAACCTTGGTAATTTATTATGATCTTCAGAGTCACTCTGCTATTCTGTTAACATGAAAGAAATAGTATAACAATGAAATAAAAATGGTGAAATTACTACCTAAATGTGATTTCTTCCATTCAAACTTATAGGAGCTAAAGCTAAATCAAAGTAAGAATGTGAGACAAAAAGATACCCTCTTTTGAAGAAAGTATGTGGAGTGTATCCATGGAATTATGTTGCTGACCTCCACCTTGACAGGAAATTATCTGGCCCCTGACCCTTAGGAGGTGGGCTAAAAAACATTTAGTTTATTTTTTATTAAAGTCAACTAACTACCTTCAATAAAACATGATTATCAAGCCATCCAAGCTACACAGAAGCTACAGTTAGTGTCATTTAAATCATTAACCCACTCATTCATTCAACAAGCATTTCATGAAGTGTTCATAGAACATTATTTGATTCCCAACTGGGGTAGGGCTCTGGGGAGATGGGGTTCCAGGACATACTGGTAAGGTCATCTGCCTAGGGGAGTCAGGTTGGCATCATGGTAACATCTGAAACTTGGTGGCTGAAAAGCATTAAGATATAAAGCAGAAAGCAGAACAAATAGTTTAATAATCAGGAACTTAAAGGTAAGAATAGAGCAGATGAGGTTTCGGGTCTTTGGAAGAAGCTAGGTAGTCTATTTTAGGTATATTCTAAGGGGTCCAGAGCTTTACTAATTTTTTACTGAACCCCACAGATAATATACAAGTGGGATAAAAGTATTGTCTGGGAAGATAGTGTCAAGTTTGGGAATAGGACTAGAAAGCCAGATTGGGGCAGAGAGTTGCTCCCCAATATAGGAAAAGATTATAAATATCATTAACTGTAAACCCCATCAATCTGAGCTAAAACCCATGTCTAGCATAGAAATAGGCTGGAGACTTGTTAACACTCATGTCCAGAGGAGAAGCAATTACAGAAGTCAGACTTTCCACCTTCTGCACCCCCACAGAAATTTTTGTTCCATACTCCCTGGGAGATAAAGATTAGTGGAAGGGAGGTCATATGGAACTCTGGTAGTGGGAGTTGTATGGAATTGTACCCCTCTTATCCCACAGTCTTGTCAATCATTATTAAATCACCAATAAAATTAAAAAAGCATTATTTGAGGGATTTGAAATGAAAAAAAAAAACTACCTTCTCATAGTCAAGCACAGACTCTCAAACCTAAAAAAATACATCAGAAGTATGTGCAATCCCCTTACTGAGATAGAACTCTTCCTAAGACCCATATCTGGTAGTGAGTTCATGGATTTTGTTACCTTATCCAGAGAAAAGATGCACCAGAAAGAAGAAGGATGTAATCACAGAATATAGAAAGAAGACAATGAGAGAGATTCACTTTGGCAGTGCCTGTCATAATGTGCTTTAGTATCCTAGGAAGTCCACAGGAACACATAATTTGTTTTATTTCTTTATAGACAGAGATGCATGTGGCAGTTGAGCCTAAAGATATAAAACATTCAAATCTGCCACCAACTTCCCTTGCTCTGATCTCTTATAATCCTTGGCAATCTTCTGGCAATTGGGCTTTACATATAGTTTTCTTAGTTGTGGGAAAGTACAGAACAGGCTAATGTGAGTGTCGGTTCCTCTTGTGAGCTATATTTTCCCATCACATATATTTTTATTTATATACATGAGATGCTTGTGAGCTGGGTTAATTTTCACCCTGAGAAATTATCCCACTTAACATGTTGAGAGAATCAATCTTCTAAGCCCCCAGAGTCAAAGATGAGAGTCACCAAATTAATACCAACCTGCATAGCTGACTGCTCAGTGGACCAACCAACCTGCTTAGCCCAGTTCCTAGCATATGGAAGTTGTTCCACCAGTGCTTGTTGATTTAAATTGAACAAATAATTATTCATTAAGTGTGTGGGAGAGAGAAAGAGAAGGGCAGGATTAAAGACTTATGACCCTGGTTGGTTGAAGCTATGTAGATGAATAAGATTGTTCAGGAATCATAGAAATTTTGGAGAGGGAAGAGGAGCTGATGACAATAATGTATAGGATTCTCATAAGAAGGATCTGGAAAAAGAACTGCCATCAGGGCATTTTTAGGTCAGTCAGAAAGGAGGCTGGGTAGAACTGAGACTGATGTCATGGAGCATCCCAAGCTCAAGTCTGTCTTTCTCTGTTCCTGCTCTCTCCACAGATTATTTTCACTCCTACTTAAAAGATTACTTATAATCATTAAAATAATCCAAACTCAGGGGGTTCCTGGAAGATGGCGGACTGAGAAGCTGCTAGTGGCTTGAGCTCTGATGACATCTTCTGGAAACGGTAGGATTTTCTGCCTTTAGTAGGCCAGTCAATAAGGGGTCCTAGTGGTGACACCAAGGAGGTGACTATAACTTAATTTGGGTTAAAAAATAGAGTAGAAAAAAAGGGGGAAAATTTTTTTCCATTTAATTATAAAGCACACCTCCTCCCCCTCCCCTCCCCACTCCCCATAACCAGTCCATGGGGACCAGCTCCTAGAAGGCTCCCCTGCTGAGCTTCTGTCTTTACCAAATTCCTGTCCCACCAGGGAGTATCATTCATTCTAAGTCTATACCCTTCTGAAACCTCTGGCCTTTTTTTTCTTTCTAAGTAGCCAACCCCCACCTCAACCCGCATAGCTAATTAAATAATTTAAAATATATAAATTTTAAAAATCTTTCCTTTCACCGCTTTTTTATGACTGTTCTTTTTCTTATCTTTTTCTTTTCTCTCTCTCTCTTTTCTTCTTTTTCTCATTCTTGTCATCCTTTCTTCCTTAATCCTACAGCTTCCAAAACCACAGGCCCCAGCCCCCACACCACCAAATAGTGTGCTTTTTTGAATTCACTGATACACATTTGGGAATTATTTTGGGGAAGAATTCTGACTCAGTGTGGACTCTCACTGCGAGTATCTCTGCTCAACTTCCCTTCCTCCTTTAGCCACCCCTAGAATATATAGTGTATAGTAGATTTGCATAACTGTCTATTTCAGCCATCCTTGTCTAGTCCTGAGGGTTTTTTTCTTTTCACTGCTCTTTAATTACAGCTCTTTTTCTTCTCTTTTCCCTTTTCTCTCACTTGGCTCTTTTTTCTTTTTTTCTTTTTCTTTTCTTTTTTTTTAATCTTGTCATACACTTCTTCCTTCTTCTTTGCCTTTCTGAATTTGTGAATTATTGTGGGGAAGAAATCTGACTCAGAGTGGTCTCTCTATGTGTGTATCTCTGCTCTAGTTCCCTTTCCCCTCTTGTTACCCCTAGAATATACAGTGGATAGTAGATTTGCATAACTGTCTATTCTTGCTATCCCTTCTTTCTTTTCTCTTTCTTCTTCACTGGGATTTGGTTACTATTTTTTCACAGACAGGAGAAATTGTTTGCTAACTGGTAGTGATTAAACTGCTTCAATACTTGCTTCAGTTGCTACTGTAATTCCTGAGGTTGGTGAGTGCAATTGTCATAAAAGTATTTAGTACAGTGTGTTTGTGCTCAAAACACAACAACTGAGGAACAACAGAGCATAAAAAAGAAACACATAAATTAAAAAATGGGTAGATCAAAAACAAATAAAACTGCTACTCCAATGAATGAAGACAAGAGTCCAGAAGAAACTACAAATCAGCCAGAAGTAACCATAGACAAGAAAAGTATGCAAGCAATAATAAACTTATTAATCACAGAAATGAAAACAACATTGGAGGAAAGGAATGGCAGTATTAGGGAAACAACAGGTGAGACCCCCAAGGAAAATACTGATTATCTTGAGACAATTAGAGAACTGAAAACTGAAATAGCTGTAATGAAGAAAGAAGCTGAGGCAAGGGAAAGCAGACTAACAGAAGCAGAAAACAGAATTAGTCAGACAGAGGATGAGTTAGAGAAAATGAATAAAGAGGTGAAATAGCTTAAAAAGAGATTGAGAGACACTGAAAACAACAACAGAGACATATGGGATGATCTCAAAAGAAGTAACATTTGCATAATTGGCCTGCCAGAGGAAGAAAGAGAGGAAGGGGAAGCAAACATTCTAGAGGAAATAATACAAGAAAACTTCCCAGACCTGAATAACAGAAAGGACATCAAGATTCAAGAGGCCCAGAGAGTACCAAACAGAATCAACCCAGACCTGAAGACACCAAGACACATCATAGTCATAATGAGAAGTAGTAAGGATAAAGAAAGGATTCTAAAGGCTGTAAGAGAGAAACAAAAAGTCACATACAAGGGAAAACCCATAAGATTATCTGCAGATTTCTCCACTCAAACTCTAAAAGCTAGAAGAGAATGGCAAGATATCTATCGAGCCCTGAATGAAAAAGGGTTCCAACCAAGGATACTATATCCTGCTAGACTTTCATTCAAACTAGATGGAGGGATCAAAACCTTCTTAGACAAACAACAGTTAAAGGAGGCAACCATCACCAAACCGGCCCTGAAAGAGGTTTTAAAAGACCTCTTATAAACAAGAACATAACTATAATACTGGCAATATATCAGAGCAAACAAAAAAAATTTTTTTAGAACAATGGCACTACAATACATTAAATCCATAATATCAATAAATGTCAATGGATTAAACTCACCCATCAAAAGCCACAGAGTGGGGGGATGGATCAGAAAACATAATCCAACCATATGCTGCTTGCAAGAATCCCATCTGTCACAACAAGATAAACACAGACTTAAAGTGAAAGGATGTAAAACAATCATACAGGCTAACGGACCACAAAAAAGGGCAGGAACAGCCATTCTCATCTCAGACATGAAAGATTTTAAATTAAATAAAGTAATAAAAGTTAGGCAAGGACACTACATAATGATTAGAGGATCAATCAGCCAAGAAGACTTAACAATCATTAACATCTATGCACCCAATGAGGGACCATCTAAATACGTTAAGCACTTACTGAAAGAATTTCAAAAATACATCAATAGTAATACAATAATAGTGGGAGACTTCAATACCCCACTCTCACACTTAGACAGATCAACAAAGCAGAGAACCACAAAGATACAAGATAACTGAATGAAGAGATTGACAGTCTAGACCTCTTGGACATTTTCAGAGTCCTTCACCCCAAAAAACTGGAATACACCTTATTTTCAAATCCACATAACATATACACAAGGATAGACCACATGTTAGGCCACAAAGACAACATCAATAAATTCAACAACATTGAAATCATCCCAAGTATCTTCTCAGACCACAGTGGAGTAAAACTAACATTTAAAAACAAACAGACAATTATTAAAAGTCACAGAATTTGGAAACTAAACAACATACTCCTTAAGAACCACTGGGTCAGAGATTCACTCAATAAGGAAATTCAAATGTTCCTGGAAACAAATGAAAATGAAGACACAACCTATCAAAATATTTGGGACACAGCTAAAGCAGTACTGAGAGGGAAACTTATAGCCATACAATCACATATTAAACACCAAGAAGAAGCTCAAATGAACGACCTTACTGCACACCTCAAGGACTTAGAGGAAGAGGAACAAAGGAACCCTAAAGCATCCAGAAGGACAGAAATCACTAAAGTTAGAGCAGAAATAAACAACATTGAAAATAAAAGAGCCATACAAAAGATCAATGAAGCCAAATGTTGGTTCTTTGAAAGATTAAACAATGTTGACAAACCCCTAGCCAGGCTCACCAAACAAAAAAGAGAGAAGACTCAAATTAATAGAATTGTAAATGATGGAGGAGATATCACAACTGACACCACAGAAATCCAGAGAATCCTGTGAAACTTCTATAAAGAACTATACACCACCAAGCTAGAGAATCTGGAAGAAATGGAACAATTCCTAGAAGCATATGCCCTTCCAAAAATGAACCAAGAAGAACTACAAAATCTAAATGCACCAATCACAGACAAAGAAATTGAAATCATTATTAAAAACCTCCCCAACAACAGAAGTCCTGGACCAGATGGCTTCACAAATGAATTCTACAAAACTTTCAGGAAACAGTTAGTACCCATACTTCTTAAGCTTTTCCATAAGACTGAAGAAACAGGAATACTCCCTTCCACCTTCTATGAAGCCAACATCACCCTAATACCAAAAGCTGATAGGGACAGAACAAAAAAGGAAAACTACAGACCAATATCTCTGATGAACATAGATGCCAAAATATTAAACAAGATCTTGGCCAACCGGATACAGCAACATATCAAAAAAATTGTTCATCACGACCAAGTGGGATTCATACCAGGAATGCAAGGCTGGTTAAACATCCGTAAGTCAATCAATGTCATTCACCACATCAATAAAAGCAAAGCCAAAAACCACATGATTATTTCAATAGATGCCAAGAAAGCCTTTGACAAAATCCAACACCCATTCATGCTCAAAACTCTACAAAAAATGGGAATAGATGGGAAATTCCTCAAGATAGTGGAGTCTATATATAGCAAACCTACAGCCAACATCATACTCAATGGACAGAAGCTGAAAGCATTCCCCCTCAGATCGGGGACTAGACAGGGCTCTCCACTATCACCATTACTCTTCAACATAGTATTGGAAGTTCTTGCCATAGCAATCAGGCAAGAGAAAGAAATCAAGGAATACAGATTGGTAGGGAAGAAGTCAAGCTCTCACTATTTGCAGATGATATGATAGTATACATAGAAAAACCTAAAGAATCCAGCAGAAAACTACTGGAAGTTATTAGGCAATATAGCAAGGTATCAGGCTACAAAATCAATGTACAAAAATCAGTGGAATTTCTTTATGCAAACACTAAATCTGAAGAAGAAGACATCCAGAAATCACTTCCGTTTACTGTTTCAGCAAAATCAATCAAATACCTAGGAATAAAGTTGACCAAAGAAATGAAAGATTTATATACTGAATACTATGGATGCTACTCAAGGAAATTGAAACTGATACCAAGAAATGGAAAGATATCCCATGCTCTTGGATTGGAAGAATAAATATCATCAAAATGAATATTCTCCCCAGAGCCATATACAAATTTAATGCAATACCCATCAAAGTACCACCAAGCTTCTTTAGGAGAATAGAACAAACACTACAATCATTTATCTGGAACATGAAAACACCTAGAATTGCCAAGATCATCTTAAGGAAAAGAAACAGAAATGGAGGCATCACACTCCCAGACCTTAAACTATATTATAAAGCCATCATCATCAAAACAGCATGGTACTAGAACAAAAATAGGCACACAGACCAGTGGAACAGAACTGAAAGCCTAGAAATAAATCCCCACACCTATGGACATCTAATCTTTGATAAGGGGGCCCAATGGATGAAATGGAAAAAGGAGGCTCTCTTTAATAAATGGTGCTGGGAAAAGTGGGTTGTAACATGCAGAAGAATGAAATTGAACCACTTTCTCTCACCAGAAACAAAAATCAACTCCAAATGGATCAAAGACCTAGATGTCAGACCAGAAACAATCAAATACATAGAGGAAAACATTGGTAAAACACTTTCCCACCTACACCTCAAGGACATCTTTGATGACTCAAACCCAATTGCAAGGAAGACTAAAGTAGAAACAAACCAATAGGACTACATCAAATTGAAAAGCTTCTGCACATCCAAAGAAACTATTAAACAAACAAAGAGACCCCTCACAGAATGGGAGAAGATCTTCACATGCCAGACATCAGACAAGAAACTAATCACCAAAATATATAAAGAGCTCAGCAAACTTAGTACCAAAAAAGCAAATGACCCCATCCAAAAATGGGAAGAGGATATGAACAAAACATTCACCTCAGAGGAGATCCAAAAGGCTAACAAACATATGAAAAACTGCTCTAGGTCACTGATTGTCAGAGAAATGAAAATTAAGACAACACTAAGATACCACCTCACTCCTGTAAGAATGGCATACATCAAAAAGGACAGCAGCAACAAATGCTGGAGAGGTTGTGGGGACAGAGGAACCCTTTTACATTGCTGGTGAGAATGTAAATTGGTACAGCCTCTGTGGAGAGCAGTCTGGAAAACTCTCAGAATACTAGACATGGACCTTCCATATGATCCAGTAATTCCTCTCCTGGGGTTATACCCCAAGGACTCCATAACACCCAACCAAAAAGAGGTGTGTACTCCTATGTTCATAGCAGCACATATTCATAATAGCTAAAACCTGGAAGCAACACAGGTGCCCAACAACAGATGAATGGCTGAGAAAGCTGTGGTATATATACACAATGGAATACTATGCAGCTATCAAGAACAATGAACCCACCTTCGCTGACCCATCTTTGACAGAGCTAGATGGAATTATGTTAAGTGAACTAAGTCAGAAAGATAAAGATGAGTAGGGGATGATCCCACTCATCAACAGAAGTTGAGTAAGAAGATCTGAAAGGGGGAGCCGGGCGGTAGCGCAGCGGGTTAAGCGCAGGTGGCGCTAAGTGCAAGGACTGGCATGAGGATCCCAGTTTGAGCCCCTGCTCCCCACCTGCAGGGGAGTCGCTTCACAGGCAGTGAAGCAGATCTGCAGGTGTCTGTCTTTCTCTCCTCCTCTCTGTCTTCCCCTCCTCTCTCCATTTCTCTCTGTCCTATCCAACAACGACGACATCAACTACAACAACAATAAAAAGACAACAAGGGCAACAAAAGGGAAGATAAATAAATAACAATTACCAAAAAAAAATTAAAAAAAAAAAAAGAAGATCTGAAAGGGAAACTAAAAGCAGGACCTGACCAAATTGTAAGTAGGGCACCAAAGTAAAAACCCTGTGGTGATGAGTAGACATGCAGCTTCCTGGGCCAGTGGGGGGTGGGAGTGGGTGGGAGGGATGGGTCACAGTCTTTTGGTGGTGGGAATGTTGTTTATGTACTCTCCTAATAAAATGTAGTCATATAAATCACTAGTTAATTAATACAAGAGGGGAAAAATTAATTGTATGTCTCGAAGTTTTTCAAAACACAAACTGAATCTTTTCAATATATAGGCTGTGTAACTGATATGCAGACTCTCTCAAAAGCCTAGATCAAGTAGATCAGAAGCAACCAATAGCACAGCTATATACAAGATACTGGGTACTGTACATCAAACCCTAACAAAAGGACTATTCAAAGGTAACCCAATTACCAAACAATGTGATGATAACATTAACTATCGATTGTCTTTTTGAACCCTAAGATAGCAGGAACCTCACATCTCCACTATAGACCCTCTACTTCCCTCAGTCCTGAAACCCTTGAATAAGTCCCACTTTCCCGTATGTCTCTCCCAATCCATATCAAATAATATTGCATCTGCCGATCACAACCTAACCAACACAACGATTGCCACCTCAACATGCTTCACTTCAGACTGTGTCCAGAGCCTTCACGTGTGGAATGACAACCCTTCAACTTCATTACTCGGGTGAGACCTTTCCTTTCATAGTATACTCTAATTCCATTTCAGGTGGTTCACTTTCTAACAAAGTCCCAAAACCTAGATATACACCAGTTTCTGTGAGAGAGAGCATATGTTCACACGTATCCATAAACTACTGCAAAATATATGCCTAAAAGCAGAAGTGCACTAGAGTTTGCAGTGAGTAACCCCCTAACATTTCCTCTCCACTATTCCAAGCTTTGGGTCCATGATTGCTCAACAATTTGTTTGGCTTCGTATGTTAACTCTCTTTTCAGTCACCAGGTTCCAGATGTCATCAGGATGCCGGCCAGGCTTCCCTGGACTGAAGACCCCACCAATGTGTCCTGGAGCTCAGCTTCCCCAGAAACCCACCCTACTAGGGAAAGAGAGAGGCAGACTGGGAGTATGGACTGACCAGTCAATGCCCATGTTCAGCGGGGAAGCAATTACAGAATCCAGACCTTCTACCTTCTGCAACCCTCAATGACCCTGGGTCCATGGTCCCAGAGGGATAGAGAATGGGAAAGCTATCAGGGGAGGGGGTGGGAAATGGAGATTGAGTGGTGGTAATTGTATGGAATTGTACCCCTCCTACCCTATGGTTTTGTTACTTAATCCTTTCTTAAATAAAAATAATAAAATAATATAAAATAATCCAAACTCGGTGCAACCCACAATGACCCTGGGTCCATTCTCCCAGAGGGATTGAGAATGGGAAAGCTATCAGGGGAGGGGATGGGATATGGTTTTGTTAATTTATCCTTTCTTAAATAAAAAATAAATTTAAATAAAAAATAAATAAAATGCAAAAAATAATCATCTAAACTCTTAGATCCACATGACTTTCTTTACATTTATTTATTTTTTTTAATTGCCACCAGAATTATCACTGAGGCTCAGTACCTGAATGACAAATCCACCACTCCCCATGCCCATTTCCTTTCCCCTCCTTTTTTCTTAATTTTGTTTAATAACTGAGAGGGGGTGGGAGAGAGGGAGAGAGAGAGATATGCAACACCTCTTCACCACACGTGAAGCTCCCCCCTGCAGGTGGGGAGTTGGGGCATGAACCCAGGTCCTTATGCAATGTAATACGTGTGCCTAGCCTTGCCAAGTGACTTTATATCATTTGTAATAAGATTTCTGTTGGACTCCTTCTTATAACATATTTGAAACAAAACTCTTATAATTCCTTTTCCTCAAAACTTTTTCTTCCTTCAGTCTGCTGAACTCAGGAAACTGCATTCCAGTTGTATAAACCAAAGCCTAAGTCTTGGCCCTTCATTCTTCTGTTTTCTTCACCCCATCCCTCCCTCTAGAAATCCATCATGGATTTCTCAGATTCTGGAACTCCAGTTGCGCAATCAGTTAGAGCGAGGTACTTATATGGCAGTGCAGACAGATTCCTCTGATTCTACCTCTAAAATAGCTCCAATTCATAAACCTTCATTCTCCATTATTTGCTCATGCTGTCAATATTTCTTGCCTTCCAGGTGTTCCTCCTCTTTACTTACTGGTATCTTTGTTCTTTCAAATACACAAGTGGGCGGGAGCCAGGCTGCAGCACACTGGGTCTCCTCTTTACTTGCTGGTATCTTTGTTCTTTCAAATAAACAAGTGGGAAGAATCCAGGCTGAAGCACACTGGATAAGCACATAGCATAAGAACCTTCGTAAGGATATGGTTCACAAATGGTGAAACAGGTCTATCTTTCTCTCCCCCTCTCTACCTTCCCCTTCTCTCTCAATTTTTCTCTGTCCAATCTAATAAAAAATATGAAAGGGGTGGGGGGAATGGCTTCCAGGAGCAGTGGATTTGTAGTTCCAGCACTAAGCCCCAGCATAACCCTGGAAGCAAAAAAAAAAAAAAAAAAAAAGCACAAGTGGGTATAGTATGGGAGATGGCACAGAGGACAAAGCATTGAACTCCAAAGCATGAGGTCCTGAGTTCTACCCTGGGATCACATGTACCTGAGTGATGCTCTGCTTCTCTCTCTCTCTCTCTCTCTCTCTCTCTCTCCCTCTCTCTCTCCCTCCCTCCCTCCTTCTGTTTTCTCTCACACAAGTAAATATATATTTCTTTTTAAAGTTCATATCACTCCTCTGCTTAAAAGCATTTAACGGTTTTCCATGACAACTAGATTCAAACACATGGCCCTCATCTTGACCTGAAAGGTTTACACTAACTTGAGCTGAATAAGCTAACAATCAACTCCAGCTGCTAAAGCCAACTGGTCATTAACTGCACCCCAGCCGCTGGCTTGCTGTCTCCTGTCAGAAACCTCAGCTCCCTTTTTCTTCATTGAGTTGACACTTACTATTCTTTCTGCCTCTGTCCTCCACTTCATCTTTGTAGACCCCACTCAAAAGTCTCCTCCTAAACATCTCTAAAGACCCAGTCAGGTTCCTCTTCACAATAACAGCCACATGTCACCATATTTCATTTTCTCCAAGGCATACCTTGGTTTGGTAAGTGGCTGTCTTTCATCCTCCACTGAACCAAACCCATTGCTGAGGAAGGAATCTTCCCCATTGTTGTGTTCTCTTGAATCTAAAACTATCCAGCATACAGTAAGTGCTTACTGGTCGATAAAAGATGAAGAAATAGGAGAAATTGGAGCCAGATGGTTGTGCAGCTGGTTGAATACACATGTTACATGTTACAAGGACCCAGGTTTGAGCCTCCAGTCCCCACCTGCAGGGGGAAAACTTTGTGAGTGGTGAAGCAGTCATATAGGTGTCTCTCTCTCTTTCCCTCTCTCTCACCCCCTTCCCTCTCAATTTCTGGCTGTCTCTATCCAATAAATAAATACAGATAATAAAGTATTTTCTTAAAAAGAAGAAGAAACTATGGGAGGAAGAGAAGGCAGTTATTTTTTTCTTACTAGAATGTAGTTTTTCTCCACCAAATTTCCCCATCAAAAATTTTCATTCCATCTGAAACATTTTATTTTGCTTACCAAGTCTCAAATGCTCAATCTCTGATTTTTCTTAACAGAGCCCTGCCAAAAATAAAATAAAAAAAAAAAACACTCATCCTATTGAAATACCAAAAAGATGGTTTTCCTATACTCAAACTCTATGTTTATGCTGGAACACAAATGTGATTCTGGAAGGGACAGTGAAAAAATAACAAGAAGATATGTTCCTTGCAGACTGCACCTAGTCCCATTTTCTGGTTTTCTCAGCTAGATGACTTTTAACTCCCTGAACCTTGATACCCCCAATTGTAAATTAGATGCACCCATACCTGCTGCTTCTTAACTCCTAGGACTATTTTAACTCATAAAATGAGAAAATGGATTAACAATGGCTTAAGGTTAAAGATTTTACAGGCTATCAAGCTTGTGAAAGTTTGATAGCGTTGGAGAAAAGACTGAGTGATTTTTTTTTTTATGACCATTATTCAGTGGCAGTTTATCATTTGTATAACTTTGAAAGGGATTGTTCTCTAACCAGAGAAATAGCATGTTTATATTATGGACAGTTATGTGAGTATAGAATCCTTTGCTACACCATCAATGGGAAGGAAGACACTAGAGTGAGAGGAATGGAAAATCAATTTATCTACTTTTCCAACCTAACATTTATATGCTGACACCAAGTGCTGAAAGTTATTGAGTCAAGTATCAGATGCTTGTGAAATGTCTCAGACACTGCATGCTGCCAAGATTTCCTTCTGCAGATTCCAACTGGCTGACGATAGCTCCAAATAGGATTCTTTCTTATTCCTTGGCATGCTGGTGAATATTTTCCACCTGTGTTTGTTTTGGTACCATGAAATAAGTGACTTAATAGTTTCATAAGTTAGAAGTGTGCACATGGGGAGTCGGGCAGTAGTACATTGGGTTAAGCGCAGGTGGCACAAAGCGCAAGGACTGGTGTAAGGATCTTAGGTCAAGCCCCCAGCTTCCCACTTGAAGGGGAGTCGCTTCACAAGTGGTGAAGCAGGTCTGCAGGTGTCTATCTTTCTCTCCCCCTCTCTGTCTTCCCTTCCCCCTCCATTTCTCTCTGTCATATACAACAACAATGACATCAATAATAACTACAACAATAAAACAACAAGGGCAACAAAAGGAAATAATAATTATTACATAATTAAATATTAAATAATTAAATAATAATTATTAAATAAATATTTTTAAAAGAAGTGTACACATGGTTTGTTTTGTTGCGCATGGTTTTCTTTCACTGTCTTCCCTTTACTTTTCTCCCTCTCTGAGAAAATAACCAATGAGCTTAACTCCTATTTGTCCTATCCAAAAAGAGTAGTGAAAGAGGGGTACCTAAACCAGATAGATGATGTCACTAAGAACTCAGATGGGATTTCTGGTAGGTTATTTGTTTGTTTGTTTCCAACAGGGTTGTCACTGAAGCTCAATGCCTGCATAACTCCACCACCCCATGTGGCTATTTTGTTACTCCCCCTAGACAGAGGACAAGAGGCAGAAAGAAATAGAGGATGAGAAAAGCAGAGAGATGAGACACAGCTCTACTGCTCATGAAGCTTACACACACACACACACACACACACACACACACACACACACACACACCCCTGCAGGTTCTCCTACATGGTCACTCAGGGCTTGAATCTAGATCCACGCTCATGGTAATATAGATGCTCTTCTGGGTGAGACACCCACCTATCTCTTGTGTTGGTGGATGTTTAGCACCCCCTTCTGAAGGGATTTTTCTTTGTCTTTTTCTTTTCTTTCTTTTTTTTTTTTTTTTTGCTTCCAGGGTTATCACTGGGGTCCTGTACCTGCACTGCACTATGAATTCACTGCTCCTAGTGTCCTTTTTCTGTATCTAATTTTATAGGACAGAGAGAAATTGAGAGGACGGGGAGATAGAGAGGGAAAGAGAGACACCTGCAGACCTGTTTTACCACTTGTGAGGTGTCCTCCCCCTTGCATGTGGGGAGCTGGGGGCCTGAACCCAGATCCTTGTGTTTAGTACTATGTGTACTTAACCAGGTGTTCCACTGGCTGACCCCCTGAAAGGATATCCTGATGGGTCATGTTTGCCATTTTCCATAAGTGCATCTTTCCACCATTGTCTGATTTCAGGCTATCTGAACTACACAGTTGAAAAATGTCCGGTAGCTCACTATTAGAAGGGTTTCCAATGTCAAATAGAAGTAAATAGGCTCAGGAAGATCAGATCATCAATCACATACAAGTATTTGGTGAGTGTGAGCTTGTAAAGACTAGTTTTTACTATCAGCTGGATTTACCCACAGATTTAGAAAGTGTCTGAAAATTTACAGGGCTCACCTGGTTAAGTGCACATATTACAGTGCATAAGGACCCAGGTTCAAACCCCTGACCCCCACCTGTGGGGAGAAAGCCTCACTAATGGTGAAGTAGGGCTGCAGGTGGCTCTCTGTTTTTTTCCCTCTCTATCTCCCCTTCTCCTCCTCAATTTCTCTACCTCTATTCAATAATAAATAAATTTAAAAAGAAAAGAAAAAGAAAATTTAGCAGTGAGCACTTGCAAGCCAGCACAAGTCATGCCCTCATGCCTGATGCCCCAGAGAAGGCAGACTTCCTCTTCTTCAGCTCTGCCACCTCCAACATCTAACCCTTCATTAACAGGGTTGCTGCCTTGTGGAGCAAAATGGCTTGCACATTTCTAAGCATCACATGTGCATGCCACACATAAAGAAGGAAAAAATAGGCTACAAGAGCTAAAACACCACGAAAAATTTTACTAACCTACCCCACCCCCTGTAACCCTACCCAGTAGCTTCTGTTTACAACTCACTGTCTTATATACCTTGATCAAAAAAAGGCTAAGAAGAAAGGAGTCATAGGTGAAGGCTCAGTTGGTCAAGTCAATGGGAGCGTGTGTGTGTGTGTGTGTGTGTGTGTGTGTGTGTCTTGTCTTCCAAGAACAAGAGCGAAGACTTGAGTCTTGAACCAGTCTCTTGTTGTTCTCATGTCACTCTGTGGGACTTTGGAATGCCATAACTTGTAATTGTTATGGTATCCCTGTTGGGAACATGTGTGAGCCTGATAGAGCTTAGGGAGAACCACCCCCATCTTCGGATGGAGGTCTGAGAAGATAACCTCTTGGTAAGTCTCTCTCAACCGAGGTGAGCATAAGAGGGGAAACTCAGACTTGGTTCTTTCCTTCTTGACTCTCAGGCCCACAGATACCCCAGTACTTCCCTCCATTAACTGCAGGCCACATGGTCACAGATTCACTCATTCAAAGTCACCTTCTGATCACAGAAGAACACACCTTATCACACACTTCATCACACACCTCAGACCCCAGACAAGAGAGATTCCAAACTATATGGTCTTTTGATATCCATCTTCTCTCTGTCTCACCCTACGGGTTTAACCCCTATGCTTCTCTCAAATACCTTTGGATAATTAAGTTGCTTGTGTTATGGAAAATAACTGTCTTGTATCTCATCAATTCCTGTCATACCAACCCCCTACCTTAGGGGCATGCTGACTGTTAAGAAACCTGTAATTTCTGTCATATTGCAACAATAATTACCTCCATTACTTTTCTATTTAACTCATGTCCACTTTGCCAATAAACGGACTCTAGGATTCTGGGACTCTAAGGACTCAGATTCTAGATTCACGCTAAGAGTCCCCTGGTGTCTTTTACTTCGTGTCACCCCTGTCGTGAGCGAGAAAGAACCAGCCCGTTGCCTTTCCCCTGGAGGACACCCTGCCGGAGAAGGAGAGAGACACCCTGAAAGTAGCCCCACTGGGTGGGTCAATCTAACCCAAAGAGGGAGCCAACAATTGGAGGGGAGCATCCCTTTAACAGTATACTTACTCAAAGTGCAAGGACCAGTGTAAGGAGCCGGTTCAAGCCGCCGGTTTCCCACCTGCAGGGGAGTCGCTTCACAAGAGGTGAAGCAGGTCTGCAGGTTTCTATCTTTCTCTCCCCCTCTCTGTCTTCCCCTCCTCTTTCCATTTCTCTCTGTCCTATCCAACAATGACAACAATAGTAATAACTACAACAATAAAACAACAAGGGCAACAAAAAAGAATAAATAAATAAATATAAAAAAACAGTATCCAATCTATGGAGTTTACAGTCAACAATATTTATACCCCTTTCCCATATTAGGGAGCTACTCTCTTCCCTGATCCAGCTTTCTGGTCCTTTTCCCAACCATGACATCATCTCCCCAGACAATAATTAGGATCCACCTGCATATCAGATTTCAGGCTCAGGCTCAGGCTCAGGCTCAGGCAAAAAAAAAACAAACAAAAAAAAAAAACACTAGTATAGCTAAAAACCCTTTGAAATATAACTAAAATATGCCTAGTAGCTATCTACAAAATGGAGGACCCCCCCCCCAATACTTCATCTGCACTATTCTAGCCTTTAGGTCCATAATTGTTCAACAATTTGTTTGGCTTTATATGTTAACTCTCTTTTCAGCCACCAGGTTCCAGATACTAGCAGAATGCGACCAGACTTCTCTGGACAGACAGCCCCACCAATGTGCCTTGGGATTCTGCTTCCCCAGAGCCCTTTCCCACTAGGGAAAGAGAGAGACAGGCTGGAAGTATGGATCCACCTGTTAACACTCATGTTCAGTGGCGAAGCAATTATAGAAGCCAGACCTTCCACCTTCTGCATCCCACAATGACCTTGGGTCCATACTCCCAGAGGGTTAAAGAATAGAAAAGCTATTTGGGGAGGAGATGGGATATGGAGATATGGTGGTGGGAATTGTGTGAAGTTATACCCCTCTTACCCTATGGTTTTGTCAATGTTTCCTTTTGATAAATAAAAAATAAAAACAGTATACTTAGAGCCCAGCATCAATTTGGAGCCTCTGGACTTTATCAGAGGCAAGCCTCACTCTGGGCGCTGTGATCTGTTTCCAAAGAGTTCATCGTCACAGAATGAGAAGTCAATTCAAACAAGGATCTGCCTACAGATTGATAAAGTCTGCTTAATTTGAATCATTAATGAGCGTACATGGGCTTGGCCTTTGTACACTGCCCAATTTCAGTTATTTTAGCTAACTGCATGGAAGGTTTAAATTTGTGTGGAAATAGGTGGAGTAAAATTAAATTACTCTCACCCCACTGACCTACCTGCTTTTCCTAAGTAGCAGTAATTATCTTTTTTTTTTTTCCCTGAGCTTAATCCAGTACTCTCCAAAGTCCTCTGGAATCCCATTACTGATATCAAGTGGCTTTTCAAGTGGTTCTATTCTTTTATTTATTTATTTTATATTCAGTCTTTCTATCCCAGGAAGAACACCACTGAGATTAGTTAAAACACCGTATGATCACCATGCTGATTTGAATATCATAATCAATTCCCTGACAAGTCCTGTGATCACTGAAGTTGGATTAGAATGTGCCTTTAAATATACCAGCCCCCCGCTACATCTAGCAGTGTGTGTCCCCCCACTCTCACCTCTCTGTCTCTTAGCATCAATGGACTTCACCTAAATGAACAAGAATGAAGGTTCCTCTAAGTTGCTGAGCTCCACAAGCCTGTGAGCTGTGGAATCAGGCCATCAATTTTGCTTGATATAAAAGGTTATTCTCTTAATGCCTTTCAGTTTTGCCCTTTTAGCTCTGTCCAGGTCACCACTGAATTCCTGTCTTGAAAAAAAAATATATATATATATATCAGCATAATGGCCTGCCTAGCAAAGTGATCAGTCTGGAAAGTTCAGAGAAATCCGTGTTCTGAGGTCCTGTGGGAGCTGTGATAGAAAAAGAAATACCTTTCTCTTTCAGGGTAACCTAGAAACCTTAGTTTTTCTCCCCCAGCCTGCCTATCTCCCAGTGTAACTCCACTATTTCTTGCAGGAAAAAGAAAGGTGTATATTAATCAGGGTGTGGGGAGATAGCTCTAGCAGGAGTTGTGTCCTTAGTATGCAGGAGATCCTTAGTTTAGACCTGAGATCACATGGGAGCACCACAGACTACAGACAGGACTGGACAGACTAAGAGAACTGGGTTAAAATCAACTCAACTGGCTTCTAGGAAGGAGGCAGTCCCAGAGTAGCAATCTGAGGGGGAGACCACCCACCCCCAGGGTTTAGTGGTGAGGATGAATGACCTGGTGGTCAGGCGGTAAGGGGAGATGCCTCTGACATTGAGGTCTTTTCAGGAAACTCTTGGCAGAGTGACATCAATGCCTTGGACTTTACTGAGCCCTGATCAGCAACAGAGAAACTGGGTACAATTACCTCAACATGTCAGCCAGCGCTGCCACCCAGGGCTGGAGGCTCCAGACTCCTCAGGATCCAGCCTTCAACTTTCTTCTTTCTAGAATTCCTTATCTTTCCTCTTCGTCCCTTGCTTTCTTTCCTTCCTTCTTTCCTTCCTTCCTTCTTTCCTTCCCTCCTTCCTGCCTTCCTTCCTTACTTTTTCTAGACCAGAGCACTGCTCAGCTCTGGCTTATGGTAATACCTGGGAACCTAAAACTTCAGAGCCTCGGGCATGACATTCGTTTTTTGCATAACTGCTATGCAATCTCCCCTGTACCTTTCTGGGATGTCAATGGATGGACCCTGCTGTGGAGTTCAGCACACTGCTCCATTCCCTCCCTGTACAACTCTGGAGAGTTCCATAGCACTTGTTGGTCCCCCTCAACTGCTGTATGTCATACAGTAAAAAGCCAAAGGGTCATGGAAGTGATTTTTATGGGTGTTTCTCCCCCATCCTCTAAGGGTTCAATATTGAGAATAATATTGATTCGATTTATCTAGTGTTGTAATGTTTCCCTGGTTGCTAGGCAACAGGGTTCTTCCTTCTCTGTTTTCTGGGTGGCTCATGGGAATTCTACTACCAAAGAGATTACATGGTGTCTATGAAATCAAGTGGACCTGACAGAACTGGAGGAACCCCCACCCCGTGTCACACCAGGCAGTGTCAAGGCCAAGATTCTAACAGTTATTGCAGTTTAGTTTCTAGAACAATTGGGTCATTATCCATTCTCATCTACTGAGAGAGCCACAGGGAACAGTTTTACACCAAGCTTGGCAGAGGAACAGAAAGAAGCCTCTGCAGTCAGCTTCTCATCCTCCTTCCTCAAGGGGCTAGAATGACCCCTTTTCATCCTGGGTCCCTGAAAACTCACACTAGAAGAAGAACGCGTTTGGCAAAGGACAGTCCCTCAACATTAAGTTGGAGGACTCGAAGAGCAGGACCAACAGCTTGAAAGCTGTCAGGAGCTTCTTGTTGCTGGCTTTGAAAGTGACTGGGATCCATGTGGATTCAGTCGGCTAGGAAGGATCGTCAGTTTCCCCAATGAATGGGTACTCATGGGGTGCACCACGGGAAGGTCGATCCAATGCAACCCAAAACTCACACTAATAACAGCCAAAGCCTACCAGGGGAAGTGGGGAAGGGTAGCCTGCTTTGCCCTGAGATGCTGTTGGGGCAGGCTCTTTCTTCATTCCTCGCCTGCCATCTCCCCCCCAACTCAGCCACCACCCCCACAATCACCTGCTCTTGGGGAGAGACTCTTCTGGAAGCCCTGCTGTCTCTCTAATGTGGCCAAGTGGGAACAGAGCTGTGGGTGTGAAGACAGGCCTGTGGCTGAGCTATATGCTCCAGTGACTCCCACTCATGATGTTGATTTTGGAAGCTGTGTGATAGCCTGACCTATTTTAGGAGCTCAGCTTTAACCAGCCCTCTCTCGCTCTGAGTTGTCCAATTAGATCAAAGGCTAGAGGGATTATGGGAAAGGGAGCAAGGATGAGCCTCAGGTTCAGAGCCCTGAGAGAGTGAAATCTGAAGCTACATTATTGATCCTAACATTGTAACGTTCCTTAAGGCAATTTTTTTCTTTTTATTTTATTTGATAGGACAGAGAGAAAATTGAAAGAGGGGGAGAGAGAGGGAGAGAGAGAGAGAGAGAGCAGCAATACTCACTTGACTGCTCATGAAACCCCCCTCCTGCTTCAGGTGGGAAGTAGAAGTTCAAACCTGGGTTCTTGTGCTTAATTTAACCAGGAGCACTACTGCCCAGCCCTTCCTCAAGACAAATTGAGTCCCAATAGAGAGGCAGAAGTTTGGGGGAGAAATCCCAAGGATGCTCTTTTACCTTGTTTCTGTGGCCACAGAAAAAGCACAGAGATCGTGGTTCATGCTGGTTAACATTTTGTTGCTCAAGAAGGACTGACTCGGGAAAGAGACCATCTTTTTCTTCCCAAGAGAAGAACAACTGAAGGAGGGGAGATTGGGAAGCGGAGCAAATGCAGGCCAACATATTGAGAGTGAACAGGAATGCAAAGCAGATGGTGCTCAGAGGACTTATAAGGGTCTACAGACTAGCCCCATATCAGTAGCAAGATCTAGATAGCAAGGGTTCTCAGACACAGCATCTAACTCAGAAAGGCACTGCAAGAGACATGAGCCCTAACTAGAAAGGTCTTCCTGGGCTGGTGAGTCCAGCACCAGAGCCTTTCTGGTGTGATAGACATCGTGTGGATGGTGACCCTATTAGCCCTTTCCTATCAGCTCCAATGGGATTTGCAAAAGGGCCAACCTCCCCTACCTACCCCCCTCCAACACACACACACATGTACGCACACACCTAGAATGGCTCAGCAGGTAGAATTTACATCTCACAGTTTCTAGGATAGATCCTTGACACCACATGCAAGCACTATGGACAGCACCCAGGGAGCCCCATGGATGGTGGAGCAAGGCTATGGGGTCTCTCCTCTCTCAGCACCATGGACAGCACCCAGGGAGCCCCATGGATGGTGAAGCAGGGCTGTGGGGTCTCTCCTCTCTCAGCACCATGGACAGCACCCAGGGAGCCTCATGGATGGTGGAGCAAGGGTATGTGGTCTCTCCTCTCTCTCTGGACCATGAACAGCATTCACAGGTCTCCATAGATGGTTGAGCACTGCTGTGGTCTCTCAGCAGCAAACAGACTTCAGTGGATGATGAAGTGGTGCTGTGATGTCTCTTCTCCCCTCTCCCTCTTCACCATAGACAATACCTAGGGAATCTATGGCTGGTTGGAAAATGCTGTGGTGTCTCTCCTCTCTCAAAATCATGGATAGCACCAAAAGTACTGTCATGGATGGTAGAGTAGTGCTGTTACATCTCTCTTTTCTCTCTCCCTTGTTCTCCTCTTTTTCTCTTGTTATCTCAATCCAAATACATAGAATAAAATAATTGCTTCAGTGAGACCACACTTTGGTATCACACATACCCATGACCCTGAGTTCTTTCCTTAGCATTGCATTAAAAAAAAGAAGAAGAAGGACCAAAGTCACTGGGTGGAGATGTCAGCAGAGCAGGTGTATTCCTCAGAGGACAAAGAATGGTATCAAGGTCTGTGGTAAGGAGACTCATGAGAAACTGTGGGAAACATTGATGGCTTTGAACCACCTGCAACCAATCAAGTAAAAGAAAAGAATGTGAAGACAGATATCACAGTATATTCTCCACCCACTGGGTTGGGGTTTAGGAAGAAACTCATCAGCATTCAAACTCAACTTTATTATAGGCCTACAAGCATATAAAGGGCCAAGAAATATGTCCAGCCTGGGGGTATGTATTGACCTGTGAATGGCCATGTCCAGCAGAGAAGCAATTACAGAAGCCAGACCTCTGACCTTCTGTGACCTAAAGAGATATTTGGTCCATAATCCCAGAAGGATAACGAATTAGGGAAGCTTCCAATGGATGGGGAAGGAATGGGATACGGCACTTTGGTGGTGGGGAGTGTATGAATTGTACCCCTCTTATTCCACAATCATGTCTATAATTATTACATCACTGATAATAAAAAAGGTGAAAAAATAAGAAAACACAAAGCAGAGCTTGGACTGGAGTTGGTGTATTGCATCAAAGTAAAAGACTCAGGAGTGGGAGTGGGGGGTTCAGGTCTTGCAACAGGATGGCAAAGGAGGATCTAGAGAGGTTCGGAGTGTTAGGTGGAAAACAGAAATGTTGGATGTGTACAAACTACTGTAACTTACTGCTAACTGTATACCATTAAGCCCCCCCAACAAAATAACATTTTTAAATGGATATTTTAAAAAAGGTCCAGCAGAAAACTGTTTCCTGAGAGTTGAATCTATGAAGCAAGATTCTGGCAAGTTATCTGAATCAATAACTTCTATGACCCAAGAAATTTATGGGCAAAATTGGAAACAATTTACTGTGCCTCGCAGAACCATCTATGGCAGGAAGGTACTTGAGCACTTTCATGTTTTGGATCCCAAAAACTTTCATGGTTTTTTTTTTTCAGTAAACTAAGTTGAAATATCTATCTGTTTGAAATTGTCTAACATTATTAGGTTAGTGGTTGGTGCCTTGAGAAAGCCAGTTGGAAACCTGGCCAGATATTTCCCTTGTTGCCTTTATAGTTCCTTCCTTTTCCCAAAATGTTTTCTTAGGCATGTGATTCACATATTTATAATTAAAGCAGAAACAGGGAGGTGAAGGTGATTCATATTCTCCTCACTCCTGAAAATGTGTTTGTGAGCCTCTAGAAATTACAGGAATCATGTTCCATGAGCAGGCCTGGAGGAAATATGGAAGAGGCAAGAGGAGAGGGGATTAGTACAAGGAACTGGGAATATTTCTAGTTCCCAGGCTCATCAAGCCATTGAAACTGAAATTCCCTGTCCCTATACAATTTGATGCCATTTTCTTTTCTTCTTTTTTTATGGCCACCAGGGTCATCACTGGGGCTCAGTGCCTGCACAATAAATCTGCTGCGCCTAACAGCCATCTCTCTCTCTCTCTCTCTCTCTCTCTCTCTCTCTCTCTCTCTCTCTCTCTGTTCATTCTTTTCATTTGTCAGAAAAGAAAGAAATCAAGAGGGGAGGGAAAGAGAAAGAGAGAGAAACAGAGAGACACCTTAACAACTCCTCACCTTAACAACACTGCTCATAAAACTTTCTTCTGCAAGGAGTGTTTGGAATTTGAACCCAGATCCTTGTGCATGGTATCATGTGCACTCAACCAGGCACACCACAGCTCAGACCATCTACACAATTTTCTAAGTGAAGTCAGGTTTATCAGAGGAATGATGAACTTTAAAATTGTTTTGTCTTTTTTGTTTTGTTTTTTGATAAAGCGTGAGAGAGAAAGATAGAGAGAGAGAGAAAAAAACAGAGAGGTGAAGAAAGACACCTGCAGCATTACTTCACCACTTCTGAAGCTTCACCTTACAGGTAGGAACATAGGGCTTGAATCATGGTCCCCTTGTATTTAAAAAAAAATGTTTATTGCCTTCTTAAACCCTAAGATAGCAGGAACCTCCTACTTCCTCTATAGAGCCTATATTTCCTCCAGTCTTAGAACCTCTAGGGTGGCACTCACTTTCCTATAAGCTTCTCAGAATTCATACCAAGTGATGCTACATCTGCTGATCCCAACCTATTCAATGCAATGAGTACCACCTCAGCATGCTTCACTTCAGACTTTGTCCAGAGATGTTAGACATGGAATGTCAGCCCTTCAGCCCCATTACTTGGGTGGGACCTTTCCTTTCATAGGATTCTCTAATTCCATTTTGACTGGTTCACTTCCTAACAAAGCCCCAAATCTAAATATAGACCAGGCCCCATGAGACAGGGCACATATTCACGTGTATCCATAATTTAGGGTAGTATATATATCTGAAAGCAAAAGTGCACAATAGTCTGCAATGAGTCAATATATGCAGCAAGTAGCAATACCTAAAAATACACCATAAAGTTCCTAATGGAATAGTTTCCACTTAGACTTAGATACCCTCCTCACCTACTTCCTATTACACTTCCTTCAGTCACTCCAAAGCTACCTTATCAAAGCAAGGACTACAAAAGCTGAATAAGGGCGAGAGACTGCCATACTTTAATGATGACTCTTTAGTCACTATCAGGCCACCCCATCAGCTGGGGCCCTAGTCAGGGAGTCCTGAGATTCCCAAACAGACTTGATGGGCCTAGACCTAAAATAGATCCCTCTCTCCATTGTTACCAGTCATCTCTATCAGGAATAACACAATAGACCTTTTTGTGGGCCCCCATAGGACCTTGTCCTCAACGTGGAACAACAATGGTAGAGAATGTTCCATTCTCCAAAGGGAGGCTGGACAACATACTCTGTCTTCCACCTGAGGAAGATAGGTCCTGAAACTGGAGAAGCTTGGAACATTCCTACTCATGACCCAGAATATGAGCTCAGATCTACAAAGGCTACATAGGCTCTTAAGCTGAATATGAGCCCCAGATTAGATCAAATCAGTGGGGTTTACAGTCAACAATATTTATACACCTTTCTGGTATTTTGGAGCTACAGTCTTCCTTGATCCAGTTTTCTAGCCCTTTTTCCAGCGATGACATCTCCTCAGACAATAACTTGGATCCACCTGCACATCAGACGTCAGGCTC
This sequence comes from Erinaceus europaeus, assembly GCF_950295315.1. Classification (NCBI taxonomy): domain Eukaryota; kingdom Metazoa; phylum Chordata; class Mammalia; order Eulipotyphla; family Erinaceidae; genus Erinaceus; species Erinaceus europaeus. Next base: position 30,254,228 of record NC_080176.1, read on the forward strand.
AGAAAATAAAATAAAATAAAAAACTGGTATAGTCATGGGCACTTTGGAATATAACTAAAATTGGCCTACTAGCTATCTACAAAATGAAGATCCCCTAACTCTTCATCTGAACTATTCCAGTTTTTAGGTTCATGATTAGTCAACAATTTATTTGGCTTTATATGTTAAGTCTTCCTTCAGCCACCAGGTTCCAGGTGCTAACATGGTGCCAACCAGACTTCCCTGGGCAGATGACCCCACCAATGTGTCCTGGAGCCCCACTTCCCCAGAGTCCTGCCCCAGTAGGGAAAGAAAGAGGCAGGCTGGTAGTATGGATCAACCTGTCAATGCCCATGTTCAGTTGGAAAGCAATTACAGAAGCCAGACCTTCCACCTTCTGCACGCCATAATGACCCTGGGTTCATACTCCCAGAGGGATAAAGAATAGGGAAGCTATCAGGGGAGGGATGGGATACAGGGTTCTGATGGTTGGAACTGTGTGGAATTATACCCCTCTTATCCTATGGTTTTGGTCAATTTTTCATTTTTATAAATAAAAAAATTAAAAGTTTATTATCTTTATTTATTGAGTAGAGACAGCCAGAAATTGAGAGGAAGGGGGAAATTGTGAGAGAAACAGAGAGACACCTGCAGCACTGCTTCACCACTCATGAAGCTTTTACCCCCTGCAAGTGGGATCTGGGAGACTTGAACCTGGGTCCTTGTGCATTGCAATATGTGTGCTCAACCAGGTGAGCACTCCACTCCTGTCCTCTTGTATGATACTATGTGTGTTCCACCAGTCAGAACTATTCTACCACCCAGCTGCACCATAACATTAATTAGAACAAAACCACTCCCCAATGCAGTGCACAGTCCAGCATAACGAACAAAGTGTGACAGTGTGGACAGCAATTCATCACACTGTCTGTACACACAGATGGCTTTGAAAGGTGTTCACCTGCTGATGGTTGGATCACACCCAACCCATTAGTGATAGTTTAGTGGCTCGCCTGGACTCAGCTGGCCTGTTGGAGAATAATTCACATTCTGCCTACCAAGGTTACTTTTGAACCAGTTGGCTGGCTTCTGTCTCCACTTGTCTGCCTGACCTTAAACGTGAGGGTAGATGACAACTTTCAGCTAAAACTGAGCCAAGGACTTTGGTAGAATGAGAAGAGGCAACTGAAAGTGAAAATCCAGATCCAAGGTCAAGTGGTGGCTCATTCTGTAGGGCTCACACATTACCAAGAGCTAGGACCTGGGTTCAAGCCCCCAGTTTCCACCTGCAGGGGGGGAGCTTCATGAGTGAACAGTGCTGCCAGTGTCTCTCCCTCCTTCTCTGCCAATCTCTCAGTCTCTTAATGTTTTATTTATTTATTAGTGGTTAGAGACAAGAGAAATTGAGAGGGGGGAGGATATTGAGAGGAAGAAAGACAGACACCTGCAGCCATGCTTCACCACTCATGAAGCTTTCTTCCTGCAGGTGGGGGCCAGGGGATTTGAACCTGGGTCCTGTGCACTGTAATGTGAGCACATAATTAGATGTACCACTTCTTGGTTCTCTCTCTCTCTCTCTCTCTCTCTCTCTCTCTCTTTCTCTCTCTCACTCACTCTCACTCTCATCCTCTATTAAAAAGAAAAAGAAAAAAACATGGCCACCAGGAATTGTGGAATTCAAGACATTGAACTGAGATACTGGGATTATCAGGGAGGAAAAACAAAACAAAGCCAACAACAAAAAATAACCACAGATGATTCTAGAAAATTTCATCCAAGATGTCTGCCACCAGAGTATAATTATACCAGATGCCCTGGACAACAACAACAACAACAAGCTATGATCAAATTCTGATCTCCCCAGGTGGGTTGCCCCTCTGGCTAGAGGGGCTATTCCAATCATTGCCATCAAACACGCATACATCTGCGCCATGTGGAATCCAGAAAATGTTCCACAGGAGCCCTCTTGATGTACTGCTCAGCTGACCTTTCATTCCTTCTAGGAGAAGGGTGAAAAATTCCTCCACTGAGAGATGGCAGCTTATTCTAAACAGCTAGGACAGGGCCTGGGGGGAGACAGAAACAGAAGACAAGCATTTCAGGCTCCTCATAATGAAGGCAAAGTTCTGGGGAAAGGTGGGGGAATGACTTCTTTTTAATTAGTCAGAGAAGCTTTGAATAAGAATCCCAGGAGGACTCCATCCCCAAATATCAGCTGTCACATGAGTGCTGGGTCCCAGTCACATATCCCAGAATGAGATGGATGGATGGTGCCCAGTGCTAAATCTCCTGTGGGGGTTCCCTTGACAGGCTGTGCCTATGATTTAGGGCACTGTCCATGCCCCAGTTTGATTCATCACTCGGTGATTCATCTTCTCCAGTGAGAGTGTCGGATGCTGTTTTAGAATGCCCTCCCCATTCTTCTCTTTTGAAGAGGGAGAAAAGCAGGGATGAGAGCCAAGCTTTGGAAAGGAGTTCTAGCTATTTTTCTGCCAGAAGCAGCCCTTCATAAGCAGAGGCAGAGAGGCCTTAGATCCATTTCAGAGAAGACAGAAGCACCAACTGGCAAGGCCAAGCCCACTTGCACCAAACTTGTCACCTTTATAATTTCACATTCTAGAGGGGCAGTCACATCAAGAGCTGTAACAGCAGATAAGCAGGTGGGTGGGTTCCTCTACTCAGCTGTTATGGTTACTTAAAAGTAACCACACCTGGGGCCAGGCAATAGCACAACCAGTACACATGTGCACACGTGTTACAGTGCACAAGGACCTGAGTTCAAGCCTTTGGTCTCCTCCTGCAGGAGAGAAGCTTCACAAGTGCTGAAGCAAGAACTGCATCTCTCTCTCTCTCTCTCTCTCCTCTTTAGTTTCCCCTTCCCTCTCAACTTCTTTCTGTCTCTATCTGAAACAAGGGACCAGATGGAGTCACCTTTGGTAGAGCAGACTTGTTACACGACACAAGGAACCAGGGGCTTGAACCTGCAAGGGGGAAACTTCATGAATGGTAAAGCAGTGTGACAGGTATCTTTCTCTCTCTACCTATCTGTATCTCCTCCTCCTCTCTCAATATTTGTCTTTATTTTACAAATAATTTAAAAAATAAAAGTGTTTTTAAAGTAAACAGATTTGTCTATTATGGGGCAATTTATTTTAATATTTATTTATTTCGGGTAGAGACTGAAACTGAGAGGGAAGGGTGAGATAGAGAGGGAGAGAGAGGATGGGTAGTGGCACACCTGGTTCAGTGCACATGCTGTACTGTGCAAGGACCCAGGTTAGAGCCCCCAGTCCCCACCTACAGGGGGAAAGCTTGGTAAGTAGTGACGTAGGGCTGCAGGTCTCTCTTTCTCTCTCCCTATCTTCCCCTACCCTCTCGATTTCTGGTTGTCTCTATCCAATTAATAAAGATAATTTTTTAAAATTTTTGAGAGAGAGAGAAGGGAGAGACAGAACCTGAAACACTCCTTCATTGGTCATAAAGCTGCCGCCCTGTAGTTGGAGGCCAGGGGCTTGACCCTGGGTCCTTGCATACTCTAATGTGTGTCTTCTACCAGGTATACTACCATCCAAGCCCCAGGAAATTATTTTTTATTCTTGCATGGATATATATTTGTATGGGGGGCAGGTGGTGGCACACCTGGTTAAGTGCACATCACCATGCACAAGGACCCAGACTCAAGCCCCCCCCCCCATCCCCACCTGTAAGGGGAAAGCTTCACAAACAGTGAAACAGCTTTACTAGTATCTATCTTTTCCTTCTTCTCTCTATCTTCCTGTCTTCTCTCAAATTCTTTCTGTCTTGTCTCATAAACATTATTTAAAAAGAAAGAAAAAGAAAATTTCAGTTCACTATAAAGGATAATGGACATCCAGAAAGAGTCAGGACTCCTAATTTGCTTATATTTTTTCTATTAGGAGAGAGGAGGAGGGAAAAAGCAAAGCCAGGCCAGAGATAGTTCAAACAGTTATGATGTTTTATTTTTTACTTTTGTTTATAGACAGTGCTAGAAATTAAGCCCAGAGCCTCCTGTCTGCAAGGCATGCACTCTACCACTAGGTTACCTCCCTGAACCCAGGACTTGTTGATTTTATATATTTACATCTAGTAAGCATATTATACAGAATGCATAAATATGTAAATTAAGACCATCTCACATAACAGTGACATCACAACATTTTGTCTTTCTCATGTGTGTGACTTATTTTTAAATTAATTTATTATTGGATAAAGACAGAGAGAAATTCAGAGAGGAGAGGGAGATAGAGAGAGGGAAAGAGACAGAGAGACACCTGAAGCCTTGCTTCACCACTCTAGAATCTTTCCCCCTGCAAGTGGGGACAAGGGGCTTGAACCCCAGCTCCTTGCGCACTGTAACATGTGCACTCAACCAGGAAGCCACCACCTGGCCCCCTGTGTGTGTGATTTCTCTAGCCCAAAGTCACATTTTTTTCCCAGAGAGAGAAAGAGAGAGCGAGAGACAGTATGGGGAGCAGGATGCCAACAGAGCCAATTTTCCCTGGTCCCATGGGTTTCAACACCAGGCCAGGCTCATGGCAAGGCATGCACCCTTCCTGCTAAGCTAGCTCTCTATGAATGATCAACATACTAGTAGACATCTAGTCAACCCACAATGCCATATTGCTAAAGGAGGGGAAGGAGTGTTATTATAATAAAAATAAAAGCAAAGGGCAAAGTAAAATACACCATAGTTGGAATTCAAAAGTAGAATTTGGCAGTAGGCAATATCTTGCAACCCAGCTATTTAGCTAAATCTTTTAATATTTCTATGCTTATATGAATGGCTTATTTTATCTCTTAAAACTGAAAAAAAAATCCAGGGTGTGTGTGTGTGTGTGTGTGTGTGTGTGTGTTACCTGTAATGTAGCTTGTCACTTCAATCTTGAGAGTCCAGAGCCTTTCAGATTCATCCAGAGCCCTCAGATTTACTTTCCTTGCTCACACTGTGCTCCATTTCTTTCTTCTGTAATTCATGCATGTTGTGTTTGTTTTGTGTCATCCTTTGTATCTACCTGGTACTTCTTGCTTTTATTGGTTATGATGAATTGTTTTCATTAAACTCTGAGATCTGCTCAAGCTTGTCTTTCACAGCATATTGAAGTTCAGGTCTAGGCACTGGATCTCACACTTCTAGATTTCTTCCTTGAATTCTTCTTCTTTTGTTTTGCCTCATCTTGTTAAATACAGATCTCCCCCCATGAGAGTCTTTACCTTGTCCTCTTCTTTCTTTCTTTCTTTCTTTCTTTCAGTTTTGCTTCTTTTGTAAGTTCTTGTCTTTTTGAAACTGTTGTGGTCACCTAATCATTTTTGTTTTAAAGACCTTTTTGGTTTTGCACTAGATATTTCCAAAACTGTATTTATTCATTGAGCACTGAGTACACTAAGAAAGGTTCCCCTGATGCTATCCTGTAGTGTTTTTTTTTCATTTACCTATATTGAATTCTTCTAATGATCTCATCTTGATAGTCAGAATACATCAATAACTGAGTTTCCTAAAAAGACTTGATGTAGATATATCTCTCTTTTTTCTTTCTAGCTTTTTTCTTATTATCTTTATTTATTTATTGGATAGACATAGCCAGAAATTGAGATGGAAGAGGGAGAGAGAAAGGGAGACAGAAAGATACCTGCAGTACTACTTCACCACTCATGAAGCTTTCCCCCTGCAGGTGGGGGCTAGGGGCTTGAATGTGTGTCACTGCATATTGTAATGTGTGCACTCAACCGTGTGTACCACCATGGGACCCTCTCACGAGCTCATCCCTCTCACTGGCTGATTGTCATAAGTGCCATGATCACACCCTGGAAAAAACATAAGTTGCTATAACTCTCAGCTTACTTTTTCCCAGATAAAAACTAAACAGCAAAAAGAGTGAAGGAAAAGAGCAGTGGAGTTTTCTCCAGTGCAGTGGCAGGTGGGGGTCTAAACCCCAGGTCATGCACACAGCAAAGCAGCTCTAAGTGAATTATTTCATTGAACCTCACTTTCTAAGGTCTGATACGCATTAACCTGGTTCTGACTTTGGTTTTCTCACATCCTTACAACTCTTCCCACTGATGGTGAGAAATAATGGAATATGTTTGTCCTTTAAGATTTGGATACTGTAAAAATTGAACCCTAAGTCTATAATGGCTCAAATAAAACAGATAGGAGTTTATAGCTAGAAGGACAGGGGAAAATAATACAGTGGTTTACTCAACAGACTTTTATGCCTGAGGCTTGATGTTGTCCCAAGTTCAAGCCCTGGGACAACCACAAGTTATTGCTCAGTAGTACTTCTTTGACAGAAAGAGGAGAAAAAAATAAAGAAAAAGAGGATAAGAAAGGAGGAGAAGGGGAAAGAGGAGGAAGGAAGGAAGGGAGGAAGGAAGGAAGGAAGGAAGGAAGGAAGGAAGGAAGGAAGGAAGGAAGGAGAAGAGAAGGGAAGGGAAGGGAAAGGGAAGGGAAGGGAAGGGAAGGGAAGGGAAGGGAAGGGAAGGGAAGGGAAGGGAAGGGAAGGGAAGGGAAGGGAAGGGAAGGGAAGGGAAGGGAAGGGAAGGGAAGGGAAGGGAAGGGAAGGGAAGGGAAGGGAAGGGAAGGGAAGGGAAGGGAAGGGAAGGGAAGGGAAGGGAAGGGAAGGGAAGGGAAGGGAAGGGAAGGGAAGGGAAGGGAAGGGAAGGGAAGGGAAGGGAAGGGAAGGGAAGGGAAGGGAAGGGAAGGGAAGGGAAGAGAAGAGAAGAGAAGAGAAGAAGAGAAATTCTAACTCATGGAAGAATTCAAGATCCCTGAATGACAAACAACTCTCCCCCATGTAATGACACAGGGATCCAGTGCTCTTGAATTTCCATTGAGATGATGGAGGAAGAGAAAGATACATTCTCTTCTTAAATCTTGGCCAGCACAAATCATATCTGCTCACATTGTATTGAAAATAAGCAATCTGCAACCACTTCTGCTGCAAAGAAAGCTGGAGATCTAGCCTAGATGATTGTTTAAGAGAAAAAGAATCTTGGTGAACAAGTCTGCCACCATGTTAGACTAGAATTGAAAAGACATCCAACTATTGAGCCTCTCTTGCTCCTCTCCCTTGCCAATATTTGATCAATTTCTTCCTTCCTTTCTTCCTTCCTTCCTTTTTACCAAGCACTGCGCAGCTCTAACTTATGGTGGTGCAGGGAATTGAACCTGGGATTTTGAAGCCTCAGGCATGAGAGTCTCTTTGCATAACCATTATGCTGTCTACCTCTGCCCTCCAATATTACTCTTTTTTGGTTGCAAAAGCTAAAACTCTGTGTTCAGCCAGTTTGACTCCTGTGATTTCTTCTCTTCCTGTCTGAGTTGGAGGAACTACTCATCTCAGCCTCAGCCCCAGGCCAAGCAGCGTTGGAGCTGGCTAGAAATTAATCAGAGAAAATGAAACAGAGAGGAAGAAATGGCCAACATCCTAATGCTTTTGCTTCCCGTACTTAAGAACATTCTTTGATGATCTCTGGCAACAGAAACCAAATGAAGGCACTCACTGAACTGGTATTCCTTCCCCTAGCTCAGCAGTCCTTGAAGTAGGGTCCAACAGGACCACCTGGGAAATTGCTAGAAATGCCACGCTTCAGGCTCTGCTCCAGACCTGCTCACTCAGAAACTCTGGGAGTGAGAAATGGCGGTGCAATCTTGGTTCTAACAGTCTTTCAGGTGGAGTCATTGTTCTCTAACTGATGCTAACTAATGCTTATCTCTGGCTTGGCCCATGGCAAAACTACCCAATGTTACTTAGTGTTGTCAGAGGAATACCTGAAAGTTGAGCCTTGCAAAACTAAAAGCCTAGCAGGGTCCTGCTAAAACTCACAGCTTTCAACAGGTTAAAAAGGAAAATTCAAAATGAAAGGCATTATTAAATAAGGAGCTTCCATCACTCCAGATTGTTGCTTGCTTGTTTTCTTTGAGATGAATGATCCAATTCTAGATCAAATTAGCTAATTATCTAAATTGGATAATTATCTAAATCTAAGACATCCAATGTCAATATTCAGCTGAAGACTTGAATTACCAAGGGCAGGCAGTGGTTCAAGGCCCTGGTTCTCACCTGCGGCGGGGGGGGGGGGGGGGGGGGGCCTTCACAATGGTGAAGCAGAGCTGCAGGTGTCTCTCTGCCTCTCTTCTCTATCTCCCATCCCCTCTCAATTTCTCTCTGTCTCTATCCAATACTAAATAAATAAAACATTTTTTAAAAGACTTGAATTAAAATTCATAAAGGATCTATTATTCTCTATCTCTCTCTCCCTTCCTCCTTTTCTCCCTCCTCCCTCTTCCTCCCCCTCTCTCCCTTTCCTCTCTCCCTCTTTCTCCCCCCTCTTCCTCTCTCCATCTCCCTCTCTCCCTTCACTCTCTCCCCTCTCTTCCTGTCTCCCTGTCTCCCCTTCTATTCTCTCTCTCTCTTCACTCTCCCGAATGTTTATTTATTTATTTATCTATTTTGGTAGAGAATCTGCTGAGGAAAGAATCTCAGACACCACTGAATGAGCCCACACTTCCATGTTACAGACCAGAAAACTGAGGCCCAAGAAGAATGAAATGTGCCTTCCCTGTTCCCCTCTTCTGGATAGAGGAGGAACCAGAACTAGAACTCAAGACCCCTGACTCCAGCTAAGATCATCTCATGAGATCACGTCTGCCAAACTCTGTCAAACACAGAAAATGAAAAGAGGCTGAATTCTATCAGTATTGAATTAGGTTCAGATCATTTAAATGCCAAATCTTAAAGAGCCAGAGTTAAACGTGTGTGCAAATTTATCCTCTAAGCCCTGTCCAAACGCAAATAAAAAATGAATGAGCAGTGTTGCTTTAGAATTATAAAACACTTTGGAACATTGATATAGATATTAAGAAGCATAATGGAAAAAAGACCAGACTCCAGCCTCGATATCTCCTTCTTTTTTTTTTTATTCTCCCTAAAGTATTTGGATTGTCATAGAAATCTGAGCAAATTTTCCACTAGGTTTAAGGCCAATAGCTCTTAATAAGGGAGAGTCACTTGTGGATTATGTATGCCTTATTTCACAGACAGTGACGCAGGAACCATCAAAGAACAGGGTGTGGGGGACCAGGCTGTGATGCACTTGGTAGGGCATACATGCAAGGACCCAGGTTCAAGCCCCTAGTCTCCACCTGCAGGAGGGAAGCTTCATGAGTGACAAGCAGGTCTGAAAATGTTTCTTTCTCTCTCCTTCTCTGTCTCTCTTCCTCTCTCTATTTCTCTCCTAATAAAACAGAAAGAAAAAATAGACTGCTTGGAGTGGTAGATTTGTAGTAGTGTAACATCAAGTCCCAGCAATAATCCTGGTGGTTGAAAAAAATTGTTTTAATTAAATAAAATATTTTTTTAAAAAGGGGAAGTTACTTACTTCTTCTCTCATGCTTCGTCCCAAGAAACTATAGTGCCATCAAAAATGAGAAATGTGGAATGCCTGAATACTATAGGAGGACCATGTACAATTCTAGACCTAAAACATGTCCCAGACTTCGAGAAAGTCAAGCAGTGACAAGACTATGACCCTTCCAGTTCACTGGATAAAGGAGCCAAGGTCCAGGCTTGTTTTGCTTGGTGTCATGTGACCAGGTGCCCAGCTGCTCCTGAGGTTGTCATTTAGCACAGAGACAACTTCTATTTAAAGGCCTGAGATGAAAAAGAGCTTCTTCCTAACTTCACTTTGTAATTGGCTTAGCTGTTATTTTTTTCCCCAGTTAGGATTATTGCAAAGATTTAGTGTCAGCACTACAAATCCACCACTCTTGGTGGTCTTCTTTTTTCTTTCCATTTTATTGGCTAGGACAAAGAGAAATTGAGAGGAGGAGGAGATAGAGAGATAGAGAGACAGAGAGACGCCTGCAGACCTTCTCCACCACTTGTGAAACTTCCTTCCTTCCTGCAAGTGGGGGCCCAGGGCTTGAACCTGGAACTTTGTGTGTGGTAACATTTTTACCACTGTAAATATGAGTTTTTCTTTCTTTGTTTTATTTATTTTTTATTAATTTTATTAATTTATTTAGAGAGATGCAGAGAGAGAGACACACACAAAGAGAAACACCAGAGCACTGCTCAGCTCTGGCTTATGGTGGCATGGGGGATTGAACCTGGGACTTAGGAGCCTCAAGCATGAGAGTCTGTTTGCATAACCATTATGCTGTCTCCCCTGCCCTGGCAATATGAGTTTTTCATCAGATAGAGAAACAAGGAAAGGGAGCGACAGCATAGCACTGGAGCTTCCCCAAGTGCTATAGCACTACCATGTGGTGCCAGTACTTGAATCTAGGGATTTCCTGTCTCTCTGGCCCTTAACAGCTTTGTGAATGATAATTTACATACCACACATAATAATTTGCACACCACACATGATCATTTTCATTCTATACATAACATCTTACATGCCGGTATCCTATTTAGACTCTGCAGTTTGGTGCATTGGGGTCAATTTGCAGATAAATGCACATTGTTCTAAATCACCTTGAGCAAAAAAAAAAAAAAGTCCTCTTCCCTTTAGCTGTCACATCATAAGGAACCACTCAGCTAATTTCTGTCCCTTCAGATCTCCTGGTTCTGGGTCCGGTTCTGTGGCCTATGGCTTCTCTCACTTCTTGGGGCATTGTTGAGTCATTCATGCTGCAGCATTATCAGTGCCTTTTTCCTTGTTGGGGCTCCATAATATTCCACTGTGTGGCTATGCCAATGGCAATTACCTTTTCATCAGTCTTCTAACATCTGGGATGGCTTCACTTTTTGTGAATTGGAAACAGTATTGATTGAATTGTCATCCAGACTGAAGAAAATTTTGTTTGGATTTGTTTCAAATATTTCATTCATTTACTTATTATATTTATTTGTTTTAAGTAGAGACAGAATTTAAGAGGGAAGGAGAGAGAGAGAGAGAGAGAGAGAGAGAGACCTACAGCCATGTTTTACCACTTGTGAAGCTTGCCCCCTGCAGGTGGTGACCAGAGGCTTGAACTTGGGTCCTTGAGCATGGCAATGTGTGCTCTCTACCAGGTGTGCCAGTATCTGGCTCCTTGAAGGAATTTGCTTTGCTTTGCTTTTTTGATTAGTGATTTAATAATGATCAACACAATGTGGGATAAGAGGGAACAATTCCACACATTTCCCACACATTTCCCACCACTAGAGTTCCATATCCTCTCCTCTCCATTGGAAGCCTCTCTATTCTTTATCCCTTTGGAAGTATGAACCAAAGATCTTTATGGGGAGCAGAAGATGGGAGGCCTGGATTCTGTACTTGCTTCTCCACTGGACATGGACATTGAAAGGTCAATCCACACCCCAGCCTGTCTCTCTTTCCCTAGTGGGACAGGGCTCTGAGGAGGTGAGGTTCCACAACCTATTGGTGAGGTCATCTGACCAGTGAAGTCAGGTTGGTGTCACGGTAGCATCTGCAACTTGGTGGTTGAAAAGCATTAAGATGTAAAGCAGAAAAAATTGTTTAATAATCAGGAACCTAAAGGTAAGAGTATAGCAGATGAGATTTGGGGTCTTCATGTTAGAAGATGCTAGGAAGTCTACTCCCTGTCTACTTCTCCATTGTTTTGCCTGCCAATTCTGCAAATACTGAGCACTTGACCATGCAGACCAAGTGGGAGCTCCTTTGAGGTTAAAAATATTTTCTTTTAAATTTTTATTTGTTATTAATAATATGTTACAAGATTGCAAGATTACAATGCATAGTTCCACACCACACCCACAACCAGATTTCTATGTCCTCACCCTCCCACCTCCCAACTGCTTCTGGGGTTTTGTTTGTTTTTGGCAAGTTCATGTGAATCAGATCTCAACATAGGAGTGAAACCATCTGGTAGTTGTCTGTCACCTCTTTACTTATTTCACTAAGCATAATCACCTCCAGCTCCATCTATTTTGTCCCAAAGGATACAATATCAACTTTTTATTGCAGAGTAGTATTCTTTAGAATATATATCCCTTAACTTCTTTATCCAGTCATCTGTCAATAAGCTATTGTGAATAACACAGCTACGAACACATGGATGCATATATCTCTTTCTAATTAGTGTTTGAGTGTCACCTGGATAAATGCCTAAGAGTAACATTGCTGGATCATAAGGGAATTCCATTTGTATTTGGTTTCTTATGTTCTTTATCTATTACTGGAAAGAGACAGAGCGAGATTGAGAGGAGAGGAGAGATAGGGAGAAAGACAGAGAGACACCTGCAGCCCTACTCCACCATTTGTGAAGCTTTCCTCCTGCAGGCGGGGAGCGGGGGCTTGAAACCGGATCCTTGAACACTGTAATGTGTATGAATAAGTCCATACTATCTTCCAAAAGGACTGCACCAATTTCTCTTCCCACCCACAGTGAAGCAGAGTTCCTTTTTCTCCACAGCCTCACCAACACAAGGTTATATTTCATATATTCATATATATGTATATATATGGTACGAGATAGCTCACACTTTACCATCCACAAGGACCCAAGTTCGAATCCCTGACTTACACATGAGAGGACCATGCGAAACAGAATCTTCATGAAGGCCAGAGTGGTAGATACTGCAGTGTCTGCAGTACAGTGTCTCTCCTCCCTCTCTTTCTTTCTCACCCTTGTAAAAAAATGTAATAAAAATAAAATAAAATAGCTGAATGACTGGGATCCATAGAATTACAGCAAGTTTGTGTCCTTTGATAGTATCTTAACCTTTTTAATATTTTTATGTATCTTATTTTATTTGGTAGGGCAGAAAGAAATTAAGGTGTCAGGGAGAGATAGGGAGAGAGACACACCCAGCACTGCTTCACCATTCATGAAGCTTCCTTTCTACAGGTGGGGATTGGAGGCTTGAACCCAGGTCTTTGAGTGTTGTAACATGTGAGAAACTGGGTACACCACTATCCAGCCGCTCTTAATCTTTTTAATAGGTCTGTGAACCTGACCTACATCACCAGTTGCATTTGCCAAAAAGTATAAGCTCTGAGGATTCAGAATCGCCTTAAAGAGTGCCCTTTGTCATCCTGTCTGTTGTTAAGATATATTATCATCTATTTTCCACAGGGGAGAAAGGCCTTTCAGAAATATTTCTCCTCAACAGCTGAGACTTCTGCAGCCTCAGGCTCTGAATCAGAGACAAGCACATTTCTCCTCTTCTAGATTCCAGTTGCTACTCCTACACTTTTAAAATTTGGTTGTCATCTGCTGTTATTCTCTCTGTATTAAAGGCTGACCCCTTGGCTAGCCTTTCAGAGTTGAAAGATAGTGCCAGAGGTCCTTGACATAGCTGAGGCATTTTGAGGTTCTGCCTTATTTCCCTCAGTTCCATGCAATGTTTCCCCCTCATTAGAATTGTTTTGACTTCTCTGAAGAGACCTATACGCACGTATACTCATAGCAGCACAATTTGTAACAGTCCAAACTTGGAAGCAACCCAACATGAAGATAGGTGGCTAAGATAGTTGTAGTACATAAACACAATTGAATACTATGTAGTTGTTTAAAATGACAAAGTTATCTTCTTTGCCATAACATAGCCATAACTTAAAGGTATTATGTTGAGTGAGATAACCCAGAAAGAGAAAGTCAAATATTAAATGGTCTCACTCATAGGTGGAACCTAGGAAGCCAGGACAGTAAGGGAGAATGTAAGGTGGGACTTGTATTAGGTGTGATGCATTGAACCAAAGCAAAAGATGCTGGGGAAGGAGGGGGAGGGAGCAGATAGAGGAGTACTGGGCCCCTAGTATGTGACAGTGGTAAAAGACTGTTCTGGGGAGATGAGAGATTGTACCAATAAATCAACAACTGTACTGTAGCCCAATAACCCTCCAGTAAAGTGGGGGAAAGAATAAACTATGATACATTAGTGGAAAATAAAAGAGAATATTGTGTATGTTTTTTTCTTTCTTCTTTTTCTTTTTTTGCTTGCCATCAACATTATCTCTGGGGTTCTGTGCCTATACAACTCTAGCATTCCCAGAAGTCATGTTTCCTTTTAGTTCTTGATAGAGGGTGAGAGGGAAGATGGGGGGGGGGGGAGAGGAAGAGGACAGGTACCTGTAACACTGCCCTCGCCGCTCATGAAGTTTCCCCTCCTGCAGATGGGGACTGTGGACTTGAACCTAGGTCCTTGTTCACTATAATATGTGCTCTCCACCAGGTCTGACACTGCCTGGCCCCTAGATTTTGCTTTCTTTTTTCTTTTGTCATAGCCAGGGCTTCACTGCTCCATGCTGACTCAAATGCATGGGTTCACATCAGGTTGAGAATTAGCGGCCCCTGGTGGGAACGCAAATTAGTAGACCCTGGGGAGAATCTGCAACATCTGGATGAACAGCTGGGAAGCCTCCTACTCTTTCAGCTATGTGTCCAAGCAGAGGGCTGACCCCGGCAGCCGGAGCTCCTCAGACTCACCAGTTATGTCCTGACAGCATCTAACAAGACTCACCCAGCAGACTTTGCTTATAAACTTGGAAGGACCTGTCACCAGCTGACAGAGAAAGATGGCCATCAACATCAAGAATAGAACTACCAGATTTTTCCAGAATGAAGACCCCAAATCTCATCCACTATATTCTTATGTTTGGGCTCCTGATCATTAACAGTTTGTTCTGTTTTATATCTTAATGCTTTTCAGCCACCAAGTTGCAGATACCATGATACCATGATACCAACCTGACTTTTCCGGGCAGACAACTTTACCAAGGAGTCCTGGAACACCACCTCCCCACAGCCTTGCCCCACTAGGAAAAGAGAGAGACAGGCTGGGAGTATGGATCAAACTTCCAATGTCCATGTCCAGTGGAGAAGAAATTACAGAGGCCAGACCTCCACCTTCTGCACCCCAGAAAAGAATTTTGGTCCATACTACCAGAGGGATAAAGAATAGGGAAGCTTCCAATGGAGGGGATTGGATGTGAAACTCAGGTGGTGGGAACTGTGTGGAATTGTACCCTTCTTATCCAAATGGATTTGGCAATCATAATTAAATCAATAATAAAAAAGAAATCTGCCTGTAATCTAAACCATTTTTTTGTATGTTCCATCCAATGGTATCCTGAAGATCTTGTGTTCTAACCTATAGATTTTGGGACATTCCATCTCAGAAGATGAAACTATCAGAGCACTATTTTTATAATCTCATTAAATATGTAACCACAGAGACCATCTTTTTTTTTTTCCTTTTTGGCAACCACTAGAATCTGGATTACCCACAAAAGGCCAGAGCAGCTTTGAGACAAATAAAAAGAGATCTTATTTTTTGCCATCTAATGGAAGCTTATAAACCCTGCTGCCATGCTCAATTAAAAAATGAAAAAGCAATAATAATGTTATTAGGGAATAGATCTCTCCGGCCTCCTAGCAGTGCCCGTAGATGCCAAGGCTAGAAATACGAAGTATATAGATTCAAAACAGTTTTCACCCAGCTGGCCAGGTCTTACAACTATGAATATAGTTGACTACATTCATTTCTCCTAACCTGCAGAGAACTCCTGGGGAAGTTAAACCTTTTTCTCTCTGGCCTTATTTACAAGGTCCCAGTAACTCAGACCGGGGTGGGGGGGGTGGGGATTGTAAATTGTCCAGCTGCCAAGTGAAACAGTCCCTCCAAAAATTAGAGATCTCCCAGGCTGGAGAAATATCTCACCTGGATAGGGCATTGCTTTTTCTGGGAGCAAGTCCCCACAGGGCTAATTTAATAACAGCAGCAGGCTTCATGCTAAGCAAAGAAACCAGTTTAAGGCACAACAAAGCAATGCTTCTGACCTCATGAAGATCACAGTGGAGGAAGTGAGAAGCCAGGGTGCACCCAGTTGAGCACACATATCACCATGCACAAGGACCCAGGTTCTAGCACCCTCCTCCCCATCTGCAAAGGGGAAGCTTCATGAGCAGTGAAGCAGGTCTACAGGTGTCTTTCCTTCTCTCTATCTCCCCTCCTCTCTCAATTTCAGTATCTCTCTGTCCTGTCAAATAAAAACAGAAGGGAAAAAATGGCCACAGGATCAGTGGATTTGTAGTGCAGACACCAAGCCCCAGCAATGACCCTGGAGGCAGAGAGAGAGAGAGAGAGTCCCAGGATCTCCTTTATAGCAGGGAAGGGTCAGGTGGGGACTCAGGATACCTGGCTCTGGAGAGGAACACAGGACACAGAGCCCTTGGACAAGGCCCTTTTGTCACTTGCCTTGAGGGAAGGAGTTGACCCAAACAGCCTGTGCTGCATCTCCCCACTTGGGGGTCTTCCTTCTAGTGCCTCCCCAATTCTTCATGGCTTCTTCCCTCCAGCCTGGACTGGAAGCAAAAAACATTCCAGAAGATGCCTTGACATGGAGAAGGGGGCTGAGTAGTGGGGCTCCTGGCTGAGCACACACATCACAGTGCCCAAGGACACAGGTCCCCACTGCAGGGGGAAAGCTTCACAAGTGGTGAAGCAGGGCTGCAGGCAGACACCTCTGTCTCTCTCCCTCTCTATCTCATCCTTCCCTCTCAATTTCTCTCTGTCTCTATCCAATGAGTAAATTAAATGTTTTTTTTTTTAAGAAAGAGACATAGGGAGGGGAAAGCATCCAATGAGGCAACAAGAGTGTGTGTGTTCATCCCTAGGGAATAGAAGAAAGCAGGAATAGATAATTTTAGGGAAAGTGTGTTGAAACAAGAGCTTGAGTCTTTGCTGAAAGCATTTTACGTGGGTCCAAGGACTCTGGAAAACATGGACATCAACATGACATCAACATCAACATGAAATAAATACACCCTCTACCCTCCCCCAACCCCCATAATCCCACTCAAGGGATTTGTGTTAAGGAAATAATTTAATAGAAATAACAAGGCTGAATGCATTAGAATAAGGATGCTGGGATTGCGTTTAGCATGGAAAACTTGCAAATAATCAAAATATGTAGCCATATGAGAACAACTAAGGTGAGCCATGAGAAATCCACTCATAATGTGAGAATATAATATAAACCAATGAAAATAATTATGTGGCAAGGTGGTGCACACCTGGTTAAGCATTCACATTACAGTGAGCGAGGACCTGGGTTTAAGCCCCTGGTCCCCACTTGTGGGGGGGAACTTCATAAGTGGTGGAGCAGGGCTGAAGGTGTCTCTCTGTCTCTCTTCCTCTCTACCTCCCCCTCCCCTCTCAATTTCTGTCTCTGTCCAATAGTAAACAAATAAAATTAACGTGTGTGTGTGTGTGTGTGTGTGTGTATGTATGTGTTAAGATTTTCTCCCATTGTAGACATTTTCTATGGAGACTTTAATTTAAAAGTGCTGAATTCTCACTCTATGGGTTTGCCCTGATTGAAATATAGGTAAAATATATGTTTTGGGATCTGAAGATGATCACCAAAGTATTGTGGAAATACTGTCAGCATTACTTTCTCCCTTATGCAAATACACTGTTTAAATTCCAACTTAAACACTGTCATCAGAAAGGTTTAAGTGCTACGAACCACCACCTAACTGATTATCACTTTCTGATATTAATCCTAATTTTCAGTCTTTGTAACACAGGTCTTTCAATAAGAACAAAAAGATAACTTAAAGATACCAGTGCCAAAGAGATGTTGTACACTTATGTTCATAGCAGCGCAATTTGTAATAGATCAAATGGGGGAAGCAATACAGCTGCCCAGTGACAGATGAGTGGCTAAAGAAAGCTGTGGTACATATACAATAATGGAATACTACTCATATATTAAAGAGATGACATCATCTACTTTGCCTCATCTTGGCTGAAACCTGAGGAGCCATGTTAATAGAGATAAGCCCAATAGAGAAGGATTGTATCACTTCTAGGTGGAACTTAAAAAACAAAGACAAAATGAGGAACATACAAGGTAAAATGTAGACAGGTGTGGTATATTGCACCAAGAGTCAGAAAGGAGAGGAAGGTGGGGAACTTTGGAGTTCTGGTGCATGATGATGGGAAAGGACATCAGTCAGAGGTGAGAGTATTTTGCAGACACTTATCACAGGGAGATGAGAAACTATATCCATGGGGACCAGGCAGTGGAGCAGTGGGTTAAGCACACATAGTACAAAGTGTAAGGATCCCCATTCGAGCCTCCAGCTCCCCACCTGCAGGGGGTCGCTTCACAAGTGGTAAAGCAAATCTGCAGGTGTCTCTTTTTCTCTCCCCCTCTCTGTATCCTCCTCCCCTCTCAATTCCTCTCTGTCTTATAAAAAAAAATGTCTTCCAGTAGCAGTGGATTTGTAGTGCTGGCACTGAGCCCCAGCAATAATACTGGAGGCAAAAAGAAAGAAACTATATCCATGTGTCAACAACTGAAAACTGAAAACCATTATCCCTCCCACAAAACGAAAAAGAAAAATACAGGTATCTTATACACCCCACCCTATACTGAGCTGAGCACTGCAAAGAAATATAAAAAAGCGATCATATCCCATTAGGAAAAACAGTTTGGCAATCCTTCAATAACCTGAACATAGAATTAGCATAGAAAGCAGAACTTCCTCTCCTGGTTCTAGACTGAAAGAAGTAAAAACACGTGGTCATACCAAACCCTTCACAGGCATCATTAGAGCAGCACTTTCCTCATAGCAAAAAGATGAAAAGAGTAGACATGCCTATTCCCTGACAGGCTAGACAAACTGTGATGCATTGTGTGATGGAATATTATCCAACCATGAAAAATAAGTGGCATTATGTTACACAGAACAGTAAGAAGAAGCCTTGATGGAAATTAGTGTGCCGGTTACCAGGGACTGGGAGAAGATAGGAAGGGGGTGGGACTGCTTAAAAAGCAGGAGGTTTGGAGTCAGGAGGTAGCACAGCGGGTTAAGCACACAGGGCACAAAGTGCAAGGACTGGCATAAGGATACCAGTTCAAGCCCCTGGCTCCCCACCTGCAGAGGAGTCACTTCACAGGTGGTGAAGCAAGTCTGCAGGTGTCTGTCTTTCTCTCCCCCTCTCTGTCTTCCCCTCCTCTCTCCATTTCTCTCTGTCTTATCCAACAAAGACGACATCAGTAACAACAATAATAACTACAACAATAAAACAACAAAGGAAATAAAAGGGAATGAATTAAAAAAAAAAATGAGGTGTGGAGAGTGGAGGGGGAGGTGGATCACAGGTAGAGTGTGCACCATTCCATGTGCAAACACCCAGGTTCGAGCCCCCAGTCACCACATTGGAGGCCCTGTGTGTGTGTGGGGGGCTCATGAGCAGTAGAAAGGTGCTGCAGTATCTTTCCCTCTTTGTCTCTGTCTCTCTTGCCCCCTCTATTTTTTATTTGCACATAAAAAAATAGCCACCAGGAATGGTGGAGTCATGCAGGCACAGTACCCCAGTGCTAAGACTAGTGGCAAAGAAAAAATGAAAGAGGTGAGGTCTCTTTTTAGGATGGTGAATTTCTTTTTAAATTGTTACAGTGAATGTAATCAATGCCACTAAATGTACATGTTTAAATAGCTTTAAAAAGAGGGCGGGGGCAGGTGGTGGCAGAACAGCCATGCATCTATGCGACCACGCACAAGGACCAAAGTTAAATCCCCCAGTCCACACCTGAAGGGGGAAATCTTCTGAGGTGATAAAGTAGGTCTGCAGGTGTCGCTCTGTCTCTCCTTTCCCTCTTGATTTCTCTCTCCAAATCCAATAAATAAATAAATAAATAAATAAATAAATAAATAACATGGCAAAATCTACATTATATGAACTTTGCTTATATGAACTTTTGCTTATATGAACTTGGTTTTTTTTTTTTTTTTTTCTTTTTTAGTTATAGCTGTATGACCTCAAGGACTCTGACACCCATAGGCAGGAGGGAGGAATGGGGTTGGAAAGATGAGGGCGACTAGCAAGAGTAAGCACGAGAAGAGTAGCCCAGTGGGACACTTGGCGTATTGTCAGGACTGTGTAAGTATCTATGGCAAGATGGAACCATTAGGAAGAAGGAAGAAGGGAGGGGGAGGGGAGGAAGGAGGAGAGAGAAGGGAGACTGGTGAGCGCTTGACTAAATAAAGTACCTTTTACAGGATGCACCTGAAGCCACCAACTCCATCCGAACAGGTTCAAGGTTGCATTCACAACCCCTGCTTGAAAAACGCTTCCATTAAAAGCCTCACTGCTGCAGCCACATTCTGCCCCTGGAAGTGCCAAGCACTCGAGTGGAAGAAACAAGTGACTCTTCCCCAGCGAGGCTCCAGACACTGCTCAGATGCACTCGTGGGTGGGAGTCTCCTAGCAGCGTCAGGATGATCTGAAGAGGCATTTATGCTCTCTTAGGCAGCACGCACTGGAGTAGCATGCTAAAAAAATGTAGGATTACATCAAATGACTTCAATAAAAACAAGTGGCAGAGAGCCTACCATATAGCAGAGAGGGGACGACTACACATTGACACCTTCCTTTGTGGGAACGTCAATCAAGTAGGCTTCTTGTTCCAGTGAGTGAGGTCTATGATCTCAAGCAGTTACCATGCCTGTTCCCTGACTCCATCTTATCCACCCATTAATACAAACAGGTCTTGAAAAGGGCCTTGACTAGCCCTTTCAACTTTTTTCCCCTTTTACTTCCCCTGGGGGGGATTAAGGAATTACATTAAATACAGTTTTACATGTCTGGGTTTTTTTTTTTTTGTTTGTTTTTTTGCAAAACACTCTCACCCCGACCCCAGCCTAGGTCCTCCTGCTCCACTGTGCACAAGGATCTGAAAGCTCCCCACCCCACCTGAGTTTTTTATTTTTGTGCAATATACCAAACCCAGTCCAAGTTCTGCTTGGTATTTCCCCTTTCTGTGCTTATTTCTCAACTTCTGTTCCTGAGTGAGATCACCCTATATTCATCCTTCTCTTCCTGGCTTCACTTAGTTAACATGATTCCTTCATGCTCCATCCAAGATGAGGTGAAGAAGGTAAAATCACATTTTTAATAGTTGAGTAGTATTCCATTGTGTATATAGACCACAACTTGCTCAGCCACTCATCTGTTGTTGGACACCTGGGTTGCTTCCAGGTTTTGGCTATTACAGATTATGTTGCTATGAACATAGGTACACACAGATCTTTCTGGGTGTGTTGTGTGGTTTCTTAAGATATATCCATCTCCCTTTTCAGTTCTATTAGTATGTTTTATTTACTTTAATCAGAGAGATTAAAGATTAAAGAGAAAGAGACCAGAGTCCTGCTCAGCTCTGGCTTGTGGTGGTGCTAGAAATTGAACTTGGGACCACAGAGCCTTAGTCATGAAAGGCATTTGCAGAACTATTATTCTGTCTCCCCAGTCCCCATTTTAGATCTTGTATATATCTCAACATGTTAATTTAAAAGACCGTCTTGGGCGACCAGGCAGTGGTGCACATGATAGAGTGCATATATTACCATGCTTAAGGACCTGGGTTCAAGTCCCTGGTCCCCCCTGCAGAGAAAAAAGTTCATGAGCAGTGAGGTAATTCAGGTTTTTCTCCTTCTACATTTCCTCTCTGTTTCTTTCTTTCTTTGTCCAAAAATAAATAATTAAAAAAAGACTATCTCTACAATTTGTGCTTCTAGTCTTCAATCCACCCAGAAACTCTAGACCCTAAGTTGATCTTGAAACCAACACAGGACAACTCTTGCCACATGACCAGTCTGTTCTAACCCTCTTTCCCCACCACATCTCCCCACTTGCTCACATCAAAAATCTAATAGTACTCTGAGTCCTCAGCCAATGTCTACCTCCCTTCTCCATCCATCAATATGGTATCCAAATACATCTTCCTCTACCTGCCACCCATTCTCCATCATGAAGTCAGAATGTCCTTTTGAATTAAAGCTGAGAACATTACACATTTCTTTTTTAAATTATTATTATTAATTTTAAAATGTTCAAAAAGAACATAGGATAAAGAGGGGTACAATTCCACAGAATTCCCACTACCAGAGTTCTGTATCCCATCCCCTCCATTGGAAGCTTTCCTGTTCTTTATCCCTCTGGGAATATGGATCCAGGATCATTATGGGGAGCAGAAGGTGAAAGGTCTGACTTCTGTAATTGCTTCCCTGCTGAACATGGGTATTGGCAGGTAGATCCACACTCCCAACCTGTCTCTCTCTCTAGTGGGGCAGGGCTCTGAGAGGTGGGGGTTCCAGGACACATTGGTGGGGTCCTCTGCCCAGGGAAGTCAGGATGGCATCATGGTAGCATCTGCAAATTGGTGGCTGAAAAAGCATTAAGATATAAAGCGGAGGGGGGGGGGCAGTAGTGCATTGGGTTAAGCTCAGATGGTATGACACATAAGGATCTCTGTTTGAGCCTCAGGTTCCCCACCTGCAGGAGGGTCATTTCACAAGCAGTGAAGCAGGTCTATAGGTGTTTATCTCCCACCTCACCCCCATCTTCCCCTCCTCTCTTGATTTCTCTCTGTCCTGTCCAGCAACAAGGACAGCAACAACAACAATGACAACAACAATAACAAGGGCAACAAAAATGGAAAAAATGGCCTCCAGGAACAGAGGACTCATAGGGCATGCACCAAGTCCCAGTGATAACCCTGGAGGCAAAAAAAAAAAAAAAAGGTATAAAGCAGAACTTATTGTTAAATAATCAGGAACCTTCAGGCAAGAATATGGCAGATGAGATTTGGGGTCTCCATCTTGGAAAAAGCTAGTAGGTCTATTTTAGGGGCCCACAACTTTACTAATGTTGTTTACCAAGGGGCCCACAACTTTACTAATGTTGTTTGTACCAGACAGCTAACATGCAAGTGGGCTAAAGGTATTGTCTGGGGAGATGATGTTAGAGTTGGAAATAGAACTAGAAAGCTGGATCAAGGTAGAGAGTAGTTCCCAAA
Source organism: Erinaceus europaeus (assembly GCF_950295315.1). Classification (NCBI taxonomy): domain Eukaryota; kingdom Metazoa; phylum Chordata; class Mammalia; order Eulipotyphla; family Erinaceidae; genus Erinaceus; species Erinaceus europaeus. The sequence goes on from NC_080176.1 coordinate 30,277,010, forward strand.
TACAGGAAAATACATAAATATTGTCAACTGTAAACCCCATCAATTTGATCTGAGGTCCATACTCAGCACAGGAGCCTGTGTAACCTCTACATCCCTATAGGTCAGAGCTTGCATTCTGTTATCATAGCTAGAAACATTCTAGGCTGCACTCATTGCAGGACCTGTATTCAAGTAGCAGAGTGTGTTGAACCAACCTTAGAGAATGGGGCTGTTCCTATCATTGTTGATCCACATTGATGACAAGGTCCTGTAGAGGCCCACAAAAGGGTCAACTATGTTGTTCCTGATGGAAATGACCAGTGACAGTGAAGAGAGGGATCTGTTAGAGGTCTAGGCCCATCAAGTCTATGTGGGAATCTCAGGATTCCATGACTAGGGCTCTGCATCACACATTTATTCTCACTGCTTCCCACTGGGACTGTGGGAAACCTCAGTGACTGACGATGCCATGACTTCTTCAGAAAGCTGCTTCCCTTGCCTCTCCTTGGACCTCACTTCTACCTTGTTGCCCTCAGTATGTGCTAATCAGCCACACTGGTTTAGCCCCTTCCCTCATCTGGGTCTTTTCTCTACTCATTCTCTCCCGAAATGATGGAGAACATTAGTTCCTCCATAAGTTGCAGACCCCAACCTAAACAGGGCCATCTAGTGAATTGCCACCACCTACCCAGATAGCATGGCATGGCCTGGTTATGATTTACTGCATCAACTGGAAAATTTTTATTTTATCTAGTGTTATATAAGTCAGAGTTCTCCATAGAAATATTCATGGATAAATGAATGAATGGGCAGTGAGAGAAATTGGCAGACAATCACATAATCAAGTGATTACGGGAGCTGAGAAGTCACATTATCTGTCATCTGTATGGAGAGACCCAGAAAAGTCAGCAGTGTGAATCAATCCAAGACTGAACCCCTAAGCATCAAGAGAATCAATCAGTGATGCAATTGGTCCTCCTCTGTGGTGCTGGTCTCAGGCATGGCAATGCACACACACTACCTGGTAAGCTATATCTCCAGCCCCACTACACTAGACTTGAATAAAAATAGTCTAATATGTATAAAGTTGTTAACTAGATAACTGAGAGTGTTCACAGTAGTAATGACTGCAGGAAACAGTGACATGTTTGATGACATGTAGATGTGGGAAAATAAACCTGAGGAGAATGGCCTGTGCTTAGAGTAGGGGGCATCATGAAACTTGTCTACAAGGACTAAAGAAACTACAAAATGGCTGAGCTCTGCTACTGGAAACAGGTGCCACCTCTTGTTATGAGTAAGTACAGGAAGTATATAGGAAGTCCATGGTAAATAGACAGGAAGTTCACAAAGCAACTAGGAAGTACATAGGAACCAGATAGGGAAGGGTGATTCTCTACTTCCTCCTCCTTCTTCCTTTTGCAGTGTCCTTTCAGCCCATTTAGGCAGAACCTAAGAAAGTCAGATGAGGAGGCTATTGGACTATACACATTATCATGGTAAAGGACTTGAATTCAAGCCCTAGGTCCCCTACCTATCTGGGAGAAGGCTTCACACATGGTGAAACAGTGATGCAAGTGTTTCTACTTCTCTTTCTCTCTCCTTTTCTTTTTGTCTTCCCCCCTTAGTGAAATAAAAATAAAGTAGAGGGCCAGGCAATGGTACACTCAGTAATGCACACCTGTTACCATATGCAATGGCCAGGGTTCAAGCACCTTGTCCCCACCTGCAAAAGGCAAGCTTCATGGATGGTGAATCAGTGTTATAGTTGTCTTTCTTTCTCTTTCCCTTTCTATCTCACCCTCCCTTCTAACTTTCTCTCTGTCCTATCAACTATAAGAAAAAGAAAAGAAAAAATAAAAAAAGAAAAAGAAAAAGCATTAGAAAATCTTAAAAAGGAAATCTAAAAAAGGGGGGAAGAAAGAGAAGCATAACAGCTAGGAGTGAGAGTTATGTAAGCACCAAGCCCCAGTGATAAGCCTCATGGCATTTTTTTTTAATTAAAAAGAAAAGGGAAAATGTGATATTCAAAAATTTGTTTCAAGATCACATAGCAGGCTAAATACTAGAGTCATTAACCTCAAGTAAAGAGCAAGAATTCCAGTGGTATAGGGCTTGCTTGAGATCCTGTTGACAAGACTTTAAGGATCCAGGAAGATGTTTCTGCAAGCTCCCCGAGACAGAGCTGGGCAATTGCTTTCCATGATGAGCAGATGCCTCTGAACTCATGGAGTGATATTCAGACACAAGGAGGAACTGAAAACTAATAAATCAGTTACTAGAAGTAGTACATCTAAACTCCAAACAGCAACTATTCTCATTTCTGTGGAGCAAGAAAAGCCTTTTGTGCTTAATTTTTATCACACTGTGACATGAGGGCTTAGCTGTGGGTTTCTCATTGATGGCAGCCATGCCCAGGAAGCACTGTATCTCTAGTGTCTTTACAATTCTGCCCCTGCAGTGACCCCACAGGCAAGAACACACAGTCCAAATTAGATGGCAACTTTTTTCCTTAAAAGCCTCCCAAGATCCATTTCCTCATATTGTTTTTCAATTATATTCATCCTGTTACCTCAGAAATCCCCCATTCAATGAGTCCCCTATTATTCACTCACCAAAAACATGTCTAAATAAAACCAAGTTTAAGGCAGCCAACCTTCCCCTTATTGGTAATAAGGGCTGGTGATTGTAATATGTGTGTGTGTGTGTGTGTGTGTGTGTGTGTGCATAAAATAAAAACAACACCTATATTGTTTTCGAAGGCATCTGGGAAAAATAGGAAATAAAAAAATCAGCTCCAATTTATCCTTTACATAGTAAAGATGATATGCATCAAAATATCATTCTTGAGTCGTCACCTTGAGTTTCAGCCCAGAGTTATGTCCATTTACACTCTCAGAAAGCAAGATAGTGGTTAAATCTAACATCATCCATAACACAGAACCAGTGAATAACTGGGAATGGCAGGAGTGGGAAGGGTATTCTTGGTTCTAAGCTTTGTAAATTGGCATGCAGTGAACTAAAGAGACTGACCTAGGACTAAAGCTTAGCTCTCTTAACTCCCTGGTAGCACAAAACCCATAAAACCTTTCTAAATCAGTGAATAAACATGAAACAAGATGGACAATATAAAACATTCACTAGGAGCTCCCTTGGGACCAGCAAGCCATGTGTTGGGAAGAGGTAGTTTATGACCCAGTTAGAGTTTAAAACCTTATAGGTGATGTCAAAGAATTAGAGGTATGATCTTCAAAGGATGTGCCCTAGCCAATGGAGATATCTTAACTTCCTGAGTATGCAGTTCAGGATGTGGAAGTCTGTGCTTAACAGAATGGTTAGGAAAGTTAGAGGCTCATAACACTTTTTAGAGGTGGAGAAAATTGTGAAAGTATACATTTCTAGGGAACTAGTGGAGATAGGTGGGGGATCTTAATATTGTCAGAATTGGACTTTGAAGAAGAAAAATGTCAGAGAGAGATTTTTCAGTTGTTTGTTCAATTACATAAGGTGTAAATATAAGTGTTAGGACAATGTGCCTGCTAAAACAAATCTTACAAGCTCAATGCAGAATGGTTCTTATTTAAGGAAAACCCTGATACAGAGGCTCCTGGTCACCAGATGGGCTTTCTCCATTTGGTTGACTCAGAAACTCAGTGTCCTTCTAATCTATGGGTCTACCATTTCCTGAGGCCTTTGAGTTCTTATCTTCTAGCTGGTGGACAGTAAATAAGACATTTAAGAAAATACATCTAAGTCTTATTAACTTAGGACCAGAAACGATATACATCATCCCCACCCATACTTCACCAGCAAAACCGATTCACATGGGTTCCTCTAGATTCCAAGGAGCTGGTAAAGGTATATCTCTTTGTAGGACTTGGCACCTGTGAAAAGGAGGCCATATTATTTATAGTGAGATATTGCTCTAACATCCTGTAGTTTTACAGGATTTTACACCTCTGTAAAAATCTTCATTGGAGTATATATCACCTCTTAAACTTCTACAAGGGTAGCCTCTAGAGAGCACTAAAAAATATGCTATTGGAACTTGAACTGGAGATGGTGTATTGCACCAAAGTAAAAGACTCTGGATTGCGGGAAGGATTCGAGTCCTGGAAGATGATGGCAGAGGAGAACCTAGAAGGAGTTGAATTGTTATGTGGAAAACTAAGAAATGTAGCAAATGAACAAACTACTGCATTTTACTGTTGACTGTAAACCACTAATCCCCTCAATAAATAAAATAAAATCTGCTATTGGAACTGCTTGAGGAAATCAGTCTGTCCAAGAAACCAAGCAATAAGGTAATGATTGGCATCCATCTGGTCTACATTTGTGTGTAACATACATGTCTTAGGAATGTGTGTGTATATATATGTGTGTGTGTGTGTGTGTGTGTGTGTGTGTGTGTGTGTGTGTGTGTAAGTAACTGCTCTACCAAATGAACACAAATTGGAATTCATTGGTCATTTCTGGATCAAACATCATTCTGTGATTTCATATGTGTGCGTTGGCATGTAGTAGTATAGGGGCTTGGGACAGTGAATTTTGACGGAAGGAGGAAGAAACACTGTCAAAGTTCTGCTGTGTAGAAATGGGTAGGAAGTAGAATAATGAGGGAGTCGGGCGGTAGTGCAGCAGGTTAAGCACAGATGATGCAAAGTGCAAGGACTGGAGTAAAGATCCTGGTTCGAGCCCCTGGCTCCCCACCTGCAGGGGAGTCACTTCACAGGTGGTGAAGCAGGTCTGCAGGTGTCTATCTTTCTCTCCCCCTCTCTGTCTTCCCCTCCTCTCTCTATTTCTCTATGTCCTATCCAACAATTATGACATCAATAACAACAACAATAATAACTACAATAACAATAAAACAACAAGGGCAACAAAAGGGAATAAATAAATAAAAAATATTTTTTTAAAAAAGAAGAATGAAAATGATGGCATGAGAACTCACCTTATGTTAAAAGGTTTTTTTACCCCCAGAAAGAGAGAATATAAGACCAGAAACTGAAAAGGTGAATTGTGTTTTACAAATGCAGGATAGGATAGCCCTTCTTGAATCTCTTTTGTTGGAATGGAGCCATGTGATTAGTCTTGGACAATGAACTGGGAGTAAAAGTGACTTCTGTAAATATCAAGCTAAGTATTTAATTGCTAGGGGATGTCCCCTCCCCTCCTATTGCAGTAATGTGCAGTATCCAAGATGGTGGCTACCCTGTATGCCTAGGCCCTCGCTGATTATAACAGCAAAAAAAAAAAAAGGGAAGAGAAAATAGAAAAACACCAGCCATGCTCTTCAAAGGACATGCAGTGAAAGAGACGTTTGAGGTTTCTGAAATTTTAGAAGTGTTTGTTGTTGCAGTATAGTATACACTAACCTAACTTAACTCAAAGATCCTTTGAAGCAATAGGGTAAAAGTGTGCTATATTCACAGTGGCATAAAGCACAGTACAAAACAGGTGGATGAACATTCTCCCCACTTTCACATCAGAACACAGGAGCCATGACAATGAAATAGAAGCAGAGTCCCTACACCTAGTTGAATGCAAAGAAAATTAGCTCCTTGGGGAACAAGACAAAAAAAAACCAACCATCTTTTTTTTTTTCAGTAACTTAATGATTGACAAGATAGTGAAATAAGAGGGGTACAATTCCATACAATTTGCAATAACAGAGTTCCATAGCCCATCCCCTTCATTGGAAGGTTCCCTATTATTTATCCCTCTGGGAGTATCATTGAGCAAGATAATGCTGCGGCCAGAACCCCATCACTGCTGTTTGAAACCATTGTATTAGACACCTCCACAGATCTTCCAAAGTTTTATTAGTTTTTATATATTTATTTTCCCTTTTGTTGCCCTTGTTGTTTTTTATTGTTGTTATAGTTATTATTGTTGTTGATGTCGTAGTTGTTAGATAGGACAGACAGAAATGGAGAGAGGAGGGGAAGACAGAGGGGGGAGAGAAAATAGACACCTACACACCTACAGACCTGCTTCACCACTTGTGAAGCAACCCCTCTGCAGGTGAGAAGCCAGGGGCTCGAACCAGGATCCTTATGCCGGTGCTTGCACTTCATGCTATGTGGCATGAGTGCTTAACCTTCTGTGCTACCACCCAGCTCCCTCCAAACTTTAATTCTAACAGATGATTTACCTCACCTGATTCTGGAAGCAAAGATGCAAAGGTTACATGTAAAAATATGGTCACTAAGAGCTGAGAAGGGTCTCCATGTTTTGTAGAGAGTCCTTCAATGATATCCTCATTGAGATCATTCTCCAAGATAGAAAAATGGGGTGGGATGCTTGAAAGTTAAAAAAGAAAAAAACATAGATGATAAATACTTTTAAAAAGAATAGCATAGGTTTGTTTTGACCCATACCTTGTCTCCCTCCCATTGTTGCATATTTTTCTTTTTTTTAATATTTATTTATTTATTCCCTTTTTTGTTGTTACCCTTATTGTACTGCATATTTTTCACAACTGGGATTCTCAGTTCCAGTTTCTCCCACCACAATCTTTGTCATTTGGAGACAAATTATGAATTCACAAGCTACTGAGGTAAAAACACAGAAGATTCAAGACTATCCTGACTCACCTGAAATAGACTAAAATTATGAACTTCCTGTTGGGTTACAACTACACCAACATGTCGACGCCTTCCTTCAGGAAGACAGGTTCTCAGTACATCACTAGACCCTCAGTTCCTCCAACTGCAGGTCAAGCAACTTGGAACAAGTCAACTTCTTAAACCCTGGACTTTGGCACTGGGAAGGCAGGTTAACAATCCCTCCTACCTCACAGGGTCTTGAGGAGAAGTCAGAGCAATAACAATGTTATCTGATAGCTCATTCACCCACTGGAAAATTTCAGGTCCCTCCCTGTGAATTGAAAAGGTGACTAGAGGGGGTCGGATGGTAGTGCAGCAGGTTAAGTGCAAGTGGCACAAAGCGCAAGGACCATTATAAGGATCCCGGTTCAAGCCCCTGGCCCCCCACCTGCAGGGGAGTCACTTCACAGGTAGTGAAGCAGGTCTGCAGCTGTCTATCTTTATCTCCCCCTCTCTGTCTTCTCTTCCTCTCTCGATTTTTCTGTCTTATCCAACAACAAAAGACATCAACAACAACAATAATAACCACAACAAAGCAACAACAACAAGGGTAACAAAAGGGGGGAAAAATGGCCTCCAGGAGCAGTGGATTCATGATGCAGACACTGAGCCCCAGCAATAACCCTGGAGGCAAAAAAAAAGGTGACTAGCAAGGAGTTTTACAAATGGAGTCGTCTGCACAGTTCCTCTTTGCAAACATGTGGAAACCCCCAAATTAAAACAAGTGCAATTAAGCTTCTCAGAGAGAAAACCACCATCTACCCCAAACACATTCCAATGAGAACACAGTCTGGAGAGAAGTCCTTTGCTTGTAACAGATTCCTTCTTCACTGAAAGTCAGTCATGCCTCATGTTTAAATATTCACCCAGAGACTAACTAGATAAGCAATAACACACATGCAAGAAAATGTTAATGGCAGAATCGGGGAATGAGGAGATAGGTTCACTGTGACATTCTTCCAACCTGACCAAAATTTCTTTTTTCTTTCTTTTTTTCCCCCTTTACTGAAGGGATAAGAGCTAAACCCCACCTACATCCACCTACCCTAGAGTCGTTTACTTTGGTGAACACACCAGCTTCAGTCCGAGTTCTGCTATGTGTTTCCCCTTCTGTTCCTATTTCTCAACTTCTGTGTATGAGTAAGATCATCCCATATTTATCCTTCTCTTTCTGGCTGATCTCACTTAAGATTATTCCTTCAAGACCCATCCAAGATGAGGTGAAGAAGGTGAATTCACCATTTTTAATAGTTGAGTAGTATTCCATTGTGTATAGACCACAACTTTCTTAGCCACTCATCTGTTGTTGGATACCTGGCTTGCTTCCAGGGTTTGGCTATTAAAACATTTCTATCCTAGGATGTTACTAGAAATCTGGACAAGTCTAAATCTTTGTGCTTAAGAGGTCATTCAGGTTTCTAGAAATTAACATGGTCTCATGCTTATAATTTATCAACCTAGAGCTATTTTAATATTTATATCTCAAAATTTAAGAGATAAGGGAAATTATTATTTTTCCTCCTGGGGCCAGGCAGTGGCACACCCAGTTCAACACACATATCACCATGCATGAGCACCTGGGTTGAAGACCCTGGTCTGCATTTGCAAAGGGGAAGTTTCACAAGTGGTGAAGCAGGGCCGCAAGGCTCTCTCTCTCCCTATCTCTCCCTCCCCTTTCAATTTCTCTCTGCCTCTATCCAATAATAAATAAATATTTAATAAAAGAGAGAGAGAATGAAGTAATCTCCCTAAGAAATTCTATTTTAAAAAAATGGCCACCAGGAGTAGTGGATTCATAGTGCTGGCACTGAGCCCCATTGATAACCCTTGAAGCAAACAACAACAACAACAAAAATCTAATTTGAAGAAGAATGGAGAGTTGTCATAGGTTGGTATTGATGATTTCTAGTTGAAGTGGCTTTTCTACACAAACCCATACATAGCACAGCTCCCCACTCCCACCCGACAAGGAAATGGAGGAGCCAGAGCCAGGACTGAGGCTGTAAGGTCATATTGTGGGTGGAGAGAGAATAACAAGTGCAATGAAGAGAAAAACCAGCCATGTGATCAAGCCAACAATTCCTATGTCAAAACAATCGACTTCAACAAAAAGCTCTCTCCATTTCCTAAGAAGGGGTAAAATGACAAGTCTAAAAATAGCTGCATATTATCCAAAGTCTGAGTAACAGGAGACCCCCAGAGGAAAAGGACAGGTAAGTAACCTTGAAATCGTAATTAAGGAAATAATTGGGGAAACATTTCCCAGATTGTTGAAGAGACCTCAGAGAACAAATGGAAGGAATTTTCAGGACTTTAGCTAAAAATACCCCCAAAGGGGAAAAAATAGGTAATTACAAATAGTGTAAACAGAAAGAAAGGGGGTGGGAGGAGGGGAGGATAAGGAAGGGAATGGAAACAGAATTTCAAGGAGTGACTTAGGACATCAGTGGAATTGTATGAAGGGAAAAGGCCAAGTTGGGAGGCAGACAGCTTGACTAGGGGTCTGGCTCAGCCACTCTGTGGTCAAGTGTCTTCTTCAGTGCAACATATCACCATGTCACCTTAGTCAATTTCCTCCATCTCATCATTTATTTCATCTATAAAGTGGATAGTTATTTTTCTTTGAGTCCTGAGAACTTCAGGCCAGCTTTAGTATATTTATTTATTAGTGGATAGAGACAAAGAAATTGAAATGTGAGAAAGAGCTAGAGAAGGAGAGGGAGAGAGAGACACCTGTAGCCCTGCTTCATCACTTGTGAAGCTTTTCCCCTGCAGGTGGGGACCAGAGGCCTGAACCTAGGACCTTGCACACTATAATGTGTGTTTAACCAAGTGCACCACCATCTGGACCCTAAAATGGGATAGTTATATTTATATTTATTTTTAAATATAAATATAACTATAAATTTTAAATATATAATATTTAAATATTTTAAAATATATTTTAAATATAGTTTATTTATATGTATTTATAGGGATTAAATGAGATAACTAGTATTGGTAGTTCCCCATACACTTGGGGGTGAGGTTGGTAAGGAGTTGGGGGGGTAGGCAAGAGGAGATGGGACTTCCCATTCCAGATCTCACTCTTCCACTCTGTCAAGTCTAGTTGTATTAGTTGTGTATGTTAATTTTCATTATAGACTTTGCCTATAATGTTTTACAGTAGGAAAAACAGTTGGAAACTACTAACCAGAGTGATCATCTCAGGAAATGAAGAGTGAAAGCCTAATATAGTAGAGTCTCTTCATTGGTAGTTATGCAATGAGTTGTGGCCAGAGCCATTCTGAGGACTGAGAGAACTAGTGATCAGCAGAATGAGCAAGACAGACACATCGACCACTACAAACACTGCATCTCAGGGCAAGTAATGCATGGAAATACAAGGTGAGGTCAAAAGACTAGGTGACAATAGAAAAGTGGGCAATATGTTCAGCAGAGAAGCAATTATAGAAGCCAGACCACCCACCTTCTATTCCCCAAAAAGAAATTTGATCCATACTCCCAGAAGGTAAATGTTAGAGGAAAATGACCAGAGTGTTCTGAACTCCAATTCCATCAGAACCCAAAAGGGGTGTGTGTGTGTGTGGGGGGGGACATTCAGAAATAGTGGGTGTGACTTAGAAAGGAAAAGAAGGCAGGGCCATACGAAAAAAAAAAAAAGGCAAAAATATGTATATAAATATAGATAGGGGGCCAGGTGGTGGCGCACCTGGTTAAACAAACATATTACAGTGTGCAAGAACCCAGGTTCAAGTCTCTCATCTCCACCTACAGGGGGAAGGCTTCAGGAGTGGTGAACTAGTGCTGCAGGTCTCTCTCTCTCTTTCTCTCTATCTCTATCTCCCTGTCTCTCCATCTCTATCCACTAATAAATAATATTTTTAAAGTAAATAAATATAGATAGAGAGATAGTTATAGGAATAATAGATAACCCATATCTGGTCTTGGGAGAACTACTACCATTTCCAGTAGAGGAAATGGGGACACAGAACTCTGGTGGGAAAGATGTGGAATTATACTCCTGTTGTCTTATAATTTGGGAAATCACTAATAAAAAATACTGAAATAAAGAAAAAAATAAAAGGAAAAAAAGAAATGTGGATAAAAGACGTGAATAGACAGTTCTCTAAAGAGATGCATGTGGCTTACAGACATGCTGAACTGCAAATTCACCATCAGAGAAATACAAATTAAAATCCCACTGAGATTCCATCTTACACCTGGAGAATGCCCTACAAAAACAGAACAGGAAATGACAAGTGATTTTGCATAGTGAAGTAGGGGAGGACATGAAGGACTGAGTGGCTTCATTCATATGTGGAATATAGAGAATTGAAATACTTGATGTCAGGCCACTGCTTAGAAGCTTGAACGGGGAGGGAGTTCAGGAAGATAAAACCCTTAGGACACAGAAGAAAAGTACATAAAGGGAGGGGAGAGAGAGAGAGAGAAAGAGAGAGAGGGAGAAGGAGAGAGAGAGAGAGAGTGGAAGGGAGAGAGGGAGGGAGAAAGGGAGGAAGAGAGGAAGGGTGAGGGGGTGAAGTGGAGGGAAAGGGGTAGGGAGAAAGGGAGGAAGAGTGAAAGGGTGAGGGGGTGAAGTGGAGGGAAAGGGGTAGGGAGAAAGGGAGGAAAATGGGAAGGGGTGGGAGAGGGATAAAGGAAGGGGAAGGGGAGAGGGGAGAGAAGGGAGTGAGGGGTGGGGAGGGAGAGGGAGAAGAGGAGGGAGGTGGAAGAAGACGGAGAGAGAGAAAGAGGGGGGAGATGAGAAGGGGAAGGAAAGGGGAAGGCAAAGAGAGAGGGAGGGGAAGGAAAGAGGGAGAGAGAGGAGGGGGAGGTGGAAGGAGAGGAGGAGTGAGAGAGAGAGCATGCCACCAAGGCAGTGTGTTGACCCAAGGCTGCCAGGTCCCTTTATTCTCAGCTGAGCCTTTTATACTTTTCGCTGATGAAGTGAGTTTAGACATGTGCAGTAATTACATCAGGTGTGCCTGGTCAGTATTAACATAGACCAATACTTCAGCTGTGCACAGTCAGCACCTACGCCAGGCATGGGCACTGGGTGCAGAACATGCTGGGTGCAAACCATGAGCCTTGAGCCATGTCTGACACAGACCTTGAGCCAAGATGGAGCTCTATCCCAACACATGAACTTGAAAAAAAAAAAAACTAGTCAGCATTATTCAATGATCTTGGAAAAACTGCAGTGACTATCATTGGGGAGGTGGAGGGAACAGGGGACATAGCACATTGGGAATTAAAACCCTGGTAGTTCTATAAGCCGGAGCTGAGCAGTAATTTGGTTTCTCCCCCACTCTAAAAAATATATTCTTAGGGGTCAAGTGTTTGCAAACCTGGTTGAGCGCACATGTTACAATTTACAAGGACCCGGGTTTGAGGCCCCAGTCCCCACCTGCAAGGAGAAAGCTTCACAAGTGGTGAATCAGGACTACAGGTGTCTCTCTGTCTTTCTCCCTCTCTGTTTCCCCCTCTCTTCTGAATTTCTCTCTGTCTCTATCCAATAAGTAAATATAATAAAATTAAATATATATAAATATATATAAATATATTCTCAAAAACTTTTTAAAACAATTTGGTAAATAGGGTATTGTTTATTTCTTTTTTTTACAAATTTTTTTATTATCTTTATTTATTGGATAGAGACAGAGAGAAATCACAAGGGAGGGGGGTGATAGAGAGGGAGAGAGTCAGAGAGACACCTGCAGCCCTGCTTCACCACTCATAAAGCTTTCCCCCTGCAGGTGGGGACCAGGGGGCTCGAACCCAGGCCCTTGCACATTGTAATACATGCACTCAACCAGGTGCGCCACCACCCAACCCAGGGTATTGTTTCTTAACTTGGTGATTAGGAAAGATTGCCATTAAATCGGCAATTGAACAGGCCTGAATAGAGGGACCCAGCCAGGTAAGCATCTGGCTTCCAAGGGGGCAGGAAAGAGGACAAGAAGGGGCCTTGGGCAAGACCACTGGGGCCTTGAAGCCTGGAGAGGAATACAGATAGGACCTTTTTTATTTGATTTTATTTATTTATTTTCCCTTTTGTTGTCCTTATTGTTTTTTATTGTTGTTGTAGTTACTGTTGCTGTTATTGTGTCATTGTTAGATAGCACAGAGAGAAATGGAGAGATGTGGGGAAGACAGAGAGGGGGAGAGAAAGACAGACACCTGTAGACCTGCTTCACCAACTATGAAGTGACTCCCCTGCAGATGGGGAGCCGGGGGCTAGAACCAGGATCAATGGCCCTTGCGCCTAGTACCACATGCCCTTAACCTGCTGCGCTACTGCTCAGCTCCCAAAGAGGACCTTTTAAAGCACGAGGAAACAGAGGGAGGGCAGGACTGGAATAGTATTTTTAGATGAGTATTCCTGGCTACTGGAAAGATAATTAGGCTCTGGGAGTCAGAATAGAAATAGGAGAATCAATTAGGAAATGATGGCAGAAGTAGGTGGTGAGCAGATTCCAGATATATTGGCAAACTAGATCTGGCAGGTTTACTGATGGATGGAATAAGATGTGAAGCAAAGAATAGAAAGGCTCCAAATGCCTTAGCTGGATAAGTGGTCAAATGGGGCTGTTGAGGGGGGAAGCTGAAGATATAATCTCAGGGGGGCTGGGTCCAAGCAGGAGAAGAATCAAATTCTACTTTTGGTGCTGAGAGACAATGTATCAGCAATGCAACAGACTTACATGTCTGAGACCCCAAGGGTCATAGGTTCAATCTACACCACTACTATATGCCAGAGCTGTGCATTGCTCTGTTCTATCTCTGTTCTATCTCTATCTCTCTCTTTCTCTCTCTCTCTCTCTCTCTCTCTCAAATAACTAAATGTATCATTAAAAAAACTTGTGAAATGTCTTCTTGGGCTAGAAAGACAGTTCATTAGGTAGGGTGCCTGCTTCATCATATCTATGACCCAGGGTTGAACCCCAGCAGTACACAGGAGGCTCTATTGCTGGAATATCTCCCTATCCTTGTTGCTCTAGCTGAATGAATTTGCCCCAAGCAGTGAAACTGAACATACCCAAGACTCAATGTCCAAAAGCAAAAGTTTAAAAAAAGTCTCTGACTTATAGAAGTCTCAGCCCAAGGGCTTTTTGCAGGATAAAGTACTCAGTACTTCTGCTTTGGGGGAAGGGGAGGGAGGTGGCTGGAAAAAGTTCTAGGGAATGAGGACAAATGATGTGGTCCAGGACTTCTTAGTATAGTTTCTCAAAGAGGACTTTAGAGTTATTATCATGCCATTCCAGATCGTATGACTCATTACCTGAAATAAGTCATCTAAACATTGCACTGTGTCATTTCACCAAGTGAAAATCATCCAGAACTTGAAGGTATCAAAGAAGAAGAGGAAAAACATCAAGGCTGCAGTTTCCAGAGCACAACAAAAGCAGGGTAGGGTGTAGGAAGAAGGGAATGAGTCTGTTAAAAGAATAAGGGTGGGGGGGACGGCAGCATCTGTCCCCCACTCTGAGAGTTCGCCACGCCTTTCCCCCAACAAAGAATTGACAGAAAGCATGATTATCCAGAGGACTGAGAACTGACTTGAGGATCACATGGTAGTAACCAGACCCACAGGTTCACCCCCTTTAAAACCAAAGGCCCCACCTACACCTGAAACCACGCCCATTTATGGGTGGTGGCTTTTCTCCCTCAACAAGTCCCTTAACCCTCTTCCAAATGGGGCTCAAATGAGAGGTGTAGAGTCGAATGCACACAGACTACAAAAAGACACACATGTTGTTTTAGTTAAATAGGTTTCATAATGAAGCAATGCTAGACTGTTATGGGAAGTTCCCTTTTGATCGTATTTAAACAGAAATAGAAAAGCTCAAAGTATTTAACAGGAATGCTATGTGTGACAAGAGAAAACAAAGGACTTCATTAAGGGGAAAAGAAGACAGGTGGAGGGATAAAAGGATAAATGCAATGATTATAACATTAAGCAGTAATAAGCTGTGTTCGGCTTCTGGTTTAAAATATCATCTACTTAGCAGCCCCGAACAGCCTTCCCCAACTTTTAATTAAAATGCCTTTTTAAGAAGGAAAATAAAGTGAAATAAAAATCACAAACCCGGGCGGGGGAGACAGCATAATGGTTATGCAAACAGACTCTCATGCCTGAGGCTCCTAAGTCTCAGGTTCAATCCCCCGCACCACCATAAGCCTGAGCTGAGCAGTGCTCTGGTGTTTCTCTCTCTCTCCTCTCTTCATCTCTCTCAAAAATAAAATTAATTCAAAAAATTAAAAAAAAAATCACAAACCCATGAAAGACGGGAGCCAGTAGTCAGCCTACTTTGAGGCAGAACTGAGGAGATTTTCTGTCAAGGGGAGAAGGAACTGGAAGGAAAAACACAACTGCTGGCGCAGTGGAAACTGCCACTCCCGCACACCACCCCATTCCCCACCACCGTTTTGTTCTCTGGTTCAAGCCCTGTTATCATCGGAAACCTGGGCAGAAGTGTCCCATCTCTTGCCAGAATGCTGATTTCTGAAGTGATCAAGGTATGATCTTTTTACTCCAAGTTTGGCTTTATTTTTCTTCATCCATTTTGAGGACTCTTTCTTTCTTTCTTTTTTCTTTTTCTTCCTTCCTTCCTTCCTTCCTTTCTTTCTTTTAATGAAATTTTTTTTGCCACCAGGGTTATCGCTGGGACTCAGTGCCTGGATGATTTCATCCCTCCAGGCAGCCATTTTTTTTCCTTCTTTCCTTTACATGGAGGAAACAGCATGGCCTCACAACCTCATTTCTGGCTTTGGCTCCTCCATTTCCTTTTGGGGTGGGAGTGGGGAGCTGTGCTATTTATGCGTTTTTGTAGAAAAGCCACTTCCAGAGTCAGGAAGTAGAGCAACCGGTTAAGCGCATGTGGGGCGAAGCACAAGGACCCACTTAAGGATTCGGGTTCGAGCCCCGACTCCCCTACCTTCACAGGCGGTGAAGCAGGTCTGCAGGTGTCTATCTTTCTCTTCCCCTCCTCTCTTCACCTCTCTCTGTCCTATCTAACAAAGATGACATCAATAACAACAACAATGAAAAACAAGGGCAACAAAGGGGAAAAAATATATAGAGAGAAAAGCCACTTCAACTAGAAATTATAGATGACAACTCTCCCTTATTCTCCAAATTAGATTTTTGTTGTTATTGTTGTTTTTGCTTCCAGGGTTATCAATGGGCCACAATGCCAGCACTATGAATCCACTGCTTCTGGTGGCCATTTTTTAAAAATAGTATTTCTTAGGGAGAAAAAAAAAAGAAAACGAGGAAGACTGATAGAGAAAGGAACAGAAAGGAGAGACACCATCATAATGTTTGTTGCTCCACTGCTCACAAAGCATCCCCCCTGTAGGGGAAAAACTCAGCACTGTGAGGGTCTCTACATCTTTTTATTTCTGTCTCTGGAATATTTTTTGGCTTCCTAGTTTGTTCGTTTTTTTTCATCAGCTCTGATGTATGGTGGTGCTGGGGATTGAACCTGGGACCTCAGAGCCTCTGGTGTGCAAGTCATCTTTGCATAAGCATTATTCTATTTCTCTGGCCCTCTATCTGGAATTTTTAAATGAAAACTTCAGTCTATTATCTCTATTTATTTGTTGGATAGAAACAGCCAGAAATTAAGAGGGAAAGGGGGGAGAGAGAGAGGAAGAGAGAGAGAGAGGCACCTGCAGCCCTGCTTCACCACTTGTAATGATTTCCTCCTGCAGGTGGGGACTGAGAGTCCTAACCCTGGTCCTTGTACATTATAATGTGGATGCTCAATCAGGTGTGCCACCACTCAGCCCCCAGAACCTCAGTCTAGAAGCAGTTAAATCATACATGCAAGAGGCCTGGCATCAAAATTTTAATCATTTAATTAAATATATATACATATGTATACACACATATGCATACTCTAGGCTGTGCAAGTCATAAAGTTTCCATCATGCCTAGTAAAACCTCCCCAGGCCACACATGGCACACACTGGGGATTAGCCTCTTTTATTCCTGTAAAGGGTGCTTGGCCCAGGGCATAAGTGAACCCAGCAGGCAATACACATCTCCAACCAATAATAAGAACCAGGGCTCAACATTTCTCCCTTCTGTTGAGGATAAAGAGAGGCTAGCACCACTGCCAGAAGAGAGAAATAAATACAAACAGACTACCCAGTGAACCACAAACAACTGAATAAGGGGGAAATCATTTCACTACCTAGATGAAAGGAGAAGTGGGTCTCACAAAGAAAGAAGGAGAGCTGCAGAGACTCATTCTCTGCAGGATGTAGCAGACCTCCGGTGACCCAGGGAAGGAAAACTGGGGGAGAGAACAGAAAGGAAAATGAAAACAAAACCAAAGAAACTGGAGATGTGATGAAATGGGAAAGATTTGCTAGCATAGAGAATGACTGCTTTGGTTCCTCTCACACACACGCCCCTACCCCACCCACTTATGTCACCAGGGCCTAAAATGGTCCTTCTGTGCTATGAATCTATGTTCCAGAAACTTCCAGAAGTCTAGAGCCAAAGCCCCAGGGGGTCACTATTTGACATTATAAATATTTGAATACTCTGCCCTTTGTGTAAGATCCCTCTCTTTGAGTCAGATATAAACTTTAATGTTTTTCTCTTGATAACTGGGTCCTCTGGAACTGGTAATCAGTAGTTCACATTTCTGGTAAATGGGATGGCTTTGGGGAAAGAGGAACAAAATCAACTCAATTAAGTTTTATGAAATGCTATAGACTGAATGTTGTGTCTTGCTTCTCCTCCACCACCACCCCCCAAAAAAAAATGTTCACTGAAGTGAGATAAGTCAGAAACTAAAGGATGAATATGGATGATCTCACTCATAGACAGAAGTTGAAAAACAAGAACAGAGGGGGAAGCACAAAGCAGAACTTGGACTGGAGATGGTATATTGCACCAAAGTAAAAGACTCTGGGTGGGTGCAAGTGGGGAGGGTTCATGTCCTGGAACATGATGGCAAAGGAGGACCTAGTGAGGGTTGAATTGTTACATGGAAAACTGAGACATGTTATGCATGTACAAACTGTTGTGTTTTACTGTTGACTGTAAGCCATTAATCCCCCAATCAAGAAATAAAAAATAAATAGAATAATTTCAAAAAAAAAAGAAAGAAACCTAATCCCTGATGTTTCTAAAATTTGGAGTTGGTGACTTGGAGATAGGGCCATTTAGCCCTGAAGAATGGGATTAATATCCTTGCAAAAAGGACCCCAGAGGAGGGGCCAGGTGGTGGCACACCTGGTTGAGCACGCATGTTATAATGCACAAGGACCCAGGTTTGAGCTCCTGGTCCCCACCTTTAGGTGAAAAGCTTCACAAGTGGTGAAGCAGAGCTGCAGGTGTCTCTCTGTCTCTGTCCCTCTCTGTCTCCCTCTCTCCTCTCATTTCCTCTCTGTCTCTATCCAATAATAAATAAATAAAAACATTTTTTTAAAAAAAGATCCCAGAGGAGCAGGAAGTGGCACACCGAAAAGAGCACATACCTTACCATGTCTGAGAACCTAGGTTCAAGTCCCCAGTTCCCACCTGCAGGAAGGATGTGTCAGGAGCAGTAAAGCAGTATTGCAAGTGCCTCTCTGTCTCTTGTTCCTTCTCTATCTCTATCTCTCACCCTCTAGAAAAAAAAAATAGCTGCTGGGAACAATAGAGTCTTGTATGAACTAATCCATACTACTAAAAGTTCTGGTAGAAAAATAAGGAAAAGGGGCCTAGTGGTGGTGCACCTGGTTGAGTGCATATGTCACAATGCACAAGGACCCAGGTTGAAGCCCCCTGGTCCTCACCTGCAGGGAGAAAGCTTTGTGAGTGGTAAAGCAGGGCTGCAGGTTTCTCTCTGTCTCTCTCCCTCTTGGTTTCTGGCTGTCTCTATCCAATAAGTAAATAAAGATAATACAAAGAAATAAAAAATAATAATAAAGGAAAAATTAGAAAAAAGAGAGACCTGGAGATTTCCCAGCATGCTGTAAGATGACATCAATCAGGAAACAGGCTCTTGGCAGACATCAAGTCTGCTGCTATGTTGGTCTTAAACTTATCAGCCACCAACCACGATACCGTTTTTGCTATAGTACCTCCAGTGTTCTAGAACATGGAGGTTACTACACATCCTTGGCCTGCTTAAGGGGCCTGACCTAGAGTTTAGGTAATGTCTCTCCTCCAAATTCAGAGCAACATCTGAGAGCCCTTTAAAGCCATGAGGTTCTGGTTCAGATCCCTGTCCCTGCGCACTTGTGTCTTGGCCTCCCCTGTAGTGAGCTCTGTATACTGTGGAAGGTACTATAGGAGCCAGGCAGTGGCATGCCTAGTACAGAGCACATGATACTGTGTTCAATCCTTGGTTCCCAACTGCAGGGGGGAAGCTTCACAAGTAGTGAAGCAGAAGTGCAGGTGACTTTCTCTCTCCCTCTCCCTCTCCCTCCCTCTCCCTCTTTCTGCTTAATTTCTCTCTGTCTCTACCCTAAATAAATAAAATATATAATATAAGTTAATACAAATAGACCTCAGAGAGTTTAGCAAAGCACCTTTTTTTTTTTGGAATGCAGATTATTTTGAGCTCAAAAAGCAGGCCCTGAAGTCTCCAGACTAAGTCATTTTTCTTATTCTCAAAATACAGCAAGTACAGCTTTAGTAGCTCTTTCCTGCCAAAAAAAAAAAAAAAAAGGAAGAGGATGGACTCCTTTCCCTTCACTATCACCTCTAGTCCCCCTCCCCACAACTCTACTCACTACTCACTAAAGCCAAATTCCAGGATACAAAGTAATTGATCGTTTGGGGCTGGGTGGTAGTGCACCTGGTTGAGTGCACATGTTACAATACACAAGGAGCTGCCCCCCAACCCTCACATGCAGGGAGAAAGCTTTGCAATTGTTGAAGCAATACTGCAGATGTCTCTTTGTCTCTCCCCCTCTCTATTGCCCCCTTTCCTCTCAATTTCTGGCTGTCTCTACCCAATAAATAAATAAATATAATAAAAATTTTTTAAGAGAAATAACATTTTAAAAAAAGAAGGAAGAAAATAAAAAAAGAAAAAGAAAGAAAGTAACCATTCTCTGCAGTATGGGAACCTGCATTTCACTATTCGTATTATAAAAAAAGTGGAATGTTTTCCTTCACTGACTTCTCTGATTTTTAAATAGTTTACTTATTTATTATTTATTTTCATGAGAGACATACAGAGAGAAAGATACAGAGAAAATAGAGAAAGAGACCACAGCACTGCTCAACTCTGGCTTAAGGTAGTGCTGGGGACTAAACCTGCAACCTCAGGCATCTAAGTCTTTGCAGGACCATTATGCTGTCTCCTGAAGCCCATTTTTGTTTTTATTATTCTCTGTTCAAATCAAGATGAGCCCAGAGTGGCAGAGGATTTCCCCAATGCACGAGTGCTGTCCAGGTCTTACCACCAGGATGGAAAAGGATGGAAGAGTGCTTTATGCAGCTCTAAGTGTTTTCACAGCCATGATGTCCTTAGAGCATCATAGCACCCCAGAGAGGAAGGAGGCCAGGTATCTGCCCTTCTCTGTGATGGGAGTCACAGGACGCAGGAGAACACCAGGGCTCCTCAGGACAGACGAGCCAGGGAAAGGCTGGTCTACCCATGTGCCCCATCACCACTAGCCCTCACAGTATCTCTCTTCTGTCTGTGAGTAAAATCAGGACACAGTGTGGAAAGCTGGGCCCTAATTCACTGAAGATTGAGTCAAGAGGTATTTCCCAAACTGGCATTGGTCTGGCTACAACATTTCTAGAATGTCTTGTTCTAGTGTAACGATTCAAGTCTTTTTCTAGAATGACATTTCTGTGTCTTGTTCTAAAGTGACTTATTCTAGAATGACTTTTTAAAAGTTTTTTAATATTGTTTATTATTTTTATTGATTGATTGATTGGGTAGAGACAGCCAGAAATTGAGAGGAAAGGGGGAGACAGAGAGAGAGAGACAGAGAGACACCTGCAGCCCTGCTTCATCCTTGTGAAACTTCCCCCCTGCAAGTGGGGACTGGGGACTCAAACCCAGGTCCTTGTGTATTAGAACATATGCACTCAACTAGATGCACCACCACCCACCCCCTTAAATGGTTTTATTTATTTACTTATTTTGGATAGGAAAAGAGAAATAGAGAGGGGAGAGGAGGCAGAGAAGAAAAGACAGACATCTACAGCATTGTTTCACCATTCATGAAGCTTCCTCCCTGCAGATAAGCACCAGGGGCTTGAACTCAGGTCCTTGTGCACTATAATGATATACCATTATACCACCACCTTGCCCCATTTTTAAAAATATTTTATGTATTCACTAGTTAGGACAGGTAAGAAGAAATGGAGAGGGAAGGGAGAGATAGAGAGAAATAGAGACAGCTGTAGCCCTGCTTCACCATTAGTGATACTTCACCCCTATAGGTGGGGACCAGGCAATTTGAGCTCACGTCTTTGTGCATACTAACATGTGCACTCAACCAGGTGCACCCCCATATAACCCACCCCTATAGAATGGTATTTCTATAATGTCTGATTCTAGAGTGACAACTGGCCCATAAATAGAAGATTATGATCAAAGATACTTTTCCCATATTTGGGAGTTACTCTCTGCCCTGATCCAGCTTCTAGTCCTATTTCCATCTCTGACACCATCTCCCCAGACAATACCTTTAGCTGTCTGACTCAGGCAAAAATTAGTGAAGTTGTTGTCCCCTCAGGCTACTGCTAGTTCCCTGGAGAGTTGGAACATTCTCGGAGTGCCTGTTCAGCCATGTTGTGCCCTCAGGACATTGTCTATATCCCCGCTTTCTTCTTCTTCTAGCGTTTGCCCTTCTTCCGCAGCCAGTCAACAGCATCAGGTTGAGCCTGATGTAAAGTTTCGAGACCTCCTTTGAATCTGGAGAGGTGGCAGTTGTTGACTATGTGGGTCATAGTCTGTCTGGAGCCGCAGGGGCAGTTCGGGTCGTCTCTGGCTCCCCAGCGATGGAACATAGCGGCGCACTGGCCATGGCCTCTTCGATAGCGATTGAGGAGAGCCCAATCATAACGTGCTAGGTCAAAGTCGGGTTGACGCTTGCAGGGGTCTGTGATGAGGTGTTTGTTCTTTACCTCAGCTGACTGCCAGCTCTGTTTCCAAGAGACTGGAACAGAGAAGTTCAGTGTAAGCGTAGGGGACCAGATTGGGTGACGAGACGTCAAGCGTTGGACAGGGTGGGCGAAGATATCCGCATATACTGGCAGGTCCGGTCGAGCGTAGACGTGGGAAATGAACTTAGATGATGCCGCATCCCGACGAATATCTGGTGGGGCGATGTTGCTAAGAACTGGCAGCCATGGAACCGGGGTGGAACGGATGGTTCCAGAAAGTATCCTCATGGAGGAATATAATTTGGAATCGACCAAGTGGACATGGGGGCCACGGAACCACACTGGGGCACAGTATTCTGCAGTGGAATAGCATAATGCCAGAGATGATGATCGTAGTGTGGAAGCACTCGCGCCCCATGAGGAGCTGGCCAGTCTTGCAATGATGTTATTCCTCGCACCCACCTTTGCTGCAGTTTTTATGAGATGATTGTGAAATGACAGAGTGCGATCGAGAGTAACGCCAATATAGACTGGCTGGGCTTCATGCCGGATTCTCATATCACCAAGCTGCACATTAAGCTCACGCGAGGCCGAGGCATGGTGTAGATGGAAAACAGATGATACCGTTTTTGCAGTGCTAGGAATTAGTCGCCATTTTTACAGTAATCAGATATCAGAGACATGTCTTTCGTGAGTGTTTCCTCAAGGATGTCAAACTTTGATGCCTGAGTTGCACAGCAGATGTCATCGGCGTAGATGAACTTCCTTGAAGAAGTTTCTGGGAGGTCATTGATGTAAATATTAAATAGCGTAGGAGCCAGAACAGAGCCCTGGGGAAGGCCACTTGAGACAAGTCTCCATCTGCTAGACTTGTCACCCAGATGTACCCGGAATCTTCTGTTTTGGAGAAGAAACAATATAGTGTTGGCCACCCATGGAGGCAGGCATCTTGAGATCTTGACCAGGAGACCACGGTGCCAGACCGTGTCATAGGCTGCTGTGAGATCAACAAAGACAGCACCCATCCTTAAATTCTTCTGGAATCCATTTTCAATGTAAGTTGAGAGGGCCAGGGCTTGTTCGCAGGTAGATCTTCCTGGGCGGAAACCAGCCTGGGCGGGTGATAGGAATTTCTCTGTAAGATGAGAAATATGTGACAGAAGCAGCCTCTCAAGGAGTTTGTAACACATGGAGAGGAGAGAAATTGGTCTATAGCTGGCGGCCAGTGTTGGGTCTTTCTTTGGTTTCAAAACCGCTATAATCTTCGCAGGACGCCAAACTTTGGGCATAGACTCAGATTCCAAGATGTGGGACAGGAATGAAGCGAGCCACTTCTTTGCCACGGGGCCCAGGTTAAGAATGAGTTCTGGGGTGATGTTATCATAGCCAGCAGCTGTTCCCGGTTTAACCCTCTTCCAAGCGTCTTCTAGTTCAGACAGTGTAAAGGGAGAGATTTTTGGAGATGGACAAGATAACTGGAAGTGGGATGACCACTCATGGGAAATTTCTCTTTTCCAGACTGGGTTGATCTTAGCACGTCCAACTTGAGTTAGGTGACTGGCCACTGAGTTTGGAGATATGGGAGGATGGGAGACAGGAGGGGGTTGGCTACCGGCACCCAGTCTGTGAAGAAGCTCCCAGGCCTTCCTACTTGAGTGGGTGAAGTTCAGACTTTCCGTGAGTTGTTGCCAGCGGTATCCCTGAGATATCTGGAGTGCTCTGGTTACTCCTCCCCCCTCCCATTCTCACGAGAGTTATCATCCTATCCTGGAGTGCTATGGTTACTCCTCCCCCTTCCCATTCTCGCGAAAGCTACTCCTATAAAAACCCTTCGTTTTCCGCACCTCGGTCTCTTGCCGGCGCTGCACTCTGGTGTTCAGAAGCAGGAAAGGTTACTGAGTGAGGCGGCCATTTTCTCTACCTCCACATGGCCCAACCTGCTTCTCTAACACCCAACTCTGAGGTGCCAGCGCGAATAAAGATTTGTGTTTCCTCTTCGCTCCGGACCCTCTCTCTCTCTCTTCTCTGCGGCCCGCGCACTACAACAGAAGTCATGGGCCTCTTGGAATGTACCTAAAATAGACTTCCTAGCCTTTTCCAAAATGGAGACCCCCAAATCTCATCTGCTCTATTTTTACCTTTAAGTTCCTGATTATTAAACAGTTTGTTCTGCTTTGTATCATAAGGCTTTTCAGCCACCAAGTTACAGATGCTACCATGACGCCAACCTGACTTCCCTGGGCAAATGACCTCACCAATGTGTCCTGGAATCCATTCCCCAGAGCCCTGCCCCACTAGGGAAAGATAAAAACAGGCTGGGGGTATGGATTAGCCTGCCAATGCCCATGTCCAGTGGAGAAACAATTACAGAAGCCAGACCTCCCACCTCCTACACCTCATAATTGTCCTGGCTCCTTACTCCCAGAGGGATAAAGAATAAGGAAGCTTCCCTTGGAGCAGATAGGATGTGGAACTCCAGTGGTGGAAATTGTGTGGAGTTGTACCCCTCTTATCCTACAACCTTGTCTGTCATTATTAAATCAATCAATAATAAGAGCCCTTGTTTCTATAACAAATAAAAGCCTGTCCTCACAGGAGATATTGGCTTTTTGAGGGAAGGAGACACACAAAGGGTCTGGAAAGGTGGCTCTGGTGGCTGGGATCTTTTCTCTGACAGAGGCTGTAACACAGATATGTTCACACTGCAATGACTGTGCTGCATTGGATGTGTATTTCTGTGTGTCAAGGCTTCCATAAAAGTACAAGGACCTGTTTCCAATCCCCACCCCCACCACCAACCATCTCTCAGCTTCTCTCTAAAAGGGGGGAGAAGCCACCAGGAGTGGTAGAGCTAAACAGGCATCAAACTCCAGGGACAACCCTAGTGGCAGGGGAAAAAAGAAGTGGGGGCTTTTTGTTTTAATGATAACTATGTCTGCTCTCAAAGTATTTTTTTTTTGAATCAAGGTAACACTGCTGGAGAATATCATGTGAGTTTCAGGGCTAAGTCATTATGAATCAGCACCTGTACATACATACAGACATTTCTTTCACCACTCACATCTCATTTTCACCTTTCAGAGGAATTTTTTTGGGGCACAAGAACCTTTGCTCTCTCTCTCTCTCTCTCTCTCTTGCATTCTTTTTCTCTCCTCTCCCAGGGTGAATAACCCTCCTTGTTAAAATCGTACTACAGCAAATGTGGGTAAATGATGTGCCTGTAGTGGTGATTAAGTCAAATCAAACACATTTGTCACCGAAGAGATGGCCTCCAGCTGTTTATCTGGGAAATAGAATTGAATACTAATGGGAGAAGCATGCTAAGTTGCCCATTTTATTTCCACTGAAGGTGTAGGCTAACAGATGAGAGGGTGGATCTCTATGTCTAACACACACACAGACTTTGAAGAATACACCATAATTCCTCCAAAGAACTTGATGCAGGTAATTTCATCATTATGTCTTCTCTCTCCTGCCAAATACCAAAGGTATTCTTTCTTACATGATATCATGGTCCCTTTCTCTGAAGCCCACACGTGCAATTGTTGCTAAGTATGTAAGAACTGAGTCATGCCTCACACATTGCATTTAGTCAATTCATCCGCCCCAAAAATGACCATCTGTCCTTTGCCCTTGAACCACACTCACTGTCAAAGAACAGCTGTCAAGAATTTGGAGGAGCGAGGTTTTTAAGCACACACACTACAGTGTGTAAGGACCCAGGTTCAAGCCCCTGGTCCCCACCTGCAGGGGGAAAGTTTCACAGGTGGTGAAGTAGGGCTGCAGGTGTCTCTCTATCTCTCTAACTCTCCATCTCCCCCTCTCAATTTCTCTCTGTCTCTATCTAATAAATAAATAAAATATTTTTTTTAAAAATTGGGTGAAAGTGTTAACAGGCTCTGAATATTTTGTCCAGTGACTCCCAATGTAGATTTATGATGTAGAAGTCTATGGTACTGAAAATCAGAGTGAACAGTTTGGATTGAAAGTTTTTCTTTTGAAGTAAATTCCAAGTGGATCAAGGACTTGGATGTTAGACCAGAAACTATCAGATACTTAGAGGAAAATATTGGCACAACTCTTTTCTGCATAAATTTTAAAGACATCTTCAGTGAAATGAATCCAATTACAAAGAAGACTAAGGCAAGTATAAACCCATGGGACTACATCAAATTAAAAAGCTTCTGCACAGTGAAATAAACTACTACCCAAACCAAGAGACCCCTCACAGAATGGGAGAAGATCTCTACATGCCATACAGCAGACAAGAGTTTAATAACCAAAATATATAAAGAGCATGTCAAACTCAGCAACAAGAAAACAACCCCATCCAAAAATGGGGAGAGGACATGGATAGAATATTCACCATAGAAGAGATCCAAAAGGCCAAGAAACACTTGAAAAAAATGCTCCAAGTCTTTGATTGTCAGAGAAAGACAACAATGAGATACCACTTGACTCCTGTGAGAATGTCACACATTGGAAAAGGTAGAAAGAGATTGTGGGGTCAAAGAAACCCTCCTACACTGCTGGTGGGAATGTTGCTCCAACCTCTATGGAAAACAGTCTGGAGAACTCTCAGAAGGCCTACCCTTCTCAAATGGACCTACCCTATGATCCTACAATTCCTCTTCTGGGGATATATCCTGAAGAACTCAACACACCCATCCAAAAAGATCTGTGTACATATATGTTCTTAGCAACACAATTTGTAATAGCCAAAACCTGGAAACAACCCAGGTGTCCAACAACAGATGAGTGGCTGAGCAAGTTGTGGTATATATGCACAGCTATTAAAAATGGTAACTTCACCATTTTCAGCCAATCTTGGATGGAGCTTGAAAAAATCATGTTAAGTGAAATAAGTGAGAAACAGAAGGATAAATGTGGGATGATCTCACTCTCAGGTAGAAGTTGAAACACAACATCAGAACAGAAAACACAAGTAGAACCTGAACTGGAATTGACACCAAAGTGAAAAACTCTGGGGGGTGGGGGGGTAGAATACAGATCCAAAAAGGATGACAGAGGACCTAGTGGGGGTTGTATTGTTATATGGAAAACTGGGAAATGTTATGCATGTACAAATTATTGTATTTACTGTTGAATGTATAACATTAATTCCCAATAAAAATTTTTTTTATTTAAAAAATTAAAAATAAAAAAAGAAAGAAAGTTTTTCTTTTGAAAAGTGACATTTAAAGGGCTGGGAGATCTAGGTTTTGGGACTTTATTAGAAAGTGAACCACCTGAGATGAAATTAGAGTGTACTATGAAAGGAAAGGTCTCACCCGAGTAATGAAGTTGAAGGGTTGTCATTCCACACGTGAAGTCTCTGGACACAGTCTGAAGTGAAGCATGTTGAGGTGGCAATCGTTGTGTTGGTTAGGTTGTGATCGGCAGATGCAATATTATTTGATATGGATTGGGAGAGGCACATGGGAAAGTGGGCCCTATCCAAGGGTTCCAGGACTGGGGGAAGTAGAGGCTCTATAGTGGAGATGTGAGGTTCCTGCTGTCTTAGGGTTCAAAAAGACAATCGATAGTTAATGTTATCATCACATTGTTTGGTAACTGGGTTAACTTTGAAAAGTCCTTTTGTTAGGGTTTGCTGTACAGTACCCAGTATCTTGTATATAGCTGTGCTATTGGTTGCTTCTGATCTACTTGGTCTAGGCTTTTGAGAGAGTCTGCATATCAATTACACAGCCTATATATTGAAAAGATTCAGTTTGTGTTTTGAAAAACTTCGAGACATACTCAGGTGGTTCACTTTCTAACAAAGTCCCAAAACTTAGATATACACCAGTTTCTGTGAGAGAGAGCATATGTTCACACGTATCCATAAACTACTGCAAAATATATGCCTGAAAGCAGAAGTGCACTATAGTTTGCAGTGAGTACCCCCCTAACATTTCATCTCCACTATTCCAAACTTTGGGTCCATGATTGCTCAACAATTTTTTTGGCTTCATATGTTAACTCTCTTTTCAGTCACCAGGTTCCAGATGTCATCAGGAAGCCGGCCAGGCTTCCCTGGACTGAAGACCCCACCAATGTGTCCTGGAGCTCCGCTTCCCCAGAGACCCACCCTACTAGGGAAAGAGAGAGGCAGACTGGGAGTATGGACCGACCAGTCAACGCCCATGTTCAGCGGGGAAACAATTACAGAAGCCAGACCTTCTACCTTCTGCAACCCACAATGACCCTGGGTCCATGCTCCCAGAGGGATAGAGAATGGGAAAGCTATCAGGGGAGGGGGTGGGAAATGGAGATTGGGTGGTGGGAATTGTATGGAATTGTACCCCTCCTACCCTATGGTTTTGTTAATTAATCCTTTCTTAAATAAAAAATTTAAAAATTTAAAAAAACTTCACAAGAGGTAAAAAATAAATAAATAAAGGGCTGGGAGAGTGCACACTTTGCTGTGTTTGAACACCGGGATTTGAACCCAAGCATCACATCAGAGCACCATGAAAGACACTAGGGAAGCTCTACAGATTCTCTCTCTCTCTCTCTCTCCCCCTCCCTCCCACTTTCTCTCACCCTCTTTCTCTTCTTTAAATTGTTCTCTCCCTCAACTTTGCTCTGTCTTCTAAAGAAAAAAGTAAAGAATGAAATATTGTACATGTGAGGCCCTGAGTTCATTCCCCTATGTCATACTTTTAAAAAGTGAGATGTTATAATTTTTCTGAAACATCTTAGGCAGCCTCCTCACTGAACTCTAAATTTAAATTTCACTCTGAGGATGACTTCCAACTCAGAGAACTGACATACACTCTAAGGGGAGGAAAAAAACAACAACAACAACACAGAATTAGAGCCAGAAATACAAGATGTAGAGATATATATGTTTTTGGTTTTTATTTGTTTGTTTGGTTGGTTGGTTTGTTTATTGTTTGTTTGTTTTTTTATTGCCACCAGGGTTACTGCTGGGGGGCCTTGGTGTTTGCACAATGAAGCCACCACTCCTAGCAGCTGTGTTTCCCTTATATTTTTTCTTTCGTTTTTATTAGATATGACAGAGAGAAATTGAGAGAGGAGTAGAGATGAGAGAAAGGTAGAGAAAAAAGAGACACCTACAGACCTGCTTCCCTGCTTGTGATGCTCCCCCCACAGGTGGGAACTGGGGGCTAGAACCAGGGTCTTTACACATGGTAATGTGTGCACTCAGCCAGGTGTGTCACCACCTGGCCCCCTACAGCATATTTTTCAAGACTCTATTGACTATTTGGCCGACCAGTTTACATAGATCTGAAGTTCATTTTCCACCATTTATGATTTTTGGAATTAAATCATGTGTCTAAGGAGCAATGAAACAATGGACCCAATAATACCTAGGACTGAAACCAATAATATCCAGGACTGTTCTATGTCCTTGAAGATAACTATAAATCATACACGTCAAGGACTCATGAATTAACAGGGGTTTATCAAGAAGCAAAACCAAAACAAACTTGTCTTTGGGAAGCCAGTATTGCTATGAGCTGTCTGTTGGGAGTGAACCTGACTGAAACCCCAGGGAAAGTTGGAAGAGAATAGATACAGCAGGACAGACAGCAGACAGATCATGAGGGACACTGTCAGCGTGTGTGTGTGTGTGTGTGTGTGTGTGTGTGTGTGTGTGTGTGTGTGTGTGTGTATAAAAGGGCTGTCACGAGAAGTCTTCTAGAAAGACAAAGCCTGGAGGGTGGTGATGGCACACCGAGTTGAGCATACTTGTTACCATGTACAAGAACAAAGAAGCAGGGCTGCAGGTGTCTCTCTCTCTCTCTCTTCTTCTGTATACCCCCTTCCTTCTTGAGTTCTCTCTGTCTCTATTCAGTTAAGATAATACATAAATAAAACATAATAAAACATGCTTTAATAAAAAAATAGAATGACAGAGCCCAAGAGTAGGCAAGTCTCTCAGTTGTTGATGGAAACCAACTTCCCAAATGGCCGCACATGTCCTGGACACAGAGATGACCTTGTAGAATTCCAGGATTGTCTGTGGTCAGGGGTCAGACAGATCTGATTGCACACTGGCCTCTGGATACTCCTTTTGCGAGTGAAATCAGATCCCAAAGTGGTCAAGTTTCAGTGTGTCTGTCTGGGATGATCATGGTAAAAGGTAAAAGCTAGACTCCTCTGGCAACAAGAATGCGAAGAAGTACCAGTCATCCCATCCTCTGTTGGAAGAGAGTGGCAGGGGAAAAAAATAAAAAGTCTTCAGAGTTGGAAGAATCCAGATCTCAGCCTTCCAGCCCTCCCTTCCCCACCCTCAGAGGATTGTAAAACTGGTCACAGGAGGAAGAGATGGATTTGAGACTCCTGCAATCCCATAATGCCCAATATAGCAAAATAAAGCTTTTGCTTTTTCATGCAAAAAGGACTGAGTGCTCAGCTGCTTCTGACAGAAATAGATGGATTAGGACCACTTCACCTGTCTCTATATGTGATCCATGGACTCCTACTTTTGAGAAACATTTCCCTGGACAAGCAAGCACCAGGAAGGGAGAGAAGGCAATGCTTCATTATCTCCCTTGCCTGCCACATTTATTGAGTGACCACTCACCTTGGTCTCTCTGGTCACCACAAGTCACCTGACTGGTCCAGACTAATCTTTTTGAATTAGAACCAGAGAAACATACCATTAACAGATATTTTCTGGGACCCAGGCAGTGACTCACCTGATTAAACGTACACATTACAGTACACAAGGACCCAGGTTCAAGCCCCTGGTCCCCACATGCAAGGGGAAGCTTCACAAATGGTGAAGTAAGGCTGCAGGTGTCTCTCTGCCTATTTCCCCTTCCCCTCTCAGTTTCTCTCTGTTTCTATCCAATCATAAGTAAATGAAGTTAATTTAAAAGAGAGAGGTTTTTCTGGCTGGGGGGATAGCTTAATGGCTTTTCAAAAGACTTTTTTTCATGCTTGGGGCTCTATGCTCCCAGGTTCAATCCCTGATCCCACCATAAGCCGGAGCTTAATAGTGCTCTCTCTCATGTCTGCCAGTCTATTTATTTATCTTTCTCATTAAAATAAATAATGAAACATTAAGAAGAGATTTTTCTGTGATCACAAATGATTCTTATATTTCTGCTTCAATTACTTTCCCATTTGAAGTCTTTACCTTTATAATCCTGATGATTAAACAATTTATTCTGCTTTATATCTTTTACAGCCATCAAGTTGCAGATGTTACCATGACACCAACATGTCTTCTCTGGGCAGACGACCTCACCAATGTGTCCTGGAACCCCACCTCTCCAGACCCTAATCCCACTAGGGAAACATAGGAACAGGCTAGGAGTATGAATCAACCTGCCAGTGGCCATGTCTGGTAGAAGCAATTACAGAGGCCAGACCTTCCCACCTTCTGCATCCCATAATGATCCTAGGTCCATGCTCCCAGAGGGATAAAGAATAGGAAAGCTGGGAGTCGGGCAGTAGCACAGTGGGTTAAGCACACGTGGCACAAAGCTCAAAGACTGGCATGAGGATCCCGGTTCGAGCCCCCGGCTCCCCACCTGCAGGGCAGTCGCTTCACAGGCGGTGAAGCAGGTCTGCAGGTGTCTATCTTTCTCTCCCCTCACTGTCTTCCCCTCCTCTCTCCATTTCTCTCTGTTATGTCCAACAACAATGACATCAAAAACAACAACAATAATAACTACAACAATAATAAAAACAAGGGCAACAAAAAGGAAATAAATAAATAAATATTAAAAAAAAAAAAAAAAGAATAGGAAAGCTTCTAGTGGAGGGGATGGGATACAGAACTCCGGTAGTGGGAATTGTGTCGAATTGTACCTCTTATCCTATAGTCTTGCTGATCACTATTAAATCAATAAAAAAAAATTTAAAAGAATCCGTTAGAATGCCTTTGTGCTCCTCCCTCCTCAAACACAGCATGCACACAGAGTCATGCCACCCTGTTGTTTGCCTCTGCTCTGTTCTGTAGCATGTGGTTATCTTGCAATTACTTGGCAGCAACAAGGAGATCATACACTTAGCATCTGGAAAGGCTCCACTTCCAACAGAGCCCCGTAATCTCCAGCCTGCGTCTTCCTTGTGTGCCAAGCAGGTGGAATAAGGAAAGAGAAGAAGCACCACATTTGGACAATCAGACCAGCTCCAGCGAGAGGCAGCCAGCCGCTCACGCAAAACACGTATTCTAAGAGCCAGTAACTCCTTCTGGAAGTGAGCTCTGAAAGGAGAGGACTTGGAAAGGTGTAAGGGATGGGCTTTTAGCATCAGCAAGTAAAAGCATTTGAATCCTGAAAGGCACTGAGTTCTTGTGTCATTTCTCAAGGAAAAGAGGGTCTGACTCTACACTCCTTGTGAGACTGGCAGAAGCTCCCTCTCCAGGGAGGCTGTGACATCACCACACCACAGTAGGTCTCACACAGAGAATGTGAGTCTCTGATTCCTGCCTCTGCACAGATTGCTTGGAGCTGTAGGCTCAGTGTGAAGTTGTCACAGCCTTGCTCTCGCCTTCTCATTTCCCAATGTGCATCAGAACCACTTTTGGCTGAGGCTCTCCCCACCCCCTTTAACTATGGAAATCTCCAAGGAGGAAACCCAGGCACACATAATGTTGGGGGGGAGGGGGTAACACAAATGTAAAAGTGGTTTGCAGATTCATTTATTCTGACATCTCATTCCACCCTCTGTGATAATGGGGGAGTTCTTCTCTGGAGAGATCTTGACACCAGAAATAATTCTTGGGAGTACATCTAATTGGAGGTAGGGAGGGATATGGAAGGGTCACACCTCCATACAGAAGCCATTAGCTCTGTCACCCCTCCCACTTCATCCCAACTCCCAGTTGACACATGGCCAAGCCAAGATGAAAAAGGCATTCACTTTGCCAAGGCCAGTCTGGGTCTCTGGAGTTCAAATAAATTGAATTTTCCCTATAAGGAGGAGCCAAGATTGTAGGATGCTAGTGAAATATGCTCACATGGGCATAGAGCAAAAGCAGAGAGTTCCCAGGCCCTGTCTGGAGGGCTGGTGATGACCCCCAAGTCACTGGTTTCAAGATCACTCTCTGTTTCTGCCTTTGCTGCTTGATTGTTTGGTGACTCAGGACAAGTTGTGTCTTCTTGAAGCCTCTGATCCATCAGAGACAAAAGTCACTGGCTTTTCCTTAAGTGACTACAAGTCTACTCATCTGCTCTTGTCTCTGATTTCTGATCGGACTGGTTCTAAGATTTGAGCCCTCAGCCAGAAAGAAAGAAGTTTGTGAGTGACACTGGTACTTCTTCTTCTAGCGTTTGCCCTTCTTCCGTAGCCAGTCAACAGCGTCAGGTTGAGCCTGATGTCTGCTTGTTGCTGGCTTTGAAGGTGACTGGGATCCATGTGGATTCAGTCGGCTAGGAAGGATCATCAGTTTCCCCAATAAATGGGTACTCACGGGATGCACCACGAGAAGGTCGATCCAATGCATCCCCACTGGTACTAAATAGCCAAAACACCTTCATAGCTTTGAACCTCTCTCTCTCTCTCTCTTTCTCTCTTTTCAACAAAACTGAGATGGAGTCTGGGGCTTGGAAAAGCAAACTCAAACAGGCTTGTGGTTTCGATGGTATAACAATCCTTCCTCATAAGAAGCCATATAGCTGGGAGTCAGGTGGTAGCGCAACGGGTTAAGCACACGTGGCATGAAGTACAAGGACCAGCATAAGGATCCAGTCTGCAGGTGTCTATCTTTCTCTCCTCCTCTGTCTTCCCTTCCTTTCTCAGTTTCTCTCTGTCC
Source organism: Erinaceus europaeus (assembly GCF_950295315.1). NCBI lineage: Eukaryota > Metazoa > Chordata > Mammalia > Eulipotyphla > Erinaceidae > Erinaceus > Erinaceus europaeus. The sequence goes on from NC_080176.1 coordinate 30,310,419, forward strand.
TAACAAGGATGGCATCAATAACAACAACAATAATAACTACAACAATTTTTAAAAAAAAGCCATATAGTCACTTTGCTTTGACTTTAATTGGACTAAGATAGAATCTTGCAGATACCACTGTATCTAGGAGGACCCAGAACACTTGACTGTACAGAACTGGGCTTCCAGGGAAGTCTGTGCAGTGGGGTCCACCTTCTTTTGTCACCTTTTTCCTCATTGCTATAGTAAAAACTGTGCCCATATCAAGTTTTCTCTCTATTTTTAAAAAATATTTGGGGGGAGGGCTAGGTGGTAGCGCAGTAGGTTAAGTGTACATGGCACAAAGTGCAAGGATCAGTGTAAACATCCTGGTTTGAGCCCCCGGCTCCCCACCTGCGTGGGGGGGGGTCACTTCACAAGTGGTGAAGCAGGTCTGCAGGTGTCTATCTTTCTCTCCCCCTTTCTGTCTTCCCCTCCTCTCTTGATTTTTCTGTGTCCTATCCAACAACAGAAACAACTATAACAACAATAACAACCACAACAAGGGCAACAAAATGAGAAATATAACTTCCAGGATCAGTGGATTCATAGTGCTGGCACCAAGCCCTAGTGAACACCCTAGAGAAAACATATATATATATCTAATATAATATATATATATATCTAATATATATATATATTAGAGACAGAGATTTGATAGAGACAGAATCTGGTAGGGAGAGAGAGAAAAAAAGAAAGAGAAATACCTGCAGCACTGCTTCACCACTCATGAAGCTTTCCCCTGTAGGTAAAGATCAGGAGCTTGAACCCTGGTCCTTGTAAATGGTACTGTGTGCCCTGCCCCTCTCTGCCTTTTTTTTTCCATGTAGCCATCCCTCCCCATCACAAATATGCATTACTTTATTTTCTGGAAAACTCCTAAATAGGTATCAATGACTCCATCACCTTAACTGTGTTCTGTATAATACCAGAATCCCCCCTCCTCTTTGAAGATTACCACCCAGCTCAAGTTCTTGTCATGCCAAAAGCCCCTCTCTTTTCTAGATGGTTGTACTTAATGAATCTTTGACAAGATGGACCTGTGACCCTAGTTGTTATTGACCTCTGTTGCTTGGTCTCATATCTCTCTCATATCTCTCTCTCTCGTTCTGACTTCTGCTTCCCTGTTTGTCCAGAGTTGGTTTGGAGCAAGAAAGAGAACTAAACCATCCCAGACCATATCCTTACATTCAGCTTCAGTCCATGCCCTTGCCTCTGCTGCTTATCTTCTCTGGAGCTGTTCTGGAACCTCATCCAGCACTTGATTCACTCAAGGCCTTTCCTAACTGGAAACTCTCCTTTTCAAAAGTTTTCTGCTTTTATTCTTTTTCTGAAAGTTTATGGTGTGCGTGTGTGTGTGTGTGTGTGTGTGTGTGTGTGTGTGTGTGTGTGTGTGTGTGTTCCAGGCACTATCTTGGACCAAAGTCCTAGACTGAACCCTACTCAAGTGACTTGGTCTGTTAGTAATCCTGATGCCAAGACTCTCCAGACTATATAGTGAGATATGGTCACTTCTTCTCAGGTGTCCCATTTCTGCCTGTCTGCCAACTCTGCCTGGGCCAGAGATCACCCTGCCTTCTTCCACTGCCTCCTATAATGCCTACAGTCTCACTCATTGCCCCAGAGCCTGACTCAATTTAGAAGTGTAGCTGGTATCAAATCCAAACCCCTTCCAGTCTGATTAATGACTCATAAATGAAGTTCTAATGGAAAATCCCATATGGACTTTGAGTGACACCCTTTCTGTGACTTAGATGAACCCTGTCAGTCACCACTCCTGCACTAAGCACCCTAGAGACTGTATCAGTTCCCATTTGCTGCTATAACAAATCATCATAACTCTAAAGGCTTAAACCTTTCAAATATATCTCTTTGTTTACATGTAAAATCTTCACTGGGATCAAATCCAAGGTGTCAGCCAGCTTGCTCTGGAGGCTCTAAAGTGAATCTATTCCTTGTTTATTCAAGTTTCTATGGCCTAGGGGTCTTGACAGTGGTGCATTCAGTGAAGTGCACATATTACCATGCACAAGGATCCAATTTCAAGCCCCTGCTCCCCACCTTCAGAGGGGAAGCTTGAGTGCTGAAACAGATCTGCAGGTATCTGTTTTTCTCCCTCTCTATCTCTCTCTTCCTTCTCAATTTCTTTCTTTCTTTCTTGTCAAATAGAAAATTGAAAGGGAATAAAAATAGTTGCTGGGAGTGGTGGATTTGCAGAGCAAGCATAGCCACAGAGATAACCCCACTGGCAATAAATATAAAATAAAATAAAGTTTCTATGTTCTATTCATGTTCCTTGCTTGATGGCTGTCTTCCAACTTCAAAAACAAATGACTGCATCATTTTACTTCATTCCAGCATCTCACCCCTTTCTCTCATTCTCTTATCTCCTTCCTCTTCCCTGTCAGGACTTTTTTAGTTACAGAGTTCATACAGAATAACCTTCCCATCTCCCAGTCTTTAACATAATCATCTCTGCAAAGTCCTCTAAGACATGTAGTGATACACCTTCTCAGGTTCTGAGATTAAGATGTGGTCATCTTTGGGGCTATTATTCTGCTAAACATAGAGACTGTGACACTTCCCTCTCTGGTTCCTTTTGTCCTCTCTGACCCATTCTGCTTTGTTTCCTTTCACCAAATCCTTATTCTCCCAGTGATCTCTTAAAATACTGGTGCTCCCTTGATTTTGCTGTGGTCATCTTTCTATGCCTACCCCCTGTGTATTCTCAACCCAGGTCATGGATTAGGTCATTCACTGATGAATTTCCAGATGGGGAGAGCAGCAGCCCAATGCATCCCCTGGGATTCAGACCTCTCTATTCCTCTCTCAGACCTGAAACTCTGTGGAGGTGGATGGTAATAGCAGTGTTCCCAGTGGCTGCTGGGTTCCAAAACAAAGAAAAAGAAAACCAATCAGAGTTAACAGGGGTAACTCTCGGGGCTTTATTCCTCTCTGATGCAATGATCCCAAAGACAAGTTCATTCTAGCAGAAGAAATGAATGTAGTCAGTCAGAAGGAATTAACTCAAACATCTTCAATTCGATGACCTTCCTTTTTTTCCAGATATGATTCTTATGTCCCATATCTTGCTCTACTAGCATCATATCCATAAAAGAAAAAAAGAAACTTATTTACAAGAAAAAAAATACAGATGATCATGACATGGGATGACTATCATTTACTGAGAACTTGCCAGGAACTGCATTAAGCACAGTCCAAAAACAATTTTGTCTCCTATAATCCCCACAACAAGAAAGTGAGATATTTAAATAGCAAATGAAGAAAGAGTCATTTGGGAAGTTAGAAGCTTTGCCAAGTTCATAGCAACTAAAAGACAGAACTTGGACTTGATCCAAGGTCTGTTGATAGCAGTGGCCATGAAGCTATCAAGACTCCACATGGAAATGGGAGAGAAGGCACATTAGTGTGTGAGAACACTTCCAAGCAGAGCCTAGATCTCAGGCAACTAATCTGAGATAGAACAATGAGTCTGATCTGGTAAGCTGGTTTGAAATGTGGGTGGCAGCACAGTTTGTAATATCCTAATCCTGGAAGCAACACAGGGGTCCACAAACAGATGAGTAGCTGAGAAAGTTGTGATACATATACACAAAGGAATACTACTTAGCTATAAAGAAATAATAAACTCACCTTCTTCACCTCATCTTGGATGGAGCTTGAAGGAATCATGTTAAGTGAGATAAGTCAGAAAGAGAAGGATTAATATGGGATGATCTCACTCATGGACAGAAATTGAGAAATAAGAACAGATGGGCAACGCCAAGTAGAACTTGGACTGGAATTTATGTACTTCACCAAAGTAAAGGACTCTAGGGGGTAGAGGAAGACTTTCCTGGCGCATGAGGGTGGAAGAAGATCTAGGTGAGGATGAGAGTATTTTGCAGAAATTTCACCATGTACCAACAACAATATTTACTGTAAATCATTAATCCCTCCAATAAAAAAAAAATAGGGAGTTAGGAGGTAGCACAGCGAGTTAATCGCACATGGCACAAAATGCAAGGGCCAGTGTAAGGATCCCCATTCAAGCCCCCGGCTCCCCACCTGCAGGGGAGTCACTTCACAAGTGGTGAAGCAGGTCTGCAGGTTTCTGTGTTTCTCTCTCCCTCTCTGACTTCCTCTCCCCTCTCCATTTCTCTCTTTCCTATCCAACAAGTACAACATCAATAACAACAACAATAACTACAACAATAAAACAACAAGGGCAACAAAAGGAAATAAATAAACATTTAAAAAATTTAAAAACAAAATTAAATTAAAAAATAAAAATAGATGGACATGGCAATGCCATTTCAATACCCTGAAACATGATAACATTTTGTGTCAACTAGACTCAGGGCACCAGAAAGCACTGTGATCTGTACATCTAAGAAACAAACAAAAAATAAACAAGCAAAACCTCTGGGAAATTTTTAGATTCAAATATATATATATATATATATATATATATATATATATTAGAGAGAGAGAAACTGAGAGGGTAAAGGAAGGTAGAAAGGGGGAGAGAGTGACCCACAGTTCTGTCTCACTGCCCATCAAGTCTTCCCCTTGAAGGTGGGGACTGGGGGCTTGAAGGTGGAGACTGAGTCCTTGTGCATGGTGACAAGTGCACTCAACCAGATGTACCACCACCTTATCCCTTTTAAAACATTTTATTGGGCCAGGCAATGGCACACTTGGTAAAGTATACATGTTACCATGCACAAGGACCCAGATTCAAGTTCCTGGTACCCACCTGCAGGAGGGAAAGCTTCACAAGTAATGAAGCAGCACAGCAGATGTCTGTCTCTCTCCCTCTCTGTCTCCCTCCTTTCCTAAAGACAGATTACTTTCTCTATCCAATAAGTAAATAAAATGTTTTAATAAAAAACTAAAAATAAAATATTTCATTTATTTACAGAATAGAGGTAGAAAGATATTGACAAGGAAATTGGAGACAGAGAGGGAGAAAGAAGGAGAGATACTTAAAGTACTGTTTCACTACTTGTGAAGCTTCCCCCGTATAGGTGGGGACTAGGGCTCAAACCCAGGTCCTTGCACACTGTACCATATAGGCTTTACTGGGTTCACCACCACCCAGCCCCCTCAGATTCAATTTGTCTCCCGCCCTAACTTCCTTAATCTTCTGCAGGACCTGATAAACTTAGTCTTAGTGGATAGGCCTTAACTGTCCCTCCATCCCCAGTTTCCCCTATTCCTGTAGGCTCTGAGAAAAAACTTTATCAGAACAAACCAAAACTCAGATCTGTGTCACACAGTAGACTCAGAGACAGAATAAGAAGACTGGAAGCCCACCATTGCAGAACCGCCATCTTGGAATTCTATGGCAGCCATACCAGTGACCTGGGTTCCCCCACCAGAGCACTCTGCTCCCAGACTGAAGAAATATAACCCATCTTCATGCACTCCAGCCCTGTCACAAAATGATTTTACCCACCAGGCCAGAGCTCACCACACCACAGGATTCTGCTCACTGAGAGATGCCCATGGATAAAGAAGAATCCTTAAAAGCAAATAGGAAGTGGCAAGGCCCACACTTCCTGGTGTGGTTTCTCTGGCTAGAGAGCAGAGTCTGGCTCCCTTTCATTAGCAGCAAGCTGCCTTTTCCCGGGCTCTGGGGTCACTTTGCCCAGACGATTAACTCACAGGAGGGTCCGAGGAGAGGAGTGAAAGTGCCTCAGGGACAGATTGCCTGGAACTGCCTGCCCTGGGAACACCTGTTTGTGATTTATGCTAGTTGGAGGAAATCATTGCTGGTTATTGATTCCAAAAGAAGCTGAAACAAGGAGAACAAAGACAGCCCAGTAATAGGGCAGCCAGGGAGAGAGCCAGAGAGGAGAGCACCACGGGCCTGCTTCACTGTACGCTGGTCGATGTGATGTTTATTGAGATGCATTATTCCTCTGCTCCTGGGTTCCAAGAGCCTGGGGCATCACCTGGCCCATGTCTCAGGCTCCTCCTCACTTCTGTACTTAGCCTAAGGGTATAGGCTTGAGTTTAATCAAGAATTGAGCCAATGGTCATTGCCAACACACTCCCCAAATCACAGTGAATGGAGATCACCCTGTGACCCCCCTCATCCAGGTAGAGAAATCAGCTTTCTAACCAACCCCAACCAAATAACCCCCTCCTCCTCTCCACTTCCTTCCTGATACTATTTCTTTCCACAAAGTAGATGATTCATTGTGCTGCCTAAGTGCATTTTATGAAGAGAAAGAACTATCAGGTTGGGGTGATGACTTAATAATTGAGTGCCTGTGTGAGAGCCTAGATTCAGAAGTGGGGGCCGGGCTTGAACTTGGATCAAGCACATGGCTAAGCAGCTCACTGTTTAAGTGAGCTACACTGCCAGCCAGGTTCAGCAAACTATTTTCTATCGAGGTATACTGGGAAACTTCCCTGAGTGACCTGAAGAGTTGTCACGGTAAAATTAACTAGACATGTGTGTGTTCCCCCAAAAGGCTAAGGTAACACACCAAATCAATTATCACTTTCAACACCAATGTAGTCAAAACCAGTCCTCACAGGAATGGAGGGAGGAAGTCAAGATAGTAATAACTTTCTCTCTCTTTGGTTTTTGGTTTTGATTTTTAAAAATGACAAAATTTGGACTGGGGAGATAGCATAATGTTTCTGCAAACAACTTTCATGCTTCTTGAGGCTACTGTGGTCCCAGGTTCAGTCCCCAGTACCACCTCAAGCCAGAGCTGAGCAATGTTCTGAATCTTTCTCTCTGGATATCTCTCATGAAAAAAAAATAAACAAAATACAAAAAAGGGGGGAAAAGATATAGGCAAAAAATTAGAGAAGAGAAGCAGCACTGCTTCACCACTCCTGAAGCTTCGCCCCTGCCAGTGGGGAAGTCATTCTCTGTTGTATGAATGGGGACTTTTGATAATGCTTTTATTTTTAGATTCACAGATGCCCAGAATCGAAAGAAGCCTGCCTTCAGTTACCCAGCCTGGGGGTCGACTTTGTTTCCATGTCAGCCACCACAACACGCTAAATCCCAGGCTACAGGGAGGAAGACTTGAGCAACAGGACTTGGTAAAATCTGCAAGTGGTGTAGCCCTCTCCTAAGAGCAGCAAGTCCCAGGCTTTGAGAACATCAAGCAGGAGGCAGAATGTTCCTCCCTGCAGAAATGGGTGGAAGACATTTTGGCTGTGAGTGGGATCATGGATTGAACAGCATCCAGGGAGTCTTCCAAATGCTAACTCCTCAGGATTGCTGGAGCTTGCAGAAAAGTCTCTTTGTATTTCCTCAATGGTTCTTTCCCTGGGGGAGAAATGGGGAAAAGATGATCAAAATGTGACTCTGAGGATTCAGGCCCTCATCTCCAGCCTCAGAGGGGAAGCTTCCTGAACAGAGGAGCAGCACTCCACCTCTCTCTCTCTCTCTCTCTCTCTCTCTCTCTCTCCCGGGAGCTTTGCAATAATCAAGGCCCAGAAATAGCCTTAATGGCCAAAAACAAACAAACAAACAAAAAAGATAGGAATTTGGTCCACACTTAGGTTGGCAAGAAAAGCAACTCCCCAGTGCTGGGCAGTGGCACACCTAGTAAAGTCACGCGTTACAATGTGTGAGGGCGTCTGAACCCTTGATCCCTACCTGCAGGGGGGAAGCTCCATGAGCAGTGAAGCAGTGCTGCAGGTGCAAGTCACTCTCTCTCTCTCTTTCTCCATTTCCCCCTTTCTATTTCTTTCTGTCTCTTTCCAATTAATAAAGAAAATGTATTTTAAAAAGAAAAGCAGCTCCACAAGCTGCATTTTTCCATCTCATCTTCACATAAGTCTAGCAGTGGCACCTAAATAGAGGCACAAAGCAGTGACAGCCGGCTGACAAAAGAATCCTGGGGAAGTCTCCATAGCACCCTTCAGGATGTAGGGAGAGGGTAGGGCATTCCTGGGAAGGTGGAGGGGGGGCAGTCCTCCTGTGAAATTCTCTAGCTCTGAAGCACTGAGGGAGCAAAAGAGGGAACCAACAGCAAATACAGAACTCATGGGAGAGTCAAACACTAACTCCCATCCTGGGACTGAAATCCTGAGCTTTGATCACAGCTATCAACCCCAGAGGAAGCTGACTGACCTTGATTCCCAGAAGATAAAGGTAAAAATCTTTGTGGAGGGACAAACACATCACTAAGCATCTCCAAGGCATAAATCATTTTATTTATTTATTTATTTATTTATTTATTTATTTATTTATTAATTTAGGAGAGAGAGGGAGAGGTAGGGGGAAATAGACAGCTGTTTCACAGCAGCACTGTTTCACTACTCCTGAAGCTAGCTTCCCCTCCGCAGGTGTTAAGGAACTCTATTAATCAAGATGACTGAAGCCAAGGTGGGTGAAGGAAGAAAGGGGTCTTTTATTTATGCACAGGCCATGAGCTCAGATATTTCTGATAATTCTGGCCCCAAACAAAGGGATGGTACAAGCTTATATAGGGGGTACAGGCTTGAGGGCAAAAAGGATCATTACAGAAACAGAGGGTGCGAGGTTAAGGGGTGGGACTTGGACCCATTGCTCAGGATCTGGATGCCTTAGTTACTGTTACTTTGCTGCATAGCTGTGTCTGGGGAAGTTTAGCCTCAGCATAAGATACACCACTGGGGGTGGGGTCCTTTTATGAGGGCAGAAGCTGGCCAGGGTTACAGAAGCTGCCTTCTCAGTAAAGGTTCAGTCTGACTTTCACCATCTCTGCTTGTTCTCACTTGCTCACCCAGAGAAGGCCAGCCTGCACTACTACAAATTATCTTTACAATCCATCTATCCTGTATCAAGGCCTACTTACAAATACATCACAATCATATTATAAGCACATATAACAAGTATATCCAGGAGCTAAAATCTGGAAACTTCCTATCACAGGTGGGGAGGGGGGACTGAACCCAGGTCCACAGTAACATTTGTGCTCAACTGAGTGCAACACCACTGGGTCCACACATAAGTTAGTTTCTTCCTCTTCTTCTTCATCCACCCCCTCCTTCTCTCTCTCCCCTTCTTCTCCCTACTCATTAATAGAGACAGAGGTAGGGAAAGAGAGAGAGAGAGAGACCACAGCACTGATGTTTCCTCCAGTGTGGTGAGGGTCACATTCAAATCCAGGTCATGCACACTATCCAAGTGAGGTAGTCCAAGCAGAAGTTATTTCTTTGGGAAACAAGGCCTTCTCCCCACACCCCATCTCCCCACCCCAATTATCCCACCCCCTGGAAAGTAAAGTCTATTGTTCTTAAGCCTGAAGGAGAAACCTTCCCAGCTCCAACAGGGCCCCTGGTCTGGAGTTAGCCACACCTGGAAGGGGAGGGGCAGCATGGAAGATTAACTCCCCTCCCACATCACCCCCACCCACCTCAGCTCAAGGAGCCCAGTCCCTGCCTCCTGGTTGCTGAGTGTCACCCTGTATAGCTGTGCTCTGCAAGGGCATGGAGAGGTGAAGCTGAGAAGGTGTAATTACAGGTGGAGTCTGGATCATCTAGGATTGTGACACCGAAGGCCTTACTTCCTTTCCCAACACCTTTGTCAAATGTGCTAGAGGTAAGGAGGGAGGTGTTTCCCCTTATTCACCACTCTCTGCCTGTCTGCCAGGAGCATAATCACAGGTGACATGCCTATGGGGAGGCCATGCCAGGGCGGGGAAGAAGAAAACAAAGGCACAAGCTGGCTTGAAGCACAGAAATGAGGTGGAAAAATTTGATTAGAAAGAGAGGGGCCTTGTGTGTGTGTGGGGGGGGAAATGATCCCTTAAGGCTTCTTCAATTCCTCTAATGCTGGGTTTGAGAAGGTTTGAGAAAGGAGAAAAACATGTGTTTTTTCACACAAACACACACACACACACACACACACATGGGGGGGGAGGGATACACACACGTTTTTGATATTTAAAAAAAAATATTTTCAGGGGCCAGGCAGTGGCACACCCAGTTAGGTGCACATAATGCTATGTGAAAAGATAAGCATGTGGACCTGGGTTCAAGCTCCCACTCCCCACCTGCAAGGGGAACACTTCACAAGCAGTTAAGAGAGTCTGCAGGTGTTTATTTTTCTCTCCTTCACTCTGGCTCCCCATCCTCTCTAAATTTCTCTTTGTCCTATCTAATAAAAAAATTAAGAAAAAAAATGGTTGCAAAAAATGGCGGATTCGTAACACAGGCATGCGAGCTCCAGTAACTGGAGGCTAAAAAAAAGAAAAAAAATGTATATATTTGATGGAGTCAGAGAGAAATTGGGGGTAGGGATAGAGAGGAAGAGAGAAAGAGAGACACCTGCAGACCTGCTTTACCACTCCTCAAGCTTCTGCCCTGCAGAAGCACACATGGCTCAGAGTGCAAGGACCGGCATAAGGATCCTGGTTTGAGCCTTCAGCTCTCCATCTGCAGGGGGGGTTGCTTGAAGCGTCTTGAGCCAGAATCCTTGTGCAGGGTAAAACATGCACTCAGCTCAGTGCACCACCACCCAATCCCTGAATATTTACATATTTATTTGTCCTCCAGGGTTATCACTGGGGCTCAGTGCTTGTACTAAGAATCCACTGCTCCTGGTGGCCATTTTCTCCATTTTTTTTTTTTTTTATTGAACTGAGAGAAATTGAGAGAGGAGGAAGACAGAAGGGGAGAGAAAGATAGACACCTGAAGACCTGCTTCACTGCTTGTGAAGCAACCCCCCCTGCAGATGGAGAGCTGAAGGCTCAAACCAGGATCCTTATGCCGGTCCTTGCACTCTGAGCCATGTGTGCTTAACCTGCTGCGCTACCACCCAACACCCTAATGTATTTATTTTCAATAGAGACAGAGAGAAACTGAGAGGGAAGAGGGAGTCAAAGGGGAAGAGAGAGAGAAAGAGACATCTGCAAGTGCTGTTTTACCGTTCATGAAGCAGGTGGAGACCAGGGACTTGAACCCAGTTCCTTGCACATTATAAGGGTGCTTCACCACCTAGCGCCTTGGTATTTCCATTTCCTCACATTGTTTGGAAGCTTCACACTGGTTTCCACAGAGGCTGTCCCAGTCTCCATGATGCCCACCCACACTGGCACCTGCTGCATTTCCCTCCACACCCTCTAAGCACTCATTCTGCCCCTTCTTTACCCTGCGAGTAACTACCACCACCCCCACACACAGGCTGGTGAGCACTGCCCACTTCCTTTCTTATTTGTTACTAACAGTTTGTTACATTATCATATAATTATAATGTCTAGCTCCACACCACACACACCACCAGAGTTCTGTATCCCTACCCTCTCACCTCCCAAAGATAACCACCAGAGTTCTCAGAAATGTTACAGTTTGCTTGCATCTGTTTTGTTTGGATTTTTTTTTGACAACTTCATGTAAATCAGTTCTCTAGATTCCACATATGAGTGAAACCACCTGGTAGTTAGTTGTCTCTCATCTCTATTTATTTCGATAAGCATAATCTCCTCCAGTTGCATCCATTTTGTCCCAAAGGACACAATATCATCTTTTTTGATTGCAGAGTAGCATTCCATGGAATATATATCCTATAATCTCTTTATCCAGCCATCTGTCAGTGGACATTTAGGCTGATTCCACTCTTCGGCTGTTGTGAATACTGCAGCTATGAACATAAGGGTGCATATTTTCTTTCCTTTTTTAATTTTTTTATATCTTTATTTATTGGATAGAGATAGAAATTGAGAAGGGAAGAGGAGACAGAGAGGGAGAGAGACAGAAAGATACCTGCAGCCCTGTTCCACCACTCATGAAGCTTTCCCTCTGCAGGTGGGGACCAGGGGCTTGAACCTGGGTCCTTGTGCACTTCAGTGTGAGCACTTAGTCAGGTGTGCCACTACCTGGCCTCGTATATGTTTTTTCTAATTAACATTCTCCACTTCTTGAAGAAGGTCAAAGTCACCTTGCAGAAGAGCCTGTGCAAGGCTGCCATTGCTGCTTCAGTCATGTCCAGAATTTCTTTCCTCTCCTATGCCCCAAAGACAGTAATCCTCAGGATGAGCCCAGGGTATTATACACAGCTACACACATTCATTGTAGAATGTTCTCTGCCACTGCTGCCCACACCCCTTCCCCCAAACCAAGAAAACAATTAGAATGTAATACCATTTCTGGCAATTAGAAAGTCACATGTTGATCATAAACATTTTTTTTCTTTCCTCAAACTAGTCAGAAGTACATTCGGAATCAACTCATTTGAGATCAGTGGTGATTTCAGAGATGTGTTCTCAAATCAAATTATCAGTGCTTACAAAACTGGGTGGGGAGGGGAGGGTGTGGGGGGAAAACATTTGAATCTACTTAAGAAAATTAACTCTGGGTATCTGGCACTCACTCACTCAGCACCATTTGCCTGTAAACATTGTGCTTACCAGTGATTCTTCTCTTAGCACTAAAGCAAGCCTTGTAACTTGGCGAGGCGCTTGTCATAATTTCACAATATTTTTTCCCTCTCTCAGTCTGGCCACCCTCCAAGATATTCCAATTAAGAGTTTATTACTCTGTCACACTTTCAGGGGCTGCACAGACATATAGTTAAATTCTGTTGAGAGGACAGAACCCAGGCTATAGTGCTCTGCAGCTGTGGGATTTTTTTTCTTTGCTGGGCTTGTTTTTCTAATGAAAGTAATCTATCGATCCTGTTCATAAGAGGAGCACACAGCTCCAAATCATCACCTCCTGGCAGTAACTAATTTTTGAGTTCTCAATGCTTCACCACACTCCTTAATGGCAGTTGAATAAATATCCAAGATGTAGGCTTCCCAGTCCTCTCTGAATGATAGTGTCTTCCAATAAGGGAGAGGAGGAAATAATCAATAAAACCAACTAATGGTTACTGAGCGTCAAGCTATGTGTTGAACACCAAGGCCCTTGGGGTCTCTACCCTGATGAAGCTAGTGCACAGCTATGGAAACTATATCAAACCACCGAGTGGGAAGTCAGGTGGTAACACACCAAGTAGAGCACACACATAGCCAAGTGCAAGGATTTGGGTTCAAGCCCCCGGCTCCCACCTACAAGGGGGAAGTTTCATGAGTGTTGCAAATGCCTCTTCTTCTCTCTGTCTCTGCCACTCTCTCTTTCCCTCTTTACATCTCTCTACCTTTCATACTCTAACCTAACCCGCCAAAAAAATGGCAGCCAGGAATGGTGGCATCATACAGGTACCAAGCCCCAAGGATAATGCTGGTGGCAAAAAAGAAAGAAAGAAACACAGGCCACAAGATGGTGATTCTTTACTGCTAGAGAAGGGGGCCCGTGCTGTCATCAGCTTGACCACCTGCTTAAGTTAGACTTCAGGAAACAGGGGTGGACATGGAATCCACAACAGCCCAGCTAACTTCTGGCAGTGTGGTCTGGTTCAAGCATATAAAAATGGAGATAAGCCAATTCTCCTCAAAATTTGCACTAAAAGACACAGGAGACTCTGTCAACAGGAATGATATACACAGAGCTTGAAGGTCCTTTAGATGCAGAAATGGAACAGGCATCTATCAGGAATGGTCAGCCTGCAGAAAGATTAGAAATGGACAAATCAAGGGACCAGGCGGTGGTGTACTGGCTTGAGCATACATTTTACCCTGCACAAGGACCCAAGTTCAAGCCCCAGGTCCCCACTTGAAGGAGGAAAGCTTCAAGAGTGTTGAAACAGTGCTATAGATCTCTCTCTCTCTCTCTCTCCCTCCTTCTCTACCTCCTCTTCCCTCTCAATTTCTCTTGTTACTATCAGATTGAAACTAATAAAAATGAAGAAGAAAAAAAAAAAGAAGGAGAAGAAGAAGAATGAGGAGGAGGAGGAGAAGCATTAGATGAATCAATGGCATGTGGCAAGAAAGAGCAAGAGAGCAAACCTAGGTAATCCCTTTGGTTCCATCTGGAGTCCCCAAGAGACAAGGTCTTTCCGACATTATGTGAGCTCTCTTTATAATACAATAGCCACCTTTCAAGTGTGGGATGGTTTGACTCTTCTCTACCTCTATTATTTATACCTTACATAGTAATGGAACCACTCAATAACTAACTTATACTTCCATGCTTATTTCACTTAGCATTATCCCTTCAAGTTCTATTCACGTTGTCACAAAAGACACAATTCTGTATATAATGGCTGCACAGTATTCTACTGAGTATATATGTACCACCACATTTTTGTTTTGTTTTTTTTATATTTATTTATGTATTTTCCCTTTTGCTGCCCTTGTTTTTTTTAATTATGCCTCTACTTTTTTTAGATTTATTTATTTATTCCCTTTTGTTACCCTTGTTGTTTTATTGTTGTTGTTGTTGTTGTTCTTGATGTCATTGTTGTTGGATAGGACAGAGAGAAATGGAGAGAGGAGGGGAAAACAGAGAGGGGGAGAGCAAGATAGACACCTGCAGACCTGCTTCACGGCTTGTGAATCAACTCCCCTACAGGTGGGGAGCCAGGGCTCAAACCAGGATCCTTATGTGGGTCCTTGTGCTTTGCATCATGCGCTCTTAACCTGCTGCACTACTGCCCGACTCCCTCCCTTGTTGTTTTATAATGTTGTTGTAATTATTGTTGTTGTTATTGATGTCTTCGCTGTTTGATAGGAGAGAGAGAAATGGAGAGAGGAGGGGAAGACAGAGAGGGGAAGAGAAAGATAGACACCTGCAGACCTGCTTCACCACCTATGAAAGGACTCCCCTGCAGGTGGGGAGCCAGGGCTTGAACTGGCATCTTTATGCCAGTCCTTGTACTTTGCACCACGTGCACTTAACCTGCTGCACTACCACCCAAGTCACTGGTTTTGTTTGTTTGTTTGTTTTGTTTTTAACCAGAGCACTAATCAGCTCTGGTTGATGGTGGTGCTGGGGACTGAACCTGAGACTTTGGAGTCTCAGGCATCAGAGTCTGTTTGCTTAAACATTATGCTATGTACCCTGCCCTATACCACCACAACTTTATCATCTACCCAGTATTGGGCATTTAGGTTGATTCCATGCTTTGGCTACTGTGAACAGTTGTGCCATGAACATAGGGTCCAGTTATCATTTCATATATTTCAGATAAGCACCTAGAAACAGTTAGGCTTGATTGTATGTTATTTCCATTGTTCATTTACTAAAGGATGCCCATACCATTTTCCATAGAGATTGCACCAATTTATATCCAGGAAAAGATTTTTGTTACTTGATCTGCATACTTGAATCAGACACAGTCAGTTTCAGACCAACCTATCCAATCCTGCTGGCAACCACTCACTTTCCAGAATGTTCCACTCCATCTACTCTAGTCATCTATGGGGCATGGGGTGGGGAGCTTTTTTTTGAAAGTAACATAGTGTTTATTTATAGCTATGTTAAGAAACTCAATCAATTTTGGTTTTACCAAAGCAAGACTGAACACACATGTGCACATGTACATAGCTGGCTTCCTGGCCCACAGTTTTTCTTTTGCTGTCCTATCCAACTTTTCTCACCCCTTATATCACCCCCTGCATCCTTCAGCTGTGTAGAGTCAATAGGAGTGTAGACTGTTCCTTTTTGAAGCACCCTGAGATAAATCCAGACCTCCATCCCCTTCAAGTTTCTTCAGCTGGGTCAATTCCACTTGGTCAATTCCAAATTATATTCCTCCATGAGGATAATTTCTGGAACCATCCATTCCACCCTGGTTCCATGGTTGCCAATCCTTAGCAACATCGCCCCGCCAGATATTCGTCGGGATGCGGCATCATCTAAGTTCATTTCCCACGTCTACGCTCGACCGGACCTGCCAATATACGCAGATATCTTCGCCCACCCTGTCCAACGCTTGATGTCTCGTCACCCAGTCTGGTCCCCTACGCCTACACTGAACTTCTCTGTTCCAGACTCTTGGAAACAGAGTTGGCAGTCAGCTGAGGTAAAGAACAAACACCTCATCACAGACCCCTGCGAGCATCAACCCGGCTTTGACCTAGCACGTTATGATTGGGCCCTCCTCAATCGCTATCGAACAGGCCATGGCCGGTGCGCCGCTATGTTCCATCACTGGGGAGCCAGAGTCGACCCGAACTGCCCCTGCAGCTCCAAACAGACTATGACCCACATAGTCAACGACTGCTACCTCTCCAGATTCAAAGGAGGTCTCGAAATTTTACATCAGGCTCAACCTGACGCTGTTGACTGGCTACGGAAGAAGGGCAAATGCTAGAAGAAGAAGAAGAAGAAGAAGAAGAAGAAGAAGAAGAAGAAGAAGAAGAAGAAGAAGAAGAAGAAGAAGAAGAAGAAGAAGAAGAAGAAGAAGAAGAAGAAGAAGAAGAAGAAGAAGAAGAAGAAGAAGAAGAAGAATCTGGGTCAATTTCCCCACAACCCAGCTTGGGCAGCCCTATCCTCCCTCTTCCTCTTTCCACCTTCTTGATCTGTGATCTCAATGCATCCAAACTACCATGGGGATGAAGCAGAAAGAAAACAATGTGGCTGTAATAGTACCTGACAGTCATAAACACGAGTGAGGTCTGAAGAACCTCAGATGACACATCAGACAGCTGGGTCATGAATGGAAAGGTGCCAACCTTGAATCCAGGCTTTACTGATTGAGGGACTGTGTTCAAGTCATGAAAACTTCTAAGTTTCAGCCTCTGTGTCAGTAAAATATAGGTTATGTTCTCCCAAAGATAGTTAGTTGCAAAGGAGGCAGGATATGGGAAGAAACCAGGGACTGTGTGTGGTCTGTAGGCCTAAAATATATGGTGGTTCATTGTTCATTTCAAACATGAGCCAATCAGTCATGGGTTCATTGTATTGTCCTAGAACTTGCTGTGTTTCCCTGGAGGTCAGACATGGTAACCTACTTCTTCAAATCCTCAGCCTTAATACTGGATACACAAAGTCCTCAGAAAACATTCACTGATCCACTGAAGGTATGAGTCAAATGCTTCCATTAGCACACACAGGCATACAAAATCCCAAAGCCCAAGTTCTCATTCACTCTGTGACATCCATCATTCGCCACGTTTCCATAATCTTTTCAAAGAGCCAGTGTAGTCAATTTCCAATTATCTGTATCAGTGGGAAACAGGAATAGGCTGAATAATGAAACCCACAAATAATCCATACGTTTAATTTTAGTCATTGCTTCCAGCCACTCTGGAAATGTCCCACTGTGAATGTCACAGTGCCTCCTGTCCCTCCTTTCTCTCTGGCAGAGGCAGATATTGCCAAAAGAAGTCCTCAGCAGGCAGAAGGGAAATCCAGGGTCCAGACGAACTCAGGGCAGGCTAATCAGCCTTCAAATGATTCAACTTCAGCTTCAATTCTCTGCTGCAGAAGAGCCCTGCCTGCTGTGGCGACAAAGAGCAAAGTGGGAATGTGGAACCACACCCTAAATGTGGTATTGTCTCTCGTGGTCACCAGCTATACAGGAACCTTAGCTAACTCAACTTTAAAAAAAATGTTATTATCTTTATTTATTGGATAGAGATAGCCAGAAATCAAGAGGTTAGGGGGAGATAGGGAAGGAGAGAGAAAGAGAGACACCTGCAGCCCTGCTTCACCACTTGCAAAGCTTTCTCCCAGCAGGTGGGGACCAGGGTCTTGAACCCAGGTCCTTGTGCATTGTAATATGTGTGCTTAACTGGATGCACCACCACTTAGCCCCCCCTTTAACTGACTCAACCAATGTGGAACCACCTCCTCATACCCATGCCCTGGATCAGAGACTCCCAGGAAAATCAGCAGAAGACTCAGGCCACCTCAGAACTACCACAAGCAATTAGTGATGATCAATGAATGTGACCTATAATGTGTTAATTGTACATGTGTTTGAATATAATGTATATGATTATGTTTAAGTGCAATGTCATTACTCTGTCTCTAAAATGTGGCATAGTCTCAAGAAGAAATAAGCCAAATATGAGTAATTTTATAAGACTACCACTTACAGAATTCTTCTCCTCCTCCTTCTCTTCCCCCTCCTCCTCTTCCTCCTCCTCCTCCTCATCCTCCTTCTCCTCCTCCTTACCTTTCCCCACCCCTTCCCCTTCTACTTCTTCCTCTGCTGCTTCTGAACTGCAGCCTCTTTCATTCATGATCTCCCAGTTCCAGGCCACTTTTTCATCTGGTAGAGACAGAGAGACACCACAGCACTGAAGCTTCTTCCAGTTCCTTAGTGTCTCCCAAGAGGTACCTGGACCATATATGTTATGCGGGCACCCTACCCGGTAAGATCTCTCTCCAACCCACTTAACAGATCTTGAATGCAAATGTCACACAGGTCTATTCACTACAGATGACTTCTGTTAATGATAGTCAAAAGATGGTTTGTTGTTGTTTTAAGGCATACTTAAAAGCTAACATTCTTGGAGCTGGCAACATAGCTCATGCGGGAGGGTCCTACGCCACTTTGCACCCAGGTTTGAGCTCTCAGAGCCCTAGCAGTGCAAGAAGTTTTGGTGCTATTATCTCTGTGTTCTCCCTTCTCTTTCCCTCTCCTCCCCCCTCCCTCTCTCTCTACCTGAAGATGTCAACTAGGAGCAGTGAAACCCCAGAAACTTCAACAACAATAACAAACAAGTGATTTTTTTTTTAATCACAGGATGAATTTGTTCCCTCTAGTCTCCCTCTGAATTATAAGAGGTTGGAATCAAAGATTATGGTCCAAGGGTTGACTGTGCCTCTGGTGTGTGTTTGCTCTTCCAACATGAATGTTCTTAAGTTCATGAGAACTTCCTCCTCCCTCTTCATCTCTCTGACACCAAGGGCCCTGCTTTTGTCACCTGTCCCTTCCTCTGCTTCACCTTGGCCACCTGGCTTCTCTGGGTATTTGCATCTTCAATTTATCATACTTTGCAAGCTGCATCTGAAAAACTTTTCAATATGATGTTGACTCCCTTCCCAGAAGAGATGGGATCTTGAACTTGACCATGAAGGGAGCATTTGCACAATGGGAACCAGCCAGCAGTACAATCCAGGGTTTGTCCACCAATTGTGAAGCAGCCCCCAGCACATTGATTTGTCTGACTTTCTTTTTTTCTTTTAGTTGGGGGGGGGGAATTAATGATTTACAATAAACAGTAAATACAATTGTTGTTACATGAGTAAGATTCCTCAGTTTTCTGCAAAACACTCTCACTCACCAGTCTTTGTCTTCCCCCACTATTGTGCACCAGGACTTGAAAGCCCTCCCCGCCACCTACCCAGCTAAATCCTTTACTTAGTGCAATACATCAAACCCAGTCAAAGTTCCCCTTTTTATTTCTCAACATCTGTCTGTGAGTGAGATTATCCCATAGTCATCCTTTGCTTTCTGGCTTATCTCATTTAACACATGATTCCATCCAAGATGAGGTGAAGAAGACGAATTCATTATTTTTCATAACTGAGTAGTATTCCGTTGTGTATGTTACCACAACGTTCTCCAACTGCTCATCTGCTGTTGGACATCTTGGCTAGTTCCATGTTTTCACTATTACAAATTGCGCTGCTATAAACACAGGTATATACAAATCCTTTTAGATGGGTGTGTTTGGTTCCTTAGGATATATCACTAGGAAAGGGGTTATTGTCACCCAATGCCAAGATTCAGTACTAGCCCCCTAATAGCTAATATTAAAAAGATAATGACTGATGAAAGATGAGTTTATTTTCAGGTGCTAGCTACCTGAGAAAATGGCAGACTTGTGTCTCCAAAAACCATATCGCTCTCAGATGGGAGTTCTAGGATTTCATAGAGAAGGAAAGGGAGGGGAGGCTTGGGAAAGACAGTATTTGGGGGGCTGAGGGAGAGGGTGAGTGGGACCCAGTTCCCAGGTCATCATTTTGCCACTAGTGGTCAGTGTGTTCAATCTAGTCTAAATTGATATATATATTGATATATATTGATATATATATTTATATTTATATATTCAAAGGCAGAGGCAGGCAGTAATGCACCTGGTTAAGTGCACATATTACAGTGCATAGGGTCCTAGGTTCAAGCCGCTGGTCTCCACCTGCAGAGGGAAATCTTCACAACTGGTGAAGCAGGGCTGCAGGTGCCTTTCTGTCTCTATCCCTATCTCCCCCACCCCTCTCAACTTCTCTCTCTCAATCCAATAACAAATAAATAAATATTTTTAAAAAATTCAAGGTAATACAATTGGTGGCTAGGGGAATAGCATAATAGTTGTGCAAAAGACTTTCATGCCTGAGGATCTAAGGTCCCAGATTCAATCTCCAGCACAACCATAAACCAGACCTGGGCCACTGCTAGTGTCTAGTCTTTCTCTGTGTGTGTCTTTTCTCTCTGTATCTTACATACACACTCTCAATGAAATAAAATTTAAATAGTATTAAAAGATAACAGTATTGGGATGGTTTCTTTGGTGGCTAAGAGAAGCCTCTCCCAAGGACATTTCTTGTCTGTCTTTGTCTTTCCAGCCTCAGCTGTTCACTGACTCAGCAGACACACAGACACAGTAAAAGTATTTCTTCCCTAGTGGTTACAGCTGAATAGAAAAGTCTGTTGTGAGGCCATGGTTAGAGCAAGGTGACTAAGATAACTCTTATTTTTAACTGGGTTATCACTGGGGCTCTGTGCCTGCACTATGAATCCACTGCTCCCAGTGTCCATTTTTTCCTTTTTAATTTATTATTTATTATTTTATTTATTTGACAGGGCAAAGAAGAATTGAGAGGGAGATAGAAAGGGAGAAAGGGCAACACCTGCAGTCTAGCTCCCTCACCCCACCCCCATAAGAGCAGACTGGGGGTTTGAATCGGGGTCCTTACACATGGTAACATATGAGCTCAACAGGGTGCACCACCACAGGACTCCAAGATAAACATTTTATACTTGGTTCCTTTATGATGCTGTAGCATAGAAAACAGGTACCATGCTAACAATTGGCCTGAGCAGCCTGTAGAGAGACAGACCCATGTGGAGGAAGCCAGAGTCCCTGTCCCAGGCACCACGCTCCAGCTGCCACCACCTGCCAGGCATGGCTGAGAGCCATATCACAGTGAGTTCCCCAGAACCCTGGGGCCTCACTGAATGTTGCAGAGACAACACATGTCCACTCGTGTGCACAGAACTGCAAACTCCAGAGCAGCAGGGATCACCAGATCCCATGCCCTGTCCTGTTCTTCAAGTTTCCTGCCATCACCCACCCCTCTTATTCCCTGGTTCACTGTTTTTCTGAGTCTTCTGCCCTGGGTGTTCCCGGTTTGAAAAAGACACGCTGCCTCCCAAGAGGAAGACGAGAGCAAGTCTCTCCCCCATGCCTACAGCCATCATCTGGAATACTTTGTCCCCAGCTGGCTGGTGCCAGCACCTGGCATTTCAGCAGAATCTGAAAACATCCCTGCCTGGTGCCACCTGAGATGGCTGCAGTTCACTCACCCACTGGTCCTCACATGCTCTTGTTTGCAGAGCTGGGCGGGGGCTGGGGGTGGTTCTGACTTGCCCCCCCACCTGCCCTGGGTAGGGAGCCACCTCTGCAGTCAGCTGAGGATAGCCATGGAGGGGGCAGGAGAGGGACCTTTCTTTTCTCAAGCTGGGTGTCAAAGCTTGCATCTACATGCAGCTATTAAAAGGGGGGAAAAAAGAGGACACTTTCGTCATTTGTAACAATAAGATCTGACCTTGAGTGTGTTACATGTTGTGCTGTAAGTCACAGGGAGGGAGACAAGCCCTGTCTGATCTCACTCAGCCGTAGGAGAGAGAGAAACAGCAAAGGCACAAAACAAAACAAAATAAAAGCACATCAAATGCTTACAGGGACCAGATGGGCAGTCACCAGAAGGGAAGGAGGGGGTGAGGCTGTTGAGAAGGCCTGCTAGAAGGGGGTGGGTGGGAACCAGGCTTTTGCTGCTGAGCTTGGGACAAGTATGCAGAGCTGGGTACCAGGATTCTGGCAACATTATCAGTCAGTGTCACAGTAATTCCAGCACAAAATGTCAACAGTTTAACTGATAGAGAGGCAGGAAGGGAGGGATGGAGGGAGGGAGAGGAGGGAGGAAAAGAAGGGGGAAGAAAAGAAGGGAGAGGGAGGGAGGCAGAAAAGAGAGGAAGGGGAGAGGGGGAGGAAAGAAGGGGAGGAGGATAGGAGGGAGGGAGAGAGGGAAGTGAAGAAAGGAGGAAGGGAAGGAAGAAAGGAAGGATGGAAGGAAGGAAAGAAGGGGAAGGGAGGGAGAAAAGAAAGGGGAAGAAGGAAAAGATAGAGGGAGGGAGAAAAGGAGGGTAGGAGGATAGGAGGGAAGGAAGGAGGAAGGGAAAGAAGGAAAGGAAGGAAGGAAGGAAAGAAAGAAGAAAGGAATGAAGGGAAACTAGAGGCAAACACAGTGTTTCTAAGACTTTGTGAGAACTACAGGACTTGTTATAGGGAGGGTGGGGACACACAATTGTGGGGGGGTGGATCTATCCCCTGACATCTTACAATCTTGTAAGTTATTATTAATCACAAGTTTAAAAAATGGTTTTACAGAAAGAGAAGGAAGAATATGGGATGATCTCACTCATAGAAAGTGAGAAATAAGATCAGAAGGGAAACACTAAGCAGAACTTGGACTGGACTGGGTGTATTGCACCAAAGTAAAAGGCTCTGGGGTTGGGGGAGGGTTCAGATCCTGGAACATGATGGCAAAGGAGGACCTAGTGGGGCTGAAATGTTATGTGGAAAACTGAGAAATGTTAGTCATGTACAAACTATTGCATTTAATTTTACTGCTGACTGTAAACCATTAATTTCCCAATAAAGAAATTTTTTTCAAAAATTACTTAAAAAAAAAAAAAAGCAAATGTTAGGGACCAGACAGTGATGTGCCTGGTTGAGCACACATTGCCATTCACAAAGGGCTGGGTTCAGGGCCCCAGTCCCCACTTGCTGGGGGAAAGCTTCATAAGTGGTGAACCAAGTCTGCATCTCTCTCTCTCTCTCTCCTTCCCCTCCCAATTTCTATCTCCATCCAAAATAAGTAAAATAAAATAAAGAAATAAAGTAAATGTTTTGCAGAGCAGATTCTTTGATGCACCATGCTTTATCTTGTGCCCCCTGTGCTTTCTTCCTAAGTGTATCTGAGCATCTTCTAATATGCAGGATCTGGGGGTGTTGTTTCTACAGGGAGGAGGGAGGGGCTGACCTTTTGCTCCATGCCATCGTGCAGGTAGCGTTGAGTGAATCCTTCTAACTTGCCCCTCAAAACCAGCGTGTGCGGATGCACCTCCTTTCACTCTGCTTGTTGCACGTCTGGGAGCATTCTGGAGGGAGTGACAGCGTCTTAAACATCTCTAAATCCTCACACTGAGAACAGAGCTGACACGGAAGAGGCATTCAAATCTGTATAGATTGATGGGTGGGAACTTGTGGGAGTCTACAGGCGATATTTTGGAAAACCTAATAAGGGCTCCAGGCATTTTTGACAGGGTAGAGTGATGAAGTGGGTTTAACAAGATAAAATTTAATTGGAACAAATGTAAAGGCTCTGCCTTTGGGTCCAAAAAGTTGCACGTGTGTGGGAGACAGGAGGGGGGTGGGGGTGGCAGCCACTCTTCAAGCCTGAGGAGTGAGGGTTGGTTGGTCTAGAGCTGGAGCAGAGCAGGAGTGTGTCTGACTGCCAAAGGGAAAATAGAAAGAGAGAGAATAAAAGAGAGATAATAAGAGAGATGGAATAAAAGAGAGATAATGAGAGAGAGAGAGAGAGAGAGAGAGAGAGAGAGAGAGAGAACTGAAAGCCTGGCTTCTGGAGTGAAAGATGGGACACAGGCATGCCAGCCTGTTCACAGAATGGTCTGGGTTTGTTCTCCTGTTGCCACACTTCCAGGGGCCACATTCCAGCAGGTACTAAGAGGGGGAGGGCAGAGAGCAGGGGGGAGTTCAGGCAGGTGCTGGTGAGAGACAGATGGAGGATCTGAGTTGAAACATCCTTCACAAGTGCACAGAGGGGCTGATGGAATAGAGAAATGGAGAAAGGAGGGAAAGAAAGAGAGGGGGAGAGAAAGATAGATACCTGAAGACCTGCTTCACTGCCTGTGAAGTGACTCCCCTACAGGTGGGGATCCAGGGACTCAAACTGGATCCTAATGTGGGTCCTTGTGCTTCGCACCACCTGTGCTTAACCTGCTGCGCTACCGCCCGACTCCCTAGGCTTCTGTAATTGCTCCCCCACTAAATATGGGCAGTGGCAGGTTGATCCACACTCCCAGCCTGTCTCTCTCTTTCCCTAGTGGGGCAGGGCTCTGGGGGCTCTGGGGAAGTGGGGTTGTCTGTCCAGGGAAGTCTGATTGGCATCATGGTAGCATCTGGAACCTGGTGGCTGTAAAGAGAATTAACATATAAAGCCAAACAAGTTGTTGACTAATATATATATATGAAAACCACAAACAGTGTAAGTTACAACTACAGGGATGGTCTAAAAGAGCTTTTGTCTCTCTTATATGTGCTCCTAAAAGAAGCAACAATGGTCAAGTGGTAAAAGCTCAGGTGAGGCACTGAGCTCAATCCCCAACACCTAAAAAAAAAGAAAAAAGAAAAATACAACTTGGGGACAGGTGGTGGCACACCGGTTGAGCTCACATGTTACAGTGCATACTGACACAGGTTCAAGTCCCTGTCCCCACCTGGAAGCTTCACAAATGGGTTGCCAGTGTCTCTCTGTCTCTCTCCCTTTCTACCCATTCCCTCTCTATTTCTCTGTTTCTATCTAAAAATAATTAATTTAATTTAAAAATACAGATGTGATTAAGCTCTTTTTTATAAACAAACACACTCTAACCTTTGCTTGTTCTGAATTCATCCCCTCTCTCATCTCCCCTTTCTTTCCTCCTTTTTCCTCCTTTGGAACTTCTCATCAGATTCTCTTGCCTCAAGAATTTTTCCAGGCAGTTCCCCTATAAAGCTTTTATCTTTTTGAAAGATATCATTTTTCTTTGTAATTTTGTTTAGTCTACAGAGAGAGAAAGGGGAGAGGAGAGGGGGAGGGCAAGAGGAAGAGGAGAGACACTTGCAACACTGCTCAAGAAGTGTCCCCTCTGCACATGGGGACATTTCTTGTTTTTAATAAGGCTTGTTCACAGTATCATTCTAGCATCTGTTGTACAGCACTGTGGTGCTACATTGGCAAACACTACACCGTGATCACTCACAAGACTGATTTCCAGCCAGCCTTCATTATTTGAGAAATATCCAGCAAACCACAATGAACTGGCAAGTACACCTGTTCAATGGCCAGTTTCAAAAAAAGACCAGAAACAACAGGTGTTGGTGAAGATATGAAGAAAAAGGAAAACTTGTGCACTATTGGTGGGAATATAAAGTGGTACAACCACTGTAGAAAATAGTAATTTCTAGAGAATTTGAGACTAGATGTACTTTATAAGTAGCTATTGACCCCTCTCTTATTTTTTATCATTGTATTACGAGTGAAATGATACTATACAGGTTTATAATGCAGTTGTTGACACAAACACTCTCATCCCCAATTGAGGTCCCTTCCCACCATCCTGCACCAGGCCCTCAAAGCCCTCTATACATTCTTTCCCCAGAGTTCTTTGCTTTGTTGCAATACACCAAATAGAGATGGAAAAAGCAAAGTAAAACTTGGACCCAATGGTAATTAAAAAATCAAAATACTTCAAGGCTTGGTTTAAACAATTGAGAGGTTTATTAAATCGCAGCACAGTGGTACAAAACAGTACTATTTAGTTACAACAAGATAAGAAAAGTGGCAAATAGAAGACTAGGCTGGGCCCATGAGTCCATAAGTTAGTTACCACAGCTCAGCTACACATGTATGGGTCCCAGGAGAAGAGGCCTTGGCAATCCTTTGGAGGGGAGCCGACATCAAGCCCCACAGGAAAGAGAGAAGCTGGAAATGAGAACTCAGCCCAATTTCTGCTAGGCTCACACTGAAGTCCATCAGCCATATGCTAATTATGCTCCTCAGCCTCAGTTGTATGCTAATTATGCCCCAGAATTCTATTCATGTGCTGTGTCACAACAGGTCCCCTCTCCTCTTTTTTTTCCTTAAATGTTTTATTATTTCTTGGATATAGCTAAGAGAAATCAAGATGAAGAGGGAGATAGAGAGGACTATGGAGAAGGACAGACACCTGCAGCACTGTTTCACTGTTTGTGAAGCTTTGCCACTGCAAGTGAGGACCAGGGGAGACTTGAACCCAGTTCTTTGTGCAGTGTTACATGTGTGATCTATCAGATGTGTCACCACCTAACCCCAAGCCTCTCCCTTTTTAAATTTTTTATTGGGGGATTAATGTTTTACAGTCAACAGTAAATACAATAGTTTGTACATGCATAACATTTCTCAGTTTTCCATGTAACAATACAATCCCCACTAGCTCCTCTGTCATCCTTTTCCAGGACCTGTACTCTCCCCCCACCTACCCCAGACACTTTTATTTTGATGCAATACACCAACTCCAGTTCGGGTTCTACTTGTGTTTTCTCTTCTGACCTTGTTTTTCAAGCCTCTCCCTACTTATACCTCCTTGGACCCCATTTTCTTTCTATCTTGGCAGACTCAGGCTCCCCCACTTCAAGCCATCGCCCTTATACTTCAGTGTTGTGACTCCAACGGGAGTTTGGGACTACTAGCATACAAATGATGTCAGCCTGAGGAGGTGCTACAGAGAAGGGAATATATAAAAGGCACAGACTTTTGGAGCAGGTCACTCTTTTTGGCTGCTGCTTCTTCTCCTGGTCAAAAGCATCTTGGCGGAGGTTCTCCAGGTATCCACCATGGCTACCTCTCCTAGGAACTGAACATGTGTGACTCCGCTATCTGGTAAACTTTTAAAACCCCTCTACAGCCAGGAGCAAGTTTTAACTCAGCTTATAATTGTTTATCTTATGGGACTAAACTTTTGATAACTATACTCAGACATTATGGACCTAGGTACTCCTAACCCTTGATGATAATTGCTTATTTTGCCTTTTACCTGTTTCACCCTAATAAAACTTGTATTGTTTAAACCTATTCCCAGCTCCCCACTATGAATCCTTAAGTGCCAAAGCCCTAAAGCTAAACCCTTTTTAAGTTAAATAACACACTTCAGGGAACCCGTAGAATCTTAATTATGTCACAGCCATTCCCACAGTCTTCTTTCTCCCAACTGGGCTCTTAGCACCAGGTGGACAGGAACTGTGTCTGCCTCAAAGTCTCATTGCTTGCTCAGCACTAATTCATTCTGGCACACAGGAGCTTAGTCAAATATGTTGTCGAGGAACACATGAAAGAGCATGTCTCAGTAAGATGACTATTTGTCTTTGGGAAGACTTAGAAACCTCAAGAGAGTGATTGGCCCTCTCCCTGTGTTGTTGTATGTTGGGATTTTGTCTGCCGTCAAGGCTTAGTGCCTGTGCAATTCACTCCTTCATGCATATTCTCTTCTTCCTTTGAAATTTATAGCTAGAAACATACAGAGGGGGAAAGAAACACAGAGGGAGAGAGACATACAGGGAGAGGGAGAGGAGAGACCCACAGCACTGCTCTACTATTCATAAAAATTCTTCTTGTGCCATGAAGGGTGCTGCCATATGGAGCTAAGGGCTCAAACCTGGGTCCTCATATATGATAAAGCATTCATTTTGTTAGGTTCACTATCTCTGCCCACCCCCCCAGGGTCTCTTTTCAACACCAAAGCATCTGACTTTCACTATCAAGAGTACCACTTGTAACTCAAAGGACCTTCAGACATCACCCTTCCCACCAAGGGATCTCCCACGAGTTTCCCTGGCTGCTGAATGACTTATTTCCCCATTTATTTATGAAGATATTTGTAGGAGGGAAGGGGTAGATAGCATAATGGTTGGTTATGCAACAAGACTTTCATGCCTAAGCCTCCAAAGACCCAGATTCAATCCCCTGCACCATCATAAACCAGAGCTGTCGTAAAAAAAAATCCCCTGCACCATCATAAACCAGAGCTCAGGTAAAAAAAAAAAAAAAAAAAAACATATATATATATATGGAGAGAGAGAGCCAGGCAGGCAGTGGCACATTAGGTAGAGCACACACATTAAAGTGCACAGGGAGGTGGGTTCAAGACCCTTAGCCTCCACCTGCATGGGGGAAGCTTCAAGAGTGTCGTAGTAGTACTGCAGGTATCTCTCTCTCTCTTTCCCCTCCATCTCAATTTCTCTCTGTCTCTATCCAAACTAGAAGAAAGGAAGGGAAGAAAACAACAGGTATTTGTGCATTTGTCTTACCCCTCCATTCTGAGAGCTGAGAATTTATCTGGATGTCACATCCACCTTTGTAGCCCTCCCAGTGCACCACCCACTCTCAGTGCCTGGCACATACCTATATTACAGTGTAAACAAATGTCCTACCCTTGACATTTTATTTTGCTGTGTTTCATTAAGTCCTGTCTTTCAGGGAAGGAAATTTGCTGTGCACATTAGCTGTCAAATAACACAGGTGAAATCACCTCCTGGGAAGATTCACAAATGTGTCTTATCACACCTGCAAAAGCTTGACACAGAGGACAAGAAGGCAGAAGATATGGAGATCCTAGTTATGAAGGGACCCTCCTGAAACCCCGTGTGTGTGTGTGTGTGTGTGTGTTTGACCTGCATGGGCGCTAATGAATTTTTAAACTGCCCTCCTTCAGGCTGCCAATTACAGTCAATTTCCACTCATCTAAAAATCATAAACAGTAAATTAAGTTGAACATTACTCATCTAGTACTGCCCCATGGGCTTTCCCTGCTTCCCTCCCCCAGATTAAGGAAACTCTACTGGATCCAGGCATATACGTTCTTGAGTCATTTACTCAGGAGAGGACAAAAATCATGAACTTTAGGGGCTGGAAAAGAGTAAAGTGCATTAGAACACAGGGTTTGTTTGTGTGAGGATCCAGGTTCAATCCCTCGCACAGTCATATGTCAGAGATGAGTGGTGCTCTGGTTCCTCCTCCTATCTCTCTCATATAAAAATCAACAAATAGAAGGCTGGCTGATGGCACACCCAGAAAAGTGCACAAGCTACCATGCACAAGGACCTGGAGTCAAGGCCCCCAGTTCCCACCTGCAAGGGGAAAGCTTCACAAGCAGTGGAGCAAGGCTGCGGATGTCTCACTATCTCTGTGTCTTTCTCCCCTCACCCACTCACCAGCCCATCTCACCCTCAATCAAAAATGAAAAATATCTATGGCTCTAGTCAGGGAATCCTTGGATTCCCCCATAGACAATATAAGCCTAGATCTCTCATAGACCCCTCTCTCCACCATCACTGGTCACTTCCCTCAGGAATATCATCATAATCCAGAGCCTTGCCCTCACTGTAGAGCAGCAGTAGTAAGGGCTACCCAACTCTTCAAAGGGAAGTTGGTCATCCTACTGCAGGAGTTACTCTCTACTCTAATCCAGTTTTCTAGCCCTATTCTCCACTCTGACACCATCTTCCCAGACTATTATCAGTCCACCTCTATGTTAGCTATCAGGCTCAAACAAAAATTACTAAAGTCATGGGCCCCTTGGAGCATGCCTAAAATAGATGTCCTTGCTTCTTTCCACCCTAAGACCCCTAAGTTCATCTGTTCTGCTATTTCTTCTTTGTTCTTGTTTATTAAACATTTTTCCCTGCTTTATATTTTATTGCCTCAGTCACCAAGTTGCAAATGCTACTATGATGCCATCCTGACTTCCCTGGGCAGACAACCTAACCAATGTGTCCTAGAATCCCGCCTCTACAAAGCCCGGGTGGCTTACATGCTCCTACTTCTCCTGGAAGTCTGTGCCCACCTCCCTGTGGCACTAAGGATGGACTGTGGTTTGGGCTTTGCTGCTGTTTATCCAGCTCTAGGGAATGGACCTAGAACTTCTCAACTTGATCGTTCTGTCATACCACCTCCCTGAGCCAATCATTCGAGGGAGAGAGAAAGAAAGAGAAAAAAAGAGATACCACAGCATCACTCCACCATCCATAGAGTGCTCCCTCTCCTCCCCAAGTGCTGTCGTTGGTATTTCCTTGTGCTTCTTTGTGGTGCTGAGCCTCAAACCCAGGGCTTCCTACACAGCAAGGCATGTGCTCTATCTCCCAGCCCCTGTAAGGAGGGTCATGGAGAGGCAGTGTAATCCAGGAAGAAAGGGTGAAAAGGACCCTGCTCATCTCAGCCAAAGGCCAGGAAATGGGCACTTCTAACCCCCACCTCAACACCTAGAAAATGATGGGAATTAATCCACATAGTGACATGGACCAGACTTACCTGATTGCACATAGATGAACAGTGGAAACCCGGGGTGGAGCACCTGGTAGAGTGCACATGTCACCATGTGCAAGGGCCTGGGTTCAAGCCCCTCTTAACCTCCCTAGCTGTTCTATATGCGATCTCTTCAAACTCCAATTAGAGTCACATCTTTCAAAAATTTTCACACAAACACACTCACACACACAAATCCACAAAACACCCACATACAAAACACAAAAAAATTCACACAAACACACACACACACACACACATACACACACACACACACACACACACACACACACACACACACACACACACACATACCTGGGTAGATGGCATAATGATAATGCAAGAATATGTTCACTTTTAAAAACATTTTATTGGTTGATTTTTAAACACAGACAGATCTATTATAAATTGAGAGGGAAGAGGTAAACAGAGAGGGAGAGAGACACACCTGCAGCACTGATCTACTGCTCATGAAGCTTCCCCCAGCAGGTGGGTACCAGGGACTTGAGCCTACATCCCTGTACAAGGGAGCATGTGAACTTTACTGAGTGCATCACCTTGGTTGGGGAGATAATGTAATGATTATGCTAAGAGCTTCCCATACCTGAGGCTGCAAAGTTCAATCTCCAGCACCAACATCAGTCAGAGCTGAGTAGTGCTCTATTAAAAAAGATAAAAAAGAGAGGAATGACAGAAGGATGGAAGGAAGGAAGGAAAGAAGGAAGGAAGGAAGGAAGGAAGGAAGGAAGGAAGGAAGGAAAGAAGGAAGGAAGGAAGGAAGGAAGGAAGGAAGGAAAGAAGGAAGGAAGGAAGGAAGGAAGGAAGGAAGGAAGGAAGGAAGAAGGGAGGGAGGAAGGGAGGGAGGGAAGGAAAATGGGTTGGGGAGACAGTAGAGAAAGCATAATTGTTATGCAAATGACTCTCATGCTGAGGCACTGATGCCCCAGGTTCAACCCCCAGCACCACCAACAGCCAGAGCTTAGCAATGTTCTGCTCTCTCATTCTCTCTTTCTCTCCATGTATCTTTCTCTCTGTATCTCTCATTAAAATAATTTTAATGAAATGTGCTACAATATGCCTTCTCCCACATTTGTCTCACTTAACATCAAGATTTCATCTTCAAAACCAGGCATCTGAAGCTTTTTCTCTATGTCCCCATTACTGTCCCTGAAGCAATGGCGGCCTCATGAGCAGTAAGGGGGGGGGGGTGTTTTCTGAGGAGACAAAGAACGAAAGTGAGCAAGGGGGTGGGGGAGGCACTGAGTATATGACAGCATCCTGTCAAATCCCAGGATAACTTCATAAACACTAGCTGCTGTTTTCAAAAAACATCCCAGGATAAGAATATTGTACAGAGGTTGGGGTGTGTTGGGGGGGTGGTCTCCCCCAGTGCTGTGTCTGTCTGCGGGGTCCAAAATAGCATTATGCAAAGAGATCACTCCCAAATCCTGTTATTCTGAGAGGCAGTCTAGTGGAGTGGAGAGAATAGCAGGATAAGGAGGGAAAAAATTGGGTTTTTCTCTCTGGAGCTGTCATTTTCTGGCTTGGTAGCTGCTGCTAAGCTACTTTATCTACTTGGATCTTGCATCTGTGATCCACAAAATAGATGTAAACACACTGGCTCTCATACCTGCACATATGCTTTCAGACCCAACTGATAAGAGAGTGACTGAGCCCAGTTACCAATAGATTGCCAATCCACAACCCCAATAGATTATATGCAATAAGGCATTTCAGAGGTTAAGAGATGAGATTTAGAGACCGAGTTGTGGCACAGCTGGTTGAGGACACTTTACAAAGCACAAGAACTCAAGTTCAAGCCCCCAACCCCCACCTGCAGGAAGAAAGTTTTGCAAGTGGTAAAGCAGTGCTGCAGGTGTCTCTCTGTCTTGATTCTTCTTTATCCTCCTTTTCTATCTTGATTCCTGACTGTCTCTACCCAATAAATAAGTAAATAAATATAATTAAAATTTTTAAAAAGAAATGAGACTTACATGATTTTTTATTTCACCAGTGTTATTATGGGGGCCCTGATTCTTCTTTCTACTTCCAGAAAAATTTTACCTTCTTTAGATAGAAGGTGAGAGAAAGAAAGGGACAGAGAGAAGGAGAGACATAAGGAGCCAGGTGGTGAATCACCCAATTGAGCACAAACATAACCATGCTCAAGGACCTGAGTTCAAGACTACAGCCCTCACAGCAAGGAGAAGCTTCATGAGTGGTGAAGTAGTGCTTCAAGGTATCTCTATCTCACTCTCCAATTCTGTTTATGTTAGAAAAAGTAAAATATATAAAAGTATAAAAAATACCATAGTATTCTCTGCTACTCATGAATCTTCCTCCCTGAAGCTGATCTCATGTTCTACTCAGGAGCTTGAACCTGAGTCCTCACACACAGTAACCTGTGCACTCTCCCTGATGAGCTATCTGCCTGCCCTTGCCAAATAATTGTTTTAACTGTTTCCTTGTATTTTTTTTATTAGTGGTTGGTTTAACATGGTTTTGCAAAACTGTAATATTATAAGTGCATAGTTTCACACGTGTATGTGTATATCTATAATTCACACCACCCACCACAAAAGAGCATGTTACCATGGACAAAGACCTGGGTTCAAACCTCCAGTTCCCTCCCCCTTTCTCTAGTAACCACCATAGTTTCTACAAAGTTATAGTCTTCCTACTGGTTACTGTTCTGTTGTTGGCTGTTAACCTTTCAATGCACCTAACTTATAAATCAAAGGATATATACATAGATGTAGATAGATAGATAGATAGATAGATAGATAGATAGATAGATAGATAGATAGGTGATGGTAGATAGACAGATAGATAGATAGATAGATAGATAGATAGATAGATAGATAGATGATGGTAGATAGAAAGACAGACAGATAGATAGGAGAGAGAAAGAGAGAGAAAGAGAGAGAGAGAGAAATAGGCAGACAGACTGAATTATTGACTGATTTGTCAGAGACCTGGAGTTCAACTGAACCAAACCCTTTGTGGTTTACTGTTCCTGGCTTATCCCCACCCCCAAAAAAATTATATACACTTATGAACATCAAGACCATATGTGGTTCAGTACTCTCCACAATTTCACGCACCCACTTGCATATAACTTGGAAGGTCTCCCCTCTAAATGAGGAGAGGACAACTGTACTGGTTGCTCTCTGACAACACAGCAACCATACAGGAATGGTCATAAAGCTGCCATGCTTTTCTGTCTTAAAACCAAAGAGGGAATCATTATTTACTTGAATAGAGCTAGTGCTTTTTAAAAAATCAAATTTAGTTCCAATTCAACCATTTCAAAGGGTTCAAGAAAGAAAACGGTGAAGGAAATAAGAGACAGTGATAAAATATGGCCCCCTTGTAACCCAGTAGGTTACTCCAGGTTAAGTGTAGCTTTCCACCTGCTTGATCTGCTGATTACTGCAAGAGGGATGTTGCAGTCTGCAGGTCAGAGCTGATTTGTCTACTTCTTGCTGTTGGGTCAGATTTCACCTCACATAGTTTGATACATTATTAAGTACATAGCCATTTAGACTGTTTTATCTTCAGGGAGAACTGACCTCTTTATCCTGTAATGCCCTTCTTTTTTTTTTTCTTTTTTAATTTTTTATTTAATTTATTTATAAAATAAAAATAGAAAATATCAACAAAACCATAGAATAAGAGGGGTGAAATCCCACACATTTCACACCACCAGAGTTTCCTATCCCACTCCCTCCATTGGAAGCTTTCCTCTTATTTATCCATCTGTAATGCCCTTCTTTGTTCTTGATTATTTTCCTTGTTCTACAGAAGACTTTTGTCTGCAATTAACATAACCACCCTTGCTGGGTTTTTTGTTTTGTTTTGTTTTGTTGTTTGTTTTCATGTTTTTTGTTTTCTTCTGATGAGTGTCAGCCTGGTGCATCTTTCTCCAGCTCTTTGCTTGTGACCTGTGCATCACCATTTGGAGCAGGGATTCTTATAAACAGCAGACAGCTGGGACTGGCTGGTTTCTTTATAATCCAATCTAACAAGCTCTTCTTAGTTGGCAAATTTAGATCACTCACACTTCTTTTTTTATATTTTTCAGCCAATAAACAAGTTTATTTTCAAGATTCTTGGAACATGTTCCTCTGTTTCCTTCAAAATCGTTTTGCCAAGTGTTGTACCCATCAGTAATTAGATGTATTACCTGACTACCTTGAGCCAGTCCCTGGAAACAGATGGTAGGTCCCTGTGTCAATGCCAATTTTATCATATCCTTGCCAGAATTTGGTCTTAGCATCCTTTAGTTCTAGACAGCTTAGATTTGTCTTAGTTGGTATCTCTCTGGCAAAGAGAAAGGTAGAACTTTCATGCATGTCTGTTGGGGAAAAAGAAGAATTATCTGCCATTTGGAATGTGGGTAGGATTCATTCCTCAGAGAGTAGAGAGAGGTAACATTTGTATTTTTTTTTTCTTATCTTTCTTTTTCTTTTCTTTTTTTTTCTTTTTTTTTTTTTTTTTTTGGTCAGGAGTCTCAAGAACTGCATAATTCCTGCAGCTTTGTGGTGGATTGAATGACAGAACACACCCCCCCCAAAGATACATCTCTGACCTAACCCCTTTCCTACCCCTGAACCTCTGATTGTGACTTTATTTAATCAAAGAGTTCCTGCAGATAAAATTAAGGTGGACCCATCAGATGTGAAACAGTTACTGATATGATCAGATTAAGATCTGTCTTATGTGTAACTGTGGTGCTATTTTCTCTTCACTGTTTGATTCTCCCTTCTCTGCCTTCTCTGACTTTAATGGAGTCTTATATGATTCCACTTTATCACCTCTCTTAGCTTATCAATTATTCTTTAAATAGGAAAATCCAGTGAGGGCTGGCAGTGACATAGATGATAAAGAGCACATATAACCATGTGCAAAAACTTGGGTTCAAGCCCCTCCTCCCCCCCCATAGAGGGAAAGCTATCTCCCCCTCCCTCTGTATCTATTCAAAATTATACATATATTATTTCTTAACCAGAGCACTACTCAACTCTGACTTATGGTGGTGTGAAAAAATTGAACCTGGGACTTTGGATGCTCAGGTATGAGAGTCTTTGCATAACCATTATGCTATCTACTCCCACCCTATATAAATTTAGGGGTCTCTCTCTCTGCTTCTACATCTCCTCCTCCCTTTCAGTTTCTCTGTCTCTACCCAATATAAATAGATAAAATGTTGTTAAAAGAGTAAAAATTGAAAAAAGGATGGGAGTGAAGACTTCTGAGCTCTTCACCTATTGGAGCTGAGCATGAATAAAACTCAGCAGATTATTTTCTATGATGGAGGTGAAAGTTTGCTACCTCTCAATACATCCCTATCCAACTGCCAGTTCTGGGGAAGACTTGGGGCATGGGGGGGCACTTTCCTGACTCAGATGCCAAAGATCCCTCAACCTTCCAATAAAATTGAGAAATATGTTTCAACATTTACCCCCGAATATTATTTTTTCATTTTTAATGTTTTTTCTGTTCATTTCACTATTATCATTATTGATATAATAATGATCAATAAGACCATAGGATAAGAGGGGCACAATTCCACACAATTCCCACCACCTAGTTCCATATCCCATCCCCTCCATTAGAAGCTTTCCTATTCTTTATCCCTCTGGGAGTATGGACCCAAGGTCATTATGGGATGCAGAAAGTCTGGCTTCTGTAATTGCTTCCCCACTGGACATGGGCATTAACAGCTCAGTCCATACTCCTAGCCTATTTGTATCTTTCCCTAGTTGAGCAGGGCTCTGGGGAGGCGAGGTTCCAGGGTACATTGGTGAAGTTGTCTACCCAGGGAAGTCAGTTGATATCATTGGCAGCATCTGCAAGCTGGTGGCTGAAAAAGCATTAAGAAATAAAGCAGAACAAGGGCCCTTTGGAATATACCTAAAGTAGACCTACTAGCTTTTTCCAAAATGGAGACCCCAATCTCATTTTAATATTTATTTATTTATTTATTTATTGGATAGAGACAAAGAGAAGGCAGAAGGGTAAGGAGAGATAGAGAGGGAGAAAGAGACATTCTTGCAACAATGATTCAGTACTCATGAAGCTTCCCCACCCTGTAGGTGGGGACCAGAGGCTTGAACCCATGTCCTTGAACACAGTAGCATGCACTTTTTCTTCTTCTAGCGTTTGCCCTTCCTTCCGTAGCCAGTCAACAGTGTCAGGTTGAGCCTGATGTAAAGCATGCACTCATCCTGGTATACTACCACCCAGCCTCTGTAACTCTCCTCTTTCTTAGCCTTCTCCTCCTTCTCCTTCTTTTTCCTCTTCATCATCATCATATTTTTCCTATTTTTCTTTTTACCAGAGCACTGCTCAGCTCTGGCTGTTGGTGGTGCTGGGGATTGGGAACTGAACCTGGGAGCTCACAGCCTCAGGCACTAAAGTCTTTCTACATAACCATTATGCTGTCTCCCCAGAAGTCCCCCACCCTGATTATTTTTGCCAGTTAGCTTATCCACCAGAAATAAGATATACTAAGTGTCTGCCTTGAATCAGTCCCTGGGATCAACAGTGGCTTTGCTATCCCAGGACAGGGCTATTGGGTTTTGGTGCCAAATCCTCACCTACTGACCCTGCTCACTGGTTCTGTCATTTGAGCTTCTCTCCCAGGTAACCACAATGGTCTACACTCCAGTCCACCCAGCAGCTTCCAGAATTAATCTGTTCTGTGGTGGTGGGGGGGGGGGGGGTTGGATCTGTTAAGTCAAAGCTTTCATTATAATAAGCACTTTTTCAAAACACTGAAGCACATTATCATTTGGGGCGGGGAAGAATTGTCCTGAATTCCCCAGAACTCACTCCATTAGAGCTCCCTGGTAGCTGTGCACCACACAGTGGGGACCCAGACTCATGCAGATGAGCCCCCACCACACACACATACATACCTCAATATCCTGGAGAGTTTTTGAATCATCCAAGGAAGATTTGATTATGTTCAGCAGTGCCTGAGCAGTAAGAGAGTTTTAATACAGGCTCTCTCCTCCTCCTCTTCCTACTTCTCCCCTGTGAGAATTGAATCTGGGAGCTCAGAGCCTCAGTCATGCAAGCCCCTCTGCAGGTGAACATGACATGTGCCAGTGACACTCCCTCCTGTCCCAGGGGCAGTTCATATTGCTTCAGCCTGACTGTCAAGGGCACACTGGACACCTACCACCCGTGACACCTCCCCACCACAGTGAATATTGGAAGGGAGGTTCCATCCGTGACACCTCCCCACCACAGTGAATATTGGAAGGGAGGTTCCATTTTTCCATAGAGCTGGCAGGAGCATCATGAAAGAAAATCAAACAAGCCAGCAGGCAAACAAGCAAAACAGACCCTGCACACGTGGCCCCGTGCCCAGCCCAGGTGACAGGCAGCTGAGGGAGTGTTTTCTCAGTAGTCTGAGGAAGTGGAGCTTTCCAGCACAGAGACAGGAGCGATCAGTGTCCGGGCTGCAGAGAGAAAGCATGTTGATGGTATGGAGGCTTTGCAGGACTCCCATGGACTCAAGAAGAGTGGTGGGGAGGTAGGAAAATTCTTGGATCTCTGGAACAGGTGGGTGGAAAATGCCAGAAAACCACAGGGAAAACGAAACTACAGAGAATCTTAAAGGAACAAGGATTCCCTGTAGGTGCAAGTGGCCTTGGCAAATGTTTTTGAGCATATATGGTTTGGGACCAAACGTGCTTTAAGAAAAATATTTCAGTGCTGGGGGGAGCACATCCAGTTGAGCACATGCTACCATGCTCACGGACCCAAGTTCAAGCCCCCACTCCCTACCTGCATGCAGGTAGCTTCATGAGTGGTGAAGCAAGGTTGCAGGTGTCTCCCTTTCTCCTCCTACTTTCACATTTTCTATCTTAATCCAGAAAAAGGAAAGGAAAGAAAATGATTACCAGGAATGGTGAATTTATCATGCAGGTACTAAGCCTTAGTGATAACCCTGGTAGCAATAAAAAATTAAATAAAAATATTCTTTTTAGAGATTTCTCCATGTGACTGAGGGGAAAAAAATTCAACTGGTAAAGCTTCAGACTTGCATACCTGAAGGTTCCTGCTAGGTTCCCAGCACCAAAACCTGAATGTTCTGGGTTTTCAGAAAAGTCAGGATGTGTTTTCTATGTAAAAATGTCATGATTTTTGAAAACTCAATACAAAATGACTTCTGTCTCTCTCTCTCTATTCTAAAATTTATTTATTTATTTATTTATTTATTGGATATAGACAGAGAGAGACAGAGAGGAAGAGAGAGAGAGAGAGAGAGATTTGCAGCCCTGCTTCACCACTTGTGAAACTACTCCACCCCACAGGTGGGGGCTGGGAGCTTAAACCTGGGTCCTTGTGCATTATAACATCTACACTCAACTGAGTACACCACCAGCCACCCTGCCCCTCTTTCTTTCTCCAGTCTCTCACGTGCAGACCACTATAGCCATGCTGGGGAAGGTGGGCTGGGTGGGAAGGAAGGGGTGATAGGAGACATGAAGCCAGCAGAAGACACCTACACACATTCAAGCAAGACACCAATGATAGCAGCAGAGGTAGGTGCACTTCAGAAATAATCAGAAAATTTCCTTTCTTTTTTTCTCTGTTTTCTGACACAAATTATGCTATAGTCACCTCCTTGGTGTCACACTTAGGACCCCTCATTCGTCGTCCTGCTGAAGGCCAGTTATCCCTACCCTTTCCAGCAGTTGTTGTTGGAGTTCATGCCAGCAGCTGCTTCCAAGTCCTCATCTTGTCTCCGCCTCCAGTCTCCTCTCAATTTCTCTCTGTTCTATTGGATTCACCCCTGTCCCTGGTGTTCTGTTGCTTGGATAGTAGTTAGTACTCCCTCCTTCCCTCCCCATCCTGTCCCTGCACCCTGTGGGACTGGGAATTCCTAGAACTACCCTCTGTGGTCTCTACTACTTGCCTCTCTAGATTGGTGTCCTTTGCAAAAGTGCCTGTTTCTGTGTAACCATCCATCCATTCATCACCTCCTATCACATACCAGGATGTAGAAGATACCCCCAGTAACAATCCCATCATCTGGGGGGGGACAGAGCAAGCATATTACAGAGCCTTCCTTTTTTTTTTTTTCTTTGTAGAGCTTCCTTGGGTGCCATTGCTCCTTAGAGGTGGTGCAGGGTTGAACCTGGGCCACACACCTGTCTCTAACTGGTGAGCTATCTCTCCAGCCCCAGGGCAGAACTCCCTTGACCAGCGAGCACTTGAGTGCTGTTTCTACCACCGACATCACTCTCTGCTCATAAAAGGCAACTGAGTCAGCATTTTTACCCAGGAGGAAAAAAAAAATAGGAAATGAAAAATCATTTCCCAGTCTGGGAACACAGGCATCAAAGTGAAAAAAGAGAATAGGCCTTGGCTGGACACAGTTGGCAGCCTATTAGTGGCTCCAGGTGACAAGCAGCAGCAGCAGTGGCAGCAACATGACCAAGAAGCCAGGGTCTAAGGTGAAGTTCTGGGAACATGTTTGCAGAAGCTGAAAGCATGCAATCCCCCGCTCCAGACTAGCACAACCTGAGTCACAGAAACCCCTGAGAACATTGAACGAGGATGCTTAGATTTCCAAATTCCTCTATGTCCTTTTTTTTTTGGGGGGGGGGGGATCAGAGTGGGAGGGTCAAAAATTCTTGTTTGTTTTTATTTCATTTTTGCCACCAGGGTTATCACTGGGTCTCAGTAATAACACTACAAATCCACTACTTCTGGTGGCCAATTTTTCCTCTTTTTTCTTTGTTTCTATTTTGTTGACTAGGACAAAGAGAAATTGAAAGGGATGGTAGAGAAGGATAGAGAGAGACACCTAAAGACTTGCTTCACTGCTTGTGAAGCTTCTCCCCTTGCAGGTAGGGAGCAGAGGGCTCGAACTCAGGTCCTTGCATGTGGTAATATGTGTACTCTATCAGGTGTGTCACCACCCTGCCTTGGGAGCATTAATGGTTGACAGTATAGTTGCTGACACATGGGTAAAAATCACTCATCTCACCATAATAGGTGTCTGCAAAACACTCTCACCCCCAGACTAGGTCTCCCTTCACCATCAGGACCTGAAAGCCCCCACCTAATCCCACCTCCTCTAAATACAACAAACCCCATGCCAAGTTCTACTTTTTGTTTCCCTTTTCTATTCTCAGGTCTCAACTTCTGCCCATGGATGAGATCATCCCATATTTATCCTTCTCTGTCTGGCTTATCTCACTTCACATGATTCCTTCAAGCTCCATCCAAGATGAGGTGAAGAAAGTGAATGACTTCATCAGTCTTAACAGCTGAGTAGTATTCCATTGTGTATATAGACCACAACTTCCTTAGCTATTCTCCTTTTATTGAACACCAAACTGTAAATCATGTGCCTTTAATCTTTATCTCCTCCACTAGGGAAATTGGGATCTTATACTCATGGAGCCTCTCCAACCTCTCCAGAGGCTGCCAAGAGACCTAGGATGGAGAGAAAGAAGGGACCCCCTACCCCATATCCCGCCAGCATGTAG
The DNA here is from genome assembly GCF_950295315.1 of Erinaceus europaeus. Classification (NCBI taxonomy): domain Eukaryota; kingdom Metazoa; phylum Chordata; class Mammalia; order Eulipotyphla; family Erinaceidae; genus Erinaceus; species Erinaceus europaeus. Next base: position 30,351,093 of record NC_080176.1, read on the forward strand.
GCCTGCACTGATAGGAGCCCCACATCAGATTCTAAAGCCACAAGCAGCAACCACAGCTCCCCAGTGCCTCAGGCAAGTGCCTCCCCACTGGATTCCTGCTTCTCCCCATTATATCTGCCAAGCCCTGCCTCTGGGTATCTGGTGGGACTTAGCTCAGCCCTCAGGGCATAAGGTCTGTCCACCTGCAGCCCCAGCCCAAGCTGCTTCCTTCTGTGTGTGCATGTTCCCAAGCCCTGGCAAGAGACAAACAATAACTGGTGCCACATGGATCCTCTTGGCCTTCTGGAAGGTCCATTCAACAAAAGAACCAAGTGTAGCTTTGCTGTCAGTGACAAGAGCTCTTCCAATGCCTAATGCTGAGCTATGTCCTTGGATGCCCCGACCCCTTCAGTCCACACAAACAGCCAATGAGTGGAGTTTGATTAGCCCATCTTCTGTTTATATAAAAGGTTTGTTAACATTTTTTTTGTCTTTTCTCCTTGCCAGGGCTTCACTGCTCCATGGGGGAAGAGAGAGAGAGAGAGAGAGAGAGAGAGAGAGAGAGAGAGAGAGGGAGAGAGAGAGAAGAAGGAAAGAGACCACAGAACCACTGAAAGTGAGTTCTGTGAGCACACTACCTGGGGACTTGGCTTGAACCTGGGTCACAGGCATGGCAAAGTAGTATATTATCCAGCTGAACTATTTGTTTATTATTTACTTATGTATCTATATATTTAATGGATAAAGAGGAGAAAGAACCAGAGCATCACTGTGGTACATGTAATGTCAGAAACCAAACTTGAGACTCCATGCTTATGAGTACTTCATCCACTGTGCCACCTCCCAGGCAAACTGAGCTATTTTGATGGCCTTATTTGTGTGTGTGTGTGTGTGTGTGTGTGTGTGTGTGTGTGTGTGTGTGTGTGTGTGTGTGTGTCTGAGAGAGGGGGGAGGAGGGAGAGGGAGAGGAGCCAGAAAAGTAAGACTTAACTCTGGCATGTGGTGGTACCTGGGGTTGAACCTGGGACCTCTAGGGACTCAGGTATATGAATTTGCTGCACTATCTCTGTGATGTCTCTCCTACCTTCTTTATTTCATTTATTATTGGTTGAGAGGTGAAGAGGGGAGAGAGAGAGAGAGAGAGAGAGAGAGAGAGAGACCTGCAGCACTACTTCACTACTCATGAGGCTTTCCCCCTGCAGGTGGGGACCAGGAGGCTTGAACCCAGGTCCTTGAGCACTGTAGTGTGTGCGCTTAACCAGGTGTACCACCACCTGGCCCTTCTCCTGCTCTCTTTGCAGATATGGGAGATGACAGGCAGGTAGATGGTTTCTGGGCTTGCCCAGTGAGATTCAGCTAGTGAAGGAGGGTCAAGATCCCACACCCCCAGAAGGGATTCCTCTGTCCTTCCCCCATTCCCATCACCCCTGTCCAGCAGCAGAGCCCTGAATCCAAGCTGGTGTGGGGCTGAGGTTATCAGAGAGCTTAGGAGACCCTCTCACTGAGCCCACCAGGGTCCCAGGATAAACAGGACAGAGCTAGTCAAGAGCACGTCCTTCCTGCTAGATTGCCTAGCCGTTTCTTTCCACAGTCTTCATTTCAGTCATGCTTTTTTCTCTCCAGATCCCAGGAGCCAGAAATAAACCCATGCAGTCTTGGCGTTGATGGAAATAGCCATCAGTTTTATTGAACCCATCTGCTCGGCCTCTGGGCTGAGATCCTAGTTCTGGAGAGCTTTCCCCCAAGCACCCACAGGAACGAACACTGGAAGTGGGGATAAAGCCCTGTCTCTAAAAGCTCTGGAAAATTTGTTCTGCTCTCTTCTAGAAGCACTGTGCTCATTATTTGGCAGTTCTTAGAACTCAGAAGTCAGGTCAGAAAAATAGTTCACTTGGACAGTGTGCTGCTTTGCCATGTGCATGACCCAGATTCAAGCTTGGGCCCCACCTCACTGAAGGAAGTTTGGGGCCTGTAGTCAGTCTCTCTTTCTTTCTCTCATCTTTCTTCCCTTTCACCCCAAGAAGCTGCCTCTTGCCTTCCAGTCCCAGAGATCACAGTGCCCCATCATTCTGTCCAGGGAGCTTGGGTTTGGATGCCAGCAGAGCCCAGGCTGCTACCTGTAGCCACAGGCATGGAGCTGCCCAGAGCTGCCAACTCCCATGCAGCTGCCTCTTCTTATCCAGTTCAGACGGGGTCTCCCTACTCTTCCAATAAACAATAACAGCAGTGTCTGAGTGAATCAGACACATGTGGCCATGCACAAGAGACTGCTCTGTGATGTGCTCGTATTTTCTTTTTTTATTATTTTTCTTTTTAAATTTTTATTTATCAAATAGAAACACTGACAAAAATCATAGGATAAGAGGGGTACAACTCCAGACAGTTCCTACCACCAGAGCTCCATATCCCATCCCCTCCCCTGATAGCTTTCCTATTCTTTAACCCTCTGGGAGTATGGACCCAGGGTCATTATGGGATGCAGAAGGTAGAAGGTCTGGCTTCCATAATTGCTTCCCTGCTGAACATGGGCATTGGCAGGTCAATCATACTCCCAGCCCCTCTCTCTCTCTTTCCGTAGTGAGGCTGGGCTCTGGGGAAGAGGGGCTCCAGGACACATTTGTGGGGTCCTCTGCCCAGGGAAGTCCAGTTAGCATCATGTTAGCATCTGGAACCTAGTGGCTGAAAAAAGAGTTAACATATACAGCCAAACAAAATGTTGACTAATAATGAACCTAAAGGCTGGAATAGTGCAGATGAAGAGTTGGGGGTCTCTGCTTTATAGATAGCTAGTAGGCCTATTTTAGTTATATTCCAAAGGGCCCATGACTATACTAGTTGTTTGTTTGTTTGTTTTTCTGAGCCTGGATGTGCTCATATTTTCACAGCAACTCCAGAGAACACGCACCGTCTACCCAGCAATGTAGCATTTGAAGGAGGCGAAATGAGGATTTGAACCCTGGAAGCTAGGTTCTTTACAACCACATACATAACAACAACAACACAAAAGGCTGGCTAGAGTGGTGGTACACCTGGTAGAGTGCACACTTCAGGAGTCAGTTTGTTTCCACCAGGATTTTCACTGGGGCTCATTGCCTGCATGATTTGTATACTTCCTGTGTCCATTTTCTCATTTTTTCTTTATTTTTGATAAGGAGACAGATGGAAGGAGAGACACCCGCAGCACTGCTCCATCACCCATAAAGCTTCCCCCTACAGGCAGGAACCAAGGGCTTGAACCTGGATCCTTGTGCATCAACCAGGTGGGTCACTGAACAGCCCCAAGACTGTTAAATTTTTAAAGGATTACTTTAACTGCTGTGTTCAGAACATCCTGGCAATGTAGACTAAGAGCCAGCTCTTTAATGTGTTTCCAGTCTGGGGCTAGGAGGAGGTAGTGTCACAGTTATGCAAAAATACTCTCATGCCTAAGGCTCTAAAGCTTCAGGTTCAATCCCCACCACCACCTCCGTAAGCCAGAGCCAAGCAGTGCTCTGGTAAAAATAAATGAATAAATAGTGTTTATAGTCTAACAATGGAGGCAAGACTAGCACATAAATAACAGTAATAAAGACAGAAAGTAGCAAGTGTAGTGAGAGCCACTTAGGGCCTCATGCTCTCAGCCCTCAAGAGGAGACATCATTTCACTTGGAGAGGTTGGAGGGGGGTGGGGCACTGGAGCAACTACTGCAGAGAAAGGCCCAGGGAGCAGCATACAGCTCAGTGCTCACTGGCAGAACCAGGGGAGCTGTACCCTGAGACCAGAGCCTGGATCTCCTAGCTTTGAGGCTTCTGCTTAGGATGGTCAGGGCAGGCGCATGTGAGTGGTACGTGGGCTCACTCTGCAGCAGATCTGGGATCGGCCTCTGGGAAACCCTGTGTGGGGCTGAGTGCAGTGGGAGGTATGGGCTAGGCCTGGTCACCACCTTGTGGAGTTGGTGTGTGTCATCTTGCTAGGGGGTGATGGACTGATGGACAGAAAGGTGCTGGGTTTCTGTAAGATTCTCTCATCAGTCACACAACATGAGGCAAAGCGTCCAGTGGGCAAAGGTCCTACTGGCACAGGGAGTGTGGAGACCAGCCTGGACCAGGGGGCAGGGCCTGGGAGGGCCACGAGACCAGAGGCAGGACTAGACTAGAAGGACCATCCATCCAGGGACTTCATCTGTCTTGCTTGCCTACTATGTGCCAGGTACGTAGTAGGCCCTCACTCCAGAATAAATCCATGCGGTTTGGCTGCTGACAGAATGTGGGAGGCTGGGACATGACAAAAGAAGAAAAAGAAGGAGGAAGATGAAGAAGCAGAGAAGAGAAAAGCCAGGAAAAATTGATTACATACTAAAGGCTCAGGTACAGCAAACAAAGCAAATAACACCCAAGTTAAGAAACCCAAACCCAAAAAACAAAGAGACACTCAAGCAGAAGGCAGAAGATCAGCCACTCTCAGGGGAAGACCTGGCCTCTGAGCCCCCACTTCCAGAAGGGCCTTGGAGAACTGTGGGCTCTGAAGCTGCGATTCTAATTTTTTATTTGCCACCAGCGTTATTGCTGAAACTCAGTATACCTGCATGGATCAACTCTTCCTGGTGGCTTTTTGTTTGTTTATTTGTTTGAAGGTAAGAGACAAAGAGAGGGATAGAGAGAAAGAGAGACACCTGCAGCCCTGCTCTGCTGCTCACAAAGGTGGGGAACTAGGTTTGAACCTGGGTCCCTGCACATGGTAATGTGTGTGCTCAACCAGGTGAGTCACATTCCAGGCCCTCCTTTCTATAGTTACAAAAAAAAACCAGTCCTAGAGCAAAATTCTAGTGTTCAAATTCCAGTTCAACCTCTGAATAAAGAAGTTCAGCCTCCACAAGTAAAATGAAGCAAGCTTGCAATTCCTAGGTCTTTTCCCTAGAAAAATGTACACACCTCTACAGAAATACTTTTCCAGAAATGTTCTTAGCAACTTAGCAACTTGTGCAAAGAAAATCCTGCTTTGTTCCCAGTCTGCCTAAAACTGGAACTAGCCCAGAGGTTTTATCTCGCAAGAAAAGATCAACACCCAGTGGTATGTTCACATAATGGGATATGGCTCAATAGCAAAATCAATGAACTATTGACATCACATTCCTACAATCAAAAAAGAAAACAGTTTGATCATGGCAAGAAGTCAATTGCAAGGGAAACGACAGACTGAGATGGGAGGTCTTAGAGGGTCCAGGGAAGAGATGCTGGTGGCAGGTCTGTGGCATAAGGGGAAATGATGAGAAAAGGTGATCAGATTAGGGCTGAGGAAATAATGTGTCGATTTGCCACGTGTGTGATCTCAGTCTCAGCCTGGCCCTCACTGCATTGAAGGAAGCTTCAGTGCTATTTTCTCTCTCTCTCTCTTTCTCTCTTTCTCTCTCTTTCTCTCCCTCTCTCTCTCTCTCTCTCACACACACACACAAACACGCAGATTATATTTATTTATTAATTGGGTAGAGACAGTCAGAAATCAAGAGGATAGATAGAGAGGGAGAGAGACAGAGAGACACCTATAGCACACCACTCACAAAGCTTTCCTCCTGCAGGCGGAGACCAGGGCTCAAAGCCTAGTCCTTGCACACTGTAGCATATGCTCTCAACCAGGTGCATCACTACCCAATCTCTCTCTCTCTCTCTCTCTCTCACACACACACACACACACACACACACACACACACACACACACACACACTCACACACACACACACTCACACACACACACACTCACTCAGCTTTCTCTTTGCTCCTCTGTCTCTAACTTAAAAAAGTAAAAGAAAAGAATATATCTGGGGGACTGGGCAGTGTTACACCCAGTTAAACTCATGTGTTAACCATGCACAAGAACCAGGTTCAAACCTTCTGTCCCCAACTGATGAGGGGAAGTGTCACAAGTGGTGAGATAGCTCTCCCCCGCCCCCCTTTATGTCCCTTTCCCCTCTCAATTTCTCTTTGACTCTATCCAAAATTAATAAATAAATGTTTACTAAATAAATTAATTGATTAATAAAAGGTTTCACACTGATTTGTGATCTGGAAGCCATCAAGACTGATTCCCAGCCTGTGAGTTTCAGCAAATGAGCCCACAGGGATGCCTTTGCTGAGAAAGGGAGAGGTTTGGGAGGGAGAAACCCCCCCCCAATGCCCAACACAGTCACCTTGCCCTCAGGTCACCCCAAGATCTGTCAATCTGCAGCTATATACTAGAGAAAAAGCCAAGGTGCACACGCCAAGGCTAGCCTGCACTGGGAGCCCACGCCAAGAACCACAAAAGCCTCCTTTTATTTCAAACACAGGGTTTGGCAAGACTCCCCACCCAGACAGAGGCAAGCACATTACTTCATCTCAGGAACTGCATTAGAGCCTCTGTGTGCTTGTATCTATTAGCAGGACCTCTTAGCCCAAAGCCCTGCCTAGCCCATCAATCACTCCTCTCCGTGTGTGTGGGGGGGGGGGGAGGCTGGAGGAGGGGGTAGCAGAGGCCAGGACTCCAACAGGGCATAACCACCCTCTGATATCAACACAGGCAGACACCTAGACAATAGAGACTTTCTCATTTATGAATGGGGGGTGGGGGATGTGGGCTTGCTAGTCTTTTGATGTTTTTAATTAAAAGCAGATTGTTATCAAGCCCTCACACCACACCACCCCCAAAAGAACATCCCCAAAAGAACATCCCCAAAAGAAAAAATTCTTTTGGGGGAATAGAAACTCTGCTTACAAACCTCCTATTTAATGTTCCCATAACGCCCGTGAAAAGCTGTAGAGTCTCAGCTCACCATTGTAATCTTAGCAGATAATGAGCTGGGGGTGGGGGGGAGGAGGCAGGTAGAGAAGTCTGCTGCTTGGCAGAGGTGGGGGAGGGCATTGGGTGGGGAGAAGCATCCCCTGGGCTCTCCTGGCATCCCTCCAGCCCTGAAACAAACAGGCAGCTCATGGAAGGCGCATGCACTCAGGCTTTAACACTGCAGCCATCAGAAGTCTGCCTTTGCCTCCCTCTTGAAGAGGGACACATCCCACCTTCAACACCACCCCCACCACCACCTCCACCATTATCTAAGTCCCTGTTCCCTGTCACCTGAACCCCATTTACCTGCCTCATCTCTCCAGCCAATCCCATTTAAGGTATGAACAAATCACCCTCTGTGACTCTCTCCTGTTTTCTCCTCCTCCCTCCTGCCCCACCTCCCCCATCTACCCTACTTCAGATCCAGCTGCTTTCACCATCAACTAAGAACCTTCCAGGTTAAAGAGAAACTGTTAGAACAAGTATTCAAAGCAGATCGGGGGTAGATAACATAATGATTATGCAAAGAGACTCTCATGCCTGAGACTCCAGAGTCCTAGGTTCTATCCCCCACATCACAATAAGCCAGAGATAAGCACTGCTCTGGGAAAAAAGAATGGGAACAAGAACAAGTATTCACCTTAGAGACACATGATAATGGAAGCCAGGTGGTGAGTCACTGGTAGAGCCTGCAAGGGGGGTGAGGAGGAAGCTGCAGGTATCTCTGTCTCTCCCTCTCTACCTCTGTTTCTCATCATCTATCAAAAAGGAAAAAAGAAAAAATAACTACCAGGAGTGATGGAGTCATGTAGGTACAGAGCCCCAGTGATAACCCTGATAGCAAAAGGAAAGAAAATTAAAGAAAGAGAGAAAGAAAGAAAGGAAGGAAGGAAAGAAAGAAAAAATATATATAATGATTAAATGATTACAGGAAACAGCAGTTTCTTTCACACATACCACACAGGGACTTAAAGGCACCACACACACACTACTTTGATATTTGAAGGATCTATGACTCCTAGCAATTATGAAATTTACTAGAGCTCTTTTCCCCTTTACTTTCTTAACTTTTCCATCCTTTTCCATAGCCTTTTATCAGAAGTTAGATAGATAGATAGATAGATAGATAGATAGATAGATAGATAGATAGATAGATAGATAGACAATAGACATAAGCAGATGGATGGATGGGTCTATGAAGGATGGGTGTATCTAAGAGTGGGCCACAGTAAAGAAACGGCAAGAAATCAGCCAAATCCCTCATTCCACATTTTTACTCTTTGTCTCACAAAATTCCATCAGCTGACAGGCTGGAGACAAGGAGAAAATATCTAAGAGGCCCCATTGTGAATCAGGACACAGGAAAGAGTGGGTGTGAAGGCTTTCTTTGTAAAGGAAGATGCTCTCAAAAATAAATATCAGCCACAATTGAGTAGACTCCAAGGTTCCCCACTTGGCTGAGCATTTGTTCTTCCCAGAGGGCTTCTCAAACCAGATGGTTGAGCTCCATCCTCCTCAGGACTTTCTGACTCAATCTCTCTGGGCAGCTGAGAATTCATATTTCCAGCAAGTTCCCAGATTATGGTGCTCCTGATCTAAGGACCTCACTCAGAGATGTTAGCTGTAAAGTCATGTGCAGAGGTTAGTCTGGCTGTTGTGATGATATTTAATTGAGAGAGACAGAGACAGAGGTATAGCCCCCTTAGGGAGACAGTATAAAGAATCCTTAAGTCAATAAAAATGGAAATACCTTATACCTGGCAATACTCTTCTTAGGCATTTACCCCAAAGACATGCAAACACTTATCCAAAGGGACATATGTACCCCCTATATTCATAGCTACATTATTCACAGTAGTCAAAGACTGGAAACCCATCAACAGACAACTGGCTAAAGTTACGAAACACTCTCCGCAGTAACATTAAAAGGAGATGTTGTGTCCTTCAAGACATATTTAGCAAAATAAATACAGAGATAAGACACAAGTACCAGATAGTTTCATTTATATGTTTATATGTGGACTCTAGAAAACTGGAATATATGACCTCACCACCACCCCCCAAAAAAAGAAAGAAGCAGTCTCTAGAACTTTGTGAGCAGTATGAGCACTTTTGGTGAGGTTACCACTGGGAGGATGAGGGCACAGAGTTTTGGTGATGTGTGTGGTGTGAAGCTAAACCCTGTAATCCTATAGTCTTGTAAATCTACTACTAATCACAAATAGTAAAAAAAAAATATTAATAAGATATTTTTAAGAGAGAGAGGAAGAGGAAGTTGTAGAAGAGGAAGAGGGGGGAGATGCCAAAGAGGAGACCAGGTGGTGACTCACCTGGCAGAGCACAGCACAACCATGCAAGAGGTTCAGGCCCCTAGTTACCATATGGGAATGCCTACAGAAGGGACCTTTCAAAAGAAGTGGTGTGTTACTGTAATGTCTCTCTTTTGTGCCCCCCCTCTCTTTCTTTCTCTTTTCCAGAGCAGCTAAGCTCTGGTTTATGGTGGTGAAGAGGACAAGCCTGGGATTCCAGAGCCTCAGGCATACGAGTCTGTTTGCACAGACATGTGCTATCTCCCTGCCTATGTCTCTCTCTGTCTTTCTATCTCTTTTTTGCTCTCTGTCTGAGGTATAGAGCTCCAGAAAAAGCCTTGAAGGCCAAAAAGAAAGAAAGGAGGGAAGAAGAAACTTCTCCACATCCAGGTTTCCCCCAATGCCATGATGCTCCTGTGAAGTATGCTGGGGCTCCAACATGGGCCACACAGTTGGCAAAACAGGTGTCATGTCGGCTTGATCTTGTTGCTTTTCACTCAATCCCATCATCACCTGGCCTAACTGAAAATGAAGACAAGGACAGTGGCATCATTGTGTTCAAGGCTGGGTCAAGATTGCAGACAATGAGTGGATCTCAAATGATTCATGTCACATGCCAGCCCACACTTCTCTCTGGCCCCTGGAATCCTGCTCATCTGCCTCCTCATCTTGCTTTAAAAAGCACAGAGTCTTTGACTGAACTGTCCACCTTTGACTGAACTGAATTCTGGATGTGTGTATACACATGCAGGTACACAAATACAAAGTGTCTGTCTGTCTGTTTGTCTGGCAGATTGAGCCAAAGAACGAATAAGTTGCCCTATATGCCAGGGCTCAGGAAATGGGACAGAAAGTGGGCTCAGAGCTGGCCCACCCTAACTGGAGAAACATCTCCACTGTGTAGGGTTACCTGGGACTCAGGGCCTATAGTAGGAAACCTCTGAGCTAGCACTATACCTAGGCTGACCACCCATCCTCTCCCAGAAAGCCTGCTATGGTTAACACAGCCTCCCAGTGAGGCAGGCTGGATTAGTGGGAGGAAGGCCCGATTTCCACTGCCCCCCTCAATGCCAAACCTGAAGAAAGTATTAGACACAAAGTTGGCCCCTTTCCTAAAGACTAATAACTGGAGGAAACTAACTGGATCCAAGATGGCAAGTGTAATGTCCCCTACTTGTCTCATTATACAAACCTCCATTGTAATAAAAGTCCTTTCTTTATTAATGATCTACAAAATTATTAGATAACAATGGTATAATTATACACCATTCCTGCCACCAGAATTTTGTGTCTCCATCCTCCTCCAGGAGAAATTGCAATAGTTCTTCCAAGGCTGTAGATATGGGTTGAGTATGTATATGTTCCTAAAGATCAGACAAAAGGAGCGTCTCAAATTCCAGGGAAAACTCCCCCTCTTCTGGGAAATCCCTTTCTCTTCTAGTCCCCTAGTGAATCAGACCCACCTTTCCTGTATAATCTGGAACCCTCTTCAGGCAGCACAAATATATCCACCTCCTAAACTGAAGATCCTCTGACCACCCCACCCCAGTTCTCATAACTGGCCTCAGCTCCATGGAGGGTAAAGGCCCTCCACCAGCACTAAAAATACTTCCATTGATCTGCTCCCTGTGGCATTCCCTCTTTCTGTTTCTTGTTTTCCTTGTTCTTAATATTTCATGCATTCCTCTCCTAGTCTTTCAACTTGGCACTGAGAACCTCTGGACTTGAATCAAGAAAGGTTTTGTCCCTCCTCATAATGTTACACACAAAACCAAGCTTCTGAAGCTAAGACAAACTTGGCCAGACCCCATGCAAAATGAAAATGAAGGATTCTTGTTCAAAAATTAGGAGAATTTCAAGAGAGTTATAGTAGTGTGTCAAAAACCCCACAGGGCTTTTCTGAGTACAGGTCCCAGGGAAACAACAGAGGTTGCCCCACCAGTCTTTCTGGACAAGACAGATAAAGCCAATACTCTCCTCAAGTTTCAGGGAAGTTCTGTTTTCCTCTGACATTCTGTCAATAGGATTAAGTATTCAAGTCCACATCATTCTAGAGAGTTCATTAGTTCTTGTTTGAACCATCCTTGCCTTCCATTCCCATCCCCCAGGAGTTCCTTTGAATTTGCACTCCAAATGGCCCTTCTGACCTAACACAATTACTCATAATTGGTGGGTGGAGGAATTCCCTTGGGGAGAGTGACACACACACACACACACACACACACACACACACACACACACACACACACGGGCGCGCATGCACGCTACTCGTCATTCCCCCAGCAGATAATAACAATTCTCTTTCCAGAACATCAGACATGTTGAAATTTACCTGAACTGAGCTCCCTGAAGACAAGCATCTCCTCTTAGAAGGAAGGAGGCAGCAGGGTCTTAGGAAGCCCACACTGGTTCTAAAAGTGGGTCAGCTCCTTATTGGCAGGCATTGTCAGAGGCTTCACAGGCAAAATAAGTCAAACACAAAATGCCTATTAACTTCCTGAAGTTTCAAATCAGCTGGGGAAATTAGAAAAGCTAATAGGAAAATAGCTCTTGCAACGCTGACTCCAAGGCAAATAGAGAAGTATAGAGAGCTGGTTCACAGTGGGAGGGTGGTCTCCCCAGGACAATGTCTTAGTGGGGCTGAGATCCAAACTCTGCTGGGGAAAGATTTTTCAGGGAACAGAAAGGAGGCCTGGAATCTGAGCTATACAATAAAAACATTTAAAGAACTTTCAAAGCAAAACTAAGACAAGGGACTATTGCTAGCCATACAACAAGATTTTTTTTTTTTTCTCTGTAACTTGTGGATCTTTTCAGGTAGAAAACTGTAAGAGCAGGCAGGTGGCTGGTGCACCCAGTTGAACACACACAGCACCATGTACAAGGACACAAGTTTGAAACCCCTAGTCCCCACCTGCATGAAGGAAGCTTCATGAGTGGTGAAGCAGATCTGCAGGAGTCTCTCTTTTCTCTCTCCTTCTCTATTTCTCCTTCTCCTCTCAATTTCTCTATGTCCCATCAAATAAAATAGAAAATGAATTTAAAAATAAAAGAAAGAAAGAAGATCCACAGGAAGCAGTGGACTTAGTGGACTGAGTCCTAACAATAACTTTGGTGGAAATAAAAATAAATAAATAAAAATAAAGGTATGCCTGAGACTCCCAGATTCAATCCGCATCATCACCAGAAACCAGAGCGGAGCAGTAATTTGGTTTAAAAACAGAAGAAGGGGGGGAGAAAAAGAAAGAAGCTTTTAAGAATATCAGACAGGACTCCTATGGACCTCAACCAGTCTCAGCTATTTGTAACTCAAAGCTAATCTAGTCTCACCTCTGTCCCCTATCCATATCCCATTTACCACCCCCCAAAGCAATTATTCTGACAGAGGCAAGTCCCAGGAGTCAGACTATATCTCTGAAAGATAAGGACTTGATTTAAAAAATAAATAAATAAAATAATACTGGGCCAGGTGGTGGTGCACCTGGTTAAGCACACATAATATTAAGTGCAAAGACCCGGGTTCGAGCCCCCACTCCTCACCTGCATGGGGGTGGAGGGTACACTTCACAAGCAGTGAAGCAGGTCTGCAGGTGTCTATCTTTCCCCCTCTATATCTCCTCTGGCAATCTCAATTTCTCTCTGTCCTGTTGAATAGGAAGAAGTAAAACGGCTACCAGGAGCAGTGTATTCATATTGCTGGCACCGAGCCCCAGTAATAACCATAGAGGCATATTAATTAATTAATTAATTTAATAAAATAATACCATTGTCACATCAAACATCATGATGTCTGGGAAACAGCTCATCTGGTAGAGTGCATGTTTTACCATGTGTAAGGATCTTGTGTGAGGTCTCAACCACCACATGTGAGGACAAGTTTCACAAGCAGTACTGTGGTCTCTCTCTTTTCCTGTCTCTCTCTCCCTCTACATCTTTCTCTATGTCTCTCACCCTCTATCTAAAACAGAGAGTCCACTAAGAGTAGTGAAATCATGCAGGCACAGAAACCCCAGCAATAACCCTGATGGCAAAGACAAAATAAGAGTACAAAGCAGCTCCCTTGGTAAAGAGAACTTCTCAGAGAATCTGTCAAAACCCAGTTCCCCTTGTAATTCTTCTATCAGAATGCAAATTAAGATTTGTGTGTATGAGAGTTCCTTAATCTGTTTACAAAATATCATTTAACCTAGAGGTCCCTGCTCTGCCTGCTTCTCCTAAAATGTTCAGTCAATTTAAATGAGAAAGTAAAAACTATTCTACTGCGTTTGCCACCATCTGAATTTTGCTGGTTGACTCCCCTGGCATGCACCTTTATCTTAGCATTTCTTACAAATGCTTTTTAGGTGTGGAACCCTAAGAAATTTCTGGCATGAAATGATTTGACAAGACTACTTCCCAGGTGGTATTGAATACTTCAAAGATATTTAATGTCTTCTTACCCCCTTTTTGTGCTATTAGTCATTAATGATCATTGCCTAGCTTTGTTCATTTCTCAGGATGTGCAAAAACAATGAGAGTCCATGTTGGAATGAATATTTATTAGCTGGGATGCTTCCTTTGTACAAGCGATATCACTTGAGATATGGCCCAAGCAAGGATTCAGCATAGTTTGATGTCTTCTCTCCATTCGTCAACCTTCATATAAGGAGCTGACTTTGTAGCCTTCTCCAAATGTGACCAAAAGTTTGGAGTTGTTGTTTTTAGAATGTCATGAAGAATTCATAGACTTAGGCATCGTTTATATATTTTTTAATCCTATCGTTATTTTTCTTATTCTGCTCAAGTTTCTCTGCTTTTTCCCAGTAAGATCCTATTTAGTTTCTCTCATGAGTTGGTCCTTATCATTATTAAAACAGTTTTTTCTGAGCTCCATATGACAAAAGCTCTAGGTCACATGTGTGTGGCCCTCATCCAAACTGGAATCTCCTATTTCTCTATGATGCCTTGCTTGATTTTATGCAAATAGTATTTATAGGCCAAAATTCTGGGGTCTAAATTGCTTGTTACTATAGAGATGGTGACTGTTTCTAGGCCTTTTCAATAGATGGAGATTGAAGATAGTTACTTAAGAAAAAGAAAATGTTTAACTTACTTCCAATTTGGTTTATCATTACTCAGCGCTGAGGACTGAACCATAGGTCGCACACGTGCATGATATCACTGTCTGATGTCTCTAGTCCAATTTTTAATTCTATATTCTTAGACAGAGAAGAGAGGAGAGGACACCAAAGCAGTGTTCCATCACCCACGAAGATCCCTTGGTGCTGTCCATGGTGTTCCCATGTAGTGCCAGGGATCAAACACTGGGCCTTGTGCTCTATCTGCTGAGCTATATCTCATCCCCCATTCACATTTTTATTTACTTCATTGATACTGGATTTCACCTCCTCCATTAAAAGAGAAACCCATTTCACAATGACTAGTTTAGCTCTTATTAAGTTATCTCCAAATGTCAGTATCAACTATTCATAATAGGATTGCTGAAGACAGTCACTTTTGGTCCTAGTTGTCCCTGTGTGTTACAATTGTTAATAATTTCCTAGATTTCCTTTAGATTCCTGCTTTTTCTTGTTTATAATTTAAACATTTTAATGAAGCAATGAATTCAGTGACAGAAATGAACTCTCACCAGAAACTGTTTGATCCTCTCTTTCATTTTTTGAAACATATTTTCTCTAATTGGTTTATTTATTTTTGATAGAGAGAGAGAAATCAAGAGAAAACAGGAGACAGAGAGAGAGAGAGAATCAGACGCACCTGCAGCACTGCTTCACTGCTTGTGAAGATCCTTCCTCTAAAGGAGGGAACCAGGGGCTTGAACCACGATCCCTATGTATTGTACTCTCTTTTTCTTTGATAAATGTAGCATCAGGTCCAAGAGATGAAGCAGAGCATAAAGCACTGGACTCTCAAGCCAAAGGACCCGAGTTCAAACCCCAGCATTCCACATGATCTTCTCTCTCTCTCGCTCTCTCTCTCTCCTCTCCCTCTTCCTCTTCCTCTTCCTCTCCCTCTCCCTCTCCCTCTCCTTCTCTCTCTCCCCCTCATAAATAAACAAACCTTTTGTAATAAAAATATTAATGTAGTACACCGTACACTTTGCTTTTTCCTCCTGACTCTAGTCCTAGAGCTCGTCCCTCATATTTTATAGAGCCTTCCTCACTCCTCAGCTGCACTTTTCCCCCCTTTCTAATTTCAGATAGTGACAGAGTGAGAAGGACAGATACCACAGCACAACCCCACCATTTATAGATTTTCCCTGGTGTCATGCATGGGACTCCCATGTGGTGCCTGGGGCTTGATCCCAGGTCCTGAAGCATGCAAAGATGTTTGTTTTACCAAGTGGGCTGTCTCCTGGCCGCTGGCCCTGAGTATTAAAAAGTGTGTTACTGATGCCCCTACAGTCAGTGCTGTGACTTCCTGATTCAACCTTCCCGGCTATTGCCACCTGTCTTGGGATGTTGGAACCACAAAATTATGTCACCCCTGGGAACCTTCCAGAAACAGCTCTCAGGTCTGTAAATGCAATGCTGAGGTGCTGTTTTCATCACCCTTTCTACGCAGTGACTCCAAGAGGAGAGCTCACTCCTGGGGACGGTGGGGTGCTCGCTGCTGGAGCTAAATTCATGTGACAGCCTGTCAAGTCACTCAAACCACTAACTTAATTTTTTTTTTAATTTTCTCCTAAGTTGACAGACTGAGTAAATTGACCAAATTGACTGACTGTTTTGGTATCATTTAGACCCAGCTTGAGTGGAGCTAATCACAAAAGGGGTAATAATTGTTATTGGCATTGGTACAAGGATCAAAGACATAGTACGTGTGGTGGCCAGGTGGCGAGAAGCTGATGAGAAAGGCAAAGAGATGGGCTCTTCCCCAGAACTTCCAGAAGGAACCAGCCCCCCACCCCTGCCACTCATACAAAACCTTCACTTTACCCAGTGAGATCAATGTGGGTGTCTGGCCTCGAGAGACTGGAAAGAAAAAGCCTGAGCTATTTTAAGTCACTGTGTTTGTGCTGAATTTTCACAGAAGTCACAGGAAAAATAATTATATATATATATAGCCTCTTCCCAAAAAAAATTGGGCAGGTTCCTGTTCACACTGCAGAATTAATATTCTGCACATGAATGCCATCAGTAAGTCCAGTACCACTTGTGAAGCTTCCTTCCTGCAGGTGAGGACCAGGGGTTTGAATGTAATGTGTGTGCTCTACCAAGTATGTCACAGTCTGGCCCCCCTTGGCCAAATGTCTGGCTTCCTCTTCTCCAAATCTGATTTGCATGATGCCTGCCTGTCTGGAAACCAAGTCAAATATGCAAAATGCTATCAAGGGCATCTTCAGCCTGTTACAAGGGAAGCCAATACTCTCCTCACATCCAGACCTCAGAACACCCTACATGAAATTAGATTAATGATAGATGTCCATAGGGTGGATGGCAGACATAAATGAGATAATCTGTCCTGAGCACTTAGCTTTAGTCTCTGCCAGCACGGGACTCCACGGGCTGTAGTCATTATGACTACTTTGCTATTATCTGGAAGATCAATGCAAAATCTTGGTCGATGCAGGAGACAGACAAGTAAACAATAACAGTTCCCAATGAGAGGAGCTGCCACTAAAACATGGGCCTTTAAAGCCTAGTCTGATTCCAAAGGCTCTGCCTTAGACGTGTGCATGGGTCAGAGAGATAGCTCATCAGGGAGGGTGCATGCCTTGCCAAGCATGTGGCCCAGGTTTGAACCCTGGCTCCATATGGGAAATGTTATGACAACAGAGAAGCCCTGGTGCTGTGGTCTTCTTCTCCTCCTCCTCCTCCTCCTCCTCCTCCTCCTCCTCCTCCTCCTCCTCCTCCTTCTCTCTCTCTCTCTCTCTCTCTCTCTCATTCTGCCTCTCTGTCTCTACCTAAAAATTAAGAAAAAATTTTTAAAAAGATTCAGGACTTTTTCACCCCATGTTATCCCTAAATAAACCCTGGTCTAAACCACTAAAGTATCTCACTTGCCTTAATTCAGTTCCCTGCCTTCACTCTTGCTCCCCTCCCAGGCACTCTAGTCTATTCCAAGCATGGATCAGAGAGATTAGTCACCAGGGAGGGTGCATGCAGCCTAGGGACCCTGCCTGAGGTGAAGCCAGTTCATGTCACTTCCTGTTCAAAACTCCACAGTGACTCCCAACCTACCCCAGGAAAAAAGCCAGAATGGGCTATGATTGCCCCCCCCCCCCAGGGGATGCTTCATTTCTTCTGTCAATCTGACTGGGTCACTGGGTGCTTGGAACTTCTGATCTGAAGGTGTGTCTGGGAGTGGGTGTGTCTGGGAGTGTAGTTTGGGGTCTTATGAGTATGTACACTGAGGCAAGCAGCCTGCCCTCCCCAGTGTGGGTGGCCCTAGCCAGTCAGGTCACCCGGGGCTGACCCATTTCACTAGATGTCAGCAGTCTTCTGCATCTCTGGCTTCGAAAGCAATAATTTGGGGTCTCCAGCCTGCTGTCTTTCAGGAACTGCACTTTGTCTCTCTGTCTCTCCCTCTGTCTGTCTCTGTCTCTCCCTTTCTACCTGTGTTGCCCTTTTCTCTCAATTCCTCTCTGCCTCAATCCAAAATATAATTAATTAATTAATTAATGGCCAAACAGGGGCACACCTGACTGAGTGCACAGGTTACCCTGTAAGCACAAGGACCTAAGTTCAAGGTCCTATACCTCACCTGCAGAGGAGAAGCTTCATGAGCAGTAAAGCAGGTCTGTAGGGTGTCTCCCTCTTTCTCCCACTTTTTCTCTCCCCACTCTCAATTTCTCTGTCCTATAATAGAAAAAATATATACAAATAAATAAGGAAAAAACGGCTACTAGGAGCAGTGAATTTGTACATGGTGCCAGCACCGAACCCCAGCAATAACCCTGATGGTATTTAAAAATAATAAAGATAACAAAAATAAAATAAAATAGTAACTCATGCTCCACATGGTGAACCACACATCTGATAATGTTTCCCAAATCTGAAAGAAGTGATGGGTGTCCTGAAACCATCACATGTGATAGTGACCCCTAGCTCCTCACTCTTACCATGTCTCTTCATGGCATCACCTTCACTTTCGACCTCAGCACCCTGTGCTCACCACAGCCCCTGAGCACACACAGCAAACACAAGGTACCACAGACACTGTATTTTCACAAGGACAGAATCACCCAATGTCCATTGACTCAGACGCATCCTGTTCTGAAGTGACAGATGACTGTAGTGACCCTATGGCTTATTGGAGTGTCTGCCTGACACAGCCACAGGCTATAGACAATCTGTTACCAGCTCCCCAGCCCGATACCCTCCCCCTGAACCATTCTTCTCATGGTTCTTTCTTTCTTTCTTTCTTTCTTTCTTTCTTTCTTTTTGTTTGTTTGCCTCCAGGGTTATTGCTGGGGCTCAGTGCCTGAACTATGAATCCACTGCTCCTGGCAACCTTTGTTTTTTGGATAGGACAGAGAGAAATTGAGAGAGAAGGGGAAGATAGAGATAGAGAAAGATAAACAACTGTAGACCTGCTTCACTACTTGTGAAGCAAAGCCCCCTGCAGGTAGGGAACCAGAGGCTCAAACTGGGATCCTTGAACAGGTCCTTGCACTTTGTACTATGTGTGTTTAACCCAGTGCACCACTGTCCAACTCCCTTTTTTTTTCACATTGCTTTGTAGTTGTTATTGATGTCGTTGTTGTTGAATAGGATAGAGAGGAATGGAGAGAGCAGGGGAAGACAGAGAGGGAGAGAGAAAGATAGACACCTGCAGTTCTGCTTCACCACCTGTGAAGCGACCCCCCTGCAGGTGGGGACCCAGGGGCTCAAACTGGGATTCTTACGCCAGTCCTTGCACTTTGCACCACGTGTGCTTAACCCACTGAGTTACCGCCCAACTCCCCCAACTCCAACTTTTAAAAAATAAATATTTTAGTAGTCTGGGAGGTGACTCAGTGGATAAAGCACTGGATTTTCAAGCATGAGGTCCCTAGTTCAATCCCAAGCAGCACATGTAACAGAGTAATATCTGCTGTTCTCTCTCTCTCTCTCTCATCCTATCTTTCTCATTAATACATTAATGCAACCTTTAAAAATGCTTTATTTATTTATTTATTTATTGGATAGAGACAGAGAGAAATCAAAAAGGAAGAGGGATCCAGAGAAGGAGAGAAAAAAAGAGACACCTTCAGACCTGCTTCACTACTCCTGAACCTTCCTCCCTATAGGTAGAGACTGGAGGCTTGAACCTGGGTCCTTGAGCATGGTAATGTGTGTGCTCAACCAAATTAGACCACCACCTAGTCCCAAACATTCTCATTTTGACATTCTCTGTTTTTTAAGCTATGCTTTTATTTATTATGAGATAGAGGTGCACATGGAGAGAGAGAAGCCAAAGCACCCCTCCAGTACATGCAGTGTCAGGGATAGATCCAGGAACCTTAGGTATGCAAGCTCTGTGCTCCACTAGCTGAGCAAATTTCCCAGGTACATGATCTCACACCTTTTCATGCCCCCTCAACCCCTCTGCAGTCAAGTTCATTGGTCTCCTTGTTGTTCCCCAAGCATGAGAAGTTCAGTTTAGCCTTTAGTCTTCTTGTCAATGACCCTGCTTCCCTCTGCCATCTTAGTGACCACAGCCTCACTAACTTTGGGTCTTTACCCAAATGTTTCCTGAACTGGAAGCTTCCCCAAACCCACTTATATGAACCTATGTATATATACTGTATATACACACATACACAAACACTTTTTTAAAATTATTAAACCAGAGCATTGCACAGCTCTAGCTTATGGTGGTGCTGGGGATTGAAAATGGGACCTCAAGCAGGAGAGTCCTTTTTCTTTGTAATATTTTATTTATTTAATGAGAGATTATGCATAGATAGATAGATAGATAATGATAGATGAGAGATGACCCACCTGCAGGGGAAAAGCTTTGTAAGTGGTGCAGCAGGAGTGCAGGAGTCTCTCTCTCTCTCTCTATATATATATATATATATATACATATATATATATATATATATATATCCCTTCCCTCTCAATTTCTGGCCGTCTCTATCCAATAAATAAATAAAAGATAATAAAAATATGAAAAACATATATGATAAATGGTAGGTAGATAGATAGATAGATAGATAGATAGATAGATAGATAGATAGATAGATAGATAAAGATACCAGAGCCCTGCTCAGTTCTGGCTCATGGTGATTGACCATGGGACCACAGAGCCTCGGGCATGAAAATCTTCTGTGGAACCATTATGTTCTCTTCCGTGCCCTGACTGTTCAATTATTGCCCTCTAGTTGTTTTGAAATCCATTCTGGCTCAAGAAAGGAGACACTGTTCAATGTTTGGTGTTGTATTCCAACCTTAGCAGGTCCTGATGTCTAACACCTAGTACCACTATGTCTGTCTGCTGATAAAACTCGGCAATCCACTAGATTTTTTTTGTGGCTTGGTTGTAGAATAAAAATCTAAAAAAAGAATTTTAGAGGGGTTGACTGATGACATATCTTCTTGAGTGCACACATTACCATGAGAGGAAGCCAGGTTCTATCCCCCAGCCCCCACCTGCAGGAGGGGAAGTGGTAAAGCAGTACTGCAGGTGTCTTTTTTTCTCTCTTCCTCTCTATCTCTTTCTCCCTTCTTAATTTCTTTCTGTCCTATTAAATTTTTTAAAAAGGAAGGAAAAAATGACCATCTGAAACACTGGATTCATCATGCAGGCACCAAGCTCCAGCAATAAGTAACCATGGTGGTAATACTAAGTTAAAAAAATTTTTAAGTAGGTAGCAATCAAGACTTATTATTATGCAGATAATAAGATGAGGGTGGCTGGGAGGAGGAGGGTTACTTAGGATTAGCTTTGAATCAGGCAGCAAAAAAAAAATAAAATAAAATTCAAGGTTTCGACCTCCAGCAAGAACTTGGAGGACACACAGCCCACAGTGCTGATTCAGGGCTGATCTTTATGCTGTAACAGCCAGCAGAGGAGAGCGTGTTTGACACCCCGGCCTATAAATCCAGGAGCCTGACAAGAATACAAGCTGGAGGGGAGCCACGTGAGGAGCCCACACACAAAGCCCAGAGAGTCCTCAGAAAACAGCTCTGGGTCCACTCCAACACCGAGATAAATCAGAGATGGGAGCCTTGAGGTTCAATGCCAATGAGGATACCTACAGTATTTTTGGTTGGAAATAGCCCACCAGGCTCATAAAATCTCAATGAAGAGATCAAACATAGAAGGCCTTGTTTTAAGCAGTGTGGCAACCTGGTGGGTTCTGCAAGAGAAATATGGTGGTGAAATATTACCCCTGGTAGGTAAATGAGCTGTCTCTTGAGGCATGCTGTCGAAAAGAAAGAAGCTTAAAAGGCTGAAGCTGTGAGGTACATCACAGGTAGAAACAGAGTCCCAGAGCTGGAACCTGAATAATAATAATAATAATAATAATAAACCTAGTAGGTCAGTGAAATAGCTCAGTGGGATAGTGTGCTGCTTTGCGATGCTTGTGATCCAGGTCTGAGTCCTGCCCCCATGGCATTGCAGGAAGCTTTGGTGCTGTGGTCTCTCTCTACAACCCCCCTCCCCTGCCATCAGTTTCTATCTAAAACAGAAAGGAAAAAAAAGAAGAGGCCTAGGTGATGGCTCACCTGGTTGAGCACATGTGTTACAAGGACCTAGGTTCGAGTCCCTGGTCTCCACCTGCAAGGGGAAAGATTTGCAAGTAGTGAAGCATTGCTGTATGTCTATTTGGGGCTGGGTGTTGGCACACCTGATTGAGTGCACATGTAACAGTGAGCAAGGACCTGGGTTCAATCCCCCCGTGCCCACCAGCAAGGGGAAAGCTTTGCAAGTAGTGAAACAGAGCTGCAGGTGTTTCTCCTTCTCTCTCTGGCTCCCTACTACACTCTCAATCCAATAAATAAAAGTAAATGAATAAATAAATAAATAAATAAATAAAAACTAGGCTTGATAATTGCTTAAGAAATGAGGATGTTGGGGGCCAGGTAGTGGCAAATCTGGTTGAGCACACATAGTGCAATGCATGAGAACCCAGGATTAAGCCCCCTGGTCCTCCCTAACAAGAGAAGCTTCACAAGCAGTGAAGCAGCGCTGCAGGTCTCTCTCTCTTTTTCTTCCCTCTGTCTCCCCCTTCCATCTCAATTTCTCTGCCTCTATTTATGCACTGGGTCCAGGTTTGAGACCAGATCCTGTCACACTGGGAGATGCTTTGGTGTTATGGTGTCATCTGTCATTCCTACTATCCTCTCTGTCTCTGTTTCTCGCTATCTGAAAAAGTTGGCCTGGATAGGTGAAGCCCCAGAAACCACATCAAGTGAAAAGGAAAGGAAAGAAATTAAAAGAAAAAAATAAATGAATTTAAAAATAGGAAAGAACACAGAGCCAAGACAGGGGTGGTTTATCAGCAGAGCACAGACCTTGCATGTGTGAGGCCATAGATTTGATCTCAAGGCACCATATAAAAAAATAAAACTGGGGCTGGGGAGACAGCATAATGGTTATGCAGGAAGACTTCCATGTCTGAGGTGCCAAAGGTCTCAGGTTCAATCCCCAGCACCACAGCCAGAGCTAAGCAGTGCTCTAATTAAAATAATAATAATACTTTTAAATAAAACTAAGTAAGATGAACATTGTGAAATGCTAGACATCTGTGGTATACTCAAGCTCTAAGACACAGAAAATTTGAAGGAGTAAATGAGAGAGCATTCTCAAGGTTTGCTACATGTTGAGTTAATTTTTGCATATTTTACATGAACTAAGATCACATGGCATTTATATCCCACACCCACATAATGTCATAGCATTTCCCCACATCACTAAAATGTTAATATAAAGATGACCTTAATAGCTGATTTCTATTCCAGCATGCGGATGCACCACGGTTTAACTCCAGCCCTTCAACATTTGAGCAGTTTCCAATGTTTCTTAATCACACCAGGACATTGATCTCTCTGTCTCTGATTATATCCTTAAGCGGAATTCCTAAGAGCAGACTCACTGGGTGAAAGGGTATGGTTTCTTTATTCCCCTTTCTTGATGCAGCCTGTCTGACTCCCTCCAGAATCTTGCCCCAATTTTCATCCCTCCTTGCTGTGTGTGAAAACAGTCTTTACACTTTGAACCAGGCTCTTTGGCATCACAGTAGGATACCCAGAACTCTAGCCAGTCCCCTGATGGGGTTTAGAAACCAAGAAGCAGGGCAGTCTTTCTGACAGGCTGCAGATCTACAGGGGACTGGTCTGTCCAATACTTTGGGGGGAAAAAACACCTTTTCTGGATTCCCAAAAGGCATCCAGAATTAGAATATAAAAACACCATTATGATATAAAGAGCATGCCAAACTTAACAAGAAGACGACAAATAACCCCATCCAAAAATAGGGAGAGGACATGGACAGAATATTCACCACAAAAGAGATCCAAATGGCCAAGAAATACATGAAAAATGCTCCAAGTCTTTGATTGTCAGAAAAATGCAAATAAAGACAATGAGATATCACTTCACTCCTATGAGAATGTCATACATCAGAAAAAGTAGCAGCAGCAAATGTTGGAGAGGATGTGGATGGGGTCAAAGAAGCCCTCCTGCACTGCTGGTGAGAATGTAAATTGGTCCAGCCTCTGTGGAGAACAGTCTGGAGAACTCTCAGAAAGCTAGAAATAGACCTACCCTATGATCCTGCAATTCCTCTCCTGAGGATATATCCTGAGGAACTTAACACACCCATCCAAAAAGATCTGTGTAGATATATGTTCTTAGCAGCACAATTTGTAATAGCCAAAACCTGGAAGCAACCCAGATGAGTGGCTGAGCAAGTTGTGGTATATATGCACAATGGAATACTACTCAGCTATTAAAAAAGGTAACTTCACCGTTTTCAGTTGATCTTGGATGGAGCTTGAAAAAATCACGTTAAGTGAAATAAGTTAGAAACAGAAGGATGGATATGGGATGATCTCACTCTCTGGTAGAAGTTGAAAAAAAAAAATCAGAATAGAAAACACAAGTAGAACCTGAACTGGAATTGGTGTATTCCACCAAAGTAAAAGACTGTGGGGTGGGTGAGGGGTAGGATACAGGTCCATAAAGGATGACAGAGGATCTAGTGGGGGTTGTATTATTATATGGAAAATGGGGAAATGGTATGCATGTATAAACTATTGTATTTACTATCGAGTGTAAAACATTAATTCCCCAATAAAGAAATTAAAAAAAAAACATTATGAAAAAATAATGTCCCAAGTATGCTTGGATATTTTCTGAAAGAAAGCTCTAGTTCCATAAAGCAACTTTCTCTACTTTGAGCAAAGCACCTCAAACTGCTCTGGGAGCATATCAGTAGTTCATGGATTTCAGGTTGGTTTAAGTAGCAAGACTTCTGGGGACAAGGAAGATAGTATAGCAGTAATGCACCGGACTTGCATGGAAGAGGTTCCCAGGTTCCATACCCAGCACCAACCAATAGCCAGAGCTGAGCAGTACTCTGGTGGAAAGGAGGGGAGGGGAGGGGAAGAGAAGGGAGGAAAGGGAAGGGGAAGAAAAAAGAGGGGAGGGGAAGGGGAGGGGAAGAGAGGGGAGGGGAGGGAAAAGGTAGGAATGGGGAGAACTCAGAAAGCACTGCTTCCATAAGCACTCATCCTAAAGAGCACAGCCCAGTCCCCATGTTTTCAGGAACCCACTGAATGGAAGTGGAGGCAATTCTCTTGGGGTAAAATTAGCTTACAGTGGCAGAGGGGAGGCTGGGCAGACCACAGAGACCCATGGCTTAGTCACAGCCCTGGTATGTCTCCATGTGACAGAAGAGATAGTCAAACTGGATGTGCCACCCTTGGGTTGGCACACAACTCGTTCTGTGATAAATGACAGCAACAGCAGTATGATTGTCCATCGCTAGAATGAGAATCATAATAGCAGTGGTATTTATAGTACCAGAGAGCTAGAGATGGCTGCCATCATGATTGTAAGATTATAAGGAATTGGGTCAGCATCAATGCAGAGCTTCTATAAGAAAGAACATGGACAAGAGGCCCATTGTCTACAAAACTGTCAGGTTCCAAAATTTGCAGTGAAAGGGGGCTGGCAGAATTGGGAAAGAAGTTGCAAACACAGAACAAACATCACAGAGATGAAAACAACACACGAGAGAGCTGATAGAAAAATAGAAAAGGAGACACCGAGACAGGAGAAACTTGGATAAACAGGTGAGAAATGAAAGCAGAGCTACTGACAGGAGAGATCAAATAACAGACGTAAAAGAGATAAAGGAAATATAGTACAAGACTCCCCTATAACACACAAGCTGTGTTGGTAAAGAAAAATATCTTTCCTTAGAAAATTTTATTTATTTATTGTGTAGAAACGAAGAGAAATCAAGAGGAAATAGAGGAGATAAAGAGGGAAAGAGATAAAGAGACACCTGCAGCCCTGCTTCACCACTTGTAAAGCTTCTGCCCTGCAGGTAGGGACGGGGGGCTTGAACCCAGGTCCTTGCACACTGTGATATGTGCACTTAACTGAGTGAGACACTACCTGATAGTAAAGAGTATAGAGCTCAGGGAGACTAGCCCAGAGTTATCAATCCTGACAGTGCCTTATAAAGTGACTGGACTTTAAAAACAACAAATCTGAGGCTGCCTTGAGCATCAATCTGGTCATCATTGTGCATCTGAATGACAGCAAAGCTTTTTCCTCTTTTGAAAAATAAAAGACATAAAGAGCCCTTTGAAAACCATTGACAAGTTCAACTCCAAGAGAAAAAAAAATACCTTGCATTTAGATTTCTCCACAGAAACATTTGACATTTGAGAACATAGGAGAAGTACCTAAATATTCCCAAGGACTCATAACCTGTGACAAGATTTATCTATGTCAATTAGCTTTCAAGACTAACAGCCATGGCTAACCAGTTTTGAAACTGCGAAAGTCCAAGGATCTTTGTCCTATAGCGTTTCATTTCTTTTCTTTTCTTTTCTTTTCTTTTCTTTTCTTTTCTTTTCTTTTCTTTTTTTTCTTCCAGAGTTATTGCTGGGGCTCAGTGCTTGCACTACAAATCCACGGTTCCTGGAAGCCATTTTTCCCATTTTGTTGCCCTTGTTGTCATGCATGTTGTACTTGTTATTGTTATTGTTGTCATAGCTGTTGTCCTTGTTGGATAGGACAGTGAAATTGAGAGAGGAGGAGAAGACAGGAGGAGAGAAAGATAGACACCTGCAGACCTGCTTCACCGCTTGTGAGACAATCCCCTGCAGGTGGGGATTTGGGGGCTTGAAACGGGATCCTTAAGCCAGTCCTTGCGCTTTGTGCCACATGCGCTTAACCTGCTGCGCTACTGCCCAGCACCCCCCCAGCCTTTCTTAAGGGAATTTCCAGAAGAAATTGAAGAACAAACAAACTGATTGTGACTCTTGACCATATGCACCTGTAAGTAAGCAGGCTAGCAAAATAACTCACTTGGATAGGGTGTGTCTTTGCTATGTGCGCAACCCAGGTTCAAGCCCTGCTTCCGTTCATTGAAGGAAGCCTCAGTGCTGTGGTCTCTCTCTATTTTTGTCTCTTTGTCTATGAAATAGAAAAAAAAATGCATGAAACTGTGAGCAAATAAAGGAATCATGTGTCGGGTTTTCATGAGAGGTATTTTATGCAGTAAAAATACAGAACTAATCTAGGTAATAAAAAATGGACAAGAAAACAAAGAAGGAAGAGATGTCATTTTGCTATTTTCCTGCTCTATTCTTCTTCTAGTGTTTGCCCTTCTTCCGTAGTCAGTCAACAGCGTCAGGTTGAAAGCTGTCAGGAGCTGCTTGTTGCTGGCTTTGAAAGTGACTGGGACCCATGTGGATTCAGTCAGCTAGGAAGGATCGTCAGTTTCCCCAATGAATGGGTACTCACGGAATGCACCACGAGAAGGTCGATCCAATGCATCCATCCTGCTCTATAACAGGTCAGAACAAGAGATATAACTTAAAAGTGAGAAATTAACCAATTGAGGTCTATTCAAAGTACTAAGAGCCTAGTGATGGGACCAAGAGGTAGCTCACCCAGTAAAATCTGCACTAACCATGCACAAGGCCCTGAATCTGAACCCCAGCACCACACAGGAGCACCATGAACAGCACCAGGATAACTCATTGGATTGTGCAGTCATATTACTGTACCCCCTTCTCTTAAGTAAATGGATATTTCCTATATCCTTTTTCATTTCTTTTCCAACAGCATTACTGCTTGGTGCCTGCACAAGGAATCCACTGCTCCTGGCAGTCATTTTTCCTTTTTTATTATAGGACAGTAAAAAATGACAGAGATGCTAGGCATAGAGAGAGATAGAGACACCTACAGACCCACTTCACCAATCATGAAGCTTTCCCCTTGTAGGTGGGAAAAGGGAGTTTGAACCAGGTAATGTGTGTGCTCAACTAGCTGTGTCACCACCCAGCCCTGCTAAGTAAATGAATAAAAGTTTTAAATGGGGATAGTTGGGCCCAGGATCTCACTCATCAGTGCGGCACATGTGCGAGGTCCTGAGTCCATCCCTTAGTCACATCATACATAATGCTTCTTGGTCTTTCAAATGTAAACTTCAAAGAAGTTGTCACTGATTGAACTTGGGAAACTAAGGGGAAGGTAGGAAAGACAAAGGAACCAGAAACATATTTCAGTTTATGACTATTCATAGATTCTATGTGAAGAATAGGGATCATGGAAATTAGACTAAAATTGTATTTAATTTTATGAAAGTAACAACTAGAATAAAAGTACTAACCCTCCTAAATAATAGAGGAACTCCACTGAGAGAGGAGAGATGATAGAATAAAATACTTAAAAAGAAGCAGTGTTCAAAAAGGCCCACATAAAATAAACCGAAAAAAAATAAGCCCGAGCATTTGCAGCAATATGAAGATGAGCCTCAATCATTATTAAAAGCAAAAGGTTTTGAGAGGATTTGACAAAGAAAATCCAAATTGTATACTGGGAATGAGAAAGACATGTAAAAAAATGTTATTAGAAATAAAAGACTAGACATTGGCATATGAGGTAAATACAAGTAAAACAAAAGTGGGGTTTATGATATTAATATTAGACAAGAGGTCACTGAGACAAAAAAAGCATTAAATAATCCAAAGAAGTGCACTTTATAATGCTAAGTGGCACAATTCACAATGAAGGTACAGCAGTAATGAATACTGATGTATCTGATTACAAAGCAACATTCCTAAAGAGAAATTGTTAGACATATAGGAAAATATAAATATACCTATATATAGGTATAATAAATTATATAGGCATCTCTGTACATATAGACATGATTCATATATTATGCAGCATGTAATATAAAGACTCATTCATATACATAAGTTATCTATAATAGACAAAACCCTGTCAGCTACAGAACACTATAACCTAATTCTGTCAGTTTACCAAAAAGCAAGTTGACAAAGCAACATAAATCTTTGGTCCTTAATACCCACTAACACCACCTCTGGTAGTCTTCAGATATACTTACTCACAAGCAAAATGGCACAGACAAGGTATTTATTCCAGTGCTGTTTCTAAAAGTGTGACTTTTCTCTTCACCAGTAGAGGACTAGTTAAATAAGTTATTATATAACACTTTAGTAAACCATGCAGTAAAGAAAGAAGAATGAGAACCTTTATGAACTGGTGGAAAGAATTCCAGTATATATCCATTTTAAGTTAAAAAGAAAAATCAGCAAAGACTGTAATATAGCACTTTCTGCATAAGAGAGATAAGTGTGTATAAATTCTTATTTGTTTGTGCCTGAAGAGACTGTGAAGTCTTTTCAGATTCTTGATAAATGGTCAAATCAGGTTCCACTGTCCTTCAATTTACCTGAAAATCAGCAAAAAAGATTTTTTGTTTTATCTCTAAGTGTTCAATGTTCCTCTGCACACAATGAATATGGGCCCAACTAAACAACCTACATCAATCAAGCATGCTTCCACCTTTTAACCTTGGCACTAGAGTTAAAGACAACTTAACCAGCCCAAAGTGGAGGCACTTACGCTTAACCCCACGTCACCAAGACTTCATTCCAGTTTCAGCATCTCCCAGAAATGGATTCTTAAGCCGATCAATCAAGAATCATCTAGGGGCTGGGAGCCAGTTCACCCAACAGACCACATAATTTTAGCATGCAGAAGGGACCATCCTTGAGCCCCCAGTATATGAGAACACCACACACAGCACCAGGGTAAGCTTCATCATTAGTAGAGTAGTGGAGTGATGCTATAGTGTCTTTCCTTTTCTTTCTCTCTCCATCTTTTCTTGTCTCTATCTGCTATTAAAAAGGAAAGGGGGAGCTCATAAAAATGGTAGAATCAAGCAGTTTCAAAGCTCCAGTGAGAAAAGAAAAAAGAGCAGGGGGAAAAAAAGCATCTAGCCAGCACCATTGAGTTACCTGTCTGACAGCCCTTTTACTCCCTTGAAGGAAAGGAGCCTTGGAGCCTTATACTAACCAGCCACATTTTTGCTATTATAGCATCTTGGTTCCCAACCCCTCTTGACTATGTCTGTTTTTGTAATCTAATGATAAACCACACACACACACACACACACACACACACACACACACACACTATATATATATATATATATATATAGAGAGAGAGAGAGAGAGAGAGAGACAGAGAGAGAGAGAGACAGAGATACAGAGAGACAGAGAGAAATTGAGAGGGGATGGAAAGATAGAGAGGCATAGAGGGGGCCGGGTGGTGGCCCACCCAGTTAAGCTCACATAAGTACAAAGTGCAAGGACCCATGCAAAAATCCATGTTCAAGCCCCACTCCCCCACCTACAGGGGGGGACACTTCACAAGCAATGAAGTAGATCTGCAGGTATCTTTCTCTCTCTCTTGCTATCTCCCCTCCCCTCAAAATTTCTCCCTGTTCTATCCAATAAAACTGAAAGAGGGGGGAAAAAAGACCAATGGATTTGCAGAGCTGACACCAACCCCAACAATAACCCTGGAAGCAAAAAAAGAGAGAGGAAGAGAAACAGAGAGACACCTGCAGCACTGCTTCACCACTTGTGAATCTTTCCACCTGCAGGGGGTAGAGGGGCAGGGGCTTGAACCTGGGTCCTTGCACACTGTAATGTGTGCACTTAACCAGGTGCACAACCACCTGGCCCCCAACTATAAGTCTTTCATTTTGTACAAACCACCCCCACCACCACAACCAAAGTTTCATTCTATCTGCTATGTCCTATGCTGCCTGACTCATAAATTGTTGAAGCAGATGAATAAGACTTTCTAGGTTAACATAGTTTTTTGTTTTCTAACACTTGAAAGTCAAATTATTCTCAAAGTCTAGACCTGAGCAGTGAAGTGAGGCTATGGCTTGGTAAGTGGCTTACTTAAATTGAAAGAAGCTTTAAGTGTAAAAATACACAGCAGGTCCCAAAGACATTAAATCTTAAAAAAAAATCATAAAAGATCTCATTAATTTTTATATTAATTACACGTGTAAATGATCTTATCTTAGATGTACACTATTAAAGTTAATTTCACCCTTTTATTTCTGCCTTTCTAACAAGGTTACTGGCACATTTATAACTCCATCTGTGCTCCTGGAGATTTCTCAGAATGATAGAAATGGGTCTATTCTGTGACCCAGCAAATTCTCTCCTAAGGATTTACCCAAAGAGCTCTATTGAAAGAGATATATGTACACCCCTTTTCATAGCCACACAGTTTGTAATAGCCTGAACCAGGGACAACCAAGTTGTCTAATGACAGATGAGTAATTAAGAAAATTATGGCCTATACACAATGGAATACCACTCAGCTCCTAGAAATGATTATTCTCTTTTTCCCTATCTTTGATGGACCTTGAAGAAATCATGTTAAGTGAGATAAGCCAGAGGGATGAATACCAGATGACAGAGGTGATGCTTAAGAAGCAAAGAAAAGATGGAAACGGAGTGAAGCTTGGACAGGGTGCAGTGTATTGCAGCAAAGCAAAAGATTAGAGGGAGGTGGGGGTGGCGAGGGTGTTGAGTATCCAGTGCATCATGGTGAAGAGAGCTTGGGTTGGTGGTGGGAGTGATGTAAAGATACCTACCATAAGAGATAAGAAACTGCACCCATGTATCAACAACTAGCCTATAAACCACTATTTCTCCCAATGCAATAATAAGAAATTAAATGAGAAAAAATTGCATCTTTGCCTGTTTCTATTTCCACTGAATGGTGTTGCTCTGAGTGGTAGAAGCTGGTTGAGGTTGTGATGCAAGTCTGGAAACCTCCTGTCCTCCTAGGGCACTTGTTTCACTCTCACCCAGCAGGTGAAAGGGAGCTCCAGGGACTGGGATCCACCATGTTCTCTGCCCAGTATGGTGCTATTGACTGGGACATGAGCAGGGGTGGATTTTTTGAGTAGCCTGGTTGTCTAACAACAAGCAAGTCTAAGATGCCCCTGAATTACCACCATTTCTCAATTGAGATTTAGGCAAGTCAGCAGGCAAATACATTTCTGCAGTCAGGAAAGCAGTCAGGAGAACAGGACTGTCTGACATGATCCCAAGGAAGAAAGTGACTTGAGGGTCAACTGGACTGAAGGAAGATGACAACTGTCAGGACTCTACTAATTATAAAATAAATGATGGTGCACCTACTTAAGCACTCATGTTACAGAGTGCATGGACCCAGTTTCAAGCCCCTGGTTCCCACCTCAAGGGGGAAGCTTCATGAATGGTGAAGCAGGGCTGCAGGTAGCTCTCTGCCTTTCTCCCTCTCTCTAATATCCTTCCCTTCTCAATTTCTCTGTTACTATCCAATAATAAAAATATTTTTTAAAAGAAAGAAATGGATAGTGATCAGGGATTATATTTTAAAATAATGAATGATTATGAAAACTCACTATATCTAGGTTTTGGGACTTTGTTAGGAAGTGAACTGCCTGGAATGGAGTTAGAGAATACTATGAAAGGAAAGGTCTCACCTGAGTAATGAAGCTGAAGGGTTGTCATTCCACATCTGAAGTCTCTGACATAGTCTGAAGTGAAGCATGCTGAAGTGGTACTCATTGTGTTGATTAGGTTGGGGTCAGCGGATGCAATATTATTTGGTATTAATTAAGAGAAGCATGCAGGAAAGTGTGCCCCAGCCTAAGGTTCCAGGACTGAGGGAAATATATGCTCTATAGTGGAAATGTTTGGCTCCTACTGTTCTAGGGTTCAAAAAGACAATAGATAGTTATTGTTATAATCACATTGTCTGGTAATTGGGTTAACTCTGAACAATCCCTTTGTTAGGATCTGCTGTATAATACCCAACAGCACCATAATTTATGTCCTTTGACATTATTTGTATATAGCTGTGCCACCGGTTGCTTTTGTTCTCCCTGGTCTAGGCTTTTGAGAGTGTCAATATATCAAAGACTCAGCCTATGTATTAAAAAGACTCAGTCTGTGCTTTAGAAAGTTTGCAACATACAATCAATTTTTCCTCCTCTCATATTAATTAAAGTGATTTATATAACTAAAAATTAATAGGAGTATACATAAACACCATTCCCACCACTGAAAGACTGTATCTCATCCCAACCCCCACTCGCCCACCTCCCCCTGCCACCCTGGGAAGCCAAATATCAGCCCTCATCCTCACCCCAGGGATTTTACTTTGGTGCCCAACTCCAGATTTAGTCAAATCCTGCTTTTACTTTCCCTTTCTGTTCTTTCTAAACTTCTCTTGATGAGTGGGATCATCCCATACTCATCTTTATCTTTCTGACTTAGCTCACTTAACATAATTCCTTCCAGCTCTCTCCAAGATGGGTCAGAGTGCTGGGGCTCACATGGGGTGGCTCCAGCCAGGAGGCAAGCCACCGATCTTCCCTCACTAGCTCAAGGGCTCAGTGATTCAGAAAGGAAGACTCAGGGAGTATTTTGGTACAAACACTCAATTTATTGGAGGGTGGGTTTGGGTATATATAGAAAGTTAAACAAATAACATTTTTCAAATGCGTCAGAAATTACAGGTTTCTTAAAGGTCAGCTTGCCCCTATGGGGCTGGTATGACAAGAATTGATTGGATACATAAAGGTCAAGACAATCAGTCTCCATGTTGCAGGCAAGGCATCCAAAAGCATTTGAGAGAAGCACAGGGTTAAACCAGTAAGGTGAGATAGAGAGAAGAAAAACAAGGCTTGATGTAAATCATAGATATCAAAGAACACAAGGAAATAAGATATTGGGGCTTTCTCTGTCTGGTGTTAGGGGTGTATCTCTGTCAAGTGTTAGGTGTGTGTTCTCCTTTGTGATCAAAAGGTGAAGTGGATGTGTGAACTTTGAGTGACTCTCATGAACTTTGAGTGAACCTTAAAGCAGGCTGCCATGTGGCCTGCTGCTAGCAGGGAAAAACTAAGTGTGAGAGGCCTGTAGGATTTCTGTGAGCTTGAGAGACTAACAAGGAGAAACTGAGTCTGGGAGACTTTGCCCTCTTGGCTCATCTCTATGAGGAGAGAGGCTAACAAGTGGGGTGTCTTTCCAGACCTCCATCTGAAGATGGAAGAGCTTCCCTAAGCTCTACCAAGCTTTCACATAGTCCAACATCAGAGAAAGTGGGTTCATTGTTCTTAATCGCTGCATAGTATTCCGTTGTGTATATATACCACAACTTTCACAGCCACTCATCTGTTGTTGGGCACATGGGTTGCTTCCAGGTTTTAACTATTACGAATTGTGCTGCTATGAACATAGGTGTACACACATCTTTTTGATTGGGTGTTATGGAGTCCTTGGGGTATATCCCCAAGAGAGAAATTACTGGGTCATGTGGTAGGTCCATGTCTATCCTTGTGAGAGTTCTCCAGACTGCTCTCCACAGAGGCTGGACCAGTTTACATTCCCACCAGCAGTGCAGAAGGGTTCCTCTGTACCCACAGCCTCTCCAGCATTTGTTGCTGCTGTCCTTTTTGTTGTATGCCATTCTCACAGGGGTGAGGTGGTATCTCAATTTTGTCTTTATTTGCATTTCTCTGACAATCAGCAGCCTGGAGCAATTTTTCATGTGTTTGTTAGCCTTTTGGATCTCTTCTGTAGTGAATGTTCTGTTCATATCCTCTGCCCATTTTTGGATGGGGTCATTTGCTTTTTTATTGTAGGCTTTGTTTTAGAAGGAAGCTTAAGATATAGTCCATTAAGACACAGGGGGTCAGGGACTGGGTGGTAATGTACCTAACTAATAAAGCACACACATTACCATGCACAAGGATGAGGATTCAAGTCCCTTTTCCCCACCTGTAGGGGGGAACTTCATGAGTGATGGATCCCTGTTACAGGCTATCTCTCCTTCTTTGTCCCTCTCTGTTTCCCCCTTCTGATTCATTTTCTCTGTTCTACCAAATAAAAGAAAGAGAAAAATGGCCACTTGGAGCAGAGGATTTATTATGCAGGCACAGAGCCCCAGTGATAAAATTGATGACCAGAAAAAGTTAATAAAAAATTTTAAAGCCTAGGTGGTCATGCTCAAGGAGGTCAGTAGATGTGAAGGTCTTGAACCCCTCTCTAAATCCAAATATAATTCATACTTCTTTTTTTAAAACATTTTTATTCATTGAATAAAAACAGAACTCAAGAAGGAAGGGGAGTTAGAGAGGGAGAAATAAAGGCACTTACAGCCTTGCTTTACCACTCATGAAATTTTCCTCTTGCAGGTAGGGACTGGGGGCTTGAACCCAGGTCATTGTTCATTAAAATGTGTGTGTGTTCTACAACATGCATCTCCACTCAGCCCCTCATAGTTATCTTTTTTTATTTATAAAATAAAAATACCAACAAGACCACAGGATAAGGGGGGTACAATTCCACACAATTCCCACCACCAGAGTTTCATATCCCCTCCCTTCCCCTTTCCTAATCTTTATTCCTCTGGGAGCATGAACCCAGGATCATTATGGGGTGTAGAAAGTGGAAGGTCTGGCTTCTGTAATTGTTTCTCCACTGAACATGAATGTTGGCAGGTCAATAAATACTCCCAGCCTGGTTCTATCTTTCCCTAGTTGGGCAGGACTCTGGAGAGGTGGGGTTCCAGGTCACATAGCTGAGGTCTTCTGTCCAGGGAAGTCAGGCTGATGTCATGGTAGCATCTGCAACTTGGTGTTTGAAAAAGCATTAAGATATAAAGCAGAACAAATTGTTTAATAATCAGGAACCTAAAGGAAAGAATATAGCAGATGAGTTTGGGGATCTCCATTTTGGAAAAAGCTATTTTAGGTATATTCCAAGTGAACCATGACTTTACTAATTTCTGCCAGAGCACAACAGCTTACACACACATACACATACACACACACACACACACACACACACACACACACACACACACACACACACCACTTCCACAGACATAAAGGAAATGTTCTCTGAAACCAGAGAAATGGGGAGGTTGATCTGATTATAGCTCCTGCCTCCACTGCATATTTGTATGTCAATAAACAAGTGCTTTTCCTCCTCCTGCTGGGAAGACAACATTTCTGTGACTCTAGGCACTGGGTCCAAATTTGGTCTGGGGTGCTGCAGTGATCTCATAGATCACTGGGGGAAGGCAAATAAGACCTTTGAATTTCCCTGGGCTGAATGTTGCTTTGTTACCAGCTCTCCAAGTCTCTCCTTTGAAGGAATACATACACATCACCTCTGCTCCCATTTCACTGGACAAAACAAATCCCTAATTTCACTGTCAATGGGGAGGGACAATCTTTCAGTTGCCCAGAAAGAGAACAATATTTACTGAATAACACAAGTGCTCATGATGATGCAGAAGGAGAATTAAGTCCAACAGGAAGACTCTACAGTCCCTTGTGAGCTATTAGCAAATGCATGGCAGGCATTAACAATTTTCTGTATCACAGTCAAAGCACCATAAACAGAGCCCAGAAAGATTCTTGCCTCTGCAGTCTCCTTAAAAGGCCTCTCTTTTAGCATGCTAATCATTAAAACATAGGGCACTTGGGGGCCCAGAAGGTCAAAAGGAAGTTATCTGCAGTCAGGGAGCTAGCTCAGTAAGAGCACTAGCTAACTTGCCCAAGGTCCCAGAGGTTGCAAGGTCCCAGCACCACCTTATGCCAGAGTGGAATTGCACTCTGGTTTCTCTCCCTCCCTCCCTCCCTCCCTCCCTCCCTCCCTCCCTCCCTCCTTTCTTCTCTCTCTCTCTCTCTCTCTCTCTCTCAATAAGTCCCTTGTTTAAGATTCCTGCTTTTATCTAAATAAATCATGGTTCACCTGGTAGAGCACACAGTACCATGCATAAGGACCCATGCTCAGCCTCCTAGTCCTTATCTGAAGGGGAGAAGATTTGCAATCTGTGGAGCTGTGCTGCAGATGTCTCCTCCTCCCATCTGTCTCTCTAGCACTCTCCATGTCTCTCTGTCTCTTTGATAGAGGTATCAAAGAGAAAGAAAATGGCAGTGGGAGGAACAGTCACTGGGAATGGCACCAAACCCTGGTGGGGAAAAAAACGGAATGTATGTTAAGCCCACAGTCCCCTAATTCAGAGTTGCATGGTATGTATTTCATAAATTGTGTACCAAGTAATTTTCACATGTGTGGAAATGTCTACCACTTCCTCTCCCAGAGAGAAGTCAGTCTCTCTCTCTCTCTCTCTCTCTCTCTCTCTCTTTCGAATGCCTTCAGTCATTCCTCAGGTCGAATGATGCCAAAGCACAACCCTGTCTTGGTGTTTGCAGTGGAGAAAGAAAGATACTGTTCACAGTCCCCACGGCCCCCTTCCAGGAGGGGAACCAGGCATCCTTATCAGCTCCCTAGACCTGCCTGGACTTGGCCTTGTTAGCATTGCTACAGAGGGACTGGAGCTTATCCTCTGTCAAAACTAGGGGCGATTACTTCACTCTGGCCCTGAGTGTTGAAGATTATGAAGCAGAGACTAATAGGCACATTGTAGAGGCTTCATCCCACTCACCCCCCTCCAAAAAAAAAAAATATTTGTTTCTGCAAGTTCCTGAGATTTGAGCTTACTTACTGGATGAGCAAAGCTATGTAGAAATAATCCCAAACTGGCAAATTTAGGAAATGCTGGGTTTTTGCAGACTCATCAGGATATGTTCTCTCCATTTGGAGACAACTGGACCCAGTCTCATTTCTCTTGAGAAAGCATATATAGCAGTTACTCTACACGGAGAGCAAACCTTACCATTTAATTTAAAAAAATTAAGTTGGGGAATAGGTGGTGGTGTACCTGGTTGAGCACAGATGTTACCAGGAGCAAGGTCCCAGGTTTAGGCCCCCAGTCCCCCATCTACAGGGAGGAAGTTTCACAAGCAGTGAAGCAGGTCTATAGGTGTCTCCTCTCCTCCTTTCTGTCTCTCCCTCCCCTCTCAATTTCTCTCTGTTCTATCAAATAAAAATAGAAAGAAAAAAATGAAGAAAATGGCAACTGAGAGCATTAGAGTCATAGGGCCGGCACCAAGCCCCTGAACTAAACCTGGTGGCAAAGCAGCACACTGTCCATGTGAGTTATTTCACCTGCCTGATTCTCATACTAACTCCAGAAAATGGGAGTGTGGAAGTGGTACTGAGATGCAAAGACACAAAGATACAGCCCCAGCACTATACAGTCATCTCAATAGTGACAAATGTCTGGGCTTTATAAAAAAGACACCTCAGTGGTGCACCTGGTTAAGCACACATAGTACTAAGCACAAGGATCCAAGTTTGAGCCTCTGACTCCCCACCTGCAGGGGAGACACTTCATAAGCAGTGAAACAGTGAAGCAGGTGTCTATCTTTCTATCTACCTCTCAATCTCTCTCTCTCTCTCTCTCTCAATTTCTCTCTGTCCTATCCAATAAAATGAGCACCGGGAATAGTTAATTTGTAGTGTGGGCATTCAGCCCCAACAATAACCCTGGATGCAAAAAAAAAAAAAAAGAAAGAAAGAAAGAAAGAAAGAAAGGAAAAAGAACTGTCCATAACATCCTGTTCTGTTATTCCTGTTCCAATCTGGGGAACAAATGAATCTTATAACCACAGTGTTTCCAGAATTCTCTTAGTGCCTGTCACTATCTCTGCCACCAATAAAATGTTGGCAGAACATCTACCTGAGGGGAGCTATTATACTGGGCTCCCTCACCCCAATTAGGACTAGAGAAGCCAGCTTCTCCTAATGTGCTGAGAGGGTGAGGGATGAAATAAACCTCCTGAGGATGGACAGGCAGCTCAGACTCCTGACCAGGCAGCTCTCTGCAGGTGTCCACAGTTTTCATAAGATTATGGCACAGCCAGCTGTCCCAGAAAACACAATATTCCTGTGGTCCTCCTCCTGTTTCATTATCACCAGGGAGGATGTCGGCATTAAAGGAGCAGTGAGAAGTGGACAATTCACACATCTTTGAGTTTCTCAGCAATGCCAATGCCTGCTGTTGCCAAGGCTGCTGACTCCAAGCTTACTCTCATGGCAAGAAGAAGAAAAAGAAAAGTCCATCTACGGCCATACCACTCTGAACATGCCTGATCTCATCTGATTTCAGAAGCTAAGCAGGGTTGGGCCTGGTTAGTACTTGATGGGAGAAAAATCCGAGGCCCTGGGCAGCAGGGGAGCACATAGCTCACTTCATGCACTTCCTTTCTCCATGCCCCAGAGAGGGGCAGGAAGACAGAACTAAGAGGAAGAGACAGCAAGTATGCAGAAGCTCCACCTCCTACTTGCCAAAAGTCTTCAGAAGAAAAATTGGACACCCCTATAACTGGAGGTGACAGGCAAAAGACCCCAAAGAGCCCCTCTTCCTGCTCTGCCCTTCACTGGTTTCTGGCATGGAATGGCCCAGGGCCTCCCAGACTTCTCTGTATCCCCACAAGCCACAGGCAAGGTGCAGCTGGTAAGATCAAGAGCCTCCTGGTCCTAGGTAAGGGCCTGTCCCCACAGACACCTGGGCCACTTTTGTCTTTAATTTAGGGAGGGACTGAAGAGCTCAACTTTCACTTTGACCTCCAGACTTCAAGTAGTCCTAGTTCAATTATATTGCCTTCCTCCCAAAACTGAGCTTCTTCCCTTAGGTGCCTGTGTTGGTCAGGCTTCTCCAGAGAAACAGAGTAGACTGATAGTGGATAAGATAAGATAACATTAGATAGATAACATGGATACATATATAAATGGAGAGAGATTACTATGAAGAATTGACTTACATGATTATGAAAGCTGAAAATCTCCACAATCTGTGATCTTTAAATTAGAGAGATCCTTGAGCAGGTGGTAGAGTTTTTTCTGAATCTCAACAGCTGAGAACCAGCAACACTGTTGGATGGTGTAGGTGAAATAAAATGTTCCCCAACTACACAATAGACAATAGGTCTGTCTGCTGTTCCTACACTTCAGCAAACTGCAAACCTAGAGGACTAGAAATGTAACCAATTTGTTTCCCACAATGTAGCCAACCAAATTGTATGTTTCATTTTGTATTCACTTGTTATTTTGACAGCCCAGATTGGGTGTGGAACGTAATTAATCCACCTTATCCTTTGTCTTATATGTACCTTGATGACTCACAATGTGACCAATCCATTTGCACATTACCCTTGCACACACCTGATTGGTGCACCTTGTAACCAATCAAATGCATGCCACTCCTGGTTTGAAGGGTGTATAAGTGGTTTGCCAAATCAGGCAGGTGGTCTAGTGTGGCAGGAGTCTCTAGTCCCTGGCCTCTACGTGGTCACAGCCTCAGACTCCTCCTTTAGATTTGCTGCACAGTGGAGCTGAGACATTTGGAGCTCTAACACTCAGAGCTGTTCTGCGGATATTTTCCGTAATGTATGGACCAGTCCATGGGCAAGAGAAAGTCAATGCCCCAGCTCAGTAGCAAGCAGGAAACAATCAATCTCCACCCTTTGCTCTGTGTGCACAAAGGATTAGATGACACCCTGCCCTTGCAGGGCATATACTACCTCTGATTCTATCATTAGTCTCATCATTTCTGTGTGTCACCCCCAGACACACAGAAATAACGAAGTATAATGCAGACACCCCATGACTGTCACACTAGTTTATAAAATAAGAGTCACAGAGACCTGTAGCCCAGCCTCTGGCCACCCGGCTCTGACTGGAGGAAGTTCCTGCCATATCACTTCCTCCCTACTTCTGCTAGTGTCTCCACTTCAAAGTCTAGTCTC
Organism: Erinaceus europaeus; assembly: GCF_950295315.1. Lineage (NCBI taxonomy): Eukaryota > Metazoa > Chordata > Mammalia > Eulipotyphla > Erinaceidae > Erinaceus > Erinaceus europaeus. The sequence goes on from NC_080176.1 coordinate 30,391,348, forward strand.
TTGTCATTAAAAAAAAAAAAGCCACCTGACTTCTTGCTGAATCAGCACTGCCCTGTCTGGCATTAGTCACCTTCTTTGGTCTATAATGAAGTCTTTGGCCTCCCTCTGGAACTCTACAGTCCTTCGGGTCATGGTCTGCATCTTCTTCTCTATATACTCTCACAGCTGGCCCCCAGAAAAGGCCCTCAGACATCCATAGTTTATTGTGTCCTTCCACAAGGTGGCCAGATTGCAAAGGGCTCAAAGGCTCCAGTTCTCCCAGGAGAGTAATTCTAGAAGCCAAAAGGTGCCCTTGACTCACAAAGACCTCTTGCCTGTCGCTGCTGTCGCTATGGGAATAGAACAATAGAATGCCTCCTGGTAGGACACGTTCATCCAAGTGTTCTCTTTCTTGCAAGTAGCATTTCTGAGAGGGAATTCCCAATGCAGGGGAGGGTAGCATTAGATGCCATGATAAGGCCCCTGGAGCCCAGGAAAGGAGAGATCATCTCCTTTGCCATTCTTTCACTTTTCTCTTTATCCTCCAGCCAGATGCCCAGATAGCCTGCTGGTCTCTCAGGATCTTCTCTCTGATCTGTGCAAAAGGGAAGGGCTAAAGTCCCCCTCAAGTTCAGAGGGGGCAGTTTAAGCTATTCTATCTGTTCTGAGACGCCACCAGAGTCAATATTTACTATTTATTTATTTATTTATTTATTTATTTATTTAATAGAACAGAGGAAAACTTAAAGGAGAAGGGAAAATAGAGAGGGAAAGAGGTGTGTACCTGGTTAAGCACACATAGTATTTGACTCAAGAACCCACATTAGGATTGAGGTTCGAACCCCTGACTCCACCCACACCTGCAAGGTGGATGCTTCACAAGTGGTGAAACAGGTCTTCATATCTCTCTCTCTCTCTCCTTCTTTCTCTTCTCTCTCTCCTCTCTCTCCTATCTTTCTCTTCTTCCTCTTCTCTCTCTCTCTCTCAATTTCTCTATGTCCTAATGAATAAGTTGGGAAAAAATGGCCAAGAGCAATGGATTTGTAGTGCCAGCACTGAGCCACAGTGATAACCCTGGAGGCCAAAAACACGAGAGAGAGAGAAAGAGAGAGAGAGAGAGAGAGAAGAGAAGAGAAAGGGACAGGAGAGAGAGAGAGAGAGAGAGAGAGAGAGAGAGAGAGAGAAAACAGAGGGAGACCTGCAGCCCTATTTCACCACTCATAGAGCTTCCACCCTGTAGGTGGGAACTAGGAGCTTGAACATGGGTCCTTATGCATGGTAATGTGTGAACTCAACCAGGTGTGCCCCCAACAAAGTTGATATTAACACAGATTCCCTCACCTGGAGAAAATAATGTTCCAGATGATGAACATTCTATAGAAAATACAAGGTGTGTGGCCCAGGAGGTGGCACAATGTATAAAGCATTGCACTTTCAAGCATGAGGTTCTTAGTTCAATCCCTGGCAGCACATGTACCAGAGTAAAGTCTAAGTCTTTCTCTCTCCTCCTAATTTTCTATAAATAAATAAATCTTTAAAAAGAAATGGAGAAACATAGAAAGAGAGAAAGAAAGGAAGAGAGGAAGAAAGGAAAGAAAGGAAGAAAGAGAAAGAAATTACAAGGCAATGACCATTTATGGAGCCTTTGCTTTGTGTCCAGCTTTACACAAGTGTTTTTTCTCACTTAATTTGCAGATTGGTTCCAGGCAACAGGTATTTCTACCTGCATTTTCACTAACTATTATCGCAAGGAACAGGTTAAAAAGTCCAGACCAAGGGTGCACCAGGTAAAGCGCCCATAGTAACAAGCACAAGGATGGGTGCAAGGATCCTGGCTCAAGCCCCCAGATCCCCACCTGTGAGGCCGGGGGCCAGGGGCAGTGGCTTCACAAGCAGAGAAGCAGGTCTGCAAATGTCTTTCCTTCTGTCCTCCTCTCTATCTCCCCCTCCTCTCTCAATTTCTCTCTGTCTTATCCAACAGCAGCAGCAGCAACACAATAACAGCAACAACAAAAAATGGCCTCCAGGAGCAGTGGATTCATAGCACAAACACTAAGCCCCAGCAATAAACCTGGAGGCAAAAAAGAAAAAAAAAAGTCCAGACCTAGATTCAGCTTAGATTTTCTGAATCCCAACCCTACTGCCATTCAACCTGAGCTGTCCCCACAAATGGTGAGGTGATGATGTCATCCTAGCCAGCAGCTTCCCCTTCTGCTCCATAATCAGCACCTGTGCTTCAAATACAGTCATTTCCTTCTATTTCTGGTTTGATCCTCTGTGTTGATAGAATTCTCAGAGGATTGGGGAGGCAACAGGAGAGGATGAAAGTAACCTTATCATCATGTTTCAGTCTATAGGGACCCACCTGCTATGTCTGAACATTGTGATGTGCTTTCTGTGCTATCTGAGGTGAGGGAGTCACCAGACCCATCTTCTTGCATTCATGAGCATGTTTCTTTTTTTTTAAAGGATTTATTTATTTTTTAATTTTTATTATTATCTATTTATTGTATAGAGACAAAAAATGAGAGGGAAAGGGGAACGAAAGAGAGACATATAGAGAGACACCTGCAGCCCTATTCACCACATATGAATCTTTTCTGCTGCAGTTGGGGACCAGGGAGAGCTTGAACCCAGGTCCTTGAACACTATAATTTCTGTGCTTAACCAGCTGCGCCACCAGCTAGCCCCCTTTCATGCACTTGTTTCCATTCTGCCTTAAGAGTAGACTCTATTTTGAAGCAGGGATTCTTAAAGTGTGATCATGGCCAGCAAAACACACAGAGAGAGAAGAATTTGATCAAATAGCATATTGTCTTTGGGTTATTTCAAAGCACCCTCAAGTTTGAGAATCCCTGGTATTTTTGTTTTTAATAGGCTGAAAATATGAATAGACTGTTCTCTAAGAAGAGATATACATGGCCCACAGACATATGCAGAAGTGTTCCACTTTACTCATAATTAGAAAAATGCAAATTAAAACTACGATGAGATTCCACCTACACTTGTGAGAATGGCCTTCATGCATAAAAACAAGAAATGATAGGTGTTGGAGAGAAGGTGGAGACAGGAATTCTATTACACTGGTGGTGGGAATGGAAACTGGTACAACCATTATGGAGAGCGGTAGGGAGAGTCCTTAAACAAATACAAATGGAAATACCTCGTGATCCAGCAATAGCACAACTAGGCATACATCCAAAGGGCATGAAAACACTAATTAGAATCCCTGGTTGCAATGTCCTATAGCTCTGGAGTCCCCACCCTTGGAAAAAACCCCTTCAAAATAAGAATAGATTATTTTTCAAGCATTGGCCCACAGATGCTGCCAGCTGGTTTATACCGCCTAATTAATCCTTATTTGACCTGAATGGATGCCTAATTGGTGCAAAATGATGGAGACCTGTGGGAATGCAGCAACTTGGAGAATATAAAAACCCAGAGCGTGTGGGAGTGGATTCTGCATCAGGCTGACAGGAGGATTAAAGTACTCCTTCCCCAAGAACATTATGAGAAGTTTTGATTTTTTTTTCCCTCTTTCCTTTTTCCTCTCCACCCCCACCCCCTGGGGGTGGAGGTTAAAAAAAATACATTACCAGAAGACATAAGCATATTGTCTCCCCTTCTCCCAAATAAAGGTAAACTGACAGCACTTTCAATGAAGGGCTCTGCATGATTGGAATTAAATGTCAAATACGATTTTCTGTTGGCAATTCAAAGCGTCGGTGTCAAAAGCATAACTGACAGCGTGGCGGCAGATTAGTATCTGTCTGGGGCCCCAGCGTCACATGGTGGGGAAAGTTTATGATTTAGTAGATTAACACAGCTCTCTTCACGCCACCACTTAAGAGATAATTTGTTCAAGCAGGAGCCGATTAGATTGCCACTGAGGCCCCAGAACAAGACCCTTCCCACCCCACACACAACATTCCCCCCAACCAAGCTCTGCCAGGCATCTGACAGCATCCCCTGTCCCCTGTGGGGTCTGCTGTCATCACCACCATCACAGGGTGACAGGCAGGCGAGGTGAGCTGACACAGCTCGCCTGCAGCTCCCTGTCACCTGCCACCAGTGTCTCCAGGAAAATGGAGTTCCTATTGATCCACCTGACACAAAATGGCCTTCTGGGCTGGAGTGCTGATCGATTTTGCAGTGGTTTCCCACATGGGAGACAGGTAGTGGGAGGAGGCTTCCTGGCAAGGCATGGACTTAGGTGCTACAGGGGTAGGGTCCTGGCTAGCTCCAGAAAAAGGAGGCTATCAGGGATCAGGGAAGCAGTAGATGGGCTCTAGGTTACAGAGCTTAGGAGGAAGTAGGAGAAGAGTTGATGGACATTGAGACTCACAGAGAGGCAACACTGGCCTGGGCACATTTGTCCCCAGAGTCTCATGTAATATTCACTATGAGTTGGGCATTGCTGGGGCCAGACCAAGCCAAACAAAGAGCATGTGCTTCAGCCCCTGAAAATGCTCATCAGGGGTGGGTTACAAGCGGGCCTCCTAGTTCTGAATCCAGCATTGCTATACTCCAGATGGTAGAGGCTTCCCAAAATTCTTTCAGCTGAGAGGAAAAAAGGGAATCAAAGGGCTTTGAAAAATTGCACTTCTCCTGCATGCATGACATCTCTGCCAAGTGACAGCTCATAGAATCCAGATAGTAAAATAAATAAAATGGTTGCTCTGTCTTGACCAGCCATAAATTGTGCTGGGCCCCAGGCAAACCTGATTTAAGAGTTTCCATCTTGAAGAGACTATGCTTGTTCTTTCTCTCTCTCTCTCTCTCTCTCTTTCCCCTCTCTCTCTCATCTCCTCACTGGTCTCCTCTTCTAGAGAAGAAGGTAAAAAACACATGTGCCAAAGTGGGCACATGTCTGGGAGGTGGTGCAGTGGCTAAGGCACTAGACGCTCAAGCAAAGTGGGCACATTTCATTATCCAGAGATGCCAAGATGTGACAGTGTAGGAGAGTCATGAGATAATGTTCAGACTCTGGCTTTAGAATGTTTACTCTCTTCTGGGTGTACTCTGACATCCAAAATGCATTAATGCAATGCCATTTCCAACTCTCATGCCAATCTTGACCCTTATACATATCAGAATGTTAATGCTGGCTTCCCTGTTTGAGTTATGGTAATTTATTGTAATGGTGTATTTTGACCTTTTTAGTATTTTGTATTTTTATTGGATAGCTATTTCACTTCTTCCCTGGAGAGTTAGCCAGGCTGAAAATGAGAGAGAATGGGAAGATCATCCAATCAAAAGACAGAATATTAAAAAGGTCAAAACACAAGAGCAAACTACTAATTTGGAAAACACATAAGCTCGAAGAGGAGGAAAGCCCCAACAGCATGGTGGCCATAGCAAGAATAAGTGGAAAAGTGGAGACTGAGGGCCCCTTTTAACCCAAACCCTGCAATTAATTCAACGACTGAACATTAGCTCATCCACCATCAGGAACCAAAGGAGGGTGAAGAGTGAATGAAAACTCCCAGGAGTTTGTTTCTACCTGGTTGATGCCAATGGCAAAGAGAGGGTGTGGGGTTGAAAGGTCCTAGTCCCTAGATGCCAGGGATGGAAGGTTTAGAACATAAAGTACACTCTCAAAAAGTTGCAGCAGGGGGCCAGGTGGTGGCTTACCTGGTTAAGTGCTCACATTACAGTTCACGAGGATCTAAGTTCAAGCCCCTGATCCCCACCTGCAGGGGGAAAGCTTCATGAGTGGTGATGCAAGGCTGCAGGTGTTTCTCTGTCTCTCTCCCTCTCTATCTCCTCCTCCCCTCTCAATTTCTCTCTGTCTCTATCCAATAATAAATAGATAGATAGATAGATAGATAGATAGATAGATAGATAGATAGATAGATAGAATGCAGCAAATACATGCTGTGCCCCACCTGCCAATCTACAGGTAGAGAGATGTCTCTGGAGTCTAAAATAATGACTCATGTAGTTCCATTACTGGAGCTTGGGGGGAGAAGAATCACCCAAGTTTTCCAGATCAGCTCTTTCCAGTTGAACTATATGAACTAAAGTATAAAAGAAGCCCATTTTGACAGAATGAGCATAAAAAATCTGAGCAAGAAATGAACCTACCCTGGGAATATATCCTAAGGAGCCAAACATACCCATCCAAAAAGATTTGTGTACACCTATGTTCATAGCCAAAACCTGAAAGCAATCCAGGTGTCCAACAACAGAGGAATGGCTGAGCAAGTTGTGGTCTCTATACACAATGGAATACTACTCAGCTATAAAGAATAATGAATTCACCTTCTTTATCTCAAATTGGATGGAACTTGCAGGAATCGTGTTGAGTGAGATGAGCCAGAAAGAAAAGGATAAATATGGGACTATCTCACTCATAGAAGTTAAGAAATAAGAAAGGGGAAACAAAATATAGAACTTGGACTGGATTTGTTGTACTGCACCAAAGTAAAAGACTCTGGAGTGGGTGGGGGTGGGGGAGAATACAGGTCCTGGAAAAGGACGATAGAGGACCTCGTGGGGGTTGTATTGTTATGTGGAAAACTGAGAAATGTTATGCATGTACAAACTATTGTTTAATTAAAAGTGAAAAGATTTTGACTACAACATCTTCATTAGAAAATGTGTCCTATGGGGCTAGGCACACCAGGTTGAGCTCACATGTTACAGTGCGCAAGGACCCAGGTTTGAGCCCCTGGTCCCCACCTGCAGGGGGAAAGCTTTGTGAGTGGTGAAGCAGTGTTGCAGATGTCTCTCTCTCTCTCCCTCTCTATCACCCCCATCCTCTTGATTTCTGGCTTTCTCTATGCAATAAATAAATAAATAAATACCAAAAAAAATTAAAGATGACAGTATCATAAAATAATGCTTAAACACTAATAAAATTAAAATTTAAAAGCATTAACTTTTATAAAGTACTCAGAAGACCTAAGATAAGGATGTCTCTAAGACTTCTGAGATTCCCAAGTTGTTTTTTTTTTCAGTTTTTACTTCTGCTTATCTGTGCTGATTTCTTCTGCTCTGTACTTTGTTGATTTAACAACAAGATAAGAAGAGAAAACAAGATAAGAAGAGAAAACACTAAGCAGAACTTGGAATGAAGTTGGTGTATTGCACTAAAGTAAAAGACTCTGGAGTGGTGGAGGAGGGTTCAGGTACTGGAATATTATGACAGAGGACACTCCTAGTGTCCAGTTGTTTCTTACATGATCTTTATCAGTAGATCTGAGAGTCATTTAAGCCATTCTACTTGATTATTCTCATCAGCATCATGAAACCATGCATTGTTTGCAAATTCCACAATCCCCACTTGGTTTTGATTTACACAGCACTGCCAAAAACACATCTGAAAATCATCTGTAAACTGACCAAATATTGATATCTGTGTTCAAAAGAGTCCTGTTTGAGCAGGGCTTAATTTCTAATGTCTGTTAATGAATATTTGACAACTCAATTCCTCATGTAAACTTTTTTTGGTTTTTTTTATTTTTATATTTATTTATATTTATTTCCCCCTTTTTTGTTGCCCTTGTTGTTTTCTATTGTTGTTGTAGTTATTATAGTTGATGCCGTCGTTGCTAGGTAAGACAGAGAGAAATGGAGAAAGAAGGGGAAGACAAAGGGATAGAGAAAGACAGACACCTGCAGACCTGCTTCACCACCTGTGAAGTGACTCCCCTGCAGGTGGGGAGCCAGGGGCTGGAACCGGGATTTTTACTCCGGTCCTTGTGCTTTGCACCACATGTGCTTAAACCGCTCAACTACCGCTGACTCCTGTAACTTTTTTTTTAAGTTTCTTTGTTTTTTTTTTAATATTTTGTTTTCCCTTTTGTTGCCCTTGTTTTTTTTATTGTTGTTATAGTTATTACTGTTGTTATTGATATTATCGTTGTTGGATAAGACAGAGAGAAATGGAGAGAGGAGGGGTAGACAGAGGGGGGAGAGAAAGACAGACACCTGCAGACCTGCTTCACCGCCTGTGAAGCGACTCCCCTGCAGGTGGGGAGCAGGGGCTAGAACTGGGATCCTTAGGCAGGTCCTTGTGCTTTGTGCCACATGTGCTTAACCTGCTGGGCTACCGCCCAACTCCCTTAAACTTTTAACTACAGATATACTGATAATGAAAACTCAGGCGTGGGCCCAAGACTTATGAAAGTGCAAAATAGGGGGTCGGGCGGTGGCGCAGTGGGTTAAGCGCATGTGGCGCAAAGCGCAGGGACCGGCGTAAGGATTCCGGTTCGAGCCCCCGGCTCCCCACCTGCAGGGGAGTTGCTTCACAGGCGGTGAAGCAGGTCTGCAGGTGTCTATCTTTCTCTCCCCTTCTCTGTCTTCCCCTCCTCTCTCCATTTCTCTCTGTCCTATCCAACAACGAATTGCGTCAACAAGGGCAATAATAATAACCACAACGAAGCTACAACAAGGGCAACAAAAGGGGGGGAAAATGGCCTCCAGGAGCAGTGGATTCATGGTGCAGGCACCGAGCCCAGCAATAACCCTGGAGGAGGGAAAAAAAAAAGAAAAGAAAGTGCAAAATAGCTTTTTCCGTAGAAATCCTGCCATCACAGACATAAAAATGATGGCTGGAGTATGTGCAATCATTAAATTGAGAATTTCAAGTCTGACCTTTAAGAATAACAGCACAACCATGTTGGGTCATAGTGTAAGAATTTGGGGATAAAGTCACTGCAGATTTTTCAGTGACTGTTCTTTAAGAATATTTAACATATCATATTTCACTGTTAAATTTAAATATAATATATATATTAGCACATAGCATAGAATAGCTTTTTTTCACTTTTCATTTGGCAACAGAGTTTGAAATCTGATACCACTGTTCCTGACCATTGATTTTTCATTCTTTAGAGAAAGGAGAAAGAGGGAGAAATGCTATAGCTTCACTGCACCTTCCTTGGAGCTATCATTGGTGCTGTGGTGCTTCCTTCTGTGCCCAGGGCTCAAACCCAAGGCCTTGATCATGGTAAGTCATGCGCTCTACCCAGTGAGTTACCCCCAGCTGCCATGATAGTTGTTTTTACAAAACTAGCCCTTATTAAGCATTTTCTCTGTGCTAAGAACTATGATTTACATGCACATTATTAATATGTTTTTATAATAACCCTGGAGAAAAATATTAATAGCAGAAGCTGATAATTATAAATAAGAGATATAACTATTCCAGGGTGAGTTCCACCTCCCCCACAGGCCTCCCAAAATGGCCCAATCCCTCCAGAAAGCCCCTGGGCCTAGCCACCTGCCTCAGTGAGATTGCCTGTCCCTGTCACCACAGCTTTGCAGATAAGTGTTCCCACTGTCCATCAGGGTGTGTCCCTCAGTGCTGAGCCAGAGTTTCACCCCATAAGAACAGATCTCTCAGGCCCAGCCCCTTCCTCTTTAGCCCTGAGCAAGCTAGGTGTACCCGCCATGCCACCCTCTGTGAACAAGGAAGGGTTCAGGACCAGGGGCCCCTGCTTTTAAACCATCCCACTGAGTTTCCCATGCTCCTCTGGAGCCTGATGCCCTGGTTGTCTTAGACCTGTGGGGTTCCAGCTTTGTCTGTGCAAATTGATTAATTAATACTTGTGTGTGAGAGAGACCAGAGCAAATGTCAGCACTCATACACACAGCACCAGGGATCGAACCCAAGGTCTTGTGCATGCAAGTCTTATGCTCTCTGTAGCTGAGCTAGAATTCCAGTACCATCTATTGGAAAAAAAAAAAAATATATATATATATATATATATATATATATATATTCATTGTTGCCTCACATATACATGATTCTACTGCTCCCCAGGTCAGTTTTTTCATTGTTCTTTTTTAAGGTACAGAGAGACACCATAGTGCCAGAGCTTCCCCTGGTGCTGGGACACTCCTATACGGCACCAAGGTCAGAACCTTGGCTGCACATGTGGCAAAGCATGTACTTTACTTGTTGGGAAACTGGGTAAGCTATCTTCTGGGGCCCATCTCTTGAAATGTTAAAGAATTGTGGGGTAATTTTGTGTGTATCATGTTTAGTGTGTGCCAGAGACCATGCTGTCACTGGCATAGCTAGAGCAGGAGTTACAAGTCTTCTGAGTCTCTGTGGCTTCACCTGAAAAATGAAGATGATAACAATTGCTCAGAGATCCCCTCCCCATCTTGCTTGAGAATCCCAAGAGTGAACACCAATGTTACTGCAACCTCTTCTTGATTTAAAAATGTACAAGTGTGGCTCCTTGACAGAAAAAAAAAAAAAACATGGACATAGAAACAGCAAGAGGAGTGGGTGATTCCTCACCATGTAGAGTGCATGCAGTGCCATGTGTAAGGACCCAGGTTCAAGTCCCTTGTCCCCACCTGTGTGTGTGTGAGGAGAAAGCTTCATGAGTAGTAGAGTAGTGCTGCAGATATCTCCCTTTCTGTCTGTCTATCTCTTTAGAAAGAAAACAAATAGGGGGCCAATTGGTAGTGCACCCAGTTGAGTGCATGTTATTATGCACAAATCTCTGGGTTCAAGCCAACAGTCTCCACCTTGTAGGGAAATTGTGAGGATGTGGTTGAGCTTGGCAGGGCTTCACTTGAGGGTACATGCATCCTGTCAGTCTCTCTCTCTCTCTCTCTACTGAGAGGCTGAGTGAGGAGGGACACAACCCTCCAAGATTTGACTCATCTTATCAGACTCCCTGCCTCACAAAGCACCCTGCATTCCTGATACTATGTCCTGCTCCCTTATTATATATGTAATTATTGTTTTGCCTGAAAGATCCCTACCCATTCCATTCCTTTGATCTATCTTCTTTCGACCCTCAAGACCCTCCTTGCCTGCAGGGTATTATTTATCCTACCAGTTAAAACCTTTGCAACAGTTGTTAAGGAAGTTCCTACCTTTCCCAGCCCCCTTTTGCCTTTCTCTGCCCCTTTCTAAACCATGTCAAGCCATTCCCATTTCCAACTTGCCACTTCTGGGTCTGACTTTTAAAAGCGTTGGTTCTCTGATCAATAAAGAATTGAATCACCTCGCCATCACCAGCTCTGTCCCTGGGTCATCTCTCTCATGTTACTGAGTGAGTAGCAGCCCAGGCTGGCTCCAGTCACGATCTCTCCAACCCAGAGAGTATGTGCCTGAGAAGAAGCATCCCAACACTAGCCCAGCATCCATGTGAAGAAGAAAGCTTCATGAGTGAAGCAGGTCTGCAGGTGGCTCTTTCTCTCTCCCTATCTCCACCTCCCCTCTCAATTTCTCTCTCTCCTATGAAATAAAATGGAAAAAATTGGCTGCCAGGAGCAGTGGATTCATCTTGCAGGCACCAAGTCCCAGCAATAACCTTGGTGGAAAAAAAAAACAAAAACACCTTCTTGGAGGCCAGGAAGTGGCTTACCCAGTAGAGCAAACATGCTGTCAAGCAGGAGGACCTAGATTCAAGCCCCCAGTCCTCAACTGCAGGAGGAAGCCTCCAAGTAGCAGAGCAGTACTGCAGGTGTCTCTTTCTCTGTGTCTCTCTCCCCCCTCTATTACCCTCTGCCTTTATCAATCAAAGAAGGAAAAAAAATAACCATCAGGAATGGTCAAGTAGTCGTGCAGGCACTGAACCCCAGTAATAACCCTGGTGCCAAAAGAAATTAACATTAATAATAACACAACAATCTTTCCTTTTGCAGATGTTGGTAAAACCATGATTAAACACCAGGGAAAAAATTGAGATTCTTTTCTCCAATGACTCATGAAGACTTTTCCCTTTTTTCTCAACTAAGCCACTTGTGATTATTGTTTCTTTGCCTTGACTTCTGTGTGTAACAGATCATCAAATCCACTTTTGTTCTAGAATTGTATTTTGTCAGCTAATTGAGATTTCCAGGCAGGGAGATACTGAACTTGACACCAAGAGGCTCTTTTCTTTATATCAGTTTAATACCTTTCTCAAGAGAGGGCTAAGCATTTGAAAATGACAAGTAACTTTTCACTTCAGGTAAATTAAAAATTATCAGAAAAAAATGAGCATCATTTTATATGAACACAAGCATCTTTTATATGAACACTCCCATGCAGTGTTTGTGCATATCTTACTTTAATTATGACCTGTAGTGACTACCAGCATCAAGAGGATTTAAAGACCATGTGTGGAGCTAGGTGATAGAATGAGTTGTAAAAGACCTAGGGGTCTTCAACCTTGTGCCTGGAGTCTAATTATGCTCTGTAAAGTGAGATGATTGTAGATCTCTCTAGTCAGATATTAGGCTGCTATTCTAAGTCCTGTAGGCATCCCATTCTACAATGAGACCTGCATCAGGAGTGGGGAGAATATTCTTTCCATGCGGAGACTTGGTCTCATCTCACTTCATCCTATGTTTGCTCGTGTTGTTGTTTAATGCATCAAGAAATAATTCAAGGACTTTGCACATAAATATACAGCTAAGTAGCCTTCCTGCCCAATTGTTTTTATTTTCTATACTGAGAGAAAGACAGAGTGACAGAAAACAAAGAGGAGAGACCCCACACCCTTGCCCCACCATCCATAGAGCTCCCTGGGTGCTGCCCAAGGTGCTGAAAGAAAAGAAGCCCCATAACCCTGCCCCACCATCCATGAGACTCTCTCTCTCTCTCTCTCTCTCTCTCTCTCTGGATGCTGTCCATGGTGCTGAGAGCAGAGAGACAACACAACCTGCTCCACCATCTATGGAGCTTCCTGGGTGCTGTCATAGTGCTTCCAAGTGGTACTCAGAATCAAATCCAGGGCCTGACATGTGGTAAGGTGTGCACTCTAACCAAGTTATCCTCTATCCCCTGGTTCCTGTCTTTCTCTCACCTCTCTGAAATGTGATGCATACTTCAAAGTCAATTCCTGTCTTTCTTTCACTATAGAGACATGTTTTAGCGGGGCAGGTGGTGACACACCTGGCTAAGCACACACATTACAGTGCACAAGGACCCAGGTTCAAGCCCCTGGCCCCTACCTGCAGGGAGAAAGCTTCACAAGTGGTGAAGTATAGCTATAAGTATCTTTCCATCTCTATCCCTCTCTATTTCCCTATCCTCTCAATTTCTCTATGTCTCTATTAAATAATGAATAAATAAAATTATAAATAAAATAAATACATATTTTATTTTCCACCAGGGTTATTGCTGGGACTCAGTGTGAGCACAAGGACTCCTCTGCTCCCAGCAGTCATTATTTTTTCCTTTTGCAAGAAGAAACAAAGGAGAAAAAAAGACACCTAAAACACTACTTCACTGCTCATGAGGCTTCCCCCCTACACACATACACACACACGGAGACTGAGAGACTGAACCTGTGTCCTCACACATAGTAATGTATGTGCTCCACTAGGTGTACCAACACCCACTTCCTATAAAGACATCTGACTCTCTAAGCTTGCAATGAAGTCATGCAAAAAGATCCCTGATACCACTTTAATACTCAACACCAGCAGAGATTGTAATCTGTCTGGTATTGTTCCCATTGCTGTCAAAATGTTGTTCAACAAACTAAATTGTAAACTTTGTATGGGAGTAATGCCTGCTATGTTTTCAAGCCCTGGTCCCCACAATCAGAGAATAAACATAGTGGTAAGTCAACCTTTTGTTATCTTATCTGTTGATATTTCAACAAATAAATTCTGATGGAAACTCTTTCTGAAAATCTAGAGGCTCAGAGCATTTACTTAGGGCAATAGCCTCTCACTTGCATCATTCAACTTGTGCCTAAACTGGGACTTTTTTTCTATTTTTTATTTATAAAAAGGTAATATTGACAAAACCATAAGATAAGAGGGGTACAACTCCACACAGTTCCCACCATCAAAACTCCATATCCCATCCCTCCCCTAATAGCTTTCCTATTCTTTATCCTCTGGGAGTATGGACCCAAGGTCATTGTGGGGTGCAGAAAGTGGAAGGTATGGCTTCTGTAATTGCTTCCCCGCTGGACTTGTTTAATCCCATCATTTTCACCTCTTTCCTGATTTTTCTCTCCATTTCTTCAAAACAAAATCGAGGGAAAAAAATATATGGTGTTGGGAGGTAACGCAGCTGGTTAAGCACATGTGGCGCAAAGTGCAAGGACTGGCGTGAGGATCCCGGTTCGAGCCCACCTGCAGGGGAGCTGCTTCACAGGCTGTGAAGCAGGTCTGCAGGTGTTTGTCTTTCTCTCCCCCTCTCTGTCTTCCCCTTCTCTCTCCATTTCTCTCCATCCTATCCAACAACAATGACATCAACAACAATAATAACTACAACAACAATAAAAACAAGGGCAACAAAAAGGAAAATAAATAAATAATTTTTTTTAATAATGGTGCTAAGCACCTAAGAGATAGCTCACCAATAGAGCATGAATCTCCCCATGCTCATTGCTCTGGCTCTGGATTCTCTGTCACTATATAGGCTATCAGAAGAACTCCATGGCTGGTGAAGTAGTGCTGTGGTGTTTCTTCTCTTTTCTCTCTTATCTCTCTGTCTCCCTCTCTCTCTATCTCTCTCCAAGTAAAAAAAATGACCCTAAGAAGTTGTTCAGTGGTATCACACAGGCATATGGATCCAAGTTCATTCCCGGGTGTTGCATTTTCTACAAAGGTCTGACATTGAACATAAATGAATTAAACCTCCAATAGAATAACATGGGTGGAATGGAGATAAAGCAGACAGGAATATCAATCTAGGGCCAGCAAAATAGTTCAACAGGAAGCACACCTCCTCTGCCATGTTCAAGACTTAAGTTCATGGAGGAAGTTTTGGATGGAGACACCAAGTGTTCCTATATCCTAGGTAATAGATCTTGGAAAGTGGCACTTTCATTGAAGTCCACTAGTTTAAAAAAACACTAAAAAATGATGCTGAAGTTAGAGGGAAAAATAAAATAATAGGATGGAAAGCTAAGCTCATCAATTGTACAACTTAAATGAAATGAAAATATTCTAGGATAACATGAATTACCAAAGCTGGCCCAAGAGGAAAAAGAAAACTCAAGTGATCTTATAATCATTAAAGAAATTGATTCTGTCATTAAAATGTTTTTACACCTTGATAAAATCAGGCACAGATGGGCTTGCAAGTAGAGTTCAGCAAGTCCCCAAGGAAAACTCCAATCTTGCATAAACCACTTCTGAAAATGTACAGCTTGTTAGATTAGTGTGATGATACCAACCCTACATGAAGGTGGTACAGAAAGCAAAAACCATAGGTAAGGGTGTGAAAATTGAAAATAATAAACTAGCAAAACAAATTCAACAATATTTAACAGTTATGTTATAATGATTAGAATGGAATTCTATGAGAGAGACAAAGCTGGTTCAAAGTCTTTAGACTTAGTTATGGTCATCTTCCATCCCTGGCTCATTAAGAGAAACAGTTTCAGCATCTCTTAGGAGTCATCTCCTTTCTTTCTTTGTGGTGACCCTCAACCCTGGTCTGGGTTTCTCATTATTCTCACAGATTGGGTTACTCGCCACAGGAATCTTAACAACTCACCCCAAAGTGTGACTATCCCACTATTTCAAATGGCTAACCTTCCCAGAATTTTAGGGTATTATGAGGGAATTCAATACCATATACAAGGCCATTTATACATGACTTGAAAAAAATTCACCTAATTTCCAAACCAAAAAAAAGTCACTATTAGTTTACAGTCTTCAACTCCCAAGCAGATATAATGGCTCCTAAACCTAAGAGCTTATGTCATCTCTGTTATTTTCATATTAATTATGAACTAAGAGAGATCATATTACCTTAGAGAAAAGATCAGTGGAGAATGAGGACATGGATGGTGGTATATCTAGTAAAGCATATATGTTAGAGTGCACAAGGATGCAGGTTCAAGACCCCAGTCCCCACCTGCTAGAGGGAAGCTTCACAAATGGTGAAACAGTGCTGCAGTTGTCTCTCTTTCTCTATCTCCCCCTTCCAACTCAATTTCTCTCTATTTCTATCCAAAGCAAATAAAATAAAGGGAAGATCAGTAGGGAGAGAGGGGAATAAAAGAAGAACCACAAATGTGTGTAGTTTCAGCTTCTTTAAGTTCTTAGCCACTTAAAGGAAGAGTTTAATGAAGGTGCCAAGTCTCCTATATCCTAAGTAACAACTCTTGGAAAGTGTACAATGGCTCATTTCCCATCTTCCTTCAAGATCCTTTCTTTAAATTCCACCCAGTAAATATGCTTCCTAATAATTCCTATCACTCCTTCCAATCTCTCTCCAGCCCTCCATACCTGATACCTTAAATTTCTCTGTATGGGACTCTGCCCAGTCTCATGGCACTCATCTCTGTCTGATCAATGCACTCGGGTTTGATCACCAGGTTGAGTGCCTGTATTGCTATGAGCATAGTGTGCGTCTGAGCCTGACATCACATAAGAGTGCATTAATATGAGGAGTGGTTCTAGATTGTCTTTCTCCAGCTCTATATCTGCCTCTTTCTGTGTGTCTGAATGAAAGCCCAGCCTGGGAGCCCTAAGGTGATGCACAAGCAGGGCTCCATCTGTGAGGGGGGGGAATCTACAAAATGCAAACTGGTGCAGCCCCTTTGAAAAACTGTATGGAGAGTCTTTTTAAAAATAAAAATAGAGAGGCTGGGGAAACAGCAAAATGGTTATGCAAGACTCCAAAGTCTTGAATCTTGAGTCTCCAAAGTTCCAGGTTCAGTCCCCAGCACCACCACAAGCCAGCTGACCAGTGCTCTGGTTGCTCTCTATACATTTTCCTCTCTGTGTCTCTCTGTCATTAGAAATAAATAAATTTTGTGGACTGGGCAGTAAGCACACATGGTGTAAAGTGCCAGGATCCCAGTTCAAGACCCCAGATCCCCACATGCAGGGGAGTCACTTCACAAGTAGTGAAGCAGGTCTGCAGGTGTCTGTCTTTCTCTCCCCCTCTCTGCCTTCCTCTCTTCTCTCAGTTTCTCTCTGTCCTATCCAACAACAACAGCAATAATAACAAGGGCAACAAAAGGGGGAAAATGGCCTCTAGGAGCAGTGGATTTGCAGTGTAGGCACTGAGCCCCTGTTGTTAAAATTCGGGGCTCCAGCAGGCCGGGCTAGCGTCGCGGCGGTAGACAGAGACTCGAGGACACATGGCTGGGCAGGGAAGCTGTATTTCTTTATTCAGAACAACGATTCATAAACTAACCCAAACTAATCACCAAACAAAACTCTTCTGCCTCCTTCTCACATGGCGGCGCCAAGAACTCTCCAACTCTGGAACTCTGTCGGGGTTCCTTGAGGCAGGGACAAGCGGGCCCGCCAAACTAGCAGGACCAAACCACAATCAACTAGAAATGGGGGGAAAGGGGACCAAGTCACTATGAAGAATACCAACAAGCCCCAACAATAACCCTGGAGGCAAATAAATAAATAAATATTTTTAAAAGAAATAAAAATAGAGATATCTTATCCAACAACAGTCTTAAAAATTAGCCCAAACGACATGAAAACAGTAATTTGAAGGGACATGTGCACACATATACTCATTACTGTATTATTCATATTAGCCAGAGAGTGAAAACAGCCTAAAGGACAGATGATTAGATAAAAACAGTTATGGGGCATATACTCAATGGGTATATGCCTTGCAATAAAAAAGACAATATTGTGTCCTTTACAACAAAATGGATGGAACTGGAGGTGACTGCTTAGTAAAATAAGAGGTGAAAAAGAATGACCAGATAGATTTACTCATATGTGGAATCTAGAGAACTAACATCCATGAACTTGGGACAAAACTAGAAATAAACAATCTCTAAGACTGTGTAAGAACTGTGGTAGTTATCATTGGGAGGACTGGGGCACCGAGCTTTGGTGGTGGGTGTGGTGTGGAGCTAGACCTGTAATCTTATAAAACATTCTTATTCACAAACAAAAACAAAATCTGATGAGATAAAACTCACAATGCCTTTCTTGTATCTTCTTTTCTCTGTTTCTCTGACTCCAAAGGATCTCAAGGCTCTTCTAGTGTATGTCATGTTTCAGTTTCTGTGGCTACTACATCTTCCCTTTTCTAGAATGCCTTAGTTTGGTCCCATCTTGTCTGCCTTCAAGGACAATGTCCCCCACCCTTAGTTTCCATATTTGTCCCAGCTGGAGAAACTCAGATGAAATATTTCTCAATGTCAGTTGCTTCTGAGAAATTTCCCAAACCTACTTGCAGTCATACCATGAGGTCCCAAGTCCAGTAAGAGCTCTTGTCTCTTTTTAATGCTTGGACTCTCCAGGTCAAGAAAGCTCAAACTCTACTTGCCCAGAATACATAGCAAGATGTTTTTAACCCTTCAACTTGCCTTTTCAAGACTGGCTCTTCCCTACCCCCAAGACTGGGCTAGCCCCTCTGTCACCTTCTGTTTCTCTTCTTTGAGGTCTTTGCAGCTCTGGAAAATGGAAAAAAAATATTTTAAAGCTGATTCTGTTTCTCTCTGAGAGATCACCTAAGGGTTGAGCATTTTCTGAAGACATACCATTTCCTAAAGAATCTCCTCCTTACTCATTACACTTTTCTACCTCCATGAAACTAAGCCCCCAGCTACAGGGAATGGTTTTGTTGTTGCCACTTGCTTCCCTCTTAACCACTCATTTTCTGATATTTCCATTATACTTTCCCCTTGGTTCAGTCTTAGACTCCATACCACCTGTATGCAGAGTCCTCTTCCCCATCCTATTCCATCTGCTCTTGAATAAACCGTAACAATTCCCAGCATTGAACTTCTCTGTATTTCAAAGAAACCATTCTCTCTCTCAGTGGGGTGGAGGGGGGCAACACAACAAATATAAGAAATGAAATTTGAGTCCATTAAGTCACCATCCAGATGGTAATGGCATTTTACACCAGAAGTATGCTTATTTTGAAGTGAGGTATTTTTTTTCCCAAGAACCCAGAAGTTTCCATCCCTGCCAAGTCTGGATTCCTACTAATCAAAATCAAGGCACAGACTTTCTCTCTCTGGCTTTCACTAATGCAAAGCAGAGTTCCTCTTAACAATGTGAGTTTCCTCAAGAGGCCAGATGAAAACCCCCAACTGCTGTACATAAACTCACTTCTGCCCACTGAAACACAACTGCTGTTGATTACTGTGGAGGTTATGTGAACCACATCGAAAACCCTTGACTGGTATTGACCATGGTCCCACCTTCCATCTGAGCATTCCTGAGAGCAGGGCTCAGGGCTAGGCTTCAACTATCTGGCCAGCTAGGTTAGTGACATAAGTTGAGTCTCCCCTATGATTCAAAAGGCCCTTCTGTTTCTTTAAACTTAAATGATCCCTTGGAACTCCTGAGCAGCCTAGCTTGGTCCCTGTCCTCTCCCTGAATTTGAGATAGATTGATTGATTGGTTGACTGAATGACTGATTTGAATGAGACTAAGACTAGAGTACCCTTCCTATATGGGAGGCCAAGGACCAAACCCAAAGTCTTGTACATGCAAGAAATATTC
Source organism: Erinaceus europaeus (assembly GCF_950295315.1). NCBI lineage: Eukaryota > Metazoa > Chordata > Mammalia > Eulipotyphla > Erinaceidae > Erinaceus > Erinaceus europaeus. Next base: position 30,410,695 of record NC_080176.1, read on the forward strand.
TTTACTCATTGAGCCACCTACCCAAACCCACTCCTGTTGACTATATTTTGAAGATTTATCTATTTACTTATGAGAGAGAGAGAGAGAGAGAGAGAGAGAGAGAGAGAGAGAGAGAGGAAACTAAAGCATCACTCTGGCATATACTGATATATTGGGCTGGAGCTAAGACTGTGCCACTTCCCAACAACTAGTTGACTATTTCTTTAAATGTGGTGCTAGGGAATGGAATCAGGAGCTTAAAGAATGCATGATACTAGATTTTTGAGAGACATAGAGAAGGAGGAGGAGGAGGAGGAGGAAGAGGAAGAGGAAGAAGAAGAAGGAAAAGGAAGTGGAAGAGAAGAAGAAGGAGAAGGAGGAGGAGAAGAAGAAGAAGAAGAAGATATCCCAGCACCATTGCACCACCCAAGGGGCCCTAACTGACAGTGCTGAACATGGTGTTCTCATGCAGGTTCAAATCCAGATCCTAGATCATAGTAAGGCCCTCACTCTACCAGGTGAGCTATGTCCCCCAGCCTGCTAGTTGGTGGCAGTGGTGTTTTTGCGCAATGGGCAGCCTCAGTGTTCTTGGGATGCTTTTTCCTTTAGATGAAAAGACACACAGAGAGGGAGAGACATCACAGCATCAGAGCTTCCCCTAGTGCTGTGATACTGCCATGTGATACCAGAGATCAGATCTTCACATAGATAGTCAACAGAGTTTGAGGAAGTGGCTCAATGGGTAAAGAATATTTCTTGCATGGGGACCCAATGGTGGCACACCTAGTTAAGCATACTTGTTACAATGTTCAAGGACTCAGGCTCCAGTCCCTGGTCCCCACCTTCAGGAGAAAAGCTTCACAAGTGTCAAAGCAGTGCTGCAGGTGTCTCTCTGTCTCTCTCCCTGTCTATCACTCCCTTCCCTCTCTTCTGACTGTGTCTGCCCAATAAATAAATAAAGATTTTTTTAATTAAAAAAGAATATTTCTTACATGCACAAAACCTTGGGTTCAGTCCTTGGCCTCACTTATAAAAAGGGTACTCTAGTCATAGTCTCATTCAAATCAATCAACCAATCAGTCAATCAGTCTATCTATCTCAAGTTCAGGGATGGTAAGTTACATGGATGGTAACTCAGGCAGTCTACTCATGAGTTATTGCTCCAGCTACACACACACACACACACACACACACACACACACACACACACATACACACTTGGTTGTTTTAAGGTCAGATTGTTTCCAAAGATTCTCCCAGGGTCTGTCATGTACTTCAGATAGAAAATAATGTAATCACATAGAAATAATCCCAAAAGAACAAAGGAAGTGGCCCGAAATCTTCTCTCCCTCCACCCTTCCCCTTGTGTCCTTGTGACGTCTGCCAACCTAAGATCAATGGTTCTTTGAAGTCTCAAGTCACTTGGCAGAAGAGATTATGCCTACCCAATTTGCCTTTCAGCTTTCAATAGCAAGCCTTCACCTACCTTCCCCTCTATGGAGCTCAGAGGGTATTGTGGGTGGCACCTGCTATTTGTGGATTCATGGAGTGCTGGGGGCACCAACGCCCCAGTCCACAGCCAGCCTGCACCACCTATTCTCAGAGTGGACTTCCCCTTGAATGGGGCCATCTACACTGGGAACTGAATTTGCTTCCCAGAAAAGAAGGTGCTGGAGGCAAGGATTCCAGATTTGTTGTCTCATGTTGTTCTTGACCAATCAGGGTGAGTGGAAGTCCTGTTTCCAGCACTTCCCAGGGGAGACCTCTTCCAGAGACTCTCAACTCAACCACTGGAGGGAGGCCTGGTGGCAGTAGTGTGGAGCTTGTCACTACACTTACTGGGGCTCACAAGAGGTATGGGCCTCAGCAGCAGGGTTGTTTTGTAACTTGCTTTGTCATAAATGAGCTCCTCCTTCTGGCTGATTGTCAGAAAGAAGAATGCTGAAAAATGTGATCATAGCACACTCAGAAAGAGACTGAATGTCTCAGGAGCAGAATTCTTCATACAGAAATTCCAAACTAAGATCATGACAAGGAATTCATTCTTCCATAGTCAGAAAGCTACTAATAGCTTTAAAGTTCCTGTTGAAAGCACATAAGGAGAGGTCCAAGAGGTGGATAAAGCACTGGACTCTCAAGCATGAGGTCCTGAGTTCAATCCATAGCAAGTGTACAAGAGAGATGTCTAATTCTTCCCCCCTCCCCTCCTATCTTCCTCATGAAATTAATAAATATAAATAAAGATAGGAGAGATAGAGAGCAAATGAGGGGGCTAGGCTGTGGTGCACCTGGTTGAGTGCACATGTTATCATGCACAAAATTCAAGTTCCTGCTACCCACCTGCGGGGGGGACACTTCACGAGTGGTGGAGCAGGTCTGCAGGTTTTTAGCATTCTCTCTCCCTCTATACCTCTCCCTATTCTCTCAATTTCTTTCTGTCCTATCAAGCAAAATGAAAGGGAAAAAAAGATTTTTTTTAAAAAAGATCAAGTGAGTTGGTTCGTCTCCTGTTCTAGAACCATCCAAACAGTCATACCTACAGGGACTTGAACCATTTACCTATACAATATCCCCAGCAGAGCAGCTCCAACCTGGACTTTAATAAATCCAGAGACAGAGAACTCATGACCACCTTTTTAAAAGACCTTCTTAAGTGGCTGATAACTCTCGTTGCTGTTGAATTCAACTCGTTCAGTCTTCTGCAACGTTTACCCATTGGGTTCTAATACTTGAAGCCTTTCAGATCAAGCCCAGTCTCTCTTCCCCATGACACTAAACATATGTCCCAAGCCTTTCCTCCTCCTCACCAAGGACCTGCAATTCTTGGCATTATTTTTTTCATGTACTTTTAGTTCACAAAACTTTATGTGTTCACCCCTGTCTCTCTCTTTGACTCATTCACCACTTGGCAAGTATCCACTACTAAGGTCTTTGCAGTTCCTCCAGACATTACCTCCATTGGTTTGCTTCTTAATTCTCATAACCACCCTGTAGAGATTGTATGCCCATTTTACAGTTGGAAGAACTGGGGCTCAGGGAGGCTTGATAATTTGCCCAAAATTACTCAGCTTCAGAGTATTGACTTGAACCCATGTTCTCACTCCTGCTTGCTCTCCTGTAAATTCAGTCTGTAGACATGAATTAGGAGTTTGGACATCAGTTTTGACTATTCCTTCCATCTCGAAGATCACATTCACTCTTGGCCTGGCTGGTCTGTCTCATTCTCATTGCTTCTTGGCAGCACAGCAGTCAAGACACTAATAGAATTAGAAAATGTAGGTCTCCCCCTTCCATCTTGGTTTCTGGCTGTCCCTATCCAACATGTAAATAAAGATAATAAAAAAATTAAATTAGGGGCCTGTAGCGGCACACCTGGTTGAGCACACATGTTGCAAGCCCCCAGTCTACACCTGCAAGAGGAAAGCTTTGCAAGTGGCAAAGCAGTGCTGCTGCAGGTGTCTCTCTGTCTCTCTCCCTTTCTATGCCCCCTTCCCTCTTGATTTCTGGCTGTCTCTATCCAATAAATAAATAAAGATAATCTTAAATTTTTTGACATAGAGCTGCACAGTGTCACATCTAGTTGAGCACATACATTACCATGAACAAGGGCTTGGGTTTGAGTCTCCACACTCCACCTGTACTGTACATTAGAAACTTCACAGTATAAGTATCTTTCTTTTCGTCTCCCTCTCTACCTCCCCCTCTCCTCTCCATTTCTCTCTGTGCTACCTAATATATAAAAAAAATAGAGGGAGAGCAGCGGATTCATCATGCAGGCACTGAGCTCCAACAATAACACTGGTGGCAATAAATTTTTTTTTAAAGAGAACTGCAAAATGAGTATTCATGCTAACCCAGCTATGTCCCAGAGGAACAGAACAAAAACTAACGTTTTGACACTTCAATCAGCAAAAAAATTTTGAATCTCCCAGAACAAAGCACTGAACCAGGCATAGGGTGCAAAGATGATCACAACAATGGTTATTCTATCAAGGAAGACAAACACATATGTGAGTAATCATAAGATATAGACTGGGAAGAGTCCTGCGGTGCTGTCAGAGAGGTAAAGAGGTCTTCTAACTGTTGTAATATGAGAGCAGAAGTTACAGAACACTTTCTAGAGGAAGGGACCATCCAGTCATCTCTCCTGTTTAAATATTTGTTCATTTATTTATTTAACAAGAAAGAGAGAAAAAATAAGAGGAAGAAAGAGAGAGTGAGGAAGATAGCATAATGATCATGTGAAGAGACTCTTGAGTCTGAGGCTCCAAAGGCCCAGGTTCAATTCCCCACATCACCTTGAGCCATAGCTGAGCAGTTCTCTGGAGAGAGAGAGAGAGAGAGAGAGAGAGAGAGAGAGAGCGAGGATGAAATGAGAAGAGAGGAAAGGAGAGGAGAGGAGAGGAGAGGAGAGGAGAGGAGAGGAGAAAATAGAAGAGAAGAGAAGAGAAGAGAAGAGAAGAGAAGAGAAGAGAAGAGAAGAGAAGGGAGAAGGGAAGAGAAAGGAAGAGAATCATAGTTCCTACCAGTGATCAAAGACTCCATCATGTATGCAGGTCCTGTGCTCACCTGCCCAACCTTCTCCTAAAGAATGAAACTTTCACCAAGAGGTGAAAGGAGAGGACCTTCCAGAATGAGACAAGCCATCATACAGTGACCTGCTATCAAGGTTGTACTGGTTGCACTGATTTGGTTGACATGAGTAGATGTAATATCAGACCTGATGACCTCACCAGTGTGTCCTGGAACCCCACATCTCTAGAGCCCTGCCTCTCCAGGGAAAGGTAAAGACAGACTGGGGATATGGATCGACCTGTCAACTCCCATGTCCAGTGGAGAAGCAATTACAGAGCCAGACCTTCCATCTTCTGCATCCCATAATGATCTTGGGACCATACTTCCAGAGGGATAAAGAATAGGATAGCTTCCAATGAAGGAAACGGGATGCAGAACTCTGGTGGTGGGAATTGTGTAGAATTGCACCCCTCTTATCCAACAGACTTGTTGAGCATAATTAAATCAAGAAAGAAAGAAAAAAAAAGGAAGGAAGGAAAGAAGGAAGGAAGGGAGAGAGAAAGAAAGAAGAGAGAGAGAGAGAGAAAGAAAGAAAGAAAGAAAGAAAGAAAGAAAGAAAGAAAGAAAGAAAGAAAGAAAGAAAGAAAGAAAGAAAGAGCCTGCTATCATCTAGGAACACAGAAGGTTCTGATAATACCCAATATGTTAATATGATAATACCCAATATGTTAGAAGGAAGGTGCGACCAAACATGAGACTAAAATTCAGGTGTTGGGACAACATATACTTCAGTACATTAAGTTACTTGTGCTTCCACCATGAATATTTATAGCCTGGGAACTGATGGGTGTCTTACAAAGATCTTTGAGAGTGGTGGGCTGGTGAGGTGGTGGGGTAGTGAATACAAGATTGAGTTAACCCTTCACAACTCTTCTATCTGAATAATGCCAGTGAAGCTTTTATTTACCCTCTTTTGAGTGAAACCATGCATTTTACTCTAAGATAACTTTCTACCCACATATGGTATTCAGTCCTGCCGTCCCAGCAGGTGGGCTTATATCTGGGAACTTTCACACATCCATCACACTGGCGTGATTAAACCCATGTCCCCTTTATCCTACTGCTCAAATCCTTCAGAATATTGACTTTCATTTCCAACACCCACAGGGGACTCCCAGTTTCACTGTCACCCCTTAGCTAATAAACCTCTTACCAAATGCTCATGCAAATCACAGATTAAAAAGGAAAAAATTGGAAGGTAAGAGCTAAGCTCCATGGCATGTCACTAAAAACTCCACACTAAATTAACTATTCCACTTAAAAATAAAGCTTATTGGTCAGGGGCAGAGGAGATAAATCACCCAGTAAAGCACATACTTTGAAGTGCATGAAGACCCAAGTTCAAGCCCTTGGCCATCACAGGGGAGCACCTGCAAGGGAGAAGCTTCATAAGTAGTGCTATAGTGCCTCTCTTCTCGGTCTCGCTCTCTCCCTCTCTGTCTCTCAACCATTATCTCTATAAAAAAAATAGCACACAGGGAACAGTGGAATCATGCAGGGATTGAGCCTCAGAGATAACCCTGGTAGAAAAAAATTAACTCTGAAATCCCACCTCTCCAGAGCCTTACTCCACTAGGGGAAGATAGAAACAGGCTGGGAGTATGGATCGACCTGCCAACGCCCATGTCCAACAGAGAAGCAATTATAGAAGCCATAACTCCCTTATTCTGCACCCCAAATGAATTTTGTTGTATACTCCCATAGGGGATGAAATATTAAAGGAAGATAACTAGAAGACTCTGAAACCCAATCCAATGGGATCTGGCATGTTAAACTGTTGTATGCTTTACATTAGGTTGTTCTAGCTCTCCCCCTGCCAAGAAAATTGGATCAGTCCTGCTAGTTTCGTGGGCCCGCTTGGCCCTGCCCCAAGGAACCCCGAGAGAGTTCCAGAGTTCCAGAGTTCGAGAGTGCTTGGTGCCTTCGTGGGGCAAAGAGGCAGCAGAGTTCTGTTTGGTGATTAGTTTGGGCTAGTTTATGAATCGTTGTTCCTGAATAAAGAAATACAGCTTCCCTGCCCAGCCGTATGTCTCTGGTCATCTCTGTTACCCGCCCGCGAAGCTAGCCCGGCCAGCTGGAGCCTCCGAATTTTAACAACATTAAACATCCAAACTCTATGTCTCTAAATTTACCAATCTCCTTGATGTTCTTCATAGTTCCCAAAGTTTGGGTGATCTGGTTTGGCAGGACTCTTACAGTAATTTGGGATATGATTTTTCAGTCTAGGGCACCACAAAGATCAGATGTGTCATCCTTAAGATTCCAATGTGGTTGCAAGAACTCCAGACAAAATCATTTCTCCCCTTAAAAATCAGAAAGAGTCAAAGCAAAAAAGCCAAAACAGGGAGTCGGGCAGTAGTGCAATGGGTTAAGTGCACATGGCCCAAAGCACAAGGATTGGTATAAGGATCCCAGTTTGAGGCCCCAGCTCCCCACCTGCAGGGGAGTTGCTTCACAGGCGGTGAAGCAGGTCTGCAGGTGTCTATCTTTCTCTTCCCCTCTCTGTCTTCCCTTTTGATTTCTCTCTGTCCTACCCGACAACAACGATAGCAATAACAACAAAAATGATAAACAACAAGGGCAACAAAAGAATAAATAAATAAATAGCCTCCAGGAGCAGTAGATTCTTAGTACAGGCACTGAGCCCCAGAAATAACCCTGGAGATAAATAAATAAATAAATAAATAAATAGCTAAAACATTCCCAGAGTCCCCTGGGAGACTCCTGCTTTACAACTATTGACCAGATGACTAACACAGAGTCATTCTTTCCTGAAAGGAAGCTGTGTAAATGAATATCTCATCTGAGCGATGCAAGACAAACCCCAGAATAGGACAGGGGATACCGTTATCAAAGGCACAAAAGGTTATTGAAATGTGGCAGTCTGCAAAGGGAGCCAAAAGTTGCTGACATACATTGAATGTGGGAGGAGCCCTATTTAGTTAACTCTTGAAAAATCTGCCAAAAATGTCTTGTACTACATGTGTTCCATATGTATAGGCTGGTTGTATCACCAGTTTACAATTATCTACAAATGACTCCACAATCAATAAGTATTTGCTGGCCTTCTCCAGGTTTATTGGCAAGGAAGGGATCAAGGAAATCATATTTGTTCTCGTTTTAGAGAGATACGGTGACTGCTGCTAATTTACTTTCCAGAAACGTGGGAATTCTTGGGTCCATTTCTGACCCCTGGTTTTGCTCAGCAAAACCTCTCTCTGTGGATTCATATGCAGGCAAATCCTCATCCTGGACTTGACCAGATCACTCTGATGTCTCCCCGTTGCCATGAACATGACCTAGGTTTGAGCCTAGCCCCCATCACACTGAAAGGAAGCTTCAGTGCTGTGGTATCTATCATCTATCTACCTACCTAACTGCCTATCTCTATTTAAAACAAGGAAATAATTCTATTTTTAAAGTATTATAATTCAACATTCTTGCATAGAAATGCTAAGAGGAAGGTGTTGGTAATTAAAAATGAGTTACAAGGGGAATCGGGCGGCAGTGCAGAGGGTTAAGCACAGGTGGCGCAAAGCGCAAGGACCTGCCTAAGGATCCCAGTTCTAGCCCCCAGCTCCCCACCTGCAGGGGAGTCGCTTCACAGGAGGTGAAGCAGGTCTGCAGGTGTCTGTCTTTCTCTCCCCCCTCTGTCTACCCCTCCTCTCTCCATTTCTCTCTGTCCCATCCAACAGTGACAGCATCAACAACAATAACAATAGTAACTACAACAATAAAACAACAAGGGCAACAAAAGAGGGTAAATAAATATTTTTTAAAAATAAATGAGTTACAGACCCAGGTGGTGGCACACCTGATTGAGTACACATGTTACAATATGCAAGAAACAAAGTTCAAGTCCCCGCTCCCCACCTGCAGGGGGAAAGCTTCTCAAGTGGTGAAGCAGCCCCACAGGTGTCTCTCTGTATCTCTTCCTCACTATCTTTCCCATCTTTCTCAATTTCTCTCTATCAAATAAATAAATAAAATATTTTTAAGAAGTGAAGTTAGAGTTATATATGTTTGTTTATCAAACTCATACAACCCAGCAAGACAAAAAGCAAACTGACAAACAAAAATCAGCAGGTGATCTAAATAGACACTTCTCCAAAGAAGATATATACAAGTGACCAATAGGTACACGGGGGAAAAAATGTCCATCATTGCTTAGTATTAGAATTAGTAGAATAGGGGGCAGGTAGTGAAGCAACTGGTTGAACACACATGTTTCCATGCACAAGGAGCCCGGTTCAAGCTCCCAGTTCCCACCTCCAGGGGTGGAAAGCAGTGAAGCAGTGTTGCAGGTATCTCTCTTACCCTCTTCCTCTCTGTCTTCCCCTCCCATCTTAATTTCTCTCTATCTCTATCAAATTAATTAATTTTAAAAGAATTAATAGAAGGAGTCGGGCCGTAGTGTAGTGGGTTAAATACACGTGGCAGAAAGCACAAGGATCTGCATAAGGATCCCGGTTCAAGCCCCCGGCTCCCCACTTACAATGGAGTCACTTCACAGATGGTGAAGCAGGTTTGCAGGTGTCTGTCTTCCCCTCCTCTCTCCATTTCTCCCTGTCCTATCCAACAATGATAACATCAATAACAACAATAATTACAACAACAATAAAAAACAAGGGCAACAAAAGGGAAAATAAATAAATATAAAAATATATTTTTAAAAAGAATAGAAGGGAAATTCATTAAACGAGGTTACAGAATAGCTAGTGATACACACATAACCACAATCACTGATGTGCAAAATGTGTTTATGGGTAGCAGAGGTGGAGCTGCGCTAGAAACAAGGGCAACAGAGGGAGGTTTGAAAATAAATATTTGCCAAAAAATATCCACAGTACTCATCTCTGGGTATTGAATGATAGATGGCTTTTCCTTTTTCTTCTATTAATATTTCTTTGTTTTGGTTGTTTTTGTTTCTGTTTTTTCACTTTGCTTCTTGGGAGTCTTCATATTTTCAAAACTGAAACTGCAGAGTCTTTGTAATAAAGAAAGAGAGGAATAAAGAAAGAGAGAGAGAGAAAGGAAGGAAGGAAGGAAGGAAGGAAGGAAGGAAGGAAGGAAAAAAGAAAGAAAGAAAGAGAGAGAGAAAGAAAGAGAGAAAAAGAAAGGAAGAAAGAAAGAGAGGGGGAAAGACAGTTTGGGTTTTGTTATTCTCAACTCACAGGAGTGTTAAGTGACAAGGCAGCCTTCTAAGGCTCTCAGGGATAATCTTGATTTGATGAGAGGAGACCAGGGCTGGGGAGCTAAAGTGGTCACGAATTTGCAAGAGCCTCTATTTGTGACACCAAAACTACTCACAGTGCATGAATGAGTCACCATCTCTTATCTGCTGCTTTAGAAACACGGGGAGCAAAATACAAAGGCAGCTTGAACCTGGAAGTTAAGTGTTATAAGACTGAAAATCACATTCTAAGGGAGCTTACGCATTTCCTGTCTTCAGAGGTTCCCCCACCTCACCCACAACTGCAAAACTTGACCTCCAAACAATGAGAGGGAGCTGGGTCAGCAGAGAGGAACTTTCTCCAGGGCCACCTGTACTTCAAGCCTCCTAGAATAAATAAGCACTGGAAAGCTCATTGCTTTTGTTTTAATAATGAGAAGGCTTTCCACAGGATGGACTCCCATCGATTTTATGACAATGGCCTTGACGTTCAAGTGACTCCTTCTTCACACTCTGTGCTGAGCTGAGTGGGGCTTTATCTGGCTGCACACAGGACAAAGCAGCGGTTTTATCGGTTATAACTGGAGCAGAAAAGGCCAGGAAGAGTCCTAGAGAGCCTGGGCAGATAGAACCACTGCTGTGGGAACTGGTGCTACTCTGGAAACCAGGGCTTTACCAAGGCTCAATCAGTCCACAACCTGCTCTCTAGGAGACTCCTCCTGTGTCTTAAGTTATTCTTCCCACTGATGAGGGGCTATGCTTTAACACATATGTGCCTGAAGGCCCAGGTAGTGGCACAAACTTTACCATGCTCAAAGGCTCAGGATCAAGTCCTTGGTCCCTGCAGGCTGGGACTGAGGTTTCACAAGGTGTGAAGCCATGCTACAAGTCGCCCCCCCCCCCCCCCGCCACCCCATCTCAGTTTCTCTTTATCTTATCAAATAAGAGAAAGAAGAGACTTTTAAAAGATATATATGACCTACTGCTTTAAAAAAAAAAGTAACACTAAATTGAGGACATACAGGATTTCAGAGGCCAGGCAGTAGTGAACTTGGCACATATCACCAAGAACAAGAATCTGGGTTCAAGTCCTTGGTTCCCCACTTTCAAGGAGGATGATTTGCAAGCAGTGAAGCTTGTCTGTAAGTGTATCTTTCTCTTTCCCTCTCTATCTCCCCTTCTCTCTCAATTTCGCTCTGTCTTGTCAAGTAAAAATTAAAGAGAAAGAAAAACAAATGGCCACTAGAAACCATGGATTCATAATGGCAGGCACCAAGTCCCAGAAATACTCCTGGTAGCAATAAATAAATAAATAAACAAACAAACAAACAAACAGGGTTTCTGTTGTTTTGTTTTGTTTTCTTTTGTTGCCACAAGGGTTATCGATGAATCTACCACTACTGCAGCCATTTTTCCTTTTTATTTATTTACCTATTTTATTTTATTTTTTGATAGGACAGATAGAAATTGAAGGGAAGGGGGAGACAGACATGCAAAGAGTAAGAGGCAGACCTGCTTCACAGCTCATGAAGTTTCCCCCCTGCATATGGGGATGGGCCTTGAACTCGGGTCCCTGAGCATCATTATATATGCACTCAACCAGGTGCACCACCACCCAGCCAGCTCCAAAGACCTTTATTCTGTGAAAGCAAAGCAGAAGACACAGTTCCAATGGGAAAGTCACTGCAGCTTGCTAGTGAATTCTATTGAACACTACACCACCCTGTCATTTGGCTCATCAAGTTAAAAATTGCTGATGTTGGGTTATCACAAACAACTTCCTTAATCCCCTTTGTCTTCCAATGGTTTAATACACCTCCAAATCCTACACTAAAGTCCTCTGGAGCTGGAGCATAGAAGATTTGTAGGACAGTGAAATGACCCTGTGTAAAACCACAGGGGTGTTATATGTCATTAAACATTCACCTAGTCTTATGGGCTATAAACACTGAGAGAATCCAGTGGGACCGTAGAGTCTAGGAGAGAGAGTCTCACTGCAAGCTGTGGGCACCAGGTGACGGTGATGTGTCCTGTGACTTCACTGATGGTGCCAAATGTGCCACTTTGTGGGGAATTGGTTGTAAGGGAGGCTAAGGCTTTGGGGGACAGGTGGTATATGGCAACTCTCTCAATTGGTTTTAGGGCTTTGTATTTGATTGTTTTGTTTGTTTGCTCACTTGCTTGCTTTTGCCACCAGGGTTATTACTGGAGCTCAGTGCCTGAACTGTTACTGACAGCCATTTCCCTCTTTTCCTCTCTCTCTCTCTCTTTCTCTCTCTCTTTTTCTGTGTGTGTGTGTGTGTGTCTGTATGCGTGTTTCTCTCATTAAAATAAATAAATAACATTCTTTCCATCATTAGATGTTTAATGGTTTACAGTCAACAGTGAAATACAGTAGTTGGCACATGTGTAGCTTGTGTCAGTTTTCCACATAGCACTCTAACCACCCAATGATAGTTTTAAAAAAAAGAAAAGAAAAGAAAATGTAGGAATATATCTCCTTAACATTGGCCTAAGGAATTATTAAGTTTTGGATATAATGTCAAAACTGCAAGAATTTAAAAGAAAAAAAGTAGAACTACTTCAATCTCACAATCAAAATAAAAGAAATAATGAAACAATAAAATGAAAAGAAAAATGACAGAATGGAGAAAATATAAACCTGAAATGCTAGAATGCAGAAAACAGCTTTGGAACTGCAACTTCCTAATGTAAATACTTTGGAAATCTTAGAATCTGTGATGACCATGGTAGGAAACAGCTATGCATGTAAATATTAAGCATGGAACTCTTGTAAAGAAGACCTGCTTATAGTTATTACTATATTCTCCTTAAATAGATAAGGCTATATTTTAAAACATTTTACAGTTCTTTCCTTTTTACCTATACTACGTTATTAAGTCACTACAGCATTATACTACGTTCTGGTCATACCATAATATATGGACAGTCCAGATATGTCTCTATCTCTATTTTTTCCCGATTACAAATAGTCTTCTGATTCACAACAGATGTTCACTCAATTCTTACTTCCTGTGCTATTGAGCACTTAACTTGTGCCTAAAGTATAGGACTGAACAGATACCACAATGGTAATTAGAAAGACTTTCATAGCTGAGGCTCTGAGATCCTAGGTTCAAAGCCCAGCACCACCATAAGCCAGAGCTGAGCAGTGCTCCAGCAAATAAATAAGTAAGAAAAAAAACTAAAGTGCAATATCTGTCCTCAAGGAGTTTGGAAACTTTTTAGGAGATAATATAGACAGAACAGGAATAATAGCAATTTTCATTGTTTTTACACAGCAATCCAAGGAATATACAAAATGACTTGTGGTTAATTTTCCACAGAAGGAATATTGGCAGCAAAGCAAGAGGAGTTAAGAGATGGTATCAAAGCTTATAAATTTTCATTACCTTGAAAAAACTAAACTTTTGGAAGATCAGGCAGTTTAGTGAACCAAGAAAATGGGAGACTCATTTTCCTCTTTAGCCTTCTTCTCCAGAGTCTTCTTCATCCAGTGGGATACTTGAGATGAAATGGAGCCAGATATCTAAGTGGATTGTTACTTATAATCACACTTTGAACCACAAAGTCTGGATGACCTCTACTTGAAAAATTGTGCAACTGTGTAAACAAATAAATGGAGTCTGCCTCCCTGTCAAGTATGGGCTGTTATCCTTTTTCTGCCAAGGTCATCAATTAAAGGATTAAATCATGAAGGAACTGGCAGGGTTCAACTATGATCTTCAGACTCAAACCCCAGTGATGCAGCATGCATAGCAGTATAGGACTTAAGGTTTTCCTTTCCTTTTGCCTCATTCCTTAAGGCACAATGCCATAGACACACTCAAAAGTGCGCGCGCGCACACACACACACACACACACACACACACACACACACACACTTATACCCATGTTCCAGACATGCTCTCTTTCACAGTTTCTCGCAGTTTTCAGGATTGACCATTTAGGAAATGAATTCATGGTCTTGGCTTGGAGGGAATCCACTTTGACTCTTGAGTTGAAAGCAGGAGTTCTACCAGCATTGGCCAGCTATCCCCAGTGCCCAGTAGGACAGCAGTGAGGACAGGGAGAGAGACAGGTACTTAGAACATCAAAGTTGAAAAACAGTCAAGTGATAGTGACTTGGGAAAGGGCTGGGCTTTCAGCTAGCCAGGTTCCATTTTCTCCAAAGAATGGTGAAGCTTTAAGTCCACATAAGTCCTGCAAAGATTTAGATTACATCTATAATACGTCTAAATTAGACTGTATACCTATACAATACTCTACTATACTACATCTATACTATATAATACACTATACTATACTATATCTATACTATATACTACATCTATACTATATAATACACTATACTATATACTACATCTATACTATATACTATATCTATACTATATACTACATCTATACTATATAATACACTATACTATACTACATCTATACTATATACTGCATCTGTACTATACTACATCTATACCATACTACATCTATACTATAAAATATCAATACTATACTACACTATACTGCACTGTACTATACTAAATATATATTATATACTAACTACATCTATATTACACTGTACTACATATATACTGTATACAACATCTATACTACACTACACTGCATCTTTATTATACTAAAGCTATACTATACTATAGCTATACTATGCTATAATACACTACATCTGTATTATACTACATCTATACTCTACTATACTACATCTATACTATATGTACTGTATCTATAATATATTGTATCTGTACTATACTACACTACACCTATACTACACTTCTTCCCATCTACAATGCAATGTTGAGAGATGTTAGATATAGACTAAACACAATGGAACTTACATTTATGTATCCTTTGCAATGGATGAGGCACTATGCTAAATACATACATTATCCCACTTAAGCCCCACAATAACCCTGCAGTGTAAATACAGTGATTAACCCGGTCTTTGAAATGAGAAGCCCAGGGCCAAAGGAACTTTGCTAAGAGAAACTACACAGCTGGTCTGTGTAGTGGGGTTGGGACTCAGATAAACCCAATGGATTCCAGAGCTTGTTTTGTACTGGAGCCACATGCCCAGCTCATTTTCTGCTTCTTAGCATTCCAAAACTTTGGAGATTCATTGTGCAGAGGAAAATTCCCATTACCATCCTCTCCACAAATGTGCCCTTAACGATGCTGTAATGAGAAACAGACCAAGGCTAAGCAGGAGCTTAAGGGTGTGTGTACATTCTAGTGTGTGTGTGTGTGTGTGTGTGTGTGTGTGTGTGTGTATGTGCAGGCATGTACACACACAAACACACACACACACACACATACAGTCAAGGAGGGCCACCAAAGGCAGTTCCATTATTCTCATTCCTTCTCTCCTCTCTCTCTCTCTCTCCTCCCCAACAGGTAGGGTAAGTACAGTGAATCCAGCTCTCAGTCTCTCCAGAATCCCTGCTCCACCCAGACCATCATAGGAACATCAATTGGATGGTTGCCATCAACTGTTAGTCCTTAGTTACTTAGAAGCCTGAAAACTCACAACATAACATTGGAGGGATTCCATACAACCCCAAAGTAGGTGAAAACATCCAGCTGAGGCCACGAATGAGCCTCTCCCAGCACAACCCCATGGAGAGAAGGCAAAAGGATTCTAATCTTTGTAAAGCACTCCCACAGCACTGCCTTCTGCCCCAGCAAGAGGGACAACCCTGCTTAGTAAGTACCCCAATTTCCCACAGCCCTTCTCAGCCATTTTAGTCACCATCCCAGCTCCTTTGGGCAGGGAGCAGCCATGCTGCCTGCATCTCCTGGAAGAACTTGGCTTAGGCCAAGGGCCAACCAAGGGCCCCTACGGTGTCTGGAAAATGTCCTAAGTCAGGAAAGTTCTGTCTGCTCCCTGGTGACAGCTGCCCATGCAGAGGCTAAGCTACCCTCTGCTATTTCCTCAAGAACAGAGGCTCCCTCTCCAGTCTGCAAATAAGCTCCTCTCCACAGCACAAACATGGGCAGGTGTCTGTCTGGGTTGGGTCTCTTCTTTCCATTCCCTTGCTAGGACAGTCAGGTCCAATAAAGCATTCTATCAATATCTCTGCCTCCTGGAGCCACCTCTTAGGATAAGATGGCTCACAAGCCTTGATGCACATGAGGTCCTGAACTTGAATCCCAGAACCACATGGGAGCACCATAAATGCATTGGAAGAGCTCCAGGAATGATGGGATGGTACTGTTGTTGTAGGGGATGAAGCAGGTTCTCACTCTCTTAGAGGAGCCCTTAATGTGTTTCCCAGCATCAAGTCTGTCACAGCAGCCATCACAGAAGAATCATTGGAACCCTGTGAGCCAGTCAAGACTTTCTTTGCAGAGAAGAAAGTGGGAGAGATGCACTCCCCTGTAGAAAATCACAGATAGTAGTCTCAGCTCTCTGGCTTCTCAGAGCCAAGCTCTTACACAAGCTGTTGACAGACCTAACAGAGAGCAAGCAGGTTTTCCCCTTCTGCTATTGGTCCCCATAGTCAGCCAACAGTGATTGGTCATTTCAGTATGCCTCATTTGCATAAGCCATATTACAGTCCATCCCATAACAGTTGCTTTTATCCTAAATTGTGTGTGAACATCCCATTTAGAAAACCCTTCCTCCAGGCTTCCATCTGACCCTGCCCTGCCTCTAATACTGTGATGTTTCTCCTCTCACCCTCTCTCTTCCTCTAAATAATGAAAACTTGGCTCAAGGAGGCCACTCAGTAGAGGCATCATGTATTTGTAAGACCTTAGGTTCAACCCCCAATGCCACTTAAAAATATAGGAGTAGGGGCCAGGTGGTATCACACCCAGCTGAGTACACATGTTGTCATGTGCAGAGAACCAGATTCAGGTCCCTGGTCCCTATCTGCATGGAAGAAACTTGAGCAGAAAAGCGATGCTGCAGGTCTCTCTCTCTCTCTCTCTCTATCTCTCTCTCTCTCCCTCCTCCCTCTCAATACCCTATCAAATTGAAATGATAAATAAATTTTAAAAATAAGGGTCTAGTAGGTGACTTAACCAGCAGAGTGCACACATTGTCATGTACAAAGACCCAGATTTGAAACCCAGGCCACCACAAAGGAGTATGCACATCAGGGCAGCTTCATACATGGTGGAGTGTGGTGCTGCAGTACCTTACCTTCTCTCTGTGTGTCTCTCTCCCTTCTGTACATCTTTCTGTCTTTAAACTTCTGACTGAAATTAAAAAAAAAAAAAAGGCCACAAGAAGTAGTAGAGAGGTACAGGCACCAAGCCCCAGCAATAACCCTGGTGGCAAATAAATAAATAAATAGAAAAAGCTGCAGGCTGTCTCAGGCCAGGTCTGGCCAGAGAGAGAAGGAAGAGTGAGCCAAAGGCAGCTGATATTCCTAGGGAGCACAGGAATAGTCTCCCTTGCCAAGGAAGCTTTGTGCCAGCTCTGGCTGAGTGGGAGCTCCCTGCCTTGGCAGAGGAGCTGCCTCTGCTCTGATCCCTGCTCACTTTCCCTTTCAGAGAACCACTCCCTCACCCAGGCCTCACCCAGGACCTGCAAGGGTTTTCCAAGTCACTACCAGGTTGCTCAGATATCTGACTTGAAACCTCTCACTAGCCATAGCTGGCGATGTCCTACTCACAGAGAAACCTGACCTTAGAGACCTAGCTCTGGGGTAGGGGCCAGGCACTGGACTTACAGTATATGTAGTTCTCAGTATCTCATGTCCCAACGTTGCCATATGTGAGTTGCAGAGCTCGTAGAAGGGGCCTCAGCTACCTTGCACCTCAGTTTCCTCGTCTGTGAAACAGAGACCTCAGAAGTATCCACCAC
Organism: Erinaceus europaeus; assembly: GCF_950295315.1. NCBI lineage: Eukaryota > Metazoa > Chordata > Mammalia > Eulipotyphla > Erinaceidae > Erinaceus > Erinaceus europaeus. Next base: position 30,428,268 of record NC_080176.1, read on the forward strand.
ATGAGGTTCTTTTGAGAATTTACTCAGGACAGGCCCCTACAACAGGACCTGGAGCATGGCAGGCTCTCCAGCGATATTAGCTATTATTATCCCTTTTTGTGAACATTGTGATCACCATAGCAACACCAACTTGCTGGCAAGCACAAGGCATACCAGAGGAATAAAATGACAAGCAGTGGAGATGAAATTGGTCCTCCAAGAGGAGCCAATATATGAGACCATGTGGACCCAGAATGAAGGTGCTAGAAAGACTCTCCAGCCTCTGCCTTTTCAGTTTCTTGAGATCCTATCTATATTCACAACAGTTTCCTGAAAATCTCCAGCTAGCCCAACTGCAAAGACTTTTGTTCTTTTTGCTATTTATTTGTTTATTTATTTGACAGAGACAGAGGGAAACTGAGATGGGAGGGAGAGATAGAGAAAGATAGATATAAGATGAATAGATAGATAGATAGATAGATAGATAGATAGATAGATAGATAGATAGATAGATAACTGCAGCACTGCATCACCACTCGTGAAGCTCCCCCACCTCCTCAGGTGGAGACCAGGGGCTAGAATCCCAGGTCCTTGTGCATAGGAATGTGTGTACTAAACCAGGTGTTACCAGCTCCCACCTGCAAGAGAGGAAGATTCATGAACAGTAAAGAAGTACTGCAGGTGTCTCCCTTTCTCTCCTTCTTTTTCCCTCCCTGCCATGGACCTCTATTTCTCTCTGCCTCTATCATAAAAGAAAAATAAAAGAAAGGAAGAAAGGGCATCCTCTTCCTTGCTTGCTCTTTTTGAATATTTTTTTTTAATTTAAACACCAACTGACTCCACCTTACCCCTGATATTTCTCAACCAGCCATCAAACCCCCACCACCATCACCACCTACGTCCATGCCAGCACCTCCAGGGCTGGAAAAATGAAGTCATGAGAAGGTGATGTCACCTAGGACCAGCAGAGAAAGGAGCTCTTCTTGTCACCACTGTGGGTCTTCCACTTACCTGTCCCCACTGAACCCCACCATCTGAGAGACCCAAGAGCCCCTAGAGGGTCTGCAATCATCCATATAGGATAGAGAAAAACCCCAGCTTGTCACTCTAGAGGGCACACACAGACATGAAGGGGGACAAACAAGAACACCTAGATCACTGAAACTGCCCTAAAGTTTGCTCCTTTCCAAATGACTCTTCAAGTGACCATAACGGATTAAAGACCTAATTGCTTCCTGCTCAAAGCTACTGGATGTTTTGGCTGAGTGGCTTCTGCTACTGATTTTTCTCATCATGGAGGAAGAAGTGTGTCCTCTGGGCCAGGCTAGCTGTTTCTATTAAGTCCAAAGGCCACGAAGTTCTAAAAGAGCAGCTGAGCACCCGTTTGAACTCCCTGTGGTTGTTTTCATTTTCACCAGGGCTTCACAACTCCAAGATAGCTTTTCAAGCAGATTGAGAGAGATGGAAAGATGCCACAACACCAAAGCTTCCCTCTAGTCTGGTGGGATCCAGGCTTGGACCTAGGTCACAGGTATGGCAAAGCAGGTGCACCAGCCAGATGATTTATCTTGCCAGCCCTGTTTTTGTTTTTCTTCTTCTTTTTTTTAAATTATTTTGAGCCCCCCCCCCCCCCCCGGGAGTAGAGGTTAATCCTGGTTCTGCCAATTGCTCAGCCCAGATTTCTCAACCTCTTCAAGTCTTTGGTACCTGATTTTCAGATGTGAGTAATAAATCACTGCCTCATCCAGGGACAGTGGGATCATACTAGGGAAGTCCAGGGGTGGCATGCACTTATCACAATACCTAGCAACTGGCAAACACCTAGAATTACCTATTACCTTTTACCCAGAACCAACTAGACAGCTGTGCATGGCAGGGGCAGTAATACTAAAGCTCAGGTTGGAAGAGAAGGAGTCAGAGGACATCTTAAGTGTGGCAGTGTTAAGCAAGCAAGAAGTAAAGTCAAGGAGGAGAAAGAATAAGCATAAAAAGATTGTCATGTGTGTGACCCAAGTTCGAACCTGGTCCCCACTGCATTGAAAAGATTTGATGCTGTGGTTTTTCCCCCACAATATCTTCCTGTTTCTACATGAAAAAAAAAAAAAACTCATCCCAGAACAGTGAAGCCCCAGAAACAACAAGAAGAGGAAGAGGAAGTGCAGGAAGAGGAGAAAAGGAAGAAGAGAGGGGAGGAAAAAAGAAGAGGGAGGAGAAGGAAGGAAGAAAGAAAGAAAGGAAAGAAGGATGAGGAAAGAAGAGAAGGAGGAGGAGAAACAGCAGCAGCATAAAAGCATGTGAGATTTGACTTTGGGGGAAATTAAAGAGTTAATAGGAGCCAAACATGAGCCAAGACTTTTAGTAATGGGCCAGAGACACAAGCAAAGTTATAAAACATTGGGCAGCCCCATGGCCACATGTAAAAAGCAAGCTTAAAACACCAAGTGATAGCTAAGGCCTCTTGTAAACAGACACAGAGACTCAGGAGCAGAAGTGTTTCTTGAGCTTGGACAAAGTGCTGAGCACAGTCACATCTGTGCATCTGTTTTCTCACATTATGATGAAGAGTCCAGATCTTGGCCCTGTCTGGGAACCTCCTCAAGGTCAGAGAGTTAGGGTGTGGAGGAGCTGGAAATTGAAACTCAGCTGGCTCTAAAACGTGCATTCTTTCCACTATGTCCTCCAAAGAAGTTTCTAAGCAAGTCTGCATGTGTTGAAGTGAAGAGTCCAAAGGGCCATAGCCATGACTGCAATCACACACACACACACACACACACACACACACACACACTTGTTTTTTTCTCCAAAATTCTATCATCTGCTTCCTGTTTTCATTTTCTGCTAGAGAAACAGTAGCATTAGGACTTAGCTTTGCTGTTGTTGTTGTCTTTCTAATGTTTTATTTATTTACAAAGTGGAGACAGAGAAATTGAGAGGAAAGAGGGAATAGAGAGGGAAAGAGACATCTGCAGCACTGTTTCACCAATCATGAAGCTTCCTCTCCTAATGTGTTCTCAATGGGTGCATGACCACCTGGCCCTAGGGCTTGACTTTGAATCTCTACTTTCCTGAGCTTTGCTGTGCACTTCCCAACCCCCCAACCCCTCAGAATCTTCATTTTTGACTTCCATTCAAGCACAGAAAGAAGTTGTAAGGAATTTCTCAGATTTGTTTGTTCTGATAAGAGACATTCTATTGGCCTCACCCAGCCAGAGCAAAGACCCTGATAAATTAAGAGAGAAGGGTGGCAATTGTGCAAAAGATTTTGACAAATGACCACTCCAGATCTTAGCACACAGTAAGGTATGCACTAGAGGGGGGCAGGCCTGTGGTGGTGCATCTGACTGAGTGCACACATTGCCATGTGTGAGAAAACTAGGTTCAATCCCCCAGTCCCCACCTAGAAGAGGGAAGCTTCATGAGTGATGAAGCAGGGCTGCAGGTGTCTCTCTTTCTCTCTCCCTCTCTATCTTCCCTTCCTCTCTCAGTTTCTATGTTCTATCAAATAAAATAAATAAATACTCCTAAAATAAAGAACACATGCACAGGGCCAGGCAATGGCACACCTGGTTAAGCACACACATTATAGTGCGCAAGGACCCAGATTCAAGGCCCTGGCCCCCACCTGCAGGGGGAAAGCTTCACAAGTGATGAAGAAGGGCTGTAGGCATCTCTCTGTCTCTTTCCCTCTCTATCTCCCTCTCCCCTCACAATTTCTCTGTCTCTATCCAGTAATAAATAAATAAATAAATAAATAAATAAGATATACACTAAGATCACTGGCTAATGAAAACTAGGTCAGTATAATGACTGTAGATGTGACCTAAACTCAGAAGGAGTCCGTGGTGATTCTCTGTTTCCAGAAAGTGGTTTGGTTCTATATTGTGTCTTGAGCTGCATCTCGTGTGGTAGAATAAAGCTGAGCACTGTGTCCCTGTACGTAAGCTGCACGAGGACAGTGTTTACACACACACACACCCCGGCCAGCCCCGTATATGGAATCAGTCTGGAACTGCTCTGTGAGGAGGTTTTGAGCTGAGCACTGCATGGGGAAATGCCTGTGTTGAGAATTCAATAACATGTTCGTTTCACTATGTCAAAACAACCTCACAAGTGAAACACTCCATGTTGCACCCGCAGAGAACAATGGGATTCCACTGTCAACACAGGCCCCCAGTGAAGTTTTCAGAAAATGTTGTGATCTGTTTTCCTGGAGTAATTGCTTTTCTGTTTCTCCATCAAACATTAGAGTCACAAGCTTTCTGGATTATCAACTGAAAATTTTTTTTTCTTCCTGCGTTTATCCCAAAGGAAACAAAAGAAAAAAATGTCTGCTTAGGGGTATGATCATAGAGTGTTAGAAAGAAAAGAATGTTTCTACCTAGAGGTCAGAGAGATAATTCACCAGGCAAGGCCTGTACTTTGCAGGTTCAAACCCCAGAACTATACAAGAGGTGTCATAGCACTGGGAGAAGCTCTGGAGCTGTGGAGTCTCTCATTTTCTTTCTGTTTCAGTCTCCCTATGTCTGTAGCTAAATGAAAGAGTCAACCCAGAGCTATGAACTTGCACATGGGTGAGGTCCTGTGGCACTATAAAAGGAAAAAAGGAGAGAAGAATAGAAAGGAAGGGAGGGAGGGAAGAAGGGAGGGACGGAGGAAGGAAAGGAGGGAGGAAAGAAGGGAAGGAGTGAGGAAGGAAGGAAGGGGCATCCACATAATGCCTTCTTCAAATAATGAAATGAAGGGTCAGGTGATGGTTGTTGTTAAAATTCTTAAGGCTCTTGCCAGGCCGGGCTAGCTTCACGGGCGGGTAACAGAGACACAGAGACAACGGCTGGGCAGGGAAGCTGTATTTCTTTATTCAGGAACAACGATTCACAAACTAAGACAAACTAATCACCAAACAGAACTCTGCTGTCTCTTTGCGGCGGCACAAGCACCCTCTCTTACTCTCGAACTCTCGAACTCCGGAACTCTCCAACTCTGGAACTCTGGAACTCTCATACTGGGGAACCCTCTGAAACTCTGGCACACTGGAACTCTCTCTTACTCTGTAACCCTGAAACTCTCGAACTCAGGAACTCAGGAACTCTTTCACTCTGGAACTCAGGAACTCTCCGACTCAGGAACCCTCTCTCGGGGTTTTTTTTGGGGTGGGGCCAAGCAGGCCCGCCAAATTAATAGGACTCACCCAATTCTCTTGGCGGGGGAGGGCTAGAACAATCTAATGTAAAGCATACGACAATGGTGCATCCAGAAAAGTACACGTTACCATGTGCAAGGACCTGGGATCTAAGTTCTCAGTCTCCATCTCTAGGAGGAAAGTTTTATAAGATGTGAAGCAGTGCTGCAGGTGTCTCTCTTTCTCTGTCTCTACCAGAAGAAGGAGGAAGAGGAGAAGGAAAGAGGGAAGAAAGAATGAATGAATGAATTAATTAATTAATTAAATGATTGCCAGGAGCTATAGATTTATCTTGCAGGCACCCAGCAAGTGGCAAATAAATAGTGAAATGGGGCAGGAGTAGATAGCATAATTGTTATGCAAAAAGACTGTCTTTTTAAAAAAATTTTTATATGTTTATTTTCTTTTTTGTTGTCCTTGTTGTTCTTCATTGTTGTTGTAGTTATTGTTATTGATGTTGTCATTGTTAGATAGGACAGAGAGAAATGAAGAGAGGAGGGGAAGACAGAGAGGGGGAGAGAAAGATAGACACCTGCAGACCTTCTTCACCGCTTATGAAGCGACTCCCCTGCAGATGGGGAGCCAGGGGCTTGAACCAGAATCCTTAGGCTGGTCCTTGTGCTTTGCACCATGTGTACCACTGCGCTACTGCTCAGCTCCCACAAAAAGACTTTCATGCCTGAGGCCCCACAGTCCCAGGTTCAATTCCCCGTACTAGCATAAACCAGAGCTGAGCAGTACTCTGGTAAATAAATAAATAAATAAATAAATAAATAATAGTGAGATTATGTATAAATTTACCTAGTTAAACTGTGGCAGAACCACGCTCAAACCTGCTGGATTATAGATGTGAGTCAGTAAACCAAGTATTTGTAGAATCATTTTGAGAAGAAAATTTTAAGTTTCATTTGATTTATATTCCTTTAATTTAGATGGCAAGAAAACACAGTTTCTAGTCTTTAAAAATAAATGCTAAGGGTCAGGCAGTGGCACACCTGGTTGAGCACACATAGTACCATGCACAAGGACCTGGATTCAAGCCCCCGGTCCCCACCAGCAAGAGAGGAAGATTTCTCTCCCTCTCTGTCTCCTCACTCTCCTCTCAATTTCTCTCTGTCCTATCAAATAGAAAGCAAAGGAAAAAATGGTCACTGTGAGTGGTGTATTTGTGGTGCAGGCACTGAGCCCCAGTGATAACCCTGATGGCAAAAATAAACAAACAAACAAACCCTTGAATTAGGCAAGAAAATGAGTAGAATCTTGGTGTATTTGGAGTGAGGTTTAGGACAGGAATCTCTAATTTTGTACTAGTTCAAGGTATGAGATTTAGATTGAAATGTTGTACAATAATTGCTGGTGATATGCAATTAGCTGTCAAGTTTACATATGTGAAAAATAATAAAGTCTAAAATAACCAGTTATAAAAGCATGCAAGTCTTTGTATCTTCTGTGTATCTGAGGACAGGATACTTATTAGGATTCACCCCAATGGAGAGGACTCAGCTGACCTTGCTTTAAGACCTGGGTTAGCACTAACAAGCTGTGTGGACACAAGAGACTGATGCCCTCTTCATATCTCTGGGTCTCAGTTTCTTCAGCTGCAAAATTTAAATACTTGCTTGTAGGATTATGGAGAGGCTGGTTTGATCACAAGGACATGATTCCTCTAAAGACTAATAGATATGATCATTTCCCTAGAAGGTTGCTAGAAACCTTTCTTCATAGGAAGAAGGCAACATCAAGCTGTCCCACTGAAAACCAGACTATCCAGGGCAAGCACTGGCTCATCTAGTAGAGGACTCAAGTTGTCATGTGTGAGGACCCAGGTTCAAGCCCCTGGTTCCCACTTGTGGGAGGAGGGGGGGCTTCATGAGTGGTGAAGCAGTGCTATAGTTGTCTTTCCTTCTATCTCCCTCTCTATTTCTCCCTGTGTGTCTTTTACCCTCTATCTAAACAAAAAAGAAAATAGAATTCTGCCAGGAGCAATGGTATCATGCAGTCACTAAGGCACCATGATAACCCTGGAAGAAGGAAAGAAGGAAGGTAAGGAGGGAGGAATAAAGAAACATCCTGGAAGGAACCATCCCTGTCACTCTCCTTTCTTTATCTTCCCCATCACATAAACCCCCCCTTTTTTTCCTTTATTTTCTTTTACTTTTTATTGCCATCAGGGTTATCACTGGGCCTTGGTACCTACAAGAGGATCTCACCAGTCAAGGCGGGTCATTGTTATAATAATATTATATCATAGGACAGGGATAAATTGAGAGAGATGGGGAGACAGAAAATGATAGAGAATGAGAGATACCTGTAGCACTGCTTCACCACTCTTGAAGCTTCCCTTCTGCATGTAAGGACCAGAGATTTTAATGCAGGTCCTTGTACATGGTAATGTATATGTCCAACCAGGTCTGCCACTGTATTCCCCTCCCTTTTTTTCAAGGCTTATTATTCATTCAGAGAAAGTGACACAGAATGAGTGTAACCAGAGCACCAGAGCACTGCACAGCTTTGGATGGTGCTGGGAACTAAACCTGGGGCCCCAGGAAGCTGGTGCCTCTAACAGACTGAGCTCCCTCTCTAGGTGCATTTTGTCAAATTGTGTGCATTGTGGGAGTTCAAAGACAACCCCTGATTTCACATCTATCATCCCTCCTTTGAAAGTCGGTGCTCATTCCCAGATACTTTGTCATTTGTCTCTGCCTGTCATATATTTCTCTCTACTTTCTCGGGTGGTAAGTTCTGGAACACTTACACACACACACACACACACACACACACACACACACACACACACATGCATCTTTCAGAAGCCTTCAATTTTGCAAAAGGAGGAGAGTGAAAAGTTAGGTTCCAACATCAAAATTTCTCTCTGTGGAAATGTTGTGATGCTTAAAGAACAAACAGAAAAACCCAGTGAACACTGAGCATTCACATAAGTAATAACAGTGACCTTAGCTCAGTCCCCGGCTGAAACAGGGGGTTGGGGAGAGAGGAAGGTCTCTGACTTTTTAAGAGACCCCCCCCCCCCCAGTTTTCACACAAGCTTGTGTCTTGCATCCATGCTTCCAGATTAGGAATTCAGGTAACTACAAAAACAGAGTTTTAGGGCTGGGGAGATAACATAATGGTTATGCAAAACCTGAGGCACCAAAAGTCTCAGGTCCAGTCCCTAGTCCCACCATAAGCAAGAGCTGAGCAGTGCTATAGAAATGGCGGGCAGAGGGAAGGGGGAGTTTTAACTTTTTACGCTGATGTCTCCTTAGAGTGGGTCACCTATAATTTGCTTTCCCTGAACCTTAAATGGGTTTCCCTTTTTCTCTTTCCCCAATCTTTCTCCCACCCTTTCAAATCTCCCAACCACTCTTCCATACTCTGACATTCATTGCTAATAATAACCAGAAGAATTCTTGTCATATGGGGGTTCACAGAATGGCTTGCAAGTCCTTTGTAAATGTATTTTTCCCTTGAGTTTGTCACTCTCTCTTCCAAGTGAAGAATAAATAAACAGAGGCACTGGATCAGATGTATAGCCCACTTGCATGCAGAGATTTCTGGATAGGAAATGGACTGGGGACATGTAGCCAAGATGAACTTAACTAGAAAAGCAAAAGTTTGCATATGGTGCTTTGAAGAAAGCTGTTAGTCACTGGGGAGGGAGTCCACATGTGAAATGTGAAGTGAGTAAGGAGGCAATCGACTCTCACACAGAGTCCTTCTCACCTTACCTTTCTCCAGAAATGCTCGGGCAACAAAGGCAGAGTTCTCTGGTCTCAATTATATCCTAATAACTGTTGCAATTCTCTGCTTCCTTTTGAGTGTGAAGATCTAGGCTAAAAGGCTTTAAGAAGAGAAAAAAGGAAAAAGAAAAAAAAAACAGGCTGAAAAGGTTTCCCAGACGTGAAATAGATTTTTACAAAAGAAACTTCTGGCAATTTAATGCAAGTAAATCAGAAACATATGGACTATGTTTCCCTCAAAATACCCCTGGGTTTGGAAAGCCCAGAAAACACATTTTTAAAAAGGAAGAAGAAAGAAAAGGGGAACTGGAGTTTTTTGTTTTGATTTGGTTTGGTTTTTGTTTGTTTATCTGTTTGTTTTCCAAAGCTGAGCTGCATCAGGAAAGTGCTCTAGAATAGAAAGCCTGGCCTGGTTCCCTCAGTGCAGAGACCAGAGACCAAAGACCAGGGACCCCAGAGACTAGGAACCAAGGACAGAGCAGCAAGGGGCAGCCAACAGCTCCTCCCAGATGCTCCTGGTGAGGACAGGCTGGTTTCTGAGGGTGAGGTAGGTGATTGATGTGCCCTTGACCTGGGACTGTGGGTGTGGCTGAGAAAACCTCTACTTCTGGCTTCCCATATGGAAGGCATGACTTCATAGCCACTTTATGCTGAGTATTTGCATAACCCCTTTCTACTCTGAAGGATCTCTCTCAGTAAATGGCCAGGCTGCTGGCATCCATGCACTGAGCATTTGTCCTGAACCACACACACACACCCTCAGAAGACCAGCAGAAATGGGCATCCAGATGCCAGCCAGAAGGGAGACTACAGATTCAGACTAGGAAGGGACTTTATGGTCTCCAGGTTCAAAGCTGGGGAGATACTGCAGCGGCAGCATGAGACCCAGAGGTCCCAAGTTCAAGCCTCAGCAACACTATATGCCAGAGCTGAGTGGAGCTCATTCTCTCTCTCCAGAGTTGAGTGGAACTCATTCTCTCTCTCTCTCTCTCTCTCTCTCTCTCTCTCTCTCTCTCTCCACACACACACATACACACACACACACACACACACACACACACACACACACACACGCACACTATAGCTTAGTAATTCCTCTCCTGAGGATTTATCAAAAGGGAAAAACACACTCATCTAAAGAGATCTGTGTATACCTATGCTCATAGCAGCGTAATTTGTAATAGCTCAAATTTAGAAGCAACCAAATATCCAATAAAAGATAAGTGGCTGGGAAAGTTGTGGCCTATATACACGATGAAGTACTACCCCATGGTTAAGAATGATGAAGTCATTTCCTTCCCCTCCTCTTGGATGGAGCTTGAAGGAATTATGTTAAGTGAGATAAGCCAAATAGAGAAATAATGAATGATCTCACTCATAGGCAGAACTGAAGAAATAAGAACAGAAAGAGGAAACACAAAGTAAAACATGGACTACTTTGGTGCATTGCACCAAAGCAAAGGACTCTGAAGAATGAGGGTAAGAAGAGGGTTGTGGTGAGGGGAGGATGGTTGGGTCTTTGGGGTCCTGTACATGATGGTGGAAAGGACCCAAAAGGACCTCTATTGGAGGGTAGCGTGCTCTGCAGACACCTGTCATGGTGAGATGAGAGTTTTTTTTAACTTTGTAAAAAAATTTTATATTGACAAGACTATAGGATAAACAGGGTATATTTCCACATAATTCCCACCACCAGAACTCTGTATCCCATTCCTTCCCCTGATAGCTTTCCTATTCTTTATCCCTCTGGAAGTATGGACCCAGGATCATTATGGGGTACAGAAGGTGGAAGGTCTGGCTTCTGTAATTGCTTCCCCACTGAACATGGGCATTGGAAGATCAATCCATACTCCCAGCCAGTTTCTCTCTTTCCCTAGTGGGGCAGGGATCTGGAGAGGTAGGGCTCTAGGACACATTGGTAGGGTAGCCTGCACAGGGAAGGCAGGTTGGCATCATGGTAGCATCTGGAACCTATTGGCTGAAAAAGAGGTAAGATATAAAGCAAAACAAATTTCTGACTAATCATGAACCTAAAGGCAAGAATATTGCAGATAAATACCTGGGGTCCCCATTTTGGAAAAAAACTAGTAGGTCTATTTTAGGTATATTCCAAGGGGGGCATGACTTTACTAGTTTTTGCCTGAGCCTGACATCTAATATACAGGAGGACCTAGGCTATTGTCTGGAGAGATGGTGTCATAGTTAGAAAAAGGACTAGAAAGCTGGATCAGGGAAGAGAGCAGCTCCCAAATATGGGGAAATATATAAATATTGTTGACTGTAAGCCCCACTGATCTGATCTGGAGTCCAGCTTTACCCAAGTGTCAATAACTGTACTATAAACCATCATCTCTCCCCAATAAAATGATATTAAAAATAAAGCTTATTAAAAATAAATAACTTTATCAGTGGGCAGCAGGTAGCAGCTTGTAGAGTGCACATGTTGCCATCTGCAAGGATTCAGCCCCGAGTCACCACATGGAGGCACTTGCAGGAGGGACACTTCTCGAGTGGTGAAGCAATGTTGCAGTGTCTCTCTTTCTCTCTTTGTCTCTATTACCTCCATCTATAAGAAAGAAAAGAGAAAAAAAAAATACGCGCACACCCCCCCTCCCCAGAATGCTAAAGTCATGCAGGCATCCAGTGATAAGCCTGGTGTCAAAAAAAAAAAAAAGAAAAAGAAAGAAAGAAAGAAAGAAAGAAAGAAAGAAAGAAAGAAAGAAAGAAAGAAAAAAAGAAAGAAATTTACCCCATTTCCACTGCCACCCTGTATGGGAGTCCCAGTGTGAAACTGCAACTCAGAGGAGTAACATAGAAAACAGCTGAGGTGGGAAAGGAATAGTTCAGAGTGTCAGAGGAACTGATAGCAAATCCCAGTAGACGCTGGGGCTGTCATTTAACCCTTCATCTCAGTGTCCTCAGAGTGATAGTTACATCATTTGGGGGGACTCCAAAGGTTATTTCAGTAATATTATGCCTCTGCAAACACTAATTCAAAGGGACATGGGCACCCCTAAGTTCATAGTTCCACTACTCACAATAGCCAAAGAGTAGAAGTGTTGAGGGCAAAAATGACAGGAAGTACCTAAGGGGGACACTTATATTGCTGCACCACACCAGAACACATGTTCCCCAGGCATATGGGAAGGAAATTGCAGCACAGAAAATGAGAGTGGTGACAAGTGTGGCTCAGAAAGGTGTAGGTGGCCTGAGCAAAGACAGCCAATTGTAAAAAACCTCCAGGTAGTCTTTCCCAGGCAGGGGTGAGGCTCTGATTGGTCAGATAGTTTGTTACTCAACTAGAGCTCCTTCCACTTATGGAAGAAAGAGAGAGAGAGAGAGAGAGAGAGAGAGAGAAGGAAGTCAAATAGGAAAAGAATTGGAATGACACCCCTGTTGAGCCAGGAATCTTGGTAAAGAAAAAGCTCAATGGGGAGCCTACTAGTAGCATCTCTCCAACCCTTGGGGTCTGGTTTTGGGGTGGGGGGAGGGGTGCACTTCAGGAAAAATCCTAAGATTTCCTTTCTTTTTCCTCCATTTTCTGAGCTAATGCTGAGCCCGCCAAGCTGCAGAGTGACTGTTAGGGTTTTTTATTCTATTTTATTTTATTATTACTATTATATATATGCATGTCTCTCTCCCCCCCTTATTCAGGTTGACCAAAATTAACTGTTATTGTTTATTCCATTGCTAGGTGACTGGCTGTCCTGTCCCTTGTGAGAGGAACTTGTCTCATTCTACCTCTTCCATCCACTCCCCCTTTTTTCCTCCTCCTAGCAAATTAAAAAAAAAAAAAAACCTCTTTCCTATTCCATTCACTGCTTTTTTTTTTTTCTTGTTCTTATATTCTTTTCTTCCCTCCTCCTTCTTCTGTTTTCTGAATTCACTGATACTCACTTGTGAATTATTTTGGGAAAGAATTCTGACTCAGAGTGGACTCTCTCTGTGTATTTCTCTTCTATACTTCCCTTTCTCCTCTTGCTACCCCTAGAGTTTACAGTGGACAGTAGATTTGCATAATTATCTATTCTTGCTTTAACTTTTTTCCTTTCTCTTTCTCATTCATTTAGATTTGGTTAATATTTTTTCTTGGATTGGAGGTGTTATTTGGCTAACTGGTATTGGTTAAACTGCATCAATCCTTGCTTCAGTTACTATTGTTGTAATTTCTGAGGTTGGTGACTGCATTTGTCGTAAAGGTGTTTAGCACAGGATGGCTTATACTCAAAACACAACAGCTGAAGAACAACAGAACAGTAAAATAAAAAACACATCAGTAAAAAAAATGGTTAAATCAACAGCAGATAAAACTGCTACCACAATGAATCAAGACATGATTCCAGAAGAAACTCCAAATCAGTCAGAAGTAAACATAGATAAGAAAAGTATGCAAGCAATAGTAAATTTAATAATCACAGAAATGAAGACAACTATGGAGGAAAGGGCTATCAGAATTAGGGAAACAACAGATGAGACCATCAAGGAAAATACTAGCTACCTCAAGGTAGTCAGAGACCTGAAAGCTGAAATAAGTGAACTAAAAGGACAATTAGCAGAACAAGCTAATACTATAACTGAACTGAAGAAAGAAGCTGAGGGAAGGGAAAGCAGGCTAACAGAGGCAGAAAACAGAATTAGCCAGACAGAGAATGAGCTAAAGAAAACTAAGATAGAGGAAAAAGAGTCCAAAAAAAGATTGAGAGGCACTGAAAACAACAACAGACACATATGGGATGATCTCAAAAGAAGTAACATTCGTATCATTGGCCTACCAGAGGAAGAAAGAGAGGAAGGGAAAGTAAACATTCTAGAGGAAATAATAAAAGAAAAATTCCCAGATGTAAACAACAAAAATGACACTAAGACTCAAGAGGCCCAGAGAGTCCCAAACAGAATCAACCCAGACCTGAAGACACCAAGACATATCATAGTTACAATGAAAAGAAGTAAGAATCCTACAGGCTGCAAGAGAAAAACAAAAAGTCACATACAGGGGGAAACCCATAAGATTATCAGCACTCCACTCAAACTCTAAAAGCCAGAAGATAATGGCAAGATATCTATTGAGCCCTGAATGAAAAAGGGTTTCAACCAAGGATAATATATCCTGCTAGACTTTCATTCAAACTAGATGGAGTGATCAAAACCTTCTCAGACAAACAACAGTTAAAGGAGGCAACCATCACCAAACCTGCCCTGAAAGAGGTTCTAAAAGACCTCTTATAAAAAAGAACATCACCATAATACTTAGCATATATCAGAGCAAATTAAAAAATTGTTGAATAATGGCACTACAATACATTAAATCCATAATATCAACAAATGTCAATCACTTAAACTCACCCATTAAAAGGCACAGAGTGGGAGAATGGATCAGAAAACATAACCCAACCATATGCTGCTTGCAAGAATCCCACCTGACCCAACAAGACAAACACAGACTTAAATAAAAGGTGGAAAACTATCATACAAAAAAAAAGGCACAAAAAAGGGCAGGAACAGCCATTCTTATCTCTAAATTAAACAATGTAAAAAAAAGATAGGCAAGGCCATTACACAATGATTATAGGATCAATCAGCCAAGAAGACTTAACAATTATTAACATCTATGCACCCAATGAGGGACCATCTAAATATATCAAACACCTACTGAAAGAAATACAAAAATACATCAATAGTAATACAATAACAGTGGGAGGCTTTAACACCCACTCTCACACTTAGACAGATCAATGAAGCATAGAATCAATAAAGAAACAAGAGAATTAAATGAAGAGATGGACAGACTAGACCTCCTGAACATTTTCAGAGTTCTTTACCCCAAAAACTCAAATACACATTCTTTTCAAATCCACACAACACATACTCAAGAATAGACCACATGTTAAGCCAAAAAGACAGCATCAACAAATTCAAGAGCATTGAAATCATCCCAAGTACCTTCTCAGACCACAGTGGAGTAAAGCTAACATTTAACAACAAACAGGAAATTACTAAAAGACAGAGAATTTGGGAACTAAACAATAAGAGCCACTGGGTCAGAGAGAAACTCAAGCAAGAAATTGAAATGTTCCTGGAAACAAATGAAAATGAAGACACAAGCTATCAAAGTATTTGGGAAACAGCTAAAGCAGTTCTAAGAGGGAAACTCATAGCCATAGAGTCATGTATTAAAAAACAAGAAAAAGCCCAAATAAAAGACCTTACTGCACATCTTAAGGACCTAGAGGAAGAGGAACAAAGGAACTCTAAGGCAATTATAATGATAGAAATCACTAAAATTAGCAGAAATAAACAACATCAAAAATAAGAGAACCATACAAAAGATCAATGAAATCAAATGTTGGTTATTTGAAAAATTAAATAAGACTGACAAACCCCTAGCCAGACTCACTAAAAAAAAAAAAAGAAGAAGACTCAAATTAATAGAATTGTAAATGATAGAGGAGATATCACAACTGACACCACAGAAATCCAGAGAATCCAAAGAAACTATTAAACAAACAGAGAGCCCCCTCACAGAATGAGAGAAGATCTTCACATGCCAGACATCAGACAAGAAACTAATCACCAAAATATATAAAGAGCTCAGCAAAATTAGCACCAAAAAATCAAATGACCCCATCCAAAAATGGGCAGAGGATATGAACAAAACATTCACATCAGAGGAGATCCAAAAGGCTAACAAACATATGAGAAACTACTCAAGGTCACTGATTGTCAGAGAAATGCAAATTAAGACAACACTAAGATACCACCTCACTCCTGTAAGAATGGCATACATCAAAAAGGACAGCAGCAACAAATGCTGGAGAGGTTGTGGGGACAGAGGAACCCTTTTACATTGCTGGTGGAATGTAAATTGGTACAGCCTCTGTGGAGAGCAGTCTGGAAAACTCTCAGAAGGCTAGACATGGACCTTCCATATGATCCAGTAATTCCTCTCCTGGGGTTATACCCCAAGGACTCCATAACACCCAACCAAAAAGAGGTGTGTACTCCTATGTTCATAGCAGCGCAATTCATAATAGCTAAAACCTGGAAGCAACCCAGGTGCCCAACAACAGATGAGTAGCTGAGAAAGCTGTTGTATATATACACAATGGAATACTATGCAGCTATCAAGAACAATGAACCCACCTTCTCTGACCCATCTTGGACAGAGCTAGAAGGAATTGTGTTAAGTGAGCTAAGTCAGAAAGATAAAGATGAGTATGGGATGATCCCACTCATCAACAGAAGTTGAGTAAGAAGATCTGAAAGGGAAACTACAAGCAAGAACTGACCAAATTGTAAGTAGGGCACCAAAGTAAAAACCCTGTGGTGAGGGGTAGACATGCAGCTTCCTGGGCCAGTGGGAGGTGGGAGTGGGTGGGAGGGGGATGGGTCACAGTCTTTTGGTGGTGGGAATGGTGTTTATGTACACTCCTAGTAAAATGTAGTCATATAAATCACTAGTTAATTAATATGAGAGGGGGAAAATTAATTGTATGTCTCAAAGTTTTTTAAAACACAGACTGAGTCTTTTTAATATATAGGCTGTGTAACTGATATGCAGACTCTCTCAAAAGCCTAGACCAAGTAGATCAGAAGCAACCAATAGCACAGCTATATACAAGATACTGGGTACTGTACAGCAAACCCTAACAAAAGGATTTTTCAAAGTTAACCCAATTACCAAATAATGTGATGATAACATTAACTATCCATTGTCTTTTTGAACCCTAAGACAGCAGGAACCTCACATCCCCACTATAGAGCCTCTACTTCCCCGAGTCCTGGAACCTTTGGATAGGGCCCACTTTCCCGTATGCCTCTCCCAATCCATATCAAATAATATTGCATCTGCCGATCACAACCTAATCAACGCAACGATTGCCACCTCAACATGCTTCACTTCAGACTGTGTCCAGCGACTTTAGGTGTGGAATGACAACCCTTCAGCTTCATTACTTGGGTGAGACCTTTCCTTTCATAGTATACTCTAATTCCATCCCAGGTGGTTCACTTTCTAACAAAGTCCCAAAACCTAGATATACACCAGTTTCTGTGAGAGAGAGAACATATGTTCACACGTATCCATAAACTACTGCAAAATATATACCTGAAAGCAGAAGTACACTAGAGTTTGCAGTGAGTATCCCCCTAACACTTCCTCTCCACTATTCCAAGCTTTGGGTCCATTATTGCTCAACAATTTGTTTGGCTTTGTATGTTAACTCTCTCTTTTCAGCCACCAGGTTCCAAATGCCAGCCGGATGCCAGCCAGGCTTCCCTGGACTGAAGACCCCACCAATGTGTCCTGGACCTCCAGTTCCCCAGAGACCCATCCTACTAGGGAAAGAGAGACTGGGAGTATGGACTGGGAGTATGGACTGACCAGTCAACGTTCATGTTCAGCGGGGAAGCAATTACAGAAGCCAGACCTTCCACCTTCTGCAACCCACAACGACCCTGTGTCCATGCTCCCAGAGGGATAGAGAATGGGAAAGCTATCAGGGGAGGGGATGGGATATGGAGATTGGGTGGTGGGAATTGTGTGGTGTTGTACGCCTCCTACCCTATGGTTTTGTTAATTTATCCTTTCTTAAATAAAAAATCAATTAAAAATAGAAAGAAAGAAAGAAAAAAGAGAAAAGAAAGACTTTAGCATCCATAAATGGATCCTAGAGACATTATTTTATCAGTAAATAAGTACTGATACCTTATCAGCACATGTCTGCACTTCTAAAAGTGAAATGTACATGTGGGATTTTGACAGGCAGAACTAGATTTCCCTCCATAGAAAAGCCCCACCTTACCACTCCCCTAACCCAGCATAGTCTCCAAGACTTGATCCTTGCCTAGTCAGTAGTTCATACCAGGTGTCTCACTTTCCTTTTCCATCTTCATTTCTGCTACAAGTGCAGAACACACTTGAGCTGGATAAAAGACCCATTTTGCCAAAGGCCTGTTTACTACTACCAAATGCAGTTTCTTGAAGAGGCAAGGACTGCAGACTCTCCAGAGAAGATGGAAAAGGATGAGAAAGAGGAAGAGGAGGAGGAGGATGAAGACAAGGATGAGGAGGACAAGGAGGTAGAGGACAAGGAGGAGGAGAAGAGCAACAGCAGACAGAATAAACTTGTTAAACCTGCCACTACCAGGAAGCAATTGACTGCTTTCCATCTATAAGCTGAGCATTCAAAAGCTGCTTTCCAGGTGATGGCAGGTAACTCAGAGGAGGCACAGTGCAGTGTGTGAGTATCTGCTATGTACCTGCCAGCATGTTTAGCCCAGAGATTCTTAGAGGCTCAGTGTATGCTATAACTCACCAGCTTCTAAATGGAAGCCACCATCAGACTGGGTGTCACACAATTACTGCAATTGGAGGTTATGTTTTAAATGTATAATCGGTGAAGAGATAGAATAATGGCTATACAAAAAAAAAAAAAACTTTCATGCCTGAGTCCCCAAAGTCCCAGGTCCACCCCACCACCACCACTGTAAGCCAGAGCTGACAAGTTCTCTAGCTAGAAAGCAAACAAACAATCTAAACATCAAATACAGAAGGGGCAGGTAATAGATAGCATAATGGTTCTGCAAAGAGACACTCATGCCTGAGACCCCAAAGTCCCAGGTTCGATCCCCTGAACCACCAAAAGCCAGAGCTGAGCAGTGCTCTGGTAAATAATTAATTAATTAATTAATATAAAATACAGAAGACCAGGAGTAGCTCGCCCATTAGGGCTCACATGTTACCATGCACAAGGACCCAGGGTTCGAGTCCCATGACATAGGAGGTCCTGCAGGTGAAAAGCTTCATGAGAAGTGGAGCAGAGTAGCTTCAGTATCTCTCCTTCTCTTTCTCTGTCTCTCTCTCCCTCCCTCTCTACCTTTCTTGTGGAGGTTAGAAACCGTTAAACTGAAACCAACTGTTACTTGTTAAAGACTGTTAAACTGAAACCAACTGTTCCTTGTTACAGCCCTTAAACTGTAACCAACTGCTCTTGCTCCATGTACTATAAAAAGCAGAGAGCAAGAATGTTGAGAGGTCGTTGACGCAGACTCTCCCCTTGTGTGGAAGGGTGTCGGCGGCCCAAGCTTACACCCAAGCTTAAGCTAGCTAATAAAGGAAAGGATCTTGCTATTGTATGTGATTCTGGTCTTCCTTGTGTGAGATCAGGACTCAAACTTCTGGGCACAACATTTCTTTGTTTCTCACCATTTATCTTTTAAGAAACATGGTTGGTGTGGGGGACAGGTGGTAGTGGACCGGGTTAAGCGCACATAGTGCAAAGCATAGGGACTGGCATAAGGATCCCACCAGCTCCCCACCTGCAGGGGGGTCACTCTGCAAGTGGTGAAGCAGGTCTGCAAGTGTCTATCTTCCTCTTCCCCTCTCTTTCTATCCCTCCTCTCTCAATTTATCTCTGTCCTATGCAACAACAACAACAAATACAGTGGAAATATAGTGACCTCCAGGAGCAGTAGATTCATAGTGCAGGCACCAAGCCCCAGTGATAATCCTAGTGGCAAAATAAATAGATAAATATGACATAAGGTTTCTCTGGCAAGAAACGTGAACTCACCATTTCAAAAGGAGGCAAAGCAAAAATCCTCTAAGAAAATAATTGAGAGATTATAGCACATACTCCAGAAATCTCTATCCAAGCCCTTAGGATAGCCAGATTCCAGAGAGCTGTCAGAACTCCCAAGGTTTAGGTAAATGAAATAAGCCAGACACAAAAGGACAAATAGGTTTAATTCCACTTATATGAGGCCTAAGTGGTAAATTAGGTAAACTCAAAGAGACAGAAAATAGGATGCAGTTGCCAGGGGCTGGAGAGGGGTAAGAACAGAGAGATAATGGGCACAGCGTTTCTGTTTGGGATCATGAAAAGTTCTGGAAATGCAAAGTGAAAGTAGTTGATGTACAGTTAAAATGGCAAATTTTACAGATATCATAATGAGTACATAAGAATCCCCGTGTATGTTCTGAACACTAATTGCTTATTTAAAAATAAAATTAACACGTGTTATCATGTGCAAAGATCCAGGTTCAAGTCTCCAGTTCTCAATTATAGGAACGAAGTATCATGAGGGGTGGAACATAGATGCAGGTGTCTCTTTTTCTCTTCCTCTCCTCTTCCCCACTCTGTTTCTCTCTGTTCTGTAAAATAAAAGGAAAAATGGGCCATATGGTGGTACACTCAGTTAAGCACACATATTACCAAGCACAAGGACCTGGGTTCAAGACCCTACTCCCCACCTGGAGGGCATCGTTTCACAAGCTGTGAAGGGCTATAGGTGTCTCTCTTTCCCTCCCTCTCTTTCCCTACCCTCTCTCACTTTCTTTCTGTCCTATCTAATAAATAAATAAATATTTTTAGAAAGGAAAGGAAAGGAAGGGAAGGGAAGGGAAGGGAAGGGAAGGGAAGGGAAGGGAAGGGAAGGGAAGGGAAAGGAAAGGAAAGGAAAGGAAAGGAAAGGAAAGGAAAGGAAAGGAAAGGAAAGGAAAGGAAAGGAAAGGAAAGGAAAGGAAAGGAAGGAAAGGAAAAGACAGGGGGAAAGGCATTTACATGGGGGGAAAAGGAAGCCTGGGAGTTGGTGCAGTGGTAGGATTCTGGAGTTACAAGAATGAGATCCTGAGGTTGATTCCTTGGTGTTGCATATACCACAGTGATTCTCTGGTTCTCTTTCTCTCTCTGCTCATTCCTTTCTCTCTCTCTCTCTCTCTCTCTCTCTCTCTCTCTCTCTCTCTCTCCCTCCCTCCCTCCCTCCCTCCCTCCCTTCCTCCATATATATACAATTGTATTAAGGATAAGGAAGAAGAGCCTTAAAATAGAAGAGGTTTAAGGGCTAGGTAGTGGCACACCCAGTGGAAAGCTCATGTTACCACACTTGAAGATCCAGGTTCACTGCATTCCCAACCTGCAGGGGTGGGGGAAGCTTCACAAGCAGTGGAGCAATGCTGTAGTTGTCTCTCCTCTCTGTCTCTCTCTCTTTCCATCTCCCCCCTCACTCCCTCATTCCCTCCCTCTTTCTCTCAGGATCTCACCTTGTATCAAAAATGGAGAGAGAGAGAGACCACTGGGAACAGTAGCATCATGTAGGCACAGATCCTCAGTGATAAGATGAGAGAGAGACAGACAGAGACAGACAGAGAGAGAGAGAGAGAGAGAGAGAGAGAAGAAGAATTGCATTGCCAGTGTTTTAGCTTGGCCATGAAGAGAACTGCTGGAAATGGCACCCTCTCTGGTGTCACTTGAGTTCAAAAGATCCCAGAAGTTTATACAGTAAATGGAAGCAGGCTCTTGACTTTGACCTTGTCCTGTGACCATGGGGGGATGCAAACTTGCATATCAACTCTCCCTGTCCTCTGGCTTCAGAAGGCAGGAAAAGAGTGACAGTGAGAAACCACAGATCACCACACACTACATCTGCTCATGTAGGAAGAGTTCCTCTCACACCATCCCTGCTAAGTATCCTGTCAAACAGACCCGGTGACTTGAGGCCAGTGAGCTAAGCAGCACAGCACCTACTCTGAGGGAGCTCCCTTCAAAGCCAGCCTGAAGGAAGAAATTATCTTTTCAGGAAAGAATAGCTTGCTGGCAGACTTAATGAGGAAAAATAAACACCTTTCAAAGGCAGAACACTCCCTGTGAGTCACCCCAAACCAAATGTGCCAAAACCCAACCTACTCCAGCAGCACTTAAGGTTGTAATATCCTTAACCAGCTGTAAGATCAACACTTGGCCTTAGTTGGAATCGAGAACAAATGCTCACATGGTAGCTTGTCACCTCTAGCTTCCAAATTCTTTTTTAAATGTTTTTTAAATATTTATTTATATTTGCTTTTCCCTTTTCCCTTTTGTTGTCCTTGTTTTTTATTGTTGTTGTAGTTATTATTGTTGTTGATGTTGTTGTTGTTAGATAGGACAGAGAGAAATGGAGAGAGGAGGGGAAGACAGAGAGGGGAGAGAAATAGAGACACCTGCAGACCTGCTTCACCACCTGTGAAGTGACTCACCTGCAGGTAGGGAGCCAGGGCCTCTAACCGGAATCCTTATGACAGTCCTTGCACTTTGTGCCACATGCACTTAACCCACTGCACTACCGCCTGACTCCCAGCTTCCAAATTCTAAAAGGCCTCTTTACTCTTGTTGCTGTCATTACTGTTTGTATGCTTATTTCAAAGGATGCCAAAAGAGATACTTCTGGCTGGAGGAGGTTACACTGGTTATGCAATTCGTTGAGAGAACATGGGCCTCTGGATCCAAGCATGAACACTGGGTCAAGAGAGAGCAAGGCTAAAGACAGCTCATTCATTCACTTGGTATGACTTAAAGCTGCTTTCTCTTCTTGAATGATTTGTTTGCTTCATAAGCGAGATATAGAGAGAAGCCAGAGCACCATTCCAGCATATGTAGTGTCAGGAATTGAACCTGGGGCCTCATGTGTGTCAGTTCCATGTAGTGAACGAGCATAATATGTTGTGCATTTATTTATTGGATAGAGATAGCGAGATATCAAGAGAGAAGGGACAGTGAGAGAGGGAGAAGAGACAGACAGACAACTACAGTCCTATACATACAGTCCTACACTTACAGTTTCATTGCTCACAAATCTCCCCCACCACCACCCTGGCAGGTGGGGACCAAGGGCTTGAACCCAGGTCCTTGGGCATGGTAATGTGTAGTGCTCAGCCAGGTGCTCATCACTTGGCCCATTTTGTTATTTTTTAAATATATTTTATTTGATAGGACAGAGAGAAATTGAAAGAGGAGGAGGAGATAGAGAGGGAAAGAATAAGAGAACAATAATAATAATAGTAAGAGTGCATTCCATATTGTGTGCACTCAACTGGCCATAACCACCCAGCCCCTCCCTCATATCTTGAATCCTACTTAGCACAGATGCCAGTTGGTGCAGACTTTCTTGTTGTCAATATCTCCAATACTTCTCCAAGGCCTGTCAGGCCAGCCCATCTACCAAAGTGATGGTGAGTCCCTCCAAGGAAGGTTTGAGCCTCATTCAGCTTCCTCTGTCAACTGAGAAAGGAATGACAGAGGCAGAGAGGATTTGAGAAAATGACATTACTTCAATTTCCAAGGGTCCTGAAGGTGTAAGCAAGTCACTTCTTGTTCTGCAGCTTTCTCCCACTTCCATCTGGCTTCTGAGCACACAGGGTTACTAGAATCTTCCGGATGAAAAGTCCTTATTCAGGACCCAAGTACTTAGCACATGTGCATTAGGTATCTGGCACATGCATTTGCCCATGAAGGTGTGAGAGTTTTTTGCTGACTCAATAAATACTGATGGAGAAGAAAACAAGAGCACACACATGAAGGATTTGGACAAGGTGTGATGTTATGTAGTCACATACTGTAATTATCCAGGTTCCAAGTACCAGGCTGAGTGATTTCAACAATTCAGGAACAAGACAGCATGTTGTAAGATGCAGATTATTTGTCATGAACACTAAGCATAGGACCTTCCCAGGGCCTTGCCTTCACCATAAAGCAGCGATGTTACAGACTATCCCAGTCTCCCAAGGGAGGGTGATGTGTTTTGCCCTGCCACTCAAAGAAGACTGGTCCTGAAATGAGTGCAGCCTCCAGTGTTCCCAGCTAGGACCATGCACTGAGAGCTCAGATCAACAGAGACTCAGTGGTTACACAGGTTTCTGTGCTAAATATATTTATATATATATGCCTGGGTCAAGTGGATGGAGATAAACAGTTAATTTTTTTCATAGATATTTTTCAAGAATGGGAGCTACTCTCTGTCCTAATTCAACTTTCTAGCCCTTTTCTCTACTCTGACACCACTTTCTCAACAATATTTTCATCCAGCTCCATGTTTAGCTATCAAACACACACACACACACACACACACACACAAACTACTATATCCATGGGCCCCTAGGGACATGCCTAAAATGGACTTGCTTCCAACCTAAGATCACTGTTCTCATTTGCTCTGTTCTTACTTTTTGGTCCCTGTTCATTAATCATTTTGTTCCATTTTAAGCAGGTGCTATCATGATTCCATCCCAACTTCTCTGAACAGATGACCTCACCAATGTGTCCTGCAACCTCACCTCTCCAGAGCTCTGCCCCACTAGGGAAGATAGAAACAGGCTGGGGGTATGGATCAACCTGCCAACAACTATGTTCAGTGGAGAAGCAATTACATAAGCCAGTACTCCCACCTTTAGCATCCCAAAAATAATTTTGACCCCTACTCCCAGTGGGGGAGAAGTGATAGGGAGGGATGACCAAAGGGCTCTGAACTCCAACTAAATCAGGACCTGGAGAGAGAAAAAAGGAAATAGAGAAGGACATTTGGATGTAGTAATAGGTTTATGTGTGACTTGGAAAGAGAGAAGATGGGATTTTTAAAAAATGGGCTATGACATCAGCTCCTCAGACAATAACCTGGGTCCACCTGCAAATCAAATGTCAGGCTCAGAAAAAAAAAAAACACTAGTATAGTCATAGGCCCTTTGGAATATAAATAAAATAAGCCTACTAACTATCTACAAAACAGAGGCCCCCGAATCTTCATCTGCACTATTCCAGCCTTTAGGTTCATGATCAGTCAACAATTTGTTTGGCTTTATATGTTAACTCTTCTCTCAGCCACCAGATTCCAGATGCTACTGTGATGCCAACCAGACTTCCATGGGCAGACAGCCCTATCAATGTGTCCTGGAGCTCCCCTTTCCCAGAGCCCCGCCCCACCAGGGAAAGAGAGAGACAGGCTGGGAGTATGGATCAACCTGTCAACACCCATGTTCAGTGGGGAAGCAATTACAGAAGCCAGACCTTCCACCTTCTGTACCCCATAATATCCCCTGGTCCATGCTCCTAGAGGGATAAAGAATAGGAAAGTTATCAGGGGAGAGGATGGGATATGGAGTTCTGGTGGTGGGAACTACGTGGAGTTGTACCCCTCTTATCCTATGGTTTTTGTCAGTGTTTCCGTTTTGTAAATAAAAATTATCTAAAAATGGACAAATATATACAAATATAGACAAATAGTTGTAGAAATAATAGTTAACCCATATCTGCAAGCTGAGGAAAATTGCTGTAGCTTAAAATAGAGAAATTGGGGATTCAGAACTCTGATGGTGGGAATCGGAATCGTGTGGATTTATACACATGTTGTCTTGTAACTTTGTAAATCAATATTAAATCACTAATTTAAAAAAAGAGGTAAGCATAAAACAAGTGATAGAAAGTAGATAAAGGGAGACTGGGGTGTGGAGGAGAGGTATTAGAAAGGGATGAGATTGAACCCCTTCAGTGCAGGAAGATTCTGTGTAATAACATTGTATAGCTTTAACTGAGAGCTTTACATTAATATATGTGATGTTCACAAAAGTCCTGTGAGATGATTCTTGTTAACCTTATAGCTTATGTATACATATTATATAAGTTTTTTGCAAGAAAGAGGAAGCAGAAAGGAGAGATATCAAGTTACTTTTCCATCATCCATGGAGTTCCCTTAGAGCTGTCCATGGTGCTGTCAAGAGCTGGACTTGAACTCTGCTCTACTTCCTAAGCTCTACTTCCTAGCTATTAACCTCCTTCTAGACTGCTCCCCACATTGCCTTTCTGCCCTCCTACTCCTCTGGACTGCTCCTCAAGCAACACGTTTTTCAACCTTAAACCATCTTGGCTCCCATCCCAACTTAACTGCCTTGTGCATCCCATCACTTCAGGATTCTGAATTAAGCCATAAACTAATTTAAGCTAAGATGTGATCGTTTGATAAAATAACTCACCTAATGTATTTGCATTTTAATGGAGGCTCTCAATACCTTAAAGTAGAAGGGTTGTAATTTTAGGCACCCTGGTAAGCAGGTTAGCAAAATATTTTTCTCCAGGGGAGTCTTTTAGTGCTCCTTAAATCTCGCCATACAGCTCTGCAGACAGAACAGGGCTAACTCTCTGGGCTGATTTCTGTCATGTTCTGAAGCAGATACCTCCCGGGGAGAGGGTGAAATGATAACAACACAGGTGCTATTTTATTAAGTATATTGGCAAGAGAAAAAAGGAGACTTACTCAGAGGCCTTACTCAGGTGTGCAGAAAAATAAATAAATAAATAAATAAATAAATAAATAAATAAACCATCTACCACTCTGTCCCCTTGATGAAACATCCATTGGTGTTTCTCAAAGAATTGTGCTGCTTTTCCATAAAAGACAACTCAAGTCGTGTGTGTGTGTGTGTGTGTGTGTGTGTGTGTGTGTGTGTGTGTGTGTGTGTGTGTTATTGTGGGAGCAGCTAGGTTTCTTCCCCACTGTTTGACATTTTCCATGCTTGCTGCTAAATCTTTGACAGAAGCATTAGCTGGGCTGAAGAATAATAGTGTTGTAAGAAAGCTGATAATGGCCTCAGAAAAAAAGTATGTATAATACATACCTTGACATTGAATCACTGAATACTTTAATAAGTAATGCACACAAGCAGAGGCCTTTTGTGTTGACATAAAATGTAAGCTCTACCTTTCTTCTCATTGAGAGGCATAAAGAACAGGAGCAGGGACTAGATGGAAGAAATTCAAATATTTTCCTTTGGGGACTTTGATGTGCCAATGCACTGTACACCAATGGGTTCTTTTTTGTTATTTTTAAATTTCCTTAAAATGTTAGAGAATGAACATGAGAGAGAGAAAGAGAGAAGGGGAGAGAAAAGGGGAAGAGAGAGAATGTGAGGTGGATTTCTAAAAATAAGTTTTGGATGTGAGAACTCTTTCTAGATGTTTTATTGTTATTATTATTGAGTATTTTATTCATTTATTTTGGATAGAGGGAGACAAATTATTTATTTATTTATTATTGGATAGAAACAGAAATTGAGAGAATAGGATTATTCAACCACCTGACCTCAAGGCAGAAAGACATTCAGAGAAAAGGGAAAGGGAGATAGAGGAGGAGGGGGGAGAGAGTCCTGCAGCACTGCTCCACCACTCATGAAACTTCCCCCTTGAAGTTGG
Organism: Erinaceus europaeus; assembly: GCF_950295315.1. NCBI lineage: Eukaryota > Metazoa > Chordata > Mammalia > Eulipotyphla > Erinaceidae > Erinaceus > Erinaceus europaeus. The sequence continues at coordinate 30,455,156 of NC_080176.1, forward strand.
GGACTCAGGGCTTAAAGCCAGCTTCTTGCACATAGTTGCATGTGTGCTCAACGAGCCAGCCTGAGAACCTTTTTTTTTTTTACTTTTTATTTATAAAATGGAAATATTGACAAGACTATAGGAAAGGAGGGGTACATTTCCACACAATTCCTACCATCATAATTCTGTATCCAATCCCCTGCCCTGATGGCTTTCCTATTCTTTATCCCTCTGGGAATATAGACCCAGGACCATTATGGGGTGCAAAAGGTGGAAGGTTTGGCTTCTGTAGTTGTTTACCTGCTGAACATGGGCATTGACAGGTCGATCCATACTCCCAGCCTGTCTCTCTCTTTCCTTAGTGGGGCAGGGATCTGGGAAGGCGGGGTTCCAGGACACATTGGTAGGGTCATCTGTCCAGGGAAGGCAGGTTGACATCATGGTATCATCTGGGACCATCTGGTATCACCTGATGGCTAAAAAAGAGTTAAGCTATAAATCAGAACAAATTGTTGACTAATCATGAACCTAAAGGCAAGAATATTGCAAATAAAGATTTGGGGTCTCCATTTTGGAAAAATCTTGTAGTCTGTTTTAGGTATATTCCAAGGGGGGCATGACTTTACCAGTTTTTGCCTCAGTCTAACATCTAACACGCAGGTGGACCCAGGTTATTATCTGGGGAGATGGTGTCATAGTTGGAAAAAGGGACTAGAAATCTGGATCAGGGAAGAAAGCAGCTTCCAAATATGGGGAAGTATATAAATATTATTAACTGTAAACTCCATCGATTTGATCTGGGACCCATAGTCAGCACAGTAGCCTATGTAACCACTGCATGCTCACATGTGGTCATGACTAAGAACATTCCAGGCTGCACTAATTTCAGGATCCATCTTCCTTGTGTAGTAAGTAGAGTATGCTGTCCAACATCCCTTCAGAGAATGGAACATTCCCTACCACTGTTGATCCACATTGAGGGTAAGGGGTCCACAAAGGGGTCCATTATGTTGTTCCTGATAGAGATGACCAGTGACAATGGCTAGAGGGATCTGTTAATGGTCTAGGCCCATCATGTCTGTGTGGGAGTCCCAGGACTCCCTGACTAGAGCTCCAGGTGATAGAGTGGTCTGGTAGTGACCAAAGAGTCATCATTAAAGTATGCCAGTCTCTTGACCTTATTCAGCTTTTGTAGTCCTTACTTTGTCTGACAAGGTTAGCTTTGGAGTGATTGAGGGATGTATAATAGGAAGTAAGTGAGGAGGGTATCTAGATCTAAGTAGAAACTATTTCATTAGGTACTTTAGCATGTCTTTTAGGGCCTTTCTACTTGCTTGCTTCATTTATTGACTCACTACAAACTATTGTGCACTTTTGTTTTAAGATATATATTTTCCCCTAACTTGTGGATACATGTACATATGCTATATCTCATGGGCTCTGGTTTATATCTAGGTTTTGTTAAGAAGTTCACCAACCAAAATGGAATTAAGGAATCCTATGAGCTAGGAAAGGTCTCACCATAGTAATGAAGCTGAAGGGTTGACATTCCAAGCCTGACATCTCTGGACATTGAGAACTTTCTTCTAACACAGCTTTCAGAATCCCAAGAGACCCAGTGGGCATCCTTGCATCATTGTAATGAGAGGGTCTGGGCTCCAAGGAATAACTCAGAGCCCTCATAATTCTGCATGACCTGAAATGAAGCATCAGCTGTGGTGAGTCAGAGGGCAGGACATGGGATCGGTACAGCAGCTTCAAGGTGTGCTGCAAACTAGAGCAATTGGACATGTGAAGCCAGTTAAGGTGACTCCTGCCATGTTCTGGACTTGGAGCCTTCATCTCTAATGTAAAGAACACCTACCCATCCCCACCCCCACCCCTGAGTATCAGCTGATGAGTCTGAAGTCCTTTTATTTCTCCTTCTCCCTTCCAAGCTTTCTCTGCACAAGCTGCTACTGTCTCTCCTCCCCCTTCCTCACATCTTTCCCTCACCTATTTCAAGCAGTACTGCAAATGCCTTTTCCCTAGTGACAACTATTTCCCTCAGAACACTTTTCCCTAGTGGGCTTGGTTGCTTCCTGAAGAGTATTCTGAGCACTGCTTAGACATTGGTTTGTTTAGGATGCTTTCTGGCCACAGGTCATAGAAGGCAAAGGTCACAGTGGTTTGGACAATGAAGAGACTGGTAGTTGTGCTGTGGCTGGGGCAGGACTCCTGAAGGCCTTCTTGGCTCTTTGTCATCTTCCATTCTGTTACATCTTGGTACACACAGACCTTTGTACAACATGCTTAGTGCCTTGGGGTTCCCCCCACCCAAAAAGCATTTGCCAGAGTTCAGGCACAAAAGCAGGGCTCTGGGAGTAGGGGTGGGGTCTAAGCAGATCTGTTCCCACCTTTCTCAAGGAGGAACCAAATATTTCCAGGAACTTCGTTGTCAGAGCAGCTCTGAAATCTTATTGTGCAGGTCTCTGTTCCATGTCCATGCCCAACAGCACCAGGAGACTGCAAAATCCGTGTCCTGTCAAGGGTGATGGGAGTGTCTATGGCTCACTTAGACTCATCGTGATTCACCTCATGGAGCTGGGTAGGTTCTGCTCATAAGGCAGATGATGTGAGTGGGTAGGCAGTTGCAGAGATAGGCAGTAATTCTTTTACACATTTATTGAGCTATTTACTGAGTAGAGACAGAGAAATTGAGAATAAAAGGGGGGAGAGAGAGACAGACAGACAGACAGACAGCTTCCCACCTGCCAGCAGAGACAATAGGCTTGAGCCTGGGTCCTTGTACATTACAATGCGTGCATTTTACCAGGTACACCACTATCCTGGTAGTCATTTTTTTTTAGATTGTTTTATTTATTAATTAGAGAAGGAGAAGAGAGAACTGAGCAGTACTCTGGCACATGCCACATGTGATGCTGAGGACTGAACTCAGGATCTCATACTTGAGAGTCCAACACTTTGCCCACTGTGCTATTTCTTTTTTAAAAAAAAAAAAAATTTATTTATTTATGAGAAAGACAGGAGGAGAGAGAGAACTAGACATCACTCTGGCACATGTGCTGCCGGGGATCAAACTCGGGACCTCATGCTTGAGAGTCCAAAGCTTTATCACTATGTCATCTCCCAGGCCACTATTTCTTGAGTCACTAAATGGTCACTCTAAGCACAGTGGGTTAAGCACACATGGCAAGAATTTGAGAGGGAAGGGGAAGATAGAGAGACACTTGTCGCACTGCTTCACTATTTGTGGGACTGGAGGCCTGATCTCAGATCACTGTGCACTGTATAAAATGTGTGCTGGCCCCCAATGATTATTTTTTTATCCTCCTCCCTCTGAACAAAGATCTAGAATAGTCTTCCATGGAAAACACTTTGCCCAAGATTAGACCCAATCACATGCTCAAAATGGAAGGATACAGATAGTGAAATTCAAGATTCTCCAGGTAATTTCCATATCTGAGCAATGCAAATGAGTTACAGTAAAGTGCCCCAAAGGTGGCTTCATGTAAAGTGAAACCTATATACCTTTTAACTGTGATTATAAAACTGGAGATAGACTCCTGAGTGGAAGACATTATTCTGTAGGTGGTAGGTATTGCTGATAAATGACCACAGATGGGGTTTCTATATGGTGCCTGAGCATTCAAAAGGGGCTTCACATCAGAATAGCAGTTGGCATTTGTGAAAACCATGAAATCCCCAGACTTCTTTTAAGTGTTTGGGCTTGTGAAAGGAGGTCTGGAAGCTGTGGATTTGTAGAGCTTCTCAAGTGACATGAAGACATGAGCAGATAGGTATGGAATCACTGTCCGGGAGATGCCTGAGGTTTTGAGGTTCCAAATTCTTCTTCTTCTTCTTCTTCTTCTTCTTCTTCTTCTTCTTCTTCTTCTTCTTCTTCTTCTTCTTCTTCTTCTTCTTCTCCTCCTCCTCCTCCTCCTCCTCCTCCTCCTCCTCCTCCTCCTCCTCCTCCTCCTCCTCCTCCCCCTGCTCCTTCTCCTCCTCCTCTTCCCCTCTCTCTCTCTCTCTCTCTCTCTCTCTCATTAAACATAGATTAAATATTTTTAAAGGAATCATTGTCATAGACTCAGACCCACAGAACTTAAGAGGATTTTAAAATAATTGGGCATATGGGGATCAAGCAGTAGCACAGCGGTTTAAGTGCACATGGCACAAAGCACAAGGACTGACCTAAGGACCCCGGTTCAGGCCCCCGGCTCCCCACCTACAGGGGGTTTGCTTCACAAGTGGTGAAGCAGGTCTGCAGGTGTCTATCTTTCTCTCCCTCTCTGTCTGCCCCTCCTCTCTCAATTTCTCTCCATCCTATCCAACAACAAGGAAAGCAATTACAACAATAATAACAACAATGATAAACAACAAGGACAACAATAGGGGGAAAATAGCCTCCAGGAGCAGTGGATTCATAGGGCAGGCACCAAGCCCCAGCAATAAAGTTGGAGACAAATAATAATAATAATTGGGCATAGCTCATTTTACAAATGAAAACAGTAAAGCTCTGAGACTTGATGGTAGGCATAAAGGTATTAGCAGATGAGAGTTGGAAGATTTTTGGGAGTTGCTTGAGGGCCTGGGTTCAAGCTTCAGCAGAAGGTGGAGGAAGCTTCATGAAAGGTGAAGCACTGCTATAGGTGTTTCTCTCCCTCTCTCCCTCCCTATCTCCCCCCCTCTCAAATTCTCTCTGTCCTATAAATAAATAAATTCATTAAGAAAAAAAGTTAAAATTAAATAAATAGATTTGAGGGAGAGAGTGTTTTGCAGACATCAATCACAGGATGATGAGAAATTGTACCCATATATCAACAACTTGTTTTTTATTGCTCCCCAATAAAATCATTAAGGAGAAACATAAAATATAACCTGAACTGGCTTTGGTGTGTTGCACTTAAACATGGGGCCCTGTGAAAGGAGAAGGAAGGAGGTTGGAGGGCCATGCAGACTAGGATCTAAGCTGAGGGAGTGTTTTGCAGACACCTATTATGGGGAGATAAGAAATTATACCTTGTGTCAACAACTGTACTGTCATCATCTACTAACTCACACTAATAAAGTAATATATATATATATATATATGAAAAGATTTATTTCATAAGAGAGAGAGAAAGAGAGGTTTTTCATGACACAGAAAGAAGCCAGAGCACTACTCCAGTACATACAACACTGGGGATTGAACCAGAAGCCTCAGACAGACAACCTATGCTCTACAAGCTGAGCTATTTCCCCTTGACTCTGAGGCTTGTGCTCTTGCCAGAATAGTGCCCTGCTACAACGACCAGCACAAAGATCCTGGTTCTAGCCCCCAGCTCCCCACTTGCAGGGGAGTCGCTTCACAAGCAGTGAAGCAGGTCTGCAGGTGTCTCTTTCTCTCCCCTTCTCTATCTTCCCCTCCTCCATTTCTCTCTGTCCTATCCAACAACAACAACAATAATAACTACAACAATTAAAAAAACAACAACAAGGGTGGGAATCGGGTGGTAGCGCAGCGGGTTAAGCACCATGGCACAAAGTACAATGACCAGCATAAGGATCCTGGTTCAAGCCCCCAGCTCCCCACCTGTAGGGGTGTCACTTCATAAGCAGTGAAGCAGGTCTGCAGGTGTCTGTCTTTCTCTCCCCCTCTCTGTCTCTCCTCCTCCATTTCTCTCTGTCCTATCAACAATGACAACAACAACAATAATAGCTACAACAAGGGAAACAAAAGGGAATAAATAAATATTTAAAAAAACAAGGTCAACAAAAGGGAATAAATAAATAAATTAAATGTTTTTTTAAAAAATAGTGCACTGCTGTACTCCAGAGTTTTATAGTATTTTCTGAACCTTTACTCTATTCTCGCCTTTATATCTTACCAGAGCTTCCTCAGAATGTAAGCTTTTCTGTGGGAGACATCAGGCCCCTTGTTCTGAGAACTTCTTCATTGGGACTAGGGTTGTACACTGTCTTGCAGAATCAGGTTACATAATTACAATTCACCAGGGGCTACTGCTCTTTAAAAGGAACGCATCCCAGACATCTGAAGATTTTATGACAGATTTTTCAAGTTAGCGGTTTGTTCAGAATTTCATAAAACGAGATGATTTACACAGAGAACTTATTACAGGCAGACTCAACAGAGCGAACTTCTTGAAATGGAAGGGGGGAGGGTTGCTGAGATTTCATTCATGGACTAACCATTTTGGGGAGTGATTCTCAAGATGCTTTTATTTATTTATTTATTTTTTTAACCAGAGCACTGCCCAGTTCTGGTTTCATGGCGGTGTGGGGGATTGAATCTGGGACTTTGGAGCCTCAGGCTTGAGAGTCTCTTTGCATAACCATTATGCTATCTTCTCCTGCCCAAGATGCTTCTATTAGAGAGACTGAGGGAATGCTATGGGATAGTGGGGGAAGGGAGAGCTCTTCACAGAGCACTATAACATTATTATTTATTTTCATATGTGTAAGCCAAAGCCTAACACTTACATGATTTCACCTCTCCTTCAGATAGATATACAGGCAGACAGACAGGTGAGAGTGAGTTGGGAGGGACACTATAGCACCAGAACTTCTCTAATGCCATAGTCTCTCCCATGTGGTGCTGGGGCTGCTCAACCTGAGTCACACACAGCAAAGCAGGTACCCTTCTGATGAGCTATCTCTCTGGCCCCAGACCACTGCAGTTTGCTCCATAATAAACCACTGGAAACCTTAACACTTGCAACTCTAGATGATTGTTATTTCTTGGGATCTACTCAGCTGGGTCTGATTGGGTGTTTCTTTGGGAACTGAGTGTTCTAGTTGAGTCTGGATGATGTGTGATAGCCACCCTGAAGTGGCTGATAACAAGATAATCTAATCACTTGACTCTTAGCACCTCGCAGGCTGGCCTAGACCTGTTGAGATAGTGATATGAAGAAGGGGCAGGAACAGAGGGAGAGTAGAAGTAGAGAAAAATTGGAAGAGACTAGAAGAGAAATCATGAGGTCAGGAGCCCGGGTGGTGGTGTACCTGATTGAGCACACATGTTACAAGTTCAAGCTGCCCCATCCCCACCTGCAGGGGGAAAGCTTTGCCAGTGGAAAAGCAGTGCTGCAGGTGTCTCTCTGTCTCTCTCCCTTTCTATCACCCTACCCTCTCAATTTTTCACTGTCTCTATCCACATAAATAAATAGACAATAAAAAACTTTTAAAAAAGAAAGAAATCATGAGGCCAAAGCTGGCATAGATACAGTGGAGATAAGAAAGCAATAGGGGCTGGGGAGATAGCATTATGATTCTGCAAAAGATTTGCAAGCCTGAGGCTCTAAAGTCCCAGGCCCAATCCTCTGCACCACCATAAACCAAAGCTGAGCAGTGCTCTAGCCATTTCTCTCTCTCTCTCTCTCTCTCTCTCTCTCTCTTTCTCTCTCTCTTTCCCTCTCTCTCTGAGTGTGTGTGTGTGTGTGTGTGTGTGTGTGTGTGTGTGTGTGTGTGTGTGTGTGTGCCTTATATCTCTCTCATTAAACTATTTTTTAAAAAGTAAAAAAAAAGAAAGAGCCCAAGGACCAGTGTAAGGATTCCGCTTCCCCACCTGCAGGGGAGTCACTTCACAGGCTGTGAAGCAGGTCTGCAGGTGTCTATCTTTCTCTCCCACCTCTATCTTCCCCTCCTCTCTTGATTTCTCTCTGCCCTATCTAACAACAATGACAGCAATAACAACAACAACAATAATAATTACAATGATAAACAACACAGGCAACAAAAGGGAAAAACGGCCTCCAGGAGCAGTAGATTTGTAGTGCTGGCACCAGATGATAACTCTGGAGGCAGAGAGAGAGAGAGAGAGAGGTGGGGGGAGAAAGAAAAGGAGTTGGGCACTCCAGCTGTTCCAGATCAGAATTAGGGGCTGAGGGTGGGACAGCTCAAGGAGCTGACTGAGGAAAAACACTGGACAAAAACTTGACTTGGCGTTTTGAAATGAGCACAGTGATTGAAAATGGCAGAGAAGTCAGGGAGATGTGAACTAGGTGCTGGATTAAGATCCCTGAGATTCTGCCGCCTCCTGGCACCAGCATGATCCTCATTGCACAGCCTTGCCATCTCACTGCATTGAAGCAAAGAAAGGCATCTGCACTGTGCAGTGGCTGCTTTCAGGTCTACCAGCTGCCCTTCCATGTTTGGCTCCAATCCCAAGGAGCTTGCCTCCTGCCAGTTCTATTTCTCAGGTTCTTTTGCCAACTGGATTCCTGTTAACTTCTGCTAAGGTGAGTCACAACGCACAGGAAGAAAGTGAGGAAATAGATTATAGAAACACAACATACACACACACACACACAGACACACACACACACACACATCATGTCTTCTTCACCTCCTGCCCCATCTGTGCTTTCTGTGATTTCTCACAAACTCTGCTTCCAGTTCCCACCAGGTCACCCCACTCCCCAAGTGTGAGAGCACCCCTCCTTCTCCTTGGATTCCCCCAGAAGTGTGTGGGTGGAGCTGCTGGTGTCATCCCTGCCTTGCCTCACCAGCCCACTTGACTTTTCAATTCTTCCAATAACACAATGGATTCTTGGAAAAATCCCCTCCATTGAATTAGTTGATGTGGGTTCTGTTGTCCTTGCTGGCCCCCGATTGATAAACATGTAAGGAGAATACGTCAGTTCCTCTCCCCACCAACTTGTTTTCAGATTTCAGAAACCTATTCAGGCTGGAATTATACAAGCTGTTGTGAACAAAGCCATCTAGTTGAGAGTTAAGGGGAAAAGCAATTACAGAAGAGGCAATAAATGAAGATAAACACTAAAATGAATAAATTGTAAAAACACAAAGCGATAAAATGATAAATTAGTTCAAATGCTGGCTCTTGATAAGACAGCTAGAGTAAACAAACCTCTGACAAATATAATTAAGGGAACATTTTTAATTAGAGATGAAAAAGGAGATAGGACACATTAGAAGAAGTACATTTTTCTCTCCAAGTCCAAAGAGAATGGTAGATGAATAAACTGAAATCTTCAATTAAATGAGTAATTCCTAGGAAGAGATAGATGACTAAAAATAACTCAAGCAAATGAAATTAAATGGAATAATAACCAATGAATAAATTAAGAAAATCATCAATAACAATCTTAAAAATACAGGTCATAGCCACAGAACAGGCTCACACATTTTTTTTTAAAAAATAGAGACAGAGAAGGCAGAGAAGGAGTGAGAGAGACCAAAGCACCAAAACTTCCTTCAATGCAGCTGGGGCCAGGCTCAGACCTGGGCTGCACACATGGCAAATCAATACACTATCCAAGTGAGCTACTGATATTTCACCAGCCCTCAGCAAGTTTATACTGTTAAGAAACAGATAGCTTGGACAGGGGTAGATAGTATAATAGTCCAGTACAGGCATCCTGTTTCAAGCCCAAGGCTCCCCACCTGCAAGGGAGTCGCTTCACAAGTGGTGAAGCAGGTTAAAAGCGTCTGTCTTTCTCTCCCTCTCTCTGTCTTCCCCCCTCTCAATTTCTCTCTGTCCTGTCCAACAACAATGGCAACAATAACAACAACAATGGAAAAAGATGACCACCAGAAGCAGTGGATTCATGGTGCAGGCACCAAGCCCCAGCAATAACCCTGGAGGCAGATAAATAAATAAATAAACCCTTATTCCTGAGGCTCTGAAGTCCCAGGTTCAATCCTCCAACTACCATAAGCCAGAGCTGATCAGTGCCCTGGTAAAATAATAAAAATAGGGATTGTGTGGTGGCACACCTGGTTGGCCACACATGTTATAGTGCACAAGGACCTGGGTTCAAACCCCGCAGTCCTCAGCTGAAGGAGGAAAGCTTTGCAAGTGGTGAAGCAGTGTTACAGGTGTCTCTCTGTCTCTTTCCTTCTCTATCTCTCCCTACCCTCTCCATTTCTGCCTGTCTCTATACAATAAATAAAGATTTAAAATAATAATGATAAAATAAAGAAAGAAACAAGTAGCTTTGGTGTTGTACAAAACATCCAGAGTGCAAAAAATACATGAGTACCTTTATGTCCATGAATAGCCTTTCTAAATTTTGATGCAGATAAAACACACAGCAAAAAAAGAATAGGCAAACATCACAAGTAAATATGGATAAACAAAACCTAAATAAAACCTTTACTTCTAAAAAGGAAGTTGTTTCACTGTGTTGCTTCAGATCTTTAGAAGGAAGGACAGATTTCTTTTTTAATAAAAGCTTTACTGAAACACAGTTCTTGCACCCTGAGAAATATAGAGCACTTGACAAATATCTGTCTTCTTTGCATAGGATACTCATACATAGAAAGTTAAGCCCCCAAACTGTAAATTGGCAAAGAATTTGAAAAGACACATCATAAAGGGAGGCCAATTGTCAATAAGCAAGTGGTGGGTGGTGGTGCTCAACTTCACTAGGAGTCAAACAAACTAATCCACTCAAATAATGGTGTGATATTTTTCCCTCCAGGGTTATTGCTAGGGCTCAGCACCGGCACTACAGATCCACTGCTCCTGGAGGCCATTTTGTCCATTTTATTTACTTTGACAGAGAGAAAGTGAGAGAGAAGGGCTAGATAAAGAGGGAGAGATAAAGACAGACACCTGAAGACCTGCTTCATCACTTGTGAGGCATCCCCCTGCCCCAGCCTGCGGGGTTATCAACGGAAACCTAGGGTAGGGGGCGAGAGAATGGAGGGGACAAGAGACACGAAGAACGAGAGCAAGTCAGGAGGTCTGATCAAGCTCTGAAATTTTTATTTTGCAGCCGCATTTTAAGCACACGCCATGAGGAAGTTCTGCTAAGGTAGTGAGGGAGGGAGGTGGGTGAGCAACTTTCCAAACAGCTAGATGGTAATATCAGTTCCAATGATCGGAATGTCCTCTCACTGGCTATATGAGAGTCTTAGCTAAGGCCTTGGCTCCTGGCATGTCCTCCCTTTTTACAATTTAAGTGAGGCAGGAAATTGAGGGTAAAAGCTAGGAATCTTATCAAGAGATAAGCGGGCATTAACCAGAGGGGAGAAGTATTGACCTGATTTCTCCTGCGGGGTAAATATAGAACTGATCTTCCCGCATCTTATACGGCTCTTAGTATCTTTTTGGGGAGAGGAGGAAGAGCCACTATTTCCAAGGTGAGGAAAACTCATGGCGAAGAGTTCTGATGACTCAGAGGCGAACTATAGGGTCCTCCCCTGCAGTGCTTAGCCTTGCACCCCTTACTGGTGCCCACGCCATGCCAAGGCTGGCGTGCATAAATCTGAGTTTTATGCAGCTCCTAAAAGAGGTCTGTCACCCTCAGGTTCAGCCAAGCTTCTGTCAGTCAAATCAAGTCTGTGGTAATTTATTTGTAAGGGTTTCGATGCCAAGGAGTCAATTTGTTGTTTTATAAAGCCAATAATCTTATTAAAAATAAAGGGTCCCAAGGTAATCATTAACAAAAGACTAATCAAGGGTCCCATAAGGGGCATCAAAGTGTCTTAGTGCGCCACCAGCAAGTCTAAGGGAAGCAGTCAGTGGATGTGATGTCCAGGGGAAGAAACACGGCATGTCTGGTCCTCTGGTGGTCATCAGTGCCAACTGATGAAATTTTTCTTCTTCATAGAGGGTCAGCTGTGGAACAAGCAAAACTAGGAGGCAAGGACCAGGTAGAGAGGAATTGACATGAAAATATAGGGTGGTGTTGTACCAAAACACAGAGGAGGTGCATACACATTAGAAGTCAAGGTGAGGTTCCTTGAACATGAGGAATATTTTGAGAAAAGTGAGCAGTCAATAAACATGTAAGGATGAAGTCAGCAGTGGTAGGTCAGCAGAAAGAGAAGACCTGGATAGGCTGGTGAGGTTAGCTGGAGTATATGCTGCCATGCGTCCTTTGTGGTAAGGACTCTGTGGATTTTGCAAGAGCAATAATGTCATCCACTATAATAAAAGGAAAACAAACATGGACATCCAGTGTTGAAAAACAGAAGAAAAAGAATATGTCTCTATGGCTGGGAGAGTGGGTGTCTTTGTCAATGAGATATAATAAATGGACAATTCAAATTTTTGTTAAGGTTTAGTATAGTTACTTCATTGACACTTTAACAAACTGAATACTGGGGGGTGCGTTCCCCTTCTTTTTTTATTTATTTATTGAGCTTCTAATGTTCTAAAGGAAACAAAAATACATGGATTGGATGTCTATTGAAGCAAAACAGAGCATATGACTCCTAAGGTTTTTGAGCTTTTTCTTGTTTGAGCTGTAGCCCACATAAATTTAGAAAAAGTATCAACTGAGAAAAAAAATGTTTTTGTTTACTAAACATGGGCAGGTGAATTACATCAATCTGCCAGAGAGCATTGGCTTTTATCAATGGGGATTAATCTTAAAAGTCTGAATAGCAGGATCTTAATTAAACAATGTAGGAGCCAGTAAAGTGCTCTCACTATGGCAGGTCAAGCGTTAAAATTTTAAGAGGCTTGTAAATAAAATGAGAAAAATTTTAGGATATGAGTGACTTTAGGAGTCATCACACACCCATAAATAAAAAAATGAAAAATGTTTAGTTTTAAATCTTACCATATGAGGAGTCAATTCTTCATGTTGAAATGTACCTATAATTATTTACTTAGGGAGAAAACTTGTACCAAGTTAATTGATGGTTAGAATTGGCTTGAGTTTTTTCATATGATTTTAGAAGGCTCTTTATTAAAATATACCAATATGTTATAGAAAGTCAATACCTAATGTGTTGACATGATAAAATGTTTACCATTTTTTAGCATTATTTTCAACTGATCAAACAGTTTAAGCACACTATTATAACTTTAGTTTACTAAGATCTTTACTCATCACAAAGCTATCATGAGTAAGTAGATATAAAACTCTTAATATATTTTGCTCTTTAGAACTCTAATATGGCAACTTAAAAGGTTAAAATAAAACCTCATAGCTTAATTGTTCAAAGTACCAATTTTGTTAAATCAGGATTTGCCAAAACAAATCTATCAGACCAGAAGCACCATGTATTAACTTAATTTATCAAGACTAAACCTCTGACTGTGTCTTAAAGCAAGCCAGATAATTTTTTTACTCTCTAAAAGAACTGATTAAAGTTTGACATGTAGAATCTGTACTCTCAAAAGCCAATTATTTGATAATGATTTTTGTAGTCTTTTTAAATAAGGGAGTTATCTCAGTAACAACTTTATCAAAAGGAGTAAGTTACTGTAAAAACAAAACTAACTAGCTCATGAGTAAGATAAAAAAAATCTTCTAACAAGTTTTAAAATAAAAGTTTTAACCAGAGCATTTTTGTCTATATCAGACATAAAACTCTCTTAACTTTCTACCTAGTCTCTCTTATGTTTTAATATCTAGAGGTTTTTTTTCAGGGAAACCAGGGGCATACTTCTTGAATAATATGTAAAAAGATTAGCTGAAACATCTATACAGCTCTTCATTAGGCCACCCCATATTTATTTGATGTTTTATTTGGAAAAAAAATTTTTACATATCTTATTTAAATTAAACCTCGTTTATCAGAGCAAAAGCCTCTGGCATGTAAATAATTAACATAACCATTGTGTTATCTTTTACTAACCCAAGCCAGTTTTGCCAGTTTAGTTGAGAAAGTATTTTAAAAACTTTTTCTTTTTTTTGAAATCACTTAAACAATTTTAAGTAAAATGTTAAACTTTGTTTGTTAGGATCTTTGCTTATCACAAAGCTATCACACCCTTAAGGCAGCTATGAACAAGGGTGGGTACACAACTTAATTGATCTTTCACTTTGATTTGGATAGGTAACTTGAAAAGCTAAGATAAACCTTATAGCTGAAATGTTCAAAATAAATTTTTACTGTTAATATTTCTTTTAGATGACCATTTTACTCTAAATAATTTTGTTGAATCACATCTGCCAAATGAAAATTTTTTTATCAGGCCAGGAATACCACATTTAACCCTTTTTTTCCTGGCAAGGCCACTGCTCTACACTGAATGGGTTATTAGAAAGCCATTTCAAGCATGGAATTAACAAATTAACAAACAGTGGCAGTTGGTATTGGGGTGCTGTTAAGGTTTACAATTTTCACAAGAGGGAGAGAGACTGCAGGGGCATTTTACCATGCCTAGAGATCTCAGAAAAATCTTTTAACTAATGAATTGATGCCAATATTAGCTATCAGAAGGACGAAACTGTCCTATATTTTACTCTGGTAAAGGTGTGCCAACTCTATGAGTCGGGATCTTTAAAACCACATTTAGCTTAACTAAATCTTATTTAAAACTTAAAATAACCTTTAGTTACTTAGGGGTTAACACACATTAATGGAAACAAGGTTAGCACACAGACTTAAAACAAATATTCTTGGTGAAAAGAAAAAATTTGAAAAACCGCTTTGGTTTTTGGATTCCTAACTCACTGACTCTCCACCCCCCCCCCCCCAGGAGGGGCGTTTGTGGCTAGGGAATGATTCATTGCAGTCTTTGCCAATCTGTGGAGCAGTAGCTCTGTGCCGTGATTGGCTGCAAGGACGGAACAGGTGGGCTTAGTTTACCGCGCACAGAGAAAAATCTTTCAAATTCTTTTTCTGGGCTAAGGTACATTTTTAGAGTTTTAAAGAAACAAATCATTAAATTTCTATCAAAAGTATGTACTGGTTCTCTGATTAATAGTTTTTAAGTTAGAGAGAATGTCTTGTTTGATTGATTTTATTCTTTCTTTAGAGAATAGCTTGCTAGCCAGATAAGATCTCGCTCAGAATTGGTTTAACGCTTTCTGAGAGCTCTGGTGGTGGCCAGAGGGAAAAACCTGGATCTTTTTTTTTTTTTTTTTTTTTTTTTTGCTGGCTAGTTTTAAGATAATGCCAAATCAAGAGCCCACAGTTCTTTAACTAATTGTAAATGGTATCATTTTTCTTCTACTAGTTTTCTAAGGGAAGCTGTTTTTTGTGCTAGTTGAGTTTTAGCCTTGGTGTTATAATCAGTGATGTTGGCCAAGTCGAGGACCGGAGCACAAAATGGAGGGGTGGTGGCATAGGGAGGCAGTCTGGACAAAGAAAAGCATAGGGGTGGCCAGTCAGGATTATGATATTTGGCCATCTCTTCATCAAGGGATAAGGCCTCTTCAGGAGAAAGACTATCATCAGGCCCATCTTTGGCGGGGGGCCTTAAGGTCATCAAAGAGGGGTAAATCTTAACAGGAGGAGACTTAGCAGGAGCCTCAGGGGTGGGGTCTCCTGAATCAGGCATGGGAATAGAGACAGACTCACAAACAGAAGGTTATCTCTTAAACAGTTTCCTACTCTGGCCCATCTTTTTTCATCAATAGTCCCTTCTAAGGGGAACCACGGACAAACATCATTCACAAAATCGAAAAACTTTTTGAGATCCTTTTTCTTAACCCTTGTTCCTCATGTCTTGAGGGACTCTTTGAGGCCCCTAAGAAATAAATCATGCTTGCTCAATGCTTGTCCCATAATTGCGTCGCTCTTTCTTACCTTAAAACGGGTCAATCTCACAGACGGGTAAATCTGCGGTGATCACCACGTGGATCTTCACTCACTCTGGGCTAAAGCAGCGATCCTATGCGAACCTTCACTCACTCCTTCTCCTATGCTCCTTGGTCGACCATCTGGGAGCGACGTTCTCTCGGACCCCAGACCCAAAAAGGTCCCACGTCGGGCGCCAGGTGCCCCGGCCTGCGGGGTTATCGACGGAAACCTAGGGTAGGGAGTGAGAGAATGGAGGGGACAAGAGACACGAAGAATGAGAGCAAGTCAGGAGGTCTGATCAAGCTCTGAAAATTTTATTTTGCAGCCGCATTTTAAGCACATGCCATGAGGAAGTTCTGCTAAGGTAGTGGGGGAGGGAGGTAGGTGAGCAACTTTCCAAACAGCTAGATGGTAATCTCAGTTCCAATGATCGGAATGTCCTCTCACCGGCTATATGAGAGTCTTAGCTAAGGCCTTGGCTCCTGGCATCCCGCCTACAGATGGAGAGCCGGGATCTTGAATCTGGATCCTTATGAGTGTCCTAGTACTTTGTACTATGTACACTTAACTCGGTGCACCACCTCCCAGCTCCCTGTGGTATGGCATCTTATGTCCACTGCATTAGAGTTTAGGAGTTATCCAGTATTACAGCACTGGATAAACATGGCACCTTAGCTTGTCCAACAGCCATGTTATCTAGTAGTTCTCTTTGCAAGTCACAAGTTAACAGCCTTCTTAAAACCCCATAGGGACCCCTTGCCCTAAGACACTTGAACGAATTAGAAAAGAAAGAATGAAGCCACAAAAGATGCCTATTGCAATGTCACCCCAGCAACCAAAACTAAGGGGTAATCAACCACAGGGGAGTGATTAAGGAAGGAGCTTTCATTGTCATTTACATACTAATAATAAAAATCACAGTTTATAAAACACCCAGGTATAGCTGACTCCTCTAGTTCTCAATAATCCCAGGGCAACAAAAGGGAAAAAAATAAAAACTAAATCATAAAAATGGCCTCCAGCAGAAGTGGTTTTGTAGTGCTGGCACTGAACCCCAGTAATAATCCTGGAAGCAAAAAAAACAAAAAACAAAAAAAAACCTGAGACTCAGAGGCTGAACAGTGGTACACCATGCCCAAGGAGGCAGGTTCAAGCCTCCCATCTCCATCTGCAGGGGTGAAGCTTCACAAGCAATAAAGCAGTGCTGCAGGTTTCTCCATTACCCCTCTCCTCTGTCAATTTCTCTCTATTCTATCAAATTAAAAAATAATAAAATTTTTGGTTTTTTTAGAAACTGAGATTCAGAAGCATCTCCAGCAGATCTGCAAGTCATTGGGGAGTTGGGTGCCCATTCACTCTCGAAGAAAATTCAGGGATGTTTTGTAGATGAGAAGGGTGGTGATGGCTTTCTCTGGTCACATGACTCTGCCATCAACAGTTGGGAAAATAGTCTGTGTGAGCCTTACAGGTTTTAAATCTACAAATGGAAACCAACTGGACATTGGGGGAGATCACATAATCATTAGGCAAATGACTTTCATGCCTGAGGCTCTGAAGTCCAAGGTTTGATGCCCAGCACTGCCATAAGATGGAGCTGAGCAGTGCTCCCATAAATAGAGAGAGAGAGAGAGAGAGAGAGAGAGAGAGAGAGAGAGAGGAGGGAAGGGGAGAGAAGGGAAGGGAAGGGAAGGGAAGGGAAGGGAAGGGAAGGGAAGGAGAGGGAAGGGAAGGGAAGGGAAGGGAAGGGAAGGGAAGGGAAGGGAAGGGAAGGGAAGGGAAGGGAAGGGAAGGAGAGGGAAGGGAAGGGAAGGGAAGGGAAGGGAAGGGAAGGGAAGGGAAGGGAAGGGAAGGGAAGGGAAGGGAAGGAGAGGGAAGGGAAGGGAAGGGAAGGAGAGGGAAGGGAAGGGAAGGGAAGGGAAGGGAAGGGAAGGGAAGGGAAGGGAAGGGAAGGGAAGGGAAGGGAAGGGGAGGGGAGGGGAGGGGAGGGGAGGGAAGGGAAGGGAAGGGAAGGGAAGGGAAGGGGAGGAAAGGAGAGGGAAGGGAAGGGAAGGGGAGGAAAGGAGAGGGAAGGGAAAGGAAGGGAAGGGAAGGGGAGGAAAAGAGAGGGAAGGGAAGGGGAGGAAAAGAGAGGGAAGGGAAGGGAAGGGAAGGGAAGGGAAGGGGAGGGGAGGGGAGGGAAGGGGAGGGGAGGGGAGGGAAGGGGAGGGGAGGGAAGGGGAGGGGAGGGGAGGGGAGGGAAGGGAAGGGGAGGGGAGGGGAGGGAAGGGAAGGGTAGGGAAGGGAAGGGGAGGGGAGGGGAGGGGAGGGAAGGGAAGGGAAGGGAAGGGAAGGGAAGGGGAGGGGAGGGGAGGGGAGGGGAGGGGAGGGAAGGGGAGGGAAGGGGAGGGGAGGGGAGGGAAGGGAAGGGGAGGGAAGGGAAGGGAAGGGGAGGGGAGGGAAGGGAAGGGGAGGGGAGGGAAGGGAAGGGAAGGGAAGGGAAGGGAAGGGAAGGGAAGGGAAGGGAAGGGAAGGGAAGGGAAGGGAAGGGAAGGGGAAAAAGAAAGAGAGATGGAGGGAGAAAGGGAGGGAGAGGAAAGACAGCTGGAACAACAGGGATGAGAATAGTAAGGGAAACGTCTCTTGGCTTTTCCTCCCCAAGTTCACAGAGGCTGAAACATCTTCACTCACCACAGGGACCAGGGAAGACAGTTACTTCACCATCACCTCCCATGTTGTCACAGGCTTGTGATGAGCATATAAGGAGCAAAGTGGTGTAACTGCAGGACAGAAACGTGGTCGCCCCTGGCTGTGGTCCAGAGCTTGACTGGTAAGCAACTGCCTAGATGAGTCAGAACTCTACAGTTAGTATATGAGCTCCAGTCAAAGAAGTGACAGATTCTGCAAAGGACATAAGCTCAGAAGAGAAATGTCAGGAATGACACAGATGCAAACATGACCACAGGCTGAATCACGCTGCACTCCGACTCACACGTCTAAGTCCCTGTTCCACTTGGGACATCAGACAGGTAGCTCCGATTTAATCTGTCAGACACCCAGCTCCTGGGTATGTCTGTCACCTGCTCCATCTTCTTGTCTCAGGTAACAGCAAGGTCATACTTCCCTACCTCAGGTAGAATCTCTCTGGCTGCTTTTTTTTTTTTCTAACATCTCCTCTCCATTTCCTCAGGAAATCCCGTTGGCTCCCTCTTTCAAATACACTCAAGCCTCTCCTCTTCTCACCTCTACTCCATCCCTCTCCCTTATCCCACCCCATTGTGGCCTAGACCATCATCACCCCTCCCCCACCCCTATTTACCTTTGACAACTACTCATTGTCTTCTCAACCATCAACCAGAAGGGTCCTCTGAAAACCAAGGGAGGACACTTTACATGAACAAATCCATGAGAGTTGGGACTCCCTCAAAATTAAAATCTACTCATCACAGCATGGCAGATAGCTCATCTGGTAGGGTGCATGCAATGTCATGCATGTAGCCCAGGTTCAAGTCCCAGCACCACATAGGAGTGTCATGGTTCAGAGGAAGGTCCAGTGTTACAAATCCTCTCCCTCTCTCTCTCCCTCTCCCCCCCTCTCTCTATCTATCTATCTATCTATCTATCTATCTCTATCTCTGTGTGTGTGTGTGTGTATGTGTGTATGTGTGTGTGTGTGTGTGTGTGTGTGTGTGTGTGTGTGTGTGTGTGTGTGTGGTGAAATCATGCCTAGGGAAAGCCTAGCGCTGTAAAAAAAAAAAAAAAAAACCACTTAAAAGTTAACAAATAGTGGTCTGGGAGGTAGAACAGTGATAAAGCTTTGGACTCTCAAGCATGAGGTCCTGAGTTTGATCCCCAGCAGCACATGTGCCAGAGTGATGTCTGGTTCTTTCTCTCTCCTATCCTTCTCATAAATAAATAAAATATTTTTTAAAAGTTAACAAATAAAAACTACTCTTTTGAAGACATTTTGAGGACCAGGTAGTGGCACACCTGATAAAGTGCACATATGCCATGTACAAGGACCTGGGTTTAAGCTCCCAGTCCCCCCCACCTGCAGAGGGAAGCTTCACAAGCTATGAAGCAGTGCTGTGGGTGTCTCTTTCTTTCCCCCTCTATTTCCCTCTCCTGTCTCAATTTCTTTCGTCTCTATCAAAAAGAAAAAAAAAGAAATAAAAAGTTGCTGCTGGGAGTGGTGAAAATTTTTTTAAAAAGAAGACATTTTGAGAAGTACAAAATTTACTATCTTAATTATGTTACTTTTAGATTTAATATACATAAATGAACATGTGTACATGTGTGCAGACCTAAATAAATCACATTTAGCAAACTGCCACACAAAAAATGAAAGTAGATAAACTGAGCTATGTCAAAAAATTTAAATATCTGTTTCCAGTGTCCAAGTCAACACAGTTAAAAGGCACCCTAAGTAGAATGAAAGAAAATATTTGCTAATCACTTTCTCCGAAAGGAGTCAGTATTCACAATATATAAAGTAGTCCTCCAACTCAGTTGCAAAAAGCAGTAATAATCTGATTCTAAAACAGAAAAAGGAAAAGGACAGACATTCCCAGACAGATATTTCTCCAAAGAAGATCTACAAATAGTAGCAAGCACATGAAAAGAAGTACAACGTCTCCAGTCACAAAGGAGAGGCAGCCCTAAACTACAATGAAATACTAGATCATGCCATTAGGATAGCTACCACTTTAAACATAGTAGCAAGACTTAGGGAGGATGTGGAGAAACTGGATCCCTACAACATAATTTGAATATATTATGCAACATGAGACAAGCCCACCACATAAAGACAAACACTCTCTCTGATTCTACTTGTGCAAGATACTAGACAGTCAAAGCAGAATGGTTGTTGCCAGGGGTTCCCCATGGGAGAATGGGAATCTTTTAATGAGTATGGAGTTTTAGTTCTGGGGGCAGGGTGGTAGCACACCTGGTTGAGGGGACATGTTACAATGCACAAGGACCCAGGTTCAAGCCCCCAGTCCCCACCTGCAGGGGGTTAAAAGTTTTCGAGTGATGAGGCAGTGCTGCAGGTGTCTCTCCCCTTTCTATCTCTCCACTCCTCTCTTTGTTTTCTGTCTCTACCCAAATAATTTTTTTTTAATTTTTAAAAGAAACAAAAATTTTATTTTAAAAAAGAAATTATAGATAGAACTAAAGTGATTGTGCTTAATTATATTTTTTAAATTAAATAGAATTTATTATTATTATTAAGTTATTTATAAAATTAAAAATATCGTCAAGACCACAGGATAAGAGGGGTACAATTCCATACAATTTCCACCACCAGAGTTCCACATCCCATCCCCTCCATTGGAAGCTTTCCTGTTCTTTATCCCTCTGGGAGCATGGACCCAGAATCATTATTGGGTGCAGAAGGTGGGAAGTCTGGCTTCCGTAATTGCTTCTCCACTGAACATGCACATTGACAGGTGGATCCATACTCCCAGCCTGTTTCTACCTTTCCCTAGTGGGGCAGGGCTCTGGAGAGGTGGGGTTCCAGGGTACATTGGTGAGGTCTTCTGTCCAGGCAAGTCAGGGGTGTTTGTTCGCTTGTTTGTTTTGCCTCCTGGGGCTCAGTGTCTGCACTACAAATCCACTGTTCCTGTAGCCATTTTTTTTTTTCAAAAAATTGTTATAAGACAGAGAGAAATTGAGAGGAAAGTAGAAGACAGAGAGGGAGAGAAAATGATAGACACCTGCAGACATGTTTCACCACTTGTGAAGCAACCCCCTGCAGGTAGGGAGCTGAGGGGCTTGAACCACGATCCTTATGCGGGTCCTTACGCTTTGCACTATCTGCGCTTAACCCAATGCACCATTGCCCAGCCCTCACCCCCACCCCAAATAGAATTGTATAGTTTTCTCTGCTCCAAAGCTTCCATGGGTCTCCCACCTCTTTCAGAGAAAAAGCTACAGGAAATGACTCTTGAAGCCCTGAAACCAGCATGTTCTCACTCCCTCTTCCCTCCTGGCCCCACTCCACACTACGTCAGCCTCCTTGCTCCTTCTCCAACTCACCAGGTGCACTCCAGGGTACCTATTTCCTGGCTGCTTTGACTAGAAAGCTCTTTCTTTAGGTAACATCGTGACTCATTTCCTCCCCTCTTTCAAGTCTTTGCTCAAATGTCACTCACTCAGTGGGGTCTTCCCTGACTTGATATTTAAAACTGACAGGTTTCCCCCACCCCGTTAAGTCCCCACCCCCTTTTTTCTCTGTTTTATGTCTCTGCCTACTTATCACTGTCTAGTAGACCACATTGTACTGCAGCATTTTGTCTGTGTTTCCACCCACTGGAATTAAGCTCCAAAAAAACAAGCATCTTCTCTTGTTTTGTTCACTGATTGCAACACACATGGCAGGGACTTGGTTCATTTTAGGAAGCAGGACATTGCTCTACATAGCAGAGTACATACCTTCCAAAGCTTGAGGTCCCATGTTCAATCCCTGGCACCATAGACAATACTGAGGGGGCTCCACAGATGGTGGGGGGTGATGCTGTGTTATCTTTCTTACCCTTTCCCCTTTCTTCCCTCTCACCTGTCCCTAAAAGAGTTAGAATGAAAAGCAACATGGGCTAGGGAGACCTTTGGTTTATTCCCTGGCACTGAATTTTTTTAAATAAAACAAGGCAGGCCAGGAGGTAGCATAGTGGCTAGAATGCCAGGCCTAGAAGCATGAGATCCTGAGTATGATCCCTGACATAAAATATGACAGAATGACACTCTTGTTCTCTTTCTCTTTCCCTACCTCTCCTTCATGTTAATAAAATAATAAAGCAATACTACATAGTTTCAAGTGATATGGTCAGCTCCTTTGCAATGAGTGAGACAAGCCAAAAAGAGAAAGATCAATAAGATCAATACCAAGTGATCTCACTTATAGGTGGAGCTTAAGAATAAAGAACAGTAATGGAAGACATACAGTGAAACTTGGACTGGATATGATGTATGACCCTAGGGAAAGAGAGAAAGGGACAGGATGAAGGGACACTGGGATCCTGGTGTGTCTCCTAGGAATCAGGAGAGATGAAAGGCTGTGCCTAGGTGTTAAAGACTATACTGAAAGTCCTTAACCTCCCAACGCAAGTGAAAAAAAAATTGGGGCCAGGTGGTGACATACCTGGTTGAAGGCACATGTTTTAATGCACAAGGACCCAGGTTCAAGCCCCCATCCCCATCTTCAAGGGAAAGCTTCATGAGTAGTGAAGCAGAGCTGCAGGTGTCTCTCCTCTTCTTTCTTTCCTTCATCTTTAACAAAATAAAATGAAGAAAGTCTATTGCAGGCAAGAAACCTAAATGAGGACCTGGTGATAGTGGTAGGAGGAGAAGGAGGAGGAGGGGGAAGGGGGAGGATGAGGAGGAGAACATTGTCTGACCTTAACAACCAAGTCTCAAGTGTGAATCTCCTTTTCACAAAGGGCCTTCACAAGTCCCCACTCCACTACAGACGGCTGGACATGATCACATTTTACAGTTTCAATACTTTGCACAGACTGATGTTTTCCAACCCCTGTAACAAAGGCTCAAGGGCCAGAGAAGTAACTCACATCTTTGCCAGGTGCACAACCCAAGTTCAAGTCTGGCCTCACTGCACTGAAGAAAGCTTCCGTGCTGTGTTCTCTTTCACTCCTACTCCATCTCTATTAAAGTCAATTAACAGTGACTTAAGGGGAAGTCATTATCAGTCCCTATCTACACAGAAGTGGAGGCTCTGGCCCCACATCAAGGAGCAGCACACCGAAGGGCCTGGAATTTCTGGATGCAATTAATCCAGAATTTCAGGAATCACATCCAGAATCTGCCAGAAGCCATCAGACTCCATAATACCCCCTGAATTCTTCTCCTTGCATTTCATTCACAATGATATCTCCCACAGATTCTAACAGTTAAATAGCTAACCCCTGTAGCCATAAATTTCTGTCACACCACAAACTCAGTCTTGAGAAGGCTGCCCTTCTGGGTTTTCAATGGAAATTCATGACATCTTGCAGGAGCATAGGGGCTGCTGACTCTAATGCATCCCTGTATCCAACTACAGGTGGAAATAGAAAGATAGGAAGCACTCAGGGCTGCAGGTCCACCATGCTTCTGTGTGGATCAGAAAGGAATCATCCCAACAAGGTCAGGCCCTGGTACTCCCATACTCAAGAGATCCCAGGCTGGGTCTAGCAGCCAAGGAGTTCAGAGAAGAAGGGCAGCTGGAGCCAGCCATGCATGCCTGGCTGCCCGAGATGGCCTGAAGGCTTTGAGCATCCAGAAAACACACACACACACACACACACACACACACACACACACACACACACACACAGAGGTTTTTATGAGGGCTGTAACCCAATTGACAAAGGCGAGCTCTCTCCACCTGGAAATGTCCCTGCTCTGAACCAGTTGCCTTGCCAACAAGCCACATGTTTCCACTCTGTGGAATCCAATTTCTGAGCGATGTGACAGTGACAGGTCCAGACACATGATACACAGTTCCAAGGTGCCTTTGAACACCTGTTGAATAGCTAAGAGCACGTGGGGCCCTGGATGTGCTTGATCCATGTGAGATGTATGCTGGGCAGATGCAGGTCCAGTAAGTGTGTCCTCCCCCCAGAAGTCCCCCCAGGATCATGCAACATCCCCCAAACCTCAGCATCCTGCAGATGACACAAGGCTAAGCTGTACTCGACATCCTCATCATTACTGTGATGATTGTGCACACCGTCAATACAGTAGGTGATCCTCCTGAGAATCCTATGAGGTGGATGTAATGAGGGAGGCATCAGAGGTAGGTAATATTAAAGAGGTGTCAGGACTGCTTCATTCCAGCTAAGGAACAGAGACACAGAAAGGGATGGCCATTTACCCTGATTTGCACAGCTAGAGAAAGAGATGATGGGAACTAAACTCCGAACCTCAGCTGTTGCCTTCAAGTTCATCCCTTAAACATTCTGCTATGCTACTCTTCTCAGATGCTCGTTTTTTTAATATTTATTTACTTAAATATTTTTGCCTTTGTTGTTTTATTGTTGTAGTTATTTTTGTTGTTGTTGGGTAGGACAGAGAGAAATGAAGAGAGGAGAGGAGGAGAGAAAGGTAGACACCTGCAGACCTGCTTCACCACTTGTGAAGTGACTCTCCCCACAGGTGGGGAGCCAGGGGCTCGAACCCTGATTCTTACGACAGTCTGTGCACTTTGTAACACCTGTGCTTAACCTGCTGCGCTACTGCCTGACTCCCAGATGCTCTTTTTTTTTATCACTAAGGTTATCTCTGGAACTAGCTATCTGTACAATAAATACATCACTCCCAGAAACCATTATTCTTTAGTTTGATTTGATAGGACAGAGGGAAATTGAGAGGGAAGGGGGAGGGAGAAACAGAGAGATACCTGCAGCATTGCTTCAACACTCATGAAGCTTCCCTCTGCAGGTGGAGACCAAGGACTTTAACCTAGGTCCTTGCATATTTTATTTGTGTGTGCTACCAGCTGTGCCACCACCCAGGGCCCAAGATTGATTGATAGATTTTTTTTTTGCCTCCAAGGTTATAGCTGGGGCTCAGTGCCTGTGCCCCACTGTTCCTAGAGGCCATCTTTTTTCCATTATTGTTGTTGCTGTTGCTGTTACTGTTATTGTTGTTGCATAAGACAGACAGAAATTGAGAGAGGACAGGGAAGATAGAGAGGGAGAGAGAAAAGCAGACATCTAGAGACCTGCTTCACCATTTGTGAAGCTACCCCCCAGAAGGTGGGAAGCCAGGGGCTCAAACCAGGATCCTTTCTTAGGTCCTTGTACTTAGCACTATGTGTACTTAACCCAGTGTGCTATGGCCCAGCCCCAATTGATTTATTAATGACAAAGAGGGAGGGAACTGGAGCATCATTCTGGCACATGTGAGGCCAGGGATCCAACTCAGGACTTCATGTTCTCAGGTCCAATGCTTCAGTTACTTCACTACCTGCACACAAAGCCGTTGATTTTTTTGCTGCGGGCAGGGGTGGGGGTCTGTAGGGGCTCTCCAGAAACTAATGTGCAACCATAATACCCAGTGCAGTCCCAAGATGCGTCTGTTGTGGTGGCACCCAACACAGCTTCCTGTGGCATAGCTCTGCAGCTGTCCTAGCCCGCCACAGGGACAACCCCACTCATAGCAGGTGTCTCACTCATCCCACTCATTCACAGACTCCTTCCTGAGCCATGCTTCTCATCTCATTGGGCCCAGCCTCCACTAGAAGCTCAGCTCTCCTTTCACCCTTGGTCCCTCCGCTAAGAGAACAGTCCCATTTGCTATCTTGGCGGGGGGTGGGGGGGCTTCAAATCTGTTTCTAGGATTGCTCACAAGCAATAGTTTTCTAGGCTGGGAGTATGGATAGACATGCCAGCATCCTGGCCAGCAGAGAAGCAATTATACAAGCCAGACTTTCCTCCTGTACTCCAAAAAGAATTTCTATCCATACTCCCAAAAAGGAGGAAGTGATAGGGGAAGATGACCAGAAGGCTCTGAACACCAATTCCACTGGGACCTGAAACATTTGTCACTAGGAATATTTGTAATGGTATCTATTATAGTAATGGATATTACCAAATGGTAATATCATTACTGAATGGGAAGCAAATCTGGAAAACACCAGAGGAAGTCAGGCACTGTTTCTCTTATCTGAGAGAGGTAAGGAAAAAAGGAAGGCCACTGAGAAGTAGAAATGGGTATAGATGTGACTTAGAAAGGAAGTGAAGTTAGGACAGTAGAAGTGAATGAAAATGGACAAAAAATATATAGATACAGATATAGATGATAGATAGATAGATAGATAGATAGATAGATAGATAGATAGATAGATATAGATATATAGTAAACCCATATCTGTGACCTGGAGAGAACTATTGCCTTTTCCACTGGAAGAAGATGGGGACATAGAACTCTGGTGGGGGTAACAGTGTGGAATTACATCCTTATTATCTCATTATTTTTCAAAACAATATTAAATCACTAGTAAAAAACTTTTAAAAAAAAAAAAAGTCTGTCTTCTCAGTCCACCTCAGCCATCAGAATAACCACTAATCCCAGGGGTGAAATGCCCCTGAAGCTTCAAACATGTCTTCCTTCATCTCACTCAGCTACTTAGCCCTGAGGTCAAAGTGCTGTCTACATCATGTTTTAAAGGACTGATTCTGGAGGGCCAGGTGGTGGCACACATTACTATATTCAAGGATCCAGGTTCAAAACTCCCACTCCCCACCTGTGGAGGGGAGCTTAAATAGCACTGAAGCAGGTTGTGGGTGTCTCTCTTTTTCCCTCCTTCTCTATTACCCTCTCCCCTCTCAATTTCTCTCTGTCCTATCAAATAAAAAGAAAAAAATGGCCACTGGGAACAGTGTATTTATCATGCAGGAATTAAGTCCCAGTGATAATTCTCATGACAATAATAAAAAAAAAAACTTTTAATGGAGGATTCAGGTGGTGATGCATGTATCACCATGTGCAAGGACCCAAGTTCAAGCCCCAACTCACTCATCACCTTTAAGGAGAAAGATACATGAACAGTGAAGCAAGTACTTCAGGTGTCTCTAGGTTTCTCTCTCTCTCTCTACTTCCATCCTCCTCTATTTCTCTGTCCTATCAAATAAAGAAAAAATAAAAATAAATTTTAAGAATGATTGATTCTTTAAAAAGAACTGATCATCCCCACCTGCAGGGGGAAAGCTTCACAAGTGGTGGAGCAGGGCTGCAGGTGTCTCTCTATCTCTTTCCCTCTCTACCTCCCCCTACCTCTTGATTTCTCTGTCAAATAAAGATAATAAAAATAAAGATAATATTTAAAAAGAACTGATCAAATGGTAACAAAAGTATCTGTCCATTTGGGGCTGATAGATGGCTCACGTGTCAGGGCAGGGCATACACATACCATGTACAAGGATTCTGGTTCAAGCCCTGGGGCACCTCACAGGAGTGTCTGCAGGGGGGAAGCTTCACAAGTAGTGGGGTGTTGCTGCAGTGTCTTTCCTTCTGTCTCTGCCTATCTCTTTTTTTAATATTGTATTTATGCATTTAATTGATAGAGACAAAGAGAATTTGAGAGGTAAGAGACAGGCAGAGAAGGAGAGAGGAAGAGAAATGCCTGCAGCATTGCTTCACCACTTGTGATGCTTCCCTCTGCAGGTGGGGGCCTTGGGCTTGGACCCAGGTCCTTGCAAGTGGTAATGTTCACTCTACTGGGTGCACCACCATCCAGTCCCTCTCTCTTTTCCCCTCTGTCTCTCTCTGCTTCTTACCCTCTATCTAGTGGAAAGGGAATGATAGCCACCAAAAGCTGTGAGTTATAGAGCCTTGCATGTACCAAGTCCCAGAGATAGCCCTAGTGGCAATAAATAAACAAACTTGATTATTTCACTGAAATAGTTGGCTGCATCATAACAAAGTTGGCCAGACCCATAGACCTAAACAAATCTTTGCAGGGCCAAAATATAGCTCATCTAATGGTTCCACATATGTGAGCCTGCGTTCAAACCCCAGCATCATAAGGGACCACCAGATTGGTGGGGAAGCTCCTTGAATAGTGGGACCATGCCATGCTGGAGTGTCTCTCCTTCTCCATCCTTGATTTCTCTCCAGTTCCTCTATCTGAAATTTTAAAAATTTAAGAGATCAGATAAGCCCAGAATCAGCATAATAAAGCTTGGGTGAGACCTCAGAAACTCTTCCCCTTGCCAAGTTATGAATATTTTTAATATTTCCTCTTAGAGTCTCATGAAGACTGGATGAAGAAAGTATATAAGTCAGCAAAATAAACCAATACACAAACAAAGAGATCCCTTACAGAATGGGAGATCTTTTTTTAAAATATCTTTATATATTTATTTATTTATTTTCCGTTTTGTTGCCCTTGATGTTTTTTTCATTGTTGTTGTAGTTATTATTGTTGTTGTTGATGTCATCGTTGTTGGATAGGACAGAGAGAAATGGAGAGAGGAGGGGAAGACAGAGAGGGGGAGAGAAAGATAGATACCTGTAGACCTGCTTCACCGCCTATGAAGCAACTCCCCTGCAGGTGGGGAGCCAGGGGCTCGAACCAGGATCCTTATGCTGGTCCTTGCAATTTGTGCCATGTGCACTTAACCCACTGTGCTACTGCCCAACTCCCAGAGAAGATATTTCTTTACATGCCATACATCAGATAAGAGTTTAATAATCAAAACATATAAAGAGCTTGCCAGACTCAACAATGAGAAAGCAAATGACCCATCCCAAAATGGGGAGAGAACATGGACAGAATATTCACCAGAGAGTAAATCATGTTAAGTGAAATAAGTCAGAAACAAAAGGATGAATATGGGATGATCTCACTCTCAGGCAAAAGTTGAAAAAAACAAGATCAGAAGAGAAAACACATGTACAACCTGAACTGGAGTTGGTGTATTGCACCAAAGTAAAAGACTCTGGGGTGAGTGGTTGGGGGAGAGTACAGGTCCAAAAAGGATGGGAAACGACCTAGTAGTGGTTGTACTGTTAAGTGGAAAAGTGAGAACTGTTATGCATGTGCAAACTATCGTATTTACTGTCAAATGTAAAGTATTAATCCTCCAATAAAGAAATTTTTTTTAAAAAGGAAACAAAGAAATTGTGCAAGAGGATCCTTTCTGACACTGCTATTCTACTGAATTTACTGCCTTTTATTAGGTCCAGAGGAAGATCTAGTGAACTTTAACATGTGTATATAGCTCCTGAGAATAATTTCATAAAATATATTTATTCTTTGCTTTACACAAAGAGAAGTCTTTCTAAGCTTTCTAGGGAAAAAAATCTGGTAAATTTAACTTTATTATATTTCCAAGAAAAGGGTATTTAAAGAAATACTTTGAAGGTTCATTATCTTATGTTCTCTACTTCTATATGTATTTGAAATTGCTCATTAAAAGATTAAAAAGAGTGGGCCTGCTGGTTGTGCACTGGTTTAAGTGCACATAGTGCAAAGACCCATGCAAGGATCCCGGTTTGAGCCCCCAGATCCCCACTTGCAGGAGCATCACTTCACAAGTGGTGAAGCAGGTTACAGGTGTCTCTTTTCATCTTCCCCTTTCCTCTCAATTCCTCTCTGTCATATCAAAAAAAAATTGTTTTGAAAAAAAAGGCCACAGAAGCAGTGGATAAATATTGCAGGTCCTGAGCCCCAGTGATAACCCTGGAGGCAAAAAGAAAGAAAGAAAGAGAGAGAGAGAGAGAGAGAGAGAGAGAGAGAGAGAGAGAGGAAGGAAGGAAGGGAGAGTGAGAGAAAGAAAGAAAGAAACATGGAAAGAAAAGAAGGAAGAAAGAAGGAAAGGAAAGGAAGGAAGGAAGGAAGGTTGGTAAGCTTCATGATATTGTATTGTTAAGTAAAAAAGAAAAAAATCTTTACATAGTGCAAATGCTACTCACCCTTCCAAAAACAAACAAACAAAACTACTCTGCTATTTATGTATATATTTATATTATAAAACTGAAGCTTCTCTCATATACAATTTCACCACACCCAGGTCACTTTTTAATTCAGAGAGAGAAAGATAGAGAGAGGAAGTGACACTATGCCACCAGAGCTTCCTCTAATACTACAGCATCTCTCACTTGGTGCCAGGACTCTAAACTAAGCTGTGAGCATACTCAGTGGGCTACATCTCCTGCCAAAACTATGTGACTCCTATGTGGGTATCTGTATGTATGTATGTATCTTCAACTTGCATCTGTGTATATGATTGTATGTATAATTTATGTGAAATTCAATTTTCTGTACACTAGGGTTCTTGAAGTCAAAAATAATTATTCTTAACAACAACAAGAAAACAACAAGGGCAACAAAAGGGAATAAATAAATATTTAAAAAAATAAAATAAAAATAGAGGATTCGGGCGGTAGCGCAGCGGGTTAAGCACAGCGAGTTAAGCACAGCGAGTTAAGCGCAGGTGGTGCAAAGCAAAAAGACTGGCGAAGGATGTGGTTCAAGCCCCCAGCTCCCCACCTGCAGGGGAGTCGCCTCAAAAGCAGTGAAGCAGGTCTGCAGGTGTCTATCTTTCTCTCCCCCCTCTCTGTCTTCCCCTCCTCTCTCCATTTCTCCCTGTCCTATCCAACAGCGATGACGACAAAAAAAAAAAAAAGCATTTCTGGGGCTGGAGAGATAGCGATAGCATAGTAGTTATGCAAATGTGTTTCTTGCCTGAGGCTCTGAGGTCCCAGTTTAACCCCACAGTAAGCACCACAAGTAGCAGCTGAGCAATGCTATTTATCTCCCTATCTATCTCTCTTTCTTTCTTTCTCTCTCTCTGTACTTCTCTCACTAAAATAAATAAATATTTCTATTATCTTTATTTATTGGATAGTGATAGAAATTGAGAGGGAATGGGGAGATACACAGGGAGAAAGACAGACACTTGCAGCACTGCTTCACCACTCACAAAGCTTTCCCCCTGCAGGTAAGGACCAGGGGCTCAAACTAAGGTCCTTGCACATTATAACATCTGCATTCAGCAGGTGCACCACCACCCTGCCACAGGTATTTTTTTTTAATTATTAGTCAGGGCTGGTTGATAGCACAGCAAGTGGTGCAAAGAGCCCCCCTCCCCGTCTTCCACTCCCTTCTCAATTTCTCTCTATCCAACCAACAATAACAATGGTCTCATTACCCAGCAAGTGAGGGTCTGACATCTATCTTGGTTTATAAAAGTCCTATCTGTTTAACAAGTAGAACCTAAACTGGAGTTGGTGTATTGCACCAAAGTAAAAGACTCTGGCTGGGGTGGGGGTGGGGAGGAGAATACAGGTCCAAAAAGGATGACAGAGGACCTAGTAGGGGTTGTATTGTTATGTGGAAAACTGGGAAAGGTTATGTATGTACAAACTATTGTATTTACTGTCTAATGTAAAACATTAATCCCCCAATAAAGAAAATTTTTAAAAAGTCCTATCTGTTTAAATGTACATTAAAGCATGGTCATTCTAAGGAGAATAGGCAGTGGCTCACCTGTAAGAGCACACACTTCAGGGGACCTGAAGTCAAGAGGTTGGTCCCTACCTAGGGGCAAGCTTCATGAGCAGTGGAGCAATGCTCCTGGTATCTCCCTTTTTATGTCTTTGTCTCTTCCTATTTCTAGCTCTTTGCCTCTTGACTTCTATTTTTAAAAGATCACTGCAAACAGTAAGCCTGATAGACAGCAAGCTCCAGCAATAATCTTGGTTGCCAAAAATAAAAAGCCTCCCAGAACTTCCTGAAGAGCCAAGGTGGCGGCTCAGGCCTACAGTTGCATTTCCACTTCCTCATTTCTCTCTGCTGCATGGAGTTTGACAGGCACTTAATGCCCAGTTGTCAAAATTCAAGAGCAGTAACATGATTCCCCAACTCCTGGCCCAGCTTCTCTTGACTGAATTCTTCCCACTCAGAGTGTGAACTGCAAGACCCAAAGCTGATGCTTAATCCTAAATGCCTAATCATAGGTCCCCAGGAGTTCTCTCCTTAGTCTGTTCATTTGTTGTTGCTTCTCTCTCTCTCTCTATCTCTCTCTCTCTCTCCCTCTCTCTCTCCCTCTCCCTCCCTCCCTCCCTCTCTCTCCCCCCTCTCTCTCCCTCTTTTTTTTTGTAATTCAGTAAAAGATAAATTGAGAGGGAAGGGAGACATAGAGAGATACCTGCAGCACTGGTTCATGAAAGTTCCCACCTGCAGGTGGGGACTGGACTCGGTGCTTGAACATGTTAACTGTTTGTTGAACCAGGTTACTGCCTGGCTTCACTTCAGCCCTTTTCAGACTCCTCTTATTCAGCAGATACATCATGGCAAATATCACTGCCCTCCACCCTTTTTTAAATATTAAGGTAGGAAAAAGATTATTTCTTTCTTTCATCACCAGGGCCTTCAGTGGGACTCCATGTCTGCATGGCTCCACGGGGTGGCCCTTATCTCTCTTTTTGATAGAAGGTAAAAGACAGAAAACAGAGGAAGAGAAAGAGAGGGAAGGATGGAGAGAGGGAGAGAGTGAAAGAGAGTGAGAGAGAGAGAGGGAGAGGGAGAGAGAGAGAGAGAGGTGGGAGGAGAGGACTTTCAGTGCTTCTTCATCACTTGCAAAGCTTCTTTCTTGCAGGACTTGAACCTGGGTCCACATGCATGGTCAACATGTGCTCTAACAAGTGAACCACCATTCCAGCCTCAAAGGAAAAAAAGATTTTGGTCATCCCACAAATGCTTAGATGATAATTTCTAGCAAAATCTTTGAACATGAAAAGATGGAACTATAAGTGTTAATACTATAAGCTATGCTGTTATTTCTGTCTGTAAATATGTGGTAGAATATTGTGTGACGTGTATGTGTGTTTGGTGTGCCTGGGCCTCCAAGATGCATAATTTCATTGATTCCAGGCAAACTTTGTCATTCTTTTTATTTCAGACAGAAGCAGAAACAAAGCAAGGGAGAAATGTCACAGCCCCAGAGATTCCCACATGGTGTTAGTGTCAAGATTTGAACTCAGGTCTCCTGCATGGCAAGGAACATTCCTTTTGGTGAGCTCTCCCTGGCCTCACAACAGAGTTTATTACAAGAAGACTAGGCACCTGACATTGGCTTGGTTGAAAACTACTATTTAAACTGACAAAAGCTATACAAGGTGCTGACCAACACTTAGGCTAACCAAAATGGTAGGAAAACAACTGGGGTGGTTTTGTCTGATGTGAAATGACCACACAATGGAAAAAGCACCAACACACTTAACATTTTCTTCCCTGCCTCTTTATTTACTCTTCTCCCAGGATGACACCTCACACTAATGCTTCCTGTCAGCCTGTGGCAGATTATATTTTCTAAAATTTGCCTCAATAATTCTAGTTATCTCACCTGCATTTCTCACAGTGTGATTCTGTCTCTGCTCTTACTGGGAGGTGGATGACAGCGGCCCCACATCCTGGGCCCAGGAGAGCTTGTGGCTATGCAAGAAATGGAAATCTGGGGGCCAAGTGGTGGCATATCTGGTAGAGCTCACATACTACCATGCAGAAGGACTCTGGTTCAAGGCCTCAGTCAGTACTATCATTTTTTAAATTTTTTAGTATTTTATTTATTTATTTATTTTGGATACAGACAGAGAGAAATTGAGAGGGAAGGGGAGACAGAGAAGGAAAAAGATACCTGCAGCCCTTCTTCACCACTTATGAAGCTCCCCCTGATCCCAGTCCCCACACATGGGGACCAGAGACTTGAACCACCATCCTTGTATATTTTTAATGTGCAGTTAGGACCACCTGACCCTAATACTATCCTTTTTTTTTCTTTTTTGCCTCCAGGGTTATCACCTGCACTAGTGGTGCCTGCACTATGAATCCACTACTCCTGGAAGCTATTTTTTCCCTTTTGTTGCCCTTGTTGTTTATCAATGTTACTATTATTTCTGTTGTCATTGCTGTTGTTGTTGGATAGGACAGAGAGAAATGGAGAGAGGAGGGGGAGTCAAAGAGGGGGACAGAAAAATAGACACCTGCAGACTTGTTTCACCGCTTGTGGAGAGACTCCCCTGCAGGTGGGGAGCCGGGGACTCAAATTAGGATCTTTATGCCAATCCTCATGCTTCACATCATGTGCGCTTAACCCACTGTGCTACCGCCAGCCCTCAGTACTATCTTTTAAGTCATCGAGTTTTCAGGCATTTTATTATGTAGCAGTTGTCCACTGGAATGTATCAGCCATAACACAGCTGAAGAGTGTGCACACAGTGATAGCACTAATGCTTAATTGCAAGACCACGTACCCATCCAACAATGGGCCTCTTCAATAAAGACTAAGTCCTCTCCAGGACTTCAAGCAGCCACATGTGGATCTTCCATTTGGATTCTGAAGCATTATAACAGGTGTAATGATTAAAAGT
Source organism: Erinaceus europaeus (assembly GCF_950295315.1). Classification (NCBI taxonomy): domain Eukaryota; kingdom Metazoa; phylum Chordata; class Mammalia; order Eulipotyphla; family Erinaceidae; genus Erinaceus; species Erinaceus europaeus. The sequence goes on from NC_080176.1 coordinate 30,489,446, forward strand.
CAAGACTCCAGAGCCAGACAGATCTGGACAGGATCCCAACATTGCCACTCTCAGCTGCACTTTGGGATCATCACAGTGCTTGTGGTGTGTCCGTGTGCAGCTGTTCCAAGTGTCACATAAGGGAATGTGTTAGGAGCAGGGTCCCTGGAACAGTATGTCCTGTCAGTGTGAGTCATGACTGAGTGGGTGGTGACAAGGTCATGTGTTATCTGTACTTCTCAAAAATCTATTTGCAAATACATCGCACGAGTCTGCCCTCATCCTGAGAGGTGGCACTTAGCATTGTTCACAGGGAAGAAGATCAGAAAGGTCACTTGACTTGCCCAAGAGTACACAACCTTGGGGCGAAAGAAAGAAGCAGACACATAGGTCTGACTCAGAACTCTTTCCTACTTGACTTCTTCCACCTATTTCTGCAGCTTCTACACCAAGTGGTTTCCCAGCCTAGGATTAAACATCACCTGCCCTAAGAGACCCCCAACCCACTGCCACAGCCCTAACAATCCATCTTCCAGCCCCTCTGTCCACAGTAAATGTGTCCCACTGAGCTTAGGTCTGTTGCTTTCTAACATCTACCCATTGGTCTAGCCCTAGAAGCAACACAAACGAATCTACTCTTTCTCACTTAATAGCCCTTGAGTTTTTAAAGACCCAATTGTGTAGGTGGCTGGGCAGTGATTCACCTAGTTGAGCACATATGTCACCATGTATGAAGACCCAGGTTCAAGCCCCCTGTCCCCATCTGCAGGGGGGAAGCTTCATGAGCAGTGAAGCCATTATTGCAAGTGTCTCTCTCTGTTTCTGTTCCTCTCTATTTCCCCTCCTTTCTCAATTTCTCTCTGTCATATGAAATAAACTAGAAAGAAAGAAAGGAAGAAAGAAAGAAAGAAAGAAAGAAAGAAAGAAAGAAAGAAAGAAAGAAGCCCACTGGGAGCAGTGGATTTATAGTGTAGACACTGAGCCCCATTGATAACTCTGGTGACAACTTAAAAAAAAATTACCATGTGCAAGGACCCAGGTTCAAGCCCTGATCCTCACCAATAAGGAAAAAGCTTCGCAAAAAGGTAAAGAAGTGTTCCAGGTATCTCTGTCTCTCTCCCTCTCCCTCTTTTTTTTTCTCTCTGTCATTTCTATCACAAAGAAAAACAAATGGTCCCCAGAAATGATGGGGCCATGCAGGCACCCATTACTAGGGATTGGCCTGGTTAAAAAAAAAAAACTATGTAAACATCACAACAGCCTCCTGACTCCAGGCCCAAAGTACCCCTGTCCTTCTACCACTCCTGTGGCTCAGGAAAGGAACCCTTCCCACCTGGGCCTCCCCCAGATGCCTCAGGCCTGACAAGAGGCCCCGACTATTGATGGAGAGGAAGCTTTCATCCAGCCCCCAGAAGTTTGTAATACATTTATGCCTCCTCAGGATGACACCTACTCCAGGAGTACTAAGAACTGCTGTCAATCTCCCAGCTGTCCTGAAGGACTCTGGCATTTCACCATATAATTAGTGCTCTTTTATTCCCAAGGGGAAGCTGCCTGCTTGAGCAAGGTGTCATATTCTTCAGCCAAAGGGAGCCAGAGCACTGGGAGGCTGATAAGCAGGCCCTGTGACTGGCTCCTTCCCAATGCATTCTTGATGCTACAGAGCAGAAATCCCCTGTGGCCACAGGCCCAGGCTTCATGCCTCTCCCCCAGGGGCTCACTGGATTTAGAGCTGAATGTTTTCCTCAGGATGGGGGAGGTCTCTGTCTTCAGTAACTAAGAGCCCTGGCACCTCTGGGGCTCAGCCATAAAAACCTACTATATTACTGTTTTGTGTGCGGTTTCTTTTGTTTTAGTTTGGTTTTTGTTTGTTTGGGGGTGAAATTGGGGACCACTGTTTTCATTCAGATAGAAAGAGAGATAGAGGATAGGAGGAGAGACATCACAAGATGGGATATCAACACGAAGAGGTGGGGTTCAGTTGGCACACATAGCAGGGCATATGCATCCTGAGTGAACCCCAGCTATGGAAACTTTTTAATTGTTACCACATTTATCACTAGAGCTCAGTACCTACATAATGAATTCACTGCTCCTAGCCCCTTAAAAATATAGAGATGGAAATTGAATGGGGAACAGAGAGAGAGAAAAAGAGACAAACCCCTGAATCCCTGTTTCACCATTTGAGAAGCTTACCCCCTGCAAGTAGGGACCAAGGACTTGAAGCTGGGTCCTTGTGCATGGTACTGGTACACCACCACCCAACCTCCACAAACTTAAATCCTCATTCATGTCAACTTCAAAATGGGCCTGTCCAACCCGCAGAATGCATTACTTTCCAGTGGGGATGTAATCATCCAAGAGACTTACCTCCTTGGAGCTCTAAGTCCAGAAGGCATGGTTTCCAAAACACCATGACCGCAGAGGGGCCAGCTCCCTAATAGCTTTGACATCTCACCAACAGAGAGAATTTCTGCCCCTGGGTCACAATGGTCCCTGGGGGCCAGAGGATGAGAGAAGAAAGTGATACCAGAACACTGCTCAGCTCTGGCTTATGGTGGTGCTGGAGACTGAACCTGGGACCTCAGATCTTCATGCATGAAAGTCTTTTGCAGAACCACTATGTCTCTCCTGCCCAGACGGAGCATACTGAGCAGTTTTAATGCCTCCCTCTCCCAAGCAGAGCAATTCTGTATGCTGGATGAAAGAAAGAAATGTGTAAAAGGCCTAGTTATTCAGACAAGGGACCAGGGCAGGCCTGAAATCTCTCCAGAAAAGCCTTTAGCCCTGTAACTAAATGTTAAAATGTTTAAACATCTCCCAACATTTCAGGAAACCATTGGTAGTGCCCCCACCAAAGCTCCTTCTAGTTTAAAGAGAAATATTTTACTTGGAGGGACAGACCCCCTGCTGGCTCCAAGATAAATTTTCCAAGCTCACTCCAGCCAATTTGAATGCTAAGAGCAGCTCCCTTTGGTGGAAAGGTTCATTTTGGAAAGTCAAGCTGTGAATTATGCTACAGGCTGAGCCGAGCAGTTGGTCTTTTGCTGATGAAAGCAGAAGCCTGGATGTGATACAGAAATGGAAGGGGAGCCAGGGACATCCGAGGGGGATTATCACAGAAGGTCAGACTAATTAAATCTGGAGAAGTCACCAGAGAGCCCCAGCTCCACGCACACCATCTTCAAATGCCCGGACACATGCAGGGGGTGATAAGGGAGAGAGGGTTGAATTGCCACTTTCATCTGCCTACAAGGACAACAGTCAAGCAAATAAAAGTTTCTCCTATTGGTTTAACCCCAGGGGGGAGGGAGGGAGGGGGAACTGAAACTGCTCCCAGGGCCTTATTATGCAGGTGAATCAGAGACAGAAAGAGGAAGAAGCAAATACCAGGTAGCTCTCTCTGGGTAACTGGGTACTTAAGAGGTGCTGGGCACAGCATTCGGTGCCCTGGTTAAATCTTAAAAAAAAAAAAAAAAAAAAAAACACTCCCTGTCCTCAAGGAACTCAAAATGCTAAAAGCCCCCAGGGGAAGATTTGAACAGCTTCTCTCTGTATCCCCTTTGGCTCAGCCTCACAGTGGGAATGCTGCCCAGCAAGAAATTCCTGAGGACCTATTCTGTGCCTGACCTTTCCCATCAACTCTCAGAGTCACAAAGTGTGCTCATGCCAGCTCATACTGGCTTGTACCAGTTGATATCATCTCATACTGACACACATCAGCTCACATTGGTTCATGTTGACTCATACCAGGTCACACAGACACATACCAGTTCATACCAGCTCACACTGGCTCATATACCAGCTCATACTGATTTATACTGCCTCCTATCAACTGATACTGGTCCATACCAACTCATTCTGGTTCATATTGGCTCATATCAGCTCACACTGGTTCATACCAACTTATATTGGCTCATACCACCTCATACTAGTTTATACTGGCTGACGTCAGTTCACAGTGTTTCATATCGGCTCATACTAGTTCATATCCATTCATATCCGCTTACACTGGTTCATACCAGCTCACACTGGCTCATACCAGCTCATACAAGCTCTTACCAGGGTTCATACTGTCTCCTATCAACTCATACTGGTCTATACCAACTCATTCTGGTTCATGTCAGACAACTCACACTGGTTCACAAGAGCTGACTGCACATCTCTTCTAGTCTTCAGGGAGATCCCATTTTGGTAACTTAAAACCATGATGGGAAGCTTTGCTCCACAGGAATCTTCAGACCTACAACCAGGGTCTTGTTCTCTCCCATCACCTATATGTTAAACATTTTACCAGCACACCATGTGAAAAGACCTAATCATAGCCCTCTGTGAGAACAATATTGATGCTAAATGAATGAACTAACATAGATTAAATGATGCCAGAACAAGTCTTCAAAGAATGTATGACCCACTGAAGATGTCATGAAATACTGGGGGAGGTGGGACATGGTTCTCCTCATTTCAGACTCAGACACTCTCACTGCACAGGAGGTCAATCCATTAAAGCTCAACTATATATATTTTTTTTTCTCATACAGTACCAGAAAATGAATCAAGGGTCTTACAAATGTTCCATACTAATGAGTAGTCCTCCAAGCCCAATTATTTTTCTGTGTACTTAGAGAGGAAGAGAGACAGAAAGAGGAAAAGAGACACAAAAGCAAAGCTCCACCATCCAAGGAGGCCACTTTGGTATGGTCCATGGTGCTACCATGTGGTGTCAGGAATCAAACCCAGGATTCCATGCACCTTAAGGCATGTCTACCTACTGAGCCATCTCCCAGGCCCTGGTGTTAGTTATCATGACTTGAGCTCTCACGTATGCTCTTAGGGCTGGACAGACAGCCTCAGAATTAAGTCAAAGGACTGAAGACTTACAAAGAGCTTCAGAAGGGACAGCTGGTGGCACACCCAGTTGAGCACACATATTAGTTTTCACAAGGACTTTAGTCCAAGCCTACAAGGGGAAATTTCATGAGTGGTAGAGCAATGCTACAGGTGTCTCCCCTTTCTCTTTCACTTTATCTCCCCCTCCCCTCACAACTTCCTTCTGCCTTATCAAATATAAGAAAGAAAGAAAGAGAGAGAGAGAAGGAAGGAAGGAAGGAAGGAAGGAAGGAAGGAAAGAGAGAGAGAGAGAAGGAAGGAAGGAAGGAAGGAAGGAAGGAGAGAGAGAGAGAGAGAGAGAGAGAGAGAAAGAAAGAAAAAGAAAATGGCCACCCAGAGTTGTGGATTCACTGTGCAGGCATCAAACCTCAGCAATAATCCTGGTGACAATAAAAATAAATAAAATAATAAAGAGAGAGGGAGAGAGTCAGTTCAGCCCAAGCCCTCTTATTCAACCATAAAACAAGGCAGCTACCCACAGTGATTATACTACAGTCTCAAAAGCACTACCACTAAAGCAGGAACTTGAATACAGACCTCCTCTCAGCTCAGTACAGTCTAAAACCCATGCCATTTCACATTTATAAGCAAATATCCCACCAGGAGAGCCTACCTCTCCTCAGATCCCCAGCAGACACATTTTGATGAGTGTTGAGATTAGCACTGCCAGCCCAACTTCAGTGCTCCTGGAATGCTTGGTCCCCCAGAAAGGCTTGTTGTTGACTGAGGGGAGGCTTAGTCATCAATATATAAGAACATCTAATCAGGTAACACCTCTGCCCATCTTTGGTGGCTCCATGAGGAGTTTGGCCGTGGACACTGGGCTGAGCTTCCAGAATCTAAGGAAGACTGGGAGAAGCTGTTGAGCTCTGAAGGTCATCAAAAGAACCAAAAGGAAAAAATCAAGTCTACACACAGAGGGTGACTAAAGCACCTGGCTAAGCAAGCAAGAGCATACACACACACACATACAGAGAGAGAGAGAGAACACCATGCACAAGGACCCTGGTTCAAGCTCCCTCTCCCTACCTGCAGGAGGTAAAATTCATGAGCAGTGAAGCAAGTACTGCAGGTGTCTCTCTGTCTCTCTCCCTCTCTGTCTCTCCCTCCTCTCAATTTTTCTCTGTCCCATCAAAAAAAGGAAGAGGATAAAGGAGAAGGAGGAGGAGGAGGAAGAGGAGAAGGAGAAGGAAGGAAGGAAAGAAGGGAGGAAGGGATGGAAGAAGGAAAAAATGGCCACTGGGAGCATTGAATTCATCCTACAGATACCAAGCCCCAGCAACAGGCCTGGTGGCAATAAAAAATTAATTTTAAAAAGGCAGCCTCAAGAGTGTCCCTAAGTCACAAGCACTGATATTTGCACAAATATCTAGAGCTTAAATTGTGGCTCCCTGGAATTTGTACCCCATGCTTCAAAACAATTTTCTTTAAAAAGTTGGAAGGCCAGAAGATAACTCACCAAGGAGAGCATATAGCTTACCTTGCCTGAGGCCCTGGGTTTGATTTCCCCATGACTACATTGGAGCACTCTATGAAAAACACTAGGAGAGAGGTGGTGGTGGTGGTGGTGGTGGTGGTGGTGTGTGTGTGTGTGTGTGTGTATATGTGTGTGTGTGTGTGTGTGTGTGTGTGTATAAATGAAAAAGTTGAAGGGGTTGTGAAATAGCATAATAATTATACAGAAGCCTTTTTGAGTGAGACTCTGATGTCCTAAATTCAATCCCCAGTACCACCATTAGCCAGAGCTGAGCAGTCAATGCTCCAATCCCTCACTCTGCATCTTTCTCTGTGTATTTATCTCTCATTAAAACAAAATAAACTTTTAAAAATCTTTTTAAAATAAGGATTTATGCACATGGTTAAACACATATTACCATACATAAGGACCTAGGTTCAAGTCCCTGCTCTCCACCTGCAGGGGGGACGCTTCACTAATGGTGAAGCAGATCTGCAAGTGTCCATCTGTCTCCCTCCTTCTCTATCTCTCTCTCTCCTATCAATTTCTCTCTGTCCTATTCAATAAAATAGAAAGGGAAGAAGAAACAAAAAAGGTAAAAGAAAATTACTGCTGGGAGCTGTGGATTCATAGTGCTGGCACCAAACTCCAATGATAAAACGATAACCCTGGTGGCAAAAAAAAAAAAAAAAAAAAAAGGATTTGGAAGCCAGGTGGTAACATACCTTGTGTAGAGTAGATGTTACAATGTACAAGGACCCAGGTTTAAGCCCCTGGTCCCCACCTGCAGGGAGGAAGCTTCACAAGTAGTGAAGCAGTGCTGCCCATGTCTTTCTCTCTCTCTTCCTATCTACCAATTAAATATTTCTTAACAATAAGAAAATAAAAAGTTGTTCCCAGGGGATTCAGTATTGTCACACATGCATGAGGCTCTGAGTTCCATCCCACCATTTCATTAAAATAATATTGGGGGCTTAAACAGAATTTCTAGCTTTTTTTCCTTTATCAAAGCAAGAACAGTAAAGACCAAAGACAACACTAGTACAGTTTCACAATCTTCACTCCCAGTGCTAGAAAGAACTAAATTGGAGCTGGGTGGTGGTACACCTGGTTGAGAGCACGTATTACCACTCACAAGGATCCAGGTTCAAGACCTCGGTTCTCACCTGCAGTGGAGAAGCTTCACAAGTGGTGAAACTGGCAGGTGTTTCTCTCTACTTCTCTATCTTCTCTTTCCCTCTCAAGTTCTGTCTCTATCATATATGTGTGTGTACATATATATATTCTAATATTTATATGTACATATGTCTTAGATTAAGACACATACATGTCTTAGATTAAGGAAAGACTTATAAACTCCATTCACATAGCTTCATCAACACACTATCTGATTTTGGCTCACTGCACCTTGAGCTGCTGGGCTAAAGCAGGTGAGGGGAAGTGCCAAGTCAATCTGGACCTATTAAGAATCATCTAGTTCCTATGTGTGTATGTCCTTCATTTCACTTATGATGGTTGGAGGAGTACTGTCTCCAGCACCCAGAGGCAAGCACCACTGCTAGTCCTTGCAGAATTCAATTCACATTACTAGAAGTCTGGGTTTGAAGGCTGGTATAGCATACACCACTTGCTTTTTACAGACTAATGTCAGACAAAAAAAGAAACCCCAGTTTCTTTGCTCTGCTCCTGTGTTACTCAAACATTAGTGATTTCAAAGAAAAACAAACTTAAGTCCAAAGTTAGCAAAAGGAAGGAAATATAACTAAGATCACAGCAAATAAATAAATAAATAAATAAATGAAAGAGGAACCAGACAAACAATAGGAAATAAGCTATTTTTAGGAAACCAGGTTTTGGGGGGAATTTTTTTAAGATCAATAAGATTGACAGACCAGAAGTTAGTATTAGAAAAAAGAGACAAGATTCAAATAAAATCAAAACTAAACAGGAGTCATGACAATTGATACCAAAGAAACACAAAGGATCAGAAGAGACTACTATGAAAAATGTTATACCAACAAATCAAATAGCCTGGAGCAAATGGATAAATTCCTAGAAACATACATCCTGTCAAGATTGAAATCATGAAGAAATAAAAAAAAATCTGAACAGATCGATTATGAGCAAAGAGATTGAAATAGTAATAATAAAAAAAAACATCTTCCAACAAAGAAAAGCCCAGGACCAGATAGATGGTTTCATTGGTGAATTCCACCAAACATTTAAAGAAGAATTACCACCAATCCATCTCAAATACTTATAAAATTGTAAAGGAGAGAACACTTCCAAACTCATTTTATGAGACTAGCATTATCCTGATACCAAAACCAGATAACATTACAAGGAAAGAAAACTACAACATCCCTGTATATGTATATATTGCATATGTACAAATTCTCAAGAAAATAATAGAAAACTATTGAGAGAAGCCAAAAAGAAAATGATGAATACTGGATAATCTCACTCATAGGCAGAATTTAAGGAAGGATATAAAGGGAAAACAAAAAGTGAAACCTGGGGGCCTGGGCTGTGGCACACCTGATTGAATGCATACATAACAGTGTGCAAGGACCAGGGTTCAAGCCCCCAGTTCCCACCCACAGTAGGAAAACTTCATGAGTGGTGAGATAGTGCTGCAGGTCTCTCTCTTTCTTTCTCTCTTTCTACTTCCCTCTTGTCTCTCAACTTCTTTCAATCTCTATTCAAAATAAATAATTAAAAAAAAAACTATAAAGGGGCCAGGCAGTGGCACACTTGGTTAAGCACACACATTACAGTGTGCAAGGATCCAAGTTCAAGCCCTTGGTCCCCACCTGCAGGGGGAAAGCTTCACGAGTGGTAAAGCAGGGCTGCAAGTGTCTCTCTGTCTCTCTCCCTCTTTATCTTCTCCTCTCAATTTCTATCTGTCTCTATACAATAATAAATAAATAAATAAATAAATAAATAAAGTTTTTTTTAAAAAACTACAAAGAAGTAAAACTTGGGATGAGTTTGCTGTATTGTACCAAAGCAAAGGACACTGGGGAGGGAGGGCACAGGGCAGTTTGGTGGGAGGGGGGACTTGGGGTCCTGGTACATGATTGTGGATGGTGACCTAAATTGAGAGTGAGACTGCAAACACTATCCCCTCCTTGTCATAGGTAGATAAGAAATTATGCCTATGTGTCAACAACTTTACTTTAAGCCATTACGCTACCAGTAAAGTGATTTTTTAAAGGATCTTAATAGAATCACAGATTCAGGGGAGATGGTTCCTTTGTAGAGCACAGGCTTTGAATGCACAAGGCCCTGGGTTTGATATCCAGTACTACTGTCTTTTACACACACACACACACACACACACACACACACACACACAATTTGTTTAAAGAGAGAGAGACCATAGCACAGGAGTGTCCTTCAGTGCAGTGGAGACAGGGCTCAAACCTGGTCATGCACATGGTAAAGCAGTGCACTATCTATGTGAGCCATTTCACCAGTCCCCCATACACAATTGTAAAGGGTCATACAGTATGATCAAAAGGATCTTATGCAAGAATGGTTTGCCTTATGCAAATAAACAAATGGGAAACATCATATTAATAGAATGAAAAACAAAAATCTTGACTCTTAGTAGATGCAAAGGAAGGCATTCAATAAAATATATCCTCTCATAATAAAAAATAAAAACCCTCAAGAAAGTGGGTATAAATGGAATGTACTTCAATATAGCAATGGGTATATATGCCAAGTCCATTGCTAACTTAACAGTGAAAGGTTAAAAGCTTTTCTGTCAAGATCAAGAGTAAGAAAATTTGACCACACTCATCATTTTTGTTCAACATAGTAAATACAAGTCCTAGTCAGAGTAATTGAACAAGAAAAAGAAATAAACCTAGACAGGAAAAGAAGCAGCAGCTATTTTTCTTTACAGATGATATGATCCCATAAATGCCAAACCCTGACAAAAGAAATCTGTGAGAACTAATCAAGGAATTTGGTAAAGTTCACCAGATACAGAAATCAACAGACAGAAATCATCTGTGTTCCTAAACTAACAAAGAACCATATGAAAAATAAGTAAAACATGCTTTACAACAGCATCCGAAATACTTATGAACACATTTAGCTCTATTTGTTAATCAGAAGACTTAGTAGTGCTAAATTATCTATACTACCCAAAGTCATCTATCAACTTAATACAATCCTACTGAAATGGCAATTTTTTACAGAAATGAGGGTGGGAAATCCTAAAATATGTATGTAGCTACAAAAAAAAAAAAAAAGACACAAACTGACAGAGCAATCCTCAAAAAAAAAAAAAAAGCTGGAGGCACCACACTTGTAGATGTCAAACTATATTGAAAGCTATAGTGATCAAAGCAGATGGTATTGGTATAAAAAAAAAAAGACCTATGGAACAGAATTGGGAGCCCAGAAATTAACTCCTGATGCACAGCCAACTAACATTTGATGAGAATTAAGGCATACCTAAATGGGTAAAGATAATCTTGTCAAAGAAATGTTCTGGAAAAAATGGATCATCACATCCAAAAGAATGAAATTGGACCCCTAAGCTTACACCATTCACAAAAATTAATTTGAAACACATTAAAGGCTTAAACATAAGAATTAAACTCATAAGAAGCATAGAAGAAAAACTCAGGGGAAAAGATCCATGAGATTGGCCTTGGCAAAGATGTTTTGGATATGACACCGCCAAATAAGCAATCATATTAATTATAAGAAAGAAAGAAACCCTACCATTGTAATGACATGGATAGACTTTAGGGCACTGTGCTGAGTAACAAAGTCAGACAGGGGCAAGCAATATATTCATTTATATATGGAACTTGAAAAAATGTAAAATCAAAAACAGTAAAATGGTGGTCACTAGTGTCTGGGGGTGGGGTATGTAGATTAATAGAATATAAACCTTCAGTTCTAAGATAAGTAAGTCCTGGGCACCTCATATACCACATGGTAGCTGGAGTTAACGATACTGTGTTATACACTTGCAAGGTACTAAGAGAATAGATGCTATATGCTTTTACCACACAAACACACACACACATACACACACACACAGAGAGAGAGAGAGAGAGAGAGAGAGAAATTATCGTTATGTGAGGTGACGGAGGTGTTAATTCACCCTGCTGTGATAATCATTTTGCCATATATGAACGCATTGAGTTACTGGATTATACACCTTAGATTTGCACAAGGCCATACATCAACTATGTCTCAGCAAAGCTAGGGAGGGAAATGGCAGAGCTTTTATCAAGAGGAAGGCATGCACTGGCTCTCTCAGTGCAAGTAGGTGTCGTTAATTAATCTGTACAGCACGACCTCAAGGCTCAGAAGGTTCTGAAAGCTTTGGGTCTTGTGCTATACTGATGCTCAAGTTTAAAACTCAAGGTAGATGTTTAGCATTCCCCCAGCCCAAGGGAGGTAGAGGGAGGGGATGGTTTTCTAGGGCATATGAACTTGGACTAGATTCACAGCTCTGGTGAGTTAGAGAACCCTAAGGTGGGGGGCAGGAGGTGGCATACCCAGTTGAGCACACAGGAGATCAAGTGCAAGGACTAGGGCAGGGGTAGATAGCATATTGGTTATACAAAGTAACTTTCATGGAGGGTCCAAAGTCTCAGGTTCAATCCCCCACACCATCATAAACCAGAGCTGAGTAGTGCTCTAGTTAAAAACAAACAAAAAGCCAAATACAAAGATCTGGGTTCAAGCTCCCAGTCCCCACCTGCGGGGGGGGGGGGGGGGATGTTCTTCATGAGCTATGAAGCAGTGCTGCAAGTGTCTCTTTATTTATCTATTATCTATCTCTATCTCCTCCTCCTCCTCTCCTCTCAAATTCTGTCTGATCAAATAAAAAAGAAAAAAGAAAAAAATGACCACCCAGAGTAGTGGATTTGCTGTGCAAGCACTGAGCCCCAGTGATAAACTTGGTGATAATGATAGATAGATGATACATAGGTCGATAGAAAGATAGATAGATAGAAGATAGATGAATAGATAGATAAGTAGATGATAGATGAATAGATAAGTAGATGATAGATAGATAAATAAATAGATAGGTAGATAGATATAGATAGGACACTAAAATGGCAATAACAAAATTGTTATATTGTTATTTGCTATCCTGCTTCACAAAGTGGCTCCATACAGCCGCTGAGGAGAGGCCTTGATGTTGGGGAGACTCGAGGCTGCTTCCAGATCTAAGAAAGAAAAAAACAAAGTAATGGGTTTTGTTTATAGCTACCCAGAACTCTGGGAAGAGAAAGAGGGCACTGGTTGGAGATCCAGGCAAGCTCCCTTGCTACAATTAAGAGAAGCAGAGATTGCCTCCAGCATACCCAACTCACAAAGTCAAGTCTGCTGACTTCACTCTCCATCTTGTTTCCTGCTGGTTCCACTGTGTGGTCCCTGTGAACTAAATTGTTCTCTCCTGGTTCCTCTTTCCTCAGCAATTCTAACTCCTGAGCCCTGTGGAACACCTGTCAGCAATTCCACTCATCAAAACCCTTCCCTTCCAGGCCCTTCTTTCTCGTTCTATTAATATAAGAGTGTTCTGCCTGCAACAGGGGCTCTTCACAGGAATGTTTGGTTTTGGTACTTTGTTGATCCTATTCAACTCATTTTTGGGGGTCAGAGGATTCTTTTTTTGGTTGTCTAACACAAAATTTCTTCTTCTCCTTCTCCTCCTCCTCCTCTTCCTCCTCTTCCTCCTCCTCCTCCTCCTCCTTCTTCTTCTTCTTTTTACATTTATTTATGAGAAAGGGAGGGAATGAAAGAGACAGAGAACCAGAACAATACTTTGGCACATATGATGCTGGGAATCAGACTCAGGACCTCATGCTCGCAAGCCCATTGTTTCAGCCACTGCACCTCCCCCTACACCCAAACTGCTAACACAGAATTTCAGTTGTGTTTTCTTTTTTTCATTGAGACACCAGTGGTTCACAAGTCAGTGCATACTTTAGGCTGCTACACCTGGCCTCCTGAACTTTGGTGTGTGAGCCCTTTCCTAAGTTGGCAGTTACCCCTTGACTTAATTAGCATTTGAGCTATGGCTCTCCCTGTATATATATAAACACACACTGAGGTCTTGTGGAGAAAGGCTGGACTTTGTACATGACACAGCAACCTAGGACACAAAAATAAATGTTTATTTTTATTATCTTTATTCATTTATTGGGTAGAGGCAGCCAGAAATCAAGAGGAATGGAGAGATAGAGAAGGAGACAGAGAGACACGTACAATCCTGCTTCACCACTTGCAAAGCTTTCCCCCTGCTGGTGGGGGTTGCGGGCTTGAATTTGGGTCCGTACATATTGTAATATGTGGGCTCAACCGGGTGCATCACCATCTGGCCCCTCAAAAATAAATGTTTTGTCAGATAAAAATAGAGGCTAGAAATAAGTTTTCCACTGCCCCTCTGGACTTCAGAGCTGCCAACCCAAAGGCCAGGTTCTGAAATCATAAAGATGCTTCAATGCTCCCTTCTGCTCTAGAATGACCACCCCCCACCCCACCCCACCCCAAGGGGGTCTGTTTCCTAGCTGTTCTGCCAACATCCACTAGCTTACTTGCTTGCTTGCTTGCTTGCTTACCGGCCTTTGCTCTTTCTGACAAGCCCAAGGGTTTTCCAGTTTCATCTGAGCAGCAAGACTCTTGGGTCAAATGAAAGATTTCTGCAAATCCCAGAGACAGAATAGCAGAAAGCAGTCACGTGAAGAGCCTGCTCTCAGTGCTCCCTTGCTCCTTCTAATGGGCCCTGACTCATCTTCCCCTGCCCCCACCCCACCCCCAAAGCCCCCAGCTGTGTGACTCTCACACTGGCCACTGGCCACTTGTGCTTTTCTCCGTGGAAGCCTATCCTCCAGCCCAGCCTCTCACTCTGGACTCTGCCCACCCATGCTCACCCTGGTCTAAGGGAGCAACCCTTCATTCTTCGTGCCCACCTGGATGCCACCAAGCTCCCCACCTGTGGGCTCCAAGTCACAGAGGAAGTGGTCACACTTCATTCTGCTTCTGTTCAGCCACATTGGTTTCCCAGAGATTTCTGCATTTTCACTCCCAGGACTCCAGTGCATGGTGACTCCCCTGCAGTCCCTTCTCCCCTCCAAGGGGACCATCATCCACCTCCACACTCCACCCCAGACTCTGCCTTGTATTCTAGTCCTTGGTGCCACCTTTCACTCTACCCAAATCCTCCCACTCACTCAGCTCCAATCTCCAGTTAAACTGTTAGGATTTAGCCTTCTAGATGTATTGTTTCTTTTCATTATTATTATTAATTTATTTCTTATAGAGAAATTGAAGGGAAGGGGGAGCTAGAGGGAGAGAAATGAGAGATACCTGAAGCACTGCTTCCCCATTCATGAGGTCCCACCCACTACAGGAGACTAGAGGCTTGAACCTGTGTCCTTGCACATGGTAACATCAGCACTCTACTGGGACTGTCACCACTCTACCCTCAGGATGTATTGTTTTTTACAGATTGATTTATTAATGAGAGGGAAGCCAAGAGCAACACACTGGCACATGTGTTACCAGAGATGGAACTTGGAAACATACTTGTTAAGTTCTGAGATTTGCTGACTAAGAACCTCCCCAGCCACTGGTGAATATGCTTGGATATACATATATATGTTTATATAGCCTGAATCTCATGCATGCATGATTTGATTGCTCCCAGACTGACTTTTTCTTTTTTAATTATCTTTGTTTATTAGATAAAGACAGCCAAAAATCAAGAGTAACGGAGAGATAGAGAGGAAGAGAGACACCTGCACCACTTCCCCCATGCAGGTGGGGACCAGGGGCTTAAACTCAGGTCCTTGGGCATTGCAACATGTGTGCAAACCAGTTATGCCACCACGTGGCCCCTTAGGCTGACTTTTTCATTCAGAGAGAGAGAGAGAAGAGACATCATAGCACCAGAGCTTCCTCAGGTGCTATGGCACCTCCCATGTAGTGTCAGAGTTAAAACCTGAGGCATGGGAGCCATGGGGTGGGGTGGTTAGTGGCCAGGCAGTAGCCCCTGGCTCCCCACCTGCAGCACCACTCTCCACCCCCCCCCCAACAACAGGTCCACCTACCTTAAAACTCACAGTAATTTCAATTGTGGTAAACCCTGACCATGGTCCCAGGAAGGTCCCCAAGGCCAATATAGTCCCAAGATGCCTTCTTGAAAGGAATCACAAGGGCTTCCATGATCCATGTGAAATTTAAACTTCTTTATTACAAAGCTCCAAGGTGGAAGCCCCTGCCCAAGGCCACTATCTGTGCACCAGACTCACAGACCTGAGGCCCCAGAGTCCCAGATTCAATCTCCAGCACTACCATATGCCAGACTATGCAGTGGTCTCTGTTTCTCTCTCTCTCTCTTGAAAATAGATAGTTTGAAAAAGAGAGAGAAGAAAATAAAAGAAAGAGAGAGAGGGAGAAAGGAAGGGAGGGAGAGAGGGAGGAATGGAGGAAGGAATGAAAGAAGGAAGGAAACCCTCTGCCTGGACCAGCTTTGCCAGCCCTTGACATCCCTGGTCCTCCACACAAAATATTCTTATCTCAACCCCAAAGGGGGAGTGAGGCCCCCCCAAACCTTACTCAGTTCCTCTGCTGTGTGTCCCTAGAACCTTCTTTGTGTTTCTATCACCATGTGCTCTTGTCATATTGGGGTGTCTTGCTCATCTCTCTCTCCCACTCGAACAAGTTCTCCATTGTTAAAGCCCCCTCTCACAGGCCCACACTACCATGCCCAGCAAGTATCTGCTGAACTGTGCCTTTCAGAGATTTATGTAAGTCTGACTTGCAATTCTGAACTTGGCACATCAAGTGATCACCCTCTCCCCCATCACCTCCCCCCCCACCCCCGCCTTGCAGGGCTCACTTCACAAAGAGCTGAGCACATAGAAGGTATTCAATTAAAGCTATTTCTAAAGCTGGTGTGTGTGTGTCCCCCTTTACCCCCAAAGGAGAACATATCACCTCCCCCCTCTCTCCCTCTCCAAGAACCAGCAGGGACCATGAAAACCTGAGCCCAGAGCCCTGCCCTGCAGGGGGGGGGGGGGGTCTCTCGGGCCCTCCTCTACCCTGAAGGAGCCTGGCTTCCTGTCCTTCCCTCTGATCCCAAATAAGGCCATCTAATGCTGGCCCAGGGGAAGATAAAGAAGAGCACCGCACTTGGCTCTTTGGCTCGTGTTCAGCTGCGTGGCGCACGGTGGTTTTGTTTTTAAAGCAAAGAGAAAACAGAATCAAAGGAATGTCTTTTTTTCTCTGAGAGACAAGCACCAGCAAAAACCAGCTCCAGGCTTCCCACCTTCGACAGATTTCTCCTCAGAGGCCTGGATCACAGAGAGAGTGTGGGTGTGGGTTCACCGGCCTCCAGTCTGAAAGGCCTTGTCATTATCCTTATTGCTTTCTGGGAGGGCTGGAGAGGAAGGGGTGGGGGGAGCAGAGCCTGGGGATAACTCATCCTGTTGAGCAGACAAACATGTTACAGTGCACAAGGACCCAGGCTCAAGCCTACAGTCCCCTCCTACAGGGGGAAGCTTTAAAAGTGGTGAGGAGGGAGTTGGGCTGTAGCGCAGCGGGTTAAGCGCAGGTGGCGCAAAGCACAAGGACTGGCACAAGGGTCCTGGTTCGAACCCGGCTCCCGCTCTCTTCACAGGTGGTGAAGCAGGTCTGCAGATGTTTATCTTTCTCTCCTCCTCTCTGTCTTCCCCTCCTCTCTCCATTTCTCTCTGTCCTATCCAACAACAACAACAATAACTACAACAATAAAACAACAAGGGCAACAAAAGGGAATAAATAAATAAAATAAATATTTTTTAAAAGTTATAAAAAATATTTTTTAAAAAAGTGGTGAAGCAATGCTACAGGTGCCTGTCTGTTTCTTCCCCTCCCTAGCTCCCCCATCCCTCTAGATTTCTGTCTCTATCCAATAAATTTATTAATTTAAAAAATAAATTAAATAGAGATTGTTTTAAAATAGGAAGAAATAAACATTAGCCAGGGAGGATGCTCAGTGGTATCATGTGCATACAAGATTCTGGGTTCATTCAACCCCCCTCCCGCAAGACACATAAAAAAAAAAAAGGAAGGAGTGAAGAGAGAAAAGAGGGTGACATGTGTGACCACAGAAATGGCACCCTGAGCTTAGTGTTCTTCCTTTTTTAACTCAGGGAGAGCCACAGCTCAGGGAGTTCTCAGAGCAGACTGGGAGAGAGGGGAGAGGAGAGAGGGGAGCAACCCAACCCCAGCACAGGGCAGAGCCAGGGAGCCTGCATGCAGGACCTACCCATGGTACTGCCCCCATCACCTCCCTTTGGAGCCCCTTGAAGCTCTAGCAATTTCGAACTTTGCTTGCCAGCCAGTCACTCTACCACTTTCTGCTTGACAGAGCAGATCCACAACACTATGACTTGGAGGAGCCAGCTGAGCCCATGCATGCCGGCCATGCCCTACCAAAGTCACAGCCAAAATGAAGAGCAGACAGAATATAGGAAGACATCATCTCTGAGCAAGGCACAGCCTAGGGCTACAATCAGTTTGCTGGAGCCTCTGCTTCTAGGTCACCTTCTCTGGATCCCTGTCCAGGGATCTCTTCCCCCAACCCTCCCTCTTTGTTTATTTTCACTTTGTTTATTTCCTTTAAAAGTTAATTTATTTAATGAATTTTGGTCCATAATTCCAGTGGGGGAGAAATGATAGGGGGAAGATGCCCAGAGGGCTCTGAACTCTCACTCCATCAGGACCTGGAAAGAGAAGTTAAAAAAAGGGAGGAACATTTGGGTGTAGTAATAGGTGTATGTGTGACTTGGAAAGGAAGAGAAGATGGGGGAAAAAATGGGCAAACATATATAAACATAGACAGTTATAGAAATAATAGTTAACCCCTGGGAGTCAGGCAGCGCAGCAGGTTAAGCGCAGGTGGCACAAAGTGCAAGGACTGGCATAAGGATCCCGGTTTGAGCCCCCGACTCCCCACCTTCAGGGGGAGTGGCTTCACAGGTGGTGAAGCAGGTCTGCAGGTGTCTTTCTCTCCCCCTCTCTGTCTTCCCCTCCTCTCTCCATTTCTCTCTGTCCTATCCAACAATGACGACATTAATAACTGCAACAATAAAATAACAAGGACAACAGAAGGGAATAAATATTTTTTAAATTTTTAAATAGTTAATCCCTATTTGCAACCTTAGGAGAACTGTTGTAGCTTACAAAGGAGGGATTAGGGATTCAGAACTCTGGTTGCATAGCTGCGTTATTCACAGTAGCCAAAGATTGGAAGCAATCTGAATGTCGATTGACAGATGACTGGATAGATAAAGAAGTTATGAGAGGGCTGGGGAGATAGCATAATGGTTCTGCAAGAGACTCACATGCCTGAGGCTCTGAGGTCCCAGTACAATCCCCCACACAACCATCAGCCAGAGCTGAGAAGTGCTCAGAACCCTCTCTCTCTCTCTCTCTCATTAAATAAGTACAATATATTTTTAAAAGAATTATGAGATACCTACTCCTTGGAATACCATCCTGCAGTAAAAAAAAAAAAGATGATTTTGTCTCCTTTGGGACAAAACTGGATGATGGAACTAGAGGTGATGACGCTTAGCAAAATAAGTAAAGAGATGAAAGACAACTACTAGATGGTTTCACTCATATGTGGAAACTAGAGAACTGATACACATTAACTTGCAAAAACAAAAATAAAAACAAACAATTTCTAGGACTTTTTGAAAACTAGTTTGGATGTCTTTAGGAGGTAGGAGGGTGGGGACACACAACTTCGGTTGTATGTAGGTCAAGTGTGGGACTATACACTGAAATCTACAATCTTGTAACCCACTATTAATTACAAAAAAAAATGGGAGAAGAAAATAAATAAAATGGGAACAATCATGAGAATATTTGCTTTTTAAGGTCATAGAAACTACTAAAAATATGTTAAAAAATGAAAGTACGGGGGTCAGGGGGTGGCACAGTGGGTTAAGCACACGTGGCGCAAAGCGCAGGGACCGGTGTAAGGATCCCGGTTCGAGCCCCCGGCTCCCCACCTGCAGGGGAGTCGCTTCACAGGCGGTGAAGCAGGTCTGCAGGTGTCTATCTTTCTCTCCCCCTCTCTCTCTGTCTTCCCCTCCTCTCTCCATTTCTCTCTGTCCTATCCAACAACAAAGTAACGTCAACAATGGCAATAATAACCGCACAAGGCTGCAACAACTAGGGCAACAAAAAGGGGGAAAAATGGTCTCCAGGAGCAGTGGATTCATGGTGCAGGCACCGAGCCCAGCAATAACCCTGGAGGAACAAAAAAAAAAAAAAAAGAAAGTGCTTAGATTAAAAGATAAGGTTGTTGTTTTTTGTTTTTTTTTCGGAGAGAGACAGAAAGAAAGGAGAATCAGAGCATCACTCTTAGCACATGCAATGCCAAAGCTTGACCTCAGGACCTTGTGCTTGAGACTCTAGTGCCTTACCCATTGCTCCACCTCCAGGTCACACTCTTACTCTCACTGTGCCTTCCTGGAGTCTGGGGTGATGTTTCGTCCTATTTCTCCTTGTTCAGCATTCCCTCTTCTGCTAGAATGTGGATTCCAGCTTCAAGACAAGCAGGGTTGTTCTGGTGTTTGGGGACAGAGCAGAAGTCACTTGCCCCATCACTCACTGCACTCGGTTTACCCTGCCTGGAAGAGATGCAGTGATTTTCTTTTTCCACCAGGTTTATCTCTAGAGCTCCTTACCTGCATGACTCCACTATACCAATGGCCATTTTATTTTCTTTTAGATGGAGGTCAAGAGAGAAATGAGAGATACAGAGACACCACAGTACTGTTCCAGCACTCATGAAGCTTTCCCCCTGCAGGTGCTCCCATGTGGTAGCCAAGGACTTAAACCTGGGTCCTCAATCATGGAAGTGTGTGCTCTTAAGATGTATTTATTGGGACTGGGCAGGGATGCACCCTGTGGAGCACACAGTACAATGTTCCAGGACCCGGGTTCAAGCCCCTACTCTCCACCTGCAGGGGGTGGGAGCTTCACAAGTGATGAAGCAATGCTGCAGTGTCTCTTTTTCTCCCTCCCTCTCTATGATCTTCTCCCCCTTACAATTTCTCTTTGTCTTTACTCAGTAAATAACTTTTTGCCCCACTAGGGCTATTGCTGGGGCTCAGTGCCAGCACTACAAATCCACCACTACTTGCAGCCACTTTTCCTTTTATTTCCTTTTTATTTTATTTTATAAAACAGAGTGAAATTGAGAATGGGGGGGGAGAGGGCCAGGCATTGGTGCACTCAGTTAAGCACACATAGTACTACTAAGTGCAAGAACCCCTGCAAGCACCCAGGTTGGAATCCTGACTCCTCACCTGTAGAGGGACGCTTCACAAGTGGTAAAGCAGGCCTGCAGATGTGTATCTTTCTATCTCCCTCCCCTTCTCAATTTCTCTCTGTGTTATTGAATAAAATAGGCAAGGAAAAAAATTGGCCACTGGGAACGATGGCTTTGTAGTGTGGGCACTAAGCCACAGCAATAATCTAGAAGACAAAAAGGTGGAGGGGAGGAAGGGGGGAGGGAAGGAGAGAGAGACTTGCAGCCCTGCTTCACCACTTGTGATGAGAAATGACTGCAGGTGAGGAACAGGAGCTTGAACCTGGATCCTTGAGTATGATCATGTGTGCACTCAACTGGGTATACTACCTCTTGGCTCCCATAAATAAAATATCTATGAAGAAGGTCTTTAAAATAAAACATTTGTTTTTAAAAAAGAAAGAAAAAAAGAAAAAGAAAAAAAATATCTCTTTACTGACTTCATGAGAAGAGAGAGGCCAGAGCATCACTCAGCTCTAGCAGGCGCAAGGCTGGGGATCAAGCCTGGGGCTTTGTGCAGCAAATCCTGTGGTGTCACCTTACCAGGTTGTGATGCAACACCTGGTGTGGAGTTCATCTCGAGCAGGATGGAAAGCCTCACCTCTGTCTCTGACTAGCTCTGGAAGATTCCTCCAGGTCCTGAAGCTTCAGTCTAGATCTTGAAGCTTTACCAAAACATGATACATGGGGTGCCCTCCAAACAGCTGCTCTCCAGGGTTGTCTGTGCCTTCTGTCACAGGAATGAAGGTAGAGTCCCTATTTCCATATAACATGGCTGTTTGCTAGTCAGAGCTCTTTGACCGTAAGTTTAGACCTGTTCCAGACAGTGAAGGGAGATGCCTGTTAAAAGGCATATTTCAGGAGTCTGAACAGCCATGTATTTGGCAGATGCATATGTTACCATCTGTAAGGACCAGGGCTCAAATCCTCAGTCCCCACCTGCAGGACGGAAGCCTCTGAGCCATGGAACACCAGTGCTGCTGGTGTCTCTCTTTGCTTCTCTCTATATATCTTCTCCTTCCATCTCAATTTCTCTCTGTCTCCATGAAAAAAACAAAGGGAGGAAGGAAGGAAGGAAGGAAGGAAGGAAGGAAGGAAGGAAGGAAGGAAAGAAAACATAAAGAAATAAAGAAAGAAAAAGAGAAAGAAATCAAGCTGGGGAGATAACATAATGGTTATCCAAGAAGTAATTTGTGCCTGAGGCTCTGACATCCCAGGTTCAATCTCCAGGACCACCATAAACCAGAGCTTACCAATGTTCTAGTAAAATTAAATAATAAATCATTAGTCAACAATCTGTTCTGTTTTATATGTTAACTCTTCTTCAGCCACCAGGTTCTATGATGCCAACCTGACTCCCCTGGGCAGATGACCCCACCAATGTGTCCTGGAGCCCCATCTCCCCAGACCCCTGCCCTACTAAGGAAAGAGAGAGGCTGGGAGTATGGATCAACCTGTCAACACCCATGTTCAGTGGGGAAGCAATTACAGAAGGCAGACCTTCCACCTTTTTCACCCCACAGTGATCCTGGTCTATACTCTCAGAGTGATAAAGAATAGGAAAGCTATCAAGGGAGGGGATTGGATATGGAGTTCTGGTGAGGGGAATTGTGTAGAATTATACCCCTCTTATTCTGTGGTCTTGTCAATATTTCTATTTTATAAATAATTTTTTAAAAAAAAGAAAATTAGATAACAACAACATTAATAATTACAACAAGAAAACAACATGGACAACAAAAGAAAAATAAATAAATAAAATTAAAATAAATAAAGTTAAAGAAGAAAATTAGACACAAAAAAATCAATAGGGAGTCGAGTGGTAGCACAGCGGATTAAGTGCATGTGGTGCAAAGCGCAGGGACTGGCATAAGGATCCCGGTTCGAGCCCCCCCGGCTCCCCACCTGCAGGGAAGTCACTTCGCAGGCAGTGAAGCAAGTCTGCAGGTGTCTATCTTTCCCTCCCCGCCTCTGTCTTCTCCTCCTCTCTCCATTTCTCTCTGTCCTATCTAACAACAACAACATCAATAAAATAAAATAAAAAAATAGAAAACAACAAGGGCAACAAAAGGGGAAATAATAAATAAATTTTAAGAAAGAAAGAGTGAGAGGGAAAGAGAGAAAGATGGCCACCACAAGTGTCATATTCATTGTTTAGGCACAAAGCCCCACAATTACCTCAATGACAATTAAAAAAAAAAAAAAGACATCACAGGTTCAATCCCTGGTACCATGATAAATGAGAGCTGAGCAGTATTCTGATCAGTCTCTCTCTCTCCCTCTCTTTCTTCTTAAAAATAAATGCATAAATAAATACTTTTTAAAGGCAGATTTCAGGGCCCTGAACATATCATCTGATGTCCCTAAATCATTCCTTCTTCACTCCTGAAGACAGAGAATACAGAAATGTGCAAAGTTGTACTCCTCTTATCCTATGGTTTTGTCAATGTTTCCTTTTCATAAATAAAATTTTTTTTAAAAAAGAAATAAAGAATACAGAGAGAGTAACCAGGTCCAGCCCGTGGAAACTGTGGACAAATGACAGTCCCTGGTCACCATGTGTTTGCTCAGGCAAATCATGTTTGATTCAGGCAAAGCATGTGGATGGCTAGGTCACACACCCTAGGTCATTGTCAGCCAGCCCTGGGCTCCCACCTGCCCATAGTCTATTCAAGCCATTTCTGAGCAGGTTCATGCCCCTTCTCAGCCTAGAGCTCCAAGGTCTGTGGGCAGACAGGGTTCAATGATTCTAGCCCCCAGTGGAGGCATCTGCTGATCTCTGTGGAATCAGCCCCAGGGAGCCAGTGAGGACTGATGCCCTAAGCACCTCTCCAAAAGATTCCCCAAAATCTGTGCTTTGGGGGGCAAAGTATCCCCACAGCAAAGCCCTTCCAGTTTCACACATATGCCTGCCATCTGCTATGCTTTCTCATACTTGCTTCTCTCCGCCTAGGGGAGCTGAGGGATGGGGTTAGGGGCAGCCTCGGAGAGAAACACAAAATGAAAATTCCAGCCCAGAGAGATAGCTCATCTGAGAGGGGACACAGATTCAAGGCACAAGCCCACTGCAGGACTATTATGGCCCTGGGCAAAGGTATGGTGCTCTCTCCCAGTCCTGTCCCTTTCTCTCTCACACCATCTCCCGTCCGTGTGTGTGTGCGCGCACGTGCGCATTCACACTCATCTAAAAAAATTTGGCCCACAGCTATGAAACCCTGCTGATAAAATTAAATAAAGTATCATCCCAGGCACTGTCATACAACCAAGAGGAGTTGTAGACACTACAAGGATTGGCCCAGGAGATGGCACAGTATATAAAGTATTGGGCTCTCAAACATTCGGTCCTGAGTTCGATCCCCAAGTGATGCTCAGGCTCTCTCTCTCTCCTCCCACTCTCTCCCTCCCTCTTTCTTACTGAGGCTTAATGTCTATACGGTAAATCCATTGCTCCCAGCAGCCTTTTTTTTCCTTCCATTTGATTTGATAGACAAAGAGAAATTGAGAGAGGAAAGGGAGGGAGAGAGGGAGAGAGAAAGAGAGAACCTGCAATACTTGTTACACTGCTTGTGAAGCTACCCTCTCACAACATGGGGACCAGTGATTTGGACTTGAGTCATTTCTCATGGTATCTTGTATGTTCTACTGAGTGCACCACAGCTTGACACTAGTAAATTTTGTTTAAAGGGGAAGAGGAAACCACAGGCCAGTCACCCCTAGCAAAATATTCTACCTTAAAGGAACCCAAGAGGCAATTACAAACCAATCACTGGTGGTAAGATTCCATGTTGCCAGCTGATGTCATGGAAACAGTCTCATTAATCAAGGTCAGTGGATTCCCAGCCATATGTTTCAAGGGGAGTCTGGCCTCAGGATCTTGACCCACCATGTAAGTCCCTCCTCTTCCTAGAAGGCTCCCAGGCTACACCCACCCCACCCCCATCATCACCACCACCATAAACCAGAGACTCAGGACGTGGCCGCCTGAGAATTCTTCCAAAGACTAGAGCCTCAGTCTTTACTCCCTCACCCCCCAAAACCGTATCCCAAAAATGCATCAAATCTGGCAATGGATTTCAACTGTAATTTTTTTTTCTTTTCTTTTTCATGCAGTGCTAGGGGATGAATTGGTGCATGACGCTGAGGAATTATTCTGATGCAGTCTCCGCCCCCAGGTTTTACCATGCCCAGCGAAATCTTAGCGGTGCCCCCTTCAACCAATCCTGGCCCCACACGTCACCCCTAGTTGTCGCCCAATAAAAGCCCCCTCACCCTCCCCCTCTGGGCTCTGGCTCTCCCCTCTCTCTCCCGGCTCCTTTGGCTCTCTCTCAGATCTCTCTCGCTTCTCTTGCCCGTGGTCAGGTAGTGGGGACAGCCATTGTCGGCTGACTCCACGTGACCTGAGCCACCCCCTATCCTATAATAAAGATTTGTGTACCCCACTCGCTCTGGACTTCCTCTCTCTTTTCCACGGTGCAGCCCGACACCTGACCACCACAACAACAGGTGCATGATGCCACTGAGCAGGTACCATGGACCCAGTCTTTGTTTGTTTGTTTGTTTGTTTGTTTGTGTGTTTTTACCAGAGCACTGATCAGTGATGGGGATTAAATCTGGAACTTTGAAGCCTCAGACATGATTTTCTTTGTATAACCATTATGCTATCTCCCTCCTCCCCCCGGTTTGTTTAATTTTTCATGTAGAGAAAGAAAAGGAGAGACAAGAGACACTATACCACTACTCTGTGGCACCTCCCCCAGTAGGATTCATGGTAGTTCTCTTGAATCAGAAACTCAAACCCAGGACCTCCTTGCCTAGAAGGAGTGTATTCCACCAGGTGAGCTTTCTCAAGTCTAATTTTTTTTTGGTCTTACATTTTTCTTATTGAATTTTTTTGTTTTATTGAGAAATTAATATTTTACATTCGACAGTAAATACAATAGTTTGTACATGTATAACATTTCCCAGTTTTCCATGTAACAATACATCCCCCACTAGGTCCTCTGTCATCCTTCTTGGACTTGTATTCTCCTCATCTACCCACCCCAGAGTCTTTTACTTTGGTGCAATACACCAGGTTCTACTTGTGTTTTCTCTTCTGATCTTGTTTTTCAACTTCTGCCTGAGAGTGAGATAATCCCATATTCATCCTTCTGTTTCTGACTTATTTTACTTAACATGAATTTTTCAAGGTCCATCCAAGATCAAACGGTGAAGTCATCATTTTTTATAGCTGAGTAGTATTCTATTGTGTATATATATATATATATATATATATATATATATATATATATACCACAACTCGCTCAGCCACTCATCTGTTGTTAAGACACCTGGGTTGCTTCCAGGTTTTGGCTATTACAAATTGTGATGCACAGTTCTTTTTGGATGGGTGTGGTGGGTTCCTTAGGATATATCCCCAGGAGAGGACTTGCAGGATCATAGGGTAGGTCCATTTCTAGCCTTCTGAGAGTTCTCCAGACTGTTCTCCATAGAGGTTGGACCAATTTACATTCCCACCAGCAGTGAGGAGGGTTCCTTTGACCTCACAACCTCTCCAGCATTTGCTGCTGTTACCTTTTCTGATGTATGGCATTCTCACAGCAGTGAAGTGGTATCTCATTGTTGTCTTTATTTGCATTTCTCTGATAATCAAAGACTTGGAGCATTTTTTCATATGTTTCTTTGCCATTTGGATCTCTTCTGTGGTGAATATTCTGTCCATGTCCTCCCTCCATTTTTGGATGGGGTTATTTGTTGTCCTGTTGTTGAGTTTGGCAAGCTCTTTATATATGTTTGTTATTAAACTCTTGTCTGATGTATGGCATGTAAAGATCTTCTCTCATTCTGTGAGGGGTCTCTTAGTTTGGGTTGTAGTTTCTTTTGCTGTGCAGAAGCTTTTTAATTTGATGTAGTCCCATAGGTATATATTTGACTTAGTCTTTTTTGTAATTGGATTCGTTTCATTGAAGATGTCTTTAAAATTTATGCGAAGAAGAGTTCTGCCAATATTCTCCTCAAAGTATCTGATAGTTTCTGGTCTAAAATCCAAGACCTTGATCCGCTTGGAATTTACTTTTGTATTTGGTGAAATATAGTGGTTCAGTTTCATTCTTCTGCAGCTTTCAACCCATTGTTTCCAACACCATTTGTTGAAGAGACTCTGCTTTCCCCCATTTAATAGTCTGGGCCCCTTTGTCAAACATTAGATGTCCATAGGTGTGGGGGCTTACTTCTGGGCTCTCAATTCTATTCCACTGGTCAGTGTGTCTATTC
Source organism: Erinaceus europaeus (assembly GCF_950295315.1). Classification (NCBI taxonomy): domain Eukaryota; kingdom Metazoa; phylum Chordata; class Mammalia; order Eulipotyphla; family Erinaceidae; genus Erinaceus; species Erinaceus europaeus. Next base: position 30,516,400 of record NC_080176.1, read on the forward strand.
ATGTTCCAGTACCAAGTAGTTTTGATGACAATGGCCCTATAATACAATTTGAGATCTGGGAGTGTGATGCCTCCAGTTCTGTTCTTTCTTCTCAAGATTGTTTTGGCAATTCTAGGTGTTTTCTGGTTCCAGATAAACATTTGTAGCATTTGTTCTATTCTCCTAAAAATTGTGGTTGAGATCTTGATGGGGATACCATTAAATTTGTAGATGGCTCAGGGTAGTATATTCGTTTGATGATGCTAATTCTTCCAACCCATGAGCATGGAATAGCTTACCACTTCTTTGTGTCTTTTTCAGTTTCCTTGAATAATGACTCATAATTTTCAGTATACAAAGTTTTTCACTTCTTTGGTTAAGTTTATTCCTAGATATTTTATTGTTGTTGTTGCTCTAATAAAAGGAATTGATTTGGGGGTCGGGCGGTGGCGCAGTAGGTTAAGCGCACGTGGCGCAAAGCGCAGGGACCGGCGTAAGGATCCCAGTTCGAGCCCCCGGCTCCCCACCAGCAGGGGAGTCGCTTCACAGGCGGTGAAGCAGGTCTGCAGGTGTCTATCTTTCTCTCCCCCTCTCTCTCTGTCTTCCCCTCCTCTCTCCATTTCTCTCTGTCCTATCCAACAACAAAGCAACGTCAACAATGGCAATAATAACCGCAACGAGGCTGCAACAACTAAGGCAACAAAAAGGGGGGGAAATGGCCTCCAGGAGCGGTGGATTCATGGTGCAGGCACCGAGCCCAGCAATAACCCTGGAGGAGAAAAAAAAAAAAAAAGGAATTGATTTCTGGATTTCAACTTCTTCTAACTTAGTGTTTGCATAGAGGAATGCCACTGACTTTTGAATGTTAATTTTGTAGCCTGACACCTCACTGTATTGCCTGATGATTTCCAAAAGCTTCTTGCTGGATTCTTTAGGTTTTTCTATGTATACTGTCATGTCATCTGCAAGTAGGGAGAGTTTGACTTCTTCTCTTCCAATCTGTATCCCTTTAATTCCTTGCTCCTGCCTGATTGCTATGGCAAGAACTTCCAACACTATGTTGAATAGTAATGGTGATAGTGGGCATCCCTGTCTAGTACATGATCTGAGGGTAAATGCTTCCAGTTTTTCACCGTTGAGTATGATCTAGCCAGGCCGGCAAGAGCGTCCGAATTTTAACAACAAATGGCGCCCACGTGGACCTGACCTGCACATCTCTCAGATAAGTAAAGACAATTTGGCTACCTATGCACTATGGCCTTCTCTTCTGCTTATGAAGAGATCTCCAAAGGCCTCTGCTCTTTCTTCATGAGACTGTTTCGCTGTTTCTGGAACATTTATCTCTGGACCACTCTGTGGTTTCCACTCGCTCGGGCGAACTCAGAACAGTCAGCGGGAATAGCCAGCGGGCGGGAGGCGAGGCGCGGAGCTGCTATTTCCACCTGGTTAAACAGCCAGCCAGCCGGCTGCGCCCAGACAACCCCGGGCACCACACCTGCAGCCCCGCAGCCCCGCAGCCCCGCAGTCCGCAGGAGGCTGATGCCAACACACAAGAGCCCCAAGAGCCCGACGCCAGCACGCTGGAGCCCGATGCCAACACGCTGGAGCCCAATGCCAACACGCAAGAGCCCGAGGCCAGCCCACAGGAGCCGGCTCTCCACCGCGTGGCGCAGGGCACTGGACGCGTGATCCCTCCACGCTGCTCGGCCACTGTGAGCAGGGCAGCAGACATGGCAGGGCCATGGGGCAGGGCCGCGGCGGCCTATCATGGCCACCACCCCTGGGCACCTCGGCCCACGCCTTTTACAATGCTGTCCCGCCTGCCCTTTTGCTATAAATTCTGGAACGTCCCGGACCCCCGGGCTCCCTGCCAAAACTGGGCACACGAGATCTCCAGCTGCCGGTCTGGTCTGAAGGCAGTCAAGCTGGAGTACGCAGAGATTTGTACAGAGATCGCAACCTGCAATTCCTAGAAGTGAAGCTGCGCGGGAAGCCACCTCTGGATGGTGAACCGCCCCCCCCAACAACTAAGACAGTACAGATTTAAATTCGTGTTTGAAATGACATGTCTTAGTAACAAAGGTTTCTCTCCTTGTGTATTAATGACCATGTTTATGTGTATGTTTAAAGTTTGGTAAACAGTAACTTTAAGGCTAAATTCTTACTAGTCAAAGTTGAATGAAAAAGGTTTTCAACGTAATTCTCATAAAGATAAAATTAACTTACATTTAAAGTCTGAGGTAAAAATTAGTTAACAATCAATATATTTTAACTAAGTTGGTTTAAACAAAAGGTTAAATAGACTAGTTGATATGTAAAACTCTCCATTACCTTCTCTATTAGAAATGGTAGATCGCACAATGGCTATGCTAATTATTCTCATGCCTGAGGTTTCCTTTCCTGACTCCATCTTGAATGGGTGTAACAAAAGGTTAAAAGACGTTGTTGATATGTAAAAGTCTCAAATTCCTTCTCTATTAGAAATATGCTAAAAACAAGTTTTGTTTCATAGTAAGTAAATTGCAGCCAGCTGCCTTTGGGACTCTAGGCGGTTCCCCGCCCCCATGCAAATGCCCATCGAGGCAAGTAGGCCCCAGAGGCAAGAAATGTTTTTTTTTAAGCTGATAAAGTTTAGCCCACAGAGGCAGATATGGCCCCCTCAGGCCTTCCCTTGGCAATATGCTGGTTCTTGTTACTTGCTTACATGTTTCTCCATGTTTGTGCCAGTTTCTTTTTTAAAAATGCCTGTATGATATATGTTTCTGTTCACCCCACACCCTTGATACTATAGTCATTTAGTTAAAAAGAAAAGGGGGAATTGTTGTATGCTTTACATTGGTTTGTTCTAGCCCTCCCCCGCCAAGAGAATTGGATCAGCCCAGTTAATTTCACGGGCCTGCTTGGCCCCGCCCCAAGGAACCCCGAGAGAGGGTTCCTGAGTTCGAGAGTTCCAGAGTTGCAGAGTTGCAGAGTAAGAGAGAGTGCTTGCGCCGCAGCAAAGAGACAGCAGAGTTCTGTTTGGTGATTAGTTTGGTTTAGTTTATGAATCGTTGTTTTTGAATAAAGAAATACAGCTTCCCTGCCCAGCCGTATGTCTCTGGTCATCTCTGTTACCCGCCCGTGAACCTAGGCCAGCCGGCTAGAGCCACCGAATTTTAACAACAGGCATCCCTGTCTAGTACATGATCTGAGGGGAAATGCTTCCAGTTTTTCACCGTTGAGTATGATGTTGGCTGTAGGTTTGCTATATATAGACTCCACTAGCTTGAGGAATTTTCCATCTATTCCCATTTTTGTAGCTTTTTGATCATAAAGGGATGTTGTATTTTGTCAAAGGCTTTCTCTGCATCTATTGATATGACCATGTGGTTTTTGGTCTTGCTTTTATTGATGTGGTGGATCAAGTTGATTGATTTACGTATATTAAACCAACCTTGCATCCCTGGGATAAACCCCAGTTGGTCATGATGAACTATCTTTTTAATATACTGCTGTATCTGGTTAGCTAGAGTTTTGTTCAATATTTTAGCATCTATGTTCATCAGAGATTTTGGTCTGTAGTTTTCTTTTTTGGTTGTGTCCCTGTCTGCTTTTGGTATCAAAGTGATGTTGGCTTCATAGAAGCTGGAAGGGAGTTTTCTGGAGTTCATCTGTTTTGTTACCCTGTTCTGATACTGTTTTAGCTTGTTCAGCTAGTTTTCTTCTTAGCTCAGCTATTTCAGCTTTCAGCTCTCTAATAACCTTGAGATAATTAGTGTTTTCTTCCAGAGTTTCATTTGTTGTTTCTGCATTTCTGATGACATTCTTTCAAACTCTTTACTCACTCCTGTGATTATTTCTTTAACTAATGTTTGGATGTTGACCTCACTGTTTTTTATTTCACCCTTTGGGGGATTTTAGCTGGACTCTTTGCCTGGTTCATTTCTCCAATATTTCTTCTTGTTGGTTTAACCACTTTATATAGTATGTTATGAGTTCCCTCTCTCAGTACTTTTCAAATTACTGATCACTCTTGCCTGGATTGACTTGTGTCTAAGTAAGATAATTAAAGGGTTCACAGTTGTGGAAGTTGACAATTGTTTCAATAGTATTTTAATTCCTGAGTTGGAGCACAGTGGCTTAAAAGCCTCTTTTGTTCTTTTTCTTCCCTGTAGGCTATAGGAGCCTGAGGGCTTTTAAACTATAAGTAGGCTTCTTAGCTTAACCACTGACTCCTGACCAAGAGGTAAATCAAGGTGTGGTAGAGATAATCCAGTGGTTATGCAAAGAGACTCTCACAGCCCCACTGCTAGACCACTGGGGTATATATCTTCTCCTGAGTTTCCTGGTTAGTTCTCTGTCCCCTGGTGTCAGCACAAGGCCTCCCTGCCACTGCTCCAGATTCTGAGGGCAGTAGCACTTGGGACTCACAGTTGCATTTGGTGAGTCTCAGGGGAGTCCTCTCCTCCCTTCAGCCATCTTTTTGTTGGTGAAACAGACTGGAGGTAGTGTCTCAACTGGTAAACTGCTTGACTGTTACCAGCCACTTAATCTCTCCCTAGGCTCCTCTCTGTCCATGAGCCACATGTGTTTGCACTCACCAGTGATTTTGTGGGTTCCTGAAGTCATTCCAGACCTGTCTTGTTGGGGTTCCAGGTGTTCTCCTATGGTATTCCTAGTTGATCCAGGAGAGGAGAGAAACACAACTGCTCTCAAGTCTAATTATAAAGTTATCTCCTGTTAGAGGGTGGAGAAACGATGTGTCAAGGTGGTGTTTGTGTGATTTCACTACTCCCAGGACTCTTCATTCACATGGAGAGACAAAGACAGTAACAGAGACCATAAGAGACAGCAGCATATCTTCCCCCAGTGCCATAGCAACTCCCATATGGTCCTGGGTTTCAAACTTGGGTTACATGCATAGCAAGACATATTTCTCAGTGAGTTGTCTCTCTGACTCCTTACATTAACATAGGATGCACAATTTCCTTCCCAAAGCAGGAAAGAACAGAAACAACACTGAGATGTGAATCAAAGACACCATCATTTTTTTAAAAATCTTAATATTATATTTATTTTAATGAGAGACAGAGAAAGTCAGAGAGAGACCAACAGAGAACTGTTCAGTTCTAACTTAGAGTAGTGTTGGGGATTAAACCTGGGATCTCAGAGCCTCCAGCATGAATGTCATTTTCAGAACCACTGTGCTGTCTCCCAGCCCCTACCCTCACATTTTTTCCATAAGAGGTCAAATTAAATTGATTATATGGAAATATATCTGTATTCCTGTTTGTTTTATTTTTGTTGTGCATTTTAATTAGCCACTTTATTTTTAAATTTTTTTTTTATTTATTTTAATGAGAGGGACCAGTGAATGGCTCAGCGCTGACTTATGGTGGTGCTAGGGATGGAACCTGGGACCTCAGAGCCTCAGGCATGGAAGTCTTTTTCATAACCATTTTTCTGTCTCCCCAGCCCTCTGTATTCTTTTCATCCCCTCCCAGGTGAGGGGTGTCATCTGAGGGACACTGTATCTCTGGACTGCACCCTTTTCCCCAGGCACTCACTTCCTCTATTCTGGGTGGCTGGCTTAGGCCAGCCACCAACACAGAATCGCCACACCCTCACACCCTTCCATTCACAAACACAAACACACACACACACACACACACACACACACACACACACACCACCTTCCCAGCCAAAATCTCTGGTCCTGTGTACATGCTCCCCACAAAAGAACATCATAACCTGACAACCCCATTCAATGGGAGCCACAGGCATTATTAATATGTCCACTCAGCATGTTTGTACCTCTCAGTCTCTAGTGAAGAAGGAAATACAGTTTGTGGGCTACTACATGCAGCAGCAGGAAGACAAACTCTTAGAACTGACTTGGTCAAGCACAGATCCCAAGCTCAGCTCAGGAGGAAACTGACTGCCCTTCCTGTGTGTTTTCTTTCCCCAGCCCAGTGTCCCTGTCCCCTGGCCTTTCTGCAGGGACTTTCCTGGCCTTCTGCTGGTAGATGCAGGAGACATCCGAGGGCCAGAAGTCTGCAACTGTTGTGACTTTGCCACCAGGGGCCCAGTCTCCAGCTCCAAAACTCTTTTTGCAGAGGCTTCTTTCCATCAAGAGCTCTTTTGTCTGGGGTTTTGGAAACCCTGCTGCCCAGGGCAGTTCCCCCTGGCATATGTGAACAATAGCAACACTGGCTAGTGTTTTCTGACATACCAAAGCTGGGATTCCTCCAGGGGTGCCTGAGGATGCCTGCATCTCTCTCACACACACAACAGCAAGCACAAGCACCAGCCCCACACTCCTACACCCCCACCCCCTCTCCTGTCCTCTCTCCACTCCCACCCCTTGTCTAGATCAAGTTTCAAGTGTTGAGGTTACTATGGCCTGCTGCCTGTGGGTGTTAAATATTCAGTGATCTTGGGGCTCCAGAGTGCTTTTGTGAGAAAAGGTTGGCTTACAGAAAAGAACAAGCTGATCTCCAGCAAAGGGAACAACACAGAAGAGTCAACAGTTCAGATGAAGTTACAAACAGAGAAGCAGCCTGATCCACAGGATGCAGAGACTGGGGTACGTCTTTGTGGGAGGCCTGGAGGCTGGGTGGCCCTGGGTAGTGGTGTCTATGCTTGGGACAGGGACAAGCAAATGAGCTGGGGGCTTGGACAAACAGGAGCCTTCCTGAATCTGGGTATTCTCTCAAGTGGAGAAGGTATGCATTTGGCTCAGAAAACATGAGCTCCCATTAGCAACCCAAGCACACTCCTGAGGAGAGACCTGGAAATTATCCAAAGTAAACCTCCCTCCATGTGCAGATATTGCAAAATCTGAAAGTTAAAAAAAGGATGCTTAAGTGTTCTAGAGAGAGCGAGCTGTGTTTGTTCTCTTTTTGTCCTCCTTGGAATAAACACTGATTGTATTGGGGTGAAGACCAGCACTGGTTTCCCCAACATTTAAAAAGTTCATTGAACATTATCTCAACAAAGAATTGATTTTCAGGAATTGTAAACCTTATTCAGGAAAATTGGGAACATTCATCTGTTAGGCAGAAAGAAAGAAGAAAAACAGAGAAAGGGGGAAGCCCCCAGAGCTCTTACTTAACAGTGTTGATGGGGTGCTCACCTAGGACTGAGAGCCCCAGAGGGGAGGGAGCCCAAAAAACAGCTTACTCACATGGTGATCTAAGCAGAGAGAGAAAGAAGCCTCCTACTCACATCTTGACAGGAGGCAAATGTAGGTAGAAAGAGAAAGAAAAAGAGAAAGGGAGAGAAGCCCTTAGAGATTGTACTCATATGGATTGACCTGTCAACGTCCATGTTCAGTGGGGAAGCAATTACAAAAGCCAGACCTTCCACCTTCTGCATCCCATAATAACCTTGGGTCCATGCTCCCAGAGGGTTAAAGAATAGGAAAGCTATCAGGGTAGGGGATGGAATACAGAGTTCTGGTGGTGGGAATTGTGTAAAGTTGTACCCCTCTTATCCTATGGTTTAGTCAATGTTTCCTTTTTATAAATTAATTTTTTTTTTAAAAATCGCCACCGCACCCCCCCCCACTCCCAAAAAAGAGATTGTACTCACATGGTGACCTGGGCAGAGAGTGAGCCACGCCCACAAGTCTAACTTTTAACACCCATGCCCTGCCTTCACCTTTCCAAACCTCACCTGTCACCACTCCCTGGGCAGCAGTTTCCTTCCCCTAGGCACACAGGTGGGTCTGGGGAATATATGTTCCAGGTGTGGTGCAGCAGTTTCTGTACCCCCTTAGGTACTTCCTGTCCCTCAGCATCATTACCATAATTATGGTCATATGGCTACTGCTAATTGAGCACCTACTTTGTGCCAGAGCACTGAGTCAAGTGCTCTGCCTACATGCCTTTCATCTTCCAGTGATCCCTTGAGGAATGGCAGGGACCCATTTCAGAGACTTGCACTTGGGACCCAAGAGAAGTAACTGACTTCTGAACACACAACAGTTAGTAACAGACCAGGTGGTGGTGCACATGATGAGCATATATGTTACAATACCCAAGGACCCGGGTTCAAGCCCCCAGCCCCTAGTCCCCACCTTCAGGGGGAAAGCTTCATGAGTGTTAAAGCAGGGCTGCAGCTGTCTGTCTCTCTCTTGTCTGTCTTCCCCTTTCTCTCAATTTCTGGCTGTGTCAATCCAATAAAGAAATAAAGATAATAAAAATATATTTAAAAAACTATTAGTAACAGACCTCCAGGATCATTTTCTGGGCTGTGTGACTCTCCCACCCAAATGGTGGTGCTGGTGTTCACGCTAGTTCTCCTCCTCCTCTTCTCCCCCTTTCTCCCCCTCCTCCTCCTCCTCTTCTTTTCAAAGCCTGGTTTGTCTGACTGTCAGCCTTTATGGGAGAGAAAATGAAATTGACCAGAGCACCACTCAACTCTGTCATGTGACAATGCCCAGGATTGGTGGCTGTGCTGGGGTTTGTAACAGGGGGTCAAATCACAGGCAGGCAAGTCCTATGCTCTAAACTGAGCTATCCACCCCTAGCCCCAACAGGGTGGTATTTATTTTACTTATTTATTTATTTATTTATTTATTTATACCAGAGCACCATGCAATTCTAACCCTTGGTGACCTGGAATCAAACCTGGGGCCTTTTGCACTCAAGCCCTGTGCCCTACCATTGCACTATCTCTACTCCAGCCTTGATTCCCATCACTGCACCACAGTCTCTCTCTTTTTTATTAAACTATTTTACTTATTATATTTAATGAGATGCAGAAGAAATACATATAATATATATATATACATATATATGTATATATATATGGAGAGAGAGATATTAGAACACTGCTCAGTTCTGGCATATAGTGGTGCTAGAGCTTGAACCTGGGACCTCAAAGCCTCAGGCATGAATTTTTATTTATTTATTTATTTTGCAGAACCATTATGCTATCTCCCCAGCCCCACCATACGCCTCTCTCTTAGGGGTGTCAGCTAGTCTGCGCAAGCAAGAAATGGCCCTCCAGCCTGGGCTTCCTGCCACCCAGCTGCAGAGCATTATGAAAAGGAAAAAAAAATAATAAGTGTTCAAATGAGGCTGACTTCAGAGGCAGATTTCTCTTGGCAGAGCTGTCAATCTGTGCTGACAACAGACATGTAGCAACAGGACTCTCCAGGGCCATCCCTAGCTGGGAATTCCCCTCCTGTGAGGCAGCCCCTACAGACTACAGAGGGCTCCTGGGTCTGGCCGGGCTCGACCCCTCTCCCTGCACAGAGACAGCAGAGTGGCTGCCACATGTCAGGCTTAATTAGTTGGGTTCACCCAGACCCCTCTGCCCAGCAGCCACAGCCACAGGGATGGAAACCTGTCTGCCTGGGCAGCGGCTACTGGCACCTGCTCAGCATTCAGTGTGAAGGGCCTTTGTTCCCTGCCTCAGGCCAGGCTCCTGGGACAGGTGAGCCCAAGGTCAAAGGTCTGTCCCGGGGAAGATTCCCCATATCTGTCAGACAGACTGCACCCCACACATCAGAAAGTTAAATGAAACTGTGGTGTCTTTTCAGATTGTGGCCTGAAATAACAGTTTTGTAAAAATTCAGTAATTTGAGGGCTGGTCACTGGTATACCTGGCTGAGTTCACACATTACCATGCTCAAGGACCTAGGTTCAAGTCTCTGCTCCCCACCTGCACGGGTGAAGTTTCACCAAGCAGGTCTGCAGGTGTCTCTTCTCTTTCTCTCTCCCTACCCCCCATTCTCCTCTTGATTTCTCCCTTTCCTATCAAAGTGGGGGGGATGGCCACCAGGAGCTATGGATTCATAGTGCCAAGCCAGAGCCCCAGCAATAATGCCGGTGGCAATAAAAATAAATAAATAAATAAAATTTCAGTAATTGATTTTATAAACTGAAAGTCTTTCTGTTTATGAGTAAACTAGAGCATCAGTCTGGCACATGCAAATCAGAAGAACAAGCTCATTACATAGTAAAAAAATATATAGTGTGTCTTATATATATGCATGTGTATATCTTATGTATGTATGTATGTTTACATCATAAATATGTAGTGTATCTTATATATGTGGTCATATACGTATACATATACATATACATATACATATACATATACATATACATATACGTAGTGTGTGTGTACATTTTTTCCTAGCTGGGGAGGTGGCTCAATGGTAAAGCACATGTCTTCCATGTGATGATCTGTGGGTTCAGACCTTGGCACTGCATATGACAGAAGGGTGCTGGGGAAGGAAGCAAGGGGGGAAAAAGGAAGAAAGGGAGGAAGAGGGAGGAAAGGAGGAAGGGAGAGGGAGGGAAAGAGGGAGGAAGAATGGAGGGCAGGTCAGCTTGTGTTTAAAAGTAAATAAATAAGATATTTATCCTATTACATGCTAATTATTACAGGAGCCTTAGAGATCACACATTATAAATCATGTACAGAATCTGAATGGGCTTTGTGGGAAAATGTTCTCCCCAAACACTGTTTAAATCAGCTCAATTTCAGGGGACTTGCTCCCAGCCTGAGATTCCTGCCTCTCTAGTGGGTGTTGGGGGGAGCAGGGAGGACCTGCTGGAAGCTGGAAAAGAGGTGACTAGGGGAATTCTGCCAGAGGATGGCAGGTCCTGAGAGGGTGAGCACAACCTTCTGGACAGCCTGACTCTGCTCCTATGTCACTTCAACTCTCTTTTCCAAAGCTCTCTGTTCTCCCTTGGCCATTATCTCCACAGAGAGGGGAAATTAAGAACTGATTTAGGACTCGCCCATTTCGCATCAGCTTCATAAATAGCCATGGGTTGGTTGGTTAGTTTGGTTTTTAATAGGGACTATGTCTGACTGCTCTCAGGCTGGGCACACACACCAGTGTGCTGTTTAATTTCATTCATCAGAGAAACAAATCTTGCTCACAGTTGGCCTAATGTAATGCTAAACCCATCAGCTTGACTCAATATTTTTCTCTTTCGCCAGTGGTCATTTTTTCCCCACCAGAGCTTCACTTGGGCTCTGTGCCTGCACAATTCCATTACTTCCATCAGAGTCTCTCTCTCCCTTTCCCTCTCCCTCTCCCTCTCCCTCACCCTCTCCCCTCTCTCTCTCTCTTTCTCTCTCTCTCTCTCTCTCTTTCCCTTCTTCCCTCCCTCCCTCTCTCTCTCCTCTGTCTGTCTCTTTTTTTCCATAGGATTATTGTTGGGGCCCAGTGCCAGCACTAGGAATCTACTGCTCCTGGCAGCCATTTTTTTTCCTTTTTTTTTTTCATTTGGATAGGACAACAAAGAGAAGTTGAGAGAGGAAGGATAGATAGAGACGCAGAGAGAAAGATACCTGCAGATATGTTTCATTGCTTATGAAGCATCCCCCCACCCACCCACCTGCAGGTGGGGAGCCAGGGACTCAATCCTAGAGCAGATCCTTGCATTTAATATTATGTGTGCTTAACTGGCTGTGCCACTAACTGCCCCCTCTTTTTTCCTTTATTTTATATAAAAGGCAAGTGACAGAAAGAGAGAAACACAGAGATAAGAAGAAACACCAGAATACTGCCCTGCCTCTCATGGAGCTTCCCCTATGGTGCTTTCATGTAGTGATCAGGGAATTCAAACCTGGGTCCTCCTACATAGGGAGGTATATGCTGTACCAGGTAAGGTAAATCCAGGTCTCCAACTATGGTCTTCAAGTCCTCCCCATATGTGCCTCTCAGAGTGAGCACTCAGCCTGTGTGTTCCTAAAAGACACCTTGGATTCAAACTCAGGTCTGCACATACTGACTTTGATGCCTTGAACTCCACCCTTTGCTCTTCAAGTTAAAATGTGTGAAGTCCTCCAAGAGGTGAGTCGGAGAAGGAGATATGTCACAGAAATGATCCAGGAAAGTTTTTGTCAGGAGGTCTATACAACAGAAAAAGATGCTATGTGCCAGCAAACTCAGAGGGTTCAAGAACCTTCAGCATGTGGGACATAGGGACTACCCCAAACAGCAGAAGGACATAGGTACAAGAGGTGACCAAAGAATGGCCAGGCAGTAGATGGCACACCTAGAAGAGAGCAAATGTGACACTGCTCAAGAACACAGGTTCAAACACTTGTTCCCTACCTGCAAGGGGGAAGCTTCACAGTAATGAAATAGTGCTGCAGGTATCTCCCCTCATCTCTTTTCTTAATTTCTGTCTCTACCTGAAATAAATAAATAAATAAATAAAATATTAAGAAAAAAAGAAGAGAGCCTGGGGTGATCTGGTCAGGAGCAAATCTCACCCTGCATTATTTCCCCTCACCAGGGTAATCTCTGAGGCTTGGTGCTGGCACTATGAGTCCATCACTCCCTGCAGCTATTTCTTCTTCTTTTTTTCCTATTTTAATTGATGAGTCAGAGAGAAATTGAGATGGGAGATGGGAGACAAAGAGGGAGAGAGAAAGAGAGACATTTGCAGACTTGCTTTGCTGCTCATGAAGTTTCCCCCCTGCAGGTGGGGACTGAGGGCTCAAACCCAGGTCCTTGTGCTTGGTGATGTGTGTACTCAACTGGGTGCACCACCATCTACCCCCCTCACAGTGGAATCTTAATCAATGCAGGGACCAGGATCAGAATGGCCACGGTGACTTCAGTCCTTGATATGGTGGATCAGAGAAAGAGTGCAGAAGAAAAGACAGGTGAAAGATGCAGCTGGGAGTATCTAGTAGAGAAACTTCAGGAAAAGGACAAGAAGTTGGTGACTATTGTGAAGCAGAATATAGAAGTCATAAGAAGAAGATACAGGACTTCTGAATGGTTCCCTGGGAAAACAGAGAGGTAGGGCCCAAATCAGGGCTCTCTCTCAGAAAAGAATTGAATGTCAAAGCCTGGCATTCCAGAAAAGGTGCAGAGAATCTCTCTAAACTCCAGCTAATGGGAAAACAGTCTGCAACTTAAGTCTAGGGATGGACATCTAGCCCAACTTGCAAGTGTATTTATAATTTACAAGGTACTGGGTAAATATGGCCAAGAGTTTCCTTAAAGGCAGTGGTGTGATGAAACTGACTTTTACCAGTTTTTGCACAACCATTATTAACAGCTAAATTATATAGATGAACTTCACAATTACATTTTAAATTAAAATGATAAGTACTTCCAACTCATCACTTCCTAATTATTTTACTATGTCTTACAGCCTCTGCCATCGATGCTCTTGGAAATCATTTATGTGTGTTGTGTCAATATTGTGGAAACACTCTAGCATGATGTGCTACTGCAGATCTCAGCTCTTGTGTTCAGTGATGTCACCTTTGTAGTTTTCAATTGACGTGTGGGGATTATTTACACTAGGGAAATTGGCAGATGCTAAGCAAGTCAAGCTCTGGGAAGCAGCTCCAGTTAGAAGGGAAACTTCTAACTGGACAAAGGTAGGGTGTTTCTCTTTCAAGTGGGGACCATGCTTTTTTCCACTAAGCAATTCTCAATTCTTGCAAGTCTCTTTTATTATCTGCCTTGTGACCTATGGTTTTAGGGCCTCCAACTTTGGGGTAGAAATAAATCCTTTAAATAGCCTGCATCAACGTTTTTGGGCCTGGGGGATGAGCTGTGGCACACAGGATTAAGTGCTCATGTTACCATGCTCAAGGACCCAGGTTGGAGCCCTCACTCCTCACCTGCGGTGAGGATGCTTCAAACAAAAAACAGAATGGAGCAGGTCTGGAGGTATCTATCTTTCTCTTTCCCTCCCTACCTCCCCCCTCCTTTATCAAGTTCTCTCTATCCTATCAAAAAAAAAAAAAAAAGGAGTCATCTGGGAGATGGCACAATGCATAAAGCATTGGCCTATCAAACAGGAGGTCCTGAGTCAACACATGTACCAAAGTGATGTCTGGTTCTTTCTCACTCTCCTCCTATCTTTCTCATTACTAAATAAAAAAGGAAAAAAATGCCCCTCCAGGAGTAGTATAGACTTGTGTACAGGCACTGAGCCCCAGTGATAACCCTAGTGGCAAAAAGAAAGAAAGAAAGAAAGAAAGAAAGAAAGAAAGAAAGAAAGAAAGAAAGAAAGAAAGAAAGGAAGGAAGGAAGGAAGGAAGGAAGGAAGTTTTTAACCCTGGTGGCAACAATAAATTAATGAAGATTTTTGGTTCTCCAAACTCTATAAAAGTCTTTTATTTGTAGTGTAAGGCATTCTCCTTCAGGACAGCAGTGTATCTACTGCTAACCAGGCATCTTTGTAGATTTAAACCATTGAGTAAAATTAAGTTCCCAGAGATAAGTTGTCAGGGCGTGGCACACTCCCATCTCCTCCCTGCATTAGACAGAGGAGTATCCTGTGCAGACCTGAGACCCTAGAGGCTGCAGGATCGATCCCAGCATTACCTTATGCCAGAGCTGAGCAGTGATCCGGTGCCTATCTCTCTCTCTCTCTCTCTCTGTCTCTCGCCACATACTTTTTCACCCTCTCCTCTATCCTTCATCATAAATAAAACTTTGCAGGATGAAGGTCTTCTGTGCTGGGAATTGCTATGGGCTGAAGACTACAGTGAAAGCTACAGACTAAATCCCACCTCTATGTTCTTATATTAAGTCTCAGTCTTCAATGTTGTAATATTCAGGGCTGAGGCCTTTAAGAGGTGATAAGGTCCTGAAAGCAGAGCCTTTGTGATAGAATAAATGACCTTATTTTTAAAAGGACCCCCACGTACACACACACACACACACACACACACACACACACACACTCCTTCCACCATGTGAGGACTTGGAAAAGAGATAACCATGAGTGAGCCATGAAGTGGGCCCTCACCAGACAGAAAATCTGCTTGAGTCTTGATCTTGGACTTCCCAACCTCCAAAACTGTTAAAAATGAGGGCTGGATGGTGGCACACTCAGTTGAGTGCAGACATTACCAAGTGCAGGGACCTGGGTTCACGAGCAGTGGAGCAGTGCTGGAGGTGTCTCTCTTCCTCCTTTTATATCTCCCCCTTACCTCTCAATTTCCCTGTCCTGTAAAATAAAATAAAATAAAATGAAAATGAAATAGACTCATAAAAATACATTAAAAGTGAAACTGTGAACGATAAATGTCTGTTGCCTAGAAGCCACCCGGTCTGTGGTATTCTACATAGCAGCCCAAATGAACTGAGATTTACAAGACATTTTTGGTTAATATGACTTTCTTTTTTTATATTTATTTATTTATTTATTTCCTTTTGTTGCCTTGTTGTAGTTATTATTGTTGTTGTTACTGATGTCAGGATAGGACAGAGAGAAAATGGAGAGAGGAGGGGAAGACAGAGAGGGAGAAAGACAGACACCTGCAGATCTGCTTCTCCACCTGTGAAGGGACTCCTCTGCAGGTGGGGAGCCGGGGCTCAAACCGGGATCCTTTCACTGGTCCTTGCTTGCGCTTTGGGCCATGTGCCCTTAACCCGCTGCCCTACCGCCTGACTCCTTGATACGACTTTCAAAAGCAGATATGCCACATAACTATTCTGACCTTAACATAACCATGAAAAAGAACTCCTGAACAACAACCATCTTAGACACACACACACACACACACACACACACACACACACACACACACACACACACCTACACCTCAAGTCATTATTTGTAACTGCAAAAACAAAAGTTCTTAATGAAAACTAATTCATGCTAGTTCTGTGTAGGGGGTTGTCTGTTTGAAATGCGGAACCAATTGGTTGTTGTTTTGTAGGGTTTGAATTCCTAGAAAAGCTATTAGAGGCAGACAGGGACCTGGTTAGCAGCTTGACTTCACAAGGCAGACCTGAACATTTGCATTTTTCAAGCTTTTGTATGCTTAAGTTCACAAAGGAAAGTCTTAATCAACAAGCTTTCTACATTTGAATAGATTACAAAGTGTTTATGGGGCTGAGGCCATACAAGACAGTAGTTAATTGGCCTCACAAACAACAGCCAGAGTCTCATTATCCTGATTTAACAAAGGGAGACACTTCATCTGGAGAAGTTCAGGGACAGGATCCAGCCTGTGAGCTGAGTCTAATCATCATTGTCATCAGTATTGTTACCCTCTTTGTCACTAATTTTAAACATGGGAGGAGGGCACTGCAATAATCTGTCCCCATCTTCCAGAAGCTCATAAAGTAATAGGCCTTTGATGTAGCCATTTCTCATAGAGCTAAATAGGTCATAAAACATAAATATTTATGTTGGAAGTAATACTCAGGCTTCATTCTTCATTAGAAGTCAAGGAGTGGCCTGGGAGGTTGCACAGTGGATAAAATATTAGGCTTTCAAAAATGAAGTCCTAGGTTCAACTCCAAGCATTGCATGTGTCAAATGATATTTTGATTGGCTCTCTCTCTCTCTCTCTCTCTCTTATTAATAAATAAATAAATCTTTAAAAAAATAATAGGGGTGGGGCGGTAGCGCAGCAGGTTAAGTGCACGTGGTGTGAAGCTCAAGGACTGGTATAAGGATCCCGGTTCATTGGAGCCCCCAGCTCTCCACCTGCAGGGGAGTTGTTTCACAGGCAGTGAAGCAGGTCTGCAGGTGTCTATCTTTCTCTCCCCCTCTCTGTCTTCCCCTCCTCTCTCCATTTCTCTCTGTCCTATCCAACAACAATGACATCAATAACAACAATAAAAACTACAACAACAATAAAAAACAAGGGCAACAAAAAGGGTAAATAAATAAATAAATAAAATAAAGAAGTCAAAAGAACCAAATCCCAAGCCATGGTTAAATCTCCTCTTGCAGACCTTGGTTTCCCCATCTGTACTAAAGATTAGTGCCACCTGACCATGTGTTGTCGCCTAAGAACCTGTTGGAACACTAGTTAAGCACTCACATGCCCAGGTCCCTGTGTCCTGTGTGTTCTAGCATCAGAGTCCATGGGAAATGCTGTTTTAACTAAGGAAACAATATGGGACATGTTAGGGGAAAAATAAGGGCAAGACATAGGCATTACAGAATTATCTTTTGTTTTTGTTTTTGTTTCTGTTTTTGGCACAGAGGGGGAAGGAAAGGAAGAATGCCTGAGAAGAAGTAATTATTATTGGATAGATGTAGGTGGGGTTTAGAAAGGAGGAAGAAGGTGGGACCTTTAAAAGAATGCACGTTAAGGACAGGACCAATAGAAGAAGCTCCATAGCTGATGAAGTAGTACTGTGGTCTCTCTCTCATGCTCTCTCTACTTCCATCTGAAATAAAAAGAATAAAAACTTTGGCAGCAGGTTAAGCGCACATGGCACAAAGCACAAGGACCCACAGAAGGATACTGGTTCAAGCCCCTGGCTCCTCAACTGCAGGGGAGTCGCTTCACAGGTGGTGAAGCTTGTCTGCAGGTGTCTATCTTTCTCTCTCCCTCTCTGTCTTCCCCTCCTCTCTCAATTTCTGTCTATCAAACAACAACAAAAACAATAATAATAACAACAACACAGATAAACAAGGGCAACAAAAGGGAAAAAAACGGCCGTCAGGAGCAGTGGATTCATAGTGCAGGCACCGAGCCCCAGCAATAACCTTGGAAGAAAAAAAAAAAAACCTTGGCCCAAGAGCAGTGAAATTATATGTTCCAGGCCAACACCCCAAAATAGAATAATAGTAATAATGAAACAGTAATGACCAGGATCACCTATTACTCTGACTTCGAGTCCTGACATCACATGGAAGCACCATGGAGAGCAGCAGAAGGAATCAATGGATGGTGGAGTGGTTCTATGATGTCTCTCCTCCCTGTATATCTCTTCCCCTTTCCTCTTTCTCTCTCTAAGAAATTGAAAAAAAAAATCACAAAGTTGGACCAGAGAAGTCCTGGGTCTATTTCCCAGTGCTGTATAAATAAATAAATGTAGTTTAAAATCATGAATTTCATGTTGTGGATATTTTGCAACAATTTTTAGATGTAATTAACAGAAACTAGCCTCCCCATCTTTCAGAGAAGCAATCAGGACCTAGAGCTGGTGATAGAAGTGAATCCACTGTGCCCTCCCCCCACCCCCTGTGGACCTCAGAGGACCAAACTGATAGCTGGCCTGCCTGGTAAAGACATCTCTTTCCCTAACCAAGTTCCCAGCTCAGGTGCTTTATCTCATTCACTCTATTTAATTCATTCCTTTTAATCCTCTAAACTGCCGTGCAGGAAATTGGGGCTCAGAGCATCTCAGGTTTGAATCCAATCCAGTCTGTGAGCAAGTTTATGATAACATATTGTCTCCCAGGAGTAAACGTATTCACTTATAATAATTACAAATCTTTGTATCTGTGCACACTTTATTAAAGGTTTTCCAAGTGTGTTACCTTTATTCTTATAACAGCTCAGCAGAGTAGATGTTTTTCTCCATTTTCCAGATGAGGAGAAGGAATGTGTTTTGCCCAAGAGCCTGTTCTTCCCCTTAGAGCAGTTCCCATGCAAAGTAATTAGATTACAAACAGAAATAGGGTAGGTCCTGTGAGAACTTTCTAGGTTGGGGGAGGGTGAAGGAGAAAAAAAAAAGAAAAGTCTTTTGTTTAGGGTTTGCTTTGTTTTTGTAAACCTGGGGCTACTAGCCAAATATTTTTCCACCAAATATGGAAATACTCCCCCTTCCCACTCAGTCCTCAACTGAACTATTTACTGCACATTCACTGAGTTAAATGCACTTTTCTCTCCCAAGTACATGTGCAAAGGAGTGAGGATGTAATCTGAGGCTTCCAGAATCTGAAAAAGAACAAGAGGGGGGAAAAAAAAGAAGGGGATGGCTGAGGAGGGAATAGACATGAAACACAACTACATATGATGCTTGAAGACTCCTCTCATTCAACTAGTGTTTATTGAATACTTATTGTGCTCTCAATATGGTTCCAAACAACTTTAGAAGCCAATAGGAGACCTGGCTTTTGAATTTATAGAGCTTGTAATTGAATGTAGTATTACCACAACTGAAGCACCATCAAGAAAACATATAGAAATATTTCTTATGGATCTCTGTCCTCAGGAATCTTAAGCAAAGCCTATAAATCTTGGGGTTAAAGCTTAAAACCAGTGGTTATAAAGAAAATGGTCTGGGAAGTGGTACAGTGGATAAAATGTTGACTCTCAAGCATGAGGTCCTGAGTTCAGTCTCCTGCAGCACATGTACTACAGTGATGTCTGGTTCTTTCTCTCTCTCCCTATATTTCTCATTAATAATAAATAAAATCTTTAAAAAAATAAGAAAGAAAGAAAAAAGAGAAAGAAGGAAAGAAAGAAAGAAAGAAAGAAAGAAAGAAAGAAAGAAAGAAAGAAAGAAAGACAAATCTGGGGCTGGCAAAATAGCTCACTGCTTTGCCATAGGCACAACCCAGATTCAAGCCTGACTCCCAGCTCACTGAAGGAAGCTTCAGTGCTGTGGTCTCTTTCATCTTCTCATCCTCTGCCTCTCTGCCTTCTCTGTCTCCAGAAATTAATCAATTGATTCTGAGAATCTAGACTAATCCTTCCTGAACTCACCCAATCATAAGAAACATGTGAAGCTCTTGCTTGGCATACAGATTCCCAGGCTTCAGCCCTGACATCTGAATGTGTCACAAGCACATAAGGTAATCAGTCCTCAGGATCCAGGAAGTTAGGGAGACACTGCTCTAAGGGTCTGACCTGCATATGCAACCCAGATCTCATATGTTGAGCATGAATCACTACACACAGGGATGGGGACATTATGGTGTCCCCATCATAAAATACAACCAATTGTCTAGACTATCTGTTATTTTTTACTATTATTGTGGGTTTATGTTATTGTCATCACTGAGGCTTCACCACTCCATGCCAACTTTCTCAGACAGAAAAGCAAAGACAGAGACAGACAGTAGGAAAGACACCACAGCACCAAAGCTTCCTTCAGTGTGGCAGGGCCTGGGCTCAAACCTGAGTCTTGGACATGACAAAGTGGCACACTATCCAAGTGACCTAGCTGACTCTGTTAATACCCACTGTTGGGGAAGCATCCCAACCTTACAGGAGTCAATCAGGAAAAAGACACACATTCTGTGTATTTACACCATAAACTATAATAACCACCCAAACAATTTGAGTGTATTTGTTAACAAGTGTACTTGTCATCAAGCAAGGGGGAAGCTTCATGATTGGTGAAGCAGAGCTGCTGGTATTTCTCTTTCTCTCTCCTTCTCTGTCTACTCTTTTGCTCTCAGTTTCTCTTTGTCTCTATCTAATAATAAATAAATAAAACATTAAAGAAAATTCTGATGTCTAAGAAGTTGTGCTAAGTCTTCCCTTGACAAGTCAGCCAGAAGAAATTCTTCTGGCAAGAAGCTGAACTTGTTTGTTCCTCATGTCATTTAAGCAAATAATGGAAGTAGAAATAGCAATATGGAACGTGGGGAAAACACTCACTAATTTACACCACAATGGAAAAGCCCAGGGAATGTTAACAACTGGAAGGACTGATGCCAGCCTCCCTAATAAGAACACCAAGCCACGTTATTCCTCGTGTGAGCATAATTTCTAAATTGCAGTGTACAGTACAGAAGGGTGTGTGCTCTTGGAAAGGCAAAGAAATCTCTCTATGAATGCCATTACTCCACAGCCTCATCCCCTGATGAGAAAAATCAAAGGGATTATTGGAACAATGTATTCCTGGAGGCTGCAGAGCAGAATGTTTCAGAAGAAGGCGATCAACGATCATTATGCAGTTTTGAGTCTAACCTGGGCTGTATTCAGAGGTGTGGGAATGTGGGTGATCAGCCTCACCCCTTCCACCACCCCCACACACACCCCCCAGAGCTGCTACTGCCATGCATCTGAGTCCCAGAAACCAAGATTATTTATACTTTGTCCCTCCTCTGCTAGGCTTCCGGCTTTGTCCTATACAATACTCTTTAATGTGTCTTTCTTTCTCTCTCTTCTCTTTTTTTATCTTTTCAAGATTTTATGTATTTGTTTTAATGAGAAGATACAGAGGGAAAGTTACACAGAGAGAGAGAGAGACCAGAGCCCTGCTCAGCTCTGGCTTATGGTGGTGGTGATTAAACCTGGACCTCAGAGCCTCAAGCAGAAGAGTCTTTCACAGAACCATGATGCTTTCTCACCAGCCCCTATTTATTTATTTTTATGTTTATTTCCCTTTTGTTGTCCTTGTTTTTTATTGTTGTAGTTATTATTGTTGTTGTTGATGCCATCATTGTTAGATAGGACTGAGAGTAATGGAGAGAGGAGGGGAAGACAGAGAGGAGGAAAGATAGACACCTGCAGACCTGATCCACCGCCTGTGAAACGACTCCCCTGCAAGTGGGGAGCCTGAGGGTCAAACTGGGATGCAGTCCTTGTACACTTAACCAGCTGTGCTACCACCCAACTTCCTTTATTTTGGATAGAGACAGAGTTTGAGAAGGAGAGGGAGGGAAGGAGAGAGAGGGAGGGAAAGGGGGAAGGAGGGAGGAGGGAAGGAGGGAGGAGGGAAGGAAGGAGGGAGGGGGAGGGAAGGAAGGAGGGAGGGGAGGGGAGGAAGGAGGGAGGGGGAGGGAAGGAAGGAGGGAGGGGAGGGAAGGAAGGAGGGAGGGGGAGGGAAGGAAGGAGGGAGGGGAAGGGAGAAAAGGAGGGAGGGGAAGGGAGAAAAGGAGGGAGGGGGAGGGAGAAAAGGAGGGAGGGGGAGGGAGGAAAGGAAGGAGGGGAAAGGAAGGAAGGAGGGAAGGGAAGGGAGAAAAGGAGGGAGGGGGAGGGAGAAAAGGAGGGAGGGGGAGGGAGGAAAGGAAGGAGGGGAAAGGAAGGAAGGAGGGAAGGGAAGGGAGAAAAGGAGGGATGGGGAGGAAAGGCAGAAGGGGAAGGAAGGAAAGGAGGGAGGAGGAGGACAGGAGGGAGGGGGAGGGAGGTAAGGAAGGAGGGGAAGGGAGGAAAGAAGGGAGAGGAAGGGAGGACAGGAGGGAGGGGGAGGGAGGTAAGGAAGGAAGGGAAGGGAGGAAAGAAGGGAGCGGAAGGGAGGACAGAAGGGAGGGGGAGGGAGGTAAGGAAGGAGGGGAAGGGAGGAAAGAAGGGAGGGGAAGGGAGGACAGGAGGGAGGGGGAGGAAAGAAGGGAGGGGAAGGGAGGACAGGAGGGAGGGGGAGGGAGGTAAGGAAGGAGGGGAAGGGAGGAAAGAAGGGAGGGGAAGGGAGGACAGGAGGGAGGGGGAGAGAGGTAAGGAAGGAGGGGAAGGGAGGAAAGGAGGGAGGGGAAGGGAGGACAGGAGGGAGGGGGAGAGAGGTAAGGAAGGAGGGGAAGGGAGAAAAGGAGGGAAGGGAAGGGAGGACAGGGGGAGGGGGAGACACTTGTAGCACTACTTTGTGCTCATGAAGCTTACCCCCCTGAAGGTGGGGACTTGGACCTTGAACCTAGATCCCTGCATGCTGTAATGTGTGCACTCTACCAGGTGCATCACCTCCCAGACCTGGACAAAGGACTTCTTAAGGGAAAATTCCCTCATCCCACTGCAGTACAGAGATCTGAGATGAAGCTGAAGAAATCTTCAAGTACTGCTAATGGTTAGGCAGCAGGGTGCTGGCAGGTGATTGCCAAGGGCATTTGTCAGCCTTTGGCTCTCACTCATGAATGGTTCCTGAGCCACCACCCTGCCCCTGCAACCAGAGCAGAGGCAGTGGCCGCCTGCTGAGGGGACCTCCCTTTCCATTCAAAGTGGTGAAGAGGAGCAGCCTAGCATTCCTGCCAAGCACAATGGATATATAGGAGAGAGCCTTCCCAGGAGGAAATTCCAACCAGCCTGTTTGATTGTTCCTCTCCCTGCAATGGTAATGACCGCCCCCCCCCCAAGGGGTTGAACTGAGTGGAAAGTAATTGCTGAAACATCCCCTGCCTTGATCAGAGGGGGAGGTTCTGGGCACAGTGCTCCTGCTTCATGGGGGAGCTAGGGGACTGGCTTGTGGAAACTACTCAAGTCCCCAGAGCCTCATGGGGTAAAAGGAGGTCAATGGGAGGAGAAGTAGGGGATGTGGGAAATGGGGTCCTGACCTTGGGGAGAGACCCATTTGGCTTGAAACCCTAGCTACACCACAGCTCAGTTCATATCCTGGAATCTCAATTTGCTCATTTGTAAAAGTAAGGATATGCTTATGACTGGCATGTGTGTGGCCCTGGGTTCGATTTCAAGCACCACATGCCAAAGAAATGTTCTAACCTGCCTCTCTTTTTCATCCTCTCTCTCTCTCTCCCCTTCCCCCCTCTCCCCCTCTTCCCTTCTCCCCCCCTCCCTCTTTCCCCCTTTCAAAAATAAGCAAAAATAAATCTTAATTTTAAGGGATTAGGTGGTGGCTCACCTAGTTTAGTGCACATGTTACCATGTGAAAGAACCTGAGTTCAAGCCCCACCAGCAGAAGGGAAGCATCACTAACAGTGGAACAGTGTTGCAGGTGTCTCTCTCCTTATCTCTCTCTCTCCCTCTCTCTGACTCTCACTCTCTTTTTTAAAAATAGCTACCAGGAACAGTGAAATGGTACAAGCACCAAGTTCCAGCAATAATCCTGACAGCAGCACATAAACAATTTATTTTAATATGGGACTACTGAACACTTCTCCTCTGGGATCAAGGGGATGGGAAATCCAAGAACACACATGTCACAATGTGCAACCACCTAGGTTCAACCCCCTGGTCCCCACCTGTAGGGAGGGAGCTAACACCTTTCCTCTGAAGGTTATGATGGCTAAAGAGATGATACACTTGCAAACACCTGGTGTAAAGTGACAGGATGATTTTCTGTAGAGGAAATTTGGAGAAGAAACACATCAGAGGGGGTGGGAGATGGCTCACAGCAGGGGGGGGACACTATGTGCCTGATTTGCTGGAAAGCCTAGGTCCAGTCCTCATATGGTGGGGCTATATTGTGGTGTCTCTCCCCCTCCCTCTGTGTGGTTCTCACCCTGTAAACAAAATTAAAAGAATGAAAAATGAATGCATGAGGCCATGGAGACACTAAATAAACACACAAGAAAGAAAGAGTTTAGACCAAATGCATTTAAATTAAGGGACTCAGACCAAGAAGACACAAGCTTAAAGGGATAAACTTACCAGAAAACTGAATCAGGAAAAACTAAGGGGTTCTTCCAGGACAAAGAAGGTTCATTCCCATAGGGGCCACTCAGCATCCTGCTGAGTGCACATGAGGACCCAGGTTCAAGCCCACAGTCCCCTCCTGCAGAAGCAGTATTGCAGTTCTCTCTCTCTCTCTCTCTCTCTCTCTCTCCCTCTCTCTCTCTCTCTCTCACTCTCTCCCCCACCCATCCCTCCTTCCATTTTCAAATTCTCTCTGTCCAAACAAATAGGTAATTGGGGGGGGGGGGTCAGGCTGTGGCACACCTGGTTGAACACTTACAGTGCTCGTGGTGCATCCCGTGAGTACCCATTCATTGGGGAAACTGACGATCCTTCCTAGCCGACTGAATCCACATGGATCCCAGTCACTTTCAAAGCCAGCAACAAGCAGCTCCTGACAGCTTTCAACCTGACGCTGCTGACTGGCTACGGAAGAAGGGCAAACGCTAGAAGAAGAAAGTGCTCAAGGGCCTAGTCAAGCTCCTGGTTCCCCCTGCAGGGGGGAAATTTCACAACTGGTGAAGCAGTGCTGCAGGTGTCACTCTTTCTCTCCATCTCCCCCTTCCTTCTCATTTCCTCTCTGTCTCTGTCCAATGAATAAATAAGTAAAATATAGAAGTCATATATATATATATATATATATATATATATATATATATATATATATATACTTTTTTAAAAAAACAGACTACAGCTCAGCTCTGGCTCATGGTAGTGGGACCTTTGGTGCCTTGGGCATGAAACTCTTTTTGCATCACTATTATGCTGTCTCCTCTAGCCAAGTAGATAAACATGCTTTTTAAAAAGGAAGCAACAGTTTCATTTCCACTATCAGAGCCAGGTGGCAGGTCAGAGCTGAGAGGCAGAAACCATTGGCTGTCCCCAGGGTGTCCAGAGGCTGGCAGATGGCCTCAGCCATCATTCAAGGGCTCAGCTTCAGAGCAGCCATACTTGGTTTAATGCTCAGATTCCACTGTCATGAAAGGCTTCATCATTTTTGAACAAAGCAGATTTTTCACTTTACACCAGATCATACAATCAAACCAACCCCACTCTCTTGTTTTGTTTTTAATATTTTACCTTATATTTTAATAACAGGTAAAACAGAGAGAGAGAGAGAGAGAGACCTGCAGCACTGCTCTACCAATTGTGAGGCTTCCCCTCTGCAGGTGGGGGACTGTGGCTTGAACCTGGGTCTTTGCACATGGTAATAAGTGTGCTCTACTGGTACACCATTGCCCAGTCCTAACTCTCTGGTGCTTTAGTCATTTTCATCCAGGAAGGCCCTGTTTAATAATAATAATTAGTAAGTTTATTATAATAACTGAACTATTATTTTATTATAATTTTTATTATCATTATAAAATGATTTAAATATTATTATAATTACTATTATTATATATTGAGTTCATATCTAACAGGACTCATCCTGCTGGAAAGTTCTAGCCTGAAGTTACTTTTTTTTTTAAAGATTTAGTTATGAGAGGGAAAGAACCAGAGCATCACTCTGGCACATGCAATGCTGGGGATAGAATTCAGGACCTCATGCTTGAGAGGCATACCAACTGTGACAGTGACACCTCCTAGGCCACTTAGCCTGAAGCTCTTAGAGCCACCACTACCACACCCAGGCCTGTCAGAGGTATGAGGAGGACCACAGGGAGGGGAATAGATTCCTGCAGATCAGGACAAGATTCAGGAATAGATAGACATAACACCTCAGAGACTTTACTTGAACTTATGGGCAGAATAGAGTTATAGCCATTGTTTTTGGTTTGTGTTGCTGGGCCCACATTAATACATGATGTCACCACTCCAATGTTAACTTTTTTCATACCTAGAGGAAGAAAGAGAGAGACAGAGACAGAGACAGACACACACAGAGAGAAAACACAGCATTGGTCCTTCTCCCAATGCTATGGTGCCAGCACTGAACTGGGTTGCACTGTAACCATTGTGAGCACTGCACTGTCCAGAAAAGGAAGTGAAGAAAGAGAAGTCTTGCTCCTCTCTCCCTGGAGCTAGTCCCCCTCCTGAGGAGTAGACAGAAGCCAACTGTCCCTCATTAACCAGTTCTTGCTGCCCACTGCATCTCTGTCCAACCACAAGGACTAATCAGTGTGAAGCCCATAGGCCTCCAGTTCCCAGTACCTCAAGAAGCTCTCTTATTTGCCACCAATCCTCTTGCTCTTGGACCATTTATAAATGGGTTCTGTGCCTCTGTTCTTCCTTCTGTGTGCTGGGAGCAAAGTTTACTATAGAAGGTTCTTGTGGGGTGTGTTGTATCTAAAAAAAGGGTTCTAGGGGAGGAGGGGAAGGGAAGGCATGAAGAGAGTCTTGGGGTCCCAGTGCATAATAACATAAGAAGAAAAAAAGGGGGGACCTCGGTTGTAGGTGAGAGTGTTCTGCAGAGAACTTTCACAGGGAGATGAGAAGTTGTCACATGCATCAATGATTGATTATAAATCATTAAACACAATTCCCCAATTTAAAAAAAGAAAAGAAAGTTGTACAGAGTCAGAGAGATAGCTCAGTATGTAGGGTGTGTGCACGCCATGTGCACATACCAGTTTTGAGCCTCAGCACTATATGGCATGTACCAAGGACTATAGTGACTTTCCCTCTGGGTCTCTCTAGTTAAATGAAAAAAATGACGAGCAGTAAAATCATATGTGCCTGAGCCCCACCAAAAGCAAAAACAATAAAGGTTGTGGAGAGGATAATAAATATTCTGTCTTTCTAGGTGTCACAGGGAAAGGAACTGAACTCAAGAAGAGCTAAAGACTTAACTAAGCTCACAAAGCCAGAGGGTGTCAGGAGGGAAAACTAGAACCCCCGGTCCTGCTCATGCAGGACCTGTGTCATGTCTCTGCTCTTGGGGCTGTTTTTCCAATCTAACCCATTCCAGTACTTCCTTTAAGCCTGAGATGACAGTTAGTGCTCAAGAGTTTCTTGTTAAAATGCAGACGCCCCTGGGAAAGGTAGTACCATTCAGAGCCAGCTCCCCTGGGGGTGCTTGTTCTTTCTACAGAGGAAGGTCTTGTGGGAACGGAATGAGTGAGGAACTGTCTGAGAGGCCCCCAAAGGAACATTTCCTCCCCTGCAACTCTTGTCTCCCCAAAATCACACCCAGAGGACGCAGGAACATGGAAGCCAGGTGCTCCCCCCACCCCCCCACACCCCGCCTCCACCACACACACCACCTCTAAAAACTACATGTATTTGTTTTGAGCTGACAGAACAAGGGTAGGTGTGTAATAGAGAATTGTGCTAAGGCAGATTAAATTAGGGCAGTGTTCAGAGCCTGGCATGGAACTTCAGATAATAACAGCTTATTGATTTGTGAATTGCATTCAGCAAGAATTAGGTCTGTCAGCATAAAGCCAGGGTTTGGCAATGCGATTATTTCCAGCAACACAGCGTTTGGATATCAGTACCAATAACATTTACTCTGAGAGGAGAAGGGAAAAAAAAGGAAATACCTACAAGGGTGACCCTTGAAACACCCTGTATGAGAGGCTCTGGGCAGGAGAGTCTATCTATCCACCCCCATGCTGGGGGAACTCCTCTTCTGCCCCAGAAAACACTAAATGTTGGGATGCTGCTTCTACAATGGTCTTCAGAATGGCCCAATGCCAGATTCTTTTCTCACCCTGTTCACAGTCTCCTCTATTGTATCAGTCCATCTCTGCTGCTATAACAAAACACCAAAGACCATGTAACTAACTCATCAACAACAGAAATGTGCTTCTCACACTTCCAGGGACTGAAAAGTTCAAGTGCAAGGCCAATGCAATGTCTGACAAGAGCTTGTATCCTGCCTACTAGACACCACCTTCTTGCTGTGACTTCACACACTAGAAGAGGCGAGGGAGCTCTCTGGGGTCTTTATTATAAGGGCACTAATCTCATTACAAGGGCTCCATCCCTCTGACCTATTCACCTTCCAAAGACCCCTCCTCCTAATGGCATGACATTTGAGGGGGAGAAACACAAACATACAGCAGCCACTGTTGTCACTATTGTGAAGAGTGACAAGAATGCCACAAGATGCAATTTGAGTGCCATAGTACTAGCGGCAGCTCTTTGTGTTTCCTCTCCCCTCACCCCTTTCTCTGTCACTGCCTCTTGCCCTGTCTTTCTGTGAGTGATAATACAGTCCTGAAGCAGCAAAGTTGTGCATGGATGAAACTGTGGTTCCACAAAGAAACAAAATACACAGAGAGATGTGATTTGGAGCTGGCAAAATAGTTGATTTGGTTAGTGAGCTGCTCTGTCATGTGCATGATCCAGGTCAAGCCCAAGCCTAGCCACATAAAAGAAAGCTTTGGTGATGAATCTTTCTCCATCTGCTTCTCTGCCATCTCTGTCTCTATAAAAATAATAAGAAGCTCATATAGTGCAAAGTGCAAGGATCCATGAAAGGATCCCAGTTCAAGTCCCCGGCCCCCCACTTACAGGGGGGTCATTTCATAAGCAGTGAAACAGGTCTGTAGATGTTTCTCTCTCTCTCTCTCTCTCTCTGTCTCTCTCTCACTCACTCTCTCTCTCCCTCCCTCTCTCTCTCTCCCTCCCTCTCTCCCTCTCTCCTTTTCTCCCTCTCTCCCATTCTCTCTCCTCCCCTCTCAATTTCTTTCTGTCCAAGCCAATCTATAAAAAAGTGAAAAAAAATGGCTTTCAGGAGCAGTGGATTTGTAATGCTGGCACCGAGCCCCAGTTTTAATCCTGGAGGCAATAAATAAATAATAGATAAATATAAAACGTGACCATAGCATAGGACAGGACTTCTCCCTGATGTTAGGCAGGAAGTGCTGTGCTCATTCCCTGGCGGGGCATATGTTCTGCTCCAGCCTCAGCAGGAGGCTTCCTGTAGTTCAGTTAAAACTGGAGCCACCTGCAGTTTGCAGAGCCCTGCAAGTCAAGGGCTCAGTCCCCATGAGGCCATCCTTGCTTCAAGTGCTAGCTGTGCCTTGGGGATTCTTGGACCACCTGTGCTTCCAATTGACTAGCAAAAAAATAAATAAATAAAAATACCCTGGGTTTGAAAATATTGTTAGAATTGCTCATAGAACTCAGGAATGGAGTCTACCTATTCTTACAGCTTTGTGAGGAAATCAGGAGAGAGCTTAGGGGCAGGAGCTAGCCTACCCAGTAGAGTACATGTCTCAACTTGGGTTTGAACCCTGATATCACATGTCAACAACACAAAGGGAATATCCTTGGATAATAGATCAGTATTATGGTATCTCACTTTCTTTATCTGTCAATTCAGAAGGGTGAAACTGTATATACATGAGAACCCAGTGCTCCGCACCCCACTCCACCACACACACAGCATAATTGCAGTTTTGTTGTAAAAGACACTAAATGAAGTGACACACAAGACCAAATCTGAAGGGTCCCAAGCACAGAGCTTCTGTACTCTCTCCCTGTGGGATCAGAATATGTTACCCTCCTGACATGTCAATGTGTTCATCAGCCCGGTAGAGCCATGGCATCTAGAAAAGTGATGGGGATCACTGGCCATATAACTGATACAGGTCACTAGATTCCCTGCTGCCCAGGGGCTGGCTCCAGGTTCCATTCCTCTGGTCACAATGCTGGTCTTTCTGAAGACAATGTTCCACCCGAAAGTTCTCTCTTGAGTCATAATGAGCAGGATGGGAGAGGGGTGTGAATCAGCAACAACAAATCCTCCTTCTGTCCATTGGAGAGTTCCAGGAGTTTAGAAGCTCTGTACTAGAAACTCAAGGCAGCAACTAAGCAAATTCTTTGCTCAGAGCCAGACTAAAGCTCATCCAATAGAACTTGCATTTTTTTTTTTACAAATGAGATGTTGGCTTCAAACCCTAGCACTACATGGGGTACCACAGCACTAGGGGAAGTTTCTCTCTTTTTTTTAAATATTCATTTATTCCCTTTTGTTATACTTGTTTTATTGTTGTAGTTATTATTGTTGATGTTATTGATGTTTTTATTGTAGTTATTATTGTTGTTAGATAGGACAGAGAGAAATGGAGAGAGGAGGGGGAGACAGAGAGGGGGAGAGAAAGACACCTGCATAACTGCTTTACCACTTGTGAAGCAACTCCCCTGCAGCTGGGGAGCCGGGGGCTCAAACCGGGATCCTTACACCTGTCCTTGTGCTTTGTGCCACCTGTGCTTAACCTGCTGCACTACCGCCCAACTCCCTAGGGGAAGTTTCATGGATGGTGGAGCTGTGCTGTGGTGTCACTCCTCTGTGACTATTTTTCCTCTCCATCATTTTGAATAAAATGGGGGGGACACCAGGTGGCTCACCTGGTAGAACACACACACAACCATTACAAGGACCCAAGCTTGAGCTCCAAGGCACCATAAGAAAAATCCTTCAGAGGGGAAGCTTTACAGTAATAACAGCAGTGCTGCAATGTCTCTACTCTCTATGTCTGTCTGTCTGTCTGTCTCTCTCTCTTTCTATCTTTCTCTGTCTCCCACCTTCTATCTAGAGGGAAAAAAATAGCTGCCATGATGCAGTTGTACAGATACTTAGCCCCAGCAATAACCTTAGTGACAATTAATTAATTAATTAATATAAAGATTGGCATAGGAGCAGTGGAATTGCGCATTCATAAATCCAGGCATCGCCAAAGAAGTATCTGTTATGTGTGCTGCTTTTGCTGACACAAACATAGCTAGGCAGGTAAGCTACAAGACCCCTATCAGAAGTAGAAAACTGGCAATGTGAATAACCTTTGATTTTGTGTGTGTGTGTGTGTGATATTTGTGTGTTTTGTTCCTTTTTTTCTTTATTTGAAAATATATTTTCCCAATATCCTAATCTTCTTCTAGCGTTTGCCCTTCTTCCGTAGCCAGTCAACAGCGTCAGGTTGAGCCTGATGTAAAGTTTCGAGACCCCCTTTGAATCTGGAGAGGTGGCAGTCATTGACTATGTGGGTCATAGTCTGTCTGGAGCCGCAGGGGCAGTTCCGGTCATCTCTGGCTCCCCAGCGATGGAACATAGCGGCGCACTGGCCATGGCCTCTTCGATAGCGATTGAGGAGGGCCCAATCATAACATGCTAGGTCAAAGCCGGGTTGACGTTTGCAGGGGTCTGTGATGAGGTGTTTGTTCTTTACCTCAGCTGACTGCCAGCTCTGTTTCCAAGAGTCTGGAACAGAGAAGTTCAGTGTAGGCGTAGGGGACCAGATTGGATGACGAGACGTCAAGCGTTGGACAGTGTGGGCGAAGATATCCGCGTATATTGGCAGGTCTGGTCGAGCGTAGACGTGGGAAATAACCTAATACAAAATATCCTAATACAAATTTTAGTCAATGAGAAGAAAGAACAGAACTGAAGGCATCACACTCCCAGATCTCAAATTATATTATAAGGCCATTATAATCAAAACTGCTTGGTACTAGAGAATAAATAAACACAACTGACCAGTAGAATAAAATTGAGAGCCCAGAAGTAAGCCCCCACATCTATGGACATCTGATTTTTGACAAAGATGCCCAGGCTATTAAATGAGGAAAGCAGAGTCTCTTCAACAAATGGTGTTGGAAAAAATGGGTGGAAACAACAAATAAATGTTGTATCCCCAAAAGCTCAAACTAGTACCCCCAGACCCAACATCCTGACCACAAAAAAAAAAGATATCAAGTGGCCGAGTGGTAGCATACCTGGTTAAGCACACACACTACAGTGCACAAGGACCTGTGTTCAAGTCCCTGGTCCCCACCTGCAGGGGGAAAGCTTCATGAGGGCTGCAGGTGCCTCTCTGTCTTTCTCCCTCTCTACCTCCCTCTCCCCTTTCAATTTCTTGCTGTCTCTATCTAGTAAATAAAAAAGATATTCAAAAATATATCAACATAAACTATAAATATTATTTCAATGACATGATCAAACTACAGAGAAAACAATCTACTCATTTTGTATTCCCCACAACCTCTGCCTATTAAACTGCTTGCAACTTACCAGGTGCTCAGTGAAGCTTGTTCAGTTTCATTAGCTGGATAATCTGAATATTAAATATAATGTATCCAATCCAGAGAAACACAAGCATTGAATGAACATAGGTTGTGAGCCAAGTCTTGAGAAATCATGGTGAATAAAGCACTGTCCCTAGTCCTAAAGACCCTTCATGGACTGGAGATGACAAGTGTAAGTTTCTATTTTTCTATCTATCTTTCTTTCTCCCTTTTTTATTTGATAGGACAGAAAGAAATTGAGAAAGGAGGGAGTGATAGAGAGGGAAAGAAAAAGAAAGACACCAGCAACACTACTTCACCATTTGTGAAGCTTCACCCCTGCAGGTGGGCACTAGGGTAGGGAGAGAGGGGGAGGCTATTGAACCCAGGTCCATGTGCATGATAATGTGTGTGTACCTGCATGCTCAGCTGCCCTACCCCCTTATAAGATTCTATTTTATGATAAAATTTAAATTTCACGGTAGAAATGATGACAAAGTACTAACTGAAGCTTGGGTGTAATTACATTTGAGTAGCAGTGTGTGTGTTGTGGGAACCAAAGATTAGACTGCACATGATGGAGTTCACAGAAGAGACAATGGTATTTGAGCCATCCTCAAATGGCGAAGTTAGACATCAGCACACAAAGTTTCAACACATTAAAAAAAAACCCTGTGAGCGAAAAATGGGTGGAAATGACAAAGAACATATACAGAGGCAGATGAGGTTGTTTTATAAGGAGCTGGGTGGTAGACACATTGGCTATGTGTTTGTGCAATCCTTTAGAGATTTACGTACCCAAGAATGAAACTTAGATTATTTAGATGATTTTAATTAATTCAGCTAGGTTATGGGGCCATGTCAAGATGAAATACGTGCTATGACAAATGAATCTAAATGTTTTATAGATGTGTGAGAGGATGAGAGAAAAACCCCTAATTTGCAGCCTGGGCAGGGGGTGGCTCAGTGGATAAAACACTGGATTGTCAGGCATGAGGTCCCAAGTTCGATCCCTGGCATCACATATGCTAGAGTGATGTTTTGGCTTTCTCCTCCTCCTCTCCCTTCACTCTTTCTCTCTCTCTCATGAATAACTAAATTTTTTTAAGGGAAGCAGGAAGAGAAAAGGAAAAGAAGCAGCAATCCTAGAGCCAGGAGGTGGCATATGTGGCAGAGCACACACATTACCATGCATGAGGACCCAAGTTCAATGTCCTGGTCCTTCAGACAGGGGAGGAAGCTTCATGAGTGGGAGAGCAGTGCTGATGTATCTCTCTTTCTCTTTCCCTCTTTCATCTTCCCTCTCTCCCTCTAGTTCTCTCTCAGGAAAAAAAAGTGAGATAACCACTAGAAATGGTGGGGTTGTGCAGACACTACCCCAATAATGCTACTGCTGGAAAAAAAATAACATGATCTAATTTTGGAAAATATAAGGTTAAAGACAAATTGGGGCCTTTCTTTCTTTCTTTCTTTTTAAATTGTTTTATTATCTTTATTTATTGGATAGAGACTACCAGAAATCAAAAGGGAAGGGGATGATAGAGAGGGAGGAAGAGAGAGAGAGAGAGAGACCTGCAGCACTGTTTCCCCACTCTCAAAGCTTTACCCCTGCAGGCAGGGACCAGGAACTCAAACCCAGGTCCTTGCACATTGTAATACATGTGCACAACCAGGTGCACCACCACCTGGCCCCCAAGGCCTATATAAATATTAATATTCTCTCTCTCTCCCTCTCTCTCTCTATATATATAACATATTTATTTTATATCTATATATATACATACATACATATATATTGCTATTTCTTTTCTTTTTTTGTAACTTTTTTAAAAATTTACTTATAAAAAGGAAACACTGACAAAACCATAGGATAAAAGGGGCACAACTCCACACAATTCCCACCACCAGAACTCCATATCCCATCCCCTCCTTTGATAGCTCTCCTATTCTTTAACCCTCCAGGAGTATGGACTCAAGGTCATCGCAGAAGGTGGAAGGTCTGGCTTCTATAATTATTTCTCCGCTGAACATAGGTATTGACATGTTGGTCCATTCTCCCAGCCTGCCTCTCTCTTTCCCTAGTGGGGTGGGGTTCTGGGGAATTGGAGCTCCAGGACATATTGGTGGGGTTGTCTGTCTAGGGAAGTCTGGTTGGAATCCTGCTAGCACCTGGAACCTGGTGGCTGAAAAGAGAGTTAGCATATGGAGCCAAAAAAGTTGTTGACTAATCATGAACCTAAAGGCTGGTGTAGTACAGATGAAGAGTTGGGGAGGGGGTCTCCGTTTTGTAGGTAGCTTGTAGGAATATTTTAGTTATATTCCAAAGGGCCTGTGGCTATACTAGTTGTTTTGTTTTGTTTTGTTTTGTTTCCTGAGCCTGGAATCTGATATGCAGGTGGATCCAAGTTATTGTCTGGGGAGATGATGTCATGACTGGAAAAAGGCTCAGAAAGCTGGATTACTGCAATTCCTCTCCTGGGTATATATCCTAAGGAACCAAGTATACCCATCCAAAAAGATTTGTGTAAACCTATGTTCATCACATCACAATTTGTAATAGCCAAAACCTGGAAGCAACCCAGGTGTCCAACAACAGATGAGCGGCTGAGCAAGTTGTAGTCTATATACACAATGGAAGACTACTCCGCTATTAAAAAGAGGGATTTCACCATTTTCAGCCTATCTTGGATGGATCTTGAAAAATTCATGTTAAGTTAAATAAGTCAGAAACAAAAGGATGAATATGGGGTGATCTCACTCTCAGGCAGAAGTTGAGAAACAAGATCAGAAGAGAAAACACAAGTAGAACCTGAACTGGAATTGGCGTATTGCACCAAAGTAAGACTCTGGGGTGGGTGAGGGGAGGAGAGAATACAGGTTTAAAAAGGATGACAGAGGACCTAGTGAGGGTTGTGTTGTTATATGGAAAACTGGAAATGTTATGCATGTACAAATTATTGTATTTACTGTCAAATGTAAAACATTACTTCCCAATAAAGAAATTTTTTAAAAAATACCTAAAAAAAAGAAAGGAAGGAAGGAAGAAGGAAGGAAGAAAACTGGATCAGGGAAGAGAGTAGCTATATCTTACAGAACTACAGGTTAAAATTCTTAAACTGTCATACATATCTACTGGAACTGAACCTAAAAATACAAATATATGGATGAAATCAGGTTAATACAGATCAGCAAGGAGAGAAGGTTAGGATAAACCAGCATGCTGGACTGAGGAACGTTACTATGAGCACACATTCAGCTGAAGGTAGTTACCGACATAGATTCAGGAATGGTCTGGGTATGAGTCTGTCTGGTCATGAGTGAGTCAGCTGGGAGGGCCTAGAAGCAAAGACATCACCGCCGCAGTGAGCACACCCACTACCGCTATCTTGGATTCTAACACCAGCCTCTAATTAAAGGAATCAGGACTCTGGTGATGTGACTGACTGGAGGGTTGGGGCAGGGGAGCTATAAGATGAGCCTAGAACATTTTAGAGTTTGTTTGGAGGTCCTAGCAGGGGAGCACAGCTACTCCTATTTCCTCTACCAGACCAGCTGGCTAGTCTCTATTTGGGGAAAGCCGTCCATCCTGTAAGACGGAGTGCACAGCTTCGAAAGGGATGCACTTGGAGCAGTGAGGGAGGAAAGGAACACCTGCCTAGCCAGCCAGAACAGCTGAATCAACCCTGGCAATCAGTGGGGTGACAGATGTCGCAGCCAGATCATCCTCACATCCAAGCCTAGAACATCTTGTACTGTCAGCAAAAGTAAGGAAGCACTTAGAGAAAAGAAAAAAAAAGATAGTACATCAACAGAATGTGGAAGTCGGTATAGGAGAGTCTCAGTG
This sequence comes from Erinaceus europaeus, assembly GCF_950295315.1. Taxonomy (NCBI): domain Eukaryota; kingdom Metazoa; phylum Chordata; class Mammalia; order Eulipotyphla; family Erinaceidae; genus Erinaceus; species Erinaceus europaeus. The sequence continues at coordinate 30,552,149 of NC_080176.1, forward strand.
GGCAAAGCTGTAATGATTTGTGCAAGAAATTAGTGTCAGACTGAAAAGCACTTTATAGAATAAGTATAGAATATGGAATATAGAATATAGACTAACCAGGAGTCCACAATGATAAAAAAAATAATAATAATAAATGGGCAAGCAGTCCAGGAGGTGGCGCAGTGGATAACGTTTGGACCCTCAAGCATGAGGTCTCAAATTTGATCCCAAGATCACATATGCCAGAGTGATGCTCTGGTCCCCCCACCCCACCTCTCTCATTAATATTTATATATTTTAGTGTCCAGGAGGTAGCACAGTGGATAAATCATTAGACTCTCGAACATGAGGTCCTGAGTTCAATCTCTGGCAGCACATGTACCAGACTGATGCCTGGTTCTTTCTCTCTCTCTTCTCCTATATTTCTCATTAATAAATAAATTAAATATTTTGAAAGAATAGTAAAAAAATGGGGAGTATGGGCAGTGGTACACCTGGTTGAGCACACACATTACCATGAGCAAGGGCCCAAGTTCAAGCTCCTGGTCCCTATCTGGTAAAATGCAGATGTTATCATGTTCAAGGGCCTGGGTTCAAGCCCCCCAGTCCCCACATACAGGGGGGATGCCTTAAGAGTGGTAAAGCAGGGCTGCAGGTGTCTTATTGTCACCCTCTTTATCTTCCCCCCTTTCAATCTCTCTCTGTATCTATTTTAAAAAATTAAATAGAATGGAGCAAAAATGTTGAGCTGCAAACTATAGCACTTGGTGTTAATCAGATAGGCAAATAAGTTTGGTTTAAAAGAATCTGGAAAGTCAAAGATTTCTGAACATGTTTATATAAAATAACCAGAAAGATAATTATGCTGGTAGCCAAAGCTCACTGGAGGAGGTTGAGACTGTGGTCATGGGCTCAGTGCACCAAGTTGAATGGACTCATTACCATGTGCAAGAGCCGGGGTTCAAGTCCCCATTCCCTACTTCAAGCAGTGAAGTAGCACTGCAGGTGTCTCTCACCCTCTCTATCTCCTACCACCCTCTCAATTTCTCTCTATCCTATCAAATCAAAGGAAGAAAGAGAGGGAGGGAGGGAAGAAGGGAAGGAGGAAGGAAGGAAGGAAGGAAGGAAGGAAGGAAGGAAGGAAGGAAGGAAGGAAAGGAGGGAATGACAAAATTATCACTGCGAGCAATGGATTCCTCATGCAGCCACTGAGCCCCATGATAATCCTGGTGGCAAAATAATAATAATAATAATAGTTGTTTTAATAGCATCATCATGAGTGTGTTTTGAATCTACTGAGTATCGAGCACCTGTAATAGATCAAAGTATACATACAGCAAGCACAAGAACTAAGCCTGGAGCTCAGGAGATGCTAGTCTGGTCAGGAAGTACTGACAGTTCCCATTCACCAAGTACTGGCCCAGTTAGAAAGTCCTGAAAATGGTTGAGTCAAAACATTCTAAAATGGTAGCTTTCTCTCATTTCTATATTCAGTGTGAAACTATTTCAAACACAACATCCTTCTCTCAATACAACTCTTGTGTGAAAATGATTTTGTGACATGCAAGAAAAAGGCTTTTATCCAACTAATTAACTGCAACCTTGAAATGGGAATCTGACCCCTCCAAGAAGCAGTTGCAGGGTGGGGTCAAATGGGATATACCTACAGTGGCAAGGTCAGAATTCCCAAGTGAGCAGTGCTGTGGTCTTTCTTTTATGCTATTTTTTCCCTCTCAATCTTTCTCTCATTAAGATAAATAAAATAAAGTAAAATGTCATAAGCATGGAAAATCCATCATTCATGATACCATATCGTGTATTTGATAGTTGCTAAGAGTAGGTCTTAAGTCCTTATCACAAGAAACAACAAAAAGTTGAGGCCAGGCAGTAGCACACCTGGTACAGGTTCAAGCTTCCAGCCCCCACTTGCAGGGGAGATACTTCACAAGCAGCGAAGCAGTGCTGCAGGTGTCTCTCTCCCTCTCTATACCCCCATCCTCTCAGTTTCTCTCTGTCTCTACAAATAAATAAATAAAATATTCAAAAAATAAAAGCAGTCACTATATATGGAGACAGCTGATAAGTAGATGTGGTGGTGATTTCACACTTGACACAATCAAATCATTATTCTGTACACCAGAAACTAACAATGGTTTATGCTATATTTACGATAATAATAATTTCATTATATAAAAGAAATAATAAGCAGTACAAGTTCAAAGTCAAATTAGCATCATTGTCTCTGAGCATACTTCTTTTAAGAGACAGAAAGGCAGAGAGAGAGTGAAAAGGGACCACAGCACCAAAGCTTCCTTCACCACAATGAAGGTCAGCTTGAACCTGGGCTGTACACATGGCAAAGCAGTGCACTAACCAAGGGAGCTATTTTGCCAGTCCAGGTTTCTTTGTGTTATAACCTTATAATTACTCTTTTTTTCTTTTCTTTGTATATTTTTTTGCCCCCAGGGTTATTGCTGGGGCTCGGTGCCTGCACCACTGCTCCTGGGATCCATTTTTCCCTTTTTATTGCTCTTATTGTTGTTGTTGTTGCAACTGCTATCATTATTGTTGGATAGGACAGAGAGAAATCAAGAGAGGAGGGGAAAATACAGAGGAGGAGAGAAAGGTAAACACCTGTAGGTCTGCCTCACCACTTGTGAAGCGACACCACTGCAGGTGGGGAGCCGGGGGCCCGAATCACCATACCTGCAAAGGTCCTTGCACTATGTGCCATGTGCGCTTAACCCACTGCGCTACCGCCCAGCCCCCTATTTTTTTATTTTATTGCCACCAATGTTATCACTGGGGCTCAGTATCAACACTATGAATCCAAGGCTCCTGGTGGCCATTTTTCCATTTTTTTTTCTTTTCCTCTTTATTATATTTGATAGGACACAGAGAATTGAGATGGGAGGGGCGATAGAGAGGGACAGTGAAAGACACCTGCAGACCTGCTTTACCACTCATGAAGCTTCTTCCCCCCTACAGGTGGGGAACAGGGGCTCAAACATAGGTCCTTGTGCATGATAGTCTGTACGCTTAACCAGGCACACTACCACCTCACCCCCTAACCCTATACTTACTCTTAAATAATGGCAGAGCAAAGCTATGTGAGTTAGTGTAAAGAATCAGAAATAACAAGCAAACAGTGCTGATGATGAGTGGTGCATTCTAACAGGATAAGTGAGAACTGAACAACTGGATGAGAGATGAGGCCTGGTACATACTACATCCTCGAATAAATGTTAACTTGAGCATTAGAAGTGGAGGAATACTAGTAGCAATGTTTATCTACTTAGTTCCAAGTGAGTCGTAATTCTTCATTGTGCTACATATCTTGAATTATTGTAGACATGTCTTTCGTTACATAGGCACTCATCAATTTGCCAAGACTATGTAATAGTTTACAGTAAATGAGTAATAAAACATTGACTAGATTCATTTGATCACTGGTTTATGACTTTGGGGAAAAGGAGGATGGTTTAAAAGGAGGGGAATCATGTATTGGGCCAAAGTAAAGGACTCTAGGAAGCAGGACGGGGGGCTGCTCTTGGGTCCTGGTGCATGATGATGAGAGTGTTTACAGGAAACTAAGAAATTTTACACATGTACCAACAACTGTATCTAGTGAACCATTAATACCCCCAATAAAAAGTAAAATAAAAAGAAAAGAAGCATAAGTCAGTTGTGTCTTTTAATTTTAGCTGGCAGCTTGAAAACCTTATTTTGAGAAAGAATGTTAGTCTCACAGCCATAATTTCCCCCACCTTTGTAGGGAAAGAAAAACAGCTCTTGTATGACCTAGGACTCCAAAAAGAAAAAATGACATTTGGTGTGGCTGTCTGTCTAGGGAAGTCTGGTTGGCATCACAGTAGTATCTGGAACCTGGTGGCTGAAAAGAGAGTTAACATACAAAGCCAAACAAATTGTTAACCAATCATGGACCTAAAGGCTGTAATAGTGGGGGGGGGGGGGTCCTCCATTTTGTAGATAGCTAGTAGGCATATTTAGATAGCTACAGGCATATTTCAAAGGGCCTGTAGCTACACTAGTTTTTTTTTCTTTTCTCTGAGCCTGAAATCTGATATGCAGGTGGATCCAAGTTATTGTTGGGGAGGTGATGTCATGGCTGGAAAAGGTACAGAAAGCTGGATCTGGGAAAAGAGTAGCTCCCTAATATGGGAAAGGGATATAAATATTGTTGACTATAAACCCCATAGATTTCATTTGGTCTGGGGCCCATATTCAGCTTAGGAGCCTATGTGACCTCTGCATCCCTTTAGATCTGAGCTCACATTCTGTGGTCATGAGTAGAAACATTCCAAGCTGCCCCAATATTGATCCATCTTCCTCAGGTGTAGCATAGAGTATGTTATCCATCCTCCCTTTGAAGGATGGAATATTCTCTACCGTTGTTGATTCAAGTTGAGGGCAAGGTCTTATGTGGGACCCACAAAGAGGTCTATTGTGTTGTTCCTGATAGAGATGACCTATGACAATGGAGAGAGGGATTTATTTGAGGTCTAGGCTCATCATGTCTGTTGGGAAATCTCAGGACTCCCCGAATAGGGCACGGGCTAATGGGATGGCCTAATAGTGACTAAAGAGTCATCATTAAAGTGTGCCAGTCTCTTGCCCTTATTCAGCTTTTACATTCCTTGTGATTTATATGACTACAAATTAATAGGAGTGTGCATAAACACCATTTCCACCACCAAAAGACTGTGTCCCATCCCACCCCCCCACCCCACCCGCCACCCCCAGAAACTGAATATTCACCCTCACCCTCACCCCAAGGTTTTTACTTTGGTGCCCTACTCCAGATTTACTATTTTTTCTACAAATATATATATATATATATATTTGCCCATATTTTCATCTACACGTATTGCTACTTCCGAATGTTTTTCCTTTTTTCTTCTCTCTCTGGATCCTGATGGAGTTGGAGTTCAGAAACCTCTGGTCACCTTCCCCTAACATTTCTTCTCCTCTAGAGATATGGACTAGAATTCTTTCTGGGTTGCAGAAGGTGGGAGTTCTGACTTCTGTAACTGCTTCTCTACTGGACATGGACATTGGCAGATCAATTCATACCTCCAGCCTGTTTCTGTCTTTCCCTGATGGGGCATGGTTCTGGAGAGCTGAGGTTCCAGGACATATTGGTGAGGTCGTCTACCCAGGGAAGTCAGGATAGAATCACGATGCCATCTGCAACTTAGTGGCTGAAGCTGTAGTGCTTCTGCAGATGTCTCAGCTCTAGTTGGTGAGTTTTGATAAGTTTGATCATTATAGGTATTTGTTGTTTGAGGGAAGAATTTGCTCTATTCCCTGCTACTCCATGGCCATACCTCCCAGAAGTCCCCTTACTTTATTTTTATGTGGTGCCAGGGAATGAGCCCAGGGCCTGCCAAATGTGTAATACCACTGAGCTACCTCCCTTGCCAAATTTTTATTCTGTATCTTCAGAGGGGAGTAATGGAAGAAAGAGAGATAGAGAGAGAACCAAACTAACTTCCCACCACTCAAGAGAGTCAACCCTGGGCTTGAGGCACAGAGAGGAGTGTGCTCCAGTCATTGAACCACCTCCTGGGTACTCATACCTATTTCATTGTATGTTGCTGGCTAGGCGATGATTGAAGCCAGGAACCTTAAATATCACACACACAAAAAAAGTTTTCTCGTAAGTCTCCTGCACATTGTGGGCAATCTAAGAGCTGTTGATCATTTTGACCTGGAGATGAGTTCATTAGAACAGAGGTGAGGCAACAACAACAATGGGGAAAAGATGGCTGCCAGAAGCAGTGGATTCATAGTGCAGGCACTGAGCCCAAATAATAACCCTGGAGACAAAAAAAAAAACATATGTAAGGGTAGGGGTGGATAGCTTAGTGGTTATGCAAAGAGACTCGTGCTTGCACATCACACCATGTACACTTAACCCGCTGTGCTGCTGATCCCCCTTTCTTTCTATTCTATTGGATAGGACAGAGAAATTGAGATCTGGGCCCCAGGTCTGCTCACAGCTGCCAGGAGTCTGGAGGCAAGACTAGAGATATCACGCTTTCTAGTCTCAAACTATACTACAAAGCTACTAAATCAAAACTGCCTGGTAAAGCCCATGAATAAGCCCCCACACCTGTGGACAACTAATTTTTGACAAGGGGGGCCAAAAACATTCAATGGAGAGTCTCTTTAACAAGTGGTGTTGGAAAAATTGAATTGAAACATGCAAGTGAATGAAATTGAACCATTGTGTATCACTGCACAAAAGTCAACTGCAAGTGGATTAAAGACATGGACATTAGTCCAGAAGCCATCTAATACACAGAAGAAAAGAATGACAGAACACTTCACAATCAAAACTCCAGGTTCCATTCCCTGCACCACCATAAACCAGAATTGAGCAGCACTCTGGTTAAAAAAAAAAAAAAAAAAAACAGGTGAGTTCTAAATCTTGTCAATAAATTATTCTACACATTATCTTTTGTTTCAGATACTTGAAGATAAAACACAAAAAAGATCCAATAGTAGGGGGCTGGGCAGTGGCAAGCCCAGTTAAGTGCATAAGGACCTGGGTTTGAGCCCCTGATCACCACCTGCGGGGGGGGGGGCACTTCACAAGCAGTGAAACAGGTCTGCAGGTGCCTCTGTCTCTTTCTCTCTATATCTCCTGTACTCTCTCAACTTCTCTCTGTCACATCAAGTATAATATAATGGAAAAAATGGTCACTGGGAAAACAGATTTATAGTGCCAGGACCAAGCCCCAACCGTAACACTGGTAGCAAGAAAAAAAAAATTCACCCAGGAGCTGAGAAGTTGTAGTCACCTGACTTCATTACCTACAAAGTAGGGTTATAATGGCAATACCTTCCCTACACTTGTTCTAATGATTAAAAGAGATTGAATTTATTTATTTTCTTAGCATTGGACTTTCAAACATATAAAACATTCAGTTTTTAATTTTACATACATTTATTTATTGTTTATTTGTTAAACAGATATCAAAAAAAAGAGGGAGAAAGAGAGAGAAACCCACAACACTGGTTCACTGCTCATGCAGCTTTCCCCCTACAAGTGAGACTAGGGAATTGAACCTGGGAACATACACAGTCTTAATAATACTAATCCTCTTTGTAAAAAATTAGCAAATGCACTCAGAAATTTAGCCTCAGTAGTTGGAATAGAGGAGGAAAACTTTCTCCTCTATGCGCTAGGGTCTCTGGCTGAGCCTAATAATTAAATGGTCCTGAGTTTGATACCCAGCATTGCATATACCAAAGAGATGCTCTGGTTGTCTACCTTCTTACTCAAATAAATAACTAAATATTTTCAAAAAGAATTAAATGGGCAAGAGACTGATGAGTAGGAAGTGAGGCACATGTTTTATTCAGTAATTTGTGTATATATACATGAGTACATTCAAGAGAAAAGAGAAGGCCCAATAGAGAGAAATAAATTATGAAAACAAGACAAGACAAAAAGGTTTGGGATGGGGCAGATGACTGGAGAAAGCTAATTACAAATGTTAAAAGTTAGTTGGGAAAGTCTGCACAGTTTTCTCTTTGGCCTCAATTCCCCATCTCTGCTGATAAGTTCTCTTTCCTCCTGGTCTAGATAGGGCACATTTTGGGGGAGTTTTATCCCTGCTTTCAAGAAGGGGTAGGGGAGCAAAATAACCCAGTTGGATAGTGTGCTGCTTTTCCATGTGTGCAACTCAGGTTTGAGCCCACCCTCAGAACACTGAAAGAAGCTTTGGTGCTATGGTAGGGAAGAGGAGGGGGAGAGAGAGATGAGGGAGCTGGGAAGGTTAGGTGCTTTTCTTACATCTTCTGTTTTTCAAGTGCCTTTAACGTAAAATGATCAAAAAGAACTTTTGAGGCTCTATATTCTGGCACCTGACACCATCTTCACACACTTGGGGCACAAACCAAGTCAATGGCAACAAAATAGTAAGAACATCCTGGGAAGGCAGGAACTTGTATTCTACCCACTCTACCTTTCTTTGAGGTGCACTACAAAGTTTGTTTTGACTTTAGGACATTCTTCCACCATCCCTGGCATTCCCCCATCAAAGTGCTGTCCATGGTGCTCCCAAGGTGCCAGGGATTGAACCCAGGACCTGAAGCACAGAAAGGTGTGCTAAAGGCAGCTCTAACTAGCTGCCCTCAACTACTTTATTTTATGCTACATTGAGAAGATGGATTGAAACCAAGAACCTTAACAATTGCAAAGAACATTTTTCCTCAAATCCCTTTCTCTTGGCATGTTCACATAGTATTCACACTATTTAAGGACTGTATTCACACTATTCAAGGACTGCCTCTTGGGAGGGGCAGAAAGACTGTCAGAAGACAGGTTTTTCCACCTCCCACAAAAGCTCAAGGGAAGTGAATAAGGGGTTCGAAGGGGAAAGGAGTAACATCTCAGAATCTCCACAAAGCCAACTGATAAGATCCCCATAGGGTTAAAGATCCCCACTCTCAAAGATCAAATGACTCCAAGCTCCAACATGCACAGGCAGCACTGGATCTGAAACTGTGAGGGAGAAGACAAGAGGCCCAAGAAAAGAGTAACCTGGAACTCAGCCCACCCCCAGCATAAAGGTGGAGTCAGGGGGAGGGGAAAGATACTATATCACAGAGGAATAGGGCTCTGTTCTGGCTCCTACGCTATTTAATATTTACATCAATGACCTCCCAGAAACTTCTTCAAGGAAGTTCATCTACGCCAATGACATCTGCTGTGCAACTCAGGCATCCAAGTTCGACATCCTCGAGGAAACACTCACGAAAGACATGTCTCTGATACCTGATTACTGTAAAAAATGGCGACTAATCCCTAGCACTGCAAAAATGGTATCATCTGTTTTCCATCTACACCATGCCTCGGCCTCGCGTGAGCTTAATGTGCAGCTTGGCGACACGAGAATCCGGCATGAAGCCCAGCCAGTCTATCTTGGCGTTACTCTCGATCGCACTCTGTCATTTCACAAACATCTCATAAAAACTGCAGCAAAGGTGGGCGCGAGAAATAACATCATTGCAAGACTGGCCAGCTCCTCATGGGGCGCAAGCGCTTCCACACTACGATCATCATCTCTGGCATTATGCTATTCCACTGCAGAATACTGTGCCCCAGTATGGTTCCGTAGCCCCCATGTCCACTTGGTCGATTCCAAATTATATTCCTCCATGAGGATAATTTCTGGAACCATCCGTTCCACCCCGGTTCCATGGCTGCCAGTTCTTAGCAACATCACCCCGCCAGATATTCGTCGGGATGCGGCATCATCTAAGATCATTTCCCACGTCTACGCTCGACTGGACCTGCCAATATACGCGGATATCTTCGCCCACCCTGTTCAACGCTTGACATCTCGTCACCCAATCTGGTCCCCTACGCCTACACTGAACTTCTCTGTTCCAGTCTCTTGGAAACAGAGCTGGCAGTCAGCTGAGGTAAAGAACAAACACCTCATCACAGACCCCTGCAAGCGTCAACCTGGCTTTGACCTAGCACGTTATGACTGGGCTCTCCTCAATCGCTATCGAAGAGGCCATGGCCAGTGCGCCGCTATGTTCCATCGCTGGGGAGCCAGAGACGACCCGAACTGCCCCTGCGGCTACAGACAGACTATGACCCACATAGTCAACAACTGCCACCTCTCCAGATTCAAAGGAGGTCTCGAAACTTTACATCAGGCTCAACCTGATGCTGTTGACTGGCTACGGAAGAAGGGCAAACGCTAGAAGAAGAAGAACAGAGGACTAAACATTGTAATGCATAGATTCCATGCAGGGGTTTTCTCACACCATATTTTTTATCTGGTTACAAAAAGTAAAACATATTCATTACACTAGACTTGAAAAACACACAAGCTAGAAGAAGACAGTAAATCACTTGTAAGATCAATACTAAACAACCCATTTAACAATCTGATGCATTGCTCTGTTGCATTTTGTGCAAATGCACAAGTAAAAAAGTGACATTTTCCTGTTTGGAGGGTGTTTTGTTGTTGTTTTGGTTCGGTTTAGTTTTTGTAAGCTGTTTTCTGGGTAATATTTTGACTACCTTTATGCAAAGTGTGTGTCTTCCCCTCCAGCCATAACTCTTTTAAGGTCCTTCCCTTCATATTTGGGTCTCCATTTGTGACATCTCCAAATCTGGGATGTCACAGTGGTTTGGGGCATTTTACTACCATACATGATGCTTTTTGTGCAGACATATTTAGTCCAATCATGATTATCTTCCCAGAACAAATGCCTAGCTGCAACTGCTCAGCCAAATTACATGCTTATTTTTAAGGCTCTTAATGAAGACTGCCCAAAATGACCTTCCCAAAGGACATGTTGACTCACACTCCCACTGGCAACACAGGAGAATGCTCTCTACAAAACTGAGGTATGAAAAGCAGCTCAGCGACTGCCTGTTCAAGCCATTTGACAGGCAAAATTTTGACAGGACAAGAGCAAGTTTATCCTAGCCTCACTACAGGGCTTGCTCTACTGACAAGGATCTTCTCCCTACTCCTTCCACCCGTGGGTTCAAGAGACCTGCCCTGCCTCAATCATTGGTTTATCCAGAGAACAAGATCTTTCCCTCTCTAGCCCTGGATCCTGTAGAGGTAATCCACTGGCCAGATTTTATCTAGCTTTGTAAATTCTTATCTTTTTAAAAACAAGAATGCTGACTCATGGGAACAATCCTTTGAAAGTAAAAGATCTATTAACATATAAAAAGACAGCTCACCTGGACAAATCACAAAGCAGCTCAGATAATCTGTCCTCCTGGAGCCCTACTTAACACTAGAAAGAAGTTACTTCTAAAATCCCAACAGGTTTTGACCTATTTAGGCTCCTAGAGTGATAAGAAAGGCTCATTGATCCAAATAAACCAAAAAAGCCCAGGATCACAGTATAGAAAGATTGAAAACTACTGATCAAGTCAGTACTTATTGGAGTTCAGGATCAATTCAGTCCCAGTCTGATGGAGAAAAGTTCATTTCTTTTAGAAAACCATGATTAATTTTAGGATAAAAAACATGACTCAAGTGAGTTATGAGTTACTGAAGGTAGGAAGCACATTTAATAGAACATGACTTTTACTCAGACACGTAATTCACTATGTAGCTCAGTAAAGTTAAGTGTGGCAAAAATGCCAGAAACAGCTTTGCAATTGGAATATGCAATTTAAAATAAGTAAAGATTACTCCCAGGTAGTTTATTGCCTTAACTACACTGAGGCATGTCCCTGTAGCAGACAGCATAATGACTCTCATTTCATTTTTGGTGTGTGCCAAATATCTTCAGTTAGTTTTGCTTTATTGGCTTCATGCAATTTATTGCAGCACTAGAATGCAATTGTAATGCAACTAGTATTTTAGTTTTATCTTCCACTGGTAATTTTTCTTCTTTATGGTGACTAGATTGTCTGCATTAATACAAGCCATAGAAATTACACAGTGTGCAACCTTGTTTTCGGCAATCCCATCACTCACAGAGAGTAGACCCTTAACAGCCAAACTCCCCTAGCATGGTGATTCCTCCCTCCCCCCTGAAAAATAGGTGAAATCTTCTCTGATATCTGGTTGTAAATATTCTTCTGAGAACCCCTGAATGGAGACTCACTGCCAAGTGTGGTAGCATTGAGGAGAAGACTAGAACGCTTCTGGTAGTATTTGCAGACATGTTTATTTAGTCTAGCTTGTGTTTATTGATTTAACCGGCTTCTATCACACCACTGAACTCAGCTAAGAAATAAATTATTTAACTATTCCCAGAGTCCAGAGAGTTGTTGGGTGATGTGCTAGATATGATACTAGTTATAGTTAAGCCAGATCTATAATAGCTTATGGACATTCTTCTATGAAAAGAAGAGAGAGAATTGGTCTACCAGTGCAGAGAACTCCTTAGCCCAAGCATGTCTTCAGAACTGTACCAAAAGGAACCAAGGTAAATCAAACTCATGCTCACTGGAAAAAAATAATTCTCAGATCACATCCTTGCATCCTGCCCAAATTGTTCTATGAATAACTAATTCCATAGGCTACAGCATATATCTTTAAGATATCTATTACAATTCAGGTTTCTAGAGAGAAGTGTATTTAGAGAACTATCAGAGCCAAGCAGTGGCGCACACCCAGTTGGGTGCACACATTACCACATACAAGGACCCAGTTTCAAATTCTCAGTCCACTCTTGCAGGGGGAAGTTTCACAAGAGTGAAGCAGTATTGCAGGTGTCTCTCTTTCTCTGTCCCTCCCTACCACCCCTCTCAGTATTATTAAATGAAAGAAATAATTAAAAATAAAAATTTTAAAATAACCAGTTTCAGTCAGTATTTATTACTAAAATGAATTTATGTAGCCAATATACAAACATAGCAAAATCAAAATGAAACAACAGCTGGCATGGCTATATTTTGATAGAGTGAAAAGTCCAAAATGTGTGTTCTTCACAACAATCTTGGGCAAGACAGTCCAAAAGGAACAGAGGAAATAGTTCAGAATAATAAGCACCACAGCATATGATGTAGTTTGACCAATGGGAGGCGAGCACACAGAAGAACTTGAGAGAATAAATCTGCAGGCAAAGTTACAGAAAGGAATAAAGTGTATTAGAATTGAGCCAAGTGCGGCAAAGTAAGCAAACAATAAGGGAGAAAACTGACTATGAACTGAGTTCTGGGAAGGGTCTGTATTTATGCTTATAATTTTCAGTTCTACATTCTTTTGCATAAGAAACCACTTCTTCCGCTTTATCTTATACATAGAGAGAGGGTTCTTTCAATCAAACTCTTCATCAGGGCCTGTCCACAGCCTTAAGTAGAGATGGGAAATTCTCTATCAGAGCTCTTAATCAAGGAGGCCAGAAGTTTCATTATTGGGGTCTGGGGATACACTAGCTCTTATGACTGGTAACCAGCCCTGTGACTGCATTTTTCCCCAGCTTTGCTGATTATGCCACCAGCCTGACAAAAGCCAGATTTATGAATTTACACTACAGCAGGACATGACTGTCAGGAGACGAGAGGCAGATGCAAAAAGGAGAAATGAAAAAGCTTCATTAAAAAATGCATTGTATTGGGGCCAGGCGGTGGTGCACCTGGTTAAGCACACACATCACAGTGTGCAAGGACCCGGGTTCGAGCCCCTGGTCCCCACCTGTAGGAGGAAAGCTTCACAGATGGTGAAGCAGGGCTGCAGGTGTCTCTCTGTCTCTCTCCCTCTCTCTACCTCCCCCTCCCCTCTCAATTTCTCTCTCTGTCCCTATACAATAATAAATAAAACAAAAAAAAAGAGGAAGAATACTTTTTAAAATGCATTGTATTAAACATTAATAACAATTGTTGGTGAGTATATGAGACATTGAAATCTTCATGAGCAGCAGTTAGGCTTATATAATGGTGCAACCACTGTGGAAAATATTCTACCATTTCTGCAGTAGGACTCACAAATTCCACTCCTAATACCACATTTGAAAAGACTGAAAACACCCTCCCACACATGAAAGTTCCTAACAGTGATATTATTATAAAAGGGAAACAACTCAAATATTCACCAACTAAAGAATCAACAAAAACGGATACATCCATACAATGGAACGTTATTTAGCATTAAAAATAAATGACTGGGGGGTGGATGGTGATGAACCAGGTTGAGTAGACACTGTGTTCAAGGACCCAGGTTCAAGCCTGTGCTCCTCACCTAAAGAGGGGAAGTTTCACAAGTGGTGAAGCAGGTGTTTCTTTCTCTCTCTCCTCCTTCCTTCTCAATTTGTCTCTATCCAAAGTAAATAAATAAAATTTAAAAAGAAAAGAAATGACTGTTATGCTGATACACACTGTGGGTATGAACCTTGAGGTCATACTAAGTCAGGTACAAAAGATCACATATTGTATGATTTCATTTACATAAAGACTAGGAAAATTTGTAGAGACAATAAGATTAGTTATTACCCAGAACTAGGGATCAAGGGAGTTAGGGGTGACTGTTAATGAATATGAAGTTTCTTGAGAGGGAGTAGAAGTATTATAAGTTTATATGAGATTGGATAAGTTAGACAGCACTTCAAATACTATAAAGGGTTGAAATGTACCCTTTATTTACCTACTTATTTATTTTAGAGAGAGGGAGAGAGAAAGTGGAAAGAAACCTCAGCACTGCTCCACCATCTATGAAGTCCTCCAAGTGTTGTCTGTACCTGGTACTCCCATGTGGTACTGAGGTTTGAGGGCAGAGGACCCCACTCATGGCAAGCCCCTTATTCTACCAGGTGATTTAACCCCTAAATTACATATACATTAAATGGCATATTCTATTTGAACCCCTGAATTACAAATACATTAAGTGACATATTCTATTTCAATAAAACTGTTAAAATTTAATCATTCCAGAATTGACCCAAGTTCCTCACCCAGTCCTATTAACTGTATTTCCAATTAACTTCTAGCAAATTTCTTTTGAAAAACCCTAGAAATGGATAGACCAAAATTTTAAAATGTAAAGACTGTGAAGTCAAAAAGAAAAGAGAACTGGAGTTGAGGGACCCAGAATAGCTCACTTGGTAGAGCACACTCTTTACCATGCATGAGAGCACCATATTCCAGAGGAGGAAGCACCATACACAGCACTAGGAGAAGCTTCATTAACAGCAGAGTAGTTCTATGATGCCTTCTCTCTCTCTCTCTCTCTCTCTCTCTCAAGTTAAAAAGGACTAAAAGATTCTGCTGGGAATGGTGCGTGAGGTCTAGACATCCCAGGAAAATAGAGCTGAGTCAGTTGACTTCCTAAACATGACTGTTCTTGTCCTGACCAAGAGCAAGTACTATTCACCTGACCTGCCTATGAGTAAACACCAATGTTTTCAAAATAAGCCCTAGATTTTTGTTTTTCATAAATAACAGCCTATGTTCCAGATAACTGTTTTTAATGCTCCATGATATCACTCATTAAAATCAAGCTAAACATATTCCTGGTTGTCATTCAACATATCTGAGCTATCAGGAGAATTGTCACCTGATCTCTTCTTCTTCTTTTTTTTTTATTTTTTTATCACCAGGGTTATTGCTGGAGCTCAGTACCAGCACTGTGAATGCACTATGCCCAGCAACAATTTTTTACCTTTTTTCCCCCTTTTGATAGAGAGAAATTGAGATGAAAGGAGGAGATAGAGAGACACTTGCAACACTGCTTGTTCCTGGAGCTCCCCCCCCCACACACACACACACACCCTGCAGGTTGGAACCAGGGGCTTGAATATGGACCCTTTAGAATAGTAATGTGTTTACTCAACCAAGTGCACCACTGCCCAGCCACAATCTCTTCATTTTGAATGCATGGAAGGAAGAAAAGAAACTTGATGAAATCAAGGAATTGACATCACTATTGGAATGCCTAGAGAGCTACAAAGAACTTCTTCAAATTCAAAGTAGCTCATAAGCAATCACATTTGCACCAAATTTGCTTTTAATGGAACTTGGATTTAGCCTTAGTAGCACAGCTGCCCGTAACAAGACTTCTGTTAGGAACTGTAGAGAAACAAATAATGACTGACAGCTAACAGTGTTGGTCTTTTAAAGCTGATAGTTCAAAGATGCCCATTCTAGAATTCTCTACATTTGTGTACAGGCAACAACTCCACAACATATATCATTATCTTTAAGACAAAGTATAGAGGTTCTACCACAATCCTTCCTGAAACTCCTATATGGAATTACTCTTCAGATTATAGATCCCCTCCATTCAAAGACAGTTTAACCCATTTTCAAAAAAAAGAGTTTTCTATTACACATCAAAGAGTACAGATGCATTACCTGGCTGAACTTATTCTCAGAATTCCATATTGCCTCTCTTATGAGCAAGCCTCTCAACCAAGCCTTTTACATGAGAAAAAAGAGGTTTTAAGTACAATTTTATCCTTAAGTACAGCTCTAATCTGTGCTCTTCTTTTTGTGTATGATAAATCTTCTTGAGTTAGTTATGAACAATGTAAGACTTCATAACACATCCATTAGTCTATCATCAGCCTTGGATTTTGTGGACAGGGACTGTCTTCACACTAAACTTGATAGATTTTGGCAAAACTCCCAGATGATTAACATTGCCTAAAACCTGTATCATAGTACCATTGCCAGAATCAGAAAGGTGAGAAATTATCTTAGGCCAGAAAAAAAAAGATAATAATACTCCATATTTAAGCAGAATGAAACAGTACTTTCTTTTTAAAATTTTTTTTATATTTATTTATTTTCCCTTTTTGTTGCCCTTGTTATTTTTCATTGTTGTTGTTGTCATTATTGTTATATAGGACAGAAAGAAATGGAGAGAGGAGGGGTAGAGAGGAGGAGAGAAAGATAGACACTTGCAGATCTGCTTCACTGCCAGTGAAGTGACTCCCCTATAGGTGGGGAGCCAGGGGCTCAAACCGAGATCCTTACACCGGTCCTTACGCTTTGAAACAGTGTAAGGACCAGTGTTACTTTCTTAACACTACTTCACTTAAACTTGTACATATGAGACCATTTGATTTCTATTTCAGATGCACGGAAAACCTCTTCAGGCTGTAAAAACAAATATGGCTGCCTTCCAAATCACACAGGATTGTGTGGCCCAGAGAAACCAGATTCTGCAGGGAAAAGACTTGTGGGAAGTATAGCAGCAACTTAGTTTGGGTTACACAGAGCAAAACCTCCACAGCATATAAACCCTGTAGTGTTTATCATCATCACTGGCCTCATACTATTTAAGCATTACAGCTACTGAATAAGCAAAACTTCAGGCTCCATCTGACCCCACAGCACTGTCCTCTTTAGGAGAGTTGAGTATGGTGTTACTTGTGGCCAGGAGGTATCATCTCATTTAGCATGGACAGCCACAGTTAAGTCCCAAGACCATATGAAATTATGCTTTCTAAACTATTCTAGCCTGAATTTGCACTGAAAGGCAGACTCTGAGGCAGGTTCTAATCGTATGTGGTCAACTAATTTGGAAGGCAATTCCAGAGATAATGGTGGGGAAGAGGAGAGGAGTCACCATCACCATAAAGGTAAACCCTTGAGTCCCCCACCAGTGTAGGAAACTGAGACTTGATACAGGAGGCTGAGAAGTCTTGTGAAACATACCTATAAATCATCCATGGCAGTGGCCAAGAAGGTGTCACAGTGGAAAGAGCATTTGACCTGACAGTATGAGGTCCTGAGTTTGATCCCTGGCATAGTATATGCCAGAGAGTCTCTCTCTTCCTTGTGAGTTAATAAATAAACAATTTTTTTCTTTAAAAAAATATTGTTTTTAGGGCAAGGGTAGATAGCATAATGGTTATGCAAAGTGACTCTTATGCCTGAGGCTCCAAAGTCCCAGGTTCAATCCCCTGCACCACCATAAGCCAGAGCCAAGCATTGCTCTATTAATAAAAAAATTAAAATTAAAAAAAATATTGTGTTTATTTTTATTTTGACAGTAGAGAGATTAGTCAAGATGTTAGAGCACAGAACCTGCAAATCCAAGACCTCAAAGGTCATACGTTCAAATCCAGCACTACTATATGCCAGAGGTGATTGATGTTCTGTGCTCTGGTGCCTCTTTCTCTCTCTTTCTCTCCCATTCTCTCTCTCCTTCTCACACACACACACACACATACATGCACAGTAAATAATCAAATATTTACAAAAAGATGGGCCAGAAAGTGGATCACCCAGCAGAGTGCACATATGATTATGCATAAGACAAGGGTTTGAGCCCCTAGCTATCACATAGGAGCACCTGCAAGGGGAAGCTTCATGAGCAATGGAGTGGTGCTGCAGTGTATCTTCCTTTTCTCTCCATCTTTTGTTTCAAGCCTATCTGTCTCTCCTCCTCTATCTAAAAGGGGAAAAAGTGGCCACCAGAAGTGGTGGGGTCACTGTGCAGCCCCAGCAATAATCTTGGTGGGCAAAAAGAAGAGCGGGGAGTAGGGAGAGGATGAGGTAAAGAAAGAAGAGGGAAGAGGTAGAGAAAGAGAAGGAGGTGGTAGAAAAAGTTGAGAAGGAGAATGAAGAGGAAGAAGAGGAAAAAGAAACACCAGAAGTCTCAAACCTCTCTGGTTAAAGCCGACCAGGTGAAAGACAAAGATGTGATGAGCATCAGGTCAACTTCACTAGCATTCACCTTGGCCCCTGAGGTTGATGGCACATGGGGGATTGGTATTGGTCTCTATGTGGCCCTGCAAAGGGGCTCCCGGGACAGCTATGGCCCCTGCTCTTCTAAATTATACTGAACACACCTGCAACCTGACTCCAGGTGAAAGCCACCCAAGTAACTAGGAGTCATAATGATAAGGGCAGTGTGAAATTGCTAAGTGACCCAGCTACAAGCACTTTAATGACTAAGAACTAAGGGTAAGATGGGCAAGGTAGAAACAGCAATACTTCTGCTAGGAAGCCGGGGCTGAGAGCTGGTTCTGCAGATGAGCTCAGAAGAATAGAGAACAAATACTGCCACAGTGAATTTTCATGATATTTTATTTTTATCATTAATACTGCCACCAGGGTTATCACTGGGGCTTAATGACTACATGATGAATTCACTATTCCTAGTGGACATTTTCCCCTCCCCCTTCATTTTATTTTATAGAACAAATAAAAAATGAGAAGGGTAGAGAAAGTAGAGAGGGAGAGAGAAGGAGAGTGACCAGCAGACCAGCTTCACCCTGCAAATGGGAAGGAGGGGCTGGAATCTGTGTCTTCATGCATAGTAATGTGTGTGCTCAACTGTATGTGCCACTACCAGCCCCCTACTTTATTCTGAGAGAGAGAGAGAGAGAGAGAGATGAGAACTCTGCTTAGCTCAGCTCTGGCTTATGGTGCTGCTAAGGATTGAGCCTGGGACCTCAGAGCCTCAGGCATGAAAGTTTGCAGAACCATTTTGCTATCCCCATGCCCCAGAACTCTTCCTTGAGAAATCCCCATTTTCTATTAGGGCCCAGAAAAACAGCTGGGGCAGGGAAAGAGGATGCTGAGTATGGGCTACTTTTTGAAAGCTGACCTCTCATAGCCCACCCAGAGAAAGAGATCCCCTCCCCCTATCACAGCCCCCTTATCAAGGTCCCCAATAGGACCTGAGCTCCTCCAAGGCATGTAATCCTTATCACTGCAGCAGAGAGGCTATCAAAATTGCCAAGATCACATGGTTGTTAAGATGAAGGGCTGGCTGTTCCAGGGTGGGTTTATCAAGGTTTAGCAGGAAGCAAGGTGTGTTGCTCCAAACTGCATTTAAAAAGTGCATTGATTTGTAGCTAATACTGAGTTGTCACAGTTTCATGAGTAACAGCTTGTGGTTTGCAGAATCAAAGCCTTTTCTGGAATCAATAAGAGCAGATTCACTGGGGTGGCCTGAGCCTCTGCAGAGAGGGGAGAAGCCAAGAAAGACACCCAGGGAAAGAGAAGAAATAAATCATCTACCGAGTGGTCTATTAAAAAGGGAAAAAGGCATTGGCCTTCCCCAAACAGCAGAAACGAAGCCTCTCTAAAATTCAAAGTGACTTGTAGAGAGGTCATTGTTATGAGGGAGAAAAGACTAGATTCCATGTGCATATAAATGTGTAATAAATTGACTAAGGAGGAAAAAACCAAACAGAACAACTGGGGGTTGAGAGGGGAAGTCCATGGTTCTCTCTCTCTCTCTCTCTCTCTCAATACAGAGAGTAAGAGACCACATTTTCCTTCAATGCAGTGGGGGCTGAGCTCAAACTTGGGTCTTGCACACACCCACCTATACATATGTGATTTCACTGCCCTCAGACCACTCCGGCATTCAGAGAGAAGGGGAGGTACCACAGCACCAGAGCTTCCTCTGATACCACAACACCTTGGACATGGTGTCTGGGCTCAAACCTGGGCCACACATAGTGAGGCATTTGTCCTACTGGGGAATCAATCTCTCTCTGTCTTTGGAAATTTCTTTTCTTTTTTCCACTAGGGTTATCACTGAGGCTGTACATCTGTATGTTTCTACCACTCTTGGAAGACTCCTTTTTTTTAAGATAGAAGGTGAGAGGCAGACACAGGTAGGATACTGGGCAGGGCACATGCTATGTTCAAGGCCCAGGTTTGAGCCTCAGCAGCACATAAGTGGTGTTACTCCATTGAGGAAGGCTCCTGAACTATGGAGTCTCTTCCTCTCTATGTATCTCTCTGTCTGTCTCTGTCTCTCTCTCTCAGACATGGGGAAATTTTTTTTCTGCCGAAGGACAGAAAAATGAACATCTTAAAAACGAGAATTTCTGGGGGTCAGGCGGTGGCGCAGTGGGTTAAGCGCATGTGGCGCAAAGCGCAGGGACCGGCGTAAGGATCCCGGTTCGAGCCCCCGGCTCCCCACCTGCAGGGGAGTCGCTTCACAGGCGGTGAAGCAGGTCTGCAGGTGTCTATCTTTCTCTCCCCTTTTCTATCTTCCCCTCCTCTCTCCATTTCTCTCTGTCCTATCCAACAACGAATTGCATCAACAAGGGCAATAATAATAACCACAATGAAGCTACAACAAGGGCAACAAAAGGGGGAAAAAAAAATGGCCTCCAGGAGCGGTGGATTCATGGTGCAGGCACCGAGCCCAGCAATAACCCTGGAGGAGGAAAAAATTAGAATTTCGAGGACCCCAGACTAAATTGATGGGGTTTACAGTAAACAATATTTATACACATTTCCCATATACGGGAGCTACTCTCTTCCCTGATTCAGCTTTCTAGTCCTTTTCCAACTATGATTCCATCTTCCCAGACAATAACTTGGGTCCACCTGCATACTAGATGTCAGTCATTGGCCCCTTGGAATAGACCTAAAATAGACCTACTAGCTTTTTTCCAAAATGGGGACCCCCCCAAAAATCTTCATCTGCAATATTCTTGCCTTTAGTTTCATGATTAGTCAACAATTTGTTCTGCTTTATATGTTAACTCTTTCTTCAGCCACTAGGTTCCAGATGCTACCATGATGCCAACCAGAATTTCCTGGGCAGAAGACCCCACCAATGTGTCCTGGAGCCCCACCTCTCCAAGCCCTTGCCCCACTAGGGAAAGAGAGAGACAGGCCGGGAGTATGGACTTGCCAACACCCATGTTTAGCAGAAAAGCAATTACAGAAACCAGACCTTCCACCTTCTTCACCCCATAATCCTTCCCTCTTTTTAACTTTTTTTTCCCACCAGAGTTATCACTGGGGCTTGGTGCCTGCACAATGAATCCACCACTTCAGGTGGCCATTTTTACCTTTTTTTCT
Organism: Erinaceus europaeus; assembly: GCF_950295315.1. Taxonomy (NCBI): domain Eukaryota; kingdom Metazoa; phylum Chordata; class Mammalia; order Eulipotyphla; family Erinaceidae; genus Erinaceus; species Erinaceus europaeus. The sequence goes on from NC_080176.1 coordinate 30,573,375, forward strand.
TCTATTTTTATTTGACAGGACACAGAGAAATTGAGAAGGGTGGGAGCTAGAGAGGAAGAGAGAAAGACACCTCTGCTCTATCAAATAAAATAATGGTGGAGGGTGGGTAGAAATAAGCTATCAGGAGCAGTGGATTTACTGTATAGGTACAGTTATCCCCAGGGATAACCTGGGAAGCAAATTAATTCATTAAAGTAAGATAAAGCCAAAAAAAATGACCCAGAATGATGAAATAGCTCATGTCTGAGGCCCAGACTCCACACACACAAAAGAAACCAAGCAAGTCAGAAATGCAAGTCTGATGGTCTGAGTAGAGGCTTACTTGGGGGCAGGGACTGGGAGAATTATGGTCACACAGGTTTGTGTCCTCCTTGGAACAGGCCCAAAGGCAGGATGAGATGCTCAGGAAACTTGTTTGGGGGAGAGGCCTGTGAGGATTTTGGGGGGAAAGTGGGGTTGGGCAGTGGTGCACCCAGTTAAGCACACATAGTACCAAGCACAAGGAACCACACAAGTATCTGGGTTTGAGCCCACGGTTCCCCACCTGCAGGGAGGACACTTCACAAGCAGTGAAGCAGGCCTGCAGGTGTCTTTCTCTCTTCCTCTCTATCTCCCCTCTTCTCTCAATTTCTCTCTGTCCTATCCAATAAAATGGGGGGAAATGGCCTTCAGGACAGTGGATTCCTAGTGCCAGCACCAAGCCCCAGCAAATATCCCTGGAAGCAAAAAAAAAAAAAAAGTAGAAGATTGAACCAGAAGAGTTTCACATGGCAGTACACATCCAAGAAAGAAGGAAGCCAAAGCATCAGGACTTCTCATGCCAAAACCACCAAGGAAACGGTCCAGCCATGCAGAGTCATTTACTGGGAACAGCATGGCTTTTGCAGTGAAGGGGGGTGACCACAAGGTCAGCAGCTGGGTCAGTAGCTGGGCCACCAGGCCATTAGGTTTCCCACAATCAGAATCTGAGCTGTGGATTTTCGAACCATCACAGCAGTCACGAATGTGAGAGAACTCATCTCCTCCCACCTTCCCGGAACTGGTTCCAACCTGTCCACCTGACTCTAAATATGGTTTAGGGAGTTGCATCTTTAGAAAATCTTCTTTCAATCTCACATTGTCCTGTGTGATTAATTCTCTCTGGTCCCCATACATGTCTGTTTCCACAAAGAGCTGTCCACTAAAGGTGGACTGAGGGTGTCTCTCTGTCTCTTCTCCTCTCTATCTCTCCCTCCCCTCTCAATTTCTCTCTGTATCTATCCAATAATAAATCAATAAAATTTTTTCTTTTTTTAAATTTATTTTATTGATTCCCTTTTGTTGCCCTTGTTGTTTCATTGTTGTAGTTATTGATGTCATCATTGTTGGATAGGACAGAGAGAAATGGAGAGAGGAGGGGAAGACAGAGGGGGGAGAGAAAGACAGACACCTGCAGATCTGCTTCACCGCCTGTGAAGCGACTCCCCTGCAGGTGGGGAGCTGGGGCTCGAACCGGGAACCTTACGACGGTCCTTGCGCTTTGCGCCACCTGCGCTTAACCCGCTGCGCTACAGCCCAACTCCCAATAAATCAATAAAAATTTTAAAAAGAAAGAGAAAGGAAGGAAGGAAGATAGAGAGAAAGGAAGGAAGAAAGGAAGGAAGGAAGGAAGGAAGGAAGGAAGGAAGGAAGGAAGGAAGGAAGGAAGGAAGGAAGGAAATATGACCACCAAGAGAAGTACAGGCACTGAGCCCCAGTAACAATCCTAGTGGCAATAAAAAGTAATAGATTTTTAAAAGATTTCTAATTATTTCCACCTAGTTAATTCCTGCAGAGACTGAAGTTCTCCCCTGCCCCATCTCTTGGCAGCTTTTGATAAAATTGACTGTTCATTCTTTCTCAAAATACTTTATCTTCACTGGTCTCTATGCTAGCACATTCATGGTATTTTTTTCTCTACCTCCCTTGTTATTCCGCTAACCCCACATCCCAAGTCTTCTCTTTCTCTCCCATTTGCTTCAGCTGAAGTCTGTTGGGTTCCTGTATGCTGTCTCTACTTTAAGCCTTCCATTCTCTCTCCTCTGGAGCTGAAAGTAAGAATATTCTGAGTTTCTAGTTTTTACCTCCTAAGAAGTCACAAATCCTCAGGCCAGCAAAATAGCTCACTTAGATAGTGAGTTGCTTTGCCATGCACATTACTCCAGTTTGAGCCTAACTCCTGAAGGAATCTCTCTCTCTCTCTATCTATCTCTATCTCTCTCTATCTCTCTCTCTGTGTGTGTGTGAGTGTGTGTGTGTGTGTGTGTATGTGTGTGATCTGTTTGTCTCTGTCTCTATCTCTATCTAAAAATCAAAAGATAAGAGAAGTTAAGAAAAAAAAGTTATTTTTAAAGTCAGGCAAGGGGACCAAGAGCAAGCTTACCCAGTAGAGCACACACTTTACCATCTATGAGGACCCATATTCAAGGCCCCAGTCACCATACGGAAGCACCTGCATAGGGGAAGCTTCCCAAGTGGTGAAGTGGTGCTGTGGGCATCTCTCCTTCTCTTCCCTTCTCCCCTTCCTCTCTGTTTTTCATCCCTTATCTGAAAGGGAGAGAGAGAGAGAGATCTGTTGGGAATACAGGACGCATTATGTTAAACTAAGAGGAAAGCTGGGACATGTGGGAGTGATTAGAATAGGGCAGACTCTGCATAGGACTTAACCATGACAGGACTTCAGAAAGAGCTGGGGAGTCGGGTGGTAGCACAGTGGGTTAAGCGCACATGATGTGAAGTGCAAGGACCAGGTAAATGTAAGGCTCCTGGTTAGAGCCCCCAGCTCCCCACCTGCAGGGGCTCCGCTTCACAGGCGGTGAAGCAGGTCTGCAGGTGTGTCTCTTTCTCTTCCCCCTCTGTCTTCCCCTCCTCCCTCCATTTCTCTCTGTCTTATCCAATGACATCAATAACAACAACAATAATAATAAATACAATAAAAAACAACAAGGGCAACAAAAGGGAAAATAAAAATAAAAAAAAGAAAGAGCTGAAAACATTTTAAGAAAAGGTCTGGTGGAAGTACTTCTGCTTGCCTCTTTGCCTCATTCTGGCTGTTCCTGATGCTTGTCCCTTCTCCTTGGAAGCTGACTGCTGAAGAACAGCAGATTAGGGACTCACATATCGTGGCCAGCTTACCTTTTCCTCCTTGCCATAATTTTTAAGAATCTAAAAAATCTGACCCCCCAAGAACCCTTTTTATTTTTTATTATTTATTTATTTATTATCTTTATTTATTTATTGGATAGGGACAGGGAAAGGGAAGACAGAGAGACAGAGACAGAGAGACACCTGCAGCCCTGCTTCCCCACTTGTGAATCTTTACCCCTGCAGGTGGGGACCAGGGACTCAAACCCAGGTCCTTGTTCACTGTGTAACATGTGCACTCAACCAGGTGCACCACCACCTGGCCCCTCCCTTTTTTATTCTTTATAATAGACCCCGAAGCACCTGGACCCTCATTCATATCAGGCATGTGCTTCACCTCTGAGTCATCTCCCTGGCTCCTATACCACACTCCAGTCATTCAGTTATCAGGTCAGGTACATTTTGACTGCTTCCAATGCAGTATCAACTCTACTATAATGAGAATTTGCTGGTGCATAGTCCCAACAATAACTATGGTGGGGGGAAAAAAATCAAAGCTAAAAATAAAATCTAAGAAAAATGACCTACTAGTTAGAACTTGAGATACTGGTGACCTTTGGGAAGAGTTTCTAGCACCTGAGTGTTGGTATGCTTCTAAAAACCCCTTCTGTTTCATTAGTTTAATCCCCCCTGCTTAACACTATTCTATTTACATAACCACTTCATTCTATTTACATAACCTCTGTTAACAAACACCACCTTCCCTCCAGGGCATTGGTGGTTTAGTGGTAGAATTCTCACCTGCTCCGCCCCCTCTCCTTGTGATACCCTGATTTTCACCAGTCACTTTCCTCTCCACCCTCTCTGCGTGGCATCCTGTTCCCACCCTACTGGGCTAGTATATTTATAAGGACAAGATTGTTTGTAGTTTTTAGTTTAGCTTAGCTCGGCTTAGATTGCGCTGCGTCCTGCATGAATAAAGAGATACTGCGTACAACCCAGCCATGAGTCCCGGGTCGTCTGTTACCTGCCCGTGAAGCCAGCCCGGTGAAAACAACACCTGAGATGGGATGTAGGAGGATTTGGGGAGTTGCCCTGATTTGTATTCTTGATCTGAGATGTGATTACCAGGTGAGTTTTGTTCATGAATATTCAGTGTGCTATATACTCATGATTTGTGCTCTCTGTGTTTGCTATCCTTCCATAAAAGTTTACTTAAAAAGACAACTTGGACATTGTCTATTTAAATTGCTTAGCAGTGCCTAAAATAGATTATTACCAAGTCTTTTCAGGAAATGGAAGTATTGGTATGTATGCTTCTGAGCGTGTATGCATGTGTGGGTGTTGAGCACTGAATATTCTACAGGAATGCAGTGAGGTGAAAGGAAACATCAGATGCATTATTCTGTCTCAAATAACGTGGCCTATGTGCCATTGTGTTGGCATAAGAATCTCTGTTCAGTGAGAGTCTATCTCCTGGCATTGTTATAAGCATCTCATGTAAACCCAACCCTATACCACATCAATCAAATTCCATTTTTATGCTCTCCTCTTATTCCGTAAATCATTCAATCACTGAGCCTTTTCATCAATCTCTGTGAGAGTTGGTGGGGATTCAGAGCAAACTACCCCCACCTCCTCTTCTTATCTCTAGTCTTTGGGCTCGAGGAATTCAGCAGGGAAGCATGCCAAGAGCATTTAAACTGCAGGAATATGGTCTGGGACCAGACTGTGAAGTTTTCCACATAGAATAGCTGAAAACTGTCTAATCAAAGAGGCAAGGGAAACCAGTTTCTGGAGGGAAAGAGCAGTAAGACAAGAAACCTGAGGTGGTTGGCCTAGTGACCTCAGGAAACAGAAGCTGAAGGGATTAGGCAGAGCTCCAAAACAGACACAGAAATGATGGCCCAAGAGAACAGTAGAGAATCAAGAATGACTGTGGGTGAGATGAATGGTGGGTACATCAATAAGTGCATATTCTCTGAAAACTTTAAAACAATATATGGCCAACTGAAAGTTTGGCTCTTTTTTTATAACCATTTGCCAGCAATTCAAAAAAAAAAGAAAGAAAGAAAAGAAAAAGAAAGGAAGGAAGGAAGGAAGACAGAAAAAAAGCAAGCCAGTTTGATATTCCTGTCTGAAAATGCTCACTATATTTGGGATAATACAGCATTGGAAGTGGTCAGAACATGCCGGATCTGAAAACTGAATGGCTGGAGTTGCCATGCATGGTGAAGTGTATATTTATAGGGACAGGGAGGTAGCTCAGCAGTAAAGTGTATGTCTTATAAGTTAGGCCCAAGGTTTGATCCCCAGTACTATATATAAAGTGGTGGAGTGGTACTTTGGTGTCTCTCTTTCTCTCAAAAGCAAAATATTGTGACATCAGAGATGACTCAGTGGGTGAAATTTGTTCTTTATCATGCATGAGTCCCCAAGTTTAACTCCCCTGACACCACAATGGAAGCACCATGGCCAGCACAGGGGGAGGGACTCCATGGATGGTATAACAGTGCTTTAGCCTCTCCCTTTCTTTCAACTTCTTTCTCTCTCTCACCTTAGAGAATTAAAAAAATGGGCCAAGGAGGCCACTCAACACTATCATACATATCTGAGGTCCTGGGTTCACTACTGTATGTAAGCAAACAAGCAAATGATAGAAAGGATGGTTGTTTGTAGGTCCACATAGTGAAAGCACCCAAAGGGTATAAGTATGACCATAACCAGGGCTAGTGGGGCCCCCTTGAGATAGGGAGGAAGAAAAGCAGTCAGAAGAGCTACACAGAACATTGTTCTTGTGAATTATTTATTTATTTATTTATTTATTTATTTATTTATTTATTTATTTATTTTTCCTCTAGGGTTATTGCTAGGGCTCGGTGCCTGCATTACAAATCCACTGTTCCTGGAGACTATTTCCAATTTTGTTGGCCTTGATGTTATCATTGTTGTTGTTATTGCTGTTGTTGGATAGGGCAGAGAGAATTTGAGAGAGGAGGGGAAGACAGTGACTGGGGAGAGAAAGATAGACTCCTACATGTCTGCTTCACCACTTGTGAAGCAACCCCCACCCCTGCAGGTGGGGAGCCGAGGACTCAAACTGGGATCCTTACATTGGTCTTTGTGCCATGTGCACTTAACCCACTGCACTACCACCTAACCCCCACCAATTATTACAGTTTTTTTTATAATTTTCACTTGTTGTTAATAGTATGTTACTAGACTCACCACCAAAGTTCTGTATCCCCACTCTCCTACTTCCCAAAGATAACCACCATAGTCCCAAATGTCTTACAGTTTTCTTGCATCAGTTTTGTTAGGATTTTTTTCCAAGTTCATGTTTATAAGTTCTCTAGATTCCACATATGAGTGAAACCATAGTTGTCTTTCATTTCTTTACTTATTTCATTAAGCATAATCACCTCAAAATCCATCCATTTTGTCCCAAAGAACACAATGTTATCTTTTTTTATCACAGAGTAATATTCCATAATATTATATTATAATATTCCATAATGGAGTGTATATCCCATAATATCTTTAGCCAGTCATCTATTGATGAGCATTTAGGCTGCTTTTGGATAAGTTGTACAGAAAAGGGAACTCTGCTACATTTCTAGTGGGAATGCAAAGTGGTATAGCCCCTTTGGAACACTGTATGGACAGTTCTTAAACAAATAAAAATGGAATTACCTTATGATCCAGCAATACCACTGGTAGACATTTATCCAGTGGACACTCAAACACAAATTCAAAGAGATATATACACCTCTATGACCACAGCTGCATTATTCACAATAGCCAAAGAATAGAAGCAGCTATTTTTTTACACCCAAGTGTGGATATTCTGGGTTCATAATTTTACTATCTATTCTTTTTCTACATGTCAGAAATATTTCATAATACAAACAACATTTCACACACACACACACACACACAGTAAGAATTCTGCCTGCCAGGGAGGACTGTGCCTTTCCGATCACTGATCTACCAGTCCAGGTGACGAAAATAAATGATATACATGGGCTGGGTGGTGGCACACCTGGTTGAGTGCACATATTACAGTGCGTAAGGAGCCAGGTTTGAGTCCCTGGTCCCCATCTGCATGGGAAAAGCTTCATGAGTGGTGAAGCAGTGCTGCAGGTGTCTCTCTGCCTCTCTCCCTCTCTATAACCACCTTCCCTCTCAATTTCTGGCTGTGTCTATCAGAAGGAAAAAAGAATTAATGATATACAACCTATAACTGGGGAAACAGCTCAGCCAACAGAGCATAGGATTTGCATGCCTTAGGCTCTCATTTTGATCCCTGGAGCAATATGTGCCAGACTGTGCTCTGACACTTCTTTCCCCCTTTTCTCTCTCACATGAAACTGTCCCTGTTTCATGTGCAACAAATGAATAGTAAGTAGAAACAGAGAAAGCAGAGAGGCAGAGAGAGAAAGGGGAAAGAGAGGCTACAGCACTGAAACTTCCTGGGTTCATATCTAATCACATGAATGATAAGGAAGCGCACTCCCAAGTGAGCTATCATGCCAACTCAGTAAGTTTTTTATGACTTATATGGGGGACTAGGAGATAACTCACCCAGTAGAGTACACATTTTACCATGCCTGAGGACCAGGATTTAAGCCTCTGCCACCACATGAGAGCACCACACAAAGGGGAAACTTCCCAAGTGCTGAAGCAGTGCTACAGTATTTCTCCTCCTCTCTGTCTCTCTGTGTCCCCTTCTCTGTCTTTCACCCTCTATTAAAAAAATAAATAAAGCCTATCAGTAGCAATGGAGTCAATGTAGGCATGAAGCACCAGTGAAACCCTAGCAGCAAAGGGAAAGTGTGTGTGTGTGTGTGTGTGTGTGTGTGTGTGTGTGTGTGTGTGTGAAGGAAATAGAAATTCTGAAAATTCTGAAGATTAAAAATAGCATATTCAGGCAGCTGGAAAGATGGCATAAGGGATATGCAAAAAGACTTTCATGCCAAGGTCCCAGATTTAAGCTCTGGCACCACCATAAACCAGAGCTGAGCAGTGAGTACTCGGTTTAAAAAAAAAAAAAAAGGCATAAGCAAAGGTGGTGAGAGTTCATTCTCATTGGAGACATGAGGTGGGCACAGGGCCAAGTAGAAAATAATCTGGTTCTCTGGAAAAGAGGCACTTGGGGGCATGTTATCAGAAGACAAGATGACACATCCACGTGCAAGACTTGTCTCAGCCAGCACACCAGGCACAGACCTTGTTTCACACAGGCAGCAGAGATGACTCAACCCAGCCTAGCTCTAAATCTGGGACCCAGAGTGCCTGATATAACCAGGCACCGTGACATTTTGGAAGACATGTTGGTAAGGTTCTCCGTGTTAAGCAGCTTTACAAGTCATTATTAGAATCACATTAGTGGCACTCCAGCAAGCATCCCCACGTCCACAGTCTTTCCAAGAAACCCATTGCTTCTCCTTCTGAATAGCAGCTGACAGACAAAGGGGAGCTGGCCCAGGGCCTTTGATGCCAATGCCAACTGAACAATAACCCTGCTTGTGGTAATCACCCTCTTTGTTCAGCCAGGAGAATGCTGAGGCTGTTGCTTATTGGAGCCTGTGCATGTGGGTGGCCAGTGCAAGGGGCATTTGGCAACCAGATGTAGATTCTGGGTGGTATGAGCTGACCAGCCGCATAGCTGAGGTCTGAGACTTGGCTGGAACTCCCCTGACCAGATGGACTCTCCTCTCTGCCCTTTGAAGAAGGTGTCCTTTATTTAGCTCAAGGGAAGAGGCAGCCAACCATTTGACCTGGAAAGCATTCTCAGGCAGCCTGGTTCTTTTCAGGCACATCTAAGAGGACAGTGCAGCCAGGGGAAGGAAATTACAAGAGAGCCTTTGCAAACCACAAAGGATTTTGCAAAAGCAAACTCGCAAATGGGCACCGGAGGCTCTATTAAGCAGTGGGTACTTCCCCTGGATTTTCCTAGGGGTAGTTCCACATAGAAGGCAGATGGCACTTCAGGGAATATTTTCCCCATTATTTCTAAGAGCTTCTGTGTTGTCATTGCTACTGCTGCCACCAGGGCTATTGCTAGCTACCAGAGCTGCTCCTTGCTCTAGTTCATTGTCCTTGGGAGATAATTGGTGACTTGGGGTGCAGAGGTTTTGCTTGCCACCCCTCTCTGTGCTCTCAGATGGAGGTGCTGAGCTATAATTCCAGTTCCATGAAAAGCTAATTGTCAAGAGAACCATTTCCTGCCTACACTGAGTTGTGGAATGTAACTAGAGTGGTCTTGGAGCTGGCACAGTGGATAAAGAGTTAGACTCTCAGCTGAGGTCCTGAGTTCAATCCCTGGCAGCACATATACCACAATAATCTTTAGTTCCTTCTCTCTCTCTCTCTCTCTCTTTCTCCCTCCCCCCTCTCTCCCTCACCTCTCTTTCTCACTAATAAATAAATAAAATCTAAAAATAAATAAAGAATGTAACTAGAGCTCTCTTCACCTTAAAAGTTCATCTGGAATCTACCAGTCAACCACCTTGAATGTAGCTTGCTATATCTCTATTTTCCACACTGTTGTTTTACATCCTTTATGGCTAAACCCCTCCAGAAGTCTGCTTAGTTGAATGGTACTTCCCACATGGGTAAGCATTTTAGCCCCAAGTGCAAACTCTGTTCACAGAGCCTGCTCTGGGACCCTACTCCTCTGAAGCTTCTGGGGCAAAGTAGTAGGGTACAGAATGATTCACTGCACAGCATCTTCTAGCCAACATAGGGAGCAGGGATGGAAATATCCTGATCAGGACTCATGATGATCAGGGCTCACAGTACTAGCTGTTCTTTTTTTTTTTTTTTTAAGCTTGGTTAGTCATTGCACTTTATATATATACATATACATAATTTATTTTTAATGAAAGAAAGAAACTAGAACTCTGCTCATCTCTGGCTTCTGGTGATGTAGGGGATTGAACTTGGGACCTCTGATGCCTCAGGAATGAAAGTTTTGTGCATAGCATTATGCTATCTCCCCCACTCAAGTCTTTACCTATAATTATTGGATTATCTATTTTTCTCTTAAATCCTTTCAGGTTTGAGGGCTCTATTTTTAGATGCATGTAGGTTTATAAGCACTTAATCTTTAAGATTTATTTTTTTCTTATTCCATATTTATTTCACAACAGAGGCCAGAGTGCAATTCTGTCATATCCAGTGCCAGAGGCTTCATGCAAGCAAGTCTTGTGCTCTATCACTGAACCACTTCCTAAGCCTCGATAGACAATGCTTCTGTCATTATAAACTATGTCTCCTCTATCCAATAACACTTTTAATTTAAAGCCTATCTTATATATGTTTACATAACCACTATAGTTTTCTTTTCTTTTTATTATTTTTTTTAACCTCCAGAGTTATTGCTGGGGCTCGGTGCCTGCACTAGGAATCCACTGCTTCTAGCAGCCTTTTTTTCTTTGTTTCATTTTATTGGAAAAGGCAGGAAGAAATTGAGAAGGGGAGGAAGGGGGAGATAGAAAGGGAGAGAGAGACAGAGAGACGCCTGCAGACCTGCTTCACTGCTTGTAAAGCTTCCACCCTACAGGTGGGGAGCCAGGGCTTGAACTGGGATCCTTGCTCAGGTCTTTGCACTTAGTACTATATGTGTTTAACCCGATACATCACCACCTGCCCCCCACTCTAGTTTTCTTATAATTTCTACTGTATGGCCTTTCTTCCTTTCTTCCTTTCTTCGTCTCTTTCTTTCTCTTGCTTTTGTCATCCACTTTTATTTGTTACTCTTTTAAAAATCTCATTTTTGACTAGATTCAGTCTTAGAGGTAGAAGCTCTCAAGGAAGACAGCCTTTGTCGTTTTGCAGTCTGTTCCTGACGTGTTTCTTTGGCCTCCTCTTCATTCTCTTGGCCAAAAGTTTCACATGTTCTGCAGCCTCTTCCTTTTTTTTCTTAGTGTGTTGTTTCTTCAAAGCTGTGCAGTGATGTTTGTATTGCAGAACACGTGGAGTAACAGGACTGTATCTTGGGTGCTTTGGTCCTAGGTTCCTTTACCTTCTTTGTTTAGGGGCTTTCTCACAACATACTGGTGGATGTCATCTTCTTTAGAAAGATTGCAAAGTTTGCAGATTCTGCTAGCTCTTCTGAGCCCCAGGTGACAAGGCACAGTAGTATGAATGAGTTCAGGAATATCCTTCTCCCCTTTTTTAACAATGACCAAGTTGAGGATGCTCAAATTGGCATTCACAATCCAATTTCAAACAGATTGGTACTCTCTTTCATCAGTCCTCCTTGGTCTGTAACAGCAATGCCCCTTAATCAGCAAGGACACAACCATGAGTCAAAACACCCTGCTTCATGAGGAAACCCCATTTGTCCTTCCCACCACTGATCTGGACCACATATCCCTTCCATTCTTCACCCAGAGCATCAGCTGAAACTTCAGTTGTCCATATGCTTCTCATATAAGGTGCAAAGCTTGTGCTCATTGTCCACTTCAATTAGTTTCTGGCAGCCAGTGACTGGGAAAAAGATATTCAGTGTCATGTTGAAGCAGCCCAACTGCCTCCAAGACACCATGAAAAAGAGAGACAGATAACATTTTTAATCTATACTGTCACTCTCATAGCTGTTTGTTTCATTTTATTTTTATTTGTTTATTTTTTATTAGAGACAGAGATAAATTGAGAGGAGAGAGGGAAATAGAGATGGAGAGAGGAAGAGAGACACCTGCAGCCCTGCTTCACCACTCGTGAAGCTTCCCTTCTGCATATGGGGACCAGGGCTTTGAACCTGGGTCTGTGTGTGCTGTAGGGTATATACTTAACCAGGTGTGCCACCACCTGGCCCTTCTCATAGCTGTTTGTATCTTTAAAACTAAAATGTGGTGACAGTGGATAAGCCATTAGATTCTCAAACATAAGGTCCTGAGTTCAATCTCAAGTATTATATGTACCAACGTGGTGTTCTGGTTCTCTTTCTATCTCTCCTGACCAAACACCATAAATAAATATTTTTTAAAGGACAAAATAGAGTAAGATTAATGTATGTACCCTATAGACACCTTATATCTGGAACTTGTTTTTTAATCTGGTATGATTACAACTACCTCCATTCATCTTTAATGTTGGATTGACATCTGTCATTTTACTTTTGTTTTCTCTATGTCTCCTGTTATTTTTACTTTCCTGTCCTCCTCATTCCTTTATTGCATTTATTTAATAGTTGTTGTATAGCATTTAAATTCTGTTTAATGAGTCTATCACTGCATATACTTTTTTTTATTTTGTTAATGGCTGCTCTGTGACTTACCAAATACACTTACCAGACTTTAATTCATAATGATAGCAATTTAATTCCAATGGGATATATAAAAACATAATTCCTATGTAACACTATTCACTTTAAGTTTTTATCCTATTCATGATATATGTATTATACCTATGAATGTTATAATCCCAAAATACATTTTACTAATTATTAGGTCACACTAAGTCTACTATACTAAAGAAGATAACAGAAGACATGAAAACAAGTCTCTATACATCGTTATATTAACCTTCTTATTTGCCATTTCTGATTCTCTTCATTCTGAGTCCTGTGCATTTGAGATACCATCTGGTGTTGTTTCTTACTCATATACAGTTTTGCTCCCACTTGCCTCCTTTGTGCTATTATTGTCAAATATATCACATTTTATATGGAATCAGCCCGACAATACTACTGCACATATATTTTTATGCAATTGCTTTTTAAATCAATTAGGAAAGAAAAAACATGCATTGATAGTATCTTTTATAAATAGATAATTGCCTTTTTAGTGCTTTTTTTTTCATGTGCATTTGAATTACTATCCAAGGCCATGTGTTTTAGCCTGCAAGTTTCATTAGCAATTCTTCTAAGACAAATCTGATAGCACTAAATCACCCTGGGATTTGTTTGGCTAAAAATGTTTTTACATCTCCTTACTTTTGAAGTGTAGTTTTGCTGGATATCACATTCAAGGCTGACAGGTTTTCCCCCCACCCCCACTCCCAACTGAACACTTTGTACTGGACTCTGCAGGGTTTTTTATGAGAAGTCAGCCATCAATCATGGGGGTCCCTTGAGCATGATTACCAAAACCTAGATATACACCAGTTTCTGTGAGAGAGCATATGTTCACACGTATCCATAAACTACTGCAAAATATATACCTGAAAGCAGAAGTACACTAGAGTTTGCAGTGAGTATCCCCCTAACACTTCCTCTCCACTATTCCAAGCTTTGGGTCCATGATTGCTCAACAACTTGTTTGGCTTCATATGTTAACTCTCTTTTCAGTCACCAGGTTCCAGATGTCATCAGGATGCCAGCCAGGCTTCCCTGGACTGAAGACCTCACCAATGTGTCCTGGAGCTCCGCTTCCCCAGAGATCCACCCTACTAGGGAAAGAGAGAGGCAGACTGGGAGTATGGACCAACCAGTCAATGCCCATGTTCAGCGGGGAAGCAATTACAGAAGCCAGACCTTCCACCTTCTGCAAGCCACAATGACCCTGGGTCCATGCTCCCAGAGGGATAGAGAATGGGAAAGCTATCAGGGAAGGGGGTGGGATATGAGAATGGGTGGTGGGAATTGTGTGGAATTGTACCCCTCCTACCCTATGGTTTTGTTAATTAATACTTTCTTAAAAAAAAAAAAAGAGTTTCTCTTTCCCCCTGCCTTTCCCCAAATCTGCTGATGGGGGAGGCTGTGGGGGGGTGGGTGTGGAGATGGGATTCCAGGCCTCTTAGTTGTTCTTACTTGCTCTTAATTTCTGAAGCACAGAGCAGAATGTCTCAACTGGCTTCACTGCACTCACCATTACTTTCAACCAGAGCTAACAAAAGGGTACAAGGTGATCAAGGAGGTAGCTCAACTGGTAGAGCCTCATACTTGCATGGTTGTGGCTCCTGGTGTGATTCCCAGTGTTGCATGTACCCAGAAATACTCCAGCTTGTCTCTCCTCTGTCTTCATCTCAGTATTATCTCTGTCCTATTTATTTATGATAGTTTTTTTTTTCCCAGAGGCATCATTATACCAGGCCAAAGAATTTTAGAGCATACCTGACTCTCTAGAATTCCCAACTTGGGTCTATTATCAAAATTCTGTATCAGAACAATAACTAAGGTTTGATTCTTGGTTGGCTCAACATGTGCCTCTTAAGCTTAGCCACGAGCAAAAGATGATCATGAACGCAAACAGTTTATAAGAATTGACTGAGACCCTAGGTACAAGATGACCTTGGCAACCTTAGGCAGAACTGGTCAACATAAAATCTACAAAAGGACAATCAGCCTTTCCAATTCAACTGCAAGTGAATCCAACAAGTTACTTAAATTTATTTCTGTGTAGTGAACTACTGTGCTAGGCCAGTGTTTCTCAAAGCATGTTGCTAGACCAAGAGTCACTATTCCATCAAGGTCAAATAGTAAGGATCAACAAGTGTAGAGATCAAAACCTTAAAATCTGACAGGTGGGGCAGGGTGGTAGTGCAGCAGGTTAAATGCACAAGACACAAAGTAGTATGAAGCGCAAGGACCGGCGTAATGATCCTGATTCGAGCCCCCAGCTCCCCACCTACAGGTAAGTCACTTCACAAGCAGTGAAGCAGGTCTGCAGGTGTCTGTCTTTCTCTCCCCCTCTCTGTCTTCCCTTCCTCTCTCTATTTCTCTCTGTCCTATCCAACAATGACAACAACAATAATAACTACAACAATAAAACAACAAGGTCAAAAAAAAGGAAAAAATAGCCTCTAGGAGCAGTGGATTCATAGTGTAGACACCAAGCCCCAACGATAACTCTGGAGGAAAAAAAAAAAATCTGACAGGCATGACCTCACACCTAGACCCAAGTGCTTATGTGTGACCTTCAGAAAGATCTTGCCAGTATCCAGTTGATAAGCTAGAGAAAGCACAACGGTTATAAGATTGACAGAATGAAGCTAATGAAACAGCTCACTTGGATAGTGTGCTGCTTTACCATGTGCATGACCCAGATTCAAGCCAGGCCTCAGATGCACTGAAGAAAGCCTCAGTACTATAGTCAGTGTCTCTTTCTCTTCCTCTATCCTAAAAAAATTAAAATATTAAGCAACTAAATAAACTTTAAAAAGATTAATGTCCTGATAACCATATAGGGGTGATATGATGTAAGGTATTCAGGCCAAGTTGACTTACTGGAGTGAGATCACTAGGGCACGGTGCATACAAGAGGCAGCCTCAAGGCACTTTCTGAACTGTAATCTGAACACAGAATCTTGCCACAGCCTTTTTATTACATTACCACAAATAACTCTCAGGACCTGAGTACAAACTTCCAGTCCCCAGCTGCAAGAGGAAAGTTTCATGAGTGGTGGAGCAGTGCTACAAAGTGTCTCTCTCTTTCTCCCTTCCCTTCTTTCAGTTACTCATACTCTAGTAAAAACAAAAAAAAAAGAAAGGGGGAATATCTCAGAGCAGTAGAGCCATGCAGGCAATGAGCTCCAGAGATAACCTAAAGCAGAAAAAAAAAGGGGGAGTGTTCAGGTGGTGGTGCACCTGGTAGCATACACACATTACAGTACAAAAGAACAAGGTTCAAACTCCCAGTCCCCACCTGCTGGGGGAAAGTTTCACAAGCAGTGAAGCAGTGTTTCCCTATCTCCCCTTCCCTTTCCATTTCTGTGTCTACCTAATAAATAAAGTAATTTAATTAAATAAAAAAACCAAAAGCAACAGTTCTCACTCTTGCTCCAGAACTTAATAATTATTCACAAAATCATATGGTTTTGGTGGGGGGAATAATTATTAGCAACTACCCAGAAAAGCAGAAAGCAAGCATCCAAATTTCCAAATGTCTCCCAGGTCTTACCAATTTGGAGTACATATGAGTAGTATCCAAATTTATCCCAGCTGCACAGCTGTCACATTTCTAAGCCCCATGGGATCCCCCAGCCATTAGAGTCCCCTTGGAGTGCTCAGTAAATCTTCCAGGTGCTCCTCTAGGGAGGGAGCTGAGCCCGCTGCCTGAGTGAGCCCTGCTCCAAACTGTGACCTCAGCCTCCCCTCAGGCCAAGAGCTCTGGCACAGCTTGCCTCCACCCACAAGCAGGGCTGTTTCTGGGACACCCAGTTACTCCACCAAGAAGACCAAAGAGCTCTTTGTCACTTGTCTTGTTTGGTCTAAGGATGAGAGACATCAAGAGATTCAGGCTAAAGAGCACTCTGGAGTTCAGAGACCAGACAGGTCAGTATGTTCTACATTTTATGGGCACAAATATGTGCTTTCTAAACTGGCACTCCTCCTAATTGCCTCTATTGATAAACAGCAGGACGCCACGGGGCCCTGCTGTCTCACCATGCCTTTAAAATTCAGACACATAGTATATCTCACATATGTAATTTTTCAGTTTGTTTGTTTGTTTTGCAGGGTGTCAGATATTGTTGTATGACTGTGATTATTGTTCACTGGGGTTCCTCTGGCCTGGTTGGAGACTGCAGAAAGAAACATTCTAGAAATAATGTTAGCTCTATAGACTGAGTTAGCTTAGCACTAACTATAGCTGAGATGTGTGTACAGGGGTGGGGGTGGGGGCGGGGGGGGGCTTGGTGAAAGGGTTGCTTTGGGGAAATTTGTTGACATTCTAAGGAAAAGAAAATTTCATCCAATAGATGCCTCAGTTCCTGAGCTGACATTGGTTCATTTGTTTTAGTAACTTTTTTGTTTGGTTGGTTTTGTTTTATAAAAACAGGTGTTTTGTTTTGTTTTGTTTCCTCAAAAAGAAAATCTTAAGCGCTAGGACCTAGCTCATCTGGTAGAACTTAGAGACCTGAGTTCAAGTTCTGGAACACATGGGAGCAACACAAATAGCACTTGGGAACTCTCAATAGTGGAGTGGTGCTGTCATGTCTCCTCCTTTCTCTCTTCTGTCTCTCTACCCTTTTTCTCTGTCCCTTCTCTCTTTCTCCCTCCCCCTCTCAAATAAAGACATGGGGGGGAACAGGGGCTGGAAAAAATGGTTCTCTGGATAGTGCACTGCTTTGCTATGCATGTGACTGAGGTTCAAGTCTGGTCCCTACTGCACTGAAGGAAATTTTGGTACTGGGGTCTCTTAAACTCTCTCTGTGTGCCTCTCTCTCTATTTGAAGAAATTCTGGAGTAGTGACGTCCTGACAGTGATAAAGAAGGAGGAGGAGGAGGAGGAGGAGGAGGAAAGAAAGGAAGGAAAGAAGGAAGGAAGAAAGAAAGGAAGGGAGAAAGAGAAAATAAGGAAAGAAAAAAGGGCGGGGATTCGCCCACATCCTAGCTATCAAGCTCAAGTAAAAATTACTAAATTCATGGGCCACATGAAAAATATCTTCAAAAGACTTCCCAGCTTACTCCCACATGAAGACCCCTAGTTTCATTTGTTTTATTTGCACTTTTGGGTGCCTGTTTATTGAACAATTTGCTTTATAACATATCTTTCAGCCACTAAACTGCTGGTGCCACCATGAGGCTTTCCTGACCTTCCAGGACAGATACCTCACCAATGTGTCCAGAACCACATCTCTCCAGAGTCCTATCCCACTAAGGAAATATAGAAACAGGCTGGGGGTATGGATCCACCTGCCAAAAGTCCATCTCCAGCAGAGAAACAATTACAGAAGCCAGAAGTCCTATCTACCTTCTGTACCCCATAAGGAAGTTTGTTCCATACTCCCAGAGAGGGATAAAGAAAAGGGAAGCTTCAAATGGAGGGATGGGACATGGACTCTGATGTTGGGAACTGTGTAGAATTGTACCCCTGTTATCTTATAATCTTGTCAATCATTATTAAGCTGCTAATAAAAATCTTAAAAAAAAAATACAACAACCACCCAAATAGGCTCCTCATGCACATAAGTATATGAGGCTCTGGGATCATTTCCTGACATAACAAACAAAAAAAAAAAAATCCAGGGGCCAGGCAGTAGCTCATGGGTTAAGCACACATAGTACTAAGAGCAAGGACCATTGCAAGGATCTTGGTTTAAGCCCCGGGCTCCCCACTTGCAGAGAGGTTGCTTTGTATGTGGTGAAGCAGGTCTGCAGGTGTCTGTCTTTCTCTCCCCCTGTCTGTCTCCCCTCATCTCTCAATTTCTCTCTGTCCTATCCAACAACAACAATGGAAAAAAGATGGCCGCCAGGAGCAGTGGATTCGTGGTGCAGCCACCGAGCCCCAGTGGTAACCCTGGAAGTTAAAAAAAAATCCCAGCCATTGAAAAAGAAAAGTAATTCATAATTGTTGAGTCAAATTTTTTTTAAAAATCAAACATATACTAGTTTGCTCTTTTCCCCTCCAATTCCACTGTTTAGGGCTTTTCATTTTCCCAACAATTTTCAAATACATTTAAGCTTATACACACAAAGGGCTCCCCTCCCCATAAGACAATTCTAGACCTTAGAAACTCTGTACCTCTCTTATTCCAATAAATTAAACTCACCCCAGCATTAAGGTTGTCATAACAAAGTTTTCAAGTCAAATGCATCTGCTGTGTGACAGGAGCTCTCTCAATTCCTTGGCTACCCCTGGTTTATCTCTTAGGACAAACCTACAAAATTATTGTATGTGTGGATATCATCTCCATTTCACAGAAAGAAGATGGGGACTCAGTGATACAGCATCTTGGCCTCCTATGTGAGGTCTGCAGGCACCGATTCATGGTGCAGGCACCGAGCCCCTGCAATAACCCTGGAGGCAAGAGAGAGAGAGAGAGAGAGAGAGAGAGAGAGAGAGAGAGAACAATACCATTCCACCATCCATGAAACCCCAGTCCCTTGATGCTCCTATGTGGTATGAGAGTCTCCAGAATAAGTAAGGTTCTCTCTGGTGAGCAGCCTTCCAGTCCTATTTTTTTGTTTTGTTTTAATAGAAAAAATATTGGAGGAGAAAAAAATGTAAGATTGAAGTCAAACTGATGAACTGAAACCAGAAAGGAGGTCTGGTTGGATGGGAGGAAGGAGAAGAGGTATGAAGAGAGAGCAGGGGGAGCAAGAGAGAGAAGAGTTTCTGAGACTTAGGTCAGGGATGACTCAGAACAGGGCAGTGAGATGAGACAAAAGCAACATCAAAGCAGCCCTGGCCTCAGAGATCAGGGGACTCTTAGATGATTGGGTTCCCACATGGGAGCATCCCATGCAGGCAAGGACAGCAGCCCAGGTGAAGAGTCAAAAGTTTTCTAGAAGTGCAGTAAGTTTCCCTGGGAATCAGCTTCTGAGAGAGGGGGCATCCTGAGAGTCTATGTGGTCCCCCTTGGAGGCTCCAGGAAGGCATCTTCCCCTGAGATAAACTAGACAGTTATTGCCTCACTACTGTCATAGACACCCAACTCCAGCTACAGGCTGAGAAGGTGACAGAGACACAGGTGTCCTACTTATCCTTTCTCTCTCTCTCTCTCTCCAGATGCACATAAAAGCTCAAACTTGCTTATTAAAAAAGCCAACAGGAGGCTCACCTGGTAGAGTGCATAGGTTACCATGTTCAAGAATCCTTGAAACCCTTGGACCCCACCTGCAGGGGGGAAGCTTCACATGTTGTGGAGTAGTACTGCATGTTTTCCCTTTCTCTCTCCATTAAAAAGAAAGAAAAAGGAGAAAACTGGTCTCAGGAATGGTGGAACCATACAGGCACCAAATCCTAATGATAACCCAGTGGCAAAAAAAAAAAAAAAGAAAAAACTCTCACCTACCCTCCACCCCAGAACTTTGCACCCGTTCAATTCCACCACTTCCAACAGACTCATTTTCCCCCTTTGGACTTCAGGATTGTCAGGGGGCAGACAGACAGAGTGGGGGATAGAGAGAGAGAAAGAGACATCACTCTATTCAGGAAGCTTCTCCTAGTGTAGGGACTCCCATATAGGGCCGGGGTTCAAATCCAGGTTTGTAGGCACAGTAAAGTATGTTATCTCTCCAAGAGGATCAACATCTTAAAAGATGGAGGAGGTGAGGTATAATTGAGGGTCTGTTTCTAAGCTGAGTAATGGGGGGAGGGGGGCTTGATGATGCATTTGGGAAGCCAGCTTCCCTCCCGGCCTGCCCTGTTGTCCTACCCGCACCCCTGTGCACCCTCCACAGTGCACACAGGCTCAGCACTGGCACTTCTAACCCTTGGGTTGCCTCTTCTCATCTGATGTCTTCAATCAGCCTAGTCCAAAAATGCAGTGAAACCAACCAGCCAGAAGGAAGTGCCCCCACTCAGCACCTCCTCAGAGGAGAATTGGATTTGAAAGTAAGCACTGCCTTCATCTCTATTGTGCTGCTCTTCTCTGATTCCCCTGCTGCTACTCTAAATAATCAGTTTTGGTTTGTTTTTTTTTAAAGAAAGAAACGGTTAACCTCTCCATTGGCCTTCAGCATGGTGGCTCCCATGAGCTGTCACAAGCAGCATCCCGGAGCGAATGAGATTATACCTCTCCTCATTATCCGCCCTTTTCATCCAAGTACAGTAGCATTGCCGAGACCTGCAGGGATCCCACTCAGCAATTCCCGAGAGTTTGAGATGTTCAAATGCCCAACTCCACACTCGGCTGCACCTGTTCTTTCCCAGCTACCGTGGCAAATGTGGAGGGGGTGTGATAACACTCTGGGAAATGTTCTGTTCACATAAACAGAGGCTGGTTTGGAGCTTGAAAAGTGATTTCCACATGTGTCCCAGACAACATGGGTACAAATGCAGGGTGAGTGCAACAGGCTCCTTCCAGCCCCGTGCCTCTAAAGCAGTCATCTACTCTACGCTGAGCCTAGTGGTGAGTGACTTCACTTGGGGGATTAAAGGATTATTTTTAATCCACTGGAACTCGGAGCCATGGCCCCTCTATCAGCCACATTAATAACTGTAATGGACGGAATGCACAGAGCTCTTTCCTTGGAGGCACTCAAAAACATTTCTGTTGAATGTGACTTTCCAAATAGCAGATAGGTTTTCAGAGCTGGAAAGGGCCTTTGAGAGCAACCAGACTCCATATTTAAAGATGAAGCTTGAGGTCTAGGGACAATCGTTCACTTGGCCCAGGTTTCTCTGACAAAGCAAAATGAAAGTGCAGCAATTCAGAGTTTTAGTCTGGGAAAGGCAGGGAAGCTTCCCCTCTCACAATTCTTGTTCAGGGACTTGGTGCATTGGCAGCATCAGGGATCTTGTCAGAAAGAGCAATCTCAGAAATCTACTGAGCAAGAATCTATGTCTCTCCAAAAAGAAAGTGTCTATTTGGGGGTCGGGCGGTGGCGCAGTGGGTTAAGCGCATGTGGCGCAAAGCGCAGGGACCAGCATAAGGATCCCGGTTTGAGCCCCCGGCTCCTCACCTACAGGGGAATTGCTTCACAGGCGGTGAAGCAGGTCTGCAGGTGTCTATCTTTCTCTCCCCCTCTCTGTCTTCCCCTCCTCTCTCCATTTCTCTCTGTCCTATCCAACAACGAATAGCGTCAACAATGGCAATAATAATAACCACAAGGAGGCTACAACAAGGGCAACAAAAGGGGGAAAAAATGGCCTCCAGGAGTGATGGATTCATGGTGCAGGCACCGAGCCCAGCAATAACCCTGGAGGGAAAAAAAAAAAAAAGAAAGAAAGAAAGTGTCTATTTGTCTATTTGCCCTATTCCACTCCTCACTGCCATGGGTCACAGCTCCAAGATCTTTGCCCTTAACATCAGAGTAGATTCTGGAAATGTCCAGGAAAGTACAATATAAGGACATACAATGATCATGATCACATGGAAAGAATATTCTCTCCTGAAAGAAAGTGACATCTGCTCTCTGCATAGAAAGAGCAAGATCAGGAGAGAATCCCTTTAGGTTTGTTTTGTTTTGTTTTGTTTTTTGCTTTTGTTCTGTTTTGTCAGCAAATCCAGAGTCTTGAACTTGAGCAATTTCCCAGCTCCTAGGCAACTTCTTCATTCAGAGAGGGAAAAACAGAGGGAAGGACACCACAGCACTGGAGCTTTTACTGGTGTCATGGCATTCCCATGTGGTGCTGGGCTTAAACCTAGACTAAGAAGATAGCAAGGCATATGAACTGACTGGTGAGCTAGCTCCCTCCACCACTGCCCAGAGTTTTTATGGAGAATTTAAACTGTGTATTTGAAAAAAAAAACTCTGTTCCTTCCCCCAAGCAAGCTTATAATCAGGCAGGAGAGGAAAATCAAGAACCTCTGAGCAAAATTAGAAACAATAAATTCTAAATTTATGGAGTCAGCGGTAGCACAGAGGGTTAAGCACACATGGCACAAAGTGCAAAGACCAGCGTAAGGAGCTGGTTCTAGCCACTGGATCAAGCCCCCGGCTCTCCACCTGCAGGAGAGCAGCTTCACAGGCCGTGAAGCAGGTCTGCAGGTGTCTCTCTTTCTCTCCCCCTCTCTGTCTTCCCCTCCTCTCTCCATTTCTCTCTGTCCTATCCAACAACAACAACATCAATAACAACAATAATAAAACAAGGACAACAAAAGGGAATAAATAAATATTTAAAAAATAAAATTAAACAAATAAATAAATTCTAAACTGAAATGCAAATTGTAAATCAAGAGAATTCCAATGGGACATCCTCCTCCTTATTGCCAGAGAGAAATTTCTAGACTGCTATTCCAATGGACTATCATTCTTCAATAGTCCTCCACTGTCTGCAGGATAAAGTCCTTATCTCCTGAGTGGGTCCTACAGTCCCTCCTCACCTTCTCAACCTCTTTTCACATCACCCCTTTTCCAGCCCTCAAGCTATAGAACACTGGGCTGCTTGATATTTTCTAGCCTACTATGTCTTCCTTTGTCCCTAGTCTTTTGCAAGAGGCTTCTTTCCCATTTTAAAGATTCACTTGCTGGGGCCTGACGATGGCACACCCACTATACTGTACACATTACCATGCATGAGGACCATGGTTCAAGCCCCGAGTCCCCGTCTACAAAGATGAAATCTCACAATTGGTGGAGTAGTACTGCAGGTGTCTCATTTTCTCTCTGTCTCTCCCTCCACCCCTCTCTACGTGTGTGTGTTCTTATTAAAAAAAAAAAAAAAAAAAAAAGCCGGCCAGGAGCGGTGGAGTTGTTATATAGGCACTGAATCCCAGCAATAACCTTGGTAGAAAAAAGCAAAGTAAATAAAGACTCCTTGTACAAAAGAAAGAAAAATTAAAAAGGAGAGTAAAGAAAGACCAAAACACTGCTCATCTCTGGCATAAGGTGGTGCTGGAACTTGAACCTACAACTTCTGCGACTTCAGGCCAGTAAGATGATCTCCCTAGCCCTGCAGTAGACTTCTTTTTTTTTTCCCCTCCAGGGTTATTGCAGGGCTCGGTGCCTGCACCATGAATCCACCGCTCCTGGAGGCCATTTTCCCCCCTTTTTTTTTGCCCTTGTTGTTGTAGCCTCATTGTGGTTATTATTATTGCCATTGTTGATGTTTTTCGTTGTTGGATAGGACAAAGAGAAATGGAGAGAGGAGGGGAAGACAGAGAGGGGGAGAGAAAGATAGACACCTGCAGACCTGCTTCACCGCCTGTGAAGCAATTCCCCTGTAGGTGGGGAGCTGGCAGCTGGAACCGGGATCCCCACGCCGGTCCCTGTGCTTTGCACCACATGCGCTTAACCCACTGCGCCACCGCCCAACCCCCTGCAGTATACTTCTTAATGAATGCATTCCATCTTTTCTGTCCCCTCCTCTGGTTAACCTTTTCTCACCCTTATGGTCTCTGAATAGAAACTACCAAGAAACAACCCTCAAGTTTTTGCTAGGTGTCTCTCCTCTGTATTCTCATTACCATACCTGTTGGCAGTAGACTTGTCTTAGGGATTGAATATTTGGGTTACCCCATACACACACACACACACACACACACACACACACACACAGACACACACACACACATTAACATATTGAAATTCCATTCCCCAGTGTGATGGCTTGGGGGTGGGTCATTTTGGAGTAGTGTCTTTGTAAGAAGAGAATGAGAGCCTTTATAAAAGGCACTGTTTTTCCCACTGTGAGGACACAAGCTATGGGGCTATGTACAAGCCAGTAAGTAGTCTCTCACCAGGGGCTATGTACAAGCCAGTAAGTAGGCTCTCACCAGGAACCTAATCTACCCACCTTGACTTTGAGGTTCCTGCCAGTTGTCTATGCCTTCCTGTCTGTGGTCTTTTGTGGCAGCGGGTCATTGCTCTCAGTGCCAGTGGTTAACTCACCTGCCTCCGGCACACAGTAGGCTCACTGTGGGCAGGAAGTAGGGTTTTCACTGTCCACCCCCAGAACACTGGACCTAGTGCAGAGAACACTTCCAGAAAAATCAGTTGAATGGAAAAGAAGGGAACAAGGGAATAAAAGTGAGTGTGCAGGAGATGGAGATCTATCAAGATAGATTTTAATAGCAATAGAGAGGAGGAGAGGTGTGATTGTAGGCAGAGAAACAAAGATGGAGATTAGTCAGCAAATGGAGAGATAGAGAAAGTGGGAAAGGCTGGGGAGAGCTTGTTGAAGCTAGTACTGAGAAAAAGATGGAATTTGAGAGGGATGGGTGGTGGTGCACCTGGTTAAGGACACATGTTACCATGCACAAGCACCAGGGTTCAAGACCTTGCTCCCCACTTGCAGGGAGACCACTTCACAAGTGGTGAAGTAGTTCTGCAGGTGTCTCTCTCTTTTCCTTTCTATCTGCTCTGCCACTCTCAATGTCTGCCTGTCCTATCCAACAGAAAAAAAGAAAAGAATGGAAGAAAGAAAGAAAGAAAGAAAGAAAGAAAGAAAGAAAGAAAGAAAGGAAAGAAGGGAAAGGAAAGGAAAACACTTGAAATGAGGCAAAGGTTGGGTTTTGGTATTTCTGTTGACAGTTCTAAAACTGATTTCAATGGAATGGAGAGAAAGATCACTGGATAGGAAGTCAGTCTTTCCATGAGCAACCCATGTTCGAGTTCATGTGACAAATGAAAGATGCCATGGTTGCATAGATAGCTCTTGTGTTGTAGTGTCTCTTACCATCTCTGTGTCTCTCCATCTAAACTGGGGGGAAGCAGCCTGGGGTTAAGTGAAACTGAACATGAGAGAGACCCCAGCTGCATGATATAAGTAAAAAGTAAAAAAATAAGTAAAATTATAAAGGTTTTGCTAAAGTATGGGTATACACACAATAATAGAGTATGTGCACCTTGAGAACATAGCCTGATAGGTTTCTTACACACCTAGACATGGTTGTAGGCTAAGCTATGTCCCCCCTAAAACTCCTGTGTTGAAGTTCTAACCCCTAAATGTATCGATAGTTGGGAGTGGGACCACTATAGAGATAACCGAGTTGAAATAAGTCAGTGGGTTGGGTCTTAATCCCATTCAACCAGGTATCCTGGTTAGAAGAGAAGATGATGACACAGACATACAAAGGTAAGGCCACCTGAGGACACAGAGAGTCATCAGCAAGCCAAGAATAAGGCCACAAAAGGTGGGACTCAGAAATACAGCATAGGTCAGAGTAGATAGCATAATGGTTATGCAAAGAGACTCTGATGCCTAAGGCTCTGAGAGGTCCCAGAGCTGAGCAGTGCTCTGGAAGGAAGGAAGGAAGGAAGGAAGGAAGGAAGGAAGGAAGGAAGGAAGGAAGGAAGGGACAGAGAGAGAAGAAAGAGAAGTAGAGCACACACACACACACACACACACACACAAACACACACACACACACATTACCATGTGTGAAGCCCCAGGTTCAAGAAGGTAGTTTCACGAGCAGTGATACAGTGGTATTGGTTCTCTCTCTTTCTTTCTGCCTCTCTTTCCCCTGTTCTCTCATCCCACCCCCATGCTTATTTCCTTTTGTCTCAGAAAAGAAAGAAAAAAATGGGCATAATGGAATGGTAGACTCCTCATGAAGGCATCTAGTCCCAGCAATAACCCTGGTGGCAGAGAGAAAGAAAGAAAGAGAAAAACCTCAGAAGAAACCAAGCCTACTGACACCTTAATATTAAATTTCTGATCTCCAGGACGATGAGAAAATACTTTTTTAAATTTTTTCTTTCTTTTTCTTTGTTAAATTTTATTTCGTAGGTCAGAGAGAAATTGAGAGGGACAAGGAAGATAGAGAGGGAGAAAGACACCTACAACACTGTTTCACCACCAATGAAGCGCCTCTCCTTCAGGGGAGACCAGTAGCTTGAACCTACGCCCTTGCTTATTCTGGTAATGTATGCACTCTCAACAAAGTGCCCTATTGCCTATCCCCTACATTTCTGTTATTTGAACCACCTAGCCTGTGCTGTTTGTTACAGTGACAGAGGAAACTACAGCTGTGGAGGTCCCCTCCAGATCCAAACAAAGCATTCCCAGCACCCCAGGAAGTAGTCTGAGTTTGACTGCAGTGACAGTTGGAAGTCACAGTGACAGTTGGAAGTTCTGAGGCAAGAGACTGACTCAGCAAGGCAAAGTGAAGTTTTGAGGGAAATCAGCAGGGGAATTGGATTGAGTAGACTGGGATAAGCTGTCAGTGGAGTGGAGATGAGTAAGTGAGAAAAAAGGGGTCAAAGGCATGACTGAAACCTCTTGCTAAAGTCAGAGAACATGGAGAGAGTACCAGTAAAGGGAACTGAGCATTTTAAAGGAACTATGAGTAACAACAGTGAACAAAAAGGAAGAATCAAAGAAAATTCCAGAGTTTCTGTCTAGGAGAATAAAGTCAGGAACACTTCATGACAAATATTGGGCACGTGGGGTAGACTACAGCTGAGTGCCATGTTCACTTTGTCACTCAGCATGTCCAGTGGATATGACAAGCCCAGAAGATAGAAATACAAACGTGGAACCCAAGGCAAGCAAAGACAGGACTGTGGGTGTGACTGGGGTCAGAGAGGTAGGCCATGTGTGGAGAGGAGTGAAATTAGCCCAGGGAAAATAATGACAAGATAATGGAAGAGTAATAGCAGCTAACATGTACTAAGACCTACCTAAAGACTTTCATATAGGGTCAGTGAAATAGCTCACTTGGATAGTGTACTGTTTTATCATGTATATTACCCAGGTTCAAGTCCAGTCCCCACTGCAATGCTTCCCCAGCCCCTTGCAGGTGGGGACCACAGGCTAGAACTTGGATCCTTGCACATTGTACCATGCTTGCTCCACCAGGTGTGCCACCACCCAGCTCCATCTAGTACTATTTAATCCATTATTTCAAGTTCCTCAAGCCAGGACACTGATGTCTTCTGAACTGAACAAACCTTTACCATCAGATTCTTCCTGGTGCCAAAGCAGGTTGCATTTCAATAAAGGAGGTTGCCTTCTCTGTATTTTACTGCCCAGAGAGCTTGGGTCAGCTGCCTTTATTGTTATCTCACTGCCTGGAAGACAGTGCATTTATTTGTACTTGTACTGATTACTTAAAAATGAGGACCTGTCACACTTTCCCCACATTTCTGGCCCCTGATTCCAAGCTCCTTCTCCATTATCAATTTTCAGCTCATTTCCCTGGCTCGTGGAACTCCTAGTATAACTCATAGTCCTCATGGGTCTAGAGAGAGACAAGATTACATTTCCACAAGTGTGCCTCCATGCAATTTCAGAGTTGTCCACAAGCCTGAAGAAATATCTCCCACTGAAGCGAATAAAAGACATTGACAAGTGCAAAACTCAGAACAACCAGAATTTAACCCAAAAGGTTCTCAGGGTCTTTCTCATCAGACACAATTTTGCTGCCTTTCCTATTATGCTCCAGATTTATCTCTGTTTTTTTTTTCTTTTGATAACTGTGAGTTTATAAAATAGCACCTCATGTGCACCCAGCAAATGTGCAAACTGTTTCATAATTAAAGAGATTTCTATTCCCTAAAACCTGGCGTGTGTGGTTAAAACACGGGATTTTGCTCAGTGTTTAATGGAATGCATGGCTTTAAAGGGCTGGAGCCCCAATCAGGATCTGCAGCTGAGATAATGCTTGGAGCATGCAACTGTGAGGTCTGAAGTCCTGTGTTGCCACTATCAAGTTGTATTTCTTTTTGACCAGAAAAAAAAATCCATTCCTTTTAGTGATACAGCAAGAGTATTTGGAAGTACAGAACAGGACCAGTTGGAGAAAAGCAAAATGCTAAATCTAGAAACATTCTGGATTCCTAATTGCTGTCCCCACCCCCCCACCCCCTTCAAGTCATCTGAGAGACAGTTTTTGTTCCACGACAGGTGTCTGGCCATGAATATCACAGCCTAATTAATTAATTATCATGGCTATTTATAGGGATGACTTACATGCAGAATACTCATAATAATCCTAGTAGGAAGAACAAATTACTTATGCATTGAGCTTTACCATTCACAGGATAATTACATTAGCTATTTTTATTTTGGACTCTCTCAATAACCCTGAGGTGGACACAGTAGTTTTAAGTATCACTAGTTTTCTTTTATTTTTTTTTCCCCTCAAGTTTATTGCTGGGGCTCAGTGCCTAACAACAAATCCAAAACGTCCAACAGCCATCCCTTTTTTTCTTTTTTCCCCTTCTTTCTTTATTATTTTTTTTATAAAGAGAAATATAGAGTGAAAAGAAGGGCAGAGGTAGATAGCATAATGGTTATGCAAAGAGACTCTCGTGCCTGAGGCTCCAAATTCCTGTGTTCAATCCCTCCCTCCCCACCCACCCCAAGACCATAAACCAGGGCTGGGCAGTGCACTGCTCTTAAAAGAAAGGAGAGAGAGAGAGAGAGAGAGAGGAGAACAAAAGACATCTGGAGTGGGGGAAATAGCATAATAGCTATGCAGATAGACTCTTATAACTGAGGCACCTAGGTCTCAGGTTCAATTCCTCTGCACTACCATCAGCCAGAATGAACAGTGCTCCAGCTGAGAGGGAGAAAGAGAGAGAGAGATCTGAAGCACTGCTTCATCATTCACGAAGCTTCCCCTTCTACTTGCAGGTGAGAGCTGGGGATCAAAAGTTTCAATCTCTACTGCATGGTAATGTTTGCACTGTACCAGGTACATGGTGCCCAAATCCATGTCATTGTTGTATACACAAGAACACAGAAGCAGAGAGAAAGAAGTGAGCCCCCCTCAATAATATACAGTCTTTATAATAATCAAATAATACAATCTTTCAGGTCACATTTGCTTACAGATCATAACAGGAAGCATGCCTGTAATTTCAGGAATTACATGTTATCTACTGAGTTCAAGTGCTTAAACCAGCTATACACTGCGAATATCTATATAGTTATGCAAACCATCTAGAGGCCTATCCATGGCCTATCTTGTAGATGAAATCTGCTGAGAAGCTGTCTGTTACATGAGCTACCTGAAGAGTCCAACTGGGAGATAAGTAGCTGTCAGATAAGGCTCAGTTCTGAGGTTGAAAAACCTTAAACTTCCAGAACATAATAGTGGGCCATTTTTGCCTTATTTAAGTAACAGACAAAAATATCAGAATACAGTTAGAAAAGCTAATATTTATGGCACGTCTAGTATGTGGCTATTTATTTACTTAGTCCACTAAGTGGATATTTATTTAATTAGCATTACGAAGTGCTAACAGGCACACAATAGTATGGAAAGGCAAGTGTAATACTGCCTCTTATTGTTCATAATATACAATAAATAGACAATGGGGAATAGACAAAGAATCCTATCAACAGATGTAAACTTTCACCTGAACGTGGTATCCCTTTCACGCACACATTTCATTAAAATATTATACAAGTCATGTACTTAAAATAGAAAATATGCCAGGTTTTTAATTTAAGAAGTTTATATTACCCTGAGAACCTAGACTGAGGCTTTATCCTTTCCCAAGGATGTAACATGGCCTGGGAAGGTAGGAGGTAAATAGATGAAAAGGAACAGGCTGGTGTTCCAAGCAGAGGGGAGATCATATGGACAGGTCCTACAGTGGGAAGGAGTTCACAGGACAGATGGAGATCTATACAGTTAGATGGCAAAGCATAGAAAATGCTGCTCAGCATGAAACCAAATGAGTTGCTTCTATGTGAAAGGTTTCATTCTAATAACAGTGAGATGCCAAAATCAAGACACAAATTAGCCTGTGTTTTGGAACAGTCATTCTAGGTTGGATATAGAGAGCACACTGAAGGAGAACGGTGTAGATGGAAGATGACTAGTGCAGTTAAGTGTCTGAATAAGAGAAGATGAACTGTGAAGGTAAAGGTGGAGGACAGATGGAGTTGAGATTTTTTTGAGGGGGGGGGTAAATATGATGGCATTGGATGATAGACTGAGTATGTGGGTCTGTCAGCATTAAGGAGTGACCCCAGCATTTTAGACTTGTGCAACTGGGTTCCCGAATATACCAGAGAGTGTTGTTAGATATCCAGACTTGTGGGGTGATGATTATGAGTTTGCTTATGCATATGTTGAGTATGTAATCCTTAAGCCATCCAACAGGGGGGAGGGGGAATAGCATAATGGTTATACAACATATTCTCATACCTGAGGCTCCAAGATCCCAGGTTCAACCCCCTACACTGTCATGAGCTAGAGCTAAGCAGTACTCAGGCTAAGGAGGAGGAAAAAAGGAGAATCAAGTAGGACTCATTAATGGAGGTGGAATTTAGATAACTGATTGTTAGAACTGTAGATGTAGACAGGATTGGACAGAAAGAGGTTATTATGTGAGAAGAAAAGCAGAACCTATGAAAAATCCCAAACACTTAACAGCCAGGCAGAAGATGAGTCTATAAAGGAGTGAGTAGCCTGAAAGCCAGGGGCAACACAGGTAGGCCAGATTTAATATAAACAGAGAGATTTCTCAAGAACAAGGGAATTGTAGAGTCAAATGGTACTGAGAAGTGAAGTCATTTAAAAATTGAAAATCCACCCTTTGAGTTTAGGGACACAGAGGTCATTGGTGACCTTAAGTGAGGGAGCCAGTGACCAAATTGAAATGGATTGAAGAGAGTGAAAGATGAGTATATGGAGACTGTGAAATAGATGTCAATTTCAGGGGCTGGTATGGATGCACACCCAGGCTCTAGGGCACATGCAATCAAAGAATGTAGTGCAAAAACTAATAAGCCATGAAAGGCAGTGAATGTGTAAATTTGTACAAATTTGAATGTGCAAATTTGCAAGCAGCAAACATTGCTTTGTGACTCATCTTTCCTCTTCTCCTCCTCCTCCTTTTCCTTCTCCTCTTTCTTCTCCTCTTCTTCCTCCACCTTTTCCTCCAGGCTTCAAGCTTTGGAGGTTTCTGCTCCAGCTTAACTTTCTGGAGTCACTCCATGTTGCCCACTTCTACTACTCTGTACAACAAGCTGCTTTAGAGAGCTGTCATATTGAGGAAATGTCTGTTAACTCCCTAGGAAGGGATTTTTTTTTTCACTAGGGACAAGTTGGGGCGTGGGGTGATCTTATAGGACTTGCAGTTGTGAATAATAGAGAGGTATAAAAATAGCACAAATTTGATGCATGAGCTCAGGGAACTCATGCCCTTTGTTTTTCATTTGTCAAATTAGCTCTGGAATCAAATACATCTCCAGACCCTTCCGGGGCCCAATGGATGGCAGGGCTTCTTGGGAAAGAAAAGAAAAGAGGAGGGAAAACACACACATACACACACACGCACAAGCACACGCACACACAGCGGGGACAGGGGGCACATTTCCCTGCCTCAATAGTTCAAAATTAGGTTGAGCTAGAAAAGAATCAATTGAAGCATATAAATCAGATCATATTTTAAGTGCTCAGAGAAGCTGCTACCTACTTTACTCCAAAAAATAAATAAAGGAAGTCCTGAAGGCAATTTTCAGTTAAGTGAGAAGTCCTCTTGTAGAAGGCTAAATGTCCCTGGGTTTATCTCTTTCTTAATCACCTAAACATTCATCTATCAGGCTTCCAGAATACACAAGGTACATTTGTGCCTAGTAATAATGTGTGGGAAAGAAATGTCTGGGGCACTCCAATAAAGATGGATACTTGACTTCCTCTTGCAGTCTCTTCTTAAACCTTATTTGCTTTTGAGAAGCACTTTTCCCTTTGTACTCCAGCTTTTGAAATCTTCCTGACAAGTCACTTCAGGAGGAAGAAGTAGGGGAGATGGGCTGTTACAGAGCACGGGATGACGGGCTTCCAGAACACCTCCTCTTTTTCAGAACCAAAGTCTGGAAATAGGACAGCTTATAGCCAGTGAGCAGCATAGCCAGTGAGTGGCCCTGTGTCTGAGATCCAGGTCAGGGAAAGGCTTGTAGTCCAGACTGTGGAGCCTTGCTGCTGCTGTTCTTGCTTACTGTCCCCCCAGCCTACCCCAGCCCAAAGCTGGCTATAAGTACTTGGCCTCCAGTTACAGTCTCTACTTCCCTCACTCCAAGAAGACAAGCTGTCCAATTTAATCCATTAGTTAGCCATTTGCATGAACACAAAGCACATGGTGCTCCATGCTTCATTAGTGAGGACAAGGTGTTCCCATCACAGTGTCCATCACTGGCTCCCTGCACCAGGCATACTGCAGTGGCTACCCCCCCCCCCCAAACAAATGCCTCCAGGCCCTGTCCTTTCCTGACACTCAGCCTCGGGCCACAGCCTCTCTCCTCACTCAACCAACTTGACAAAGCCCTCTGATCTATTGCCAGCAGCCACTTCTGGGAGATGAATACTTCCATCTTGCTCTGTGCCAGACCAGCCTGAGCTGGACTTGCCTCCTCTCATGTTCACTGCCCATCCAGAAGAGCCAGCTCAAGCAGCTGGGCAGATCTGTCGGCAGAGGGCCAGCTCCAAAGATGAGATGATTAAGGAAGATAATGATGAATGAAGGACTCGCAGGTGAAAAATGACTTCTTGGGAATCCTTATTGATCTGCCAGCTGAGGTCTTTTTCATGTGGAACCTAAATTTGACATTTCAGATTGAATCTAACTTCTGAAGCGTTCGTGCTATTTCAGAGACAGTTGTACTTTTCAGATGAGATTTAGGACATGGCCTCTGTAGGGAAACTGAGGCTTAAAGCATGGAAATTTTTTACCCAAACAATGCAGAGGGTCAGTAGCAATGCCAGGGATAGGACTAACATCACTCCCTCAAGCTGCAGGGTGATACCTTGTTATGTCCCTGTTGGTACAAATGAAAAAGTCAACCTTCACTGGCTAATCTGGACCTTAGCTTTCAAAGGGAGCAATAAAGAAAATGACAGGAAGAGGTATGGTGCTTGAGAAAAAGATAGCCAATCTTTTCTTTTTCTTTCTTTCTTCTTCTTTTTTTTTTTTTTTTTTTTTTTTTTTTACTATTAGCACTGGGGGGAATGATGAAGCCACCACTTTTGCCTTCCATTTTTTCCTTGCCACCACCACCACCAACTTTTATTTGACAGAACAGCAAGAAATTGAGAGGGATAGGAGAGAAAGAGAGATACCTGCAGCATTACTTCACCATTTTTGAAGCTTCTCCCTGTAAGTGGGGGCTGGGAGCTTGAACGTGTATCCTTCTACATGGTAGTGTGTGCTCAACTGGATGTGCCATCTCCTGGGCCCTGAGGCAACCAACCTTACAAGAAGTAACCAAGAAACTGCTACTCTCACCCTCATATTCTTGGTCTAGGAGAAGCCTTAGGATGCAAGGTCTCTGTTAGGAGAGAGATCACTGTCCTAAGAAATATTCCACTTTGGAATTGATTTCTCCCTGAAGAAGAATACCAGGATGGAATAAATTTCTATCAAGAAGACCCTGGCAGTCAAAGACTATGAGTGATGGTGTCCTATCAGGTAATCCAGGCATAGGCATATAACCTGGACTGGGCAGAAATGCAACTTACCTGAAAGTATAGTCCAATGTACCCCTCCCATAGGACATGAGAGCTCCAGATCCCCCATGCAAATGCAAGCCACCCTGGAAGCTCTCACCAGATCCATGCCAGTGATCCATTAACACTATGGCATGCATAAATGTCAATGGACAAAGAGGGATTCAAGGTCAAGACTGGCCAAAGACCCATAATGCCTGCCTCACACAGCGCAGAGCACTATCTGGTGGAGCTGCGGCCTATCATTTCATCTTTCCATTCTCACTTATTAATTCTTTCCCTTATTAATGAGAAAGCATCCTCCCAGGAGAATCACCTGGCCACATAAGTACAGTCACATTACTCATAAGTACCTTCAAAACAGCACACACATTTACTAAGCACTAGTGTATGAGGGTAACTAAGGCACAGTTCTGCCTGAGTTAAGCACTTATATAGCAGGGAAGACACGCCCACTCAGCTAACTCCAATGAAAGGGGATAAGGGCTGCATAAAAAAGGAGGGAAAATGAACTATAATTTCCTACTCACCAATTACAACCTAGGAACTTCAACCCTTTGACTCTTTTAATAGACAATTCCTAAATGTCTGCACAAGAACTGCAATAATACAGAGATGAATAGAAAAGATCCTCACTCTTGAAGGAATCACATATGACAAAAGAATGATAAATGGGTAAGCATTTTAGTGGAAAAAAATGATAGTTTCTATTTCAGAAGTTTGTGCATGCACAAAAGATATTCAAGAATCAATTCTTAAACATCTTTAAGTGTCTCAGGTTTTACGCAAAAGCATATATAGGTCCATTTATATGACTTTCTAGAAAAACCAAAGCTAATCAACAACAACAAAATCGGAATAACAATTGATTTTTTTTTCTTGAAGGGAGTGTCTATGATACAAGTTTTTGGGCATAAGACCTTCCTACGGGGAACAGTAATGTTCTCTATTTTGATAGTAGTTGAAATATACAGGTATCTGCCTGTTGTCACAATGCATCAGATGGTACACTTAACACTTGTGCATTTTACTGTTTGAAATCTTCATCTAAAAAAGAACTGAATTCAAGTTGGTACATGATCATCATCGTGATGAAGTAGTTGGGAGAAGGTGTGCTGATATCTGCAACTTACTTACTTTGAATGGCATCCAAAGTAATAAAGGGACAAATAAAAGTGTACAGATAAAGAGATAAATTACAAGTAAATACGTCGACTGCAGAAGCTTGGCAGTGGGTGTGCAGGTGTACACTATACCATGCTTCCAGTTTTTCTGAAACTTTTCAAAATAAAACATTAAAGACAAAAAGGGGGATAGTCCTAAAAGTTAAAGAGGTGTAACCCCAGGCAAACATGAGAGCAAAATAACTTAAAGTCATTTCCCAGCTTTCCAGCAATCATCTGCCTTCCTCTACAGAGACAGGAACAGATAAATATTGACTTACCACCTGGCTGCACCAGGCGGCCAGGTGGCACTGTTCTGGCCATTGAGGCATTAGGGAACTCAGTCTGGTTCTGAGAATGCTTTTGCTTAGTTGGGTGTTTGACCATTTCTGACTCAAAGTACACAAATGATCCCTGGAACTACAGCAGCCCTTGGCAACCATGAAGGCAAATCTGAAAGGTTCAGACTCTCATCCTGACTTAATATTGAGTTACAGAATCATTCACAGTAGTCACCCATCTCCAGACTTTCTGCTGTACTTAATAGGAGAGAGAGAGAGAGAAAGAGAAACAGACAGACAGAGAGAGAGAGAGAAAGGTGAGGGAGATAGCATAATGATTATGCAAAAAGACTCATGCCTTTGGCTCTGAGATCCCAGGTTCAATCTTTTTTTAAAAAAACATTTATTTATTTATTCCCTTTTGTTGCCCTTGTTTTATTATTGTAGTTATTATTGTTATTATTGATGTTACTGTTGTTGGATAGGACAGAGAGAAATAGAGAGAAGAGGAGAAGACAGAAAGGAGAGAGAAAGATAGATACTTGCAGACCTGCTTCACTGCTTATGAAGTGATTCCCCTACAGGTGGGGATCTGGGGGCTCGAGCCGGGATCCTTACTCTGGTCCTTGTGCTTTGTGCCACCTGCGCTTAACCCACTATGCTACCGCCCAAATCCCCCCAGTTTCAGTCTTAACATCAGCCACCAACCAGAGCTGAGTAGTGCTCTAGAAGGAAGAAGAGGAGAAGAGGAGGAAGAGGAAGAAGTAGAAGAAAAAGGAGGAGATGGGGAAGGAGGAGAAGGAGGATTGAGGAGGAGAAGAATAAGAAGATGGAGGAGGAAGAGAAGAGTAGGAAGAGAGGAGAAGAAACTCTGATGTGCTTTTATTTGTTTTATCCACTACTGGTCAATTTTCTGTAACATGCTTCTGAAACATTCTGAGCACCAGGCAAAAGTGTAAAACAGCCTGGTTTTCTGGTAACTGCAAGCAAATTGATGGCTAGGCCCAGAATTTGGGGAAGAAAATGAAACTTGGAGTGGAAGATGTAGCCATTGAAGTGGAGAAGTCAGGCATGGAGAGCTCTCTGCCCTCCTAAAGGCCTTGGGTTTTCTGAGGGGCAGAACCTGGTCTGATTCCATTCACAGTGGTGGTTGTCAAACTGATATGAAGATTAGAATGACCTGGAATTAGTGGCCTGGGAGGTGGCACAGTAGATAAGGTGATGGACTCCTGAGTTCATTCATTCCCCCAAATTCACCTCATATGCCAGAGTAATGCTCAGATTTCCTTGATTCTCTACCCCCACTCTCATAATAAATAAATAAATAAATAAACCTTAAATAAGTAGCAGTAGCAGCAGCAGCTGCAGTAGTAGTAGTATTGGGGTTTTAAAGCTGACATTCCTAGGCAAAGGAGAAAATATAATGATTATGCAAAAGACTTTCATGCCTGAGGCTCCAAGGTCCCAAGATCAATCCCCAGCACCACCAAAGCCAGAGTTGAGCCGCACTCTGGTTTAAAACAAAACAAAACAAATCAGATTTCCAAGGGCCTCAAGTCCAAAGACTCAGATGCAGGAGCAGAGGCTGGTACTCTGTCACTAGCCCTTACTATCTACAACTTTTGTTTTTTTAATATTTATTCCCTTTTGTTGCCCTTGTTGTTTTATTGTTGTAGTTATTATTGTTGTTGTCACTGTTGGATAGGACAGAGAGAAATGGAGAGAGGAGGAGAAGACAGAGAGGAGGAGAGAAAGATAGACACCTGCAGACCTGCTTCACCACCTGTGAAGCGACTCCCCTGCAGGTGGGGAGCTGGGGTTCAAACCGGGATCCTTATGCCGGTCCTTGTGCTTTGCGCCACCTGCGCTTAACCTGCTGCGCTACAGCCTGACTCCTTATCTACAACTTTAGTTCCATGCCCCAGGGGCAATTTCTTGTCTTAATGTCTCTGCATTTATGGTCACAGAGAACAATATGCACATTCAGAAAGTGGGCTGAAAAAAAGATAGAGTTAAGGTTCCCAACAAGGAGTTATCAGGAGCTGGTAGAGAAATACTCCAGAGAGCTAAGTGGTAGTGCACCCAGTTAAACCCACATGTCACCATGGTCAAGGACCCAAGTTCAAGCCTCTGGTCCCTATCTGCAGGAGGGAAGTTTGACAAGTTATAAAGCAGTGCTGCAAGTATTTCTCTTTCTATTTCCTTCTCTATCTCTCCAATCCCATCTCAATTTCTCTCTATCTTACCAAATAAAAGGAAAAAAAAGAAGGAAAGAGAGAAAAGGTGAGGAGAGGAGAGGAGAGGAGAGGAGAGGAGAGGAGAGGAGAGGAGAGGAGAGGAGAGGAGGGGAGAGGAGGGGAGAGGAGGGGAGAGGAGGGGAGAGGAGAGGGGTGCCAGGATCAGTGGATTAGTCAAGCAGGAGTTGAGCTCCAGCTACAACCCCTGTGGCAATAAATGGAGGGAGTACAAGTGGTGGGACACCCAGTAGAGCTTAAGTGGTAGAGCAGTGCTGCAAATCTCTCTCTTTCTCTCCCTCTTTATCTCCCTCTTTGCCTCTCAATTTCTCTTGTCTCCACTCTAAATAAATAAATATGTATAAATAAATAAATACTCTAGCTTCCTCTTCTCTAAATGGGACAATTCTGAAGTTTCTCTTGGGTGCCCTTGGGATCGAACCTCAGCTCTGAACAGTGAGAATGCTCTCACCAATATATCTTTTATTTTCTTTTTTTATGTGGCCCCAGGAAATAAATTTGGGGGATTAACTCATTCAGTATATTGCCGAGCAGCATCCAAAATCCTTTTTCTTTTTTTTTTTCGTTATTTAGAGGAAGAAGAATAGTGAGAGGTGAGGAGAAAGAGAGGAGAGAGAGCACTGTTCCACCATTCATGGTGCTTCCCTGGTGCTGCTCCTGGTGTTCTAATATGGTGCTAGATATTGAGCCCAGAGCTTCATGCAGAGTGAGGTACATACTCAACTAGGTGAGGCATCTCCTAGCCCTACCAGTAACAGCTTAAATTGGTTTTTTCTTCCTCATCTCCCTTCCCCAGACTCTCACCAATGTGCTACTGGGATCTTCTCCCAGATCCTAACACCCAAATCAGAACCCAAACTAGGACACAGATTTCAGAATGACTGGGCTCAGGAACCAAGACACAGCTACCCTCCTGACTAAGCATCCTATAGGGGACAGTATCTCAGCCCCCTTCACCCCAGGTAGCTTTCCTAGATTAGGGTGAAATTCCTCAGTGGCAAGCAGGTTTTTCAGTTGGCTAGACACCAAGGGATTTAGCACATTCTCTAGTTAATTCAGTGATTCTGTGAAAAGATTCCAAACATAAGCATTTTTCAAAGACAAGAGCTAAATACAAGGGCCCCAAATCAGCTTATGGCATTGAATGTGACAATCCAATCTGGAGATTTTCAGAACCTCACTACATACATATGCTTAAATGGACCTTGCCTCCTTAACAGCCAGAACAATTTTATGTATAAATTTATTCATACTTCCCCCTGTCCTAGTCACCCTCCCCCATTCAAACCTATATCTATTCATTCAGTTGATTTCAACTGAAATTTTTGCCTGGTACTGAGAAAGAGGAAACCAGATCTGACTGACTGAAACAATAATTTCAAGTATGCTCAAAAGTCAGGTAAAAACTGTCTCCTGTGGTTTACTGGGGAAAAAGATTATTTAAATATTTTGGCAATGGGGAGTCGGGCAGTAGCACAGCAGGTTAAGCGCACGTGGCACAAACACAAAGACCAGCCTAAGGATCCCGGTTTGAGCCCAGGCTCCCCACCTGCAGGGGAGTCGCTTCACAAGTGGTGAAGCAGGTCTACAGGTGTCTTTCTCTCCTCCCCTCTGTCTTCCCCTTCTCTCTCTATTTCTCTCTGTCCTATCCAACAACGATGACTGTTAACAATAGTAACTACAACAATTTTTTTAAAAGGGCAACAAAAGGGAATAAATAAATATAAAAATATATATTTAAAAAAATATTTTGACACTGTCATTTGCCCTCAAATTTGGATCCTGGGAGGAAGAGCTGGTGGGGAAGAAAAGGAATACGTGTGGCCTACAAAAGATTCCTCTGATGAACTCAGTCAACACAGCCATAGCTATCAGGATCTCTGAAAAAGCCCAGGTTGTGGCCTGGGAGGTGGCAGTGGGCTCTCAAACACAAAGTTCCAAATTAAATCTTCAGCATCGCATGTGCCAGAGTGATGTTTTGGTTCTCTCTCTTTCTCTCTCTCTCTCTCTCTCTCTCTCTCTCCCTCTCTTTCTCCCTCTCTCTCCCTCTCTGTCTCTCTCTTATATCTCTCTTTTCCTCTCTTCCTCTTTCCCTCTCTCTTCCTCTCTCTCTCTTTTCCTCTCTCTCTTCCTCTCTCTCTCTCTCTTCCTCTCTCTCTTCCTCTCTCTTCCCTCTCTTCCTCTCTCTCTCTCTCTTCCTCCCTCTCTTCCTCTCTCTCTCTCTTCCTCTCTCTCTTTCTCTCTCTCTCTCTCTCTGTCTCTCTTTCTCTCCTTCTCTCCCTTTCTTTCTCTCCCTCTCACAAATCAGTCCATAAAAAAAGTTTGGGTCCGGTGACCAAAACAGTGCCCCATTATTACAAGCTGAGGACCATGAAATTCAAAAAGTCCCATTTAAAGACAATTTCAAGGCTTGAACAGACAGCATAATGGTGATGCAAAAAGATTCATGTCTGGGGTGCCAAAGGTCCCAGATCAATTCCCAGTACCACCATAAGCCAGAACTAAGCAGTACTCTGTTAAAAATAATTAATTAATTAATTAACTAATTAATTAATTAGACAGTTTCAAGTAAGTGGTGTTGAACATTCCCACCAAAGAAAGCTGTTAGACTTTGAAGTATTAGCACATTTCCAGAACTAGAGACCAGAACCTGCAGCTGCCCAGAATGTCCTTCTTAAGTGAAACAGCCTATGCCAGGGCAGATCATGGCATCCTGGCCATGCCTGTTCTACAAGGCTGTGCCTGATGCCACTGAAGACAGGCAGGGGTAGGGCACTTCCTATTCCTATCAGAATCTTGCAGTTAGAGATCTTGTTTCACTGAGCCCAAGCCCCTGGTGGCAAAAGAAAGAGAGAGAAAGCAGCTTGGAAGCAGTGAAATAAATCATACATGTGCAAGTTGGGCAGATCTCCTCAATTTTTTCCTACTAAATAGCATTTCACTTGCTATGTGTGGGTGGGTGAAGGGGTATGAAAAGTCAAGCTTCAGTAATTAAGTGTGGGCTGCTATAAGGTTGCTAAGGGACAGAGCAGGAAAAAAGAATGCAGCTCCCACAAGTGGGGCTAGAAATGGGATCCTTACGCAGGTTCTTGTCCTTTACACTATGTGCGCTTAACGCAATGTACCACCATGGGTGCCCTTTGACCTCACTTTTATTGCTCTTCAATCTCAAACATTTCTTTGAGAGCCTACTATATACCTGGTGCTTATCTGGGTTAATCTGGAAGCTCTGAGAGATCCTGGGCATAATCTCAATCCTGGAAGAGCTCACAGTTTGGTGGTAGAGAAATGACAAGAACCTAAGAGATAAGTCACAGTCTCAGCATGCATGTGCTATGTGGATAAATAGCCATTGTATGGGTCAATTACATTATTACAAGGTTGACATAGTTATCTCTTAATAATCCGACAGGCATTCCCACGCCTCAGGATATGTTATTAGTGTGGGAGTGCAGGGAAGGTAGGAAGTTAATTGCTTAGAGTAATTCTGATGTTTGCACATAAATGCATAATGATATTATTGATCCTGGCTGCAAACTATCAGCAGAAGCAGTTTGCACCTGGGAGTCTGATTTCTCCATTCATCAAGGAACCTCAGAAAGATTTCCCAAAGTACCCACAGCTCCCCAGATGTAGCAGTGGTCTGGAATGAATGGTTCCAGAGGCTCAAGAAAGTTTGAATGACAGTGCAAAGCAATAGCAAATAGGAAGAAGAGTGCTCCTTTTATCTCTCACCATCAAAGTGCTTCACCAATCAATATTTGAAGCTGTACTTTATAAATTACACCATCACAGAGACTAAATTGGCATAATAAAGGAGAGAGAGAGAGAAATGCTTATCTTTTTTTAATGAAATTGGCCCCCAAATAATTACATTAAGGAAATACATACTCAGTCTATTTACTATGGTAAATAAAGAACAATGTCAGAATTCCTAAAAGTTTTGATTAAAGTGGATTTTTTTCAAGTTTTGATTAAAGTGTTTTTAAAACACTGAAAATAATGACAATATCTCCCAGAAATAATGAGTTTCCTCCTGTTAGCAGTTGAATTGTTTACTCCCATAACTGAATAATAACAGCACATCAAAGCCAGCAGTGGTAATTAAATGTTTTGTGAACATAGGTTAACAAATTAGTGCATCAAGATGTATAATTGTCTAATTAGGATAAAAATGCTAGTCTTACCTAAAAGACTGACAAGATAGCAAAACAAGAAGGAACAGGTAAAAAAATCATGTAAAACATTTGAGTGTAGGTAGTAATGTCACTTTCCTGCTAGTACTTGAGAAGGACTAGGAAAGTCTTCCAGATCTATCTTCTATCTTGGTGCAACAACATTCAATCAAGAGAAGAACACTTAAATAACTGTGGATTAGTTCTCTTTTCAGGGTGAATAAGGAGTTACCTCCATGACCTCAGGTAATTAAATTGTTTGTAGTTTTCAACTGGTAAAAAATATCAGCATCCAGGCAATTAAGGGATAACTCATTTGAATTTCCCCTTAGCGTGTGAACAAATTATTTTTTTATTTTTAATGATGAAAAAGGAAGATGAATAGGGATGAATAGGGATGACTAGGGATCTGGGTTAAGAGCACACATTACTATGCACAAAGACTGGAGTTCAAGACCCCAGTCCCCATCAGTAAGGGAGAAGCTTCACAAGCAGTAAAGCAGTACTTTAGGTGTCTCTGTTTCTTTCTATCTCCCCTTACCCTCTCAATTTCTCCCTGTCCTACCAAAAGAATAAATAAATAAGGGGGCTGGGTGGTGGCACACCTGGTTGAGTGAACCCTTCGTTTCCACCTGCAGGGAGAAAGCTTTGCCGGTGGTGAAGCAGTGTTGTAGGCGCCTCTCTGTCTCTCTCCCTCTCTATTTTCCCCTACCCTTTTAATGTCTGATTATCTCTATCCAATAAGTAAAGATAATTTTAAAAATTAAAAGAATAAATAAACAACAGCCATGAAAAAATTTTAATATGTTTTAAAATGGAATCAGATGGTCTTGCTTATAGGTGAGAAGAAGCAAGAAAAAGAAAACATAGGTTGAAGCTTGGGCAGGGTTGAGTGTATCACATCAAAGCAAAGGACTCTGAACTGGGGTGGGGGGTGAGAGGGTATGGGCTACCCAATACAGGATAGTAAAGAAGGAATTGGGCTAGTGTTTAGTGGTGGGAGTGGTGTACAGACACCTATCACAAGAAGATAAGAAACTGTGTTCACATATCAGTGTTAACAACTGTCCCATAAACCATTATCCCTCACCACCCCTCCTCCTAAAATGATTTAAATAAAAATGAGGAAAAAGGAAAATTTACCACTCATTCAATTATTACTATTTTATTTATTTTTATTTACTTTTTTTTTTTTTTTTTTTGCTCCAGGGTTGTCGCTAGGGCTTGGTGCCTGCACTATGAATCCACTGCTTCTGAAGGCCATTTCTTATTTTTATTGAATAGGACAGAAATTGAGAGGGGTAGGGGAGATAGAGAAGGAGAGAAAGAGAGAGACACCTGCAAACCTGCTTCACCGTCTGTGAAGCGACCCCCCTGCAGGTGGGAAGCCAGGGGGCTCCAAATAGGATCCTTGAGTAGGTCCTTGCACTTTGCACTATGTGCGC
This sequence comes from Erinaceus europaeus, assembly GCF_950295315.1. Classification (NCBI taxonomy): domain Eukaryota; kingdom Metazoa; phylum Chordata; class Mammalia; order Eulipotyphla; family Erinaceidae; genus Erinaceus; species Erinaceus europaeus. The sequence continues at coordinate 30,616,483 of NC_080176.1, forward strand.
TTAACCTGGTGCGCCACTGAATGACCCCCATTATTTTTTTTATTTATCATCAACTAACTGGACTAGGTACCTCCTTTGTGCCAAAGCACTAAAATTTTCTCCTTCTTCTTTTTTTTGGGGGGGTGTCGGAGGGCAGGTTAGAGGAGCAAGAAGATAACATTAAACAGAGCTCTTTTCTCTAAGAGTTCTCCTTTTAATCAGAGCCACAAGGCATATGGCTAGCTACACACTTTAGGTGGTAGAGACAAAGTGTTGTAGAATTTCAAGAAAAGGACAGATTGCTCCCACCTGGGAAATCAAGATGTGGTGTCAAGAGCTTGGTCCTGGCTGATGGGAAGTGATGGGGTGAAAGGCTTTGCAGACAGAACAAATGGCTTGCACAAAGGCACATGTAATTTATTATTTATTCTGCCACCAGTTAGGAACTTTAATCCTAATTAGATGCCAGAAAAGAAGCCAACTCTGAGCTTATTTCCATTGGCAATGGAAGCGCTGGGCAGCTGAAAAAAATTATTCTCACAAACAGCCAATAAGTGAGTGCCATAGCAGGGGGTTGGAAGCTCCAGAATTCTTTTAATCCTCAGTGATCAATGAAACAACTGAGCCCTCCCCTAAATATACAAATGGTGTGTTTGAGTGGATTTGGAAACATAAAGAGGCCTGTGAAATGCACACAACAATCTTCACTTTTAAGCATCTTAAGCTGGTGATATTTATAGGCCAGTCTCCCAGCCTTAGCCAAGTTCTTGGGTCCCACTCCACTCACACATCCTCCCTGAAGCCTTAGGAAACAGCCTCAAACTGCTGGCTAAACACACAGTAAGGATGTGTTGAAGGAAGTTTCCTGCTTTTCCTACGAGCTGCAAGGATTGCTAACAGTTGTCAGGCCATCTGTATGATGTGTGTTTAAGTGGAAATGTTATAGCCAAGATCAAACTCTGACTATTAATCCAAGTTAGGGCAAAGAGGAAGAAACTATCAGCAAGGAGAAGTGATTTCTTTTCAGACTTCTGCTCCTGAGGCTAAAATGTGTTTAATTAAAGGGGACCTTCTGCCCTGTGACTGACACTTCACACCAGGGTCCCCACTCATTGGGTCATTAACATTAGATCTCCAAGTCTTAACCTGCTGAGGATTCATTATCCTTTTCAGTGATTCCCACCTTGCATTCTAGCCACTGTAGCTAGGCAATAAGTACACCTGGTTCAGCACACACATTACCATGTGCAGGTACCAGGGTTCAAGCCCCCCAGCCCCCACTTGTAGGGGGAAGCTTCATAAGCAGTGAAACAGTGCTGCAGGTGTCTCCCTGCCCCCATCTCCCTCTTCCAGTTCAATTTCTATCTGTCCTATGCAAATAAAAGAATTGGGGGGGGGGGAAATGACCCCAGGAGTGGTGGATTTGTCATGCAGGCACTAAGCTCCAGAGATAACGTTGGTGGCAATAAAAATAATAAAACAATAATTTAAAAAATTAATGGAGGCAGGGGTAGATAGCATAATGGTGTATCTCCTTCCCTCTGCCTCTCTCTGTCTCTGTCTCTCTCTTTCTCTATGTTTCTCTGTCTCTCTTTCTCTCCGTGTGTGTGTGTGTGTGTGTGTGTGTGTGTGTGTGTGTGTGTGTGTGTGTATAACTCTGTCATCTCTAACAAAATAAATAGAGTCCACCAAGAGGGGTAGAATTGTGCAGGAACAGAGCCCCAGCAATAACCCTGGTAGAAAAAAAATTCCTAGACTGGGAATCTAGAATTCCCTGCACTTTCCATAGTACAAAGTGCTTAGAAGAGTGTCTGCTCTCAGAATCTTGGATTTTCAGAATTCTGTGTGGCATGGAGTGATTGGTTTATGGTTGGCTTGGGAGTTAGCTTATGGGCTTGTGTCATTTCACCACCCATTGAACAATTTGAAGTGGGACATTCAGTAATTTATCTTCTGTACAAATGGCCTTTCTGACAATATTTTCATGAGAATGAAAGTGCTCCCTGGAAATTGGGGGACATTCTGGATTTGCAGTGCAAGGAAGACTAAAAGTTGCCAGTGGTGAGACAGACCAGGCTGCAAAAAGCTAACTCCCCATCACCAGGAACTTTTCATGGAGTGATCATTCCGTAGGACCAGAATGAAGACAGTATTTCAAAGTGAGAGGTGACAAGTCTAGCAAATGGAGACTTGTCTCAAGTGGCCTCCCCCAGGGCTCTGTTCTGGCTCCTACGCTATTTAATATTTACATCAATGACCTTCCAGAAACTTCTTCAAGGAAGTTCATCTACGCCGATGACATCTGCTGTGCAACTCAGGCATCCAAATTTGACATCCTCGAGGAAACACTCACGAAAGACATGTCTCTGATATCCGATTACTGTAAAAAATGGCGACTAATCCCTAGCACTGCAAAAACGGTATCATCTGTTTTCCATCTACACCATGCCTCAGCCTCGCGTGAGCTTAATGTGCAGCTTGACGATACAAGAATCCAGCATGAAGCCCAGCCAGTCTATCTTGGCGTTACTCTCGATCGCACTCTGTCATTTCACGAACATCTCATAAAAACTGCAGCAAAGGTGGGCACGAGGAATAACATCATTGCAAGACTGGCCAGCTCCTCATGGGGCGCAAGCGCTTCCACACTACGACCATCATCTCTGGCATTATGCTATTCCACTGCAGAATACTGTGCCCCAGTATGGTTCCATAGCCCCATGTCCACTTGGTCGATTCCAAATTATATTCTTCCATGAGGATAATTTCTGGAACAATCCGTTCCACCCTGGTTCCATGGCTGCCAGTTCTTAGCAACATCGCCCCGCCAGATATTCATCAGGATGTGGCATCATCTAAGTTCATTTCCCACGTCTACGCTCGACCGGACCTGCCAATATACGCAGATATCTTTGCCCACACTGTCCAACGCTTGACATCTCGTCATCCAATCTGGTCCGCCTACAGTGAACTTCTCTGTTCCAGACTCTTGGAAACAGAGTTGGCAGTCAGCTGAGGTAAAGAACAAACACCTCATCACAGACCCCTGCATCACGTCAACCCGGCTTTGACCTAGCATGTTATGATTGGGCCCTCCTCAATCGCTATCGAACAGACCATGGCCGGTGCGCCGCTATGTTCCATCGCTGGGGAGCCAGAGACGACCCGAACTGCCCCTGCGGCTCCAGACAGACTATGACCCACATAGTCAACGACTGCCACCTCTCCAGATTCAAAGGAGGTCTGGAAACTTTACATCAGGCTCAACCTGACGCTGTTGACTGGCTACGGAAGAAGGGCAAACGCTAGAAGAAGAAGAAGTGAGAGGTTAGATAAGATGGTCCCTGAAATACAAGCCAGCACTAAGTGCTAGTGCTAAGTGCCAGTACTAAGCTTTCAGGTTTTCTGACTATAAACCAGTAGCTAAAATGCCATGGAACAGAACATTCGCCTACGCATAGAGCAGTGCACTTGACAAGCTAATATGTTCCCACATAAAGCCACTACCTAAAGCAGCCCCTGTGTGCTGACGTTAAATTGCTTTCCTACTGCTTGGCCCAGAATGAAGCCACATTTTATTTTGACTAAAGGAATTCTGATGCATCTGAGAGAAACAAAAGCCTCTAATAACACACCTCAGGTCTAGGAAAAGGACACATTGCCCCTTTGCCAGTCCAAGGCGAAAGAGGAGCATACTGACACACTCAGTGAGATCTCCATCTCCTGTCATTTCGATTGAGGAAGAAAAATCGGAACTGGATTGTGTTCAGTACCGAGTCAGAGCTGCACTGTGGGCTAATGACCAGCATTTCCGCTCCTCCCCCCCTGGCAAATTGCCAAGACTGGCCCACATCCGCACTACTCAGCCTCTATGACAGACAGCAGGGCAGCAAATATGTATTACATATGAGCATGTTGGGGTGCCATTTCTGGGGCAAGTGACCAGGGCTGTTGTTGGCTGGCCTGAAGAGTGTGTACAGCAGAAACTAGACCCCAGAGAAACCCCTACCACCCTCTGGCATGTGAGAACTATTCTTTACATTGAGACTGAACAGAAGAGGAAGCAGCACATAGGAGGTGAAAGGGTGGACTAGCAATGACTCAGCAGTATTTCAGGCTGAAGAGATCTGCCTTACAATGATGCTCAACCTTTTCATCTTTGTTTAAAAAAATTTTTTGTTTTAAATGGGAGACGGGTGGCAGTGCAGTGGGTTAAGCACATGCGGTCTAAAGCCCAAGGACCGTCATAAGGATCCCGGTTCAAGCCCCAGCTCCCCAACTGCAGGGGAGTCGCTTCACAAATGGTGAAGCAGGTCTGCAGGTGTCTCTCTTTCTCTCCCCCTCTCTGTCTTCCTCTCCTCTCCATTTCTCTCTGTCCTATCCAACAATGATGACATCAGTTACAACAACAATAAAAAACAAGGGAAACTAAATAAAACTAAAAAAACCTTTTAAAAATATCTTTATTTGTTTATTTTATTTGTTTATTTGATAAGACAGTGGGAAATTGTGTGGGGAAAAGGGAGACAGGGAGTGAGAGACACCTGCAGCACTACTTCACCACTCATGGAGCTTCCTCCCTGCAGGCGGGGACTGGAGACTTGAATCTGGGTCTTTGCACATGGTAATATGTGTGCTCAACCAGGCGCACCACCATCAGGCCTCCTTTTGGTCTTGTTATTAGTGGAGCAAGGTCTCAGGGGAGGGGGAGTCTCACACATGGAACATTTCACTGATCAGGCTAGATGAGTTTTTCCAGACAGACACTAAGAGGTAGGGAGAGAAAGAAACCACAGCACTGAAGCTTCCTTCCTGGGTCATGCATATGGCAAAGCAGCTCCCTATCCAAGAAAGTTATTTTGCTGATTTCAGATGCTCATTCTTTAAAGTTTTTCTTTTTAAAAGTCTGGTCCTTTACGGAGCTGGACACTAAAAACTCACAGTTGGTGCTGTTTTAAAAACAAGGATGTTATGAATGCCAGTTATTTTCTTTTTAGATCATAAATGTATCTTTTCATATGACTGTTGACAACTCTAGCTTGGTCTTTCCACTAATGTCAAAAGAAAGGGATCACAAGAAGCAACTTCTCTTTGAATGTTATCTCTAAAACTGGCTAAATAAGTCAATTTGCAATCACCTAAAATGTGTCTTAGAAAACTAACCAATCTTGTGGTCCAGGAGGTGGCACAATGGATAAAGCACTGAATTCTCAAGCATGAGGTCCTGAGTTCAATCCCTGGCAGCACATATACTAGAGTGATGTCTGGTTCTCTCTCTCTCTTCCTATCTTTCTCATGAATAAATAAATAAATAAAATATTTAAAAAAAATAAAAGAAGGGGAGTCGGGCTGTAGCGCAGCGGGTTAAGCACAGGTGGCGCAAAGCACAAGGACCGGCATAAGGATCCCGGTTTGAACCCCGGCTCCCTACCTGCAGGGGAGTCGCTTCACAGGCGGTGAAGCAGGTCTGCAGGTGTCTATCTTTCTCTCCTCCTCTCTGTCTTCCCCTCCCCTCTCCATTTCTCTCTGTCCTATCCAACAACGACAACAACAATAATAACTACAACAATAAAAAAAAAACAAGGGCAACAAAAGGGAATAAATAAAATAAATATTAAAAAAAATAATAAAAGAAAAGAAAAGAATACTAACCAACCAAGGGGACAGAAAACAAATTAACTCCATAGGAAAGCAATGTACAGAACAGATGGATTAATTCAAGGTCAAGAATAAGCATTTTGATTTGCAGGTTTTTGTGGAAAAGATAAAAAGTAACTATTATCAGAGGCACTTACCAAAGCTGTGCTTTCTATAGATATATGGTAGGGCTATTGCCCAAAGAAATTTAACCCTGCAGTAGAGAAATGGAATCCAAAGACCTAAGTAAGCACCTGGCCTTCAGTGAGACTGTGGAGAAACCATTTTTCCTGCTAATCCTCAACCACAAAATAATCTATCTGGTTACTGTGGTGATTAAGTTTTATAATTAATCAAATTATTTGAAAAATTGTAATGAATGTTTAAGATATGTTAGACACAAAGGACCTAGACAGGGCTTTCTCCAAATAAACATAAATATCTGATAATCACATGAAAAGGTATTAATATCATTAGCCATTAGGGAGACATAAATCAAAATCACAGTCTGTTACTATTACTATTACACATCCACAAGACTGGCTGTAATAAAAACATATTGGTGAAGATGTGGCAAGACAGGAGCTCTAATAGGCTGCTGGTGGGAATGAAAAAGCAGGGAGGGAGGATATGGCATAATGGTTATGCAAAAGACTTTCATGCCTGATATTCTGAAGTCACAGGTACCACCTACTACCATAAGCCAGAAGTGCTTTAGTAAGAAAAAAAAATGTAATCACTTTGAGAAGTAGGTTTTCCTCAAAGAATTATTCTATGATACAGCAATTTCACTACTAGGTCTATAACCCAGGGAAATAAAAACATATGCCCACACAAAAACTGGTACATGAATGTTCATAGCGGCTTTACATAGAGTAGCCAAAACTAGAAACAAGTGATCATCGCTTGCTAACTAGGTAAATAAAATGTGGTGTACCCTACAATGGAGTATTATTTGATGATAAAGTATAATCAAGTATTAAGACATGCTACGGGGGTCGAGTGGTGGCGCAGTGGGTTAAGCGCATGTGGCACAAAGCGCAAGGACTGGCATCAGGAACCCAGTTCGAGCCCCCGACTCCCCACCTGCAGAGGAGTTGCTTCACAGGCGGTGAAGCAGGTCTGCAGGTGTCTATCTTTCTCTCCCACTCTCTGTCTTCCCCTCCTCTCTCCACTTCTCTCTGTCCTGTCCAACAACGAACAACATCAACAATAGTAATAATAATGACCACAACGAGGCTACAACAACAAGGGCAACAAAAAGGGGGCTGTTGAAATGGCCTCCAGGAGTGGTGGATTCATGGTACAGGCACCGAGCCCAGCAATAACCCTGGAGGAAAGAAAAAAAAAAGACATGCTACAATATGGATGAAGCTTAAAAACAGCATACTAGGGGCCAGGTGGTGGCTTACCTAACTGAGCATACATGTTACAATGCACAAGGACCCGGATTGGAGCTGCAGTCTCCACCTGCAGAGAGAAAGCTTTGTGAGTGCTGGAACTGTTGCAAGTGTCTCTCTGTTTCTCTTCCTCTCTATCACCCCCTTCCCTCTCAATTTCTGACTATCTCTATCCAATAAATAAACATAATAAAAAAATGTAAAGGCCCTGAAAAATAACAGCATACTAAATGAAAAAAACAGATACACCAAATGGTCACACATTGTATAATTTCACTTATATGAAATATCCAAAGTAGGCAATTCTGTGGAAACTGTAAGAAGATTAGTGGTCATCTGGGGATGAGGTAGCTTAAAGAAGTGACAACTAAGGGGGTAAAATTTCTTTGGGGGGATCATGAAAGTGTTCTATAAATGATGTGTGAGATGGTTGTACAACTCTAAATATCCAGAAAGCCACTGGATCATACAGTTCTTAAGTTTCCATATATATATATATATATATATATATATATATATATATATATATATAATATGTACTATATATAAAAATATATAAAATATGAGTTGGGCAATTTGCTAGCACTGTATGTGCTTAACCATTATGTGCTAGGACATAATGAATGTGCACTGCACATGGTATGTGCTTAACAAACACAATGCAAATGCATAATGTCTCATTTACTTTGAATAAAGAGGAAAATGAACTTTTAAAAGGAATACAAGTGCATGTGAAATACAAAAGCCTAAATTAATGTGCTAATTAGGAATAGAAAAACTATGACTAAGGCATATCAGCTCATAGTATCGTACTGGGATATCATTAAACTGTACTTGAGTGTACAGTAAGGCAGAGCCTTTAGAGGCAATAATCTTTGGTAAAACACTATTGAGTCATAGTGTTATTTAAACAGAAAGCTTAGGCCATTATAAACTACACCTGAGAATCAAAGGCAAAGAGATAAAGTGACAGTGCACAGCAAGAGATCTGTCATTCCTGACTGTCACATTCTGAGTGCACAAAACTCCCCTACCTTCTCATCTCTAGCTCACAGTCATGTTAATATAAGAAAACAGAATTACAGCATTAAAAAAAAAGTTAGTTACATACTTCCCCAGCCCTTGATCCATTCCATTCTTCTGTCACTCCCAGGAGGCTATCATTTTGTTTTATTTTATTTTTGAAGCTACCATTTTATTTTTTATTTTTGTTTATTATTGGATAAAGACAGAGAGAAATTGAGAGGAAATAAGGAGCTACACAAAGAGAGACATACAGACAGACACCTGCAGCCCTGCTTCACCACTTGTGAAGTTTTCCCCCTGCAGGTGAAGAACAAGGTTATCACTTTACATCCCAAAAGCTGATTCACCCTCAGAATTACTGATAGCCAGGGTTCTGGAGAAGATAGTGGAGCCTATATATAGCAAACCTACAGCCAACATCATACTCAATGGTGAAATACTGGAAGCATTTCCCCTCAAATCAGGTACTAGACAGGGCTGCCCACTATCACCATTATTATTAAACATAGTGTTGGAAGTTCTTGCCATAGCAATCAGGCAGGAGCAAGGAATTAAAGGGATACAGATTGGAAGAGAAGCCAAACTCTCCCTATTTGCAGATGACATGATAGTATACATAGAAAAACCTAAAGAATCCAGCAAGAAGCTTTTAGAAATCATCAGGCAATACAATAAGGTGTCAGGCTACAAAATTAACATACAAAAGTCATTCCTCTATGCAAACACTAAGTTAGAAGAACATGAAATCCAGAAATCAATTCCCTTTACTATAGCAACAAAAACAATAAAATATCTAGGAGTAAAACTAACCAAAGAAGTGAAAGACTTGTATAATGAAAATTATGAGTCACTACTCAAGGAAATAGAAAAAGACACAAAGAAGTGGAAAGATATCCCATGTTCATGAGTTGGAAGAATTAACGTCATTAAAATGAATATACTGCCCTGAGCCATATACAAATCGAATGCTATCACCATCAAGATCCCAATCCCATTTTTTAGGAGAATAGAACAAATGTTACAAATGTTTATCTGGAACCAGAAAAGAACCAGAATTGCCAAAACAATCTTGAGAAGAAAGAACAGAATTGGAGGCATCACACTCCCAGATCTCAAACTGTATTACAGGGCCATTGTCATCAAAACTGCTTGGTACAGGAACATGAATAGACACACTGACCAATTGAATAGAGAGCCCACAAGTAAGCTCCAAATCTATGGACATCTAATCTTTGACAAAGGTGCCCAAACTATTAAATGGGGAAAGATGGGTCTCTTCAAAAAGTGGTGTTGGAAAAAATGGGTTGAAACATGCAAAATAATGAAACTGAACTACTATATTTCACCAAATACAAGCGGATCAAGGACCTGGATTTTAGAACAGAAACTATCAGACACTTAGAGGAAAATATTGGCAGAACTCATAATAAATTTTAAAGACATCTTCAATGAAATGAATCTAGTTACAAAGAATACTAAGTCAAGTGAAATCCTATGTGATTATATCAAATTAAAAACCTTCTGTACAGCAAAAGAAACCAAGACCCAAACAAAGAGATACCCTCACAGAATGGGAAAAGATTTTTACATGCCATACATCAGACAAGAGTTTAATAACCAAATATATATAAAGAGCTTGCCAAACTCAACAAGAAAACAAATGACCCCATCCAAAAATGTGGAGAAGACATGGACAGAATATTCACCAGAGAAGAGATCCAAACGACTGAAAAGCACATGAAAAAATGCTCCAAGTCTTTGATTAGTCAGAGAAATGCAAATAAAGACAACAATTAGATACCACTTCACTCATGTGAGCATGTCATACATCAGGAAAGGTAGCAACAACTAATGCTAAAGAGGTTGTGGAGACAACGGAACCCTCCTGCACTGCTGGTAGGAATATAAATTGGTCCAACCTCTATGGAGAGCAGTCTGGAGAACTCTCAGAAGGCTAGAAATGGACCTACCCTATGATCCTGCAATTCCTCTCCTGGGAATATATCCTAAGGAACCCAACACACCCGTCCAAAAAGATTTGTGTATAACTGTGTTTATAGCAGCACAATTTGTAACAGCCAAAACCTGGAAGCAACCCAGGTGTCTAACAACAGATGAGTGGCTGAGCAAGTTGTGGTCTATATATACAATGGAATACTACTCAGCTATTAAAAATAGGGATTTCACCATTTTCATCCCATCTTGGATGGACCTTGAAAAATTCATGTTAAGTGAAATAAGTCAGAAACAGAAGGATGAATATGGGATGATCTCACTCTCAGGCAGAAGTTGAAAAACAAGATCAGAAGAGAAAACACAAGTAGAACCTGAACTGGAATTGGTGTATTGCACCAAAGTAAAAGACTCTGGGGTGGATGGGTAGGGGAGAGTACAAACTATTGTATTTATTGTCGACTATAAAACATTAATCTCCCAATAAAGAAATTTTTTTAAATGCCTCAAGTGGTAATGATACCTGTAGCAGAGGTAGTTCTGTGGGGAAGAGCTAGTTGTGCCCACACCAGTATGGACCAAAACTCTATATGTAAAACACATGTAGATACATGAAAGTCTTTCCTTATGTATACTTTGATTTATTTTTACTTTGGGTATAGACAGAAATTGAGAGGGAAGAGACAGGGGAGAGAGAGAGAGAGACCTGCAGTATTGTTTCACCACTCGTGAAACTTACCCCACAGGTGAGGTATGGAGTCTTGAACCTGGGTCCTTGTGCACTGTAATATGAACACTTCACCGGGTATGCCACTGCCCAGCTCCATGAAAGATTCTCTTTAAAATGAAGGAGATGGGGCCTCAGGAAGTGTATTAATAGAGCACATACTTTCCATGTGTGAGGTCCTGGTATTAACCTCTGGTACCACCTGAGAACACTAAAAACATAAAGAGGTAAGAGTGTTTCCCTTTTTCTCAAGATGTATAATTAGAAAATTGAGCAAGGGCGGTAACTCCTAGGAATCCTGCGAGTGTGAGGCCCTGGACCCAATCACTGTATTGCACTAAAAATAGTAATGGGGCACTAAAAATAGTAATAGGGGCCAAGGAGTTTTTTTTCCCCTTTTGTTGCCCTTGCTTTTTTATTATTGTTGTTATTGTTGTCGTCATTGTTAGATAGGACAGAGAGAAATGCAGAGAGGAGGGGAAGCCAGAGAGGGGGAGAGAAATATAGACACCTGCATATCTGCTTCACCACCTATGAATCAACACTCCTGCAGGTGGGGAGCCAGGGCTTGAACCGAGATCCTTACAATGGTCCTTGCGCTTTGTTCCACCTGCGTTTAACCCACTGCACTACCACCCGACTTCTGGGGCCCAGGAGTTTATGAAGTGGCCAGTACTGTGGTTCTCTCCCTTCTCCTCCCCTTTCTTCCACACTTATTAACAAAAATATTTTAAATAGTAATAATGAAAGGGATCAGAAGATAGCTCACCTAATAGGTTATATGCCTTATTATGCCAATGCCCTGGATTCAAAACCACCAAACACAGGAAGCACCACAGATGGTAGAATAGTCTCTCCTCATTCTATCTCTCTTACCCTGTCTTAGTCTTCAAATAAAAATATTTAAAAATTGAGCTGAGGATGCTCAGTTGTATTGCACAAGTGTTAGGCCCTGAAATTATTCCCTAGCAGCACATAAAAGAATAACAAGAAGGACAAAAATGAAATAGATTGATTAGGGAGGTAGTTCAATGGCTAGAGCACATAGATTGCATATGTGAGGCCCTGAGCTCCATCATTTCAGCACCGCATAAAAGCAAAATAGATAAAGCAAGTAGAACTCCTGGATGGTGGGTAGTGCTTTACATATACTCTCTCTTGCTAAAAAAAAAAAAAATGCTGGTGCTCACATGGGTGGCCTCAAAACAGAGGTAAGCCACTGGCTTTCCCATCACCGATTCCAGGGATTGCATGATGCAGAAAGAACAGCCAGGAGAAATTCAGATATGAACTTCCAATTTATTCAGAGGAGGACAAAGCTTATATAGCAAAGTGGAACAAAAAACATTTTTCAAATATGTCAGTAATCATAGGTTTTCAAAAGGTCAGTACCCCTATGGTGGGGAGGGCTAAGGAATCATGGGAATTGATGAGATACCAAAAGGTCAAGGCAATTAGTTTCCATGATGCAAGAGATATTAAATTATCTAAAGGTATTAAGAAAAACACGGTGGTTAAACCAGTAGAGTGAGATAAAGCAGAGAAGGGCAGAGTCTGATGTAAATCATGATGATCAAAGAATCTGGGAAGGGAGGTGTGGGGGTCTCACTGTTAAGTTACTAGCAAGGCAGTGTTATGAAGTATACTTTGTATGTGATCAAAAAGATGGTGAACTTATAGTGAACACAGTGAACTTTAAGTGAACTTTCAAGCAGGCAACCATTTGGTCTGCAGCAGGGAATGAGTTAAGTGTGAGGGGTTGCAGGCCTCTGTGAAACCTGGGAGACCCAAAAGGGGAAACTGAGTCAGGAAAGCATTTTCCTCCAAGCTCTGTCCTCAAAAGGGAGAGACTGACAGGTGGGGTGTATTTTCAGACTTCCATCTCAAGGATGGGGGAATTCCCCTATGCTCTACCATGCTTTCACATAATCCTACAAAAAAAAAAAAAAGCCTTTCTACCTGATGTCCTGGGCTTGACCACTGGCATCACATTAAAACAATGTAAAGGTTCCAAAACAGAGATCCCAAATCTTCATCTGCAATATTCTTGTCTTTAGGCTCATGATTAGTCAACAATTTGTTCTGCTTTATAGCCTAACTCTTTTTCAGCCACCAGGTTCCAGATACTACCATGATGCCAACTGGACTTCCCTGGGCAGACGATCCCACCAATATGTCCTAGATCCCTGCCTTCCTGGACGCATGCCCCACTAGGAAAAGAGAAAAACAGGCTGGGAGTATGGATTGACCTGCCAAAACCCATCAATTACAGAAGCCAGACCTTCCACCTTATGCACCCCATAATGATCCTGGGTCCATATTCCCAGAGGGGTTAAGAACAGGGAAGCTATCAAGGGAGGGAATTCGATATAGAGCTGTGGGGGTGGGAATTGTGTGGAAATATACCTCTCTTATCCTATGGTTTTGTCAATATTTCCATTTTATAAATAAATTTTTTAAATAAAAAAAACAATGTAAAGGGTTAGGAGATAGTTTACCAGTAGCACACACACACATGTTCTATGTGTGAGGGCCCAGATTCAAGTCCCAAGCTTCACATAGAAACAACATGCATGGCACCAAGTGAAACTCTGTAGATGGTGGAGTGGTCCTATGGTGTCTCTTTTCTAGGTCTCTTTTCTCTGTTTTTCTTTTAGTGAAATTAAACACAGCAAAAAAGTCTACTTGGGATTATAGGAATCAAATATACCTGAGGTTTCAGTGGGCAAATACACACACACACACACACACACACACACACACACACACACACTGTTGGTCTGCTTCTAAATTCTGCTTCTAAGACCCCTTCTGTTTCATTGGTTTAATCCCCCCTGCTTAACACTGTATTCTATTTACATAACCACTGTTAACTAAGCACCGCCCTGCCTCCAGGGCATTGGTCTAATCCTCACTGTTTTGCATGCTTTTTCCTTCTCCCTGCCCCCTATCCTACGTACATCCTCTTCGGACCTGACACTTCCCCCTCAGGATATATAAGGACAGGATTGTGATTAGAGATAGCTTAGATTGTGCTGCGTTCCACATGAATAAAGACTGAACTGCGTACCACTCAGCCATGAGTCCCTAGTTGTCTCTCTCTCCTGCCCGTGAAGCTAGCCCGGCAACACACACAATTTTTTTTTAATTAAAGAGTTTTAGAAGGGCTGACAAAATAGTAAAATAGCTCACTTGGATAATGCATTGCTTTATCATGTATGTGGCTCAGGTTCAAGCCCAGTCAGCAGTACACTGAAAGATGTTTCAGTAATGTGGTTTCTCTCTCTCTCTCTCTGTCTGTCTCTCTCTCTCTGTCTCTCTCTCTCTCTGCCCCTCTGTCTTGATCTTTGGATATGAAAAAGTTAGTCCAGAAAGGTGAAGCCCCAGAGATGACCAAAGGGATAGGAGTTGGAAAAACTCACTGCTAGGGTATGTGCCTTGCCATGAGAAGGGACAAGGTTAGAATATAAAGAACCCCCAGTTAACAACAAAAATGAGTTGATGTTAGAGGAGGAAAAACTGGATAAGTGCATTAAAATTTTGTCAGATACAGTCTCACCAATGTGTGCTGGAGCCCCACCTCCCCAGAGCCCTACCACTAGGAAAAAATAGAAACAGGCAGGGGTATGGATTGACCTGTCAACACCCATGTCCAGAGGAGAAGCAATTACAGAAGCCAGACCTTCCACATTCTGCTCTCCATAAAGATCTTTGGTCCGTGGTCCGGGAAGTGGTGCAGTGGCTAAGGAACTAGACTCTCAAGCATGAGTTCCTGAGTTCAATCCCTGGCAGCACATGTAGCACATGTACCAGAGTGATGTCTGGCTCTCTCTCCTCCTATCTTTCTCATTAATAAATAAATTTTAAATATCTTAAAAAAAAAAGATCTTTGTTCTACACCCTCAGAGGAATAAAAAATAGGGAAACTTCTAATGGAGGGGAGTGGATATCAAACTCTGGTGGTGGGTATTATATGGAATTGTACCCCTCTTATCCCACAATCTTGTCAATGATTATTAAATCACTAATAAAAAAATTGTCAGAGAAGTGTGAGCTTTAACCACCTAAGAGATAAAGATCTTTTTCAGACACATGAAGTGGCGGCAAGAGAAAATGAAATATTAGGGACGCTAACAAAAAATAAAGTGGTAACTGGATGACAGAGAGGGTACTTCAGTGCTCTAGAGTGATAATGAGTGGACATAAAATTATTCATATTGGCAATACAAAGGGTGTAAACTTGAGTGCCCAGAAGTTATAACAAGGATTTATGGGTAGCATGGAAACAAAAGAGGGCAGAAGAGAATCATGCTATAAAAAACAAGGGAGAGGGCCCAGTGGTGGCTCACTCAGTAGAGTTCAAACATTCCCATACACAAGGACTCAGTTCAAGTCAACTGTGGGATCAGGAGAGGAAAGCCACAAGCTATGGAGCAATGCTGTGGTATCTTTCTTATGATCTCTCCATCTCTGTATGTCAACATCTATCTAAAAAGAAGAAAAATTATGAAACACAAACACACACACAAAGGGAAGGGAGAGAGAGAAAGACTCTTCTATAGGAGCAGAGTCCTGCAGACATCAAACACCATTAATAACTCTGGAGAAAAAAAAATTACCTGAAGTCAACAAATCTGGCTAATGGAAAACAGTCCAGGGAGACAAAGTAACATCTAATTCAACAACAAGCATAAGAAAGTAAAGAGCAGGGCCAGGTGGTGGCTCACCTTATTAAGTGCACAGGTGCCATGCACAAGGACCTGTGTTCAAGTGCCCAGTCCCCATCTGCAGAGGGAAAGATTCACAAGTACTAGATCAGTGCTGCAGGTGTCTCTCTGCCTTTCTATCCCTCCTTTCCTCTCAATTTTTCTCTATCAAATTAAATAAAGTTAAAAACATTTTTTATTTTTTTTATTTAAGAATAAGAGGGGTACAGTTCCACACAATTCCCATAACCCGATCTCCATATCCCATCCCCTCCCCTGATAGCCTTCCCATTCTCTATCTCTCTGGGAGTATGGATCCAGGGTCATTGTGGGTTGCAGAGGGTGGAAGGTCTGGCTTCTGTAATTGCTTCCCTGCTGAACATGGACGTTGACTGGTCAATCCATACTCCCAGTCTGTTTCTCTTTTTCCCTAGTAGGGTGGGACTCTGAGGAAGCAGAGCTTCAGTACACATTGATGGGGTCGTCTCTTCAGGGAAGTCTGGTCAGCATCTTGCTGGCATCCGGAACCTGGTGGCTGAAAAGAGAGTTAACATACAAAGCCAAACAAATTGTTGAACAATCATGGACCCAAAGACTGGAATAGTGCAGATGAAGTGTTGAGGGGTATTCCCTGCATGCTCTTGTGTACTTCTGCTTTCAGGTATATATTTTCTCAGGGGACCTGGACTATATCTAGATTTGGGGACTTTATTGGGGAGTGGAACACCTGGAATGGAATTAGAGAATACTATGAAAGGAAAGGTCTCACCCGAGGGATGAAGCTGAAGGGTTGTCATTCCACACCTGAAGTCTCTGGTGAGAGTCTGAAGTGAAGCATGCTGGGGTGGCACTCCTTGCGTTGATTAGGTTGCGATCCGCGGATGCAATATTATTTGATTTGAATTGAGAGGAGCATGCAGAAAAGTGGGCCCCACCCTAAGGTGCCTGGACTGGGGGAAATATAGGCTTTATAGTGGAAATGTGAGGTTCCTGTTGTCTTAGGATTCAAGAAGACAATGGATAGTTATTGTTATCGTCACATTATTTGGTGATAGGGTAAACTTTGGAAAGTCCCTTTGTTAGGGTTTGGGGTATAATACCCAGCATCTTGTATATACCTGTGCTACTGGTTGCTTCTGTTCTCCCTGGTCTAGGCTTTTGGGAGAGACAATATATTAAAGACAGCCTGTGTATTAAAAAGACAGTCTGTGTTTTAAGAAGTTCTAGATATATGATCAATTTTTCGCCTCTCATATTAATTAAAAAATGGTTTATATGTTTACACTTTAATAGGATTGTACATAAACACCACTCCCACCACCAAAAGACTGTGTCCCATCCCCACCAGCCACCCCTCCCTCCACCCCCCCGCCATGCTGGGAAGCCCAATGGCCACCCTCCCCTTCACCACAGTGTTTTTACATTGGTGCCCTGCTCTCAATTTAATCAGATGCAGCTTTTAGTTTCCCTTTCTGTTCTTCTCTCTCAACTTCTGTTGATGAGTGGGGACATCCCATACTCATCTTTATCTTTCTGACTTAGCTGACTTAACATAATTCCTTCTAGCTCTGTCCAAGATGGGTCAGATAAGGTGGGCTCATTGTTCTTAATAGCTGCATAGTATTCCATTGTGTATATGTACCACAGCTTTCTCAGTCACTCATCTGCTGTTGGGCACCTGGGTTCCTTCCAGGTTTTAGCTATTATGAATTGTGCTGCTATGAACATAGATGTACACACATCTTTTTGGTTGGGCATTATGGAATCCTTGGGGTATATCCCCAGGAGAGGAATTACTGGGTCATATGGAAGGTCTATGTCTAGCCTTGTGAGAGTTCTCCAGACTGCTCTCCGCAGTGGCTGGACCAATTTACATTCCCACCAGCAATGTAAAAGGGTTCCTCTGTCCCCACATCCTCTCCAGCATTTGTTGCTGCTGTCCTTTTTGATGTATGCCATTTTCACAGGAGTGAGGTGGTTTCTCAATGTTGTCTTTATTTTCATTTCTCTGACAATCAGTGACCTGGAACAGTTTCTCATATGTTTGTTAGCCTTTTGGATCTCCTCTGAAGTGAATGTCTTGTTCATATCTTCTGCCCATTTTTGGATGGGGTCATTTGCTTTTTTGTTGCTAAGTTTGCTAAGTTCTCTGTATATTTTGGTGATTAGTCTCTTGTCTGATGTTTGGCATGTGAAGATCTTCTCCCATTCTGTGAGGGGTCTCTTTGCTTGTTTAATAGTTTCTTTGGATGTGCAGAAGCTTTTCAATTTGATGTAGTCACACTGGTTTGTTTCTGCTTTAGTCTTCCTTGCAATTTGGTTTGTTTCATCATAGATGTCCTTGAGTTTTAGGTAGGAAAGTATTTAACTAATGTTCTCCTCTAAGTATTTGATAGTTTCCAGTCTGACATCCAGGTCTTTGATCCATTTGGAGTTGATATTTGTTTCTGGTGAGATAAGGTGGTTCAATTTCATTCTTCTGCATGTTATAACCCAGTTTTCCCAGCACCACTTATTGAAAAGAGCCTCCTTCTTCCATTAAATACTTTGGGCCCCCTTATCAAAGATTAGATGTCCATAGGTGTGGGAGTTTAGATCTGGGCTTTGAATTCTGTTCCACTGGTCTGTGTGCCTATTTTTGTTCCAGTACCATGCTGTTTTGATGATGATGGCATTATAATATTGTTTGAGATCTGGGAATGTGATGCCTCCATTTCTGTTTCTTTTCCTCAAGATGGTTTTGGCAATTCTAGGTGTTTTCTGGTTCCAGATAAATGAATGTAGTTTTTGTTCTATTTTCTTAAAGAAGCTTGGTGGAACTTTGATGGGTATCGCATTAAATTTGTATATGGCTCTGGGGAGAATATTCATTTTGATGATATTTATTCTTCCGATCCATGAGCATAGGATGTCTTTCCATTTCTTGGTATCAGTTTCTATTTCCTTGAATAGTGACTCATAGTTTTCAGTATTCAAGTCTTTCACTTCTTTGGTCAGCTTTACTCCTAGGTATTTTAGTGATTTTGTTGCAACAGTGAATGGGAGTGATTTCTGGATGTCTTCTTCAGTTTTAGTGTTTGCATAAAGAAATGCCACTGATTTTTGTACATTGATTTTGTAGCCTGACACCTTGCTATATTGCCTAATAATGTCCAGTAGTTTTCTACTGGATTCTTTAGGTTTTTCTATGTATACTATCATGTCATCTGCAAATAGTGAGAGTTTGACTTCCTCCCTTCCATTCTGTATTCCTTTGATTTCTTTCTCTTGCTTAATTGCTATGGCAATAACTACCAATACTATGTTGAAGAGTAATGATGATAGTAGGCAGCCCTGTCTAGTCTCTGATCTGAGGGGAAATGCTTTCAACTTCTGTCCAATGAGTATGATGTTGGCTGTTGGTTTGCTATATATGGATTCTACTATCTTGAGGAATTTCCTGTCTATTCCCATTTTTGTAGAGTTTTGAGCATGAATAGGTGTTGGATTTTGTCAAAGGCTTTCTCTGCATCTATTGAGATAATCATGTGGTTTTTGACTTTGCTTTTATTGATGTGGTGAGTGACATTGATAGACTTACGTATGTTGAACCAGCCTTGCATTCCTGGGATGAATCCCACTCGGTCGTGATGAACAATCTTTTTGATATGCTGCTGTATCCAGTTGGCCAAGATCGTGTTTAATATTTTGGCATCTATGTTCATCAGAGATATTGGTCTGTAGTTTTCCTTTTTTGTTGTGTCTCTATCTGCTTTTGGTATCAGAGTGATGTTGGCTTCATAGAAGGTGGAAGGAAGTGTCCCTGTTTCTTCAATCTTATGGAAAAGATTTAGGAGTGTGGGTATTAACTGTTTCCTGAAGGTTTTGTAGAATTTGTTTGTGAAGCCATCTGGTCCAGGCCTTTTGTTGTTGGGTAAAAATATTTTTAAAAGATGCGTCTGGTGGTAGTGCAGTGGGTTAAGCGCACATGGCATGAAATGCAAGGACCAGTGCAAGGAAAAAGGAAAAAAAGAGAGACAGAGAGTCTGCCAGGAACAGTGCAGGTGCAAATCCCCATTTTAAAAAAACCCTGACAGGAAAACATAAATAAATACTTTTAATACCTATATACCTATTAAAAGTACCTTCTCAGTAATTTACAAGAATTGGTTTGTGTTGCTTGTCTTGGAAGAATGGAGTGACAAAGTACAAGAGAAAAGAAAAGAAACAGGGAGAGAAAGGGATGAGGAGGGAGTTGGGCAGTAGTGCAGTGGGTTCAGCATATTTGGCGCAAAGCGTAAGCACCAGCGCAAGGATCTTGTTTCGAGCCACCAGCTCCCCACCTGCAGGGGGGTCACTTCACAAGTGGTGGAGCAGATCTGCAGGTGTGTATCTTTCTCTCCCCCTCTCTGTCCTCCCCTCCTCTCTCCATTTCTCTCTGTCCTATCCAACAATGACGACATCAACAACAACAACAACAGTAATAACTACAACAACAAAACAAGGGCAACAAAAGGGAATAAATAAATATTTTTAAAAGAAAGAAAGGAAGGAAGGAAGAAAGACAGAAAGAAAGAAAGAAAGAAAGAAAGAAAGAAAGAAAGAAAGAAAGAAAGAAAGAAAGAAAGAAAGAGTAAGAAAGAAAGAAAGAAAGAAAGAAAGAAAGAAAGAAAGAAAGAAAGAAAGAGATGAGGAAAGGGAATGATAAATCCCACTTGGTCATGATAAACAATCTTTTTGATATACTGCTGTATCCAGTTGGCCAGCATCTTGTTTAATGTTTTGGCATCTATGTTCATCAGATATTGGTCTGTAGTTTTCCTTTTTTGTTGTGTCCCTATATGCTTTTGGTATCAGGGTGATGTTGGCTTCATAGAAGGTGGAAGGGAGTGTCCCTGTTTCATCAATCTTGTGGAAAAGCCTTAGAAGTATAGGCATTAACTGTTTCCTGAAGGTTTTGTAGAATTTGTTTGTGAAACCATCTGGTCCAGGACTTTTGTTGTTGGGAAGATTCTTAATAACTGTCTCGATTTCTTTGTCTGTGATTAGTGCATTTAGGTCTTGTAGTTCTTCTTGGTTCAGTTTTGGAAGGGAATATGTTTCTAGGAATTCTTCCATTTTTTCCAGATTCTCTAGCTTGGTGGTGTATAGTTCTTCATAGAAGTTTCACATGATTTTCTAGATTTCGGTGGAGTCAGTTGTGATAGCTCCTCTATTGTTTACAATTCTATTAATTTGAGTCTTTTTTTTTTTTTAGTGAGTCTGGCTAGGGGTTTGCCAATCTTGTTTAATTTTTCAAAGAACCAACATTTGGCTTCATTGATCTTTTGTATGGTTCTCTTATTTTTTATGTTGTTTATTTCTGCTGTAATTTTAGTGATTTCCATCCTTCTGGATACTTTAGGATTCCTTTGTTCCTCTATGTCCTTAAGGCATGCAGTAAGATCATTTATTTGAGCTTTTTCTTGTTCTCTAATATGTGATTGAACAGGTATGAGTTTCCCTCTCAGTACTGCTTTAGTTGTGTCCCAAATATTTTGATAGCTTGTGTCTTCATTTTCATTTGTTTCCAGGAACATTTGAATTTCTTGAGTGTCTCTCTAGCTCAGCAGTTCTTAAGCAGCATGTTGTTGAGTTTCCAAATTCTGTGACTTTTTATTAATTTTTCTGATTGTTGTTCAATGTTAGCTTTACTCCACTGTAGTCTGAGAAGATACTTGGGGTGATTTCAATGCTCTTGAATTTGCTGATACTGTCTTTGTGGCCTAACATGAGTCTATCCTTGAGGATGTGCTGTGTGGATTTGAAAAGAATGTGTATTTCAGTTTTTGAGGTGAAGAACTCTGAAAATGTCCAGGAGGTCTAGTCTGACCATCTCTTCATTTAATTCTCTTGATTCTTTGTTAATTATCTGCTTCATTGACCTGTCTAAGTGTGAGAGTGGGGTGTTAATGTCTCCCACTATTATTGTATTACTATTGATATATTTTTGTAGTTCTTTCAGTAGGTGTTTGATGAATTTAGATGGTTCCTCATTGGGAATCTTCTTGGATGATTGACCCTCTAATCATTATGTAATGGTATTGCCTATCTTTTATTACTTTATTTAATTTAAAGTCTCTGGTGTCATAAATGAGAATGGATGTTCCTGCCTTTTTTTGTGGTCCATTAGCCTGTAGGATAGTTTTCCATCCTTTCACTTTGGGGCTCTCTGGGCCTCTTAATGTCCTTTCTGTTGTTTAGGTCTGGTAAGTTTTCTTCTATAATTTTCTCTAGAATGTTTACTTCCCCTTCCTCTCTTTCTTCCTCTGGCAGGCCAATTATATGAATGTAACTTCTTTTGAGATCATCCTATATGTCTCTGTTATTGCTTTCAATGTCTCTCAATCTCTTTTTGAGCTCTTTTACCTCTTTCTTTGTTTTCTCTAGCTCATCCTCTATCTGGCTAATTCTGTTTTCTGCTTCTGTTAGCCTGCTTTCCCTTCCCTCAGCTTCTTTCTTCAGTTCAGTTATAGTATTAGCTTGTTCTGCTAATTGATCAGCTATTACAGTGTTAAGTTCTCTAATTACCTCAAGGTAGCTTGTGTTTTCCTTAAGGGTCTTATCTTTTGTTTCCCCAATTCTGATAGCCCTTTCCTCCACAGTTGTCTTCATTTCTGTGATTATTAGATTTATTATTGCTTGCATACATTTCTTATCTATGGCTATTTCTGTCTGATTTGCATTTTCCTCTGGGCTCCTGTCTTGATTCATTGTGGTAGCAGTTTTATTTGCTCTTGATTTAATCATTCTTTTTATTGATGGGTTTTTTTTATTTTGCTGTTCTGTTGTTCTTCAGTTGTTGTGTTTTGAGTACAAGCCATGCTATATTAAATACCTTTATGACAAATGTAGTCACCCAACCTCAGACATTACAACAATAGTAACTGAAGCAAGGATTGATGCAGTTCAACCAAAACCAGTTAGCCAAACAACACCTCCAGTCCAAGAAAAAATAGCAACCAAATCCAAAGGAAAAAGAAAGAGAAAGGGAAAAATGGAAAGCAAGAATAGACAATTATGCAAGTCTACTGTCCACTGTAAATTCTAGGAATAGCAAGAGGAGAAAAGGCAGTAGAGAAGACAGACACACACAGAGAGAGTACACTCTGAGTCAGATTTCTTCCCCAAAATAATTTACAAATGAGTATCAGTGAATTCAGAACGCAAAAGAAGGAGGATGGAAGAAAAGAAGACAAGAAAAAGACAAAAATTAAAAAGAGCAGTGAAAGGGAAGAGGCTTTTTTTCTTTTTCTTTTTTTTTTTTTTTTAATTAGCTAGGAGAAGAGAAAAAGGAGAGTGGAGAGAAGAGGTAGAAAGAAACAACTTCCTCTCACACTGGATAAGACACCCAGTCACCTAGCAATGGAAAAACCAACAACAGTTAATTTTGGTCAACCTGAAGAAGGAGGGGGAAAAAGGGACACAAGTATATAATAATAGTAATAATAAAATAAAATAGATTAAAAACCCTAACAGGCAGTCTGAAGCTTGGACTGCTCCGGATTTGCTGCAAGCAGAGCCTGAGCAAAGACAGCCAATTGTAAGAAGTATCAAAAAAAAAAAAAACTCCAGGTAGTATTTCCCAGGCAGGGGTGGAGCTCTGATTGGCCAGCTATTTTGCCACTCAAATAGAGTTCCAGCCACATAAAAAAAAAAAAAAATTAAAAAAAAAATAGAGGGAAGGAAAACAAAAAGGAAAAGGCTTGGAATAACACCCCTGGTGAGCCAGGAATCTTGGTAAAGAAAATAGCTTAGTGGGGAACCTGCTAGAAGCAGCTGTACAGCCCATGGGGCTGTTCTGGCATGGGGGGGGAGGGGTGAGCTTCAGAAATAATCAGAAGATTTCCTTTCTTTTTCCCCCTGGCCTCTGTTTTCTAACCCAAGAGTGCTGTCACCCTTAGGACCCTTTATTCACCCTCCTGCTTCTTCTTCTTCTAGCATTTGCCCTTCTTCCGTAGCCAGTCAACAGTGTCAGGTTGAGCCTGATGTAAAGTTTCCAGACCTCCTTTGAATCTGGAGAGGTGGCAGTCGTTGACTATGTGGGTCATAGTCTGTCTGTAGCCGCAGGGGCAGTTTGGGTCATCTCTGGCTCCCCAGCGATGGAACATAGGCGCAACAGCCATGGCCTGTTAGATAGCGATTGAGGAGGGCCCAATCATAACGTGCTAGGTCAAAGCCAGGTTGACGCTTGCAGGGGTCTGTGATGAGGTGTTTGTTCTTTACCTCAGCTGACTGCCAACTCTGATTCCAAGAGTCTGGAACAGAGAAGTTCAGTGTAGGCGTAGGGGACCAGATTGGGTGACGAGACATCAAGCATTGGACAGTGTGGGCGAAGATATCCGTGTATATTGGCAGGTCCGGTCGAGCGTAGACGTGGGAAATGAACTTAGATGATGCCGCATCCCGACGAATATCTGGTGGGGCGATGTTGCTAAGAACTGGCAGCCATGGAACCAGGGTGGAACGGATGGTTCCAGAAATTATCCTCATGGAGGAATATAATTTGGAATCGACCAAGTGGACATGGGGGCTACAGAACCATACTGGGGCACAGTATTCTGCAGTGGAATAGCATAATACCAGAGATGATGATCGTAGTGTGGAAGCGCTTGCGCCCCATGAGGAGCTGGCCAATCTTGCAATGATGTTATTCCTCGCTCCCACCTTTGCTGCAGTTTTTATAAGATGTTCGTGAAATGACAGGGTGCGATCGAGAGTAACGCCAAGATAGACTGGCTGGGCTTCATGCCGGATTCTCGTATCGCCAAGCTGCACATTAAGCTCACGCGAGGCCGAGGCATGGTGTAGATGGAAAACAGATGATACCGTTTTTGCAGTGCTAGGGATTAGTCGCCATTTTTTACAGTAATCAGATATCAGAGACATGTCTTTCGTGAGTGTTTCCTCGAGGATGTCGAACTTAGATGCCTGAGTTGCACAGCAGATGTCATCGGCGTAGATGAACTTCCTTGAAGAAGTTTCTGGGAGGTCATTGATGTAAATATTAAATAGCGTAGGTGCCAGAACAGAGCCCTGAGGGAGGCCACCTGAGACAAGTCTCCATTTACTAGACTTGTCACCCAGATGCACCCGGAATCTTCTGTTTTGGAGAAGAAACGATATAGTGTTGGCCACCCATGGAGGCAGGCATCTTGAGATCTTGACTAGGAGACCATGGTGCCAGACCGTGTCATAGGCTGCTGTGAGATCAACAAAGACAGCACCCGTCTTTAAACCCTCCTGCTGATGGCCCAGTATTCTACCCTATCCAAAGAATTCCCAGTCACAAGCTGCTGCTTGTTGGAGCTCACACCAGCCACTGCTTCCAAGTCGCCATCTTGGCTCCACCCCTATTGGGATGACATTTTAAGGACAAAAAAAAATTTCATAAGCTCTTCAGAGGACAACAAACTATCAAATTATCATATGGTATGTCTAGTAAAAGTTTTTTTTCCTTCTTTTTTTAGTGCACTGTCTCATTTAATTCTTTTTATAACTTAACTCAATAGTTTCATTTCTAAGGACTAGAAGCATCCCACTGTATGATTACACTATAATTTATTTACACATTCTCCCACTTGGAGAAGTTTAATTCATTCTAATTTTTAATTCATTATACATGAATCCTTACACACATATTTAAATAGTTCACGGTACAAAATTTTACACATATAATTGCTAAGTCAAAATCCATGTGCATTTTTAAAACATTGTGTTAACAACTATGTATTTCATTTCTTTTAAATGTAGTCTTCACTCCTTTGAAGTCAACTAAAAGGTTGTTAATTAAAACCTTTGTTGTTTATTAATAGTTCCTTCTGTGGTTCCTGTTCTGATAGTTAAAAGAGAAACTCAAGTAGGTGAAGAGATATTTCAGTATTTCCTAGCAGATAAAAGGATAAGAGGAGGAGGAAGCATTATTTTCTTCATGATTTGTGGAAAATTACAGACACAGACCAAGAAAGTGCCAGGAAAGAAATAGATTCCCTCCATGGGTATAGGTCTAGAACTGAAAAACACAGAAGGAAATGGAAATGTTAAGCCCACATATTTTGATACCAGACATACTTAAATCTGGTGTGAGAGGAATTGAGGAGATGAACAGCGGAAGGAAACCTCTTTGGTCACTGGAAATATTGTATATTGTATATCTCTAGTGAGACAGTGGTTCTATTGGGTATATAAATACGTTTAAAACGTGTTAAAAATCTGTGCACTTTGCAGCACATATGTTTGATCTCTAAACAAAAAAATTCAGATTGTTGCCATAATGTAAACCATCCATTTCAACTGCATTTCCATCTTGCTCCCAGATATTTTTAAATGGTCTTACTGTTATTTAAACTTACTATATGTTAAGTAGTGGACAAGTTAAGTCACACTCTGACATGCTGGAATATATATTCCAATATATATATATTCATATATATATTTCCCCATTTTTCAGTTTTTAACAGTTGGACATTTAGGTAGCTTCTAATTTCTTGCTAGTTCTACTCCTTATGCATACATTTAGTATATATGTCTTCAATTATTGACTAAAAATACATTTTCAGGGAATCACCTTTCAATGATAGAAAGAAAAGGAGATGAGGACTTAGGGAGGTAGCATAATGGTTATGCAAAAGTCTTTTATGCCCAAGGCTCCTGCTATTTATGAAGTTCAGTCCCTTTCAATCCTCAGCACCAAGGTAACTCAGAGCTAAGCTGTGTTTCCTCTCTCTCTCTCTCTCTCTCTCCTTCTCTCTCTCTCTCTCTCTCTCTCTCTCTCTCATTTGTTATTATTGGATAGAGAGAAATTGAGAGGTGTAGGGGGAGATAGAGAGGGAGAGAGACAGAGAGACAGACACCTGCAGCCCTACTTCACCACTCATAAAGCTTTCCCCCTGCAGGTGGGGACCAGGGGCTTGAACCCTGGTCCTTGAGCACTGTAGTGCATGTGCTTAACCAGATGTGCCACTGCCTGGCCTCTGGTCTCTGTCACTGCATATAATCTTTCTCTCTGTATCTTTCTTATTTAAATAAATAAAATTAGAAACATAAGCTAAAAAGAGA
Organism: Erinaceus europaeus; assembly: GCF_950295315.1. NCBI lineage: Eukaryota > Metazoa > Chordata > Mammalia > Eulipotyphla > Erinaceidae > Erinaceus > Erinaceus europaeus. Next base: position 30,642,987 of record NC_080176.1, read on the forward strand.
TAAAATAATAAAGAGAAGATGACATGCAAATTCCATGCTTACAGTTATGCAGTATTAAATGAAGTATAGTGGGCCTCATAAGAATTCAATTAGACTGGGAGTCGATTGATAGCATAGCAGGTTAAACGCACATGGTGCAAAGCTCAAGGACCAGAGTAAGGATCCTGGTTTGAGTCTCCAGCTCCCCACCTGCAGGGGAGTCGCTCCACAAGTGGTGAAGCAGGTCTGCAGGTATCTATCTTTCTCTTCCCCTCTCTTTCTTCCCCTCCTCTCTCCATTTCTCTCTGTCCTATCCAACAACGATGACATCAGTAACAACAACAATAATAACTACAACAATTAAAAAAAAAAACAGCAAGGGCAATAACCATGTAGGAGTAGATAGCATAATGGTTATGCAAAGAAATTCTCATGCCTGAGGCTTCAAAGTCCCAGGTTTAATCCCACACACAAGTTTAAACCAGAGTTGATCAGTCCTCCAGTTTTAAAAAAAAAATCATATTAGATCAAACACTATTTAGAACACTTGAACCACTTTAGAATAAAAGGTTCAGGGAGTTACATTATCTGTTCTTTCCAAAATATTGGAGTTTGGTGTAACCCGAAAGAATATAGTTAAGTATTGGTATAGTCTGCTTTTTTCAGCCATATCCAGATCAGACTCTATCTAGAAACCACTTCTCCAATTTTAAATTTTAAGAACAAAACAGAATTTGAAGACTTTTCTAAACTCTTAGATACTTAAGGATAATCTTGAACTAACTTCTGATTGAAAATATATCTCTTATGGAGCATGCACCCTGGAGAGCTTAAGTCGCCATGAATAGCAGATGCTGTGTTATCTCCTTTTTTTTTTTGCCTCTTTCTATGTTAATCTAAGGGGTTGGGGGACGACGACAGAGTCTTCCAGGAGCGGTGGAATCACACAGGTGAGAAATCCCAGCACAGCAAAAATAAATAAATAAATAATCTCTCTTTATCAGCAACATTATGATAATATAAATCAAGATCTAAGCTCTTTTTGATTTGGACTACACAAGCAGTATTTTTACATTGCAGAATAATTGCTTGCTTGCAGGTGTGTTTACTTTAACATTAGACAGACCTGCTTTCTATCTGCCCTTCAAAGACCCATTCCTTTTGTTCTCCTGAATATATATTTTGGTTGGCGGCAGCATGTAAAGAAATGTTAACCTCCATTTGCATTTTTCTAACCCCTCAGTACAATAATAAAGAGATTTGTTTGTGAACACAATATTGTCAGATATTTGTGCTCTTGGTTGGAATCCAGTTCATCTGTTACAACTTAGTGATGTTCTAAACTTTCACTCCCATCTCTTAGGCCCTGAAATGACTTCAAGTCTTGGAGGAACTTCAGAGTTTCAATATACACAGACAGAACCCAACTTTCTAGCTCCCCCACCACCACTGCCACCATGATGAGCTATTAGCAGTTAGTTTCTGGGGCATGAAAAATATCCAAACTGGCAATCCTAGTAATATTTTGCTTCATTGTGACACAAGGCCAACTTGTTCCACTGTTCAGAATATGCAGTTATTTTTGCTTCTGAGATTTTCTGTTCTGAGTAAGAATCTGTATTGGAGGGAAATAAAAAAAAAAAAAAGGAATGAAAAGAGGCCTCCCATCAACTTCCTTTAGTTGAATAGTTGTGTGATGTTCTGAAGCCCATAGCCTTAGTTTAAATCCTCACAGTCATCTGCAGACCTCTTAGGTTATACCTCTCTTCTCTTTGCAATCAATCTGGAAGGAGAGGATTCTTCTTTGAAGAAACTATTCAGTACCAGGAAGTAGGGGATGGGGGGACCCAGACCTATAGATACCAACATAGATGTCCACAAAGCTAGCTTGAAGATTCATCACCCCGTAATGAAGTTCACCAATCTTCTCTGGAACCTAATATTTTCACCTAGCTTGCTATTGTCATATTCTTTAATTTAAATAGTCAAGGAACCACACATTTTAAGGAAAGCCTTCAATGTGGAAGATAAGAAGCCAAAGCAACAATGCAAGTCAGGGGGTCAGGGTGTTGGATAAGAAAATGGAAAAAACAGAAGGAAGAACTATAATAACTAAGTAAAGTTTTAGAGACAGGAACCAATATAATACAAACAACAATGGGGATGTAGTATCTTGATATAGCATTGCCTACTTGAGGCCCATGGTTTTTTGTTTGTTTGTTTGTGTTTTGCTTGTTTTTGTTTTTTGGTTTGGTTTGGTTTGGTTTTTGCCTCTAGGGTTATTCCTGGGGCTCAGTGCCTGCACTAAGAATCCACTGCTCCTGCAGCCATTCTTCCCACTTTATTGGATAGGGCAGAGAGAAATTGAGAGAAGGGGAGATAGAGTGGGGGGAAGGAGAAAAAAAGAGAGAAAGAGAGAGCTGCAGACCTGCTTCACCACTTGCAAAGCGACCACCCTACAGGTGTTTGAACAAGGATCCTTTAACAGGTCCTTGCACTTCCCACTATGTGTGTTTAACGGGGGCACCAATGCCCGACCCCTGAGGCCAGGGTTTTGATCCCTGGCACTAAAGCAAACAAAAAGAGTGGGGTAACTTAAAAAAAATGGGAGTAGGTCACCGAAGTAAAAACCCTGGGGTGAGGGTGGATGTTCAGCTTCCTGGGGTAGGGGGTTGTCCAGAGACATCCTGTGTCAGAGATATCCTGTGTCATACCTGTGTCCAGAGACATCAGGTGTGGAATGTCAACCCTTCAGCCTCATTACTCAGGTGAGACCTTTCCTTTCATAGGATTCTCCTAACTCCATTTCAGGTGGTTCACTTCCTGACGAAGTCCCAAAACCTAGATATAGACGAGGTCCCGTGAGATAGAGCATATGTTCACACGTATCCATAAATTAGGGCAAAATATATATCTGAAAGCAAAAGTACATAATAGTCTGCAGTGAGTCAGTATAAAGTTCCTAATGAAATAGTATCTAATTAGACTTAGATACCCTCCTCACCTACTTCCTATTACAGTTCTCTTACTCACTCCAAAGCTAACCATAGCAAAGCAAGGACTACAAAAGCTAAATAAGGGCAAGAGACTAGCATACTTTAATGATGACTCTTTAGTCATTATCAGGCCACCCCATCAACTGGGGCCCTAATCAGGGAGTCCTGAGATTCCCAAACAGACATGATGGGACTAGACCTCAAATAAATCCCTCTCTCCATTGTTAGAGGTCATCTCTATCAGGAAAAACAAAATAGACCCCTTTGTCGGTCCTCCATAGGACCTTGCCCTCAACTTGGATCAACAATGGTAGAGGATGTTCCATCCTCCCTTGGAGGATGGACAACATACTCTATGCTACACCTGAGGAAGATGGGGAGATATTGGGGCTGCCTGGAATGTTCTTACTCATGACCACAGAATGTGAGCTCAGATCTAGAGGGATGCAAAGGTCACATAGGCTCCTAAGCTAATTATGGGCCCCAGATCTGATCAAATCGATGGGGTTTACAGTCAACAATATTTATAACCCTTTCCCATATTAGGGAGCTACTCTCTTCCCTGATCCAGCTTTCTGTCCCTTTTCCAGCCATGCCATCATCTCCCCAGACAATAATTAGGATCCACCTGCATATCAGATTTCAGGCTTAGGGGGAAAAAAAACCTAGTATAGCCACAGGTCCTTTGGAATAAAACTAAATAGGCCTACTAGCTATCTATAAAATGGAGGACCCCCCCCCCCCAACTCTTCATCTGCACTATTCCAGGCTTTAGGTCCATGACTGGTCAACAATTTGTTTGGCTTTGTATGTTAACTCTCTTTTCAGCCACCAGGTTCCAGATGCTAGCATGGTGTCAACCAGACTTCCCTGGACAGACAACCCCACCAATGTGTCCTGGAGCTCTGCTTCCCCAGAGCCCCACCCTAATAGGGAAAGAGAGAGACAGGATGGGAGTATGGATCAACCTGTCAATGCCCATGTTCAGTGGGGAAGCAATTACAGAAGCCAGACCTTCCACCTTCTGCATCCCACAATGACCTTGGGTCCATACTCCCAGAGGGTTAAAGAATAGGAAAGCTATCGGGGATGGGATGGGATACCGAGTTCTGGTGTTGGGAATTGTGTGGAAATGTACCCCTCTTATCCTATGGTTTTTTCAGTTTCCTTTTTATAAATAAAAAATAAAATAAAATAAAAAAGGGGGCAGGTGGTGGCACACCTGGTTGAGTGCATGTGTTACAATGTGCAAGAACCCAGGTTCAAGCCCCCGGTCCCCACTTGCAGGGGGAAATCTTCACGAGTGGAGGATGAGTGATGCTGGTGTCTATCTATCTGTCTATCTATCTCCCCCTTCCTGTCAATTTCTGGCTGTCTCTATCCAATAAAGAAATAAAGATAATTTTAAAAAATTTTAAAAGGATAATCAGAGCTATGAAATCATTCTTGGAAATTTGAAGTGGGAAACAAAGACAATGGAAGAGTTTAAAAAGAGTTGAAGAAATCTTCCAGAAATTAAGGCAAAAAGACAGATGTAAAATACAAGAGAGAAAGATCAGACAGTCAGAAAATGACTAAAGGAGATTCATCCTGTGAATAATAAAAGTTCAAGAAAATAAAATAAAATTGCTAAAAGTGAATGTTAAAACATGCTACTTATGACACAATGTACTTAGTACAATGGATGTTTTAAAGATTGCAAATTAAATGTTAACATCCCCACCTGCAGGGGAGTCGCTTCACAGGCGGTGAAGCAGGTCTGCAGGTGTCTATCCTTCTCTCCTCCTCTCTGTCTTCCCCTCCTCTCTCCATTTCTCTCTGTCCTATCCAACAGTGACAACAACAATAATAACTACAACAATAAAAAAAAAACAAGGGCAACAAAGGGAATAAATAAATAAAATAAATATTTAAAAAAAAAGAAACTCCAAGAATGACGGTGTATTCAACAAGCTTAGAGTAGCTCTAAGAACAAGTTAGAAGGTCTGACAGAGGGGCTGGGTGGTGGCATTCCTGGTTGAGCGCACATGCTACAGTGCACAAGGACCTAGGTTCGAGCTCCAGCCCCCACCTGCAGGGCAAAAGCTTTATGAGTGGTGAAGCAGTATTGCGGGTGTCTCTCTGTCTCTCTATCTCTCTTTCCCTTTCAATTTATGGCAGTCTCTATCCAATAAATAAATAAATAAATATAATACAAAAAAAATTGTTTTAAAGAAGGTCTGGCAGAAAAGTTCCAGAAAATATGAAACTGACATGTTTCTATTCTACAGGAGAGAAGTTAGAGTTAGAAAATTAGACAAATGAAAAAGAAAAAAATTACATGGTTTGTAGTTTCAATGCTTCATCATTTCAAACCTTCAGGTTTGGCTAATATCAAAAACTAGAAAACAAGAAGGACATGGAGGAATTTGAACCCTTGTGTAATGCTAATAGAAATGTGAAAAGAGAGAGTCAGGCAGTAGTGCAGTGGGTTAAGCACATGTGGCACAAAGCGCAAGGACCAGCATAAAGATCCCAGTTCGAGCTCCCAGCTCCCCACCTGCAGGAGAGTCGTTTCACAAGCAGTGAAGCAGGTCTGCAGGTGTGTATTTCTCCCATTCTCTGTCTTCCCCTCCTCTCTCCATTTCTCTCTGTCCTATCCAACAACGACAACAATAATAACTACAACAATTTTAAAAAAGGGCAACAAAAGAGAATAAATAAATAAATAGTGAAAAGACACACTCCCCAGTGCCAAATGATTTGGCAGTTTTTCAAAGGATATATAGATATAGATACATAGATAAAGATGTATTGGGCTGTCCTATCAATAAAATGGGAAGAAAAATAAAATGGCTGCTAGGAGTAGTGGATTCATAGAGCAGGCACCAAGCCCCAGCAATAACCCAGAAGGCAAGAAGGAAGGAAGGAAGGGAGGGAGGGAGGAAAGGAGGATGGGTTATTCATTCAACTATTATTTACAGGGGTCAAAAAGAGGAAATAACCCAAATATCTATCAACAGATAAGTAGATTAACAAAGTGTGGTATATACATACAATGGGATATTTTTCAGTCTTGCAAGTATTTTTTTTTTTGCCTCCAGGGTTATTGCTGGGGATTGGTGCCTGCACTATGAATCCACTGCTCCTGGAGGCCATTTCTTCCATTCTGTTGCCCTTGTTGTTTATTGTTGTTATCATCATTGTTGTTGTTGGATAAGATAGAGAGAAATGGAGAGAGGAGGGGAAGACAGAGAGGGGGAGAGAAAGATAGACACCTGCAGACCTGCTTCACCGCTTGTAAAGTGACCCCCCTGCAGGTGGGGTGTCAGGGGCTCAAACCAGGATCCTTACACAGGTTTGTGCACTTTGTGTTATGTGCGCTTAACCCGCTGTGCTAGCACCCTGCCCCACAAGGAATTCTGACACATGCTACCATATAGATAAACCTTTCACACAAAAGGATAAATATGTATGATTCCTCTCATATGAGATACCTAGATTAGGTAAATTCATATAGACACAAAGTAGAATAGACCTTACCAGAGGTTAGAGATGGGGAGGGTGAGAGGAGTTATTGTCTAATGGATATTGAGTTTCTATTTTGGATGATAAAAAAAAAAGTTTCTAGAAATGGATAATGGGGGTGGTGGCATATTATGGGAATGTATTTAATGCCACTGAACTGTATACTTGAGAACAGTTAAATTGGTCAGTTTTATGTTAGATATATTTTGTGCCAAGACAGACAAGTAGGGTTATAAAAAAAAAAAAAGGAACCCAGTATTAGTATAGTATACTCAGTGCTACCAAGCTTTCAAGAGTAGCTGGAAATGAAAATGAGCACTGGATATCTCCTGCACACTAATTAACAAAATGTAATAACGCTGCATGAGTCATACACAATATTTCTGCAATATTGTGGGCTCAGAAAGGCTTCTAGAAAGAGACATTAGCAGATTATCATGGTAGGTGAAAGACTAGGATTAAAGAAATCTAAATTCTATACATAACTTTTATAAGTGTGTATGGAACTGGGACCTCATTCATTCACAATTTCATCACTCCAGATCATCTTTTTAAAGATGTTTATTTATCTTAATTTTATTTTAAAGGGTATTTATTTATATTGAATATAAACAGAGAAATTGAGAGGGATGGGGGAGGTAGAGAGAGAAAGAGAATAAAGAAAGAGAGAGACACACACAGCACTGTTTCATCATTTGTGAAGCTTCCCCTGCAGGTTGGGAATGGGCAGAGCTTAAATGTGGGTCTTTTCAAACTGTAATATGTGTGCTCAGCTGGGTGCTCCACCTCCCAGCCCCAACTCTAGATCATTTTTTCATTCAGAGACAAAGACACAGAAAGTAGAAGAGACACCACAGCACTAGCACCTCCCATGTGGTGGTAGAGCTTGAAACAGGGCTGCACACATGGCAGTACAGGCACACTACGTGGTGAACTATCTCTCTGTTTTCCACTACTTTTTAAAAAGATTTATTTATTTTCACAAGAGAATTAATGAAAGATAAAGAGACCAGAGTACTGCTTAACTTTGGCATATAGTAGTGTTGGAAATTGAACCTGGGACCTCAAGGGCCTCAGATGCAAAAATTAGTTGCCTTATGCATGACTCTATGCACTGCTTTAAATCACCTTCTAGCTCTTCACTTACCCCATATGTAAGATGTGATAAATAATGGGATAAATCACAGGCTATCTCATTCTTTCAAAAGCCTTGGTGTAAATATTATACTGATCAGTTGGCATACTCAACTTCTTCTTTCTCCAACTCCTCCTATTCCCCCTCTCCTCCTCTTCCTTCTCCTCCTTCTTCTTTTGACTAGAGACAGGGAGCAATTGAGAAGCAAGAGGAGATAGAAAGGAAGAGAAAGAGAGATGTGAGAGACACCTGCAGCACTGCTTTACTACTTATGAAGCTTCCCCCGCTGCAGGTAAGAACCTTAGGCTTAAACCTGAGTCCTTGCACATGGAATTTGTGCACTCTACTGGGAACTCCACTAGCACCCATTGTGAACTTTTAAAAAAATATTTATTTATGTATTCCCTTTTGTTGTCCTTGTTTTATTGTTGTAGTTATTATTGTTGTTGTCACTGTTGGATAGGACAGAGAGAAATGGAGAGAGGAGGGGAAGACAGAGAGGGGGAGAGAAAGATAGACACCTGCAGACCTGCTTCACCGTCTGGGAAGCAACTCCCCCTGCAGGTGGGGAGCTGGAGACTTGAACCGGGATCCTTATGCCGGTCATTGCACTTTGCACCACCTGTGCTTAACCTGCTACACTACTATCTGACTCCCCCATTGTGAACTTCTTGAAAGGTATTTTGCATGATATTTCTATCTAATTACATTGTGTTGTGTAAAATGATACATACTATGCTTAAAAACAGAAAGCTAGGGCAGGGTGATGATGCACCTGGTTGAGTGCATGTCACCATGCACAAAGATCTGGGTTTAAATGCCTACTCCCCACCTATAAGGGAGAAGCTTCACAAAGTGAAGCATTATTGCAGGTGTCTATCTTTCTCTCCCTTTCCTCTCATTTTTTCTCTGTCCTATGTAATAGGAAGAAAGAGAGAAAAGAGAAAGAAAGAAAGAAAGAAAGAAAGAAAGAGAGAAAGGAAGGAAGGAAGGGAGGAAGGAAGAAAGAAAGAAAGAAAGAAAGAGAGAGAGAAAGAGAGAGAGAGAGAGAAATGGAAATTGAGAAAAGAAAGGAATTGAGAGTGAAAGAAAGAACTTGGGGCCAGGCACTGGCGCACCTGGTTGAGCATGCGTGTTACAATGTAAAAGGACCCAGGTTCAAGCTCCTGTCCCCGCCTGTAAGAGGAAAGCTTTGTGAGTGGCAAAGCAGGGATGCAGGTGTCTCAGTGTCTCTCTCCTTCTCTATCTTCCCTTCACTTCTCAATTTCTCTCTATATCTATTCCATAAGTAAATAATATTTTAAATAAAGGAAGAAAGAAAGAGAGAGAGAATGAGAAAGAAAGAAAGAAAGAAAGAAAGAAAGAAAGAAAGAAAGAAAGAAAGAAAGAAAAATTAAGAGAGAAAGATAGGGGGAAAATGGTGGCAGGGGCTAGTTGTTGGCCTACTGGGTTAAGCAGACATAGTACAAAGCACAAGGACCTGCTCAAGGATCCCAGTTTGAGCCCCTGATTCTCCACCTGAGGGGGAGGGGGTCACTTCAGAAATAGTGAAGCAGGTCTGCAAGTGTCTTTCTCTCTTCTCTATCATCCCTCCTCTTTCAATTTCTCTGGGTCCTATCCAGTAAAATGGGATTTAAAAAATGGCTTCCAGGAGCAGTGGATTCAAAGTGCAGGCACCAAGCCCCAGCAATAACCCTGGGGCAAAAAAGAAAAAAAAGTGATGCCTGCCAGGAGCCGTGGACTTGTCAAATAGGCACAGAACCCCAACAGTAACCTGGTGACAATGAATAAACAAAAGGTTATTTTTCATCCTTTAGAGAAATATAATATTGTGTTAGAGTGCTGGGAGTTTGGTTGAAGAAGAATCAGAAAAACATTAGGCTTCACTGACTTGTTTTAGTATTTAAATATTTGTTACCAGAGGCCAGAAGATAACTCAGCAGGTAAGAGTATATATATATATTGCCTCCAGGGTTATTGCTGGGGCTTGGTGCCTGCACTACAAATCCATTGCTTCTGGGGACCATTTTTCCCACTTTTTGTTGCCTTTATTGTTATTGTTGCCATTGCTATTGTCATTGTTGGATAGGACAGAGAGAAAGCAAGAGATTAGAGGAAGACAGAGAGGGGGAGAGAAAGATAGACACCTGCAGACCTGTTTCACTACCCGTGAAGCAACCTGCCCCCTGTAGGTGGAGGGCCAGGGGCTTGAACTGGGATCCTTACGCTGGTCCTTGCACCTCACGCCATGTGTGCTTAATCTGCTGCACTACTGCCTCATCCACATGAGTCTATTTTACTATGCTCAAGGGCCTGGATTGAATCCCTGATTAAAGAGAAGGAAACATGGGCAACACCAAAGAGCATTCCACGGATGACAGAGCAGTGCTGTTGTGTCTCTCCCTCTCTCTTCTCTTTCTCTTTCACTCTCTAATTATGGCTAGGCAGTGACACACCCAATTGAGTACACACATTACCATGCTCAAATACCTGGGTTCAAGCCCCTGCTCCCTACCTGCAAGGGGGGAAGCTTCACAAGTAGTGAAGCTGAACTGCAGATGTCTCTTTCTCTTTTTATTATTCTTTATTTAGTTATTGGGTAGAGATAGCAAGAAATCGAATGAGAAGGGGGTGATAGAAAGGAAGAGAGACACCTGCAGCACTGCTTCATCATGCACAAAGCTTTCCTCCAGCAGGTGGGGCCCAGTGACTCAAACCTAGGTCCTTGAGCATTGCAAAATGTGCGCTCAACCAGGTATGCTACCACTTGTCCCCCCCTATCACTTTACAGCTCCCCCACCTCTCTCAATTTCTCTCTATCCTAATAAAAAAGTAGAAAAAAAGTGTGGGGGTGGGCAGTAAATTCATCATGCCTGCCCCTAGTCCCAGCAATAACACTAGAGGCAAAAAAAAAAGAAGAAGAAGAAGAAGAAGAAGAAGAAGAAGAAGAAGAAGAAGAAGAAGAAGAAGAAGAAGAAGAGGAAGAAGAAGAAGAAGAAGAAGAAGAAGAAGAAGAAGAAGAAGAAGAAGAAGAAGAAGAAGAAGAAGAAGAAGAAGAAGAAGAAGAAGAAGAAGAAGGAAGACTAGAAGGAAGAGAAAGGGCACCAAGCAGTGGTGCACCCAGTTAAGCACACACATTACAGTTCAAGGGGGAAGAAAGCTTTACAAGTAGTGAAGCAGTGCTGCAGGTGTCTCTCTGTTTCTTTCCCTCTATATCTCCCCCACCCCTCTGAATTTATCTCTCTTAATCGAATAATAAAATAAAATTTTTTTAAAAAGGAAGGGGGTGGGGAAGCTTCTGAGCAATATCATACACAAAGGAGACTCTTGGTTCTTCCTCCTGGACCTTTTTTATTATTATTTTTTTGCCTCCAGGGTTATTGCTGGGGCTCAGTGCCTACACTACAAATCCACTGCTCCTGGAGGCCATTTTTCCATTTTGTTGCCCTTGTTGTTTATTGTTGTTGTTGTTGTTATTGCTGTCATTGTTGTTGGATAGGACAGAGAGAAATAGAGAGAGGAGAAAAAGACAGAGAGGGGAAGAAAAGGACACTTGCAGACCTGCTTCACTGCTTGTGAAGCGATGCCCCTGCAGGTGGGGAGCCGGGGCTCAAACTGGGATCCTTACGCTGGTCCTTGCACTTTGCGCCAGGTGCACTTAACCCACTGCACTACCATCCAACCCCCCAGGACCTCATTTTTTTAAGTTTTTAAAAATTTTATTAGTGACAATACTGATTTACAGAATTGTGAGATAACAGGAGTACAATTCCACACCATTCCCACCATTAGATTTCTGTATCCTCATTCCCTCCATTGAGAGCTGCAGTAGTTACCCCAAGGTCACAGATATGGATTGACTATTATTTCTATAACTATCTATTTTTGTATATATTTTCCCTTTTTAATATGGTCTTGCCTTCTCTTCCTTTCTAAGTCACATCTATACCTATAAATACTTTTGAATGCCCTTCCATTTTTCTTCTCTCTTCAGGTCTTGATGGAATTGGAGTTCCGAGCCCTCTGGTCATCTTCCCTTGACATTTCTCCCCTTTTGGGAGTATGGACCAAATTTCTTTATGGGTGGCAGATGGTGGGAGAACTAATAAATTTTTTGTTTGTTTTTGGGTTTTTTTGTTTGTTTGTTTTTGTTTTTAACAGAGCAGTGAGCAGTTCTGGTTTATGGTGGTACGAAGGACTGAACCGAGGACTTCAAAGCCTCGGCATAAGAGTCTCTTCATATAACCATTATGCTACCTACCCTTGCCTGAGAACTCATAAATTTTAACTCTACATTTTTTAAAGGTAAAGACAGAGATAGAGAGAGACAGAGACAGAGGGGTTGTGCACTTTGCAAAGCAGCACAATATCAATGTAAGATAATAGGAGTATAATTCCACACTGTTCCCACCACCAGTGTTCTCTGTCGGGTTGCATTGCGGGGGAGAGAGAAGAGACCAGGAACTCATGGCAGAACAGGAACACAAATCTTTATTCACGCGGATGCCCCAGAATTGGGTGTGAGTACAGGGGTTCAGGACACATGGAGCTAGAAAAATGGCCACCTCCCACTATGCCCAACAGCACTTCTCCAGGTCGAGTCACAGAAGAGAAAAGAGCAAAAGAGAGTGAAAGCGGAAATAGGAGAGGCTTTTATGGGAGGATTCCGGAAGTGGCAAGTCGGGACAGGATTGACTAGGAAAGGGGGTGGAGGGAGGCAAAAGGCATCTTTGGGAAGTGGAAGTGTCCTTAGCAACTGTTGCAATGGTTTTAACTGAATTAGCAATACCCTGAAGGGATAACATTGGTGGATATCTATAAATAATACTTGCATGGAAATACAGTGGTTTGTGGGCCCTGCCAATGTTCTACCACATCTGCACAATTTCCCAACACCTCCCCCTTTCCTTTTATCTAATGGCCATAGTATAGGAAATTTAGAGTGGAGCAGGCTTAATGTTTTTTAAGGAATGCCAGGCTCTGGCGGGAAGATGTAGGATGTTTTTGTGGGGGAGGGAAGACTTACAAAGCCACCAACCTTATGAGATTTATGTGTTCCCCCCCTTTTGCTCAACCCCTCTGCAGAGAGAGAGACTTACCTGGAGGGACTCATCTTATAGGTTAAGCTCTGCCAGTCTCCACCATCTCCTCACAATTTTTCTACATCCTTCTCTTATCTTTCTATCTAATCGTCACATTTAAATGGGCCAATGTCTGTAAAAGACTCCATCTCTGACAGAGGAATAGTAGGGGTGAACAGAACCCTTTTGGGCATAAACATGAATGATATCATGCAGGCATTTTCAAAAGGACTGGAACAAGACAGGAAGGGACAAGTAGGAGAGCAGCAAGAGCAAGTATGATGCCAAGGGGAGGCCTGGTGGGAAAAGGGTCGTCTCCTGCCTCTGGGTCAGGGCCTGCAGGCTAGAGGGCATTGCCTATAGAATCCCAAGACAACAACCTGTAATGTCAATGGAATGCTGCGGTCAGTCTTTGAGAAACCCAGCAGCATAAAGGGAAGCTGTTGTAAAGTTGTGTAAATTGTCCAAGAGGTGTACCAGCAAGTCTGATAGAAGCATCAGTCTAATGCCGATGACGAGGGGAAAAATGCCAGGGGATGAAATGCTGCATGTCTATCTCGATGGGGAAGGTCAGCCACTGGAATTCCGCTTTTCTGTAGAGAGTGAGCTGGAACCGCCAAAATGTGACAGGCAAAGCAGAAGCAGGAAGGGCAGACAGCGATGGGAGAGAAAGGCAGTAAGAGAGTTCTGTCCTTGGAGTCTGTGAATCAGGTTCTTCAGATCGTGTCAGGTCACATTATGGGCTTCAGGGGGTGAGCTGTAGTCATATCATCTTGTGGGTGATGTCAGAGGACAGGGGTCCAAATCGATTTCTAGGGATTCCTGTGAAAGAAACACAAACAAATTTGCTTCCCGTAGTTAGCAGGGAGTCTGGTTCAAATTTTTATAGATATTAAAAGAGGTTTAATGTAGTTGGTACCTTAGCCAACTGAATATTGGAGCCAATTGAATATTGGCCTAGGTGTTTGGCAGGCCTTCTAAACAACCGTTTGTCTTTGGGAGTTGTAAGGGATGTCTGTGGTATAGGTGATGTTATAAAGGGAAAAAGTGTTTAAATTCTTGGCTGACAAAGGCAGGCCTATAGTGGCAAAACGAGATACACCAGTTAAGTGTAGAAAAATATGTGAATGTTGTTAATTTACATAAGTTCTATATGGAGGAACTTCTTATAGTTTAATACCTTACAATATGAGCAGATGCATCTTCATGTGAAGGCTTGACAGCTATAGTCACTTACTTGTGAAAACAAATAAAACTTGCAACAAGTTAGAAGTTTACTATAATTGATAACTCGATGATTATAATTGGTTTAAGTATCTTTATAATTTTGTTAAAAGGTCATCTTATGTGACCTCATTTAGCAGTCTCTGTACAGCAGGATCTTCAAACCAAATTTAGTTAAAATATATATTGATTTTTAACTATTTTTTACTTTGAACTTTAAACAAACTCAGGTTACTGAGTTAACACATGTTAGTAACAATGTTTTTTTATTTTTTGAACATTTACAATGTCAGATTGATGCCAGATTTGTTGTGGATTAATTTCCACAAGATTAGTTTATAGGGCACTTTTGGGGCCCTCCCAAAATGCCCTGCATAGAGAATTTGTATTTTAATTTTGGAGATGAATTGTCACATTAAATATTTAGACCTTACCTTAAATACTCAGTTACTTTAGCAAATTAATTTTACCTTTATAAGAATCGTCTTGAAAACTCCTTCATTTAACTCTGCCTGGTAAGAATGTAGCTTTAAAGTTACACTTTTAACCTTAAAGTTAATGTTTACCAAACTTCAAACACACACATAAACATGATCTTTAATACACAAGAGGAGAAAAACTTTTGTTATGAAGACATATCACTTTATATATCACTTTTTTATATAAAGTCAATTAAGTTTCAGAGTACTCTGAGCAAAATGGGTCATACAAAAAATTTTCGTCATTCAACTCACACAAAAAATTTTTTTTAGTCATTCAACTCACTCACAAAACACAACTGGCCAGTCATAGCATAAGATATTCAGAGAAAGGGTGGGGGATTCCGCCATGTCGTATTATGGGTCCTGGGGTGCATTCTGCATCCAGTCCTCTTGTAGTGTTTCTTGTTCCTCAGGGATAGCAGCGCCATCATGTGGATATTGCTGGACATGGCGGGCAGGAAGCCAGACAAGTTTTGAGTAATTCTGCAGAAGCACGCATGCAAAACCCCTCCCTATGGCCAATAGGGGGTCAGGCCCTTTCCAAATTTTATTGAGTGGGTCTTTTTATTTGACCTTAATAGCTGGGAGGGTGAATGGTGTTTGCCAATGAAGAATCATAGGAGGTTGGTTCGAGTTTTTGTAAATATTAAAGAGATTTAATGTAGTTAAGGCTTTTGCCAACTGGATATTGGGGGGTATAGTCCCCCTTTTTATTTATTTGTACCTTAAGGGTTTGATGGGACCTCTTGACAATGCCTTGTCCCTGTGGATTATAGGGAATGCCTGTTGTATAAGTAATGTTCCAGAGGGAACAAAAATCTTTAAATTGTTTGCTGGTAAAAGCAGTCACATTGACAGTTTTAAGTCGAAGAGGTATGCCCACTACAACAAAATAGGAAAGCATATGGCTTATAAGCTTTTTTGAGCTTTCTCCTGTCTGAGCTGTCATCCACCAAATTTAGAAAAGGCATCAATTGAGACAAACACATATTTTTGTTTGCCAAAGCTGGGTAAGTGGGTGACATCAATTTGCCAATGAGCATTGGCTTTTAACCCTCGGGGGTTAACCCCAAGAGTTTGAACATCAGGTGTCTTGATAAGACATGCACAGGAGGAGTATGTAGCAAGAATACGTTTCAACTATGCAAGAGGAATATCAGGAAATCGAGCTTGAAGGCCTTTAAGATTAACAAGGGTTAGGGAATGAAAGTAAGCAGAGACAGAGGCTAGGAGAATTCCTGTGGAGGTGAGGTGGTCAGCTGCAGCATTCACTTCCCAGGGGAACAGGAAGAGGGCTGTGGGAATGAAGGTGTTGAACATACAGTGGTTGGGTTCGAGAACAGAGCATAGAGGCAATTTGAATTAAGAGAGGAGAAAGTGAGTTGTCATCAATTCTCACATAAGAACGAGCAAGCCATGGAAGTAAGCTAACATTATACACACTGTCAGAAAAAAGACTGAAGGATTCTTGCAGCTTTTAATGCAAGGAAAACAGCATAAAGTTCTTTGTACTGAGAGGAATTATCAGGAAGCTCAGTAAAGAGAGATTTGGGGTATTGCTTGTCTGGATAATATATAAGGGCAGCAGCTCCCTTTTTTCCACCATCAGTGAAGATTGTAGGAGCAGAGGGGATGGGATCTTGAGAGAAAAGTTTAGGTACTAGTAGAGGCAAAAGAGGTAAAGAAGCTATCAATTTATTAGAAGGAAAATGATTATCTAATTGTCCTGGAGAACCCATTAAACTTATGGCAAAATGAGAATGGTGGTGTATGAGCCACTCTGTATCTGTGATAGAAAATGGAAGAATAATTGAATCCAGTTCCCTTCCTAAGACTTGTATCGATCTGTGTATTCCTTGGCGAATCATAGATGCTAAAGCATCAAACTCGGTAAGAAATCTTGGAGATACCCCTACTGGTGTATGAAGCCAATCAAGAATGTGTATGAAGCCAATCAAGAATGCTTTTGGTGTATGAAGCCAATCAAGAATGCTTTTGCCACAGTGCCCCCACTAACGTGGGGTGGAGTTAAAGATTAGAAGATTTACTGGAGAGGAGGGGGAGAATCGAACGAGGTGCATGTCCTGGAGAGTCTGATTAACCTTTTCCAGTGCCAAGGCGGCTTCGGGGTATAATACACGCTTTGAGGAGGGCTGTTTGTTTCTTTTTAACAGATCCAACAGTGGTTGGAGGCAGCTAGTAGGCAGATAAAAATAATGCCTAAGCCAATTTAAATTTCCAAGAAAACTTTGTAAAGAAGCAAGAGTAAGATTAGAAGGAAAAGTAACACAAGGTCTTAAGGGATGAATCTGTGTTAGAGAAATCTTGAGCCTAAGAATGATATTGGAGGAATTAGGGGTACCTTCTCAGGAGTTACATTAAGGCCACTTTTCTTTAAGCAGGGATAAGAAAATCACATAGGGCAGAGAGATCTGTATCTAATTCTCCCAATGCTAAGATGTCATCCAAATAAAGAAAAACCTTAAGGCCCTTATGAATATATGGAAAAGGACAGATTTAACAGCCTCTTGACAAATAGTAGGACTATTGGCCATGCCCTGGGGCAGCACCACCCATTCAAATCTATCGGCAGGGCTGGCGTTATTAATAGAAGGAACAGAGAAGGCAAAATGTTTACAATCTTGTGGGTGCAAGGGAATAGAGAAAAAACAATCTTGTATATCAATAGCTATGATTGGAATTCCTGTGGGAATTGCAGAAGCAAGAGGCAAACCCCTTTGGGGGGAGCCCCAAACCTGCATGGTTTTATTAACCACACAGAGATCTTGGAGGAGTTGCCATTTTCCCAAGCACTTTTTAATCACAAAGACAGGAGTATTCCATGGGCTCCAGGAATGGCGAATGTGTCCCAAGGACAAATGCTCTTGGACAAGTTCTTTTAATATTGCTAGGTTCTCCCTAGGCAAAGGCTACTGCTCCACCCAGACAGGCTCATTAGAAAGCCAATCTAGGGGGTCGGGCGGTGGCGCAGTGGGTTAAGCGCACGTGGCGCAAAGCGCAGGGACTGGCGTAAGGATCCCGGTTCGAGCCCCCGGCTCCCCACCTGCAGGGGAGTTGCTTCACGGGCGGTAAAGCAGGTCTGCAGGTGTCTATCTTACTCTCCCCCTCTCTCTGTCTTCCCCTCCTCTCTCCATTTCTCTCTGTCCTATCCAACAACAAAGCAACGTCAACAATGGCAATAATAACCGCAACGAGGCTGCAACAACTAGGGCAACAAAAAGGGGGAAAAAATGGCCTCCAGGAGCGGTGGATTCATGGTGCAGGCACCGAGCCCAGCAATAACCCTGGAGGAGAAAAAAAAAAAATGAAAGCCAATCTAAGTGGGGAGTTCTCTTATGAACAGTGGCAGTTTGTATTGGGGGTGGTGGTTGGATCTAGAAGTCTCACAGGAGTGGCTGTGGGGCCCTGCAGAGGCGTCTGAGGATATTACAACATCAAGAGATTCAAGCAAGTCTCTGCCCAATAAATTGGTGCTAATATCAGCTATCAAAGAACGAAAGTATCTGGTGGTCCCTTCTGGGTCTTCCCACACAAGCGAATCTTGTGTGAGGAAATCTTGCGTCAACCCTCCAACACCATGTAAATGTGGTCCTAGAAGGAGTTCCCAACTCTGGGGAACCTCTGCTTGCCTTAAAATTGTCTTGTCTGCCCCTGTATCAATCAAACACTTAAAAGGAATATTACCACTCCTTACTGTCATAGTAGAGTGACCCCGTTCTAAAACAGGGGTGATTCACAAAATCTCAGTCTCTGAATCTGTGCCATTCGCATGCTCTAACCAGCTATTTTTATGCTGGGCGTTCCCACACACTGTGCGCTCCTCCTTCCACTCACCCTCTGCTATTGTTACATGGTGTGGTGGGCAGAGAGATGGGTTGGGTCCCATGCTAGGCTTTCGTTTATGGAAGAAAGGTACAGCGCCAAGCAGGTGACCCACTTGACTCCCTCTTGAAGGCGGGGCTGAGAGATGCCCCGCTCCTAGTTTAAAATCCCTGTTTAAATCTACTTTCAACAGGGGCGTGCCATTTCTATGAAACTTGGACCAACAATCTCTCCTCCAATGAAAACCTTTCTGGCATCTAGAACAAGGCATTCGGGGCCTCTGGCTCCCTGACTGGAAGCGGGGTCACAGTTTATTTTCTGGACATTGGTTATGCCAATGCCCTTAGCGACCACACTGAAAGCAAGCCCCCTTTCGTTTATATAGGGCAGCTACATAGGCCTGTGTCATAATGGGTGCCTGATAAGAGATTGATCTAAGCTCCTGCATTACTAAAATCCAGGTGTCTGGGTGTTCGTTTTTAAGACTGAGGCATGCCTGATGGAAGTCCAGAAACATGCCATCCCAGACAATAGAATGCAGGAGGAGAAAAGGGGTGTCAGGATTATAAATCTCTCTCCAAACTTGATTGGACCCTGGTAATGAATTTAGCTAAGGATTCATCAGGTTCTGGCGAAGGGAGAGAATGGGGGCTGAGGCCACCCCCGTGGTGGTGTTAACCTCTCCTATGCTTGTAATGCGCAGACACGCACCTAATCAAAATAACCGGATGTAAACTTGGCCTCTGCCTGTTGAATTCTGGTTTCCAAATGACCTGTTTCAAACAGAGCCTCAAAATCTCACTCAGGCTGATTCTGGCTATTTCTACGGGATTGCTGTAAACATTCATCCAAAAAAAAAATGCCTCCCATTGAAGGAAGAGGGGGCCTGGGAGCATAGTGCGAGCTACATCTCTCCAGTCTTCTGGAGTATTAAGGTTCTGGAGAAGGCCTTGTAAAATGGACCTGGTCCATGGAGAATGAATGCCATCATCCTTAATTTCCTGACGAAGTTCCTTAAGATCTGTGGAGGAATACAGGTACCACACCTGAGGTCTCTATAGTGGGTAATGTTTACGGGGAATGTGTGAACTTGCTCCAGAGGAAAAGCTCCGTCACAAAGCCGGCAAAGGTATTCTGTGTCCCATAGAGGCATAGCTACGGGGCGAGGAGTCACTGAAGTGGAAGCTGCAGGAGAAGCAGCAGCAGTAGCTAATGGAGAAGTGGCTGCAGCGTCCGCAGGAGAAGATGGACACGTGTTTGCCAAAACAGGAGTCTCAGGGCAAAATGCATAGGGTTTAGGGTGGGTCAGGATCGGGACAGGCTTTGCTTTCTCCAGAAAGCATGTATGGTGCTGGGTAAGCGTAAAGACCACCTCCCTTAACTCTTGGATCTCAGCCTCATGGTCCCTTAGCCTTTTGGGAGGGTGCCCTACATATCCCCTGAAAGCTGCAACCATGGTCAAGAGGATCCAAGGTGCAGCCCTGAGCAAAATGTCCCAGAGATAGAAAACCTGTCTCATGAAAAAAGAGTAGAGGGTTTGGGAAAACTCTTCATTAGAGGGAAGATCGCCCATGGCGGAAGGGTGTCAGAGAAATAAGAAGAGAGAGAAATGGAACTGTAGTGCCTTTGTTAAACACGAGGCTGCAGAGAGCCAAGCGGCTGTATACTTATCTGGGTCTGGGCAGGTTAAGTTCACGCTGAAGTCCCTGTTTGGGTGCCAGGTGTTGTTTGTGTCGCAGGGGAGAGAGAAGAGACCAGGAATTCGTGGCAGAGCAGGAATGCAAATCTTTATTCATGTGGGTGCCCCAGAATTAGGTGTGAGCACAGCAGTTCAGGCCTCATGGAGCCAGAAAAATGGCCACCTTCTATGCCCATCAGCCCTTCTCCAGGTCAGGTCATGGAAGAGAAAAGAGCAAAAGAGAACGAAAGTGGAAATAGGAGAGGCTTTTATGGGAGGATTCCGGAAGTGGCAAGTCAGGACAGGATTGACTAGGAAAGGGGGTGGAGGGAGGCAAAAGGCATGTTGGGAAGGTGGAAGCATCCTTAGCAACTGTTGCAATGGTTTTAACTGAATTAACAATACCTGAGGGGATAACATGGTGGATATCTGTAAATAATACTTGCATGGAAATATAGTGGTTTGTGGGCCCTGCTGATGTTCAACCACATTTGCACAATTTCCCAACAGTTTTCTGCTCCCATCCCCTCCATTGGAAACTGCAGTAGTTCTCCCAAGGATACAGATATGGGTTGGCTATTATTTCTATAACTATCTGTATTTACATATATTTGCTCCTGTTTCTTCTATGGAAGAACCTCATTTTTAAAATGCTTTTATTTGTCAGTATGAATCTTACTTTACCCTTAATTGTTGGGAAAGATGTTTAGGTATCCAGAAAGCACTTTAAAATTCCAATGAGGTGACAATCTTCTTAAACTCACTTAGACCCATTTCTTCATCTATACGATAAGGAAATGATCTACCTTGTCTACCTGACAGTGTTAGTTGAGGACTCAGTGAGGCCCTTCTTTGAGTATATCTTCACTGCTTATGAATTATGTTGGATTCTGGGAATATAAAACTCAGTAAAGGGGCATGGTGTATTCCTTCCTGAAGCTTCCAGTTGAGAGAGAGGGAGAGAGAGGTAAAACACATAGAACAGAGGCCAGGTGTGGCACATCTGGTTCAGTGCACAAGGACCCAAGTTCAAGCCCCTGGTCCCCACCTGCAGGGAGAAATCTTCACAAGTGGTGAAGCAGGGCTGCAGGTGTCTCTCTGTCTCTCTCCCTCTCTGTGTCCCCCTACCCTCTTGATTTCTGGCTGTCTCTATCCAACAAATAAATGATAATAATAATAAACTTAAAAAACAACTTGGCATATAAGTAGATGTAAATAAATTTTTATTTCCAAATATTGATAGTTAATTGTATGTGTCAACTTTACTGGATCACTGAGTATCCAAAAAACTGGATAAACATTATATCTGGGTTGACTAGCAAAACAGCCCACTTTGATAGTGCACTGTTTTGCCAAGTATAGGACCCAGGTTCAATCCCAGCATCAACTGCACTGAAGGAAGCTTTGTTGTTGAGCTTTCTGCCCCTTTCTCTCCTGTCTCTCTTTCTCTCTCTCCCTCTCCCCTCTGGCACATTCTTTTTGTCATATTTTATTTATTCATTCTTAAAATAAGTTAGAGATATATAGAGAAAGATACATAGACCAGAGCACTGCTCATCTCTGGCATATGGTGGTGCTGGGGACAGACCATGGGATCTCAGCACCTCAAACTATAAAGTTTTTTGCATAAGCATTATGCAGTCTCCTCAACCCAAAGTTAAATATATATATTTATTAATGACAAAGAGAGAACCAAAATATTACGCTGGCACAATGTCAGGAATCAAACTTGATACCTCACAACTGAAAAATCAACCCTTTGTCCACTGTACCACCTCCTGGTATTGCCACATTCTTTCTACCTGACAAAGTTAGCCTGGAGTGGTGAAATCATCCAAAAAGAAAACCATTCTTTCTTTGAAAAGCATTATTTCTGGGTGTGTCTGTAGAGATTAGCATTTGAATCAGTAGAAAGCACATGACACTCCTCAATGTAGGTGGGTATCATTCACTCCCTAAAGTCTGAATAAAACAAAAGACAGAGGAGACAAATTAATTTCTGCCTGACTAGTAGAGCTAATCTGGGACTGTGATCTTTCATCTTCAAATATGGATTTATACCATCCTTTTGACTCACTAGACTCAGGGTGCAACTACATAGATGACTTTCCTGAGCCTGTAGCTTAAAGATAGCATAAAAATTTGATGGCTTCTCGGTCTTCATAACAGCATAAGTAAGTTCTTCATAATGAATATATATATATATACATATATATATATATATATATGTATATATATATATATATATATACAAAAAAAAATATATATATATATATATATTTTTTTTACCAGAGCACTGCTCAGCTCTGGCTCATGGTGGTGCTGGGGATTGAACCTGGGAATTCAGAACCTCAGGCATGGAAGCTATTTGCATAAACATTATGCTGTTTCCCCAGCCTTATAATGAATATTTTAATATATTGATAAATTATACTAATTCTGTTTCTCTGGAGAATCATAACTAATATAGTAACCCTTGGAGTCTCTTCAACTTACCCAAGTACATTCAAATCAGGAAACTGGAGCCCAATGTAAGCTGGTTCCTTATTTAGGAGCCAGTAGAACCACACTGTCCACATTAATGACAATCCTAGGCCGTTGTTATTTGCACTGTAAGCAGAGGACTCATTCTTCTGCCCTACAATATGAAACTCCAGAGAGAGAGAGAGAAAGAGAATAAGTCATTCAAATTATCTCCCCTAGAGAGCAGGAAAATGTGATTTTGTGTCCAGAGCAGAGAGTTTCAAAAGTTTACCAAAGTCCTAGGAACATAAACTGTAGGCAGAGATAATATTGCTGTTCATCACTGTCTACTTATTCTCTATTTAAAGAGTTTTATCTTCCTAGTAGAGGGGGCTGGTTGAATAGAGAGTTGGGAGAAATGTCAAGTGAATGTATTGATTGGATGTATGATGATAAATGTGGGCAACTTATCTCCTAATCTTCTTCTAGGTTTGCCAAGCTGAATAAAACTATTTTTAACATTGCCAGAAAGGTTTTTTTTCATCTCCTTGTAATTCTGTACCTATACCCATACCTAAAATGACTTTTTATCCCTAAAAAGAGTAAGAATTTGAAAAGTAGCACCAGTTAAAATGTATTTCCATGGGAGCTGGGCAGTAGTGCAGCAGGTTAAGCTTACATGGCGCAAAGCACAAGGACCGGCGTAAGGATGCCGGTTCGAGCCCCCGGCTCCCCACCTGCAGGGGGGTCACTTCACAAGTGGTGAAGCAGGTCTGTAGGTGTCTTCCTCTCCCCTCTCTGTCTTCCCCTCCTCTCTCCATTTCTCTCTGTCCAATTCAACAATGACAACATCAATAACTATAACCATAATAACTACAACAACAATAAAACAACAAGGGCAACAAAAGGGAATACTTTTAAAAAATTTATTTCCATGCTTGTAACATCTGAAGTTTTATCATTTCATCAAAGACGAGCAACTAAAGAAATGACATGCCACTTATCTCCACAGTTCACAGAAAAGATTATCATAATAACTCAAGGGAGGGGAGTGAGATTCTTGATTACTAAGGATTCTTTTGTAAAAGTATTATTTATTTTTTAAATTTCTTTATCTGATAAGACAGAATTGAGAAGGAAGGGGGAGATAGAGATGGAGAGAGGCACCTGAAGCACTGCTTTACCACTCATGAAGCTTCCCCCACTGCAGGTAGGGGGCCAGGGGATTGAACCCTCTTCCTTGGTAACATGTGCACTCAAACAATTGTGCCCCACCCAGGCCTAACTACTAAAGGCTTCTAAAATACTCTATACATTGTATGCAACCCAAGGGCTGGCGAGATAGAAGGAGGGCTATGCAAATGACTTTCATGCCTGGGATTCCAAGGTCTTAGGCACCATCTGGAATTGGAGCTGAGCAGTGCTCTGGTTAAAAAAAAAAAAAAAAAAAAAAAAAGGCTCATAGAAGTATCCTGAAAGGATGGGAGGAATAAGGCTGTTCAACAAAGCAAAGGAATTTTATGTCAGATTCCATTTTCCAATATGCAATAATTTTTGAAAAGAATTTATAGAAGACAGCATTCTTATTATTGTGCCTTTCCTATCTTTTGCTTGCTCAAGACAAATGCAGTGCTGAAAAGGTTTTTTTTTAACACTGATGCTCTAACAAGTAGTGTACGTCTGTCACATCCAGAGTGACTGTTGGTGCTCAGGCCTATCCATTACTCCATTCAAATAATAGGGTTTACTTGCTTTTAAGGTCACTCAGGCTATAATATTGTTGTCCTTACTTCTGCTCTGCTGTCTCATTTTCACAGAGGATAGGTAGAGCAAGACAGGGAGGAAGAGTGGCACTCATTCATGGGCATAATGCTACTGTCACCCTCTGCCTGAAGTCTTAATCTTGCTGGACACAGACATATATGCAATAGGGGCATTATAGGTTCTCAATACGGATTCAACAGCAAAAAATAGATCCCTATTCTTAGCAACTTTTCCTTAGATTTAGAAACTGAGATTGAAAAAGCTTAAAAGCAACTTGAACTAAAAGATATACATCTAGTAGTCAGATTACTCCCTTTGCCCTGGTTTCCAATCCAGTACCACAAGGGAGTAGCATGAGAGAAGCTGCATACATGGTGGAGCAGTCTATAGTGTCTCTCCTCTCTTATTCTCTCTTCTTTCTAAAGTAAGAAAAATGAGAAGAAGGAGGAGGAGGAGGAAGCGAAGGAGGAGGAGAAAAAGAATCTAGAAAGCTACTCATTATTACCTAGCATGTGCTTTGCCCCAAGTTCATTCCCTGGGACAGCAATTTATTTTTATTCTTTTTATTTTTCTTATTGTCACCAGGGTTACTGCTGGGGCTCAGTGCTGACAATAAGAATCTACTGCTCCCAGAGGCCATTTTTTCTTTCTTTTTTTTTTCCTACTTAGATAGAACATATAGAGATTGAGGGGATAGAGGTGGAGAGGGAGAGAGAGAAAGACACCTGTAGATCTGCTTCACCACTTGTGAAGTGTCCCCCTGCAAGCAGATGCTTATCTGGTAGGGCAAGTGCCTTGCCAAGCTCATTGCCAGATTTGAGCCCTAAGATGATACGGGAATAACATGACAGAGGAGGCTCTGTTACTGTGGTGTTTCTTTGTTTTTCTCTGTCTTTATAAACATCTGAAATGAAAAAGGAGGGGAAAAATCAGGCCAGAAGCAGTGAAATTGTGCATTTTCAAAGGCCTAGCACTGCAAAGTAAATAATTCTTTTAAAATCATACCTTATACTAAGCAGAGTAGCAGGTATAAGTTTTTTTAATTTTTTAATATTTATTTATTTTCACTTTTGTTGCCCTTAGTTGTTTTTTATTGTTGTTGTGGTTATTGTTGTTGTTATTGTTATTTCTGTCGTCATTGTTAGATAGGACAGAGAGAAATGGAGAGAGGAGGGGAAGACAGAGAAGGGGAGAGAAAGACACCTGCAGGCCTGCTTCACCGCTTGTGAAGCGACGCCCCTGCAGGTGGGGAGCCGGGGGCTTGAACCTGGAACCTTACTCTGATCCTTGCACTTCATGCCACATGTGCTTAACCTGCTGCACTACCGCCCAACTCCCAGGTATAAGTTTTAACACCTAATTTACCAAATTTCTGATAATCTGAAATTCCATTAAATAGCAAACCTCATCTCAAAAGCTATAATAAAAAAAATACACTCAAATTTGAAAACAAAGAAACATTTCCTTTTGCTTAGGTGTGCCTACTGATTAGATTACGGTTAGCATCTTGGGAAAGAATTATATAGATATAATTATATAACTATATGCTTTATTTTATTTATTTATTGCCTCCAGGGTTATCTATGGGGCTTTGTGCCTGCACTACAAATCCACTGCTCCTGGAGGCTATTTTTTCCCTTTTGTTGCCCTTGTTGTTTATCTTTGTTGTTATTATTATTGCTGTTATTGGTGTTGTTGGATAGGACAAAGAGAAATGGAGAGAGGATGGGAAGACAGAGAGGGGAGAGAAAGATAGACACCTGCAGACTTGTTTCACTGCCTGTCAAGCTACCCCCCTGCAGGTGGGGAGCCAAGGGCTCGAACTGGGATTCTTACGCCGGTCTGTGCACTTTGTGCCATGTATACTTAACCCACTGGCTACCGCCTGGCTCCCTATATTTTATATTATATAAAAAATAATAGTATCTGCATTACATTCCATCCAGAAGTATATGATGCCGTAACTGGTGAGGCATAATTTAGTTAGTGGTAACTAAATATCTGCAGTGTTAAAATTCCACTTCCCTTCATCAGTGGTGCTCCTAAGGTTACTACGTTTTGATTTACAAAGATAAAGTGGGGAGTCGGGTGGTAGCATAGCAGGTTAAGCGCACATGACACAAAGCACAAGGACCAGAGTAAGAATCCCAGTTCGAGCCTCTGGTTCCCGACCTGCAGGGATGTTGCTTCACAGGCGGTGAAGCAGGTCTGTAGGTGTCTATCTTTCTCTCTCCCTCTCTGTCTTCCCCTCCCCTCTCGATTTATCTCTGTCTTACCTAACAACAGTGACATCAATAACAACAATGGTAAAACAACAAGGGCAACAAAGGGGAGGGAGTAGCCTCCAGGAGCAGTGGACTTGTGCAGGCACAGAGCCCCAGTGATGGCCCTGGAGGCAAAAAGAAAAAAAAAAGATAAAGTGGTATAATCTGCTAAATGAAGACAATTGGTTTGTATGAATTTGACCACAGTAATCCCAGGGATGTGTATGGTGGTGTGTGTGTGTATGATAAACATGCTGAGGTAGAGAAGTTTGACATGCTGTTAGAATTTTACAGTGTCAGCGGTCCTGATGATTAGATGAAAATCTAACAATTGAGTGCTGTAAGTATGGAATCTAAGAAAAATAAACTTTTGTTAGGTGTTGAACAGAAGAGACACACAGAATTGTGTATGTCTTTGCAATTTCTCCATTGTCTGAGACAAGTTCCCAGAGTTTGAGAATTATTCATAAGTATAATATAAAGAATGTATTAAAAGTGTTTTCCATGATGAGTTATAGCTCTCCTTTATTTTTATTTCTCCACTGTATATATATATATATATATATATATATATATATATATATATAATATATAACATAATATATATATTATAAAGCCACTATATTCTGCTAGATAAAATTAAGGCATTATGAATAGGAAATGCAATTAGAGATTAATAACATAGTAGAAAGAAAAAATGTTTACAGAAGATTTATACAGGTGGTGAAGTGCTTGATTCCATGTGATCTGAGGAGGGTAACAAAGAATCTTAACATGTCTTTGTTTTCATCTTGAGGAATCATATTATAATGTCTGTTTTTGTTTTCTTTATGTTTCTCTGATTTATCAGAGCTAATTTTCAAGAAAAGCAGAATTGTGTACTAGTGTGTGGAACTCATTATTAATGATAGAAAACAAACCAAACATTGCAAATAATGAGACAACTTCCTGCACAGAAAAGCAAAAATAAATAATAGCAGTAAACATGATAATGATAAAGAATGCTAATAGGCTTCGATAAAAGATTCTGGAAAGCAAAGGTATTCTAATATTAGTAAAGAACTGGAACAGAGAGCATGGAGAGAGAATTGTGTAAGAGACTGCATTTTTAGCTGCAGGAATAATCTAGCATAGGAAGAGAAGACATAGGGTAAAGAAACAATAGATTCTGTGTATGTTAGTAATAGAATTAAGAAAAAAAGACTTTCTTTTGCCTTACTGAATTATACTTTTCATGTCTCCTTTCGTTATCTTCGTGTTTCTCTAAATAATCATATTATTTGAACCCAAAGTAGAAAGAACACTGGTTTTCTTATGATGTCAGTGTTTCTTTTTGGAGGCGGAAGGCCAGGAATTGAAAAGTAAGTTTTTTGCAAATACAAAGATATCACTGTTACTGCTGTTGCACATCTAGAAAAACTGTATGATTGTTAATTATGAAAATAGATGTTAATTCATTTTGGTTTTTTAAAATTTTTTAAATTATCTTTATTTATTTGATAGAAACAGCCAGAAATCAGAGGGAAAGGGGTGACAGAGAGGAAGAGAGACAGAGACACCTGCAACACTGCTTCACCACTCACAAAGCTTTCCCCCTGCAGGTGGGGACCAAGGGCTCAAACTGGGGTCCTTTCACATTGTAACATATGTACTCAACCAGCAACACCACCTGGCCCCCCAAATCCTTTAAAAATTTTTTTTTATTTATAAAAAGGAAACATTGACAAAACCATAGGATAAGAGGGGTACAGTTTCCCACAATTCCCACCACCAGACCTCCATATACCAACCCCTCCCCTGATAGCTTTCCTACTCTTTAACCCTCTGGGAGTATGGACCTAAGATCATCGTGGGATGCAGAAGGTTGAAAGTCTGGCTTCTGTAATAGCTTCCCCACTGAACATGGGCATTGACTGGTCGATGCAAACTCCCAAACTGTCTCTCTCTTTCTCTAGTGGGGAAGGGCTCTGGGAAGCGGAGTTCCAAGGAACATTGGTGGGGTTGTCTGTCCAGGGAAGTCTGGTCACATCCTGTTAGCATCTGGAACCTGGTGGCTGAAAAGAGAGTTAACATACAAAGCCAAACAAACTGTTGGACAATTATGGACCTAAAGGCTGGAATAGTGCAGGTGAAGCATTGGGGGGGGGGGGTCCTGCATTTTGTAGACAGCTAGTAGGCATATTTTAGTTATATTTCAAAGGGCCTGTAACTATACTAGTGTTGTTTGTTTGTTTGTTTTGCCTGAGCCTTAAATCTGATATGCAGGTGGATCCTAATTATTGTCTGGGGAGATGATGTCATGGCTGGGAAAAGGACCAGAAAGCTGGATCAGGGAAGAGAGTAGTTCCCTAATATGGGAAAGGGGTATAAATATTACTGTAAACCCATCAATTTGATGTGATCTGGGGCCTATAATTAGCTTAGGAGCCTGTGTGACCTCTACATCCCTCTAGATCTAAGCTCACATTCTGTGGTCATGAGGAGTTCTATGCCACTAAAACTCCTAGAATGCAGATTACAAGAACAATCAACAAAATTCAGGATATTATAAAGTCTTACTTTGAAACCGCAATGTAGCCAAAATATACTGCTAAAAACCTAGAATTATTTCATGAATGAATAAAGTAATAGTTGAGTTTTATTTAAAAGTATCTACAATTCGAACAACCTTTCAAAGCCTTTTTAATACTTTTGTAATTTCTGGAGCCATGATTTATTTCTCTTTCTTTCTGTTTTCTTTTTCTTTCTCTCACTTTCTCTCTTTGAGCTACAGCTGCTAATCTGATTTTGGTTTTGCAGTAATTATGTCAATTAATGTGTGCTGAAAGCAACTTTATCTGTTAAAACTGATACCTGGTGGATATGTAATTAGTGAAGGGTTATCTCTTTAGGATTTTTGTGTGTAATTTCCCAAGATTATCTGCAATATAGAAGGCAAAGTTTTATTTTTTAAATAAAGATTTCTATATTTGCTTATTTGGTCTTTTATTCCCTTTTCACTTGATAGTACAGAAAGAAATTGAGAGGGAAGGGGAGATAGAAAGGAACAGGAAGAGAAGAAAAAGGAGAGAGAAAGAAAGAGAGAGAGAGAGAGAGGAAGGGAGGGAGAGAGAGAGGGAGGGAGGGAGGGAGAGAGAGAGAGAGAGAGAGAGAGAGACCTATAGCACTGCTTCCTAGCTTGCAAGCTTCCCTGCTGTAGGTGGGAACTGGTGGCTTGAACTCAGGTCTTGAGCATGGTATTATGTGTACTCAATCTTGTGTGCCACCACTCAGACCCAGAAGGCAGAATTTTAAATATAAATAGGCTCCGGGAAGTGATAACCTGGTATCTAGTTTGTTTTCACTCATATGTGGAACACAGATGACTAAAAGAAATAAACTTGTAAAAACAATGATAACCAAACTGTCTCTTGGACCTTGAGATAACTATGGTGGCTATAAAAAGTTAGGCCCAGAACTTTGGTTGAAGGAATGGTGACTTACACTAACCACTATAAAATTATACCCCTGAATCTTATAATTAAATTAAATTACTTTATTTTTTAAATAGTGGTAGGAGTTTGGGGAAGGGATAAAGATACAGAGTATAAGAGGAGAGAGGCCAGAGCACTACTCAGCTCTGTCTTATAGTGGTATTGGGTACTGAATATGGGACCTGGGAGTCTAAGGCAAGAAAGTTGCTTTGTATAACCATTATGTTGTTTCTGCAGTCTGCATTCTTATAATTTTGTGAAACTCTGCTAAAGCTCTAATGAAAAAAAGAAAAAATGCAATTTTAGAAATTTTAACTCAGCTGTCAAATTAATTAGTTAAATCATAATTGCTTTCCATATTTTCCTACTAATCAAAGACATATGATAGGGTGAGCAGTCCTCCCAGTGTGGACTGTCTCAAGATGACCCTAATTTTAGCACTTCTCTGTTTCAAGCAAACCAGGACAGTTGGTCACCCTAATCCATCTCATTCAGAATGACTTTACGAAGCTTTATTTATTTATTTTAAAATATTTATTTATTTATTTATTCTCTTTTGTTGCCCTTGGTTTTTTTTTTATTGTTGTAGTTATTGTTGTCATCGTTGTTGGATAGGACAGAGAGAAATGTAGAGAGGAAGGGAAGACAGAGGGGGAGAGAAAGACAGACACCTGCAAACCTGCTTCACCACCTGTGAATCGACCTCCCTGCAGGAGTATAATGTATAATATTTCCTATTACACATGATGATGCTATCTTTGTACATGTAATATTCCTTTTTTAAATTTAAGAAATAGGGAGTCGGGCTGTAGCGCAGCGGGTTAAGCGTAGGTGGCGCAAAGCACAAGGACCGGCATAAGGATCCCGGTTCGAGCCCCGGTTCCCCACCTGCAGGGGCGTCACTTCACAGGCAGTGAAGCAGATCTGCAGGTGTCTGTCTTTCTCTCCTCCTCTCTGTCTTCCCTCCTCTCTCCATTTCTCTCTGTCCTATCCAACAACGACGACAACAACAATAATAATAACTACAACAATAAAACAACAAGGGCAACAAAAGGGAATAAATAAAAAAATTAAATAAATAAAAATAAATTTAAGAAATAATATTTTTCACTTTGGGGAAAAACATACATAGAGTAGAATTATATTGACAATATATAACTATGATAGTTTAAAATACATATCATTTATGTTAATTTTATAAAATACTTTATTCATAAATATCTAATATATTTCTAATAAATATATAATATATTTTAGAGTATATTTTACTTATTTAATATTTTATTTATTCATTTATTGGACAGAGACAAAGAGAAGCTGAGATGGAAGAGGGAGACAGACACCTGCAGCACTACTTCACCACTCCTGAAGCTTTCTAATTTATTTATTTATTGCCTCCAGGGTTATCGTTGAGGCTTGGTGCCAACACTACAAATTTTCTGATTCTGGTGGCCATTTTTTCCATTTTATTGAGTAGGACAGAGAGAAATTGAGAGAGGATGGGGGAAATGAGAGAGAAAGATAGAAAACTTCAGACCTGCTTTACCGCTTGTGAAGTAATCCCCCCTGAAGGTGGAGAGCTGGGAGCTCGAACCAGGATCCTTATACACTTAGTACTACTAAGTGCCACCACCCATCCTCCCTCCAGGCCTCCTCCAGCATCTCCTCCTTAAGTTTTCCTCAGGTGGGGACCAGAGACTTGACCTGGATCTTTGTACATGTTAACATGTTTGCTCAAGTGCGTACACCACCGCTTGGTGCCCTAAAATGTATTTTTTTATTTGTGAGAGAAAGAGAGAGAGAGAGAGAGAGATGGATGGAACCTGGGATTCATACCTACAACACTGGGCCACTTCCAAAGATGCAAAAAACCCCAGAAATCAAGAGGGTAGGGGGACACAGAGAGGGAGAGAGACAGAAAGACACCTGTAGCCCTGCTTCATCACTCCTGAAGCTTTTCCCCCTGCAAGTGGGGACCAGGAGCTTGAACCTAGGTCCTTGCACATTATAACATGAGCACTCAACCAAGTGCCACCAGCAGCCCCCCAAAATATTTTCACATAAACATAACATTATTTATGGAGTATTAGAGATCAAACTCAGGGTCTCATATAGGCACTCTGTCAGTAAGTAATATTTATTTTTAAGTTTTTCATGGTTGTGAAACAATCATGTCTGTGAGACAGAGAGAAATAAATGAAAGCACTGCTCCACCATCTATGGTGTTCTACTTGGTTTGTCTTTGTTGCTCTCTGGTGGTGTAGGGGGTGGGTCAGGGTGGGAGTGTGCGGAGGAATCAAACCCAGGGTCTCACCCATACAAGACAGGCACTCTACCATGGAACCACTTAACAAACCCAGTTTTTTTTTTCTACTAGCTACTTTCTTCTCAATTGTTCTGCTATTGAAATCACACTTCCATTTTTCTTTTTTTGCCTTCATGGTTACAACTGGGGCTCTGTTCTGCAATTGAATCCACTGTTCCTGGAGGCCATTTTTTTCCATTTTGTTGCCCTTGTTGTTACCCTTGTTGTTGTTGTTATAGCTGTCATTGCTGTTGTTGTTGGATAGGACAGAGAGAAATCGAGAGAGGAGAGGAGACAGAGAAGGGGAGAGAAAGACACCTGCAGACCTGCTTCACCATTAGTGAAGCAATCCCCCCTGCAGGTGGGGAGCCGGGACTAGAACTCTAATCCTTATGCCAGTCCTTGTGCTTTGTGCCATGTGTGCTTAACCACTGTGCTACCACCTGCCCCCCCATTTTTATTTTTTAAAAATGTTTTATTTATTGGATAGAGGCAATGTAATTGAAAAGGGAAGGAGAGAGAAAGAGAGGGAGAGCTCTGTAGTTCTGCATAACCACTTGTGAAGCTTCCCCCCTACAGGTGGGGACTAGGGGGCTTTAACCTAGGTCCTTGCACATGGCAGTATATATGCCACCATCTAGCTCCTTTAAATCACAATTTCATGAAGATGCCTAGGCTTGAACCCCAGTACATCATAGGAGCACTATGACACTCAGGGATACTCCATCAATATTGGAGCAGTATTTTGGTATCTCTGCCATACTCTCTTCTCTTTCTCTACAATGAAAAGAATGAAAAAGTTGGCCCAGCAGCAGTAGTAATCATTTGAGGTTCCAAGTATCTCTCTCTTTCTCCCACCCCCCACATCTTATAGACAAGACTAGATAGATAGATATCACTTATATAAATTTAAAGACATGGGGGGTCAGGTGGTACCGCAGCAGGTTAAGTGCATATGGCACGAAGCACAAAGACCAGCCTAAGAATCCCAGTTTGAGCCCCTGGCTCCCCACCTGCAGGGGAGTCGCTTCACAGGCAGTGAAGGTCTTCAGGTGTTTATCTTTCTCTGCCCCTCTCTGTCTTCCCCTCCTCTTTCCATTTCTCTCTGCCCTATCCAACAAAAATGACATCAATAACAACAACAAGAGGAACAAAGGCAACAAAAATGGGGGAAAAAATGGCCTCCAGGAGCAGTGGATTCGCAGTGCTGGCACCGAGCCCCAGCAATAACCCCAGAGGCAAGTAAATAAATAAAATTTAAAGACATGGAAAAGAACACTATACATAGTTCTGGGGGTACTTCTGATATAGGAAACATATAAAGAAATGCATGCAGTGACAACCATAGTTTTCCAGAGGATGGATGAGTGAAGATGAAGAATAGAGGGGAAAGAAGAAGGCTACAATTTGAGTGGAGGTACACAGGAGGGTCAAATATCTTGGGAATTAATTTATGAGCTGTCTTGTAAAGATGGTTCATTATGATATTCTGAAATATTTAAAAATATAATAAAATAGGAGCTGGGTGGTAGTGCAGCAGGTTAAGCACAAGGACTGGCGTAGGGATCCCAGTTCTATCCCCCAGCTCCCCACCTGCGGGGGGGGGGGGTCACAGGCAGTGAAGCAGGTCAGCAGGTGTTTATCTCTCTCTCTCTCTATCTTCCCCTCCTTTCTCTATTTCTCTTTGTCCTATCCAACAATGATGACATAAATAACAACAACAATAACAACAATAAGTACAACAATAAAATAATAAGGGCAACAAAAAGGAATAAATAAAAAAATTAAAAATATGTATAATGAAATATACATAAAATGGCACATAAGCAGAGAAGTGGCTATTCATTCAGAATGGAAGTAGCGATCTGTGTAAGCCTTAAAAAATAGATTCATCTGTTTATTTACTTATTTAAGAGGGTGAGAAACTGGAGCACCAGTTGAGACAAAGCCATTGAGGTGTCCTACTCATGAGTTACATCAAGATGCATAGTGATGGGTATAGTGGAATTAAGGAGATTGATAGTGGTGCACTGAGTAAAACACACATAGTACAAAGCCAAGGACCAGTACAAGTATCCCTATTTGAGCCCCTGGCTTCCCAACTGCAGGGGAGTTGCTTCACCAGCAGTGAAGTGGGTCTGCAGGTGTCTATCTTTAGTCTCCCCTCCTCTCTCAATTTCTCTTTGTCCTATCCTAAATAAGAAAGAGGAACAAATGGCCAGGAGCAGTGGGTTCCTAGTGTAGGCCCTAATGATAACCCTGCAGGCAAAAATGGAAAAAAAAAAAGAGATTGATAGCAAATCCAGGACCCAGCTGCAGAAGGCCTTGAAGACAGAAAAAATGCAAAACAAACACTAGGCTTTGCAAATAGGTATAAACTATGAGTTACTATTTATTATTTTTTATGCAGCTTGAGGGAATGAACCAAGGATCTTGTGTATGAATGATGCTATTGATTGTTTACCTGACCTAACTTTTCTTTTCTTTCTTTTAAGTGAAAGAGGGAGAGAACAGAAAGAACAGAAATACCTCAGTACTCCTCCACCATCCATAATGCTTTCCCTGGTGTTGTCCCTGGTGCTAAGGGCCAAACCTAGGACTTCACATAGGAAGGCATGTACTTTACAAGGTGAGCTATCTCCTGATCCCTGGACTATAATTTATTATATTATTCATGTGATTCCAAAGGATTCAAAATTTATTCAATCAGAACATTACCTTAGCTAAGCCTTATCCTTTTAGATCTATACTGTTCTCTCAATTAAAAATAAAACCATGACTCCTGACATGTCAGCTACCAAATCTGATATAAAAATTGATCCTCAATCTTATAATCTGTCATAAATATTAAGATCTCCCATTCGTAGCTTAAAAGAGTCATTTAAAGTTTTTTTCTTTCTTATTATCTCTCAATCTTCCCACCTGACCCTGTCAAGTGCATCTTCAAGTAGAGAGCATTGCCCTGAGAAGGGACAGGAAGATTAGTTGCTTTTGTGAAAGTCTTATTAAATTTGGCAGGACTACCTTTATACATGATCATCATTTGGTCACCAGCAGGTATCTTTCATTGGCTTCATGTGGCAGTCAGAAGAATATGGGCTGATCGATATGTCATTCATTGGCGGCACCTGCAGAGATGATGAAAGTTTATCATACAATATTATGGAAAGCGGCACAACATTTAGCAAATTGAACCATGAATTTCTTCCTTTTTTTTAACATTTAAACTGCAGTTTGAAAAACAACTCCCAGTGCAGGGGAAAAAAATTAAAACAGCAGGTGATAATTAGGGCAAAGTTACAACAATGTTATTGCTGATGGGCTATCTGTCAGTTAATGCAAGCTATCACTTCTCCCCAGGAACAGTTATTATTAAAAAACAATATGAGGGGATATATTAAGGAAGGGATTTTAAATTCTGTGTTTGCTCATTTGGAAATGGCACTGAGATAGATCCATTAGCCATGTCAGTGCTACTTTGGTCTCAGGGCAGACATACGCACGCACGCACGCACACACGCACGCACGCACACACACACACACAATTGATGGTTACAAACGACCAAGACATAAACATTAGCTGCTTTGAGTTAAAAATCAATTTTCTTAATAAATCTAAATAAAATATTAGATACCACTGTGTATGATCAAGAAGGATGTGCTAATAATTTGCATTTTGGTAGAGTGCAAAGTGCAGGACTTAGAGATATAAAAATTTAGTAATTTAGAAAATCTGCTACCAAAAAATAGTTACTGCTAGTGAATGGAAGACTGGGAGTTCAGTTCAGTCTTTTGAGTGATAATAGTATTTTCTCTGACTAGTCAAGGTTGAATGTTCAGGATGTAGTTTAAGTATTGAGTAAAAGATTGCACAACTGGATAGACTTTCCTGGCTTAAGTAAGTAGTTCATTCCTGAATATAGATCTATTTTTTTTGCTTGGTGTATGCCAGAACTTCTAGAGTTTTTTTTTTTTCCACTAAACTAGCAGACTCTCTAGGAATTATCTTTGTAGCTTTACTCTTTATCAACTACAATTGTTTGACAAATTGACCTAAACATTTGCTAGCGTGAATTATAAGCTCCTTTAAATTGGCCATGTCAAGCTAAAGCTTTACCTTTCATTCTAACCAGTAAGAAATGTGATGCTATGCCATGCTTTATTATGGAAAACTATACAATATTCCATTGAGTATTCACACTCTA
Organism: Erinaceus europaeus; assembly: GCF_950295315.1. Classification (NCBI taxonomy): domain Eukaryota; kingdom Metazoa; phylum Chordata; class Mammalia; order Eulipotyphla; family Erinaceidae; genus Erinaceus; species Erinaceus europaeus. The sequence goes on from NC_080176.1 coordinate 30,679,386, forward strand.
TGGTTTTATGTGACTAAACCATAGCTTATTTACTCATTACACTGCTCGTGAGCATTTGGATTGTGTCAGTCACAACCTGAACCCACACGTGCAGCCAACATCAAGTTCAGAAGAAAGAACATGCCCTCTTCCAGTCATTAGTGCCCTTCAGTGGTAACTGCTATTCTAACTACTGATGATATCAATGCGTTTTGCCTCTTTTTGTATTATCCCTATTCTTGTTTCAACTCAGTGCTTTCATTTCGTATTGTATTTCTGAGATTCACATATATCACTGCACTTGAAAGTAGATTCTTATTGCTGTTTTATTTGCTCTTATATGGTCACATCATCAATTATCTATTTTACTGTAAATGAAAATTTGGTTTGTTTCCAGTTTGGGGGTTATTAGAAATAATAACTCTGAGCTGTTTAACATATATCTTTTGGTATACATTTGACATTGGTATATTCTTAGGAGAGAAATTACTGGGCCATAGGATTTTCTTTTCTTTTTTAAGTAGAGATAGAGAGGCAGAGAGAGGGAGAGCCACCACAAGACAAAAAGTTTTTTCAAATGAACCTGAGTTGTGCACATGGCAAAGTAGCACACTATCCAAGTGAACTGTTTCACTGGCTCTGGAACATAGGACATGTTTAATTTTAGTAGTTACTGCAAGATTTTCAACACTTTAATCCCTATACTCATGAGATTTTTTTTTTTTTTGCCTCCAAGGTTATTGCTAGGGCTTGGTGCCTGCACTACAAATGCACTGCTCCTGGTAGGCCATTTTTTGTTGCCCTTATTGTTGTTATTGCTGTTGTTATAGTTGGATAGAACAGAGAGAAATTGAGAAAGGAGGGGAAGACAGGAAGGGGGAGAGAAAGACTGACACCTACAGGCCTGCTTCACCACTTGTGAAGCGACCCCCCTGTAGGTGGGGAGCTGGGGGCTTGAACTAAGGTCCTTATGCCCATCCTTGCACTTCATGCCATGTGCACTTTAACCCTCTGCCCTACCACCGGCCCCCTACTCATGAGATTTATATTTCTTGAGGAATCATTCAGATAGAAGGTATCTCAACATAACCTTTAAGAGATCATGTTTTGGAGTACCTTATACCCTAGTGAGTTTACTTCTAAATAGCTATGCTGCTGTGTTTAGCCTTCTTTATTAAATTTGTTTTTGCTACCAGAGTTATTGCAAGAGCTCTGGGCCAGCACAAGTCTTCTGCTCCTGATGAACATTCCCCCCCTCCCCAGGGTAACAACAGGAAGGAGGAGAAAGAAAGACTGAGAGGGGAAACACAACAGCACTGCTCTACTGCTTGTGAAGCTTCTTCTTTGAATGGTGCTCCTAAAGACAGGACTGCCAAAGACTGCTCTGGAGTCACTAATATTACACCTTTTATTATATTTGCCAATTTCACACCTCCTTCAGCCCAGCCCCCAACCCTGTTGAATAGTGACTGTAATTGGTCAGCTCCCAGCTTCCTTTGAAAGTTACACATATCTAAGACACCTATTACATTCCCTGAAAACCCTAAAAATGACCCAGATAATCATAAGGGACTTGCTTAAATTTTTATTTTTTTATTGATAAGCATGAGCTTAATGACAGGGTGGTTTCAACAGCAGCTGGGAAAACATCCTAGATATTAACACAGAAGTTACACTCTGCAGAGATAGTGTTTTAGTTAGTTGCTCCAGCGGCACGAAGCTCAATAGTTTTAGGCAAATAACCTTGGGAGGTGGCACCCTGTTCTTAAATTGAATGAGATTTCACGTATCAGTTGTTGTGTTTAAGAAATAAAGCACACGGGGGTCGGGCGGTGGCCGGGCGGTGGCGCAGTGGGTTAAGCGCATGTGGCGCAAAGCGCAGGGACCGGCGTAAGGATCCAGGTTCGAGCCCCCGGCTCCCCACCTGCAGGGGAGTTGCTTCACAGGCTGTGAAGCAGGTCTGCAGGTGTCTATCTTTCTCCCCCCCTTTCTCTGTCTTCCCCTCCTCTCTCCATTTCTCTCTGTCCTATCCAACAACAAAGCAACATCAACAATGGGAATAATAACTGCAACAAGGCTGCAACAACTAGGGCAACAAAAAGGGGGAAAAATGGCCTCCAGGAGCGGTGGATTCATGGTGCAGGCACCGAGCCCAGCAATAACCCTGGAGGAAAAGAAAAAAAAAATAAATAAAGCACACTATCTGAAAAAAAAAATGCCATCTTCTGAGAAGACCAGCGGTAGACCCGACTGGGAATTTTTGGAACATTTAATTGAAACCTTTTTGATTTACAGAAAACCAGTCATATAAGAGCAAGACTGCTTGAGGTCAAATGGCTTGTTACGCGGTTAGGACTAAAGTTCAAGTCTTCTACACAGCTCAGTGGTTGCTTTTCTTGACTAAATAGAACCATTCCCTCAGATTGTAATCCCCCCTGAGGTCCAGAATTAGGTAAATCGAAGGAGTGTTAAATTAAAACAAGATAATGTCTATTCAATTGACACCAGAAAGTGTGAGAAGTTGGCCTGCCCAAACACAAGTTCCAGGAGGGTGAGTGAACCTTCTGGGTTCTGTTTGCCAGTGTTATTCCTAGTGCCTACTAGAACCTAACGATAGCCAAAACAAAACAAAACAAAACAAACAAACAAAAAAACCAGATTCATTCTTGGGTGTACCAGGCTGCCAGGTCCTTACTTTTTTTTCTTGCGTTCTCTCCCACCTCCTTCTAAGAGAACTAATTACACTTGCAGATTTAGAATCCAAGGCGAAGACATCATACCTGGCCCATTGTGAACAAATGGAAAATAAGTTCGTTTTCCTTTTCTTCAGCTCTCCGTAAAAACCCAGTTATTTTAGCCACAGATACGACGGGTCGCTTTGACAGGTTCTGGGCTGCAGACTGCTCTTACATGCAACTTTTGATAAACTCCCCTGCGGGAGGAGGAGGGACGGTGGCAGAAGCTGGGGCGGGGCGGCCCCTCCCCCAATAGAAGAAGCCCGGGGTGGGGGTGGTCCTGGGAAGGTGCACCCTGGACCCCCGCTGGGGCGGCCCGAGTTCAGTTCAAGCCCGGCCCCCTCCTCCCCGGCACGCGGCCTCGCGCTTCGTCCCCGTCGCAGGGGCCCCACAGGCCACTCGGGTGCGGGGTCACGTGGGAAAAAGTTTCCAAGTCTGGCCGCGGGGTTCCCCCAACCCCGTGCAGCCCAGGGCCGCCGCCTTCAGTCACGTCCCCCTCGCTGGGAGCATGCCAGCCCTCCCATGTCCTGCCCCTGAACTTCCACTCTCCTCGCCGCCCCGCCCCTGTCCCCCACGTCGCGCCCGCCCCCGCCCCAAAGGGCAGCCCCGGCGCCTCCCCCGGGCCTGGCGCACGGGGGTCGAGTCACAAGTGTCCCGAGGACCGTGAGGGCGCGCGGCGGCGGGCGGGGCGGGAGGGGCCGGGCGCCGCGGCTCCCACATCCCCGCGTGCCAACTCTGTCTGGCCGCCGACCCCCCGTGGCTGCTCCCCCCGCCCCGCCCTGGTCCTCGCGCCGGGCTCCCGGCTCCCCTCCGCCCCCAGTGCGCAGGCCCGGCTGCCCCAGCGCGCATGCCCTGGGCTCGCGAGCGCGGCCAGCCCCCAGCCTTTTGCTTTCTACACACTCTACAACTGGGGAGGGGGCGGGGAAGCCGGGGAGCCGGGCCGAACACGTGATCTGGCCGGCCGGGGCTGTGGGGGCGGGAGCGCGCGCGAAGCGAGGCGCGGGACGGGCGGGGACGCGGACGCGGGCGCGCGCGGCTGGGCTGAGGCGGGCGGCGGCGGCTGTGGGCCGGCCGCGGAGGGGGAGGAGCGGGAGCCGAGCTAGGCGGGCGGGCGGAGGATGGGGCCGTGCCCGGGCTCCCGCTGCAGCCGCCCGGGGATACGCTGTGCACCCTCCGGCTCGCGGCGGCCGCGGAAGCAGCGTTAGCGGTCGACTCTCGCGGCGTTCGCGGCGCTTCCTGACCGCGCTTCTCCCTCGGGCTGACGAGAAGAGGCGGCGGCGGCGGCGGCGGCACCACCACACCGGCGTCTCTCCCGTTGGAGCTTGCTTTCTGCTTTTTTTTTTTTTCTCCTCGTCAACTGCCTCACCCCTCCCCCCTTTTAAAAATTTTTTCCTGAGGAAGGGTGACCTCTGGGACTGGAAACAATATTTTTATTATTATAGATATCTAATTTTTTTTTAGGAGGACTGAGGAGAAAGGGGTGGGCGGTCGGCTTCTTCTCTTCTTTCATCTCCCTCTTCCCTCTCCACTCGACCCCGAGCCCAGACCCTAAAGCGAAGCCCGCATCCTCCCGCACCCCGGAGCCCCGGGTATTATGCTGTCCTCCCTGGGGGAGCTGTGTCCGGCCTCCCCCCGGCCGCCGTCCTCGCGCCTCCGGGCGCCCGCGAGTCACTTTGCTCCGAGGCGAGTGTGAGAGGCGGGGGTGTCCGCCTCGCTCGCGCCCGGGGGGGGGCGGGTGAAGTTCATTGCCCCCACTTTGTCGCGACCTTTCCGGAACAACCCACCTCCCCCTCTTTATTTTGTATTTTTATTTTATTTTGAAGGGGGGGGTTGGTGGTGGTGGTGGTGGCGGCGGCGGCGAGGTGGGCCGGGGCCGGGCGTTTTCGCGGAGGAGGGGTCGGTGGGGGGCGCGGCGGAGAATGGCCGCGGGGAGGGCTCCTCGGAGCCGCCGCCTTCCAGTCTCTTGATCAAAGCATTCCGCTATTCTGATTTATCGCCTGCTCGGGGAGTTATTTTTTATTTATTTATTTGCCTGATTATTTTTCACCCCCCTCCCACGCCCCTGCCGAGGGAGAGACGTGTGTGTGTGTGTGTGTGTGTGTGTGTGTGTTCAGCCATTACTTTGCTGGGCGCCGCTCCCGGGGAAGCTCGGAGCCTCGGAGCCGGGTGGGGGGGGGGAGCCCCGCACTTGGGCTCCTCGCCTCTCGCCCTCGCGCCCGTCCTCCTCCCTCTCTCCGCCCCTTCCCCCCTTTTTTTCTTTCTCCTCTCTTTCTTCCCCCCTCCTCTCTCTCTCTTTCTCTCTCTCTCTGTCGCTTTCTCTCGCTTCTTTTCGGCCACCGTCTACCCCGCGCCCTCCTCGGGGCGGAGGGAAGCTGAGGCAGGGGAAGGAGGGAGGGGGCTCGGTGTCAATTTTTTTTTTTTTTTGGTGCGGCCGCGGCGAGCGGGGCGACCCCGGCGGCGGCTGAGCCATGGATGGCCCGGCGCGGGGCCATGGACTCCGCAAGAAGCGGCGGTCGCGGTCGCAGCGAGACCGAGAGAGGCGCTCCCGGGGTGGGCTGGGGGCCGGCGCGGCGGGCGGCGGCGGGGCCGGCCGGACCCGGGCGCCCTCGCTCGCCTCGTCGTCGGGCTCCGACAAGGAAGACAATGGGAAGCCCCCGTCCTCCGCCCCGTCCCGGCCCAGACCCCCGCGGAGGAAGCGGCGCGAGTCCACGTCGGCCGAGGAGGACATCATTGATGGATTTGCCATGACCAGCTTTGTCACTTTTGAAGCGCTGGAGGTAAGGGGGGAACCCCCCGCCGCCTCCCCCCTCCTGCTTTCCCTTTATGCACGACCCCACTCGGCTGCGCCCGCCCGGCTCTGCTGCCTTCCCCCGCCGCGCTCCGGGCGGGCTCGTCTGTCTGTCTGTCTGGGCTGAGGGCTTATTGTTGGGGGGAGAGTAGGGGGCGCGGGCAGACAGGCTGCAGAAGGGAATCGCCAAGCCGTGCCTGGTCTCCTCGTCGTCCCCCCCCCCCCGCCTTTCCCAGGCGCCCCCTCCCTGCTCCCCCTCCACAGCAGATGGGCAGGGAGAAAGGGGTTCAGGCATCACAACAATGCGTCCCCCTCCACGGCTCGCTCTGCCCCTACTCGTTCCTGTCCTCCCTCCCCAATCATGGCTTCTTGGCTGCTGGAAGTCTCTTTGCTGGGATCGGGGCGCCCGGGGACGGTTCTCGGGCGGCGTGTGTGTGTGTGTGTGTGTGTGTGTGTGTGTGTGTGTGTGTGTGTGTGGAGACCTTTCCCGGGTGTCCTCGCGACCTGAGGTTTTGTGGGTTTTTGCCCCCCACCTCTTCCCTACCTTTTTTTTTTTTTTTTTTGGTGAAGCTGGGGAAGGGGGCGTTTTCTCCTGCTTGGGAGAAAGGAGGGAGGAGGGGAAGAGAGGAGAGGGAAGGGTGGAATTCTGTATTCCACCCAGGGCTCGGTGACCGAAAGGGTTAATTATAATATCTGTACACATCCATATGCACATGTGTGTGTGTGTGTACAGGAGCAATTTGGTTAAAGGGCAGAAAAAGGCAAACACAAGGGCCGACTGGTGGGAGGGGAGAATCCAATCCGAGCTGGTATCTGAAGGGCTTGCCATCCAATTGTCCTTCTCCCTTTTTTTCTTTTCTTTTCTCTCTTTTTTTCTTTCCTTCTTCTCTCCCCCCTTCTGATTGGCTTTGTGTGTGTATATGTGTGTTTCTTTATTCCCATGGCACCTGCAGTTGTTGATTTTCCACATGCACACATTTCTCTGCTTAGCTAACCAGCTCCTGGGGGTGGTGGTGGCAGTGACTTAGGGGGAGATTGTCCAGGGGACCTGGACAGACCTGTTAGGTGCTGCTGTGGGTCTCAGGCTTCTAGGTACAACCCCCTGTCTCCTCCCCCACCCCCAGCACACCACTCCACTCACACAGAAGGCTTGCAGATCTGAAGAGTTGGTCCCAAGGCTTCAGCACAGAACCAAGGCAGGAGTTGGTTACTAGCCTTTCATGCACCTGGCATGATGGTTTGAGGCTTCTGAAGGAAACTTTTCCTCTTTATTCCTTTCTCTCTCTCTCTCTCTCTCTCTCTCTCCTTTCCTCTCCCTCCCTCCCTCCCTTTCCATTGTTAATATGAGATTGAAACGCCCAAATACCAGCTTTGTTAAAGACAGCTTTGTGATTCAGTGACTGTACAGGTATAGATGGCTGGTTCTGTGTGTTTTAGGTGTCAGGTGTAAATACTTTTTTTTTCAGCCTTCTTGCCAATCTTCTTTTCATTTTAAACTGCCTTTGGTGGAGCCTGCTGGGGGTGATGGTGGTGACCAGTGGTTGGGGGTCTGTGGAAGGGTGGTAGTGGTGGTATTGGTAGCCATGTTTTTTGGATAAGTTAGTGATTGAATCAACTACCCTTTGGTTCAGGAACTGTTGCTTTATTGGCTAAAATGGATGTTACACAACTGTCTTTGAGTATTGAGGCTCACCACTTATTAGGCTAATTCTAACTGTGGCTATAAACTTTTCGAAGGTGGGAGGGTAATGTGCAGAGTGACCTCTTTCTGTGTCACTTTAAAATATGAATTGAAATGGCAGCATATGTCCTAATAGGAAATGCTGGCTAGAATTTGGTTCATCACTGCTACCTGTTTGCTTGAGAGTGGTGTTTGTAAAGGCTGGGTACAAGTGGTTCTGATTTGTGTGTGGTTTTCCTTGGTTGCTGTGTGGCCTCTCTCAGTAAGCAAGTAGAAGGGGCCTGCACATTCTCATAAACATTTTTGAAGACCAGGTAAGAGCAGTATAACTTAGACAGCTGTGTTTGATGGTTTTATTTTTAATAAACAGATGCATTCATCTTTGACTTTTGAGAGAAAATTGCCTACTTTTGATACTTTCAAACCAAAAAATCTTTAAGTTTTAAAAGAAGATTGTTATAAAATTTTGTCTTTAATGTCTTGCTGTGATTCCTCCCCCCCTCATATCTCTTCTAGGTTCAAAATACAGGTTAATTTGGTTACCTGAATAACTTGCTACTGTCATATCTGAATAATTTGTTACCTTCATATTGGAACATCGTTAGCATATCTGTCTTTAAAAACCTTTCCATAAATCATTATTAAATCACTACTAAAAAAACTTTCCATAAAACTTCATAGAGGAAATTGATATGCAGAAGTAGAGAGAACAGTATATTAAACTCAACTACACCTGACTTCAGCAACTCCCACCTCTTTCTCATCTTGTTTCATTTTATGTATCTCATCTACTGATTCCCCCAGATGTGTGTAAAATAGTCCTATATTTGTTTTAAATGGTAATGACCAAAAGAAGCCAAGTCCTCAAATACCATTATTACACCTAAATAACAGTTCCTTAAAGAATACTGCTCATGTTCACATTTAAGAGGCCCAAATTTTATAGCAAAAATATAGAGTTTTTAGAGTAGAAACACAGTAGAACTCTCTCTCTCTCTCCCTCTCCCTCTCTCCTCCCCTCTCTCCATATACATATATATATGATATATATATATATATCTGATGTCTTTATTGGGTGGTCAAAACACATTGTATAGTGATCACTGAGACACCTTGCATCTTACCATACTTGAAAAATTTACTGAGCTTTCACTCAGAAATGTGAAGACTTCTTAGGAAATTGGCAACTTAATCTATGAACTTGGACAGAAATATTTGTTATAGGAGTGCCTGTAAATGTGAAGAATTAATAGAGATGCTGAGTTACTCTAAATGCACAATATTTTGAACCTTGTGTTCATAAATGAAAAAAGTTGTCACCACATGCCATCATGACTGTTGCAAGTATGATGTGGTAAGAAACAAGAACTGCTGGATTGTACAACAAGGCTTTCAGCTTATACAGATTCAAAGCAATAACTAACAAACCATGGAGTAGTGTAGGTTGGATGTTAATGACACATTGACTCCTTGCTTTTGTCCTGAACAGTTGATTTTGGCTTCCCTTTTAAACAGAGGCTCCTAATTTAGAATGAAATCTGTTGATATAACTCGTTCCAGGTCAACCATGACTTTCCTACCACTATAATGAAAGTAAGATACTTGCCTAGTGAGAACCTGCATTTTTACGTTGATTATTTTCTCAGTGTTATTTGGTTCTCATTTAGGATGATAAAAGCTTTGTGGGTAGTTCAAGGAGGCCCACATTTTATTGGCAGTGAAACTGGCTGAGGTAGTTTCATATTCTGCAGGGACATTTGTCTTGAGTAATTGTGCCCTGAAGTTCAAGTGTGTGATTTTGAAGAGTCTCATGATAGGAGATAAGAGGATAGGTGAGGAGGCTAAAGTTGAATGTGGTGTTCTTTCAATATGCATTTATGAATTAGAATATCCATTTAGATATTAGATATTTTTTGAATGACAGATTGAGAGTGCACATCCCTAGATATCGAGCACCTTTTTTTCTACAATGACTTCCAGCAAGCAAAATGCAAATAGGAAAGTAAAGTTCTAATACTGCTAGTATTATCTGATGTGTTGGTAATACAGCTTTTTCTGCTCTTATTTGGGTTTCTGTGTAATCTTGACTTGGAAACCCTGTGAGTACCTTGACTGAAAATGTGACTTTGTATGTTCATTATTTTCCTTTTTCAGTCCTTTGTTGTGCACTGGGTTCTTAAGGTAGCTTTTTTTGGTACTGCTGACCAAGGGAAGCACAAATAAAATGGGTAGAATTAGCTAGCAGCCAGGAGGTCAATTGGAGATTTGCAGGCTTATGAAAATGAAGGAAGACTGGTTTCTGGTGGGCACTGGTTTAAACTGAGATTTCTATGTTGTGGTTTTCAGAATTTATTATGGTCAAATAGCACTTAGTAGTTTTTTTTAAGACAATAATCATATTCTTTGTATCAGTCAGTAGATATTAATTGTCTGCTTTGATAGGTACACATACTAGGAAGAATGCAGAGAACCCTAAGAGCTGTGCAGTTTAATTGCTGAAATTAAGCCCAGCACCTATAACCTAATTTGGGACAGATACCCAGTACCAGTTAAGTGCAACAGGCTTTCAGAGAGGGGTACTGGGATAGGTTGACGTGTTTGAGAAGCCTTTATGGAGGAGATGAGGCACAGAAGGTTGAAAGGATGTGGCTAGATGGGAGAGGAGTGGGAGAGAGGAGATAGCATTCTAAAAGGAGGAAATAGTGAGGGAAACACAGGATGAGGACACATGGAAATATGCTAATTGCATAGGGCTGGGCAGGGGTCAGGAGTGCTTGTTAAACAAATCAGGAGACCTGTGGGGACCTATTTGGTAAACTTGACTGTGGTATCTAGTTTAATGATCTTGGGAAGCTCACTTTCTGAAATCAGTTTTCTTCTTCCTGTGGAGAAGTGCAGAGGAGCTTTCCAGCACATGCCAAGCTGATAAAGAACATAACTGTCAGATGTTCATAGGTTATGCTCCATCTCTTTCCTCTTCTCCCCCCCAACTTTGACCTACTTTCAGATAGTTTAGAAATTTGATGGACTTGATAAAATTGAATGAATAACTTGTCCTGTCAGAATTAAAAGTCTTTTATTATATGAGTGTAAATTTTGAATGTCAGAGATGATAACTTGACTTGCCTTTCTTCCTAAATTTGTTTGCCAAAGGGTCCTTTCATTCTTGGTTTTGTAATCCATGATCCAGTGTTTGAAATGCTGGAGCAAATTTCTTTCCAGATCTTGGAGTTTGATAATATTGTGATTGTAGGGTGAATAGATTGATGATAAAAATATATGGGAAATGAGGAACAGAAGTTTGAGTGTAGACTGCTTCTTGAGATTGACCAGGGGGAGAGCAAAATGTAAATATTGATGATTAGTCCACTTCTCTGCCTGCTCTCTTTCCCTGCCAAGGGTCAGTCCTTACATTGATTGCTAGCAACCCCAACATGAGGTGAGTATTGGTGAGTGATATTCTCACTAATAGCACATTCAGTGCAATAGCAGCCTGATTATGACGCCACTAACCTGCTGTCTAGCCAATTTTTATCCAAAATTATCGCCCTTTTCTTGCATATGTATGAAGTGGTGGTTCAAGAAAGGCCAGTGATAACCATAGAAGTGTGTTTTTGTTGTATTTTTCCACTTGCTGTCTTGGGGGATTTGAGAGAGGACTGCATAGTAAGTGGGCTAGTTACTGCATTTCACTTCTGAAAGTATGCATGGCTTTAGGATCTGAGGAGTTTCAAAGTGGTGAGAAAGCTGCAGAAAAGGGAGAAGTATATAAATAGTATGTTTGGTTATAAATTCAGTATTTGATCAAACTTACTAAATTTCAAAGCAGAACATTACTTCAGGAGTTTTCATGTGAGGTAAGGTTGAAGATTATATAGAAATCACTATGATTTAAGGTGTTTTGTGTCAGTTGAGATAAAATCTATTTTACTTCTTTTTTTTTAAAAAAGTTAGACAGAACTGGTGAATGTTAAAGTGAATCAAAATGTAGTGATTGACCTCTTCTAAGACTGTTCATCTATATCTGTTACCATTAAAGAATCATATTTTTTGCCTTCCTTAACAGGATTCTGATACTTTTCTATGCATTGCTACTGTACACGTCAAATAGCAGTGGTGACTCCTTAGTTTGAGAACATGTTAGGATTAAAAATGAGGTGCCCCAGCTGAGAAAATAATAGTTGAGGTTTGCTGTTAAGGTGTAGTTTAGGTCCCAGTGGCTTCAAGATTTAGATGCCTTTGGAACAGGTCTATAGTACTTCCTGATGGGGTGGCCGGTGGGGAAGAGGGAACAAACATACACCCATATGCAGAGTGTGGAAGAGGCTTTACATTTTAGCTTAACCCTATATGGCAATGAAATCTAATATACTAAAAGTGACCTAACCTTGTGAACGTACATCATTTTTTTTCCTCCTTAGAGAAACACCCCCCCCCATCTGTATTAAACCTAATCTGTTGATAAAGGGGAAAAAGTGATGTGTTAGTTGGGTAGCAGCTATTCATTTGAAAAGTTCTGAAAAATTCAGCTTTATTTGAAACTCAGATAATTAAATTTTGGAAGAACATGGTGATAATTAATTTGTTGAAATTCAAAACAGGAGAGAGAAAAAAACAATTTAGGGGCACTGTTATCTGGAACAAAACTGATTTTGTTATATAATATGTACCTGTTCTACGAGTAGGTGAATATAGAGGTTTTTTTAAGACTGAGGAAATTCAAGTTTGTTCTTCCTCTTTTTCTCTTTTTCTTTTCTAACAGAACTTTAGGGTAGAGGGTATGCAGACAATACATATCGTTTGGAGGTCATGAAAAATAGGTCTTTATGCAGTCCAGAACTGAGGAACATAATTGAACAGTCTGCTTTTCATTGCTCTTTTAGGATCAAGCTTCTGTGTCTCACACTTTTTCAAGTCTCCGATCCCATCTTTACAAGTGAACCTGTAGTCTGAAATCTTGTATAATGCTGCCTTCACATATGGGTATATATACAGGCAGCCTCATCTTTGGGTCAGTTAGATTCCTCACTTACCCACTGCCTCTCTGCTTCCTTTCATTTTTCTCTTTCCTCCTTCCCAACATGTCACTTGCGGTGGTGGGATGCAGAAAAAGGAGGTTTGGAGCAGAAAGGGAACTCAATCCTTTATTTGCACTGGCACCTCAGAGTTGGGTGAGAGAGCAGCAGTTTGGGCCACGTGGAGGTAGCAAAAATGGCCGCCTCTGGCAGCAACCTTCCCTGCGTCTAATCCCCGAAGTGAAAGGCAGGCAAGAGAGAAAGGGGCAGAAGAAGGAGGGCTTTTATGGGAATAGCTCTCATGAGAATGGGAAGGGGGAGGAGTAACCAAAGCACTCCAACTATAGGGGAATTGACAATGCCCTGAGGGCACAACATGGCGGAACAGGCACTCCGAGAATGTCCCAACTCTCGCGGGAACTAGTAATAGCCTGAGGGGACAACATGGCAGATGTGACTGCATCTGCACAATTACCCAGCACCAACATACCTCTAACTTCACTGTAGTAGAAATATCAAAATTACATTATAGTTATGAGTAGTGAAAGGTACTAGACTTGGAAAATTGTGAGTGAAATGTGTAAATGTCTAAATTTTACACTTTTATCACTTGACTTATGACAGTCTGAGTTCTGATTAGTTAGTACTGTGAGGATAGATTACATGCCGTGATTTTCTGATTTTTATTCATATCTGAACTCTAATGAGAGTTTGCCCAAACCAGCACCACAAATTAACCAACTACATACAAATGTGTTTTTAAAGACTTCGCTATCATTTTGGTTTATCATTTCCTCATGGTACTCTACCTCTCGTTTAGTTTCAAAACCCTCAAAAACTCATGCATTCTGAAATGGAGTCTCAGGGAAGGGAAAGGCCCATAGTTTGTAAGTAATGGAAAATAGCTAATGTAGATTGGGATTATTTTTGGCAGTAAGACTTTAAATTGAATGTGTGTGATTTCTATGAACAGGTATTTTGAAATTACCTGAGCTAGTTACAGCATAAGCTGTAAAGACAAATTGTGATTCTTGGTTTTATGGGTGGAATTTTGATTCTTTGAGACTTGGGTGAAATTCTGAATCTGGAGTGGGGTCTAAGTCAATGCCAGGTTCACGTTCTGATGATACCTGAGGGATATTATTCCTTGGTATCTCTGCCTTCCCTCTAACTGCAGTACACCACCAAACTTGTTTTAGGTTTCTGCAAAGCTGTTGCTTCTTTTTCTTTCTTTGTTTTCTTTTCCTTTTTTTGCAGATCTTCTGATGGCAGTGATAATTTTAGAACCTGAAAAGAGGAATTAAGAGAATCCAGTATTGTACTTAACCTTCAGTAACTGAAGTATTATTGTTTTCGAGAATCTCTGCACAGTAGTTACTCACTTAATAGTCTTCCATAATTTAAAATTAAATAAGAAAAAATTGTGAGAGTAGAATTGTAGGTGAAGCAATAGTCAAACACTAGGTTAATTACCCCTTATCTCCCACCAAATACTAGACAGTCCAATATCCATTCATTCTCTCTGTACCTGTCTACTTGGCAGAAATCAGGAAGGTTGGGCTATTAAGAAATATATATTCAACAAGGGCAACAACAAAAGGGATTAAATAAATATTAAAAAAATAAATATATTTCAGTGAAATTATACTTTCACTTGGACAAAAGGGTAAACAAATCTTTGATTGTCTATATTGCTGCTTACTGGACAAATCTCCACATTTGTCATGGAGATTCTTAGATTGTTGTGTTCCTTTGAGTGCCTGTGTGTGAGAGGGGAAGAGAATGAATCACAGTTTTGAGATTAATATGTAGAGTTGAGTCTTTTTAGAGGGTGCAATGTTTTTCCTTTTTTTTTTTTTTTTAAGATGGTGCTAGCCTAAAGTTAGGGCTTTAGTTTCCCTTCAAGTCTTTTGATCTGCTGCACACCAACCTTTGTTGGTTGTGCTGATTGTTCTGGTTGTGCTTTCTAAGCCCTGACTGGCTTTAGAGAAGCAGATGTTGCCTTCAGTGAAGTAGTTCTTCCATCTCTCATTTTGCAAATGAAAACACACCCCAGAGGGGTTAATTGACCTGTTCCAGATCACCCTGGGAGTTAGTAGCTCTTCACTGTTGACCTATGAAACAGGGAGACTGTCTTCCCATAGTACTTGGATTCCCAGAAATTGGGAACATGGCAGGATAAGTTTATAAGCAGCACTACTGCGGGCGGTAGTGCAGCAGGTTAAGTGTGAAGTGCAAGGACCAGCTCAAGGATCCCAGTGAAGCAGGTCTTCAGGTTTCTGTCTTTCTCTGTCTTCCCTTCCTCTCTCTCTGTCAGATACAACAACACCAATGGCAACAATAACAATAATAACAACAAGGGCAACAAAAAAATTGGGAAAAACTAGTCTCCAGGAGCAGAGGATTCACAGAGTAGGCACTGAGCTCCAGTGATAACCCTGGAGGCAAAATAAATAAATAAAAATAAATAAAGCAAATAAAAACAGCACTACAAATGAGATTAAACATCCATGATTGTAAAACTTTTCGTGTTTTTCTCTAGAATTTTTCTGAATATTACTCAGTATCTAAAACCTTTTAAAAATATTCTTTTTTTTCCCCTAGTGTATCCTGTAATTCATTTGTCTTTCTCTACAGATGTATTCACCTTTTAAAAATTCCCTTTTCATCCTTGAATGTTGAGTGGGAAGATAAATAATGTCTGTATATCGGATGACCATAATATGATCCACTTAAAAAACTTTGGAGAAACTAAGCAACTTAAACAGTATTGGTAGCAGAACATTTGAAATAAGTAAATTATGATATATGGCTGAACTGAAGACTCAACCAAACTTCTGAAAGAGACTGGAAATTTAAATTCACATAATGTGTTGGTTAAGGCATCTTGCCTGTTTATTGATGAACCAGAAAATTTATAACAACTGTTTGTCATGTGTGTATATTTATAGTCATTCATATAATGAAAAGAAGTTTTCATGAAATTGTAATAACATATCAAGATGGATGTAATTAAAACAGAAGCAGATTGACATCCTGAATTAAATGCAAACCATAAACCCGGATACCTGAACATTGTGGCATACATCTTTGCTGCAGGGGGCAGTCAGCCAAATATGCAAATAAAAAGACATTGATGAATTTCCCTTGGTGTGTGTATGTGGTTTCAGAGAACCTAACTATTTTATTAATCTTTTATCAAGCACTGTTTAGATTTCCAGCAGCAGTGGAAGGTATTAATTTTGTAGACCAAATAGCATAGGACCAAAAAAGTGGCAAATAAGGGGAGGACATGATTGATATACTGTCCTGTAAATAACACATACGACTGACAAAAGGGCTGAGTAATCTTAAGATCTGTGCTTCATGTCATTAATGGAATTGTTAAACCAGGATGTTTGAGTTAACTTCATTCAGAGAGACTGCCTCCCATTTAAAATGCAGCTCTATCTTTAGATGTAATGTTGACAAGATAGTAAATCAAATTTTGTAAATTGATTTAAATGTATCAGAAAGATCATACTATGTGAAAAAATTGAGTTTTCTCATTTAGCAGTGAGGCTGGGATTTTGGTAGAGTGGTTCTATTTAGATGGACATCATTTTACTTGAGACACTTTTCTTTGTTTGTTTCCTGTACTCCTGGAAGAAGAGATTGTGAGATTTGGTTGTGAGATTTGCATTTTCTGTTTAGGTTTAGTACCTCACTTGGTCTGTGCTTCCAGGAATAATTGGTGGTGATTTGAATAAGCCTGCATCATTCAGATTTCAGAGGTTGGTTTTCAAGTGTGTGCTAAGGAGGGCTTGCAGCTATGAATATGATTTCCATATCTGTTCCATTGGGGAGTCCAGACATGTCATAACCACTTCAGAGTCATGATTGTACAGAGACACCCTAGCTATAACTTTTCTATGTGACAGTTCAGTTTTAAAATTGTAAAGATGCCAAAAGCAAGGCTGTATTGTTATTAGGAAAGTTGGTGACATCTGTTATATCTCGTTAACCAGGGGAGAAAAATGCTTTAATCAAAACATCTAATTATGCCCTCTCAACTGATGAAATATCTTTTGCTAAATTTTTGGAATTGGCCTTAATGGAAGAAGCTTGCCACTAGGAACTGTGCAGTAAATTTACTCTTTATATGGGGTGGGGGGGTTTGAACCATGGTGATATAGGGTGCTTTAACTTTATAACTTGCTTTATACTGTGTGTTGAAGATCGATATCTTCAGATGTTGTCTGTGTGGAGTCTTTGTTTTTGTCCCTCCCTTTTACTCCCATAGCATACGAGGCCCCACAGGGAGTTTGTATTTCCAGATGTGAGCCAAGGAGGATATGTGGTGGCTGAAAGCAAATTATAATTACAGGTGAGAGGCAGGGGGATAATTCAGCCCATGTGCTAGGAGGTGCAGTTTCACACCTGAATGTTGAAACCTGCTGTGTTTGACAGTTGTGTTGTTTTAAAATTAGTTTTATTAATATAGAAATGGACCAGATTGTTTCAGGTCACCTTTAGTTGAAGGAATAGAATTGTTTTTAAATATTCTAGCTCCTCTGATTACTTTAAAAGGTTGCTAATTATTTGGGCACTGTGACCTTCCATTTTGAATCATTCAGACTTAAAACCTATCTAGTAAAGTCATCTTTTTATCTGTATTTCAAGCCAGAATTAATTTTATCTCTAGCTGATCTCCTATAACTGAATATAATGGTCATGATAAATCTTAATTTATTGGTACTCTTACTTTTTATGTGGTGCTGGAGATGGAACCCAGATTATTAATTAATGTGTATATTACTGTTAAGCCACCTACCTGACCCAACCTTTTCCTATCTTTAGAATGAGAGTGGGGGAGTATAGAACACCACTCTTTATTTAACCTGTAGACCTGTCTTTGCTGTTCCCATGTAATAGCAAACCCAGAGAATCATGACTGCAAGATGGCCACTCTATTGCTGAACTTCCTTCCTGGCCTCTGACTGATAGACTTAATCCTGGGCTGTATATTAGGGCAAAGAAATATTTTAAGTCTTTAAAGAGAATTTCATCTTTTTGAAGTGATTTTCCCGTAGATTGAGAGATGAAATCATGGGGTCAGTCTAGAGGAATTTTTGATAGTTTGACCACAACCCAGTGTACTTCTTAAAAAATTTGGTGTGCAGTTCAAGTGTTAATTGAGAAATATTTATTATTTATTGGATAGGGGCAGAAATTGAGAGGAAAGGTGGAGATAGGGAGGGAGATGGGAGAGAGATGGGTGGGAAGATGAAGACAGGGAGGAGAAAGCCCAGAACTCAGGTCCTTGTGCATTATAATGTGTGCTCAACCAGGTTCACTACTACCTAGCCCTAAATGTTGCTAAATTTTTCTTTTTCTTTTTTTTTTTCTTTTCTTAAATATCCGCTGTAATTACATCACTTGAGAGTATGACTGGAATCTTGGGATTTTTCTTCCTACACTAACAATGTATCTGTCCCCTCTCCTCCACCTCCTGTTCTTACCATTAACCTCTGTGCTCACAAAAGCTCCTGGATTTGTTACTTCCTTTACTCAGTAATTGCTGCACAGTAAATACTCAGTCAGTGCTTTACCTCTTGCCCCAAAAATTCCATGGAAAGACATTTTTGAGAGGGTGCTTTTATTCAGTGATTATTCTGTGGCAGCTATTGTGCTCAAATTTTGTACTCATTAAAGAAATGCCATGGAAAAAGGGGAATGATATTGCTGTTTTATAATTGAAAGAAACTTAAGTTCTGAGAGGTTAAGTCAGCTTGCCCAAGGTTAGTACAAGAGAGACAGCAAGGCAGCAGTTTTTGCCTGACACAAACACTTGTACTCATCACCTCATCACCCCTTTCTACTCTTCTTTTAAAACAGATTTGTTATGTGAGAATGTTCCCAAAGGGCCTTTTGGTTGACCACATTTTGTTTCCAGCTTGTGCTGAAAATTATCTTGGTAACAGAGGATTTTCTAGGTATAGCAATAGAATATTTTGGGAAGTTTTATTTAAGTTTTTTAAAAGCTGGAGCTGGAAGTAGGTATCTGCCACTCATGTAGCACCCCTGCAGCATATTTACTGTTATTCCTTTCCTCTCTATCCCACTGTGTCCACTGCCCCATTATACCTTCCCTTCCACATATACTTGATCCTTTTCCCCATGCCTCATTGCTCAGGTAGACATTAAACCTTTGCCAAAGGCAGTGTTCCAGTTTCAATGTTGAGGATTGCTATTTACCAGTCCCTATACCCAATCTTTACTGATTTCTTATAAAAGCCCTCTGGAAGAGAAGTATAAAGTTAGACATAGGATGGACACCTCAAATGTGTTACTGTGGGTATAAATTTATACCTATCCTTCTTCCCTCCTTCCTTCCTCTCCTTCCACCAGAACACTGCTCAGCTCTGGCTGATGGTGATGTAGGGGATTGAACCTGTGCCTTTGGAGCCTCCATCATGAGAGTCCCATTGCATAACCATTATGCTATCTACCCCCTGCCCTATAAGCTTTATTTTTTACTTTGGATTCCTGAGTATTTTGTTCAGCCAGTATGGTTTTAAACTATTCTAGGAAGTGGTACTTTTCTTTGCAATGCATTCCAGAATAAAACAGACCTCCTGATGCTAGTTTTTTTTTTTAAAGGAATCAGTACTACATTGATGTTGATGAAAGACCATACTAAATAATTGTTTTTCTTGATATCTATATCTGGAAGGTACATAGTCTGTCCTTTATTTCCTCTTTCATTATCCTGAGCACATTTGTGCTGTACAGGTTTGTTTGTGCTACATGTATGCTGATGAGTATGCAGATTTTCTTTTTATGGAAATTCCAACTTTGATCTGAGTGACATACACTTTGAGATGTCATCTCATTTGTGGGCTAAGATGGATCTTCACACACCTCATCTTCTAGGTTTAGGATTCTGACCTGTTTGATGACCATATATTGAGTAGTTATTACCCCCTTTAGACAGACAGACACACACACATACACACACCCTAAACTTTCAAAGATTTCTGGGTGAATATGAAGGTCATTCAAGTTAAATGCTTTTCTGCAGTCTCTTTTTGAAGTGAATTGGTAGTTTTCTTGATTTTGCTATATTCTAAGACATGCAGTCTTACCACTCTCTCACCAACTACTTCAGTGGTGCTCAATGGTCCTTTTGCTTACTCAAATGGAAATATAGTAGAGCTCTGTTTTTTTTTTTAATTTGCTTTTTTCCCCCTTTTGTTGCCCTTATTTTTTAAATTGTTGTTGTAGTTATTATTGTTGTTATTGGTGTCATCGTTGTTGGATAGGACAGAGAGAGATGGAGAGAGGAGAGAAAGGCAGAGGGGGAGAGAAAGACACCTGCAGACTTGTTTCACCAACTGTGAAGTGACTCCCCTGCAGGTGGGGAGCTGGGGTTTTTGAACCGGGATCCTTACGTGGTCCTTGGGCTTCGCACCACGTGTACTTAACCCACTGCACTACTGCCCGACCCCCTAGAGTTCTGCTTTCAACTGAGTTTGTGATTGTAAGGGAGACTCAAGTCACATCATCTTCTTTGATGTTGCAGCTTCAGCTATAAAAATTTAGTGTAATAAAAGTGACAAGAGGACTTAGTGGGGGTTGTATTGTTATATGGAAAACTGGGAAATGTTATGCATGTACAAGCTATTGTATTTATTGTTGAATATAAAATGTTAATTCCCCAACAAAAAATTTTAAAAAGTGCTCTCATACTTGAATCTTATATGTTTTAATATGATAAGCAATAAGTGTATAGTATACATTTTAAATTGTCTAGGACTGGTTTCAAATTGTAAACTTTGGTGGGCAATATATATTTGTATAATTTTCCTTGTGTACTTTATCTCTGATGGATGGATTATAATGACTCTATCCTGATGTTTTCAACTAAGGAAATATACTGTGAACTGGACTGATAGAGATGGGTGTCAGTTTTGTTTCAGCACAGTGGGTGTCCTCTATTTACAGATGAACATTACTTTAGTGTTATTGTAAATTTCTACATCTGCTGCCCATATTTCACTGATAATACTATTTCATTTAGTATGGTGTACCTGAGATTAAGAACAGAGAAATATGTTTACTCAGACTGATTTGGAAATTACATTGTTGAAATATAGCCCATATGGCCATTGTAAAATAGTACTGCATATAATTGCCTTCCCAATGATGTGCTTAGTCATTACTTCCATCTTCCAAGAAGCACTTCTGTATAGCATGCTGATAGCAATGGCATCATTAGAAAACATACGGACATGCAAAGACATTAAATTGTCTTTAGTTTAAGAATTAGATTACAGCATTAGAGGATGGGTCACCACATTGTCAATCGATAATTCTTGCTTAGTTCAGCTCTGCTAGACTGGATGATAAAGATTTGCATAAGTATCACCTGTTTGCTGGGTGTGTTTCACATTTTCCCTGCCAACTGTGAGTTCTTTTAGCCACATATAAGACCTCATCACAATATAATAGCTGATTTCTCTGTAATGTTTTTTTTTTCTAACTATTCTTGCATTGTGTGGAGTTGTTTTCCCTCAAACTCAGCTTTCTGAATGTACACTCAATAGTAAGCTAAATCAGAGGGTCATATATTGATAGATGAAGAAAGATACTGATTAGTAGAATCAGGAGGCCACTAGTTTGGATTCCATGTTGCCTAGGCTTGTGTTCTTTTTTGTATAGCATTTGTCTCCTCAAATCCACTATTCTTGTTTACTCCATAGAAGCAGTGAGTTTTTTATAACCTTGAGTCTCATTATTAGGTTTCCTATGCCCAGGGACCATGTGTCAGGGCACAGAAGGAGGTGATCCCTACTATTTACTGGTTAGCTATCTTTCCTTCCCCTTCCCCCTTCCCCTTTTCCCTTTCCAACTATCTTTCCTTCCCCTTCCCCCTACCCCCTTTCCCTCCCTTCCCCTCCTTTCCCCTCCCCTCCTCTCCCTTTCCCCCTTTCCCCTTTCTTCCTCTCTTCCTTTTCCTCTTTCTTTCTACCTTCATCTCCTCCTCCTCTCTCTCTCTCTCTCTCTCTCTCTCTCTCTCACCTCTAGGGTTATCGCTGGGGCTCAGTGACTGCACTATAAATCCACTGCCCTGGAGGCCATTTTTCCCATTTTATTGACCTTGTTGTTATTGTTGCCATTGCTGTTGTTGTTGGATAGGGCATAGAGAAATAAGGAGAGGAGGGGAAAACAGAGAGAGGGGTGAGAAACATAGACACCTGCAGACCTGCTTCACCGCTTGTGAAGCGACCTCCCTGCAGGTGGGAAGTTGGGGGCTTGAACCAGGATCCTTACATAGGTCCTTGTGCTTCGCTCCATGTGCGCTTAATCCTCTGCACAATCTACCACCCAGCCCTCAGTTGAGGTTATTTTGAAGATGCAGCAATTCTGAGGCATATGGTATGCTTTGATTATTTTTTCCCCAGGGCCCTTTTGTAATGTGCCAGTGAATAATAAGTGAAATTACAGAATGGAAAGTCATTCATCAAATTTAATGTTTCTCTTTAGAGTTTAACAGAAATAATGAGGATGTGGAGACTTTCTGAGCAATAAGTGACTTTGGGAATCATTTGGGCAGTGGTTTTGAGCGCCCCAGGGAACAAATCAGTTGAGGGGAGGCCTTGACTTCATTGAACTAGATAGAGTTCTACCTTAACTGTTTTTATTTACTAGAGTAAATTTTTCTTTGAGAATAAAAAGGTCTTGGGATTCTTCTTCCCTCCTCCCCTCCCTTTATAGACACAGAGAGAATTTAAGAGAGAAGGGTGAGATAGGAAATAGAGCTACTTGCAGCACTATTTCACTGCTTGTGAAGTTTTCTCCCCCCACTCCTATAAACAAACAAAAAACAACCCTGAAAGTGGCCTCAAAGAGCAGTGGATTTGTAGTGCAGGCATTAAGCCCCAGCAATAACCCTGGTGGCAAAACAAACAATACCCACCCCTCAAAAAAAGAAAAGAAAAATAAAAAGAAACATGGATAGCTATAGCAGACATTCTAGGAGAAAAGAGAGCGGCTGTGAAGGAGTGGTGTGCTGTGTAATTGTAGGATGCCAGGCAGGCTTGAGTAGAGTTGGTGAGGAGAGAAGGGGCCTGTAGAACTTTAATTTTAAACCAGAATGACTTGAAAAGCTTAAAAACAGCTGAAAACAGCTATGTAAGGGCATTATTTCCTAGCAGAAGTCTTAGAACTTCCCAAAATTTCCCTTCTGGTGTTACAAGATCTGATCTAGAACTTAACATGTTATATTTGTTTATGGGAATTTCCCCTTGTACCCAGAACGCCCTCATATTTAGCCCTCAAACAACCCTGTGCAGTAGCATTATTTAATCCTCATTTTGGAGATGGGGGAACAGGCTTAGAGACATTTGATAACATCCCTATGACCATATAAGCAGAAAGTTGCAAAGCTAGGATTTGAGCCCATTCTAATTCCAGGATGTGTAATGCCTCTATGATGAAAAGGAAGGGAATGAATATGTCTGTGGTTACATTTTCATTGACATAAACTCTCCTCACCTTCACGTGAGATGGTTCTAGAGCTGGCCCTGGGTAACTGCCTATCTCTAGGCATGCAGTGTTTGATTATAGAGAGCATTTCTCTCCCAACTTGGGGCAGCTGTGGCAATTCTGCAGATTTTAGGTGGATTGCTGGCTAAGCAGCTACCTTTTGATCTTTTGGAGATGAGTTTGACTCTTGAAATTTTCAAGATGTATACTGTGAATGCCAGTGATTTTAAGTCAACAGACTCAATTGAACTGATAATCCCCCCCCCCCAAGTGAAATCTTTAGATAACTCTTCTTAGGAGTATAAAGTTCTATTTTTAGTACCCATGCTTTTGAGGACTTCGATGTATGATGATAGATTTTAGAATATTTTTGTGTAAGAGACACAATTGTATATATGTGTTTCTGCATATATAAGTCTAAAGAATATTTAAAATATTCTGAGGGTCGAGGTGATTGTATACAGTTGAATGCACACATCACAGTGCACAAGGACAGGGGCTTATCCCCACTTGCAGGGGAGGGGGAAGCTTTACAGTTGGTGAGGCAGTGTGGCAGGAAGGTCTCTCTTTCTTCTTTCTCAACTCATCTGTCCCTGTGCTCCCTCCCAAAAAATTATATGAAATAGTTTAAAGCAATATAACCAACACCTGTGTATTCCCCTCACTACCAGTTCTAACAAGGTTTAACAAATTACTTATATTAGAATTATATTGATGTTAGATAATTTTTAGTATGTACTGAGGAGCAAATGAATCAGTTGTAAGCTTAAAAATCAGGAATTCTTAAATTTGACTGTCCCTTGGAGGTACTTTTCATAAAGTGTTTCTACCACATGGGAGGATTGAGAGAGCCACGCTTCCAGAACTTTGGAAGAGCTTCTTTCTTAGGTGATTCTTTTGGCTAGTCAGGGTAGAGGCTCTCTGTCCTGAGGTGGCGCCTGTTAGTATTTCTTACTAGGTTCTCTCAGATGCCTATACACCTAGTTTTTATTTTTAATTTTCTCTGTCAAACTTAAATTTTAAAAATTATCTTTATTTGGGAGTCGGTCTGTAGCACAGCGGGTTAAGCGCAGGTGGCGCTAAGCTCAAGGACCGGCGTCAGGATCCCGGTTTGAGCCCCCGGCTCCCCACCTGCAGGCAGGTCCCTTCACAGGTGGTGAAGCAGGTCTGCAGGTGTCTGTCTTTCTCTCCCCCTCTCTGTCTTCCCCTCCTCTCTCCATTTCTCTCTGTCCTATCCAACAACAACGACATCAATAATAACTACAACAATAAAACAACAAGGGCAACAAAAGGGAATAAATAAAATAAAATAAAATTATCTTTATTTATTTATTGGTTAGAAACAGCCAAAAATTGAGAGGGAAGGGGTTGATAGAGAGGGAGAGAGACACCTGCAACACTGCTTCATCACTCACAAATCTTTCTCCCTGCAGGTGGGGACCAGGGTCTCATACCTGGTCCTTGTAACATGTGCACTCAACCAGGTGCGTCCCCACTCGGCCCCCCTCTGTCAAACTTTTTTTCCTTTTTTTTTTGGCCTCCAGGGTTATTGCTCGGTGCCTGAATCTACTGCTTCTGGAGGCTATTTATTTTCCCCTTTTGTTGCCCTGTTGTGGTTATTATTATTGTTGTTACTATTGATATCGTTGTTGGATAGGACAGAGAGAAATGGAGAGAGGAGGGGAAGACAGAGAGGGAGAGAGAAAGATAGACACCTGCAGACCTGCTTCAGTGCCTGTGAAACAATTCCCCTGCATGTGGGGAGCTGGGGGCTCAAACCGGGATCCTCATGCCATGTGCACTTAACCCACTGCACTACCACCCAACCCTCTCTGTCAAACTTTTTAATGTTGTCTGCTCTCCCAAGATTCTGAGGGCAATGCTCTGGGTGTTCTCTTCCTTCTCTCTGACTGAGGTGTGGAGGAATATATTTACATATCAGTTACAAAGCATTTTAGATACTAGGTGTGAAGCATTAGAACAGGGAAGTGTAAGATTTACAGGTCTTGGGAGCTACTGTCCCAAAAAATGTTTGAGATGAGCTCATAGTTGCTAAAAAATTCTACCTCAGAAATCACTGGGTACACAGGGTTTCATTAAAAAAAAAAAACTGGAGATGCACACAACTTTGTGTGAAGACTGAATTATCAGATGGCAGTTGAGGGCTTTTTTTTTTTTCCCTGAGTCACTGCTTTATCAGTAAGATGCGCTCTGCCACTAGAGTGGTCACTTCTCTGTGAATACATCTCAAAAGACACCTTTCAGAAGTGCTGTCAATTCTGGATTATGAGGGGCCTGGTTATCTCTTGTGGCCCTTAGTTCCATAAGGACACCCATACTGTACTGCTTCTCTCTACTCAGTAAATAGAAGGAATTTTTTTTTTTCTGTGCCATTCACTTCTGTAGGCACTGAGTTATACAGGAATGGCATGGAGGGAGGAGTATTTTTGTATCCCATTGTTTGTTATGTGTAACAGAAAAGAAGATGGAGGATTTATAAATATCCTTTAGTAAAGTTCTGCTGTTTAGCATGTAAGAAGTGTTTTTGCCTAATTTTTGCCATGGCTTAAATTCATAAATGTGACTTTAGCCAGAACAGAGGCCAAAACAAACAAGGCTGAGCAAAAATGCAGTCACACGGTTATGTGATCAGAACCTCCTTAGTACCAGGAAGAAGGCACATGACCAAAACCTCCTCAGTACTGGGAACAGATTTGTAATCTACCTTGATTAAGAACTTTGATAGAGAAATTTCCCATCATCTACTCCAGGCTCTGGACCACTGCTGATGAAGGGTTTGATAAGGAACCCTGTCTCCATCCAGAAGATAAGGAAGGAAGAAGTAGTTTTCTTGAGCAGCCCCAAGAGAATGTAGCCATGGAAATTATAGGCATAAATACAGATCCTTCTCAGCACTGAGTTGGCAGTTGGTACTTTACCAACTGCCTGCTTTGATGACTAATTCTTCACTTGTGTATTCTAATAAATTTTCACCATATCTACAGTAGGTCTGTCTGCTTGTTGCTTTTTTTCCTTTAGGTCCCCCATGTATTTAGTCACCACCACTGACCAGAAGTACATTATTAAAAGTGCATCAGTGTTCTTTAAATTGTTTTTTTCCCTGGATGATTTCAGTTACAAGTGTTTACAGAAGCTTATTTCTTCATTTAGATACTTAAAACATTCAAGTTTGGAGGGAATTTTGGAATTAGTTGAATTTTATTACTGTCTTAACATAATGAGAATGAACTAGATGAGCAGTTTAAGGTTCTAGCATGGGGAAGAGGCTAGACAGATAATGATACTCTCTTCTCTTTCTGCCATTACCACTATATGGACTCCCCTAATTCACCTATATGTTTGTACATTTGACAGAAAGGATGTCAGAAAAGGAAAGTTAATATCTAGGGTTCCGTACTGGACCAGGATTTGGGATTACTTTTACTGTAAAGATTTAATCAGAAGTGAAGCTTAAATTTTTTCCAGCTTCCCTAACAGTGTAGAGCTTGGACAGTGAGTAAAACCACTGGATACCTGAATAGGGACTACTTTTAGGATAATATCTGGAATCAGTCAATAAAATAGATTGCAAGAATATGGAAAGTTTCATATGGGTGGAGATGGCATAATTGTTATGCAAAGGGACTGTCATGCCTGAGACTCCAAAGTCCCAAATTCAATCCCCCATAAACCAGAGCTGAGCAGTGCTCTGATAAGAAAAGAAAAAAAAAATTTGTAAAGTTTGAGGAAGTAAATATTGAAAAAAATCTGACAGCTTTGGGACTATTTGGAGAGAGGAAATACAGGTGAATTTGATTTCCTTGCTGGATCATCTTCATTAGAAAGGGTTGGTTGCTGACATAAAAGAGGTGGGGGGGGGTGATCAAATAAGAAACTCTTCATACTTATGAAGACAAAAAGAAACATGTAAGATGAATTTTAAGAAATAAAGCATTTGTAGTCTTATGAACTCTGTTGGTAAAGTAGACTTTGACCTCAGTGTGTGAAAGGATAGGTAAAATGGTGCTGCTACCTGGTGCTGGGGTTGAAACCTAAGATCTTGTAACATACCTACAACTGGGTGAGTAACCTTTCTGTCTAAGATTATTTTTTGGTTATCATTGTTCAAAGGATGAAATTAGTTTCTTTTTCCATTTTAAGCTTTTGTTGTGTAGTTAGTAACATGTCCTTGGAGACTGTGTATGTAGTTAAATAAAGTCCAATACTTATATGCCTATGTAAATTGACAGGATTGGGAATAAGAGCATTGGAAGGATCCACGGAAGTAGAAACTGTACCATACTCGAGTTGAGATATTATATCGTTTTACTCTTAGATCAGAAAGGACATGAAAATACATAGTTGTCAACTTTTTCTGTCTGCTTAGTATTCATCAGTCAGTGATGATACCTTACTTCTGTTGAACACATGTTGTGTGTGAGGTTTTGTTCTAATTGCTTAAATCAACTTGTATTCCTCACATAGTGGCTTCACAAAACAGGTATTTTGATCCCTGCTTTATAGGAGAAAAAACAACTACAAAATTATGTCCAAAGCTACAGTGTATAGTTTGGAGCCTATGTTTTAACTTCAGAGCTGGATTTGAACCACTGCATCAGAGAACTAATAAAATACTGGAATTATTTTTTTCCCTTTCTTTTTTCCTGGTTTTGATTTAAAGTGGGCTTTGACCCTTTTTAATGTTCACCTCTTCTTCTCTGAATGTTTTCAGAGTGGCCATATACCTTACTATAGATCAGAGAACTGCAATCTAGAAAATTATGTAATCTCTCTGTATGACCTAAGGAATTAGTGAGTTAGTGGTAAAATAGGAATGTGGAACCCAGGCTTCTCATATATAGGTCACTGCTTTTCCCACTGCACTAGATAGCTTCCATCATTTTTTTAACTTAACTAAATTTTATCAATTTAATTTGTGTCATTCCTGTTGATGAGCTGAATTAAAATAGCTAGGCTATACATGATTTTGCCCTAGGCCTGGAAGCAGGTAGGAATTTTGGAAACTAACATTTGCCCTTGGGGTTCTCAGATTCTTTTCTAGTCTTTGGTAGGTTTATTTAAAAGTGGAGAGACAGTGTTTAAAGGGAATAGAAGAGCCATTCTCATACTTGGGTTTTATGTGATCTAAGGACTTATGCAAAAGGAAGTCTTTGTCCCCCCACCCCCCACCCCCTTTCTTTTTTTGAATTTGAGTTAGTGTCCACTTGAGGTGAAAGTAACCAGGGCCTAAGAGAGGAGAGGGAAAAAAAAAAAACCTTAGTGGTAGCATTCTCTTACTCTGCCCTACCCCTCCCTTTTATTTAGGTCTTACAAATAAGATTTTCAGAAAGGTGGAAAGATCTACCTTGATTCTTGGAGTTTGGGTTTTTGTTTTTGTTTGTTTTTTCTTTTGGTCCAGAGATTCCTTTTATTGTAGCTTTTATCCTTGGATAATGCTTTGTTTAAAAACAAATGCTCTGGTATTCTAAAACAAATTATCCAGCAGGCTCCCTGATTGTGCTCTCAGAGATAAAAGACCCTGGAGGTAGTGCTCTAACTCTGAATTGTGGTAGCCTGTGCTTGCCCAAGAGCAAGATTCAGTTTATTGTGGATCTTCTTACTTAGATTAATGTAGTCATTTTAAAAGAGAGAATATACATTTGAAAGAAGAAACATCAGGACCTCTAAAGGGAAGCTAGTTTATAAGTGGGTAGTAGAGTTTTGTTTCATGTTGGAACCTGAGCTTTGTGGGTTTTAATTTTTCTAAGCCAAAAAGTTTTGGTAGAATTGCTAACCCTTGGAAGTGTAATTGCTCAAGGACATGATGATGATAAAGAGAATTAGGGCAGGCCCACAGCCTGTGCTGTGGAAAAAAATGTTCATATTCTGCCAGTGACCCCAAATCCCATGTGGCCACAGAGCAGTTATTTAATTTCACAGTTTCTGTTCTTAAAGTTGCAGGTTGAGGTTCCCAGTAGGAGTAACTTTATGATTGTGACAAATCAGCTTCCTTTTAAGGGAAGATACTGTAATTGTGAGAAAAGAAAACCTTCATTCAAAGTTGTAGTCAAGGGTGACAGAAGAAGCTTTTTAGTTATTAAACCTCCAATTTTTTCCCCCAGATAATTATACTTCGGTCTTCCCATGTTGTGTATAAGAACAAGGATGGTTTCAATTTGTTCAATTCAATGGTTTTCAATTTGTGAATCTCAGGTACTTCTTGCTTTATGCAGTGGTTCCAAATCCTTTTATATGTCTGCACCCCCAAGGAACTTTCTTCGTTATTGTTTTTGTCTCTGGGTACTTCCAAGCACTCAGCCCACTTCTTAGAGAAACAAAGAGACAGAGCAAGAGAGAAATATACCACAGCACCTAAATTTCCGTCAGTGTGATGGGGGTTGGACAAAAAACAGGTTGTCTGTATGACAAAACTAGCACTCTCCCAGGTGAGATGGCTTGCTGGTGTTGTGTGTGTGCCTGTGCGGGTGTGCACTGCACTTCCAGGGCTTTGCACCTGTGCAGACATTTTCCTTCTAAAATTTGGTTATTAATGAGGGAGACAACCAAAGCATTATTCTGGCACATGTTATGTTGGGGAGCAAACTTAGCACTTCATGAATGAGGGTCCAGTGCTTACCTACTGTGTTGTCTCTTGGCATTTTTCTTTTCTTTTTTTGCCATCGCAGGAAAGACACTCTAGCACTGCTCCACCACCCTTGAAGCTTCCCCTTCACATAGTGGTCCCGCCTTGTGGCTGAGGGCATTACCCAGATCCTCATGTGTAGTAAAGTGTGCCCTCTACCTGGTGAGCTGTTTCCTGGCAACCCAGAGGGTAGTTTAAACATGTAGATATCTGGGCTCTGTTCCTGACTGAGTAGGCCAATCCCCACTGTGGGACTCTCTGTCAGGCATTCTTTTAAAAAATATTTTATTTATTTATTTATTTTCCTTTTTGTTGTCCTTGTTGTTTTTTATTATTGTTGTTGTTATTGATATTGTCATTGTTAGATAGGACAGAGAGAAATGTAGAGAGGAGGGGAAGACAGAGGGGGAGAGAAAGATACACACCTACAGACCTGCTTCACTGCCTGTGAAGCAACTCCCCTGCAGGTGGGGAGTGGAGGCTCTAACTGGGATCCTTATGCTTCATGCCACGTGTGCTTAACTGGCTGTGCTACCTCCGGACTCCTTGGCATTCTTTATAGTAACAAAAGTTTTGTTACTCCTACAAAAGTTGTAGAATGGTTGCTTTAGAAAAAATTTTTGGATGTTTTTATGGGTTGGCAGTAATGGTGACATATCTGATGACAGGTAATGAGTTCAGGGCCTATGCAAATGTGTGATATTGCTGAACTGCCTTTTCTAATTTTATAATTCTGTGTTTCTTAAAATTAAATAATTTATTTTTACCATGGCACTTCTCATTTCTGACTGTGGTGGTGTCATGATTGAACCTGGAGTCTCTCACATGCGCTGTATTATCTCCTTGACCTCCCCTCCCTTTTTTTTCTCAGCACTGATCATCTCTGGCATAGGATTGAACCTGGGACTTTAGAGACTCATGCATGAGAGTCTGTCTCTTTGCATAACCATCATGCTATTTACCCCACCCCTTTATTCTATATTTGTGTGTGAAGAGACAGAAACTGTGACAAGGACACAAACTAGTGTACTGCTCCACCATCCAGTAGTTAGTTCCCTTGGTGGAGCACTGTGGAGCTGTCCATGGTTTTCCCATGTGATGTAGGGAATTGAATCTAGGTCCTCTTTCATTGCTAGAACAGGTGTATTTTTACCAAGCCTGAATCATCTCCTAGCCCCTAGTGATAGTGATTTAAAATAAGTACTTTTTCTATTACTAAACCCTTTCTGAAAACAAAACATTTCTGAATATTTGGTTTTAAAACCTTGCATATTGTGAAATAGAACACATCTTACAGTGTACAGCTTCATTACATTTTCTGTCACAAACACTGAGATAACTAAACACCTAGGTAAAGAAATAGAAAATTGAGGGGCTGAGCGGTAGCACAGTGGGTTAAGTGCACATGGTGCAAAACTCAAGGACTGTTGTGAGGATCCCGCTTCAAGCCCCCGGCTCCCCACCTGCAGGGGGGTCGCTTCACAAGCAGGGAAGCAGGTCTGCAGGTGTCTTTCTTTCTCTCCCCTTCTCTGTCTCCCCCTCCTCTCTTGATTTCTCTCTGCCCTATCCAACAACAACAACAGCAGTGGCAACAATAATAGTAAACTAACAAGGGCAACAGAAGGGAAAAAATAGCTTCCAAGAGCAGTGGATTCTTAGTGCAGGCACTTCTTCTTCTAGCGTTTGCCCAGTGCAGGCACTGAGCCCCAGCAATAACTCTGGAGGCAAAAAGAAAGAAAGAAAGAAAGAAAGAAAGAAAGAAAGAAAGAAAGAAAGAAAGAAAGAAAGAAAGAAAGAAAGAAAGAAAGAAAATTGGGGGAAGAAATAGAAAAATCAAAAGAAATAGAAAATTGGGTCAGTGAGAAGGTTCACCTGGGAAAGTAGCTACTTTGCCACCCCAGGGTCAAGCCTCTGACTCCCATGGCATTAGGGAAAGCTTCAGTACTGTGTTGTCTCTTGGTTTTTGTCTTCCTCTCTTTCTGAAAAAATCAGCCTGGAGTGGTAAAGCCCTGGCAATGACCAGATAAAACCAGCTAGAATAGAGAAAAAGAATTGCATGGAAACCTTGATCACTCATATGTTCCTCACATTTTCTGCTTAAAACTAATTAGTAAAAGGCAAATGTAAATGCTATTCTTACTTTCTGTACTAGGTTCATTTGCTGCTGCTTTTCTTTCTTTCTTTCTTTTTTTTTTTAAGATTATTTATTTGTTACTAGAGGGAAATGGGATAGGGCAGAGAAGACCAAAGCAGTGCTTATTTCTGACATAAGGTGATACTGAGGATTGAACCTATGGCCTTTGGTGCCTCTAGGATGCAATTTGGTCCTCTTACATCCTGAGTTATCGCCTCTATCCTCTGTACTGGCTGCTTTTTAATGAGTTTCCTTTACGTAAGTTTTTGGGGGTGTTTATACTGCTTATGTGTTTTGGTTTGGTCTTAAGTCATTTCCTGGTAATGATGATCTATTACTACTTACAGCATATTTTTTATATTAAGCTCTGAGTTCTTTGAAATCTGATTCACTGAAAATATTGTCATGATAGTTTAGGTATATAAGGCTAGTAAATAAATGAGTTGTTATTACTACCCAGGTAACTTAGTCCATGTTTTCAGTAGCCACATGTCTTTTATCTTGGTATGTGAAGAGAGGTAGCTTCTTGGTTAACAAAAGAAAAGTTATCTCCTCTCTGTCCACCCGAAAATACTCCCTCTTCGTTTGCATTCTGTTCAGAATATTTAAAGCCAAAGGTTCAAAGCTTAAGGTTTCCCTACAGTTTTTCTTTCTCTTCTCCTTTTAATCCTCTAGCTCCTTTACCAATGAAGAATAATTAGGTTCTTAGTGGGAGGAATTCTAAATGTGCTAAATAGCCACCTTGCTTGTTTTCTTTGGAAGTCGATGCTATGGTGTAGAGACAGGAGCACACCTTGCACAGGTTGACGTGTTCTGGACAGGGGCTGTGTTCTGGTGGAGGGAGAGAGCTGTCCTAGGCTGCAGGCCCTGGTGACTAATGATAATGTGCCAGCAGCTGCACACTTGCAGTTTCCTGACAGGCCCATGGGGTCTGTGGATGTAAGAACTGCCCCCTCTTCACCTTGGTTATCTCAGGTATAAACTAGACAGGTGACAAGACTCCAATCACCTTGCTCTGAATGGCTTTCTATCTTTCCAAAAGTACACCAGAGGCTTGTTTTGTTACAGCACATTGATTAAATATTCCTGTGTGCACAAAGGAGCTGAAATCTGTTATGGCACTCAGCAGTTATCTATCAGTAGTGAAGAAACTACTACCTACCCCCATTCCTTTATTCTTTCTGTTGTGCATATTCTCAGAGGTGAAAGTGACAAATTCTGTAAACGGCCTTTTTTTTTTTTTTTAAAGAATTTATTTTCTAGAAAGATAGGAGGAGAGAAAGAACCAGATGTCACTCTGGTACATGTGCTGCTGGGAATTGAAATCAGGACCTTATGGTTGAGAATCCAGTGCTTTATCCACTGTGCCACCTTCCAGACCACCTGTAAACTGCTTTTTAAGGTGTGTTTGAAGCAGGGGGATAGTGTCATGCACTTGGGTGCGGTATGCTCTTGGGATATTACTCAACTATTGCCCAATGTGTACGGCTAATAGAAGAGCTTGGGGCTTGGGGTGGTTTAGCTTTTGAGTTGCTGAACATCCCTCCCCCCAAAAAAAAAAAAACACCAAACAACTTAGCAGAATTGTATACTAGAAGGTATCTCTCTTTCACAGCAAAGGATGCTTTTGGCTTCTAATTCATTTTATGTGTCTGTGTCTGGCAGTGGAAACCACAGCCTCTGTGAAACTTGGCCCCATTGTGTTTACTTATTTACAAGTTTCCTTCAAATTGCAGTGGCCAAAGAGACCCTCACTACTTGGTCACATTATTTGTGTAAAGGGTCCAGATGTGGAATAGCAAGAATTCTAGTCATAGTTGAACTAGTAGTTTTCACTTGGGGAATGAAGATGAATGTATTTAAATAAAAAACATAACTGCTTCAGAAAGTGTTATTTGAAATCCTTTACGTATGAGCTGTCACCCCCTCTAAGTAATAAAGAATGGATAACATATACGATAAGTATGAAGTGATCAATGTTCTCTTTTTCATACAGGACATTGAAAGACCCAGGACAGGGAAGGGAGAATTAAGATAGCAGGGAAGATATTATGAAAGAAGTGTTACATGGAGAGAGAAATGTGGCAAAGAAGAGGTTGAAATATTAGCAACTCCTACCATCTACTGTTAAGAAGGGACTCCTCAACAGAAATGAGATGACTGCCCTTGTGTAGCTGTGACAAAAAATTCTAAGAAAACCTTATATTGGTGTGAATGGCAGAGGCATATAAGTAGGGAAAATGTTGTAGTAGATAAAGTGAAATCTCTTAGAATGTGTCTCATCCTACTGACTGTGGGTAATTAGTTGGAAATGACATTAACCTGAGCTTAATTGTAATTTTGCATAGTAACAACATGCCAGCTGTTCACTGTATTCTTTCCTGGTGGTGTGGTTTAATTATTATTATTTTTTTGCTATCTTTTAAGCTCTAATTTTCTGTTGTGTTTTCCTTTAACCCCTCCTTGCTGCCATGTCCACAGCCCCCACAGTTTAGCAGTAATGTCATTTCTGCTGCTTCAGTGCCCACTTCATGTGGAGGCCCTGGGATGCTCTTGGTTTTTGCTAATTATAATTAGTTAGCATTTTAAAAGGCCACATTGCAAAGTTACCAAGACAAATATAGGTGATTGGAAATCTTGTTGTGTATTGGGCTCCTCTAGAAGGTTTTAGCTTTTAGTATAAATAATGTGGATAATTCTAACCCTTCAAAGGTTGTCAAAAATCAAATGAACAAGCCAAAAGAGAAGTTAATTACTGAATGGTGATTGCTCTGATATAACCAATTATTGGATCATTAAATGTTTATTACCTTTTATATGCTTCTTCCCCCATTAGGGCAGTTTCTTTTTTAAGTCATTAAAACAAAAATGAGATTAAAAAAAAATTCTGCTTAAAAATTTCCACAAGACTGAAGTATTAAAAAGGTCTTGTGTGATCTGACAGCTGAATAGCCTGTTTTTCTTTGGTCTGTTGAATTAGTAATTAATGAAATGTATTGCCTGAGCAAAGAAAAATAAGGTTAGTTTTGCTTAGAAAACAAAAGCAAAGCAAAGCAGTAACAACTAAATGCAGGTGAATATTAAAGTATAGCATAAGACCTATAAGGGTAGATTCTCCTTGAATGATAATGTTCCTTTAATTAATTCATCATTTTCTTGAGTGTCAGCATTATGCTTAGAAGGAATAGGGTTAGGAATAGGTATATATGAAGGGACCCAATCCTCACTGAGCCTCTGGGTTACCAGAACAGTTAACCCAGATGCTTTTATAACCATCACTGGTGTCAAAAGTGGAAGTGTTAATAGGTACATGTACATTTCTTTGGGGGGGGGGGTAGGGGAGTGGATGAAAAGAGAATTAATTAATTAACTTTTGCCACCAGGGTTATTGCAGCCTTATTCCCTCCATCTTTCCCTTCCTATTGTATTTGATAGGACAGAGAGTAACTGAGAGGAGAGGGGGAGGTAGTGAGAAAGACAGATACTGCAGATATGCTTCACCACTTGTAGAATGGAAAAGTAGTGCTGCAGGACTTTTTTGAAGTTAAACTGAGTTACTAAGGACATTTGACAGTGCACAGCATCTAAAGAACATCTGAGGTGCTTGTAATGGTGTCTGTGGTGGTGTCACTTTTGTGGAATAATGCAACATAATTCTTTCTTAAGGGAACTGGTAATTTAATTGGAGGCTGAGGAATGGAAAGATGTTTCAGGAATTTCTTGTATTGTCATGTGTAACCACATATTTATAATGCCTACAGTAATATGTGCTTATGTAGCACGATTGTCAAAAGATTACAGAGGGCATTTATAGCCATTTATTCTCAGAATAGTCCTCTGAAGCAGGGAGAGTATTTATACACATTCTCTGAGGTGTGAAAAGCTGCAGAGCCCAAGCCCAGCATTGCCTGCAACTGCTTTTTAATTGAGGTGTGCTCCAGTTTGGCTTTATTATAGGTAAATTAGTCTTCTGGAAAGAGAGAACTTTTACATTTTAAAAATTAAATTTAAATCTTTCAAGATTTTTAAATTCTTAATTTGAAAGTTTGCATTTGTGAATAGCTATGTTGTGGTTAAATAAATTATAAAGATATTTTCTGTAATATTTAGCAGTAGTGAAATTTATTCCTAAGTTTGCTAGATCACAGACGGTTGAACTTAGAGGATGCTCATAATCATGATAACAGCACACTTGTTGAAATACTGTCTATACTTTAAGCCCCTCATAATAGTCATCATTCTAACATTGTCACTTTTATTTTCTTTATTCTGTAGATGAGGAAATGGAAGCACTGAGGCTTTTTTCAATATTTATTTTATTTGTTTATTATTGGATAGACATAAATTGGGAAGGGAGGGGGAGATAGAGGAGAGACACCTGCAGACCTGCTTCACCTCTAATAAAGCTTCCCCCTGTAGCTGGAGACCAGGGGATTGAACCTGGGTCCTTGTACACTGTAATGTGTGTGCTTAACCAGGTACGCCACTGCCTGGCTTCCCTGAGTTCAGTAAGTCATGTAGCAGTGTAGATCTAGGCACTGATGTTTTCCTTGCATTTCCTATTAGTTTATATAGACCATTTCATCTTTTTTTTTTTTAAAAAAAAACGTGTTTATTGGGGGATTAATGTTTTACATTCGACAGTAAATACAATAGTTTGTACATGCATAACATTTCTCAGTTTTCCACGTAACAATACAACCCCCACTAGGTCCTCTGCCATCCTTTTTGGACCTGTACTCTCCCCCACACCCACCCCAGAGTCTTTTACTTTGCTGCAATATACCAACTTCAGTTCAGGTTCTACTTGTGTTTTCTCTTCTGATCTTGTTTTTCAACTTCTGCCTGAGAGTGAGATTATCCCATATTCATCTTTCTGTTTCTGACTTATTTCACTTAACATGATTTCTTTAAGCTCCATCCAAGATGGGCTGAAAATGGTGAAATCCCTATTTTTAGTAGCTGAGTAGTATTCCATTGTGTATGTATACCGCAACTTGCTCAGCCACTCATCTGTTGTTGGACAGCTGGGTTGCTTCCAGGTTTTGGTTAATACAAATTGTGCTGCTGTGAACACAGGTATACATAAATCTTTTTGGATGGGTGTGTTGGGTTCCTTAGGATATATTTCCAGGAGAGAAATTACAGGATCATAGGGTAGTCCATTTCTATCCTTATGAGAGTTCTCCAGACTGCTCTCCACAGAGGCTGGACCAGTTTACATTCCCACCAGCTGTGAAGGAGGGTTCCTTGGACCCCACAACTTCTCCAGCATTTGTTGCTGCTACCTTTTCTGATGTATGATGTTCTCACAGGAGTGAAGTGGTATCTTGTTGTATTCACCACACAGCCCCACTGCTAGGCCACTGAGGTGTACCTCTTTTCCTGAGTTTCCTGGTCAGTTCTCTGTTCCCAGATGTCAGTGCATGGCTTCCCCTCTGCTGCTCCAACCTCTGAGAGCAGTAGCGATGGAGACTCACAGTTGCATTTGGTGAATCTTAGGGGAGTCCTTTCCTCCCTTTAGCCGTCTTTTTGTTGGTGAAACAGACTGGAGGTGGTGTCTCAACTGGTAAACTGCCAGATTGTTACAAGCCACTCAATCTCTCCTTAGGCTCCTCCCTGTCCATGAGCCACATGGCGTTTGTACTCACTGGTGGTTTGGTGGGTTCCTGAAGTCGTTATAGTCCTGCCATGTTGCGTTCCCAGGTGGTCTCCTTTGGTATTCCTAGTTGACTAGGGAGAGGAGAGGAGTGAAACACAGCTGCTGCTGCTGCTGTATAGCCAGACCATTTCATCTTGACTTGTGTTTTTACTCAACACTCTTTGAGTAGGGGTGAATCCCTCCATTTTATATGGAGAAAGGGAGGTTAGAGTGTGGGAAGTTTGAGGATCATCTTTGTGAGTTTAATTTATTCATTACATTTTGAGCTGGTGTGCTGGCAAGATAGCTAGCTCACTTGGATAGTGCACATACTTTGAAATTCAGGTTGGAGCCTGGACTCCACTTTACTGGGGGAAGTTTTGTTGTTTACATCTTTCCCTGACTCTTTCTAGTTGGAAAAAATCTATGGAGTTGTGAATCCTCGGTGATAAAAAAAAAAAAAAAAGTAGTACTTTAAAAAAAAGTAGTGGTGGCTATTTTAAATTCTTTCATTACTCCAAGCATTGTCTCAGAATCTTATCAATTGTCTTAACAATTTTCAGGTCTTAAACATTGTTCAGAGTTTGGATGAAACTTTGAGTCTATGCAATACTTGTGTAGTCTGAACTCAGATAGACTTGTATGTGAACCTAGGGTCTACAACTTAACAAGATATGTCACTTTCCCTAACATTAATTTTAGAATATGCTTGTTGGTCTGTTTCTTACCTCTCTTGGGGGTTGTTTTGAAGATCATGTAGGCAAAATACCCATACATACTGCCAGCTCTCCACCAACAGTAAAGTAGGTGAGATTCTTTTTAGTTAGTTCAAACCTGGGGTCACAGGAGGCTGGGCCTAGGCCTGCTGACTCCTCTGGGCCCTGGCTCTGAAACACATATGCTATTTTTGTGGGGATGAAGAAGATACTATTTTTTTAAAAAAAATTTTATTATCTTTGTTTATTGGATAGGAACAGCCAGAAATCAAGAAGGAAGCAAGAGATAGAGAGACACCTGCAGCCCTGCTTCACCACTTGTGAAGCTTTCCCCCTGCAGGTGGGGTCCAGGGGCTTGAACCCAGGTTCTTTCCCACTGTGCCATGTCGCTCAGCCAGGTGCGCCACTACCCAGCCCCGAAGAAGATGCTATTGTAATGAGGTCTGTGTTGATCCCTTAGCAGAAACTACAACTCTGATTCTCTGGACTCATCCGGCTGACATCAGTATGAAATGTAGTAGCTCCAGTTAAGGATTTTGTTGTTTTCATTAAGTAATTTCCTGAAGTAACTAACCTCAGACAGTAGACTGAGCATCATGAAAGCAAGGGGCCTGCTCTCTGCAGTTTATACTGTACAGAGGGTCTGGAAGGAGAGAAGAGGGGAAGAAAGGAAGGAGAAAGTGAATGAATGACTCTCATTGAACTGTTGAAAACGTAATTTTTTAAATTTCAGGAAAGTCCAGTTCTCTTAATCATCAGGTCTTATCAACAGGGCATAAATAATGCACTTGAGGGTAACAAAATTTTATGCAGTTTAAGAATTTCTTCTAAATTAGAGCATATTCATTCCTAATTTGTAGTTTGAGCCTGTGGAGACAGAACTTGTCAGGAAGGTTTAGCAGAGCTGTACATCTAATGATGTGGCGATCTCCCTGGCAGCTGTGCTAAATAAACTCTTGCTGTAAACTAGCTGCAAGTAGATGTCTGGCTGGGAATCACTGCATGACCTTTCACGCAAAACAAACAAAACCACCAAGCACACTAAGAAGCCAGCCAGCCAGCCAGCCTGCCTGCCTGCCTGCCTGCCTGCCTGCCTGCCTGCCTGCCTGCCTTCCTTCCTTCCTTCCTTCCTTCCTTCCTTCCTTCCCAGGATTGTAAAATCTGCCACTTAATATCTGGTCA
This sequence comes from Erinaceus europaeus, assembly GCF_950295315.1. Taxonomy (NCBI): domain Eukaryota; kingdom Metazoa; phylum Chordata; class Mammalia; order Eulipotyphla; family Erinaceidae; genus Erinaceus; species Erinaceus europaeus. The sequence continues at coordinate 30,718,430 of NC_080176.1, forward strand.
GACCTCCTTCCCTAGCAGTTGAAAACTTCCTTTTCTCATTTTGTGGGGGCACTTGGATATATGTGTCTTTTTTTAACAATGGATATATGTGTCTTTTTTTAACAATACAGTAGAAGACATTGTTGCTTTTCCTTCACTTAGTTAAGGTACACTGTCTCCTAATTTTCATGAAACTAAAAAAAGTACATATTCCTGAGTTGCACAATAGATCAACTGATTTTGAGCCTCTCAGATGGTAGGACCCAAGAATCTTTTCTGAAGCACATCCCTAATTATTTTATAATTAATCAACTTTGGAATCCACTAAAATAGACAACTGCAGTGTTGTGTTTCCACATTCCACATTCATTCATTTATACATCCATGTCATGAGTATATGAGCATTGGTTACTCATGGGATTGTGATCATCTTAAGGACTGGGCATAGCAACCAGATTTAGAACACTCTTTCCCTTTAATCCACGGCTTAAAAGATGACTATAGGTTGAGTTTTAAGGTTTTCACAAACTTTTGAAAAAACACCGGCAGATAATTTTGTGTACATATGTTTTCTAGCTTTCATCAGACTCTCTAAGGGGTCAGTGACCCATAAAAGGTTAAGAACCATGTCTAGAGCTTATCCAGCTGTTCTGAAAACAGTGAAGAGGGTAGTGTTTCTACTGCCACCTACTATGCTTTTGACCTTTTGAGAGGCAATTGCAGCTTGAGAATTGCACCTATTTTCTACCCCATTTAAAATATTTAGCACCACTCTTTAACCAACTGAGCTAACTGGCCACCCACCATTTAAAATATTTATGAAGAAGGGAAAATAGTGTAACACTTGGGTTGTGGCCAGAATTAAGACCCAGAGAGATAGAAAATACCTACTTTGTGAGCTATATAACATTTAATCTTAAAGAGTGGCTGACAGTAAAACAGTCCAGTGGACATTTATTCTGATGGAACAGCTTCCATAAACTAGGATAACGTGAGGTCCACTCCACTTTTCTTGTAATATATAACTAACTGAATTATAGATAACAATTTTCACCCCATGAATATATATATATATTACATATATGAAGACTAATTATCTAGTTTTTGTTGTATTCTATCCCCAGCATGTCCATGGGCTTGCTTAATTCCAAAATAACTTTGCCAGCAGTACTGCTGGTTTATCCTTCCTTAGTTCTTAAAATCCCCAAGTAACACTGTTTATTACAGAACAGAATTAGATATTAGAAAGGTTCACCTTGAACTGCTGCAGATGGTTTACTTAGCAAAATACTAGGACCGTATGTGTATAATGTTCTGATCCCTAAGGATAACTTTGTAATTCAAGTTTAATTAATTTTCTTCTCCTCTTCCTTTTTTTTTCTTTAATTTTTTTAGGTGACCTTATATGTTCCTTTGGAGAATAAGAATTTCACAGATATTGTAGTTCTAGTAAAGCTACATCTGCTCTTCTCACAACCTGCAGTGTTTTATGGCCCTGCAATTACATTGCTCTGGTGAACTTATTAAAACTTCTGGTAGTGTCAGACAGAGTGACACACAGCAGGGTTTCTCCCCACTCATGGAGCATCCCTTCATATCATACATGTTGGGCATTAGGCCTTGACCTGGACCCTGCTTTTCACATATGGCAAAATGAGCTGTCTCTTAGACTCTGGAAAAGCTTCACTCTAGTGTTGGAATAATTTAGTGCAATTTTGAATGGTCAAATTACTGGGCCATTTATTTTGGTTATAGTTCTTTTGAGGTGAGAAGGGGGTAAGAGACTTATTTCACTGAAATCCTGTAAAACCTACTTAGGTTGTTCAAATATCTGTATTACTTATTTTGAACTACCTTGTGTTATTCTTTTTTAAAAGAGATGTTTTATCTCCCTACGTAGAGTTTAACTTACTGCACAGTGATTTTGTATTCTAGATCTTTATAGATCTTTATTAAACATACTGAGCATATGATAGATAGTAGTATGTGTTTGATTAATTGGATTATTATCTTTGAGCCTTGGATTCCCAGGAGACCAGAAGATGGACTTAATATGTTTTTAGAGCTTGATACATTCTTGGAGCAGTAGAATTGTAAAATGGATTGTCAAGTCTGTCTCTTAGGCTTATTCTATGTTCTTATTCCCATTCACTCTGTGTCTCTGTCTCTCTGCCTCCAGGGTTGTCTCTGGGGCTCTGTGCTGGCACTACAAAAATCTGGTAAAAGAAACAAAAAAACCCCTCACTCTTAGGTGCTGTTTGTTAGTATTTAATCTCATGGTTATTATTTGGTCCAGACTAACCTGCTCTAGCCCTGTCATCTCTCACTCTCAATTAGCCTGAGCTTTTATGGGTAAAGTCACTTAACAGCAGCAGTTTGCCATTTTCTGTACTGGAGCTTGCCTGTGTGTTTGAAAATCAAAATGGTAGTTGAGTTCAGTTATTTGGTGTATATAGATTTTTATTTTAAGTAAAAGATGTTCATGCTTTATAATGAGACTCCACTTAAGAAAACTGCCAGACCAAAGGTCCCAGGTTTAAGCACCAGCACCACCACAAACCAAAGCTGAACAGTGCTCTTTTTAAAACACAACACAACACAACACAACACAACACAACACAACACAACCCTGCCAGTCCGATGCTGTTCAGAAAAGTATTTTGTGATGCCTGAAAGTATCTTTCGTTAAATGCAGTTAGATTTACATTGATGATTGGTCATTACAGAAAATAGTTTATTTCATAAAATGAGGTTTGGAGGTTAAAAAATGGGATGGCATTCCCCAGATTCCCATATAACAATACAACCCCCACTAGGTCCTCTGAATCCTTCTTGGACCTGTATGCATATACAAACTATTGTACTTACTGTTGAATGTAAAACATTAATTCCCCAATAAAAAATAGTAAAAAAAAATGGGATGGATGTATACATATGAGTCAGTCTTACTAGGAAAGTTGAAATGAAGTCTTTAGTCTCCAAGAATCAAGGGCACTGTGAATTAATGCACTGGGCCCTAATTCAGTGTCCCTCCTTAGACACTTGGCACTGATTTGTTCATCTTAGAACTGAAGTCTTAAGGATTAAGAGAAGAGAGAATGAAAATGCATCATTTTCTCTGCCAAAGGAGGTACTTAAACTGAGAAAGGAGTAGGGGATGTTAACAAATCAAGCCTTGGCAAGGAAATCTGTCATGAATCAGAGTGACTTGGAAAGCCTCTGTTCTGTATTTTACAAAACCAAACATTTGCTACTACTGACATTTGTTTCTTTCTTACCTTTAGGATCAGCTTAGGTCATTCTGTGTAAGGAAGGAATTCATTTTATTTTTTAGTTTTTTGTTCATTTTTGACAACATCAGGCAATTAATTTATGAACAGCTCAATTAGAGTCCAGCCCATACAGTGTGTGCATGGCCTTTTAAAGAGCTTTTGTTTTGATGCTAATTGAAACAGGGACAGCCAAACAATTTACATTTATCTCTGGCAGGACACAAGGGTGCTCCCTTGGTATGGATGGTCACAGTTTCTTTTCTTTCTACCAAGTCTGGTAATCAAATGTTGTGTGTGTGTTTAATTAAAAATGGCAAAAACATATACACTATAGACAAATTGGAAGGCTTGCATAAACAAGCAAAAAACAAGAGAGAGAGAGAGAGAGAGCATACATAGAGAAAAGTACTTATAGCCTGACATTTGTCTTTTAGTACACATTCCTCCCTATTTAAGAGAATGCTTGCAATTCTCGAAATGATATGGATGTTTTTATATGTTCTGTTTTTACAAAAAGGATATAGCATTATATAAACTGAATTGTTGTCTTTTTCCACTTCAGTTGGAAAGACCATATCATTTTATAGAAGATTATTGTACAGCATTTTAAATAATTGCACAGCAGTCCATTGTGTATATATTCCAACCAAAATGTTTTCAACCAGTTTAGTTCATTCTAGAATTTTATATTGTAACTAACATTGTGATAATATATTGTTACTGAATTTTTTTTCAGTTTTTTTATTTATTCCCTTTTGTTGCCCTTTTTTATTGTTGTAGTTGTTGTTGTTATTGATGCTGTTGTTGGATAAGACAGAGAAATGGAGAGAGAAGGGGAGAGAAAGATAGACCTGCTTCACTGCTTGTGTAGTGATGTCCCTGCAGGTGGGGAGCCGGGGGCTCAAACTGGGATCCTTATGCTGGTCCTTGCGCTTTGTGCCATGTGTGCTTAACCCACTGAGCTACCACCTGACTCCCTGAATTTTTTTTTGTTACTGAATTACAAAAAAAACAAAACTTGTTGCAGCTAAGTTTCTAGGTATATAGTTATTTGGACAGGGATATGCATGCTTTCATTTTTTTTTTTTGCACATTACAGTATTTCTCAGGGTGCACCAATTTTCATATAAGAGAACTTTATGTTTATTCTTGATTTTTGAGAGCACAGTACAAAAAGAATTCACTCAACTCTATTTTTCAGCTATATAAATCTTTTGCTCCCCGTGTCAGGCAAAAGAAGCTATTTTACCTTGCATAGTGTAATTGGGTTTTGCTCATTGAAGTAATGGTATATTATTTTGTTTTGAAAAGGCATAAATAATAAAATCAAGCAACTACTTCATTAAGTCATAAATGATTTGCTTCTCTAAGATTCTGGAACAATACATTTTCATATGAATAAGTACCAGCCTAAAGAAAATAAGACTCAAGTTAAAACAAGATATGACATACACACACACACACACACACACACACATCCTTGAGGTGACAAAACATATGGCTAGAGGAAGAGGATAAATTCTGGTTATCTTCATCCAGGATAATACTTTGGAGAAACCATCATAACACCTTGTTAAAATTTGCTGGATTGCTGAGTGCTTTGTTCTGTATTCTCCATATTTGCTTAAACCACGAGTCTGGAGTTCACAAAAAACTGATATTCAGTCCTTTTTTTGCAGTGTCTGACTCTTGGACATGTAGTTGGATACTTAATAGATGTGCATTGTTCACAGAATAGGCTAGGTATGTAAGAGAGTGATGATTAACATCATCTGGGGACTCCATCATTTTATTGCTAAGGAAACCAAGAGATTCAGTGACTCTTAACAAGTTAAACGGTCCACACGGAAGGTGGAAGTCTCTTATCATTGTAATTCTCAGATTCTTATAGTATAGGATTGTGTTTCTCCCAGCATGGTACTTAATATGATTGTATTTAAAATCAATAGTAAGATTATTATCTCAAATATAGTACAGCTTCCCTAACTCTGGTTAATACACCCTCAGTTTTTGTTAAAGTCCAACACACTCTTAATTCGTATTTCTTATTTTTCCTTCCTTTTCCTCTCCAATTTAAAATGTTTTAATTTACTTTGAGTAGTATTGCCACCCAGATGTCAAAATGTATTGATCTCTTTCTTGAAGATTCTTGTCTTTCTCTTTTTTATTTTATATTTATTTACTTTCCCTTTTGTTGCCCTGTTTTTTTTATTGTTGTTGTAGTTCTTATTGTTGTTGTTATTGATGTTGGCATTGTTAGGACAGAGAGAAACGGAAAGAGGAGGGGAAGACAGAGAGAGGGAGAGAAAGACATCTGCAGACACCCCTGCAGGTGGCAAGCTGCGGGCTCAAACCGGGATTCTTAGGCAAGTCCTTGTGCTTTGCATCACCTGTGCTTAACCTGCTGCGCTACCGCCGGACTCTCTCATGTCTCTCTTGTCTCGGAAATGAGGGCTTTAGGTAGGAATTAAGGCAGGTAAGTTTTCTTGTAGAAAGTTGCTTCTGAGTACAGTTGCTGTCTGGAACTTTTCATTTTGCTATTGCCAAAGAATGTCTGCAGTAAGAATTTGTTTTAGGATGAACAAGGAGAAAAGAGGAATTAAAAAGAAATTATGAGGTGTTTTTTAAAAATTGATTAATTAATTATTGGGTAGAGGCAGAGAAATTGAGAAGGGGGAGATAGGAATAGAGACAGAGAGACATCTGCAGCTCTGCTTTACCACTCATGAAGCTTCCCCCCCTGTAGGTGGGGACTGGGGGCTTGAGCCTGTGTTCTTATACTCTGTAATGTGTGTGCTTAACTAGGTGTGCCACCATCTGGTCCCCCATTCTGATATTTCTTTATCTTATATTTTCCCCCATGACATTAGCCTTTCCCTTTTCTTTTTTGTATGTATATATATATATATTATTCATTCCCCTTTGTTGCCCTTTTTTATTGTTGTAGTTGTTGTTGTTATTGATGTCATTTTTGTTGGATAGGACAGAGAGAAATGGAGTGGAAGGGAAGATAGAGAGGGGGAGAGAAAGACAGATATACCTACAGACCTGCTTCACTGCTTGTGAATCGATGCCCCTGCAGGTGGGGACCCGGGGGGCTTGAACCGGGATCCTTAGGCCGGTCCTTTCTCTTTGCACCACCTGCTGCACTACTGCTTGATTCCCACCTTTCCCCTTCTTACTGAATTATTGTAGGGTTTCTTAAATTTCTAAGTTGTAGAAATTAGACACTGTGGTAGTTAGACCAACATGGGATATTGTATGCTTAGATTTCATAATATTTTATAGTACATCTCTTTATTGTATTTTAAATGATAGGGAAGTATAATAAAAAGTACCTAGAGAGTACTTACCAATTTTATGTCCTGTAACATTCAGTACTTGATGCAAATGTAGTAGATCTCAAGTTAAAAAGAAACAGACCTTGGGTTCTAGCCCAAGAGACAGAATTATAAGTTATTTGTTGCTAGCATAAATTCAGCAAAATCCTACAATTTGGAATACTAGGGAACCTTTGTAACATCTAGCCTGTCCCTTTATTGAAAGATACAGGAAGAATTAGCAGGGTTATTCAGTAGGTTTAGACTTATTCTGGAGGTTGGAGACAGAAGTGTGAGTTGCATCTAAAACTTAAGTCCACTCTGCTGTATTTTTCATTTTCTGACCATTGTTGAAGCTTTTAGTCTAGTCTTTCTACCAATGCACATACTATTTGATGTTTGTTGGCTTGTAGTCTATGCCCAGTGGCATCCCTAGGATACCCTGCTGCTCATGTTTCCTGGTTGCCCAGATCGTTTCCATGCCTCTTTTGAGGGTGGGTTTGGATATGAAGGAAGTAAAAGCTGTGTTGTGATAGTGTTTACAGAGTTGTCTTCTTTTTCTAATTTTCTACCAAGACAGGATGACTCTTTGTCTAGTTAGGAATGCAGTGAAAAGATAGTTAAGGAGGGAGACTTACTTCCTAAAGGCATTGACTGCATCAGGAGAAGGACTTGGTGGCAGATGGTCAAAACCTGTCTTGTGACAGGTGTTGGTGAGGCTGTGGAGAAAAAGGGATTCTGCTACATTGTTGCCCCTTTGGAAGACTGTTGGAAAGTCCTTAAACAAATAAAAATGGAATTACCCTCTGCTCCATTTACCTAAATGATACACCAATTAGAAGGGACATAGGCACCCCTATGTTTATAGCTATATTATTCACAATAACCAAAGAGTGGAAGCAGCCTAAGTGTCCATCATCAGATGACTGGCTCAAGAAGTTAAGGGGGATATTATATTGCATGGAATACTATTCTGCGATCAAAAAAGATGATACTGTATCCCTTGGAACAAAATGGATGGTGATCATGCTTAGCAAAATAAATCAAGAGATGAAAGACAACTACCATATAGTTTCACTCATGGAATCTAGAGATCTGATACACATGAAATTGAAAAACAAAACAAAACAAAATACAGAAGTAGTAGACTGTTCCTAAGACTGTGTGAGAACTATGGTGGTTACCTTTGGGGGGGGTTTGAGGATACAGAACTTTGGTGATGGGTGTGGTGTAGAACTATATGCTGTAATCTTGTAATCTTCTAACCTTCTATTAATCACAAATAAAACAAAAATTTTAAAGAAAACCTGCCTTATGCATTGCTGCTTTCCACATCTGAAAATCTTTGATTCATAATCTTAATTTATATTTCTACTTTTATCGTTAAGATGTTGGTCTAGGCACCCCACCTCTTTGACCTTTGTATACATTGAGGATATTATTCAAGGGATTAAAGCATAAGACTTTTTTTTTTTTTTTTTTTTTTTGCCACCGGGGTTATCTCTTGGGTTCAATGCTTGCACTATGAAATTATCCCCGGCTTCCATCCCTTCCTACCCCTGCTTTTCTATTTTCTTTGGTAGGACAGAGGGAAATTGAGAGTGGAGGGGGAGATAGGGAGGAAAAAAAAAGCTGCAGACCTGCTTCACCAATGGTGAAGAATCCCCCATGCAGGGGAAGAGGGGCTCAAACTCTGGTCCTTGTGCATGGTAATGTGTGTGTGCTCAACCAGGTGTGCCAATGCCAGGCCCCAAGTGGAAGAATTTTATCCAGGCGGTTCTAGGGCCTGGAGTTTATGAAAACAAGTGTTTTTATCCACAAGTTTAAATGACTAAACATGAATTCCTAGCCATGTATTTTATTACTGTTTTGATTTTGGTTTTCATGGGAATATAGAATGTCTACAGACTTAACTGTGATCAAGCTGCTAAATGTTATTTATAGAACATTTCACCAGGTGTTTGGGTACTATAAAAGAAATAGTGTCCTGCCCTCAAGGAGACTAGAAAGTGTTCTTTATCTCCTAAGCCTGGGATGGGGAAATTTCTCCCTTTCCACTGGATTTAAACTGTTTGAGTGTAGGGACTTTGACCCCCCTCATTTCTATTTTAGTAAGTCTGGGCTCAATAAATATTGGCTGCATGAATCAAACAAAGACTTAACTTCTCAGTGTTGCTTATATTTATTAAAAATGTCCGACTGAACTTTATTATTTTCTTCAGCCTGTAAATTCTGTTAACTTGAATAAATTTCCTGCAAAATAATGTTCACTTTCCAAAAAGGATCAAACTAAGAAACTCAGAAGCTAAATGAAAAGACATAAGTGTTAACATTCCATTAAAAAATCAGTTAATATTAGCATATTGAAAATATTGAAAACACCATGTTTACCTTCAAATATCTTTGTATAAACCTGACATTTCCCAAGCTTATTTGGACTCAGAATCCCATCCAATTTAATAGTTAACATCCTATAAAATTTTGACTTGTGAAAGGATAGGACTGATGCAGAGAATAGTGATACAGAACATTAGCAGTGACAACATTAGTTAAGAATAATTAATTCAACACTGACAAAACATATGAGTTAAGCACTGCACTTGCCAGCCCTGTGTGAATTTGTGGTAGAGTGACCTGTAGGGATATTCTTTTTTTCTTCAAATAACTATTTATGTTTCATCAGAGATAAGAGGTTGGGTGTTAAACTAAAGGAAGTTACAAGTGACCTAATAGCTACTTTTCAGTTATAGAAATTCAGTGGTGGAGCTTAAACTTGTGTTAAGGGTATTCCTGCAGGTACTGCGGGAGAATGGCCATGAAAGGAGTCTGTGTCTAATTCCTCAGGAGCTGGCTGTCCAGTAGAGAGAGAATGTGAACAGAGTATAGCAATACCATACTCAGTGTGTAAGGAACAGAGAGGAATGGTACAACACCTCCACCCCCACCTCACCCCCAATTTAGAACTGGATTGCTCCTTGTACAGGTAGCCAAAACCAGAATAACCAGAATCCCTTTAGATCCTCTAGACAAAATTCTGGTCATATACCAAGACTCAAATGAGCAGACTTCTCTATGGTTTCCTTGCTCCAGAATTAATTGTCTCATGTGTACTTCTATCAGAACCTTGCCTATACCTCTATCATTGGTCTTATTGCTGTCTACCTTGTGTCTTGAGTGTATGTAGGCACAGTGTGTACCAATAGTCTTACAGTGCATACTGACTTTCGCATACGTTTGGGGTAAGGTATTGGGACAGTGACCATCATATATGTTTTGTTAACTCAACAGATAGAAGTAGGCTTATAGACAGAACATATATTTGGAAGGTATTATTAAGGGTATGACTCCTTTCATTAGCAACCCCACCCCATGTCTGAGTATCATGTCATTAAGAAATCAGTTACATTTTTGTAGGAGCTTAAACAGTTCCATATTGTTAAGTGCACTTATTTCATATGAATACTTTGCTGTCATTAGTTTTTGTAGGACCTTTTTTGTAGTTTTGTAGGACCTTTCTCTTTTTTAATTTTTTAAAATATTTATTCCCTTTTTGTTGCCCTTGTTGTTTTTATTGTTGTAATTACTATTGTTGTAATAATTGTTGGATAGGACAGAGAGAAATGGAGAGAGGAGGGGAAGGAAGAAAGGGGGAGAGAAAGATAGATACCCGCAGGCCTGCTTCACCACCTGTGAAGCGACTCCCCTGCAGGTGTGGAGCCAGGGGCTCGAACCGGGATCCTTGTGTTTTGCGAGGACCTTTCTCTTATATCACACATTTCTTCTGGCATGTCCTCAGAATATGATCAGTTTGGTGTTCTGCTTCCTAATAGGGTATTTGTGTTTGAGGCCCAAGGTCAAGGCATTGATTAATGTCATTTCCTTTGAAGTATTTGTATCCATATATAATTTGAGGCAGAGTGATTTCAAGTATGGCGTGATGGAAATAAGACAAGTGGAAGTCAACTTCATTTAGTTTTGTATATAACTTTCTCATGTCCTTGAGCAAGTTGCTTAACCTTCCAATAACTGAGGAGGTTGGACCAGAATTAGCACAGTCTCTTCTAATGCTGACATTCCTGGATTCTCTGGGGAGGATTCACTTCCATGGAGAAGGTTTAAAAGTAGATACGTTTTTTAGGTTAAATGGCTTTGTTCATTTGGTTTTCTTTCCCCTCATAGCCCATTTTGGAGCATTAAGACTGCTTGTCCTGGAGAAAAATGAAATTTCTTAGAGCTTTCAAAAGATTGAACTTCTTATCCTATTTTTTATTTTGAGAAGAAAAATATGACAACAAAACAAGCTTGTCAGTACCCACAAACCAGGACAAATATATCCCATTTTTCTTATCCAAAATCTTAACTGAAAGGAGATATTTGATTATTTGCCATCTTATATCTAGGAAGAATTGTACTGGGTAGATATTTTTGAGGACAGTTATCTAGAGTTAAGACAAGAGTTTGTCTTGATGGAAAGGCCTTGGTGTAGGATGCTGACCCTCATATTTATAAGTGCACAGTGTATTCTAGGATATGTCATTTCAGTGTCCTCAAGACTTTCATTCGGTCTTATTTTGATTTCTAATGGCTCTGTACTTACACAATCCTAGACATTAATTTCAGGCTCCTTCCTGTTCTTTTCCTTGAAATATGAACAGTATCTCCACCCACTCCTTCACATAGTCCAAGGCAGTTATTGATTTGTGAGGGAAAGGTGTATTTCAAAACATTTCTCTTGAATTTGTTTTTCAGCTATCTTAACACTGCTGCTACAAACTTAGTATTTTGTTTTTACTGGGCCATCACTGCTCTGTACAGATTCATTCTCTCTCTCTCTCCCTTTTTTCTTTTTTCCTCTCTTTCTTCCTCTTTCCTTCTATCTTTCTTTCTTTCTTTCTTTCCTTCTCTCAAGACACCATCGCTCTGAAACTGCCCCCAGTTTCATGGGGGCTGGGGCTTGAATCAGGGTTAATGTGCATGGTGAAGCAGGTATGCTCCCAGGTAAGCTATCTCAATGACTCTGCAAATTTAATTTTTTAGTAGTTTTATTTGTTTAATCTGAAGGGGTAGAGATAAAGGACCAGATGCTCAATTCTGGCATAAAATGGCACTGGTGATGGAACCTTTGCCTTCTGGGGCCTCAGACATGTAAGTTGGTGCTGTAAGAGGCTGAGATGTCTCCCTGGATCAAAACAAAAAAATTGTAACTTATGAAAACATATTCATTATTTCATACTTTCTCTGGGACAGGATTCTGGATGTAGCTTAGCTTGGTCCTCTGCAAAACTGAAGTTGCCTTATCTGAATGCTTGCTTAGGGTAGGATCCATTACCATGTGTACTGCGTTGTTAGTTGAATTCATTTCCTTGCTGTTATAGGACTGAGCGCCTTATTTTCTTCCTTGTTAACTTGGTTCCTTGTCATTGAAGTCACATGGCTGCTCACTTCCTGATAGTCAACTAGACAGAGAATAAGGCAGATAATACAGCTTTTGTAATGTGATGATATAATCAAGTATAGCTGTCATCTATGCTGACTCCTACAGGATAAAAGAAATGACAGGACCCTCCCTCTCAAGGAGATAAGATTATAGGAAGGCATGTGCACCAGGAGGTAGAGATTATGTGGGTTTAAGAATCTCTCCATGGAAATAAAGACAGCAATGAGATACCACTTCACCTCTTTGAGAATGTCATGTATCAGAAAGGCTAGCAACACAAATGCTAGAGAGGTTGTGGGGGTAGAACCCACCTGTAACTGCTGGTGGGAATGTAAATTGTAAGGAGTCAAACACACCCATCCAAAAAGATCTGTGTATACTTACGCTCAGTGTCCACCAACAACAGATGAGTGGCTGAGAAAGTTGTGGTATGTTACTTGGCTATTAAGAATGATGTATTCACCATCTTCACTTCATCTTGGCTGGAGTTCAAAGAAATCATGTTAAGTTACAAAGAGAAGGATGAATATGGGATGATCCTACTCATAGACAGAAGTTAAGAAATAAGAACAGAAAGGGAAAAGCAGAACTTGACTGGGTTTGGAGTGTTGCACCAAAGTAAAAGAGTAGGGGTCAGGAGGATGGGCTTTCAGGTCCACTATAGGGGGTTGGGGGTAGGGACACAGACCTTTGGTGGTGGGAATGGTGCTAACCTATACTCCTATTAATTTATAATCTTATAAATCACTATTTATTCAGTATGCCAGGGGAGAAATAGATTATTTCAAGTTCTTAAACTGCCTAGATTTCAGTTCTCAGTATATATTCTAAGCATTTAATATTTCAGATTTGTAAACTGATTGAATTCTGACACTGGGCTTAAAATGTTAAAGAGTTATTTCTAAAAATATTTAAGTACTAAGTTACTTACAGCTTTTGACCTGACAGAAAATATAGATAGATATTTATAGAAATGGTAGTCAGCTCATATCTGTGACTGTGGGAGAGCTACTACAGTTTCCACTGGAGGGTATGTGAATATAGAACTCTGGTGGTGGGAAGGATGTGGAATTGTACCCCTGTCATTTTATAATTTTGTAAATCATTATAAAGTCACTAATAAAATTTTAAAAAGGATCTTTCAGTCATACATATGAAAGGCAGTAGCTATACTTAGATGTTTGAGTTTATATCTTCTTGTGAAACTGTATTTAAGCATCTTACTTTGTAGTAGAGCTTAACATGAGCTGATTGAAAATTGTTCTCAGTTAAAGCTTCAGGACTGTGGTGTTTTTCAGTATTTAATTATTATGAAAAATTAGTTCTTCTTATAAGTTCACAGTTAGATACTGGTGAAGGTAAGGTTTGATCCTATTTATTTGCCGGCCTCTCTGTAGTGCCTGCAGGTTCAGTGACAAGTGTTGAAGTATTGTAGCAGCACTGAGTTTATTTGAAGAAAGTCTTCACTAGAGAATTATGAACTGTGCCCTTTTAGTTTTTATGTTGAAACTCTAGCCCTAAATATGATGATATTTGGAGGTGAACTGTTGGGAAGTTAGTAAGTTTAGGCAAAACCATGAGGATGAAGCCGTCATGTTGCAATAAGTAGGAAGAAATACTGAAAACTTGTTTACCGTCCTAGTTCTGTGAAATATGAGCCTGGAAAAAAAAGCACTCTAGCAAAAATTGACCATGCTGGCACCTTGATCTTAGATGTCCAATCTCCAGAACTTTGAGAAAATAAATGTCTTGTTTTAGCATTTCATTTTGGTAATCTGAGCTAGATTCCTACATGACCTTCCTATGTGACTGATAGACAACTAAATACAAAGATTGCAGGATGGGGGGAAAAAAGATTGCAGGATGATAAGCGAGCAGGCAAAGATGTGTTGAATTGTAGCTATTTCCATTATTTTTGTTGTTGTTCTGATATTTTACTATTCTGAACTACTTTTTTGTATAATTAGCTATAGAGGCACCCAGTACCAAAGCTTCCCATAGTGCTGTAGTATTTTCATATGGTGTACTGGGAACTTGAACCTGGTCTGTGTACATGGCAAAGTAAGTACCTTTACCAGTCAACTATCTCATTATTATTATTATTATTATTATTATTATTATTATTATTTTGAACTTTAGTCATAGCCACATGTAGAAGACCACTAAACTTCCCCCTACCCAAAGACCCTCTACCCTACACCTCCAGGGAAAATGATGATACAAAACATACTGCTTTTGGATTTTAAGTGCTGGACTGCCAAACAACACTTAGTGAAATAAAAATGTTGCTCTTGAACCTATTAGAGCACTAACTCACATGCCTGAGGCCACAGAGGCCATAGGTTCAGTTCCTGGCATCCCCTTACCTAGACCTGAGGAAGTATTTTGTTCTCAGTCTCTTACTCCTTTCTAATAATAAATTTCTTTAATACTCATAGTAAATCTTTTTTATTTTTTAAAAAAGTAAGTATGTCCTTGAAAAGTCTTGGTGGGAACTTTATATAATAAATTTTTAAGTTTTATTTTTCCTCTTGGAGTTTTATTCTTCTATTTAAGAAAAATTTGGATTGGGAAGCTCATGTAATAGGCAATTGCTGAATGACAATTTGACTGTAAAGGAATGATTAACATGTTACATTTATTTATTTGATTTCATTCATCATACCACAGCAGTGGCATGGTGTAATTTATTAGGGTTCTCAGTGAACTAAGGGGAAAGGAGCCAAGAAAATCTCACTGTTTTCACTAATTTTTTTTAAATTTTTTATTTAAGAAAGGATTAATGAACAAAAACATAAGGTAGGAGGGGTACAACTCCACACAATTCCCACCACCCAATCTCCATAACCCACCCCCTCCCATGATAGCTTTCCCATTCTCTAGCCCTCTGGGAGCATGGACCCAGGGTCATTGAGGGTTGCAGAAGGTAGAAGGTCTGGCTTCTGTAATTGCTTCCCCGCTGAACATGGGCGTTGACTTGTCGGTCCATACTCCCAGTCTGCCTCTCTCTTTCCCTAGTAAGGTGTGTCTCTGGGGAAGCTGAGCTCCAGGACACATTGGTGGGGTCTTCAATCCAGGGAAGCCTGGCCAGCATCCTGGTGGCATCTGGAACCTGGTGATTGAAAAGAGAGTTAACATATGAAGCCAAACAATTTGTTGAGCAATCATGGATCCCAAGCTTGGAATAGTGGAGAGGAAGTGTTAGGGAGGTACTCACTGCAAACTCTAGTGTAGTCCTGCTTTCAGGTATATATTTTGCAGTAGTTTATAGATAGGTGTGAACATAAGCTCTCTCTCACAGAAACTGGTGTATATCTAGGTTTTGGGACTTTGTTAGAAAGTGAACTACCTGAGATGAAATTAGAGTGTACTATAAAAGGAAAAGTCTCACCCGAGTAATGAAGCTGAAGGGTTGTCATTCCACACGTGAAGTCTCTGGACACAGTCTGAGGTGAAGCATGTTGAGGTGGCAATCGTTGCGCTGGTTAGGTTGTGATCGGCGGATGCAATATTATTTGGTTTGGATTGGGAGATGCATACGGGAAAGTGGGTCCTATCCAAGGGTTCCAGGACTGGGGGAGGTAGGGGCTCTATAGTGGAGATGTGAGGTTCCTGCTGTCTTAGGGTTCAAAAAGACAATCGATAGTTAATATTATCATCACATTATTTGTTAATTGGGTTAACTTTGAAAAGTCCTTTTGTTAGGGTTTGCTGTACAGTATCCAGTATCTTGTATATAGCTGTGCTATTGGATGCTTCTAATCTACTTGGTCTAGGCTTTTGAGAGAGTCCGCATATCAAATACACAGCCTATATATTAAAAAGATTCAGTTTGTGTTTTGAGAAACTTTGAGACATACAACTGATTTTCCCCCTCTCATATTAATTAACTACTGATTTATATTTCTACATTTTGCTAGGAGTGTACATAAACACCATTCAAACCACCAAAAGACTGTGACCCATCCCTCCCACCCACTCCCACCCCCCACTGTCCCAGGAAGCTGCATGTCTACCCCTCTCCACTGGGTTTTTACTTTGGTGCCCTACTTACAGTTTGATCAGGTCCTGCTTTTAGTTTCCCTTTCAGATCTTCTTACTCAACTTCTGTTGATGAGTGGGATCATCCCATACTCATGTTTATCTTTCTGACTTAGTTCACTTAACATAATTCCTTCTAGCTCTGTCCAAGATGGGTCAGAGAAGGTGGGTTCATTGTTCTTGATAGCTGCATAGTATTCCATTGTGTATATATACCACAGCTTTCTCAGCCACTCATCTGTTGTTGGGCACCTGGGTTGCTTCCAGGTTTTAGCTATTATGAATTGTGCTGCTATGAACATAGGAGTACACACCTCTTTTTGGTTGGGTGTTATGGAGTCCTTGGGGTATAACCCCAGGAGAGGAATTACTGGATCATATGGAAGGTCCATGTCTAGCCTTCTGAGAGTTTTCCAGACTGCTCTCCACAGAGGCTGTACCAATTTACATTCCCACCAGCAATGTAAACGGGTTCCTCTGTCCCCACATCCTCTTCAGCATTTGTTGCTGCTTGTTTTCACTAATTTTTTAAAATGCAATTTTTAATTAGTGATTTTAAAATGCTTTACAAGACTATTAGATTACAAGGATATAGTTCAAAACCCACCACAGAAGTTCTGTGCTCTTAACCCTAATCACTGTAGTTCTCCTAAAACAGTTTGACTACTTCTCTCTCCTGAAGTTTATGTGTTTTAGTTATCTATATTCCACATATGAGCATCATCTTTTAAAATTATGATTTAAAATTTTTATTTTAAAATAAAATACTGGATATTGACAGAGAAATTGAGAGCAGAGGGGGACACAGAAAGGGAGAGAGAGAGAGAGAGAGAGACACCTGCAGCCCTGCCTCACCACTCGTGAAGCTTTCCCCCTGAAGGTGGGGACCAGGGGCTTGAACCCAGGTCCTTGTACACTGTAACATGTGTGCTGAACCATGTGTGCCACTGCCTGGCCCCGAGCATCATATTTAAAAATTGCACAGTAGTGAGTATATACTTCTTTATTCACTGTGCATCACTAACGAGCTTCCTTTTACTTGAAAACAAATCCTGAATCCTTCAACTGCTAGTTAATTTTTTTTTTTTTTTTTGCCTCCAGAGTTATCATGGTGCACTACAAGTCTACTGTACCTGGAGGCTATTTTTTCCCTTTTGTTGCCCTTGTGTTTTATTGTTATTGTTGTTATTACTGTCCTTGTTGTTGGATAGGACAGGGAAATTGAGAAAGGAGGGGAAGACAGAGAGGAGTAAAGACAGAGAGACACCTACAGATTTGCTTCACTGCTTGTGGGACGACCTTCCTGCAGGTGGGAAGTCAGGGGCTGGAACCAGGATCCTTACACGCATCCTGCACTTCCCACCATGTGTGCTCAAGCTGTTGTGCTACTGCCCAGCCCCTATTTAAAATATTTTAAGACACAGAATTTATTTGTTTTTAGTAATTTCCATCAAACTGGGACTTAATTATAAGGGAGAGACTCAGATTCTTTAAAGAAAAGATACTTATCTTGTTTTTACAATTTGAGAAGTCCTTTCATTTTATAAATTAGGAGGGTGAGGACATTGTGTACTGACATAATCTTGTGGAAGAGAGGAAACAGATGTCATAAATCTTGTCATTTATCCAAGCTCAGCATTTTCAGTAATTTTGTTGAAACAAACACTAAACAAATTTAGATATGTGAAATCTACTCTCTGGTCAACCTGGCCCCCAAGGCTTATGGCATTTTTGAATTGAAGGGAGGTTAGGAATCTGTTCAGAATTCAGCGCCCCAGTTAAAGGTTAAAGGCTGGGGGATGTGAACAATGGAATTCCATCCTAAGACTCCTGCTGTTTCCTGAGGGGATTTAGGGCCTGTAAAAACACATGTAGGTCTCTGAGTGTCAACAAATAAATAGCAATGACCCTTAATTGAAAGGGAAGAGACTAAATGGCTCAGAGGTCAGGACTTTACTTTACCCTCTCTAGTCCTTTTTCTCTTCCTGGATTTGGAAATCCTAGAAGGGAAAGTGATGATTAAGTAAACTAAATACGATATGATGGTCTCAGTGTGGGCTGGCCTTTCAGAGAGGGGAAGGCCCCCCAAGCCGTACTAAACTTAATGTATCACTACTTGATTGCTACCTGCAGTTTGCCAATTACCCAATTATGACACAAATTTGCACATTTTAAAAAAAGGTAGACTGCCACCATTCTTTACAAGGATTTTAGTCACTGTACATCTTGTGTCTTTAAATAATGTATTAGGGACATTTTCAAGTCTGTAAGTGCTTTTTTAATGAGAGTGTGAAGATTTTAATGGGACTAGATTGCTTTTCATGACATTTCAGAGTGACTTAATTGTAACAATGTTGAGAGGCTGTATTTTAAAGTTTGCTAAGTATGTCTGCTGTGGATTATAGTCAGGCACTTAAAAGGACGGATGGATGAATAGTGGAGCAAGATAGCTTTTTCCTCATTTCTTTCTTCCAAATATTAGCTCTCTGCAAATACACATATATCACACCAGGCATGGCTCAGAGTTCTTAAACTTCTTAATTTTAAAGTAGGAACAAAAGCAAATAACTGAAGCTAGTGTGGGAGAGTTTCAGAGCAAAGTTCTTTTAAAATTTGGGCAGTAGTATTTGAGGGCATTTCCTGTGTCCTTCTACAGGGCAGAAATTCAGGTCATTTCTGTCTACGCTCCTTGTTAATCTCTAAACTCTTCTCTGTTCATTGACTATACCTCTCAATGCCTCATTGTTTTCCCCAGATATTTTACTGAGTTTATTTAAGACTTCTTTTTAAAAAATTGTTTATTTATTTATTTATTTATTAATTATTGTATAGAGACAGAGAGAAATTGAGAGGGGAAGATAGAAAGGGAGAGAGACAAAGAGACACCTGTAGCCCTGCTTCACCACTCATGAAGCTTCCCCCTACAGGTGGGGACTAGGGGCTTGAACCTGGATCCTTGTGCATTGTAATGTGCACGCTTAACCAAGTGTGCCACCGCCTGGCCCCTCTACTTAGTGTTTCTAAAACATTGTCACTGCCAGCTGCCAGTTTACTTTTTAAATGAGGAGAATTTCATTTTGTGAAACTCAGATTTTCCCCATTATCTTTCAAACCGGGTTTTCAGTGGTCTCCTGTGCACATACTCTTAGGATTCTAAAACCTATGGTAGCTAACTCAAAATTAGCTTAGGTGGTCAGACCCTTTAAGGATCACTGTTACTGGGGATTTGTCTCTTCTAGGACTCCATTCATTGTGACGTGTGTAGGTCCCCACCCCCTGTTGTATGTGTGTGTGTGTGTGCATGTGAGCACATGCTTGTGTCTTAAAGCAGCAGAAATGCCAGTCATACCTTAGAAATATAGATATACTCAGATTCAATTCCAGACTGACATAGTAAAGTATAATAGTAACACAAGACACAATTTTTTTGGTTTCCCAGTACATATAGATTTATGCTTTCTCTATACTATAATTATGTCTGAGGTAGCATTGTTTCTAAAAAAAGAAAAAAAAAGAAGTGTACATAACCTAGTTTAAATATTTCATTGCTGGGAGTTGGGCGGTAGCGCTGCGGGTTAAGCGTGGTGCAAAGCCCAAGGGCCAGCTTAAGGATCATGGTTCAAGCCATGATCACCCACCTCCCAGCTCCCCACCTGCAGGGGAGTTGCTTCACAAGTGGTGAAGCAGTTCTGCAAGTGTCTCTTTCTCTCCTCCTCTGTCTTACCCTCCTCTCTCCATTTCTCTCTGTCCTATCTAACAATGACAACATCAATAACAACAATAATAACTACTTCTTCTTCTAGCGTTTGCCCTTCTTCCGTAGCCAGTCAACAGCGTCAGGCTGAGCCTGATGTAAAGTTTCGAGACCTCCTTTGAATCTGGAGAGGTGGCAGTCGTTGACTATGTGGGTCATAGTCTGTCTGTAGCGGCAGGGGCAGTTTGGGTCGTCTCTGGCTCCCCAGCGATGGAACATAGCGGCGCACCGGCCATGGCCTGTTCGATAGCGATTGAGGAGGGCCCAATCATAACGTGCTAGGTCAAAGCCAGGTTGATGCTTGCAGGGGTCTGTGATGAGGTGTTTGTTCTTTACCTCAGCTGACTGCCAACTCTGTTTCCAAGAGTCTGGAACAGAGAAGTTCAGTGTAGGCGTAGGGGACCAGATTGGGTGACGAGACGTCAAGGGTGGGTGAAGATATCCGTGTATATTGGCAGGTCCGGTCGAGCGTAGACATGGGAAATGAACTTAGATGATGCCGCATCCCAACGAATATCTGGCAGGGCGATGTTGCTAAGAACTGGCAGCCATGGAACCGGGGTGGAACGGATGGTTCCAGAAATTATCCTCATGGAGGAATATAATTTGGAATCGACCAAGTGGACATGGGGGCTACGGAACCATATTGGGGCACAGTATTCTGCAGTGGAATAGCATAATGCCAGGGATGATGATCATAGTGTGGAAGCGCTCGCACCCCATAAGGGGCTGGCCAGTCTTGCTGTTATTCCTTGATGTTATTCCTCGCGCCCACCTTTGCTGCAGTTTTTATGAGATGTTCGTGAAATGACAGAGTGCGATCGAGGGTAACGCCAAGACTGGCTGGGCTTCATGCCGGATTCTCGTATCGCCAAGCTGCACATTAAGCTCACGCGAGGCTGAGGCATGGTGTAGATGGAAAACAGATGATATCATTTTTGCAGTGCTAGGGATTAGTCGTCATTTTTTACAGTAATCAGATATCAGAGACATGTCTTTCGTGAGTTTTTCCTCGAGGATGTCGAACTCTGATGCCTGAGTTGCACAGCAGATGTCATCGGCGTAGATGAACTTCCTTGAAGAAGTTTCTGGGAGGTCATTGATGTAAATATTAAATAGTGTAGGAGCCAGAACAGAGCCCTGGGGGAGGCCACTTGAGACAAGTCTCCATCTACTAGACTTTCACCCAGATGCACCCGGAATCTTCTGTTTTGGAGAAGAAACGATATAGTGTTGGCCACCCATGGAGGCAGGCATCTTGAGATCTTGACTAGGAGACCACGGTGCCAGACCGTGTCATAGGCTGCTGTGAGATCAACAAAGACAGCACCCTTCTTTAAATTCTTCTGGAATCCATTTTCAATGTAAGTTGAGAGGGCCAGGGCTTGTTCGCAGGTAGATCTTCCTGGGCTGAAACCAGCTTGGGCGGGTGATAGGAATTTATCTGTAAGATGAGAAATAAGTGAGAGAAGCAGCCTCTCAAGGAGTTTGTAACACACTACTACAACAATTAAAAAAACCAAAGTCGGGTGGTAGTGCAGTGGGTTAAGCGCAGGTGGCACAAAGCACAAGGACTGGCGTAAGGATCCCGGTTCAAGCTCCTGGCTCCCCACCTGCAGGGGAGTGGCTTCACACAAGGTGAAGCAGGTCTGCAGATGTCTATGTTTCCCCTCCAACCCCCCCCCCCCGTCTTCCCCTCCTCTCTCCATTTCTCTCTGTCCTATCCAACAACAACGACATAAATAATAACTACAGCAATAAAGCGACAAAAAGGGAATATATATGTATATGTATATGTATATGTATATGTATATGTATATGTATATGTATATGTATATGTATATGTATATGTATATGTATATGTATATGTATATGTATATGTATATGTATATGTATATGTATATGTATATGTATATGTATATGTATAACAACAACAAGGGTGGGAGTCGAGCGGTAACGCAGCTGGTTAAGCACAGGTGGTGCAAAGCGCAAGGACTGGCATAAGGATCCTGGTTCGAGTCCCCGGCTCCCCACGTGCAGGGGAGTCGCTTCACAAGTGGTGAAGCAGGTCTGTAGGTGTCTTTCTCTCCCCCTCTCTGTCTTCCCCTCCCCTTTCCATTTGTCTGTCCTATCCAACAACGTTGACATCAATAACAATAACAATAATAACTACAACAATAAAACAAGGGCAACAAAAGGGAATACACAAATATTTAAAAAACAGGCAACAAAAGGGAAAACAAATAAATATTTAAAAATATTTCATTGCTGAAAAAATAAACATTGAAGAAAGCACATTATTGGAAAAATGTTTTATGGACATATTCAACCTATTACTACCACAGATCTTCAGTTTTTAAAAAGCTCATTATTACACAACAAAGAAATGTCTGAAAAAAGAAAAAAAGAGATGTCTGCTTGTATATTGTCTTCTAGTGATGGTTGCTTCAAGTCTGAAATCAAGACACTAGCACGGCCACATTCCTTTTGAAACATGTTGGGAATTCCTCCTCTCCCCCCCCCCCCCTTTTGTATTTTCCTATGTAGTATATACTAATGGCTTGTTGGCAGTCTGGTGTTCCTTGACTTGCTGCTACTTAACTTTTCACTCCCTCCTCCCTGCTCATTCCCCCTCATCACATTATTGTTTCTTCCTGTTCTCTCTGTCTTCACAAGGCTATCTTGTAAAGAAGGCAAGAATATTGGGTTAGAGGTCCATCATGACCTCATCTTAATCAGTTACATGCAATAACATTGTTCCTCACATAAGATCATATTCTGAGTTACTGAGAATAAAGATTTCAACATAAAACTTTTGGGGAGAGAGTGAATGTATATGTGTGTGTGCACTCATGCGCAAGCATGCCCACAATTCAACTTGTAAGAGGATTCTATTTTTAAAAAATACAGAGGAGATTCTGATGCAGCCTGTGTAGGTTTCCAAAGCATGCCATCTCGTCCTATGTGTATAGAATTCATGTTGAACATTAGGAGGAAGAAAACATGGTTGAAAGAAGAAAAGAAATCTCAAATTCATATTTACTACCCAAGTAAAGAAATAAAATATTACTGATACCTCTGAAAGCCTGAGGAGTTTGCTTAAACAGCTCAATTCTCTCTGAGGAATTACATCAAGATTGGAAGTTACAGTGAAGATTTGGATTACTTTTTTACCCCCTCCCCCAGTGTGTTTTTAAGTTTGTATTGAAAATTTAATTTTGGAGTAGGAAGGAATTTTTTTTCTTTAATTACAGAATAGAAAAAATGCAAGAGGACTTTGACTTTTTTCAATATGATGAAACAGTCATTTAATTCCCCCTCTGTTTGGGATGACTTCTTAAAAAAAACACCTCACTTCTAATTTTCTGAATTACTTTAGATGTGTGGCTTAGAGAGACTTAACAGTGGTGTACACTTGGATTTGTGGGAGGGAAAGTGTGCATGTGTGAAGGTAAGGAACCTGTTATTGATTACACTTCTTTCATTCTTGTCTTTCTCCTGAGATTTTTGAGGATTAATATCTGCTGGAAAATTTTAAGTTTGTAAAATGTCTTGAGTTCCTTGGGGGAAGCTGTTATATAAATGCAAATAAATTATGCAGTAACTGAATTTGGTTGTTCATCATTTCTTATAATGTGTTTTAATTAAGTAGTTAGTACTGTTTAAGTTGGATGACTAGGGAAAGGCCTAAATCACTCAAAGATGGTTAAATAATTATGTGGGTGCAGCGTCCAGGCTAGAACTTGTAAAAGAAGAAATTAACAGAACTTCAAATGAAAATTGGTAATTTCCCATGGTACTTGCTGAGCTCTCAGTTAATGTCTCCTCTCTTAGGTTTACATGCACTGCTAGAGAAATAGACCCCACCTGCCTTTTTTTTTTTGGCCAGTGATTAAACCAACGGCTTCACACAGTGAAGTATGAGCTCTACTACTGATCTACAGCTCCTGCCCACTCATCCATCGCTCTTAAAAACAAGAAAACATACACCCTCCCCCAACACCGATTTTGTTTGCCC
This sequence comes from Erinaceus europaeus, assembly GCF_950295315.1. NCBI lineage: Eukaryota > Metazoa > Chordata > Mammalia > Eulipotyphla > Erinaceidae > Erinaceus > Erinaceus europaeus. The sequence goes on from NC_080176.1 coordinate 30,742,251, forward strand.
CAGGATTTCACATACCTCTGGCTTTCTTGAGTGAATTGAAAATCCTTTTTTTTAAAAATTTTTTTTGTATTTATTTATTTATTTATTCCCTTTTGTTGTCCTTGTTGTTTTATTGTTGTAGTTATTATTGTTGTTTTTACTGATGCTGTTGTTGTTGGATGGGACAGAGAGAAATGGAGAGAGGAGGGGAAGACAGAGAAGGGGAGAGAAAGATAGACACCTGCAGACCTACTTCACTGCGCTACCGCCTGTCTCCCCCCCTTTTTAAATCTTATTTTTAAGCCAAGTGTATCTTTTTTTCAAAAAAAAATGTCGGGAGTCGGGCGGTGGCGCAGTGGGTTAAGCGCAAGTGGTGCAAAGCGCAGTGACCGGTGTAAGAATCCCGGTTCGAGCCCCCGGCTCCCCACCTGCAGGGGAGTCGCTTCACAGGCGGTGAAGCAGGTCTGCAGGTGTCTATCTTTCTCTCCCCTCTCTCTCTGTCTTCCCCTCCTCTCTCCATTTCTCTCTGTCCTATCCAACAACAAAGCAACGTCAACAATGGCAATAATAACCGCAACGAGGCTGCAACAACTAGGGCAACAAAAAGGGGAAAAAATGGCCTCCAGGAGCGGTGGATTCATGGTGCAGGCACTGAGCCCAGCAATAACCCTGGAGGAGAAAAAAAAAATTGTCACCAGGGTTATTCGCTGCTCCCAACAGCCATTAGAGGGGTCCCCTACCCCCAATTTTTTTATGGATAGAGACTGAAATTGAGAAGGGGGGTCAGGAATAGAAAGGAAGAAAGAAACACTTGGAGCACTCATGAGCCCCCTATTCACGTGGGGATTGGAGAATGTATGTGCTTTACAAGCTGCACCACTGCCCAGGTCCCAGTTGCCCTACTTTTAATACGTTGATGAAGAATGAACTTGGGGCTTTAAGAGAATGTCTGATACTACCAAGTGGCCTCCCAGTTTTGTTTTTTTTTAATTCTATAAATTTAGTGAAGGGAGTGGGGAAAGTCAATGAAGCATGGCTCCACCATCCATGGAGTTCCCTTGTACTGTCTGTCCATGGTGCTTCCACATGGTACTGGGGATCAAACTTAGGGTCTCACACACATTAAAGTATGTGCTTTGCCTGATGACCTATTTCCTGACCCTTTGTCACTCTTTTCATATATAAGAAGTAATAAAGTGTATGTATCTTATTTCTTAACTTTGGATACCATAAATATGCTGGGAGTCTGTTAAAAATTTACTCTTCAAAAGCTACCTGTCTTCCTTTTTAAATAATATACTCCAGGGTCTCAAGTATGTATTAGATCACTGCCCTGTGTTCATTCTTTATTCCTTTTTTTTGGTCTCCAGGGTTATTGCTGGGGTTACAAGTCCACTGCTCCTGGAGGCTGTTTTTTTCCCTTTTGTTGCCCTTGTTGTTTATTTATGTTATTGCTGCTGTTGTTGGATAGAACAGAGAGAAATCGAGAGAGGAGATGGAAGACGGGGAGAGAAAGATAGATACCTGCAGACCTGCTCTACCACTTGTGAAGTGACCCCCCTGCAGGTGGGGAGCTGGGGGCTCAAACTGGGATCCCTATGCTGGTCCTTGCACTTTGCGCCATATGTGCTTAACCCACTGCACTACTGCCTGGCCCCCTCATTCTTTATTTATTTTTGAGAGAGGAAGTCACCACAACACCACTCCACTATCCATGCAGCTCTCTTGGTGTCATCCATAGTACCTCATACAAAGCAAGGTGTGTCCTAGACCAGGTGTGCTGTCTCTTGGCCCCTCACACACCCCTTTTTAAAGAAATGTATTTATTATTGGATAGAGACAGACAGAAATTGAGAAGGGAGGGGGAAATAGAGAGGGAGAGATATAGAGCCACTTGCAGCTCTACTTTACCACTTGTTCTGGTTTGTTTTTTCCTCCCTTCCTCTACTCCTTCCTCCACCCCACCCTCTTTGTCTTCCCCTCTCTCCCCGCCCCATCTCCCCCCCCCCCCCCTTTCTGCTGCCCTCCTATCCTGACTTAAAGTCTCAGGCATCAAAGTCTTTTCCATAACCATAATTCTTGACCTGACCTGCTGAAGAATATTAGCAGTAGTACTCCTTGCTGCTATTGCAAGACAAGTGCCACATAACTATGTGATTAAAAAGGAGGCTTTTCATTATTCCAGCCCCTCCAGTCTCCTGCTAGACTACCCATCGTCTGTCATCACCAGTAGCATCTATATGATTTTTGGGGCCCAGGGTAGATAGAGAGTCCTTATTAGAAAAAAAAAAAGAATGTCAAGAGGGCAACAGAGAACATTAAAAAAATGTGGGACTCTTTGGAGTGTGAGGTCCTGGAAGGCTATAGGTGAGTCCCAAGAAGATGCTGGGCTTGTTCACCATTCACATTTACCATTTTAGGGCAGATGAACTGTGTATTGCTCCTTGTGCAACACACTGCTGCCTTTGTCCCTTGAGTCTCACTGTATGAAGTGCTGTTTTTCATCTCTTCTAACACCTACTTCTCAGGTTCCTATATAAGTTGCCACTGGCAAGACAAGTGTTTGCTGAGGGTCTTGCTTTTTCTCATTCTTGAAACTTTTGCCTTCACTGAGATTCTAAGTTGCTTCCTAGAATGTTTGCTGAATAAAATATTTCAGCCTGAATGCATTTCTTAAAATTAAAGCAGTTTGTGGGCCCCTGGGAATGTAATTGGGTTAAGAGTGAAGTGTTGGAGACAGTGTTGCCCGGACAGTGTTAGGTGAGGGATCAGGGTTGTTTGAGCAGTACTGGTGTGAGACAGTGTGGGAGCTGAGGTGTGAGACAAATCTGTGACAACTCTGATAAGTTGTTCTGATCCTTTGTAGTTGATACCATCAGTAACTGCTACCCTTCCTCTGATGACCAGTGTTTTTTTCTTGGATCTCATTGGCCTCTGCCAATGGGAGGCTTTTACCAAGCCACTTAAGTTCAAATGCTCTGCTAGAAAAATCTCAGGGAAAACTTTGTTTTTGTGTGTGTGTGTTGGTGGTATAAAGGTGACCATTTTGCTCAGTGGTTAATTTTTAGTTGAGACTAGACATACCTTGGTTGAGTTTGTTCTGGAGGTTTTCCAAAGTTGGATGCACTTGATAAATGAAGTGACTTTTTAGGCTGAACCTAGGGGTAGCTATGAATTTGAACAAGAGGCCCATGACACCTTTTCATCTTGCAGATGGATGAGCAGTGGGGAGTTTAGAGGAGTTAAACAGCATATTTAAAGTTGATTTCCATACTGAGTGCTTGAGCTGGCACTGGCTCTTGCTTCTTTTGATGCCTCATTAAATATTTGTTCAGAGTGTTCTACTCTTACTTTGAGCAATATCACCTGATCAGTTTAATATAATGAAATATACATATTCCCCCATTGAAATTGTTTTGAGGAGTAAAGTGGAATAGTGTTTAAGACAGTGCCACATACATCATTTACAAAAGAGCCACATGAAAAGAAACTATTGAAATTAATTTTAATAATTTATTTAAATTGACACAAAACTTTAAATCATTTTTATATACAATCAATGTGGAAAAATGCTTATTATTTTCAGTGTAGCTATGATGCAGGATAGTACACATGTAAAGTATGTCATTTCTATTTTTCTCTTCCTTTCTTGTTTTAACTTGTAGTTAGCACATAAGCTTGGTGAGTGGGTATGAGACTAGAGCATGGGAAACTGGAGAATTTATTAGTTCTGGTGTGCCAGTTGAAGGGGTCAGGTGAGTGCAGAATGATCTAGCATGAACTTACTGCTGTATGCTGGGCATCTGAAGTCAGTGTTTGCCTCCTTGTAGGGGATAGAAACCACATTACAAAGCAACATAGGCTCTCAACTTAGGAGACTTTCTAATTAGTCAGCCTTGGCTTTGATCTGTAGACACACAGAGCTTGGTACTGAGTTAGACCCTTGGTTCTCTTAGAGGGGGAATTGAGAAGGAAGGTATGGGCTTTTGTATAAGATTGCAATCAACTGGGGGCTGGGCCATGGTGCATGGGGCTAAGCATACGTAGTGTGAAGTACAAAGACTGGTGCAATGATCCCAGTTCAAGCTCCTGGCTCCCTACTTGCAGGGGGGTCGATTCACAAGCAATGAAGCAGGCCTGCAGGTGCCTATATTTCTCTCCCCCTCTGTCTTCTCCTCCTCTCTCAGTTCTCTCTGTCCTATCCAACAACAACAATAACAACAGCAGCAACAACAGTGGGAAAAAGATGGCCGCCAGGAGCAGTGAATTTGTGGTGCACTCCCAGTAATAACTATGAAGACAAAAAAAAGACTACAGTCAACTTTCGAAATCTCCTTTTTGCCCTTTAATTAAGATTTAAGCATCAAGTAGATAGTATAGTCACTTTTTAACCTAGGTATGTCATGGAAACTATCAAATAGATAGCAGAATGACCCCCCCCACACACACACACACACACATACACACATTTATAGTCAGGTCTGCAGTAAGTTTTAGATAAAGGTTAGTATATATCTGGTCAGCAGGCCATTATTTGAATGGAAGTTTTTCCTTCATTTTTCACAAGACGACTTCTTAAAGCTCACTGACAGAATATGGGGAGACAGCCTTGATTAGATTAAGCCAGAGTGGATTAAATAAAATGGTTAAAGCCTTTGGAGCCTTTAGCTTGTAGGAGACATCATAATGGCCTTCATAGCGTCCCTAAATCCTATTAGGTCAGTTAATCTTATTGAAGAATTTAGGTCTGCATAAAGCAGCATTGCTCTTATACTCTGGTGATCTGTGGCTGTTAAGCCAAATGATAGATATTAACCTCTTTGGAATAGGTTGGTTATGTTGGTTTTGGCAAATTATTTGGCAAGTAGATACCTGCAGTTGACAGAGGAAACATTCCATGTAGGAAAACAGTTCCCTGGCCTCCCTTTGGCATGGCTATTATAGCCAGGGTTTCTTTTGGTCCTGATTTAGGAAAAGAAATCAGAAGAGATGTGTGTAAATAGTTATAAATTTGGCTGCTGTATCATTATGCCCAATATGGGGGTGGGTGGGTGGCTAGGTGGGAGCTTTTTTTTTTTTTAACTTTTTCTTACAGCTTTACATAGTTGATATCCATTTTAGAGGTTGTCATTAAGACATGTGGAGTATGTATTATGGCTGAGACACTGTGTTAGTTATTGACAGTAAAATAAAGAATTTTGAAATGTGGATGCTTAGAGGCACATTTATTTGTGGTGTTCTGGCTTGTAGCCTTCCTGTAAGTGTGAGATGGCTCTTGGTCACAGGACACCACTCCCCCCTCTTACTTGTGAGTTTATGGACAGGGAAGATTTTACAAAGACACATAAATTATGCACATTTTATTATAGATTTATTGTTTTAAAAGGGAAATGCAAGAAATTGAAACTATGCTGCTCTATAGTAAAGACTAAGGTATTGTGAAAAAAAAAAGCTTCATCTTTGATAAAGGTAGTTTGGTTAGACATGGACACTCTCAAGACCCACGGTGATTAATATATACTGGCTTGGTCTCCAGAGGTTTAGAAGCTTTTTTCAAGTCATTGAAGAAATAAGTTGCATAGTGTCTCAGCTAAGGAGTTCTCCACTAGGACCCAAAGTAGTGTGGTTCACAAGCAGAAATTGAGGCATCTGACGGTGTGGTGTGTCTCCCTGCTCAGAATCACCAAGTGAAGATTCCTACATCCAGTGGACTGAGCTCAGACTCAGACCTGAGTACTTCCAGTGCTGCTGTGGAGTGGGGACTTCCTTCTCGATAGCTCCTAGGGAACTAGTTAGCTCTTTGTTTTCCTGTTTGGGTTCTGTCTGTTCATAGGCCAAGAACTGAGTCAAGCTTACTTCTCTTTTTTTTTCCTCCAGGGTTATTGCTCGCCTGCACCATGAATCAACTGTGCCTGTAGGCCATTTTTTCCCCCTTTTGTTGCCCTTGTTGTAGCCTCCTTGTGGTTATTATTATTGCCATTGTTGATGTTGTTCATTGTTGGATAGGGCAGAGAGAAATGGAGAGAGGAGGGGAAGACAGAGGGGGAGAGAAAGGTAGACATCTGTAGACCTGCTTCACTGCCTGTGAAGTGGCTCCCCTGCAGGTGGTGAGCCGGGGCTCGAACTGGGATCCTTACGCTGGTCGTTGCACTTTGCGCCACATGTGCTTAACCCACTGCGCCACCGCCTGACCCCCAAACTTACTTCTTTTAACCTTTGTGGTGTGGCAGCCCTGCCTCTGTGTCCTGTTAACAAAGACTGAGGAAAATTTAAAGCGTGGGTCAGATGTGTAGTCTGAAGAACAGTTAGAACACATGAATGGTTTTGGTTTGCTTTTAGAAGAAAAGTGCAGCGAGTCTATTGGATGAAGATAATATCTCTTTCCAGCCCTTCTCTATCAAGTGTATGGTGTTCTTTTCCTGTATAGCACTTGTATTTCAAGAACTAGGGTCATTGACAGAACACTTCAGAGCATAGCAGAGTACACGTGTCTGAAGTCAGAAATGTAATTTTCTCTAAGTGTAGTAAGAACTGCTCTAATTCTTTGTATGTGTATGCACATGCTCACACAACTGTGTGTTTCATGCTCTTTGTAAAAGAACACTCCCTCTTTTAAATTGATTTTGATTGCACATTTCTCAGGGTTACCTTTATTGAGAAGCAGCTTTTGGGGGACTGGGTGGTGGCACAGCTGGTTGATTGTACATGTTACCATTTGCCAAGGACTCAGGTTTGAGCCCCTGCTCCCCACTGGTAGGGAGAACACTTCATGAGTAGTGAAGGACTGCAGGTGTTTTTCTCCCGCCCTCCCTCCCTCCCTCCCTTCCTCCTCCTCCTTCTTCTCCTCCTCCTCTTCTTTTCTTTTCTCTTCTTCTTCTTCTCCTTCTCCTCCTCCTCCTCCTTCTTCTTCTTCCCCTCCCCCTCCCCTCCCCTTCCCCTGAGGAGGGTATATAGGAAAATATTTGATTAAGTACTTTATATTCTTTTGTAAAAATATTTTTATAACATTTAAAAATTTTTAAAGATTTTTATTTATTAATGAGAAAGATAAGAGGAGAGAGATAAAAAGAAGCAGACATCACTCTGGTACATGTGCTGCTGGGGCTCAAACTCAGGACCTCATGCTTGAAAGTCCAATGCTTTATCCACTGCGCGACTTCCTGGACCACAGCACTTTATATTCTTTTCTAATTTCTTTTTTTAAATCAGAGTACTGTTCAGTTCTGGCTTATGGTGGTGTGGGGGGATTGAACCTGGGGCTATGGAGCCTCAAGCATGAGAGTCTCTTTGCATAGTAACCATTATGCTATCTACCTTCCACCCAGTACTTTATATTCTTTTTATTAAATTTTATTTTTATTTATTTATTTATTTAAAAAAGGAGACATTAACAAAACCGTAGGATAGGAGGGGTACAACTCCACACAGTTCCCACCACCAGATCTCTATATCCCATCCCCTCCCCTGATAGCTTTCACATTCTCTATCCCTCTGGGAGTATGGACTCAAGGTCATTGTGGGATGCACAAGGTGGAAAGTCTGGCTTCTGTAATTGCTTCCCCGCTGAACATGGGCATTGACTGGTTGATCCATACTCTCAGTCTGCCTCTCTTTTTCCCTATTAGGGTGGGGTTCTGGGAAGCGGAGCTCCAGGACACATTGGTGGGGTTGTCTGTCCAGGGAAGTCTGGTCGGCATCATGCTGGCATCTGGAACCTGGTGGCTGAAAAGAGAGTTAACATACAAAGCCAAACAAATTGTTGAACCATTATGAACCTAAAGGCTGGAATAGTGCAGATGAAGTGTTGGGTGGTACTCACTGCAGACTGTTGTGTACTTCTGCTTTCAGGTATATATTTTGCCTAGTTTATGGATACCTGTGAACATGTGCTCTATCTCAGGGGACCTGGTCTATATCTAGGTTTTGAGACTTTGTTAGGAATTGAACCACCTGGAATGGATTTAGATAATACTATGAAAGGAAAGGTCTCACCCGAGTAATGAAGGTGAAGGGTCCTCATTCCACACTTGAAGTCTCTGGACACAGTCTGAAATGAAGCATGCTGGGGTGGCAATTGTTGCGTTAATTAGGTTGCGACCGGCGATGCAATATTATTTGATATGAATTGAGAGAAGCATGTAGGAAAGTGTGCCCCACTATAAAGTTCCAGGACTGGGGGAAATATAGGCTCTATAGTGGAAATGTGAGGTTCCTGGTGTCTTAGGGTTCAAGAAGACAATGGATAGTTATTGTTATAATCACATTATTTGGTAATTGGTTTAACTTTGAAAGGTCCCTTTGTTAGGGTTTGCTGTATAATACCCAGCATCTTATATATAACTGTGCCACCGGTTGCTTCTGTTCTACCTGGTCTAGGCTTTTGAGAGAGTCAAAAGACTCAGCCTATGTATTCAAAAGACTCAGTCTGTGTTTTAAAAAGTTCGAGACATACAATCAATTTTCCCCTCATATTAATTAAATGGTGATTTATATGACTACAGTCTAATAGGAGTGTACATAAACACTATTCCCACCACCCAAAGACTGTGTCCTGCCACCCCACCCCCCACCCGCCACCCAGGGGAGAAGAATGTCCACCCTCCCCCTCACCACAGGGTTTTTACTTTGGTGCCCTACTTTATATTCTTTTTTAGGTTTTTCTACTTGTGTACTGTACTTACTGAGTCATTGCAGACTATTGTGCTCTTCAATTTTAAGGTATATATTTTCCTTTAACTTATGGGTACATGTGCACATATGCCCTGTTCCTTAGGCCCTGGTCTATCTATATCTAGGTTCTGTAACTTTGTTGAGAAGTGCACCATTTTAAAAGGAACTAGACAGTCCCATGAGTTAGGAAAGGTCTCACCAGAGTATTGGAGCTGGAAGGCTGACATCCTAGGCCTGATGTCTGGACAGAGTCCAAAGTGAAACATGTCAAGGTGGCACTGGTTGCTATGTTTTGGTTAAGATCAGCAGATGCAGTATCAAATGGTTTATTTGGGTCAAGAGAAACATGAAGGTAAATGAGCAAAGCACTAGGGGTTCCAGGACTGGGAGATATTGTTGAGAGTGAGGAAGGTTCCTTGCTGTCTTAAGAGTTTAAGGAGGCAATAGATAATTATTATTATTATAACCAAGTTATTTGGGAACTTGGTTTACTTTGAAAATACCGTGGTTAGGATTTACTGTACCATATAAGACTCTATCTTATATGCTGACAGGACCAGTTGCTTCTAGTCTTTCTGGTCTAAGATTATAAATGATATAATATTTCAAAAAAAGTTATTACGAGAAATGCAATAACAATTTAACCCCATTATTAAAATTCAGTCAGTTTACTAATCTGAAACCTGAAGTGCTTAAAAGAATATATACTCAGAACTGAGATCTATGCATTTAAGACCTCACAACATTCAATCTGTTTTTCCCCCTCATATTGATTAGTGATTTATAAGAGTATAAGTTAAGGGCAACAAAAGAGAATAAATATTCAAAAATTTTAAAGAAAGAGTGTAAGTTAATTAGGAGTGTATATTAACATCATTCCTGCCACCAAAGGTCTGTCACTACCTCCACCCCCCTATAGTGGAACTGGAAATTACTCCTCCCGAGTTTTTTTTTTTCTTTTTTCTTTGTTTCAACACTCCAAACATAGTCCAATTCAGTACAGGTACTTTGTATATACATTGGTCCCACATAATGTCCTTTCCTTATGGATGGGAATGCTGAAACATAGGTTAATTAGCTTGCTTGAGATTTTATAGATTTGAGCAAACCCCCCTCCCCCCCAAAAGTTTCACACCCATATCTGTCTAATTTCAGCCTTTTAGTGGTTTATACCATTCCAATTTCTTTGTGTTTGTTTCTTGGAGGCTTCATATTGAAAAACCATGTATATCTAATTATACCATTTTGTGAATATAGCTCTTCCCATTTTCACCAGGTGTCTCTCTCATGCTTGTTACTCTGTATAACATCTTTGCTTCTGTGAGTTTCCGATGTCTCTAGATTTCAACCATATAGATCAGTATCAAATTGATCTCACTACTTAGAGAGACTTAGGTAGGAGATAAGAACTAACATGTCTTGCAAAGCCAGTGACCTTGACCTAATTAAAACACTAAATCTGATATGGAGGTATGTATGTGTCCCCTCCTTCTCTCAGACACTCCAGAGGACTCTAAAAGGAGACATTAAGAAACAACATTCCAGGCTTAGAGCCTCCCCACATTCCTTGGGTTCTGGTGGAGGACTTCTTGGCAGTGTTCAAAGAAGCCTGTGTTTCCCTATTAGTTTTCTATCCTGGGCCACCTGCTTTCCTCGTCCTTGCTGTTTTCCTATTGTGCCAGTATGGCTGGTGCTCCTGGGGCTTTTTACAATGTCTTTTATCATTTATTATCACTGAGTTTTTACTCAGGAATGTTCAGATTTTGATGTTTGACACGGTTACAGACTTGTATTTATCTGTGTTTATTATGTTGACTCTGGACCTTTTTGGACTTTATAATAGCAACCTCCAGGACAGTAAAAACAAAACCAAACAAATTCTAGGCTACACCAACAGGCAGAGAGTATGATAAAAATCAGTTACTGACATCTCAGGAGGAAGATCCTAACTGTTGATGAATTTTGAATTTACTTATTTGGGGGCATGACTCTTTAAAAAATATTTATTTATTTATTTGATAGAGGCAGACAGAAATTGAGGGGGGGAGATAAAGGAGAGAGAGACACCTGCAGCCCTGCTTCACCACTCATGAAGCTTTCCCTCTGCAGGTGGTAGGGACCAGGGTCTTGAACCTGGGTCCTTGCACACTGTAATATGAGCACTTAGCCAGGTGTGTCACCACCGGGATCCTGAGGGGACATGACTAATGTCAATGAGAAGTTCATTTTGGAAAAGGTGCTGATGTGTATGTGGCTGTTGTAAAGATAGTGTTGAACCAAGGCAAAGGAGTTGTGCATTTCCACCTTTTAACCTTCATTATACAGGGAACATAGGAAACTCCACTGAAAAGTGAGAAGCCTGCAAATCAAAGTAGTTAGACCACATCTGGGGGAAAGCCTATGTCCTACATGGCTGAGATTTGGAAAGTTTATTGTTCCTGCTTGTAGAAAATTCTGCGGAGAGTTCTATACATGTAGCCAATCCTTTTGATCTCTACAAAAAATAAAGTAGACTCTAGAGAGCAATGAAAACTGCAAGATGGGGAGGCACGGAGATTCAGAAAGACCTTTTCTTGAGGGTGATTTTGCCTTATCAAAATATTTTGAAAATTATAAAGAAAAGAGAGCAAGATATTTTAGAAAAGAAAAAACCTTCAAGGTTTTAATTTGAAAAGTGAAAGGTCTGTCCTTTCAACAGTGGTTCTTTGATACGCTAGGGTGGTTGCTGGAGATGAAGTGGAATATTTGAAACCTGACTTTCTACTGCACCTTCTGGTTATCAATCTCAACTCTTTAGTACTTGAGCCATCTGCTGCAAGTTGTTTTTTGAATCACATGACCTGCTTCTGCAAATAAATTGAACTACTACTGTGATCCTTTTTTTTAACCTTCTGGGTGAAAGGTACATAGCCACAGGAAAGAAACATTGCTGTCTCCATTCCCATTGTGCTCTCATGGTTTCTTTTCTTTTAAAATTTTATGGGGGTCGGGCGGTGGCGCAGTGGGTTAAGCGCATGTGGCGCAAAGCGCAGGGACCGGCATAAGGATCCCAGTTCGAGCCCCCGGCTCCCCACCTGCAGGGAAGTCGCTTCACAGGCGGTGAAGCAGGTCTGCAGGTGTCTATCTTTCTCTCCCCTTCTCTGTCTTCCCCTCCTCTCTCCATTTCTCTCTGTCCTATCCAACAACGAATTGCGTCAACAAGGGCAATAATAATAACCACAACGAAGCTACAACAAGGGCAACAAAAAGGGGAAAAAATGGCCTCCAGGAGCGGTGGATTCATGGTGCAGGCACCGAGCCCAGCAATAACCCTGGAGGGGGAAAAATTTTATTAATGACTTAATATTGATTATGAAATTATAACGTAACAGGTATAATTCCACACTGTCCCCACCACTAGAGTTCTGTATCCCCATTCCCTCTACTGGAATCTACAGTAGTTCTCCCAAGGTTGCAGATATGGGTTGACTGTTATTTCTGCAACTGTCTATATTTGTATACATTTACCCTTTTTTTAATGGTCCTGCCTTCTCTTTCTGAGTCACACCTACACCAATTACTACTTCCGAATGTCCTTCCTTTTTCCTCTTCTTTCTTTGAATCCTAGTAGAGCTAGAGTTCAGAGCCCATATGGCCCAAAATTCCCTTTAGGGTGCAGAAGGAGGGAGATCTGGCTTCTGTAACTGCTTCTCTGCTGGATATGGATGTTGGTAGGTTGAACCATGCCCCCAGAAGGTTTCTGTCTTTCCCTAGTGGTGTAGGGCTCTTGAGAGGTGAGGTTCTAGGACACCTGGACAGTGGTGAGGTTGTCTGTCCAGGGAAGTCAGCATGGAATCATGATAGCTTGGTAGCTGAAAGGCAGTAAGATATAAAGCAGGACAAAATGATTAATGAACAGGAATCAAAAAAGTAGGAATAGAGCAGATGAGAATAGGGATCTTAGGATGGAAAGAAGCAAGGAAGTCTATTCCTTGGGGCAAGGGAATATTCCATGGTAGAAGAAAGACTAGAATTGCCTGTTCTAGATGATGTCCTTGGGTATAGAAACATGCTGCAAGTGTTCCATCTGGAAGATGTTCCTGAGCTATGTCTGTCTTTGCCATTTACTCACTGTCTATAATGGTAGTGCAGAACCACTCTATGACAGTGTTATTTTAATGTGAAATGGCATTAGGGTTAGGAGAAGATACCTTGTGAATGTGAAAGGGATATTCTCCTGGGTGCCTCTAATTGTGATGATTTGAAATGCTTTCACATATTTGTAGGAGAGGGTAATTTTTCTTCTTTATATGCTCCTTTTAGCTTGTTCTAAAGCCAGTAATACCTCTCCTCCCATTTCCCATATATATTTTTATTCTCTCTCTCTTTCTGCACTTTAAAGAAAACCTTTCCTAGTAACAAAGGTATTTGGAACTTGTTGCTTTTATTAAGCATTAATTTTTGGTGATTTAATACTACAGAGGAGATGAGGACCATTGTGGCCATTTGGTAATAATTGCTTCTTGGAAGAGTCAAACGTCTGGCAGACCAAGGGGGGCTGTTGCTCTTGGACATTATTTTTCAGTACTAGGTGCTTTTTCTGTGTTGATAATAATGATGGAAACCCCCCCCCCCCAACTTTGAGCAGAGTCTTCAGCACTGTTGACACTTTAAGTTGGATTGTTCTTTCTTGTGTGTGTGAATGTCTTCCGTGTTAATGCATGTTTGGCCGCATCCTTGGCTTCTATCCACTATACGCCTGTAGTACCCTTCAAGTGTGACAGCAAAAAACACAACAACAACAACAAAACCCCAAAAAACCTCTAGACATTGACATATATCTGAGGAAGCAGAATCATCATGGTAGAATCACAGGCTTAGAAGAACAGGGAGCCAGTAACTTTTGAGCATTAGAGCCTTCTTTTCCTTTGGATGCTTTAGTACATTGAAAACACTTAGAATACCAGTTCTTCTTCTAGCGTTTGCCCAGAATACCAGTGATAAGAGCACATTTTGATAATTGGAATTCCTGTGTAATTCGTACCTATCATTTTAGCTTTTGGCATTAACTTCCTAGTAGTAAAAGCATAGATATTTCCAAGATGAAGTCTCACACCTTCACATTTTATTATTTTAGTTGCAAAATAGACATCTTGTGCAGTTACAGAGCAGCAGAATTGTTTTTTTGCAATTATTTAATGTACTCCTATCAATTCTTTATTATGAAATTTTCATAAATAGATCAGACCAGAAAAAGATTGCCTTTTGCAAGTGGGTATTATTATTATTGTTATATATATATATTTATTTTATTTTTTATTTAAGAAAGGATAAATTAACAAAACCATAGGGTAGGAGGGGTACAACTCCACACAATTCCCACCCAATCTCCATATCCCACCCCCTCTCCTGATAGCTTTCCCATTCTCTATCCCTCTGGGAGCATGGACCCAGGGTCATTGTGGGTTGTAAAAGGTGGAAGGTCTGGCTTCTGTAATTGCTTCCCCGCTGAACATGGACGTTGACTGGTCGGTCCATTCTCCCAGTCTGCCTTTCTCTTTCCCTATTAGGGTGGGGCTCTGGGAAGCGGCGCTCCAGGACACATTGGTGGGGTCTTCAGTCCAGGGAAGCCTGGCTGGCATCCTGATGGCATCTGGAACCTGGTGACTGAAAAGAGAGTTAACATACAAAGCCAAACAAATTGTTGAGCAATAATGGACCCAAAGCTTGGAAAAGTGGAGAGGAAGTGTTAGGGAGTACTCACTGCAAACTCTAGTATGTTTCTGCTTTCAGGTATATATTTTGCAGTAATTTATGGATACATGTAAACATATGCTCTCTCTCACAGAAAGTGGTGTATATCTAGGTTTTGGGACTTTGTTAGAAAGTGAACTACCTGGGATGGGATTAGAGAATACTATGAAAGGAAAGGTCTCAGCTGAGTAATGAAGCTGAAGGGCTGTCATTCCACACGTGAAGGCTCTGGACACAGTCTGAGGTGAAACATGTTGAGGTGGCAATTGTTGTGTTGATTAGGTTGTGATCGGCTCATGCAATATTATTTGATATGGATTGGGAGAGGCATACGGGAAAGTGGGCCCTATCCAAAGGTTCCAGGACTGGGGGAAGTAGAGGCTCTATAGTGGGGATGTGAGGTTCCTGCTGTCTTAGGGTTCAAAAAGACAATCGATAGTTAATGTTATCATCAGATTATTTGTTAATTGGGTTAACTTTGAAAAGTCCTTTTGTTAGGGTTTGCTGTACAGTACCCAGTATCTTGTATATAGCTGTGCTATTGGTTGCTTCTGATCTACTTGGTCTAGGCTTTTAAGAGAGTTCGCATATCAAATACACAGCCTATATATTAAAAAGACTCTGTGTTTCAAAAACTTCGAGACATACAATTAATTTTCCCCCTCTTGTATTAATTAACTAGTGATTTATATGACAACACTTTACTAGGAGTGTACATAAACACCATTCCCACCAACAAAAGACTGTGACCCATCCCTCCCACCCACTCCCACCCCCCACTGTCCCAGGAAGCTGCATGTCTACTCCTCACCACAGAGTTTTTACTTTGGTGCCCTACTTACAATTTGGTCAGGTCCTGCTTTTAGTTTCCCTTTCAGATCCTGTTAATGAGTGGGATCATCCCATACTCATCTTTATCTTTCTGACTTAACTTACTTAACATAATTCCTTCTAGCTCTGTCCAAGATGGGTCAGAGAAGGTGGGTTCATTGTTCTTGATAGCTGCATAGTATTCCATTGTGTATATATACCACAGCTTTCTCAGCCACTCATCTGTTGTTGGGCACCTGGGTTGCTTCCAGGTTTTAGCTATTATGAATTGTGCTGCTATGAACATAGGAGTACACACCTCTTTTTGGTTGGGTGTTATGGAGTCCTTGGGGTATAACCCCAGGAGAGGAATTACTGGATCATATGGAAGGTCCATGTCTAGCCTTCTGAGAGTTCTCCAGACTGCTCTCCACAGTGGCTGGACCAATTTACATTCCCACCAGCAGTGTAAAAGGGTTCCTCTGTCCCCACAACCTCTCCAGCATTTGTTGCTGCTGTCCTTTTTGATGTATGCCATTCTTACAGGAGTGAGGTGGTATCTCAATGTTGTCTTAATTTGCATTTCTCTGACAATCAGTGACCTAGAGCAGTTTTTCATATGTTTGTTAGCCTTTTGGATCTCCTCTGAGGTGAATGTTTTGTTCATATCCTCTGCCCATTTTTGGATGGGGTCATTTGCTTTTTTGGTGCTTCTTCTTCTAGCATTTGGCCTTCTTCTGTAGCCAGTCAACAGCGTCAGGATGAGCCTAAATTAAAGTTTCGAGACCTCCTTTGAATCTGGAGAGGTGGCAGTCGTTGACTATGTGGGTCATAGTCTGTCTGTAGCCGCAGGGGCAGTTCGGGTCGTCTCTGGCTCCCCAGCGATGGAACATAGCGGCGCACCGGCCATGGCCTGTTCGATAGCGATTGAGGAGGGCCCAATCATAACGTGCTAGGTCAAAGCCAGATTGACGCTTGCAGGGGTCTGTGATGAGGTGTTTGTTCTTTACCTCAGCTGACTGCCAACTCTGTTTCCAAGAGTCTGGAACAGAGAAGTTCAGTGTAGGCGTAGGGGACCAGATTGGGTGACGAGACGTCAAGCGTTGGACAGGGTGGGTGAAGATATCCGCGTATATTGGCAGGTCTGGTCGAGCGTAGACGTGGGAAATGAACTTAGATGATGCCGCATCCCGACGAATATCTGGCGGGGCGATGTTGCTAAGAACTGGCAGCCATGGAACCGGGGTGGAACGGATGGTTCCAGAAATTATCCTCATGGAGGAATATAATTTGGAATCGACCAAGTGGACATGGGGGCTACGGAACCATACTGGGGCACAGTATTCTGCAGTGGAATAGCATAATGCCAGAGATGATGATCGTAGTGTGGAAGCGCTTGCGCCCCATGAGGAGCTGGCCAGTCTTGCAATGATGTTATTTCTCGCACCCACCTTTGCTGCAGTTTTTATGAGATGTTCGTGAAATGACAGAGTGCGATTGAGAGTAACACCAAGATAGACTGGCTGGGCTTCGTGCTAAGTTTGCTGAGCTCTTTATATATTTTGGTGATTAGTTTCTTGTCTGATGTCTGGCATGTGAAGATCTTCTCCCATTCTGTGAGGGGTCTCTCTGTTTAATAGTTTCTTTGGATGTGCAGAAGCTTTTCAATTTGATGTAGTCCCATTGGTTTGTTTCTGCTTTAGTCTTCCTTGCAATTGGGTTTGATTCATCAAAGATGTCCTTGAGGTGTAGGTGGGAAACTGTTTTACCAATGTTTTCCTCTAAGTATTTGATTGTTTCTGGTCTCACATCTAGGTGTTTGATCCATTTGGAGTTGATTTTTGTTTCTGGTGAGATAAAGTGGTTCAATTTCATTCTTCTGCATGTTACAACCCAGTTTTCCCAGCACCATTTATTGAAGAGAGCCTCCTTCTTCCATTTAATGCTTTGGGCCCCCTTATCAAAGATTAGGTGCCCATAGGTGTGGGGATTTATTTCTGGGCTTTCAATTATGTTCCACTGGTCTTTGTGCCTATTTTTGTTCCAGTACCATGCTGTTTTGATGATGATGGCTTTATAATATAGTTTAAGGTCTGGGAGTGTGATGCCTCCATTTCTGTTTCTTTTCCTCAAGATGGTTTTGGCAATTCTAGGTGTTTTCTGGTTCCAGATAAATGATTGTAGTGTTTGTTCTATTCTCTTAAAGAAGCTTGGTGGAACCTTGATGGGTTTTGCATTAAATTTGTATATGGCTCTGGGGAGAATATTCATTTTGATGATATTTATTCTTCCAATCCATGAGCATGGGATATCTTTCCATTTCTTGGTATCTGTTTCTATTTCCTTGAGTAGCGACTCATAGTTTTCAGTATACAAGTCTTTCACTTCTTTGGTCAACTTTATTCCAGGTATTTGATTGATTTTGCTGAAACAGTAAATGGGAGTGATTTCTGGATGTCTTCTTCTTCAGATTTAGTGTTTACATAAAGAAATGCCACTGATTTTTGTACATTGATTTTGTAGCCTGATACCTTGCTATTGCCTAATAACTTCCAGTAGTTTTCTGCTGGATTCTTTAGGTTTTTCTATGTATACTATCATATCATCTGTAAATAGTGAGAGCTTGATTTCTTCCTTTCCAATCTGTATTCCTCTGATTTCTTTCTCTTGCCTGATTGACATGGCAAGAACTTCCAATACTATGTTGAAGAGTAGTGGTGACAGTGGACATCCCTGTCTAGTCCCTGATCTGAGGGGGAATGATTTGAGCTTCTGTCCATTGAGTATGATTTTGGCTGTAGGTTTGCTATATATAGACTCCACTATCTTGAGGATACTAACTGTACTAACAGTACTAACTGTTTCCTGAAAGTTTTGTAGAATTCGTTTGTGAAGACATCTGGTCCAGGACTTTTGTTGTTGGGGAGATTCTTAGTAACGGTTTCAATTTCTTTGTCTGTGATTGGTGCATTTAGATTTTGTAGTTCTTCTTGGTTCAGTTTTGGAAGGGCATATGTTTCTAGGAATTGTTCCAATTATTCCAGATTCTCTAGCGTGGTGGCGTATAGTTCTTCATAGAAGTTTTGCCTGATTCTCTGGATTTCTGTGGTGTCATTTGTGATATCTCCTCCATCGTTTACAATTCTATTAATTTGAATCTTCTCTCTTTTTTGTTTGGTGAGTCTGGCTAGGGGTTTGTCAATTTTGATTAATCTTTCAAAGAACCAACATTCAGCTTCACTGATCTTTTGTATGTTTTCGATGTTGTTTATTTCTGCTCTAATTTTAGTGATTTCTGTCCTTCTGGTTGCTTTAGGGTTCCTTTGTTCCTCTTCCTCTAAGTCCTTGAGGTGTGCAGTAAGGTCGTTCATCTGAGCTTTTTCTTGTTGTTTAATATGTGATTATATGGCTATAAGTTTCCCTCTCAGTACTGCTTTAGTTGTGTCCCAATGTTATATTTTTTATTGCCACCAGGATTGTCCTTGGTACTTTGTGCCAGTAGTATGGATCCAGTGCTCCTGGTGACTATTTTTCCTTTTTTCTATTTTGTTTTGTTGGGACAGTGAAATTGAGAGGGGAGGAGGAAGAGGTAGGGAGGGAGAGAGAAAGATAGATACTTGCAGACCTATTTACCACTCATGAATCTTCCCCCTGCAGGTGGGGAGTGTGGGCTTGAGCCCTGGTCGTTGCACGTGGTGATCTGATGTGTGCTCTTAACTGGTTTCACCACTGCTTGTACCCCTACAAGTGGACATTAAATGCTCACAGACATTTGTCAGAACAAACTTTTATGAAAATAATTATTTCTGTTTAGATAGCTATCATGGGGAGGTAAGAAAATATATCCGTCAACTGTCCTGTAGACTATTATTTTCTCAATAAGATTATTTGTGGGGGAAAAAATTAAATGATTTCCTTGGCTGATTAAATTGGTAAACCTATTCCAGCTGCTTTTTAAGGATTATGAAAGCACTGATTTTTTTCTTTTCTTGCCTGCATGAAAGGTGGTTAAGAGGGAAGTCTAATACTTTTTATGGGATTATATGCTTCACATGTGATGTGCCCAACCAGAAATAACAAGATACCAGATGTGAAGCTACCAGGTAATATAATTATGCAGTGGATCATTTCCATCATTTGAGTGCTGAATTTCATTGTATTCATTTCTAGAGGGAGTTATATATAGTTGGTTATATTTGAATTGGGAGGTGAAGTGAAGTATCTATGCTTGTTTCTTCACTAGAGGGGTTGGGTGATGTGTACTCTTTTATGATTCTAGAATTTGATTAGCTATAAAGCCTAGATACTCAAAGTCATGCTCAGATGGAGAAGGAAATACATATTAGTGGAAACTGATAGCTGAGTGTGATTTTTTTGGACTCTTGCCTGAAAACTGAATCTGAAGGAGTCATGATCAGTCACGATACTGCTCTTAAGTCTTATAGGAAATAACTGGCCTCTCAGTTTGTGCTACCAAGGTAGTTTTAATTTTGGATGCATTAAATACTCAACAAAGGGCTTGAACTGTGCTTACTTTGGAAACAAACTAAGATCCCTAAGTGAATCAAACAGACTGTAGTGTGGAATAATTTGAATACTTGAGACCTTGTCTTAGATATAAAAAATTAAACTTTATCCTCCATTTCTTAACAATTCATCAGGAAGAAAATAATCTTTGGAAATGACAGTGAAAGGGCATCATTATCTGAAGCTGCAGTTGTAGTTCTGGGATCTGGTTGTGTGCTTATCTTTGGTTTTTATTCCTTGTCATGTAATAGCAAAAAGGGAGAATTTAAGGTGTTTACCCTGGAAGATTTTTATAAAGAACAGTTTTTAATGAAGCACAGCACATGGCATCATTATCATTTCTAACACAGAGAACTCATTTTCAATTTTGCTATCAAAGGAAAATGACAAATAGAGAATGTAAGAACAACCAGATGGACTAACTGTATCAGGAGCTTAGTATGCATATTTTGTGTCACATATTAGCATTCATTAAATCAAAAGGGAAAAAAATGAGTTTTGCCTACATGTATTAGACCAGAAATACTGGCAAAGATCTAAGTTAGCTCTTGTGGATTAATTGTTTTATAACTGTTTTAATTAAAATTGTTCAGTATATGATTAACCTAACAGTTTTAATTTCCACAAAACTGTTGAACAAATGAGACATTAATATTTTACATTAACCATGGCAATACTTCTGTGGTTTTTAGACTGGCTGTTAGTTCAAGTAAACCATGGCAAGTGGTTGGTAAAAAGAGCTGTGTCTCACTCATGTTGCTGCCAAGAAAACCTGCAAATCCAGAATAAGTTAATGAAAGCACCAGTATAGCAGGATTGCTTATTATACTGCAAATTCTATAGTTGGACATTTATCCACCCATTATCATCTCCCCACCCCCTTCCAGACTTTTTAGTTTGGAGCTGAATGTAGTCTCTGTTGTAAATTGTCATACTGAGAAGATTAACAGTTTTTTACTTTTGACATTTTTTTTTCTTGGTGAAAACTTTACTTCCAAGCCACTGTGTAACTGTACCAGAAGACATGAGTAGTACTCAGCCTGTTCTCTATGATAATGGGAGCACCGAGAAGAGTCAAACATGTTTCTAGCCCTGTAAAAGCTCATATGCTGCTTTTAAGGCATTTCATGTCTAGGGAGAAAGTGCCCAGAGCACCAATTTTGACAGTAGGTTTGTAGAAGTAGGCTGGTAATTGGCAGCTTCCTACTTTCATTCTGCCTCTCTTCAATTCCTTGTCTTTATGAATGTGCTTCTTGCTTCCAGGGTCCCATTTTCAATCTAGTAGTAGTAATTACTGTTGGGATGAACATCCCACTTAGGAGACCGAATATTTCTTGACCATCTTTGCAGTCTGATTTCCATTTCTTTTACTTTCTAAAAAATGATGTTTGCACTCTTCTTCACCATCTATTTACATGAGTTTATTTTCTCTTTCTCTTCCTCTTTCTTCATTGTCCTCCTCTCCTCCTTCTCCCCATCCCTCCTCCTCCACTCCCCATCTCCTCCCCTCCCCTCCTCCTCCCCTCTCCTCCTCTCCCCTCCCCTCCTCTCCCCTCCCCTCCCCTCCCCATCTCCTCCCCTCCCCTCCCCTCCTCCTCCCCTCTCCTCCCCTCCCCACCTCCTCCCCTCCCCTCCCTTCCTCCTCCCCTCCCCATCTCCTCCCCTCCTCCTCCCCTCCTCCTCCCCTTCCCCCCTCCTCCCCTTCCTCCCCTCCCCTCCCCTGCCCCCTTTTTTTGCAGCAACAGTCTTCTAGAAATACCATCCAAATCTAATCATCCTTTTGCTGTTCAATACATCTTCTGTTAGTTACTGTTGCAGTTGATGGCATGACAAGGAACAAATGAATGTTTAAACAGTGTGTAATTCAACAGATGTTCTTATCCAGGTGATTTTTCCAATAGCTGCCACTTGCTAGGTGGAGGGAAAGCAATGGTGACTGAATAGTGAGTGGACTGTCTTTGATACTCTCAGGTGTTTGGCTAGCTCATTCTTGTTTTTATTGTTTGACTTACTTGCCTTTAATTTTCGCAGCTCTGTTTTGCTGCTGTAATCCTTGTCGGCAGTCAGATTTCTGTTTGGGGATACTGAAATTCAAATCATGAAGAAAGTTATGATTATACTGAAACTTCAGTAACTCCAAATGATCATCACCAAATAATGTTTTCTGGGAGTCCCAGGTGTAGAGTACTTATCTCCTTAAGTGCACAGATGCTACACCACACCCTCTATCAAAACAGTAATTGTGGTTCTTCCATTTTAAACATTACTCAAGGAAGGAAGGAAGGAAACTACCTATTCACTTTTACTTTGTAGTACTTAAAATATATCATAGCTCATGGCAGTCTTTGTAGGGATACCTTGTCTTCTTTGTGTTCCATGAACCTAGCAACCAGTTTGCTTATAATTCCTTGAAAAACTGTCATTCAGTTACTGTGTGGCTAGATATGTCACTTGGGTAGAAGAATGGTACTGGAATTAAGTCAGCTTTAGCCCTATGCTGCCCATCTTTCCTAACTTATGGTCAGCCATATGTCTAGACCAGATGAGGTAGGAAGGATGATTGGATACAAGTACATTCCTGGAAGAGATACCAAAATCGTATTCTACTGAAAGTGTGAATTAGTCAGCCTCAACATAGGGATTGCATGGCTATAACCTATAAAAGTAATCAGTCTTTTTTTCATGATCTCATGAGTAATAGATTTCTTGATAGTAATAGTTGACATAGAAATCAAGGTGGTTTGAGGGGAAAAGGATCATTCAGGGACACACATGAAGGGCCTTTGAGGTGCTGTGATGTTTTCTTTCTTTTTTTCTTTGTGATTTGATTTTTAACCATTTTCTCAATGGCTAATGGTTCAGTATAGCTGCTGCCTCATGGTTACAATTATACATCTCCCTGTGACAGGTGTCTATACTCCTTTGATTGCTTCCATACCCTGCCTTCCTCTGACTCCTTTGCTTTGGTACAATATGCCATACCCAGTCCGATTTTTACTTTGTGTTCTCCCTTTATTTTCTTGCTCAAGTTTCACCTATGGGCGAAATGATCCAGTATTTGTCTTTTCGAGTTTTGATATCTCATATTAAAAGTTTAAGATTTTTCATATAAAAATGGATAATCATAGAATGTAAAATAGGAAAAATAGGGTTGCAATTCAAAGCTAATTATTATAAAAATATTAAATTTAATAGTTACTTCTGGCTATATTTTTCTTTTTTATGCTTATTTAAAATGTGTAGGTAAATTTACTTTTATTAATGTCAAGGTAATAGTCATCTAATTTATTAGCTTTGTTTTTTTAATATTTTCATTTATTATTGGATAGAGATAGATAAATTGAGAGAGAAAGAGGCAATAGAGAGGGAGCGAGACATAGAGATACCTGTAGCCCTGCATTACCACTTGTGAAGCTTCCCCCTGCAGGTGGGGACCAGGGACTTAAATGCGGTTCCTTGAGCATTGTAAGTGCTTAACCAGGTGCATCACTGCTTGGCCCCTAATTTATCAGCTTTCACAGGTAGATTTTTTTTTCTTCTCTTCTCTCTCTGAGTCCTGATTTAATTGGAGTTCAGAGTCCTCTGGGAGTATGGACCAAAATTCTTTTTAGGGTGCAGAAGGTGGAAAGTCTGGCTTCTGTAATTGCTTCTCCACATGGGTGTCCACAGGTAGATCCATATTCCCAGTCTGTTTTCCCTACTGGTGATATTTCATCTCTTAACCACAGTTATTGTTCAGACAGTTTCATGTTACTGTTTTTTTTCTGAGAACTATGCATGTTTTATATTATTATGTAATCATAATATTTTCCACTACATATCTGTGAGTGTATACATTAGATTAAAATGTGGGAATTATCCAGAAAGCATCAAATACAAGTGTTACCTGTAACCCTAACATCAGGATATTATCATGTTTTTGCTGTGTTATCCCAGTACTTAGAGGTCATATATATGCTGCAGTATTCAGCATATGTGAATAGAATTATTCATTCTCTCCATTTCAGATTTTAATAAAAATATGTCTGTTCAGGTTTATGCATATATGTATCTGAGCCTAACTTTTAAATTTATTATATTATAGTCTCTTAGTATGAGGTTTCTGGATTCTGTAGACTTAATTTGAACAGCTAAACAGACTGCCATTGTCTGGATATGTCCTAGTTTATTTACCCAATCCTCTATTAGTTTACATGTAGGTGATTTATATGCAAATATTATAAATAAAAATGTGCTGGGAGTCGGACAGTAGCGCAGCAGGTTAACTGCAGGTAGCACAAAGTGCAAGGACCAGTGGAAGGATCCTGGTGCAAGTCTGCAGGTGTCTTTCTCTCCCCTTCTCTGTCTTCCCCATCTCTCTCCATTTCTCTCTGTCCTAACAACAACAATAATAACTACAACAGTAAAACAAGGGCAACAATAGGGAATAAATAAATATTAAAAAAGAAATTAAAATGTGTTTATCTTGTAGGTATTTAACACTAAATGGCTAAATTAGACTCTTCCTTAGTATATGGACATTTCATAAAAGATAAATTTTGTTGAACAAGGTAACTTGATTTAAATGTTACTTGAGCCAACTTGGGAGATAGCAAAATGTTTGTATGGAAAGACTTCCATGCCTGAGGCACCAAATGTTCCAGGTTCAATCCCCAGCTAGAGTTTAGTGGTGGTCTAGTGAAAAACAAAAAATAAAAACAAACAAAATTACTTGAAAGTTCAGTTTTTCTCTTAAAGTGGAAAATTTCTTCTTCTTTTAATGAAATCATATGTGTATTTGCTGTTTATGAGTAGTTACTCCTCCCATCTTATACATTGTAGTTGGCTGTGAAATAATTTCATAATTCACTTAGTGAATATTAATTGTTTATCACTTGTATGCCAGATACTTTGTTCCATATTTTTTTTATTGCTACCAGGTTTATTGCTGGGGCTCATTACCTACATTATGAATCCAGTGCTCCCAATGGTCCTCCTCCTCTTTCTTTTTTCTTTTTTACTTGATAAAGAAATTATTAGGGGAGAGGAATGGTTAGGAGGAGGTTGAGTGGGAGAGTGGACGAGAAACACCTGCAGCTCCGTTTCACTGCTCATAAAACTTCCTTCCTGCAGGTGGGGACCACAGGCTTAAAGCCTGGCCTTTGTAATGATAATGTGCGCCCTCAACCAGATGTGCCACTGCCCAGCCCCCAGACTTGAGGATTTTAGTGCTGAGACTTGGTTTCTGGTTTAATAGTTAAGTGACATAATGAACAGTAGGGCTTGGGTATTGTCAGTCTATTAGATTCTTACCTTTATGGGCCCAGAAAATTTTATTAGGATGATTTTATTACGGGTTATACTATGAAGTAGGTGATTCAGGAGGTTGTGTATCAGACTGGCTACTACTGCTTTTCCAATTCCTTTAGACCTAAGTTCTTTGTAAAGGTTGAATCCTGGAATTACTAGCCTGCTAGGCAAGACCTGAGTAGGCTAGAAGTGGAAATGACCTTTTTATTCAGTTTGAAGAAGAACTGAGAATAGGTAGTGCATTCATTAACTTTAGTATTATTAAGATTTTTCACAATTCTAAAATTCTAATTTTTTAAAAAAAATTTTTAGTATCTTTACTTATTTATTGGATAGAGAAAGTGAGAAATCGAGAGGGAAATGGGGGATAGAGAGAAACAGAGACAGAGAGACTCAAGCAGCACTGCTTCACCACTAGTGAAGCTTTTCCCCTGCAAGTGAGCACCAGGGACTTGAACCTGGGTCCTTGTCCATTGTAACATATGAGCTCAACCAGGTGCGCCACCACCTGACCCCTAAAATTCTATTTTTTCCCTTTTTTAAAAGAAAGTTTTAAATTTTTTTAAAATTAAAAAAATTTTTTTTTTCCTCCAGGGTTATTGCTGGGCTCGGTGCCTGCACCATGAATCCACCGCTCCTGGAGGCCATTCCCCCCCCCCCCTTTTTTTTTTTCCTCCAGGGTTATTGCTGGGTTCGGTGCCTGCACCATGAATCCACCGCTCCTGGAGGCCATTCCCCCCCCCCTTTTTTTTTTCCTCCAGGGTTATTGCTGGGTTCGGTGCCTGCACCATGAATCCACCGCTCCTGGAGGCCATTTTTCCCCCTTTTTGTTGCCCTAGTTGTTGCAGCCTCGTTGCGGTTATTATTGCCATTGTTGACGTTGCTTTGTTGTTGGATAGGACAGAGAGAAATGGAGAGAGGAGGGGAAGACAGAGAGAGAGGGGAGAGAAAGATAGACACCTGCAGACCTGCTTCACCGCCTGTGAAGCGATTCCCCTGCAGGTGGTGAGCCGGGGGCTCGAACCGGGATTCTTACGCCGGTCCCTGCGCTTTGCGCCACGTGCGCTTAACCCACTGCGCCACCGCCCGACTCCCAAAGTTAAAAAAATGTTTTTTCCTCTTTTGTTGCCCTTATTTATCGTTGTTGCTGTTATTATTATTGTTGTTATTGCTGTCGTTGTTTTTGGATAGGACAGCAAGAAATCAAGAGAGGAGGGGGAAGATGGGGAGAGAAAGACACCTGCAGACCTGCTTTACCACCTGTGAAGTGACTCCCCTGCAGGTGGGGAGCTGCAGGCTCAAACCAGGATCCTGATGCTGGTCCTTGCGTTTACCGCCATGTGCACTTAACCTGCTGTACCACCTCCCGGCTCCCAAAATTCTGATTTTTTTGGTATGTGAACACCTAGCAATACTAATATTGAGTCTTTTCTCAAACAAAAATTAGTTTTGTGGTAGAAGTGAAAAATGAATTACTTCATTTTGAGAGACACCAGCTGAACTCTGAAGAATAAAAGCAGGGATACAAGTGTGATGTAGGAAATAAGACAGGAATTAAGGGTATGTCTTACTAATCTTTTGTTTGCTTTTTGCCTCCAGGGTTATTGCTGGGGCTTGGTGCCTTCACCACGAATCATTTTTTCCCCTTTTGTTGCCCTTGTTGTTTTATCATGGTTGTGGTTATTATTGTTGTTATTGATGTCGTTGTTGGAATGGACAGAGAGAAATGGAAAGAGGAAGGGAAGATGGGGGGGGGGGAGAAAGACACCTGCAGACCTGCTTTACCGCCTGTGAAGAGACCTCCCCTGCAGGTGGGGAGCCAGGGTCTTGAACTGGGATCCTTACCCCAGTCCTTGCCCTTTGTGCCATGTGCGCTTAACCCGCTGCGCTATCTCCTGACCGCCTTTACTAATCTTTTGTAAATAAATCTAGTAATAAAATGACTCCTTCCTACTTCCATTTAGGAGAAGCCACATCTTTCACTTCCTAGGGAACAGAACAAAGAAGGAAACATTTCCAACTTCTGAGAACTTCCCTCAGTGGAGAGAATGATGTTTTAACTCATCAAATCAAAACGGTGATTTGTAGAGTAATTGTTTTTATGCCTGCTCTTGGTTCAAATTACCAACATGGTGACAAACCATGATTCAGGGGAAGAGTTACTAGGAGTCAAGATCATATGTTCCACATAGGCAGCTTTGAAGGACCGAGTTGAACCAAGGATAGCATTTAGAACTTGTCAACAAGTGAATAAACTTATCCTCAGGCAGTTCTCCACAAATATTCTTAATTCCAGCTGGGAGCTGGCATCACTCCATGAGTGCTTCACAGTGATGTGGAGCAATTCACTGGTCAGAAATCCCAAGGCCCAGGGATGGCAGTGCCCTTCCTATCTTGAGAGTTGTGACTTAATAAGCTATGGGCATTTCCTTCTCTCTCTTGGTTCTAGCATGTCTGTGGCAAGGGTTATTCATGTGAATTGAAGTCTTTCTTTGCTGGACAGGGTAGCTAAATGTCAGTTTTGATTTTTGGGCTCTGGTTACACTGAGAGCCACTGGGAATTAGTGGACTCATTGTACCTTAGTAGCTGTTATTTCAGTGCCTGAATTCAGTCTCATATTTTTAGAGTTTGTTCCTAGAGACAAATTGCTGGTAAATGCTTTCATTTAGAGAATTCATTGTGAGCCCTTTACCTGGTTACTATTCCCTGTTTTTACAAGCTCTGGATACTCAAAACTAGAACAAAACAAAACTAGTCCACCAACCAACTAACCAAATAAACAAAAACCATCTTCAGAAAAACAGCAATTTTAGAAATGGATTATATGCTGTGCTTTTTAGTGGGGGCATATGGTTAAAGCAAGAGATTGTGGCTCTAAAAAAAGAAATTGATAGATCTACTCATGGCATGTTCGTAAGAAAAGAAACTGGCTGGGAAGTATATTAAAGGACACCTAGATTCAGGATACTGTCCCCATTTCACAGTCACTCTGGGAAACTCAGACTAGGTTTGCTTTCTCCCATGTACCTTTAGGGACCTAATGGAGAGATGAAAGGGACTTTCTTTCTTTCTTTCTTTCTTTCTTTCTTTCTTTCTTTCTGTCTCTCTCTCTCTCTCTCCCTTTCTCTCTCTCTCTCTCTTTCTTTCTTTCTTTCTTTCTTTCCCTCCAGGGTAGTTGCCGGGGCTCGGTGCCTGCACCAGGAATCCACTGCTCCTGGAGACCATTTTTTCCCCTTTTGTTGCCCTTGTTGTTTTATCATTGTTGTGGTTATTATTGTTGTTGTGTTGTTGCTGTCATTGGATAGGACAGAGAGAAATCGAGAGAGGAGGGGAGACAGAGAGGGGGAGAGAATGATAGACACCTGCAGACCTGCTTCACCCCCTGTGAAACGACTCCCTTGCAGGTGGGGAGCCGGGGGCTTGAACTGGGATCCTTACCCTTATGCTGGTCCTTGTACTTTCCCAGAAAGGGAGTTTCTTAAGGAACAATCATATTTGCTCTTGCAGATTGCCTCCTTTGTTAGCAGTCACGTACACCAGCGTTTATGGTCAAAGTGTGTTCACTGAGCTATTTGTGGCAAGAGGAACAATTCTCACTAAAAATTTGGCCCTCAAGTTGGGTCCAAATAAAGCTGTGTTTGTTTCTTTATAGGTAGAAAGTTATTACATTTATATGGTAACTATATCAAGTAAAATGTACAGTGGTTTGATGTACATTATCATCTGACATCATTTTATACCTAGCTATCACTGGCAACACTTGGTAACACTGAGGACAGTGTGCTTCATGGATGGTTGGGTAGTGCTTTGGCGTCTCTCTTCCTATCCCCAATATAGAATAAAAATTGCCAGGGGAGATCACTCAGTACAGTCTGTGACTGATGCCCTGGGTTAATACTCTGGCACATACTTGAAAATTTTGCTCCTACTTTGTAAATAAAGAATCAGAGGAGGGACCAGGCAGTGGCATACTTGGTTAAGTGCACACACCACAGTGTGCAAAGGACCCAGGTTTAAGCCCCTGGTCCCCACCTGCAGGGAGAAAGCTTCAGGAATGGTGATGCAGGGCTACAGGTGTCTCTCTTCTATATCTCCCTCTTCCCTCTATTTCTCTGTCTCTATCCAATAAATAATAATAATAATTAATAATAATAATAGAGTCAGGTTATCTTAGAAAGTGATAGATCACCTAATCTTAGACATGGCTAAGAGGATTATCATTTTGTCACAGTGACCTAAATTACTCTGAATCTATTCTTATTGTTTATGAAACTTCAGTATATAGTAGTCAAAAAGTAACTCACAAATGAATCATCCTAAAATAGACATACACACCAAATATGTCTCAAATGCACCTTGTGGAGTTTGTCTGTAGGCTGCCTCTGTTAAGGCAGAGAGGCATATCAATTAAGAGGTTATAGGTGGGAGCCGGGTGGTGGTGCAGCGGGTTAAGCTTACATGGCGGAAAGCTCATGGACCAGCATTAGGATCCCGGTTCGAGCTCCCGGCTCCCCACCTGCAGGGGATTTGCTTCACAAGCGGTGAGGCAGATCTGCAGGTGTCTGTCTTTCTCTCCCCCTCCTCTCTCCATTTCTCTCTGTCCTATGCAAAGACAGCAATAACAATAACAATAATGACAGTAAACAACAAGGGCAACAAAAGGGAAAAAGTAATAATAATATATATAAAAAAGAGGTTACAGGTTTTAAAGAGAGACAACCTGCCTCTTGGTACAGATCTGACACTTGCAACATGTTACCTCTGTGTGCTCAGTGACCACATTTATGAAGTGGCATGATTGGAGTTCTACTACAATAATGCAGCACTTATGTCTGTTATTTGGAGCAGAGTAAGCACATTGTAAACATTAAAATATGTTGGCTTTTGTTATTTGAACTCTTTTAAAAAATTTTTCCCTTTTGTTGCCCTTGTTTCATTGTTGCTGTATTATTATTATTATTGTTGTTGTTGTTGTTGGATAGGACAGAGAGAAATGGAGAGAGGAGGGGAAGACAGAGAGCGGAGAGAAATATAGATACCTGTAGACTTGCTTCACCACCTATGAAGGGACTCCCCTGCAGGTGGTGAGCCAAGGGCTCGAACCAGGATCCTTACGCCAGTCCTTACGCATTGCGCCATCTGCGCTTAACCCACTGCAGTACTGCCTTACTCCCTGTTTTCTTTTTATTGTTCA
This sequence comes from Erinaceus europaeus, assembly GCF_950295315.1. Classification (NCBI taxonomy): domain Eukaryota; kingdom Metazoa; phylum Chordata; class Mammalia; order Eulipotyphla; family Erinaceidae; genus Erinaceus; species Erinaceus europaeus. The sequence continues at coordinate 30,772,454 of NC_080176.1, forward strand.
GATAATTTGCCTGAGAGTTCATTGCAGGGGCATGTCATATACATTAAATAAGAGCTAAGATGAAAACAATTTTGCTTATTGAGTAAAAAGGAGGTAAGTAATGATAAAAAGCAAAATGAAATTAGACATTCACTTGTGGCATAAGGGTGAGCTGTTTTTCTGAATTCCTTGTTCACAAGTGGTGAGATTAAAAGGGACAAGAATGGGTGTCAAAATAGAGGGTGCGCTTTGGTGACAGACTCTGATGACTGTGAATGACCTGCACATTTGTTCTCTTCCACATATTTAGTTTCAAATTGCATTTGTTATGGTACTATCGGTATCTTTAATACTGTGACTGGCAGTTGATAGTGGTGTAGGTCTTGAGAAACTGGTCTGACTGAGGTTTACTCTAGGCAATACTTTCTCTTTGTAACAAGACAGAGGGAAAAGAATTCATACTTCTCTGTCCTGAGAATCTTATCAAATCTGATAGTGTCACTGTTATTTATTCCAGTAATCCTTTTCTTTTCTTTTTTTTTAAATATGGAACGCTTCACGAATTTGCGTGTCATCCTTGCGCAGGGGCCATGCTAATCTTCTCTGTATCGTTCCAATTTTAGTATATGTGCTGCCGAAGCGAGCACCCAGTAATCCTTTTCATGTAGCCCAAGTATGAAACTGATTTTGTGTGTGTGTGTCTCTGTGTTCGTGCACACCTACTTCCTGGATGAGAAGTTATCTTTGATCTTAGAACCTTTTAGAATTTCATGCAACTTGAATTTTTTTTCTTAATTGAAGGAGAAAAACTGATAGAAAACTTTCTTTTGAGGACTAGCGCAACATCTTAAAATTCTTAATAGATTCATTTGACTCTTAAAAATTTCTCTGGGAGGGCTGGTGAAGTAACTCACTTGGGTAGTGTGTTGTTTTGCCATGTGTGTGATCCAGGCTTGACATCAGCCCCCCCACCACTTTGAAGGAAGATTCTGTGGTTTCTTTTCACATATTCTCTGTCTCTAAAAATAATAATAAAAGAAATTTAAAAAAATCTCTTAAACCTTGGTTTTCTTTTTCCACCAGAATTCTGTAGATTGATCATTTCACCCTAAGCTGGTCTTTCTTGGCTGAAATTTTGACTCTTCCCCTGACAGCCTGCCACATGATGTGTATACTTAATATTCACAATTCAGAGGATTGGCAGAATTTTGGCAAGTCTCTAAGAAAATTTGAGGAATAAAATTTTATAGTTTCTGTGTTTTTGCAGATCATTCCTTTGCCCGGGGGAAGTTCTGCTGGTGAACAGGAGATGGGTAGGAATACTGCAAGGGAGGCTAAAACCTGCATAGCTAAGTGGTTGAATCAGCAACTTCTGAACCAATGTTTGCAGTGTTCAGAAATATCTCGTTATCCAAGTGTGCTGTAACAGTCTAAAGATAAATGTATTTGCAGTCACACAATGTATACCATATCTTAAAATATATAGGAAGGGAAGGAAAAAAAAATCAAAGAATCCAGCTCAACACTTGTACAGTAAGTATGGCCTTAGTATTAGCCAGGATGGCTTTCACAGAAATAGAAACAGAGCTAGCAGGTGGCTCTCTTAGTAGAGAAGCTTGCAAGGATTCGGATTTGAGCCGTCGGCCACTGCACATGAGCAGTTGTATGTGGAAATGCTTCACAAGCAGTGGAGTGGTGCTGCAGTGTCTCTTTTCTCTGCCTCTCATCCTCTATCCCAGGGGCAGGGGAGGAAGTGACCCCCAGAAGCAGTGGAATTGTGCTGGCACTGAGCCCCATTGATAACCCTGGTAGCAAAGGGGTAGAGGGTGGGGAACAAAAGCCAACAACTTGGGGTGCTGTACTTGCTGAACAAATCCTTCCACTTCCCTTGAGGTGACTTCGCTGATCTTTTATATGTTCAGGGTGTTGTTGAGCCAGGGCCATGTTATGCTCTCCTTGTTGGGAAGTGTTTGTAGAAATGACCGCACATTAAACTGAGCGCATAGTTCACAATTTGATTACATTTAGCTATTTCAAGGTTTTTTGACTTAAGTCTTAGTGTCTAAATATTATATCCTATCTTTGGGAGAAAGCTGAAAGAATGATTTCAGTATTCTGTGAGAATGTCATTTCTTTTTAAAACTTTTTTTTTAAACCCAAGTTCTTATTCTCTCCTGGAATACTACCGCTAACTCCTACTATCTTTGTATATGGCTATAGATTTCTTTTAGAAAAGAACTCCTTTGGTTTTTTTGTGTAGGTCCTCACTATTTATTTTAATAGTAAAAATACACAGTGGTTTTGGTGTCAGAATCCTTGAGAATTGTTACCTGATAGAGCATTCTCATAGGGATATCTATGAGAATATCTGGATATCTGCTCAGTTTACATATTTTATTAAACAGTCTCTTGTATTTAAGGACTTCTGAAGAGACAGCAATTTTCAGTGCCAGAAAGTTTAGAGAACCTTTCAGTAGCACCCTTGCTTATTTATAAATAAGGAGAGCCTGAAGGCCAGAGAAGTAAGGTGCTTTATTAACAGTCTTGCCACTGGCCTCTGAGCTGCCCATCACTCCACCTTAACTAAGAGAGACAGACTGCTGACTGGTATTTTCCAACAAGGACACCAACACCCAAGTTTTCCAGAGTCTTTTAAATATGTAAAGGAAAACCAGAGGGACTGGGTGATAGTGTCCCTGGTTGAACACACACACACCACCATGTACAAGGACTTGACTTCAAGGCTCTGGTCCCCACCTACAGGGGGCAAGTTTCTCTAGCAGGTCTGTAGGTGTCTACCTTCCCCTCACATCTCAGTTTCTCTGTCTTATCAAAATGAATAAATAAGGAAAACTAGTTGTACCAATGTTTATGCTGATTGTTTTACCTTTCTGATTGTTTAAAAGTTGGTGGCTTGTATACTGTTGTTAAACCAGAGTCATTAACTAGATTTTTATATTAACCTAGCCTTTGCCAGCTAGTAGTGAATACATTGGTTTATATAGAGGCAGGCAATAAGAGGAAATGACTGAAGAGTGTAGTCAAATCTTCATCATAAGTCAGAACTGAGCAGTGCTCTGGAAAAACAACAACAACAAAAAACAATAACATGCACACACACACACACACACACACACAAACACAAAACAAAAAAAAAAGTCTTTAGCAAGAAGTCCTCTTGGATGAAAGGAGAAACTTGATTTTTTTGTTTGTTTTCAGAATCACAAATTTTTATTTTGCTGCTTTTCAGATATTGTGGTCTTCTTGGGGAGACTTATTTTTTGGAGACATTGCTCACATTGTTTACTTCCTCTAGTTTAAGTGTACTAGGCCAGCTGTTGTTAATTTTATAGTTGTATTAACTTCCATTCTTTGCTTGGATTGTAAGCACCAAAAGCAAAGTTACACAGAAGCAGGATCATTTGCAAACCATGTAGTTTGAGTCTGAATGTTGGTTTTTATGAGTGCTGTCTTCAAATGGGCTGAGATTCTGTTCTGAGATTTTGGATCAGTTATTTTAAACCAGGGGTCTCTGCTAGCTCTCTGGGAGAGCCTCTCTGAACAGTTGTTACTCCAAAGCAAGGTCTTGGGGCAAGGCTGACAGTAATATTGAAAAGTTACTTTTAAGATGCCTGGAGCTAAAGAGCAATGATTTTGTAATACTTTTCCATGTTCTCAATCATAGTCAGTCTCAGATATCAGGAAAAGCTAACCTGAAAGGCTGGGTTTCTTTAGGGTAGGCACAAGAAAAGCTTGTCCTCTGCTTGATCCTTCACAGGCATTTTGAGAAAGCCATGCCTGTAGGTCTTGGAGACCAGAGTGGAGACACTGAGAGCAGTGCTCTTGGCATTTTTAGTCTCCTTTTATATCACAAAGAATGTTTCAAGGAGAACTGAAAATGATCCTTCAACTGAGCACAGCCTCTTGAATTGGCTTCTGGGTGCTGTAGATGGGACTACTGTGTGCAAAAGCACAATTTATATTTTATTTCTGTCTCAGCATCAAGTTGCTCCTCTAAAAATAATTTTATGGTAAATGATGGTTTCAGTGACATGATTTCCATTGCGAGTTGAACAAAAAACATGGCGAAATGGGGTTATTACTTAACTAAATTGCCTCATGTACAGACAAGCTGAACCTGTGCTTTGCCTAGAGTTGGCCTGTAGTTTTCAGAAACTGAATTGCTGCCTTTATAAGGCTGTGCCTGGGGTTGTATTTCCAATCTCTCTCAACTTTTGTTCCAGAGGAAGGGAGGAAGTGAAGCTGTGACAGATATATTGCCAGATAGCACACAATAGCACACAAAACGAGAAAGACATGGCTGATTCACAGAGACAGATTTACACTCTGTGCTGCCCTCAAACCATAGATCCATCTATTTCAAAGAAACAGCCTGCCTAGTATATTATATTTCAGACAGGGATGCAGCTTAAAAGAGAGATACTGACTGTTCAGCTTTTGCCAATAATTCTGCACTTTCTGTAGTCAGTTACTTTCGTGGGGATGGGATAGTTTATTTGGCAAAGAACACCTTGTTTCTAGATGAAGGGTGTGTGTGTGTGTGTGTGTGTGTGTGTGTTTGTTGTTTTACTGCTTTTTGTCACTATCCAGTTAACTACCCATGCCTATTTTATAACAAGAAAAGCAAAGCTGGAGATGCAGTTATAGGCCAGTGTGTTGAACTTTTCATGGTTTCTTTTTGACTCTTTCCATAGTCATGTTCCCTGGAGACAGGGTAGAATTAACATTTCTTGTTTCACTGACATTACATAGGAGGAGCATTGCATAGTGATACATTGCACTAATTTCGAAACATCTCTGCCAGGTATATATCCTTACTCAACCATGTTGTCAACCTCAACCTCTTTCCTTAAGTTACCTTCCCAATAAAATGGCATTTCCAGTCTTACCTCACTATATGGCTTTGAACATTAAATTTACTACAAGACACCCAGAACTAAGTGTTGAATAATCTTAGATACTACCTTTTTAACAGGTGTGTAAATTTCATGGAAAATAAATGGAATGTGTAAAACAACAATAATAAAAGAACCCTGCTTAAATTGAATTTGCTTTCCAGGTTGATTGTTTCAGGGATTAAACAGATACTTTTAGAAATGATTCCAAATTGTAAGAAATTAGAGAGGGTAATGTATGTGCAGTTTTGGCATTATAGATGGTGAGCTTATAAAATATGTAGCTGGACATCTTCTCTCAATAAATTCATTCTGGACATTCCAACCAAAAGCACACCTTTTAGGAGGTAGATGTTTTAAATTACCATTTATTTATTTTAAATTAAAATTATTTATTTTAAATGAGTAATAACTATTGGAGCTATGAGATAACTCACCTAGTATACTGCACATGTTACTAGGTTCAGTGCACATGTTAACTAGTAGGTTCAGCACACATGATAGTAGGCAGATGGTCCTAGCCACACATAAGGAGAAAGCTTCATAAGTGGCAGAGCAGTGCTGTGGTGTCTCTCCTCTTTCTCTCTCTTTAGAAGAAAGAAAAGAGTAGGGAGCCAGGCAGTGGCATGGTGGGTTAAGTGCACATGGCAGAAAGTGCATGGACCTGGCTTCAGGATCCCAGTTCGAGCCCCGGCTCCCCACCTGCAGGGGGTTCTCTTCATAGGTGGTAGAGCAGGTCTGCAGGTGTCTACCTTTCTTTCCCCCTCTCTTGTCTTCCTCTCCTCTCTCGATTTTTCTCTGTCCTATCCAACAACAATGACAGCAGTAACAACAATAATAACAACAACAATGACGATTAACAGCAAGGGCAACAAAAGGGGAAAAACGAGTAAATGAATAAAGTTAAAAAAAAAAAGAAGAAAGAAAAGAAAAAAAAAGTTGAATCTGTGAGTCATAGAATCATCTAGGCTTGAAGCCCCAGTGAAGCTCTAGTGGTAAAAAAGATTATTTTGATTGTTGCCTTTGTTTGATGAATTTAGAGATAGGAGAAAATGTTTTTACTATGGTGACATATGAATGAAATTGGTCACCAGATTTTGGTTATTTAAGACAAATTTCCTTCTCCTTTTTAATTTGTGATGTAACAGTTTTCAGGGGTATTATTTCACAGCCACACCAAACAAATGTGAGTCACCATACTTCCCACAAAAGTTGGTGGTAACCAACATAGCTTTCATAAAGTCCATGAATTAAGTTTGTTTTTTAATGTTGTTATACACTTGTTTTAGTTATTTTATATAGTTTATTTTGTATATTTTATTTTATTTAAAATATTTTATATATTTAGTTTCAGTTGTTTAGTATCTCACATGAGCTAAAACATCTATCTAGTAGTTGTCCATTGTTTCTTTATATTTAAGCCAGTTTTAAAAGCAGATTATATGAGGCATAGTTTTCTTTAATAAGTTGCATTTTGTGACATTACTGATACATTTTCCTGTTATATTGTATATTTTTTTCCTGTTGTATTGGAAGAATATAGCCATACATATATGTTAGTCACCGAATGAATTATGCTCAGGTAATGCTACCTTCCACTGAGTAGAAGTCCTTAGTGGTTATTCTTTAGAAGACATATATCATTTGTGGGTCCCTAGGTAAACTAGTGTATGTAAACAGGTCATTTTTAGAGCTGTTTTTTAAGCATTTATAGCATTTGACTAGCCTATATAGTTCACGTGGAAAATACACACTTTAATTCAAATTGAGTTCAAATAAAGTCTGCTATGAATTTAATTTAAAATTTTTAAAAATATATTTATTTTCCCTTTTGTTGCCCTTGTTTTTTATTGTTGTTGTTAATTGATGTTGTTAGATAGGACAGAGAGAAATGGAGAGAGGAGGGGAAGACAGAGAAGGGGAGAGAAAGATAGACACCTGCTTCACCACCTGTGAAGTGACTCCCCTGCAGGTGGGGAGCCGGGGGCTCGAACCAGGATCCTTACTCCGGTCCTTGAGCTTCATGCCATGTGCGCTTAACCCGCTGTGCTACCCTACCGCCTGACTCCCGAATTTAATTTTTTATGTGGCTTTTGGTAATGATCTCAGGACCTTTCACGTGTGATACTACTAGGCAGCTTCCTGGTCCAGTTTCTCCCCTCCTCCCTCCCTCCCTCCCTCCCTTCCTTCCTTCCTTCCTTCCTTCTTCTCTTCCTGCCTTCCTTTTCTTTTTTCTTCTATAACCTTAGAGAGGAGAGAGGGACAGACCATAAGAGAGAAAAAGCCATCAGTACACTGTCCGGCACCCTTGGAGTTCTTCTGATGGCATCAGTGTTATTCTGATGTGATGCCAGGGGTCTAAGGCCTCACCTGGCCACTGAGTTATCTCCTGTTGTTCCATTTTCATTTTACCACCTCCTACGCCCCCCCCCCCCCCCCATTGCTCAGCTCTGGCTTATGGTGGTGTGGGGGACTGAACCTGGAACTTTGAAGCTTTAGCCATGATAGTCTCTTTGTATAACCATTACGCTACCTCTCCTACCCCATCTTAGCCATTTTTTTTAAAAAGGTTTTTTAAAAATTTATTTTGTAACCAGAAGCGTGTACTGTTCAGCTCTGACTTGTGGTGGTGTGGGGGGATTGAACCTGGGACTTTGGAGCCTCAGGCATGAGAGTCTGTTTGCATAACCATTGTGCTATCTATCCTCCACCCATCTTAGCCTTTTTAAAATGATCATTTCACTAAAGTTAAAATGTACAATAGTCAAGTTGTGGTAGAATGAATCTCCAGTATCTTTTCATCATACAGTCTCAGACTGTATGCCCACTAAACAACAACTTGTCCTTTCTTCCTCTCTCTAGGCCCTGGTAATCCCCTCTCTACTTTGTTAATTTAGCTACTTTATATACATCTCATTTAAGTAGAATTGTTTTGATATGTAGTAGAATTTTCTTCTTTTTTAATCTCTGTGTGTGTGTGTGTGTGGCATTTTGCTTATCCATTTATGCTTTGATGAACTTTTGGATTGCTGTTATCAGTAGTGCTATTATGAATATGAAATGCAAACTTTTCTTTGAGTCAGCTTTCAGTTCATTTGAATATGTTTTTATTTTATCTATTTTTTTATTTTGTATTTGTGATTAATAGAGGGTTGTGAGATTTTAAGATTTCAGTATATTGCTCTACACCATACCCACCACCAAAAGTTGTGTCCACACACTCTCCCCAAAATAACCACCATAGTTCTCACAAAGTCTTCAAAAAAGGTTTGCTTGCCTCTGCTGTTTTTTTTATTTCTTCAAGTTTATGTGAATCAGTTCTCTACATTCCATATATGAGTGAAACCATTCAGTAGTTGTCTTTCATCTGTTTACCTGTTTCACTAAGCACAATCACCTCCAGTTCCATCCATTTTGCCCCAAAGGACACAAACAATATCATCTTTTTTTGATTGCTGATTACTATTCCATATAGTATATGCCCAGAAGTGGGCATGTGGACCTCATAATATATTTTTTATTTTTGAGGACCCTCCAAACTGTTTTCCACAACAGTCACATTTTACAACCTTAGCAATAATGCGCAATTGTTCCTCAGGCTTCTTCTAGAGAGCCCTGTCCAAAGTGATGGAATGGATTGCAGCAGGTCAGAGGCAAGGATTCCTATGGCTTGTTTCAAGCTTAACTAGACCCTTGGAATTATTAGTCTTTTTAGTATTGGTTAATCATCCTTGTTAAGGTCAGATTACTTGAGCAAAGCCTGTAGTTTGACATAGGTTGGCACATGGAGTGTTTGTCTGCATGATTGGAAACTTAAACTACAGTTGCTGTGAGTTATCTTAGATAAATTACCACTGTACTCTGCTCCCCACTGATGTCATCTGTAAAACAAGGGAGCTGAATGTACTCTAGTAAGTATTAAAAACCCCAAGCATCTAGAATGATACTGTATGTACCAGATAGAATTTTTGCTTGATCAGATCCTTAACACTATTTTGGGCTTTCTTTTTAAGTCTGTTGCCTTTCATTTTAAACTTTTCTTCCCCCAAAGGTTTATTTTTTATGAGAGTCCAGGTCACCATTCAACTTTTGTCTATTGTATTACCATAGACCTCAGACACTGACATCAGGGCCTTGGGACCTCAGGCTTACCAATTCTGTATTCTTAACACATTAAACTACCTCCTTTGACCCTCTTCTGTTTTTGTTGTTGTTGTTGTTGTTGTTTTTTCCTCCAGGGTTATTGCCAGGGCTCAGTGCCTGCACCATGAATCCACTGCTCCTGGAGGCCATTTTTTCTCTTTCGTTACCTTGGTTGTTTTTTGCCATTGTTGTGGTTATTATTATCGTTGTTATTGATGCCCTTGTTGTTGGATAGGACAGAGAGAAATGGAGAAAGGAGGGGAAGACAGAGGGGGAGAGAAAGACAGACACCTGCAGACCTGTGAAGTGACTTCCCTGCAGGTGGGGAGCTGAGGGCTCGAACGGGGATCCTTCTGCTGGTCCTTGCACTTTATGCCACATGTACTTAACCCACTGCGCTACTGCCTGACCCCCCCCCCTTTTTTTTACTCCCCCAGATACTAACCTGTAAGGATGCAGGCCTTGGAGATAAGAGTGCTGATGATGAGCCAGAATGCTTGGGTGTCAAATTATTGCTTTTCCCTTAACTATATTTGTGAGTGTGGACAACTTTATAAAATAATAAGCCTCAGTTTCTATATCTGTGAAATGGAATAGTACCTATTTCCAGCGTTTGTGAGGTTTAATTGAGTTAATACATAAGTGTTGTGCATAAACTCTGTCATAATGTCCTCCTTCCAGTATTGATAAATGAGTGAGGACATTGATAGTCCACATTTGGATTATTTCACACTTCCTAAAGATATTTGTTAAAATTTACCTGACAACCTCTCTCTGTAGGTGGGAAGGATGCATCTGCTGTACAGCTGGAGAAATTAAATGGAAAACTTTTTATCTATTATTTATTATTGGATAAAGACAGAGAAGTTGAGAGGAGAGGAGGGTAGAAAAGGAAAGAAACAGAGCGACACCTGCAGCACTACTTCACCATTTGTGAAGCTTTCCCTCTGCAAATGGGGTCCAGGGACTTGAAGTTGGGTCCTTGGGTGCAGTAATGTGTATGCTTAACTAGGTGCGCCATCACCTGCCCCCCCCCCCCCCCAAATAGCAGATATTTCTCCTATGTATGACCAGGGTTAAAATTCACTCTCAAGATTAGAGCCCAGTTCTTTGGTCTATTGCCACAGAATTAAATACTCAGAGGCATCATGAAAATGTGGTTTTAAGTTAGGATTTGGAACTTTTCTTGTCCTTTTTAACCCCACCCCATTTAGTTGTCAGACTCCTAAACTGACCTTTAGAAAATTGTTTTGGGGGTTTTATAGGCTAAGATTTAGCTAATTAGTTGTATGGCTGGAAAAATATTGAATGTCTACATCTTTTTGGTGATGTAACCTCTTTAGAACTTAGTTTAGTATAGGTACTTCAGAAACCTTATTTATACATTCTAATCCAACCTGTGCTTTCAAAGATGATTAGACCATCTGCATCTATCTTAGCACGGACAGGATTGGTCTCCAGCTACTCTGTTGTAGTTTTGTTTTGCTTTTTTTGTTTTGTTGCCTCCACGGTTATTGCTGGGGCTGCACCATGAATCCACTGCTCCTGGAGGCCATTTTCCCCTCTTTGGTTGCCCTTGTTGTTGTAGCTTTGTTGTGGTTATTATTGTTGTTGATGTTGTTGTTGGATAGGACAGAGAGAAATGGAGAGAGAAGGGGGAGACAGAGAGGGGAAGAGAAAGACAGACAGACACCTGCAGATCTGCTTCACCGCCTGTGAAGCAACTCACCTGCAGGTGGGGAGCCGGAGGGCTTGAATCAGGATCCTTATGATGGTCCTTGAGCTTTGCACCACGTGCAATTAACCCACTGCGCTACCGCCTGATCCCCTCTGTTGTAGTTTTTAAAATTAGGATAGAGACAAAGAAGGGGAAGAATTATCCTGGAGGAAAAAAAATCTCTGCCCTAAGGGTCCTCAGGTTATCTTCAGCTGAGGGTGTTGGACATGCTGACACTTGCTTGATCTGTTTCTCCCACAATAAAATGGGGAGTTTCAACTAGGGATATTAAAGGGATTTTCCATTTATATGAGTCACTGGAAATGTTCCTTAGACTTGTAAGACTCGATGAAGATACTCTTTGAGAAGTCTTTCAACAGCAGAGCAGTTTATCTTGAGGTGATGTGGGCATTGAGGGGGCAGCTGGAGAAGGGAGGGACCAATGAGCACTCTGTTTTCATAATCTTCACATGAGTTGAGTTTACCCTTTCTACTGTGCTTGAACAGCAACTGTATTCAGTGAAATTGCCAAATCTTACTCTTCACTGACAGTACCATCAGGCTAAGTTGCCTCCTTGCTCTGGGACAGTGCTGTGTCCCAGAGCAAGGCCAAAGCTTGCTGCCCTGGTTTATAGCTGTGATGGAGGGATTGATGTATTGATGCCCTCTTATGTTTTTTTTGTTGTTGTTGTTGTTGTTTTTGTTAGTGCTGTCTTGACACCCTGTTACCATTTATGTTTTGTGATGAATGATTAATTAGAAAAATAATCATTTGTAAATTGTGAGTGAACCAGACGCTTGGCCTTGCCTGTAGGGAAATGGTGCCTCTGAGCTGGGTGTATCTTGCAGCCAGTACATCAGAGCAGTGATGTGATGAATTTACATGAAGTTCCTTTTCTGCATGTTAATGGCTGTTACAGGTGAGGAACTAGTGGAAAAATAATAGCAAATGGGAAGAGTAAATATTTAATTTTTCTGTATCAGTTTTAGCTTACTCTGTAGTATACATTTTGATTGAAGAGAGGAATGAAGAAATCTTTGCACATTTGGAGGTGATGTTAGTTTGTCTCAAGTGTCAGTCTTCTTTCTACTTAACTAAAAATAAAAAGTGAACTGCTGCTGAGTTGGATTTCACAAGGGAAGTGGTTTTTATGTAAGTTTTAGGTCACAAGATGCTTCTTTCCTAGAAGTTTGATCTATATGTCCAGTCAGCACCATTGATTAAATGTCTGGTGTGTAGAAAGACCTGTAGTATCTCTAACATACTGCTTTCATCATGCTACTTTCCTGTTTAAAACCGTCAGTGACTCCCACTGCTACAAGGATGAAAGTTGGAATTAGTTTGGCTTTCAAAAGCCTTTTTGCTGTGACCCCAGCCTTCCTTTCTAGCCTTATACTCTCTGCTTAAGCCAGCATTGTTGATTTATCTCTACAACATGCCAGAGGTATTCTCATCTTTATATTTCTGCTCAAATCATTCTGGGCTATAAAATGATCTTGTCTTTCATTTGTTTATTTACTTATTTATTTTTTATTTTCCCCCCTCTCTCTGCTGATCTAATGCTTATCTTTCCTGCAGGGACAAGTTTAGAAGTGTCTCTACTTTGGCTGGATAGAAATCTACTTATTTTGGACTATAGGAAAAGTTGACAGTGGATCTCAGTTCTGTTCCCTTCAGCTTGCCCCCCAGTACCCCAAGGAATTTGATTTTTCACCAATTTCTGCTTGGCCATCTTCTAATTCTATACACACTGAGCAATTTTCTCAGACAGGCAAGTTGTTGACTACAGACATTTTTGAGTATTACAGCTGAACCTAAAGAGAATTCGGTTTCTGGAATAATGCCTCTTCCCCCATCCCCCCACATGAGAAAGCTTTGGTACAGAAGCTTTTAGCAGGAAATTATGTTCGTAAACTGACAACTTCCATAAAAAGTATTGCTTAAGTCTAAGGTTGTGCTTATAGAAGAAAAGTATTCAGAGGAAGACCTCAATTCTTTTTTACTCTGTTGATACTGTCTAGCAGTGTTTAGCTAAGATCAAGAGAAAATGAGAATATTCAGAGAGAATGGTTAGAATGGTGAATTGGGCCAGGGGCATGGCACACCTGGGTAGGTGGGAGACAACAGTGGAGGCCCTGTCCTGTTTTCAGTTATTCAGAAACCATCTGCAGGAGGAGGAGAGGAGAGGTTTGCTAAACTTCATGTAGGGAACCATGAAGCAACAAAAAAGACTGGGGGATGTGACTATAGGTAGGTGGATTCCAGATGAGTTGTAAAAATATGAAATGAAATGGATTTCCTCTGAAGATAGCTTCCCAGGTGTGATGGAGAAGACAGTGTCCTAATCATTAAGATTATGGCTTTATAGTGTAGTGATTGCAGGTGTTAGAATGGAACACCTAATTTAGAACAGGTTGTTTTCTCTGTTGTAAAAACTTTTACCCATGGATTTTGGAAGGAACAGAACCATCTGTGTCCCAGAAACCCAGAAAAGGCTGAGTAAATGATTGAAAGTGATGGTTCTTAAAATTTTTTGGATTTATTCTATTTAGGTGGGATAGAAGCTCTTTATCCGTTAGCACCAACTTTAAGATAAGCATATATTAGTATGAATCTCATACTTCTCTCTCTCTCTGTGTGCATGCACTTGTCCCAGCTCTTGTGCTCTCTCATGTTATTTTGTGTTATCAAGCTGTGATCCCTACGTTTCATCAGTGTGATTTTGTTATATTTGCCTTGGTAATAGATGTCAAATTATGTGGTGTTTATAATGAAGTATAAGGTTCACTGTACAAGTAATTTTTTTGAGGTTGATTTGTTGTATGTATATCTACTTTAGTTCTAGGCGTTTGATTAATTCTTATTTAAACACACCATATAGATGTGTTCAGGTTTTATTATTGACTATTACCAGATAAAAATGTAAATGCTATATGCACCACTACATGTTGTAAGGGTAACTAGATAATTTTTCAATAAATTAAATTTCTAATGGTAGGGTTGAACTCACAGTGATTCATAATTGAAAAACCAGAATTGAACATCGCAAACTGATGGACAAGTCTGATGCGAAGGTGACAGCAAATCATTCATCTGGAGCACTTGAGAGTTCCGAGTATCATGGTGTTTGTGTGCCCAACAATGCTTTGTAGCAGTGTTAGAGCAGCCCAAACTCTTAGTAGATGAGTTTCAAGTTACTTGGCTAACAAGCTATTTTATTTTATTTTATTTTATTTTATTTTATTTTATTTTATTTTATTTTATTTTATTTGTGAAAGGAAACATTGACAAAACCATAGGATAAGAGGGGTATAACTCCACACAATTCCCACCACCAGAACTCTGTATTCCCTCCCCTGATAGCTTTCCTATTCTTTAACCCTCTGGGAGTATGGACCCAAGGTCATTGTGGGATGCAGAAGGTGGAAAGTCTGGCTTTGGCTTCCGTAATTGCTTCCTCGCTGAACATGGGCATTGACAGATCGATCCATACTCCCAGCCTACCTCTTTCTTTCCCTAGTGGGTCAGGGATCTGGGGAATCGGAGCTCCAGGACACATTGATGGGGTTGTCTGTCCAGGGAAGTCTGGTTGGCATCATGCTAGCATCTGGAACCTCGTGGCTGAAAAGAGAGCTAACATATAAAGCCAAACAAGTTGTTGACTAATCATGAACCTAAAGGCTGGAGTTGTGCAGATGAAGAGTTGAGGGGGGGTGTCTCTGTTTTAACAAGCTATTTTTAATATATCAATGCTGATATTAGAAATTTCTTAACTCACTTATTAGGCAGCTAGCATATTGCTTAGTCACATTTTATAAGGTGAATACCTATAAAATTGCACATTTCACATTGAGAACTAAAGAAAGACACATTAGTTAGAGGTCTCAGTAGACACTTCAGTAGTTGCTAGTGATCTGTTCTACCATATCACTTTATGGTTGTATCTGAATGATACTAGACATTTCAAGGGAAGATTAATATTCAGGAGACTATCCAATAGCAGCACTTTTTCCCTTTTTAAAAAGATCACCCTGAGTGCTTCTTAGAGCCAGGTACACTTCCTTTTCACACACATTTTTTTTTTTTAACCAGCCTTCTTCTGCCAGACCCTGAAGATCATAAGCTATATGTGAATGTTTCCTTCTTTACTCTCTTATTGCTATGCTCTTGCTACCAAATTGAAACACTTGGGCACTTTCTTCCCTATTTGAAAACACAAACGAGGATTAGGCTATATAATGGTCTATTTATGTGTCAAATTAAACGTTTTACTCTGAGGCTGTTTTTGAGTTATGTCAGCAGTAAAAATATGTATTAAGCTGCCAAGCCTTTTAAAAAATGCATATTCTTTAGCTGATAGCCTGTAATAGTCTGATGGACCCATAATGGTGTTTTGAGTAAATACACATTTGAACAATTTATGAAACTTATGTTTACATGTGTATTAAGCAGCCTGGGTGGGGAGTGACCAAAAGTTATTACCAGTTGACAGCTGCTGTCTGGTGACCAATTTGAAATGAATTGGTGGAATCCCTCCAGTGTGGAGTAAACAGGTCTCCCTGTCATGGGAGCAGACTGTAATGATCAGTACTAGAGCTCCAGCCTTAAATGAGATACTGGTATAAAAATGCCTCAGCTCCATGGTGAACTACACCATATATTCACATGTATTTTTTTTTTTTTAGTTTCCTATAGTTCCTTGACATTTTATGATGTGCACAGTGTTTTGTTTTGGGGAAGAGAGACTTTATTTCTTTGGAAACTACTCTTTGGTGCATTGATACTGAGATTTTTATGATCATATGTCCAGACCATTAATAATTATTTTAGTCTACTTCTCAGTTATATGTCTCTCTACACATATTATAACTTAGACACACAAAAATAGCTAAAAGGATCAAGATTAAAAAATATTTTTTACATATGTGCAAACTATTGTATTTTGCTTTTGACTGTAAACCATTAATTCCTATATCTATCATCTGATGTTTGTTTGTGCCTAAGTGAATGCTCTTGAGACCCTGTGGGATACATGTGTTGGAGGTCAAGGCTGATGTTGTGATACTGACAGTGGAACGGGCACCATGGTTTGTAGAGCTAAGACTTGGGCATGACATTTATTATTATTATTATTATTTTATTTATTTAAAAAAGGAGACATTAACAAAACCATAGGACAAGAGGGGTACAACTCCACAAAATTCCCACCACCAGATCTCCATATCCCATCCCCTCCCCTGATAGCTTTCCTATTCTTTATCCCTCTGGGAGTATGGACCCAAGGTCATTGTGGGATGCAGAAGGTAGAAGGTCTGGCTTCTGTAATTGCTTCCCCGCTGAACATGGGCATTGACTGGTTGATCCATACTCCCAGCCAGGCATGACATTTATAAACTTAGACAAGTCTTTTCACTGCCTGAGCCCCAGTTTCGTCATTTGTAAAGTCTGTTTACTTGCTGTGACATTGTCAGAAAGAGTGCTGATAGTAAACGGCAGGTGTCCACTTGAGCACCTGCCATAAAGTTGCCTTCTCATAGAGGCTTTCCCTTACCGTCAAAAACAGCTCCTTCTTCTCTTCTGTCACTCTCTAAATCTTACTCTGCCTTTAAAACAAATTTTCGGGAGTCAGGAGGTAGTGCAGCAGGTTAAGCGCACTTGATGCAAACCTCAAGGACCGGCGTAAGGATCCCGGTTCGAGTCTCTTCGCAAGTGGTGAAGCAGGTCTGCAGTTGTCTATCTTTCTCTCCTCCCTCTGTCTTCCCCTCCTCTCTCCATTTCTCTCTGTCCTATCCAGCAACAATGACATCGATAACAACAACAATAATAACTACAACAATAAAACAACAAGGGCAACAAAAGGGATTAAATAAAATATTAAAAAAGATAAAACAACTTTTCACTGTATAAACTCATACTGGTGAAATCACCACTAGATTGGAAGAATTTGTTGAAATCTCTACTTGCCTCTGTTTCACTGTTATATCCATTGCCCTAGGACACTGTAACACACTATAGGTCCTCAAATAATAGTGGAGAGTTGTATGTTGGTTACTTAGCAGTGATTAATCAGTAGAAGATGCATATTATTGTCTCTGACAGCTACACACACTCCAGAATAGAAGTGATAATTCTCTCTGGGTGGTTTGCTGTTTGTGGGACTCTAGGTAGAAGAACAGGTTTTCTTCATTACCATCACCATTACCAGTGAGGTTAGTTTTAAAGTTAATTTTTCTAGATCTGAGTCCCAACACCTCTCCATGGCTTCACTGGTTCCTTGCCACAGTCCAGCGTGCCAGGCAGCTGAGAACTTGTGTGGGCAGTGGTGACAGCAGTCATGTGAATTTGCCTCAAGGAGGACAATTATCTTGCTAGTGACCTCTGTTTAACCAGGAAATTACCCTCTGACCTCTACAAATATGTTCCCAAGAAAAAGGGAGGCTACTGCAGCATCACTGCTTATTACCATGTGAGTAGAGAGGGCAAAACATAATTTCTTATGGTGGACTGAGAACCATACTGTTAGAAGACACTTCATTTGACTGCTTTATTAGTATTTTATTTTAATTAAATTTTATTGATTTACATTGGTTTACAGCTCTGTGCAATTTTCGAATTCCAGCACTATGATTTCAAAGGCTATACATTTTTTTTCTATAATGCTGTGAAATGAATTCATAAGATTTTTCCCATGTTGCTCTCGAAATATCTGTGTCCTGATTTAATTGGAGAAATGAGTTGGGGGAGTTTTTACATATTTGAACCATTATGCATAAAGTTTAGTCAAGCGAGGGAGCATTACAAACAGAATTGAACCCTTATGTCTTTCAACTTGGCTCTTATCTGTTATCTCTTAGGTTGCTATGACTTTGTTCTCAGATTTTTTTTAAAAGGGTCCAAGATACTATTCTTTTTTTTTTTTTTTTCCTCCAGGGTTATTGCTGGGCTCGGTGCCTGCACCATGAATCCACTGCTCCTGGAGGCCATTTTTTTCCCCCTTTTGTTGCCCTTGTTGTAGCTTCGTTGTGGTTATTATTATTGCCCTTGTTGACACAATTCATTGTTGGATAGGACAGAGAGAAATGGAGAGAGGAGGGGAAGACAGAGAAGGGGAGAGAAAGATAGACACCTGCAGACCTGCTTCACCGCCTGTGAAGCGACTCCCCTGCAGGTGGGGAGCTGGGGGCTCGAACCGGGATCCTTACGCCAGTCCCTGCGCTTTGCACCACATGTGCTTAACCCACTGCACCACCGCCTGACCCGCCCCCCCCCAAGATACTATTCTTAAAAGGGTTAACTGATACTTTTCTGACTGGCCATTTTAGAGGATCAGAAAAGATGTCTTTTAGATGCTTTGTGGATGGTGGGATTATTTCTTTGTCATCTTCTGGCACATATCCGCTAAGCAACCAACTTACTTAGGAAGGGGGTTGTAAATTGCACAAAAATGAGCTAAGAGTGTGACCAAGTGGGGTTGTAAATTGCACAAAAATGAGCTAAGAGTGTGACCAAGTTGGTAGTATTCCTAGTTTTTTCAGCTTGGTTAAAAGTTTATGTAAGTTTTATAGAACCCCTGGAGGGGAATGCACTGCCTGGAAGACTACCTCCTTCCCTCCCCTTTTTTGTTATTGTCAGTAGACTCTACCACTCCAAACCGACTTTTTCAGATACAGCCATATACAGAGAGAAGGAAAGATAACACCGCACTAAAACTCCCCTAACGCTGTGGGGGCCAGCCAAGAACCTAGGCTGTATGCATGGCAAGCAGATAATCTCCCAGGTGAACTAGCTTGCTAGCTTTGGATGCCCTCTTTTGAAAAGTTCTCCCTTTAAATTAATGTTAAATTATTTGTTCCTGCCTCATTTTAACTCAACATAGGATCTTTTTTCCTCCTGATACTGTGTGTATGTCAGTTATATATACATTTTTTTGGTTGTCACTAGATCTTCACTGGGGCTTTTGCCTGTGTAATTTCACTGCTGCTTTTTTCCCCAAATAGGATATGAGAGACAGGAAGGAGAGATACCACAGCATTGCTCACCACTCAGGAACCTTTTCCCTTGCATTATGCTTCTATGTAGTGGCCTGATACTCTATAATAGGAGTCCATTTGCATGGTTATATTGAGCTCCACAAGGCCATAAACTATCTTCTGGCTACTTTTTCTTATAAGTTTTTGAATGTAATGCCAGAGTTCAAACCTAGGGTATCGTGTATAGGGTCTTTAGCTGGGCTGCCTTCCAAACCCAAGTTTTGAAAACTGTCCACAATGGGAATGGATGGTGACTGACCTGGTAGAGTACACACATTACCATGCACAAGGACCAAAGTTCAAGGCCCTGGTTCCCACCTGCAGGGAAGACTCTTCATGAGTCATGAAGCAGTGCTACAGTTGTCTCTCCTTCTGTCTGTCTTTCTCTCTCCCTGTCTCTTACCCTCTAGCCAAAAAACTACACAACAACAATAATAAAAAAATAACACCTCACCCCCCTTCCCCTCACAACAAGAGAGTGGGAGTGCACTTGAGTGAGAACACTGCACTCAGTCTTCATTGTCCATACATAGTTTCCTTTCAGTGCCCTCATATGGTCCTGACTGTTAAACCAAGAGCCTCATGCTCGTGAGGTGGATGTGTATGGCTGGGCTACTTCAGGTCCTCTGGTGACTTTTGAGTACCATAGTAGGTGAATTGGGGTTGCATATAACGTAGTATAAATAACTTTTAGCTCTGCCACTAGTTATTGGTGTAGTTGTGAGTTACCTAAACTCCATGAATGTGACTTTTTTTTTAAACTGTAAAATGGGGCTATTTCTTTCATATGGTTGTGAAACTGTGATGGTATCTGTTATTGCTTGGTATAATTTTACTGCAATACATTTTAGCAACCCATTTTTCCCTTCTGTGAGTAAAATCACAAAGTTTTGGGCAAATAAATGAGTTACTTTATGCTAAAGGGGAAATTTTATTCTTTTCTTTATAAACATGCTATTCTAGAAATAAAAGTAGCCCCCCCCCCCCTTTTTTTCCCTTTGGTCGTATGGACTAGTAAGTTTTCCCTGACTTTTGACAATAGCAAAAGACTTTGTTGCTTCTGAATATATGTGGAGGTTTTGGCTGTTAATGTAATTCATTGCATGCCACAGGGACTGGAACCTTTTCTATTACTTCTAAGATTCCTGCAATTTCATGAGCTAATCTAGCTGGAATTTATATTTCATAGAGCTAGAGAATGTTAGAGGTAGAAGGGATGCTGTGGTGTAGTCCCACTAAACAAGAAAAGGTTAAAATTATAGAATTTGAGACTTGCTCTAAATCATGCAGTGGAGAACCCAGAATTGCAGCAGATCTAATTTCTGTTTGCATTGTTCTGTTGCATTTTAAGTGCCTACTGGATCAGCAGTATCACCTTGGATGTTAGTTATTTATTTGTTTGTTTATTACCAAAGCACTGCTCAGTTTTGGTTTGTGGTGGTACAGCGTATTGAACCTGGGACTTTGGAGCCTCAGGTGTGAGTGTTTCTTTGCATAGCCATTATGTTATCTCCCCTTTGGAACTTGTTGAAACTGCAAATTCTTGCCCCAATTTACTAAATCAGAAATCAACTTTAGAAGTCTATAGGTGATTCTGATGCCTGCTAAAGCTTGGAGATCACTGCTCTGGTCAGTGGTTGGAAATCTGAGTTTTAGGGAAAACACTAGGTCTTAATTGTACATTTTAAATGTCTTTTTTGTTTTGTTTCTTCTTAGAACTTTGTGATGCTTAGGTAATGCTACTAACATGTTTCCTTTCTTTCAATATTGATAATAGCTTCCTTGGACTTGTACACACAAGTCCAAGGAAGCTATTGTTACTAGGGTACTTCCCTGAAACAAATGCTTTTATTTTATTCCCTGATAATAATATTCTGAAATTTGTTCATTAAAAGCGTTAATATTTCTGACTCTCCTAAAAAACAACTCAATTATATTTAATGAGAATGGGTGAATGTATTTATTTTATGGGGAGATGGAGGTGGGGGTGTTCAGAGCACTATCTAGCCATATTTATTGCAAGGCTTGACCCTTGGGGCCTTGTATATTCAAAATGTGGACTCTTTGTACCTTCGAGGCTGCTCACTACATTGTACTTTTAAATGCTCATTTCATTTATCTATTTTTTAAAAATTTATTTCATGAGGTGAGAAAGATGCCATTCTAACACTCTGGTCATCCACAACTTAAGAATCTGTTATATGGAGGAGAGGCAACTTCTGTATTCCAAGGCTGTCTTTTTAGGATTGTTTTTCTCATTCAGAGACAGAGAAAGAAATACAGTCACTCCCCCCCCCCCCCCAGTGTGGTGCCAGGGCTTGAACCTGTGCTATGCATGGGCTTGGTGCCAGCACATGAACCTACTGTTAGCTGTGGCCATCCTTCTTTCTGTTGTATTTGATAGGACAAAGAGAACTTTATAGGGGAGTGGGAGAGAGGAAAGTAGACACCTGCAGACCTGCTTCACCATTCACAACACCCCCCCCCCCCCCCCCCCGTAGGTGGGGAGTAGAGGGCTCAAACCTAGGGCCTTGCACATGGTAATGTGGGCTTTGCCACTATTGTTTTAATCTTTCTTGTTACTGTGTGGTGCCTTAGATTGAACCCAGAACCTCACAAATAGAAAGTGTGTACTATCATACTAAATCACCTCCTTGTTTCTGAAACAATCACTTTAACATTTCTCTTCTACTATGGGAATAAATTGAACATGTTCTAATTGAAATGGTTTATCACTCTTAATTTATTGAAGCTAGTTTTGGCAGTTGATAGTGCACAGGCTTAAAAATCGTAATTAAAAAAACAGCTGTATTATAGTTGGTTTACAAGATTGTACATGTTTTTAGATGTAGAGCTTTTTAGTGTGGTTTCCTAGCCCACAGCTTCTGCACTGAGAGGGTTACAAATTAAGTCAATTTTTTTTTCTTTAACTTTGTAGAGACAGAAATGGAGAGAGAAGGGAATAGAGAGGGAGAGAGAGACAGAGACACCTGCAGCATTGCTTCACCACTTCCCTCCTTCAGATGGGAACCATGGGTTTGAACACAGGTCCTTGTATATGGTAATATATGCCCCACTGCCTGCTCCCTCCTTGACTTTTAGGACTTGCTTATTTTCAATCTATTAATAGCAAAAGACTTTCCCGACATTTTTTTTCTTGTGGGTTCTGGGTGAAGATGCATTATTACTAACCCAATAAAAGTTAACCTTGCTGCCCCTTACATATCTGGACAGATTTCTGACTTGTTAAGCACATCCATCTAAGGGTCAGAGTTGACATTTCCTAGTGTATTTACTGACCAGTTTAGTTTTGCCCTTAAGACAGAGAGACTTTGCCGGGATAGCCTGAGGGTGCTTCTTCCCAAGCTAGTGCTCTCTGGGTTGGAGAGAACTCAACCTGAGCCGATCTAGGCTGCTGCGTGGGAGAGGGATCAGGAACTCATGCCGCACTAACTTCGCAGGAGATACACTCTGGAACCCTCGGAGCCGGAAAGCAATTTCCAAGTGTCTTTAATCAGAAGAGCAGCTGTTTTTATAGTCTCCAAGTAGGGTGGAAACAGGATGTGACATAGAGAGGGTGGAGCGAAAAGTGACTGGTGGAAGATCAGGGTGTGACAAGGAGAGGGGGTGGAGCAGGTGAGAATTCTACCACTAAACCACCAATGCCCTGGAGGGAAGGTGGTGCTTTATGTAAATGTAAAAGTGATTTATGTAAATAGGCCGCAGCTTTGAATGGGATCAAATTAATCTCATACAGACATACTGGTGTTTAAGCCGGGGGGAGCTGGCATACTATCCAACAAGACTTGATGCCTCAAAAGACTGCTCTGAGTTCTGTGTAGCTCTGGAAGCTGTAGTATGTATAATCGGAGGACAGATCTCTGATAGTCTCTGTTATTGGTTGGGTCACCTCTCCTGTGGAAAGACAAGAATGAAAGCTCCTCCCCAAGGTGGCATCCTTATTAGTGCTGTCCTTTCTTGTTGTTGTCTTCAGCTTTGTCTACATCTTCCTTGTCCTCCTCTTCCCTCTCCCTCCCCCTGTTCTTTTTTTTAACCAGACACAGAGGTATAGCATCTTTTTCTTTTATTTATTTTTTTTCCTTTTTCATAAAAGGGTCAGGGACTCAGGAAGATAGCCTCCTTGATAGTACAGCAGAGGCACCAACAGTTCCTCCAGCACCACCTTAGGCCTGAATTGTTGAGTAATGCTTTGGTAAAGGATTAATTAATTTAAAAGCAAAGTAGCAGGGTAACCGGGCACATTCTTGACATGTCATTGATGTCACCATTTGAAAATAAATTGCCCCTCTCTTTCTAAACACCCTGACTATCCTTACCTACATATCTACATGTGCATTTTTAGAAATAACAGACTGGATTGGCCAGATAGCTCACCTGGGAGGGTATCTGTTTTGTATTATGCATGATATAAGTCAAAATTTGTTCTCCACCAAATGGGAGAAAGCTCAGTGCTGTGGGGCTTTTCCCTCTGCCTTTCTCTGTCTGAAAACAAGTTAACCTTGAGCAGAGACTCCTAGTAATGACCAGGGACCAAAAACAAACAAACAAACAAACAAACAAACAAACACCATCAGTAGCTAAACTGGAGGCTGCAGAGAGGGGGTTGAGGTCTCTCCTAAATGACTTAGTTGTTTATTTATAGGTGAATGTAGAGTGACCTCCATTCTGCTCAAGAAGCTCAGCTTTGTGACTTTGTGTAACATAATTTCCTAATGTGTTCAAGTCAATTTGTAAAAATGGACCCCCTTCTGTCTCTTAGTTGTTGACCTGACTTATATTTTCATTGTTAAAATGTGTATGCTTGTGCTGTGTGTGGATTAATAAAAACTGCTGCACCTGCATAGCGCATGCAGTTAATCCCTTCTAGAAAAATCTGGTCCTTGTTAGGAGTGGACATTTATTTTCAGCAATCAAAACTGTGTTCAGAGTTCTTCTGTTCTGTTGACTGACTTCTAAGTGTAGACTGGCTAGCTGGTGTCTTATGAAAAATAACCTCCACCCCGTTTCTGATCCTCATAAATTTATGTTCTAACAAGTTACCAGTTGATGGTCGATGCCACTGGCCCAGGGGCTTCCTCTGAGACTCTTACACTAGAGAATGCAGCCCCCATGCTCTTTTTGGATAGGGAAAGGGGACTGAGTTGCAGAGGCCCCCTTTAATTTCCTTAGAAAAATTGCTGCTTCAAAGCAAACATTAAAAAGAGGATTATAGGCTACTAAAATGGCTAACTTGGATAGTGTGCTGCTTTGCCATGTGTGTGACTCAGGTTGGAGCACAGCCCCCACCACACTGAAGGGAACTTTGGTGTTGTGCCCCCCCTTCTCCCACTCTCCCTGATTCTCTGCTCCTCTGTTTCTGTTTAAAATTCAAAGAGAGAGAGAGAGAGGAGTATATTGCATTCATGGCATCATGCATCAAGTTACGTGCTCTACTGTAAAATGGTCTCTGCCACTAAGAAACTCACAGTTTAGAGAGAGAGCAAAATGAGAAATCCAGAAGTCATGATCCAGTATGGAAATGCTGTGTGGGGATGTCAGGGTTAGGTTCTTTAGCTAAGCTGTGAGGAGTGGTCTGAATTTTTCTCAAACCTCCTTGACTTTATGTCTATAGAGGTGAAAGAAGCAAGAATGCTTTGCAAGAAAGCATTTTGTAGCTTTCAGTCTCTCCTTTTCTCCTACTTTCAGGACACCTCAAACTATGTATTTAGAACCTCTAGAATTGGCATTGTCAGCTATCCACCCTACCATCATTCCTTTTCTTTTACATTTTAAAATTACAATTTCAGACACCATCCACTGTGGCAGCAGGAGCTGTAACAGACCAAGTTAAGTGATCTTGGTTGAACTGATTTATGAGACACCTTCAAAAATTCATGAGGTACCAGGGGAACATTCTGTAGCTGGATCAGGACGCAGCGTTTTCTTTCACCTCTTCAAGCAGATCAGACACTCTGTGATAGTGCAGCAGTTTAAATCATGGCCCTAATGATTAAGACAGAGCCACCCACCTGAAGGGAGAGAGGAGGGAGGGTGGAATGTTGCCTTTAGAACTTTGATCAGTGGCTTCGGATGACTTAGTGGTTCCTATTATGCATGGACTGCCCAGGCTATGCTTTTCTCTATGGGTGATCTGGACCTACCTGTGTTAGTCTCTGATGTTATTTGCTACTTAATTGATATAGTAGAAAAAGCAAATAGTTTTTTCCTGGTTAGCATTTAGGTGAGTTGGGTTTCTATACTTCTTTCCAAGTTTTTCTTTTTTTTTTTTTATTATTTATTTATACAATGGAAGTATTGACAAGACCATAGGATAAGAGGAATACAATTCCATATAATCTTTTCTCCTCCTTCTTCTCCTTCTCCTCCTCCTCCTCCTTCTCCTTCTTCTTCTTCCCTTTCCCCTTCCCCTTCCCCTTCCCCTTCTTCTCCTTCTCCTCCATCTCCTCCTCCTCCTTCTCCTCCTCTTCCTCCTCCTTCTCCTCTTCCTCCTCCTCCTTCTCCCTCTCCTCCTCCCTCTCCTTTCCTCTCCTCCTCCTCCTCTTCCTCCTTCTCCTCCCTCCCTTTCTCCTCCCTCCTCCTCCTGCCTACCTGCTCAGTACCTACTGCCTCTGTACCATTCAGTGTTATAATCTGAGAACTTGGTCACCTTTGCTTGCAGGATTACTGATGTCACAGATCAACCTTGTCACTTGGTGGCTTCTCCTGTAAGACACCACCTGGGCCATGTGGATGGCTGCAGTGGCTCTAGAGAGCACACAGCCTTGGATCGCCCACAAGGAGCATATGTGAAAGCCTACAGGAGTTGGAGAGTGTGTTGCTGAGTCAGTTCTCAGCGTTTGCCAACATCAGCAGCAATCACACTAAAGAAAGCCAGAAACATTTTTGTTACATCAGTAGGTTGTGTTTTAGTTTTTAAATCCAGGTTTTTATGTTCAAACGAATTTCTAGATAGGTTCTGTACATTTTTAAAAAAATTTCTATAGGTCTTTCTCTACTCTTTGCTTGTGCATGGTGAGGGGGAGAGTGGTACAGACAGCTAACAGGAGTACTAATAAATTCCCCAACATGATAGGTTATTTTCAGTTTTTAAATGTCGCATCTTCACATTACATTTTTCAGCTTTTGATTAATGTTAGAATGGTGCATATCTCATAAGATTGTGTTACATAAGGCATGTTGTAGGAAGCTGTTGAAATTGAGCTTGAAAACGACTCCTGCTTATCTATGAAAAATGAAACATTACCATCACTTGTG
Organism: Erinaceus europaeus; assembly: GCF_950295315.1. Taxonomy (NCBI): domain Eukaryota; kingdom Metazoa; phylum Chordata; class Mammalia; order Eulipotyphla; family Erinaceidae; genus Erinaceus; species Erinaceus europaeus. Next base: position 30,798,515 of record NC_080176.1, read on the forward strand.
GGACTGATATATATTTTGATGGTTTCTTTTTCTTATTTATTCCAGAGTAGGTAATACATGTATATGATCAAAAAATTAATGTAGATATCAAAGTATATTTAAAATGTCTCCCTATTCCTGGATTCATATCCTCATTCCCCAGATTTTTATAAGTGCATTTGTTTCTTGTATGTCCTCCAATTTCTCAAAGTAGCTGAAAGTGTATTTGGATGTATGTTATTACAGTAGTTAAACATAGTTAAAATGGTTCTGTATCTTGCTTTATTGTGATTATAAGTTTATCTTGGAGACTATTCCATCTTTTTAAAGATTTATTTTCCCTTTTGTTGTCCTTGTTGTTTAACATTGTTGTGGTTATTGATGCTCTTGTTTTTGGATAGGACAGAGAGAAATAGAAAGAGGAGGGGAAGACAGAGAGGGATAGAGAAAGACAGACACCTGCAGACCTGCTTCACCACTTGTGAAGTGACTCCCCTGCAGGTAGGGAGCTGGGGGCTCGAACTAGGATCCTTACGCTTGCACTTTGCACCACGTGCGCTTAACCCGCTGTGCCACCGCCCAACTCCCCAGACCATTCCATCTTAATACAATGAGAGTACATTCTTTTTAATTGATGGCAGAGCTCAAACTCAGGGCCTTGTGTATGCACTGCACTGCACTGCACTGCTAAGCTACCCTCAGGCCAAATCCTCTGGTCTGTTTTTTTATGAATGAGAAAGAGTACAAAGCACTGTTGTATCATCCATGGAGTCCCATCTACCTTATCTCTCTTGCTCTCTCTCTCTCCATCTCTCTCTCTCTCTCTCTCTCTTTCTTTCTCTCTCTTTAATTTTATTTATAAAAAGGAAACATTGACAAAATCATAGGATAAGAGAGGTATAACTCCACACAATTCCCAATACCAGAATTCCGTATCCCCTCCCCTGATAGCTTTCCTATTCTTTAACCCTCTGGGAGTATGGACCCAAGGTCATTGTATGATGCAGAAGGTGGAAGGTCTGCCTTCTGTAATTGCTTCCTTGCTGGACATGGGCACTGAGTATGGGTTGATCCATAGTCCCAGCCTACCTCTTTTTTTCCCTAGTGGGGCAGGGTTTTGGGGAATAATCGCAGCTCCAGGACACATTGGTGGGGTTGTCTGTCCAGGGAAGTCTGGTTGGCATCATGCTAGCATCTGGAACCTGGTGGCTGAAAAAAGAGCTAACATATAAGGCCAAATAAATTGTTGACTAATCATGAACCTAAAGGCTGGATTAGTGCAGATGAAGAGATGGGGCGGGGGGGGGGGGTTCTCCGTTTTGTAGATAGCTAGTAGGCATATTTTAGTTATATTCTGAAGGACCTGTGGCTATACTAGTTTTTTTTTTTTTTCTTTTTCCTCTGAGCCTGTAATCTGAAATGCAGGTGGATCTTAGTTATTTTCTGGGGAGATGATATCATGGCTGCATAAAGGACCAGAAAGTTGGATCAGGGAAGAGAGTAGCTCCCAAATATGGGAAAGGTATATAGATATTGTTGACTGTAAACACCAATGTGATGATAAAAACAGAAGGCTTCACAAGCAGAATCCAGAAGCATACCAACAATTCCCCCTTTCTTTTTAACTAATGGCCATAGTATCAGGAGTGTGGGGGTGAACAGAAACCTATATAATACAGGCATTTTCAAAAGAACTGGCACAAGACATGGAGGAACAAGTAAGAGAGCAGCAAGAACCAGTGTGATGCCAAGGGGAGGCCTGAGGGGGGCATTTCTTGCCTCTGTGGGCAAGGCCTATCAGGCTAAAGGACATTTCCTGCCTCTGTAGGCATCTCTTGTCTCTGGGGGCATTTCATGCCTCAATGGGTGTTTCCTGCTTCTGTGGGTATCTCTTGCCTCTGGGGGCGTTTCATGCCTCAACGGGCATTCCTGACTCTGTGGGCATTACCTAGCAAGGAGGGGTGTGTGTGTGTGTCCTATAGAGTCCCAAGGCAGCTGGCTGCAGTCAGTCTTTGAGAAACCCAATAGCGTAAAGGGAAGCTGCTGTAGAGTTGTGTAAAGTGTCCAAGAGGTGTACCAGTAAGACCGATAGAAGTGCCAGTTCAAAGCAGATGACCACGGAAGAAATGTCAGGGGATGAAATGATGCACGTCTGCCTTGATGGGGAAGATCAGCCACCGGAATTCTGCTTTTCTGTAGAGTGAGCTTTGGAGTCTGTGAATCTGTTTCTTCAGGTCGTGCCAGGTCACATCATTGGTTTTGGGGGGGGGGTGCGTTGTAATCATTACATCTTGTGGGTGATGTCAGAGAACAGGGGTCCAAATGGATTTCTTGAATCAGATTATCGAGATCTCACCATGTAGCATCATGAGTCCCTGGAGGGCGTCCTAGTCCAAAGAGCTCTTTGAAATTCCATTTAAGGGTACTTCTGGCGGTTTTTGCTGGATTGCTGCAGGCACCCATTTTAAAAAAACGTCTTCCTATAGAAGAAAGAACCAAATCAGGAGGGCAGAACCACCACATGTCTCCATTTTTGGGGACTGCCAGGGCAATGGAGAATGCTCCCCAAGTCAGAGTAGTCTCTCTTCATGGGAAACATGCGAGAGGTAGTCCAGAAAGTCCCAGGGAAAATCTCCATGCATGCCCTAAGCTCCACGATCACGGCCACAAGGAACCAAAGTTTCCTGGTTAGGGAACCAAAGTGTGCCCCAGAGTGACTCCGTGGAGGCGGCAGCGGGACCCACATTCTCATGGACTCTGTGGCCCACGGTGGCCTGCAGGTCAGGCGGTGGCTTCAGCAGTGACACCGAAAGATGCGGAGAGCGAGAGAGCAGCAGGACCCTGTGCTGCACACGCCTCGCCAACTGCAGCCCATAGTGGATAGGTAGCCAAACGGCTTTACTTATCTGGTGGATGGGCGGGTTTGGTCCCACGTTGGTGTTAGTCCTGTTTGGGCGCCATTTTTTCGGAGTTGCTTCATGGGCGGGAGACAGAGACGACCAGGGATTCATGGCTGAGCTGAGAACGCAGTTCAGTCTTTATTCACGAGCGGGGATGTAGTTCAAAAAACTAATCTCTTCTAATCACAACACAATTCTGTCCTGCATCTCTCTCCTCTGGCGGAAGAGTCAGGAACAGAGGAAATATGTACCATAGGGGGCGGGGAGAAAGAAAAAGCACGAACCAGCGAGGACTAAACCAAATGTCCCAGAGGTGGGGGGTGGGGGGGAAGACCAAACCAATGTCCCGGAGGCAGGGGGGGTGCCCAGCCAACAGTGGACATGCAAGCAGAACACATTGCAAGCACACAAGTGAACCCAATGTGATGATAAAAACAGAAGGCTTCACAAGCAGAATCCAGAAGCATACCAACATCTGGGCTTGTCACACACAGTATGTCAGCTCAAAGAACACAAACATAGTTCATGACTCTTGACCTTTGAAGTTTTCTATATAAACTAACAGATTTGAAAGTTTCTACTGAGCCTCTTTTGAGCTGTCATTTTGGGGCTTATAATTTACAGCCTGTACTCCATTTATTTTTCTTTTACTAGCATCAATTATTAACTAAAAAGACTATTGAGATAAAACCTCGCCTTGGGTTTCTATTGCTTGAGAGTTACTTCCAATTATAAATGTGGTTTTCAAGTGACTGAATCTTTCATAGACCAAGATTCAAGTACATTAAATATTTGGTAGTTTCCCCCCACTCTGCATCACTTGCTAGTTGAAAAAATGAGTATCTATATCTATATCTATATCTCTATATCTATATCTATATCTATATCTATATCTATATCTATATCCAGATCCTCATGCTATCATTTTGTCCTGTTAATTGGTTCTCTAAGTAAGGAGCTAAACTGGAGGAAGAGTAAATTTTTCTCAGATGGAGACATGGTGGAAGCTTTATATCCCATTAGTGTCTATCTTGCCTGGAAGTTGAAAACATGGGTTCTACAACCAGAGCCCTGGCTTTGCCACTGCTGGCTGTGACACCCCAGATGTACTGTTTAACTTCTTTGTGCTATATGCTCCTTGTTTACATGTATGTAGATAGAAATTTTAAAAGTTTTCTGTCTTGTCATCTGGACATCAGTGCTCCAGGCTGTTTTCTCCAGTGAAAAGACAGAGATAGAAGGAAAGACACCATAACACTGAAGTTTCCTTCAGTAGTGGGGGTTGGGTTTGAACCTTGATTGTGCAAGCAGACTACTCAAGTGAGTGATCTTGCTAGCCCAACTCACCCCATTTGCAAGGCGGGGACAATGATGACCTTTGCTGCATTGATTGGCTGTGAGCATTAAATGTCATGAGACTTAAGTGCTTAGGTGAAATGTCCTAAATCACCAAACAGTGGCTTAAAAATGATAAAAGGCAAAAACTTCAAAGAACACAGGATCAAATAGCTGTCATAGTGCATTCGAGTTTTGTTGATCAAGCTTTCTTTCCCTTCTTTTATATTGTGGGAAATTTAACTTTCTAACAAATCCATTTAGTAGCCAGTATTGGAGAGTACATAATGAGTGCTGGTCTAGACAAGATCATGTGTGATGTGTGAGGTACTACAGAGAGGTTGCTCTTAGACAGACACTTACGTAAAGATGCATATAAATGCAGAAGTGGTTGCCGTCACTGTCACCACCAGAATACTGTGATGATACAAAAAGTGCAGGAGTTTTGTTCTTTGAAGTGACTAGGACAGGATAGGACATGCATCCTGAAGGAGGGAACTACTTGAGCTCTAGGAGTGGTCAGTAGGTGAACTGATGAATATTGACATTTGGTGGAACTTTATTTTTCCTTCCAGTTGCTGGGGCTCAGTACCTGCACTACAAATCCACTGTTCCTGGTGGCCATCCCCCCCCCCCCCAAATCTAGAGGAATTGAGAGGGGGAGGGGAAATAAAGAGGGAAAGAGAAAGACACCTAAAGACCTGCTTCACCACTTGTGAAGCATCCCTGCTGCAGCTGGGGAGTGGGGGTCTCGAACCCAAGTCTTTGCACTGTTCCTTGTATGGGTCTTTGCATATGGTACTGTGTGTGCTTAACCAGGTGAGCTACCTCCAGGCCCAGTGTAGTTTTTTTTAGATTAAAAAACATTTTGCATATCTCACTTCAGTTCTCCTAAATATTTTTCAGTTATTATTAATAGGATTAAAAAGGGTGTTTGATGTGCCTTTGATAGTGGAATTGTGCTTGTCTCCAGTGTCTTCAGTCTGAATCTTTAGATGTCCATTCTCCCAACTTCTCACCTCCATCCCCCTCTGACTGAAAGGAACAGCACCAGCAGGGGGACTATAAGAGGGCAGTATCAGAAAAGGGGACCTGATTAGTGTCCCTGAACTTGGGTTTTACACTTGTGGGGATCCCAGCTAAGAAAGAGCCAGAGATCAGGGCAGCCTCTTCATTCAACTAATGGAGACATCAATGGACTTGAGGGACTAAGAGAGGTCACTCTGATGCTGATTGGCAGCTTTCTGGAGAAGGCAGAACTCTCTTGACTGTTTGTGTGTGGTCTTCTGGAGTTGATTAATTGATGGCATGGAGTTTATTATGGGACAAGAAGGGAAATTCAGGGAGGGGAAACCCTGTAACTTGAGAAGCGGTCAGTTTTCTTGGGATATTTTCCTGAGAATCACAAATAAAAGGACCTTGCTTCAGTATTCAGATGTAGTTCTAATTGTGCATGGAAAAAGAGGCAGAGAAGAGAAGAAGAATGAGTAACGTGAAGGAATGCCCATGAGGGATCTTGGGTGAAATGTGAAACTGTTGTGTCTCTGGGGCATGTGTTTGAAACCTGGGGGACTTAGACTCCCATATGTCTTCAGTTGTTCTCAGACTGGAAGTGTTAGACTCCCATATGTCTTCAGTTGTTCTCAGACTGGAAGTGAAGTGGACTTTCCTTGGTGTATAGACTTGTATGTTGTGTTTTAGGGGTCAGCGTCTACTATCTGTTGGAAAAGTCATGGTCTACTTTTTTCTATGCTTCTCTATGCAAAAATGTGCACTGACTTTTCTGTCAACCTAGTACATCTCTTTTCTCATGATTATACTTGGGGTAGTTTCTGCTTTGGAGAGGAAGTTATTCTAGGCAGAATTAGTGTAGACTAGTAGAGTCATCTCCTGAGGTCTTGTTGGAAATGTGTGTTTGGGGACCTTTATTGCAGACCTTATAAATCAGAATCTCCAAGGGGGTAGTTCAAGAACAAGCATTTTAATATGGTCCACAAGTCATATGTTTTGGTATTAAATTTTTGAGGTATTAGTTTAGCCTAGTAACTCTTTTGGGGATATATATATTTTTCCTTTTATGACCATCTAGCTATTCATTGAACAATTACAATAGATACGGAGGTTTAAATAGCAACAATACAAGGTGAACTTCTCTGTGGCTCCTACCTTGCTGGAGTATGTGTTCAAGATGAGGACAATTGTTTATGATGTCTAGTACTAAGACAGGAAGTGTAAAAGGATAGTAAGGCACAGCGAATACCTATGTCCCCATGCAAAGGAAGAAACCATGATATTTGGATAGGACTAATTCTAACCTGTGGCATGCTGCTTATTTGCCACCCTGATAAGTAGCCTAACTCTGCCCAGTGTGTGGCCAGAGACATGTTGGAAACCTGTTTGACTCCATACCTGTCCCCCTGCCACACACAAACGACTAGGTCTGATATATTGACCTGATATTGGCCTTCAAGCCTAGATTAGAGCTGATGATTATACTTTTGGAGTAGGTTAGACATGAAAATAGCAGCAGATTGAAGAGTCAGAGGAAGATGTTTGCTCTCATCTGCTGGTTTGGTCAGGGTGGAAGTACAGGTCTTAATACAGTTCATTTACACAATGAAATAACTCCCAGGGAAGAGGAACTATAAATTTTAGCAAATATCAGAGATGTTAAAAACTAAAACTAAAAGCCTTGCAGTTGTTTGATTTTTGGAAAAGAGTGCTTGTTGGTCAGAAACCCTGTTCTATTTGGTCATATTTTGCTAGATCTTTGTTTTTGTAGGCATATATGTAAATTCATTGGCACACACATTATTTGGAAGCCAGAAGATGGCTCACTAGGTAGAGCATACACTACTGTGTTTAAGGGCCTGGGCTCAAGGCCCTGACTATCGCATAGAAACACCATGCAAAGAGGAAGCTTTGGAGTAGTGCCATGGTGTCTCTCCTCTCCTCTCCTCTCCTCTCCTCTCCTCTCCTCTCCTCTCCTCTCCTCTCCTCTCCTCTCCTCCCCTCCCCTCCCCTCCCCTCCCCTCCCCTCCCCCCTCCCCCTCCCCTCCCCCCTCCCCTTCCCTCCTCTCCCCTCTTCCCTCCGCCCTCCCCAAATGATAAAAGTCTGCTAGGAGTGGTAGAGTCATGTAGATGTGGGAGCTGCAGTGAAAATGCTGACTGCTCCCCAAAAGAATTCTGGTCCATACTCAGAGATGGGGAAATGTTGAGGTTAGGGAATGAACAGGCAGAAGCTGGGGAACACAGACATGTGACATGCTAGAGTACATGCTCCCTAGACACAGGGGCTTCCCATACTATTAGAGAAAGAAATTTTACATAAAAAGTAGTTACAGATGTGGGTGTGGCTTAGAAAAGAAACAGAGGCAAGGCTTAAAAGTTTATAAACTGGTGTTATGGGTATGGTTTCTCTCTCTCTGAGTTTATAACTGAGGGTGTAGAAACAGTTGAGTTACAGCTGGTACACAGAGAATGTAAACTGAGATAATCCAGTACATCAGGAAAGATTTCCTGGGTACAAGAAGAGGAGGGGATGAAATGACATATCTGTAGGCTCTTGATGGATGCCCACTTCTACATTCCAGTATCCCCAGTGGTGGGTTCTGAGCATACGTGGCCAACCTTTATTGTCAGCACCTTGATGGACATTGTTTCTGACCATTCAGTTTGTGCCACACTCAGTTTGAAACTGATAAGCAGGTCTGGTAGAGAAATATAGAGGGAAGGGGAGAGGGAGAGAGAGAGAGAGAGAGAGAGAGAGAGAGAGAGAGAGACCGAGACCTGTAACGCTGTTTCACTTGTTTGTGAAGATTATCCTCTGCAGGTGGGGGCTGGGGGCTTGAACCTGGTTTTTGTGTATGGTAATGTGCACTTAACCAGGTACATTACTACCTGGCCCCTTTCAAATTCTTCTTCTTCTTTTTTAATATTTTATTTATTTTAATGAGAGATACAGAGAGGGGAGAGAGACCAGAGCACTGCTCAGCTATGGTTTATGGTGGTGTGGGGAATTAAACCCGAGACCTTGGAGCCTCAGGCATGAAAGTCTCTTTGCACAGCCATTATGCTGTCTCCTCAGCCCCCCTTTCAAATTTTTTGTTTTTATAATATGAGGCTTTTTATATAATAAAACACCTGGTTCCCAAATACTATTTCACTCTCATTTCTTAATTTCATTTCCATATAGTTTATTCCAATCTTGACACAGGCTCTTTACCAATGGAGTGAAAAAAATAAGAATAAAAATTAAAAAATAACCACTAGCAGCCCTACATTGGTAAAGTCAACTTTAGGACTTGGCAGGAATTGTCTGATCACACAGTTATGTCAAGCATCAGGGAGTTCTGTCATTTTTCCAAGATATGCACCTTTTAAGTGTTTGAGTCATACTAAGATATAGTCTGACATTTTTCTGGTTCCTACTTTTGTTTTCTTTCTATGCTTTGTTAGATGTCTTCTGTGCTTAAAATGCCCTTCACCTTTTTTCCTGCTTGGGTTGGAAGCTTACAGGTCTGTGTGCCTATCTCAATTCAACACAATACTGTAATTAGTTCTGATGCTGCCTACTGCTAATAGCAGGTGTTGGTCCCACATCTTAATTTTCTTCATTTACTCTAAATAGTATTGAAATAACTATCATAGACTGGTCAGATAAAAGGATGATTGGATTACTGGGTGGGTTCTTTTGTGATCTGCGTTGTCTCCCTTAACTAAGCCAGAGATCACAGTATTGATGAAGTTGATAATATATATATATATATCTTCCCCCTCCACCAAGGCTTCTCTCCATGACTTAGAGGTGGTTGCATTCTGTGTCCTCATAGGGTCTGTTCTGTATTTGTACGCATGCCAGTGTTGTGTCCAGATTTTCTTCTAAGGATATCAGTTATTTTGTATTAGGGCTCTACAGATCTTACTTTAACAAACTCTGTAGATAACGTAATAGGATTCCAAAGTGAGGTGCAGGGAAGAACAGCTTAGACCATAACAGTGCATTATGGAAGCCTCTGCACTCAGTCTCTGTGTTTAGCTTCATGTTTACTGTGGGCTATTAGACAAAGATGTAAATACAGGAGAACATGGACTTTATTTTAGGTGAAGTTTTAGGAAGTAAACACTTCATGACTTTTCTGAGAGCCCAGAAGTTAGTTGGTGGGAAAGTGGCTGCAGCTATAGTTGAAAATAAGATTTTGATACAGACTTGTATTGCCCTGGCACATTCATTTCTGGTTTCTTGAGTGGATAGAAGCTGTCCATATATCATTAGGGTGGGAAAGTATCCATTCTCTTCTTAAGTGAAAAGTGAAATTGATAATCCTACACGAGGCTTTTTTTTTTAACCTGACTGGGAAAGTGGGAACTCTTTCACCTCTTCCTTCTGTGGTGTTTCAGGGAACTGGTGAGCACACTGAGGGAGGGGCCGGCACAGGGCAACTGTGGAACCTTTACTACAGCTGACTCCTATGTGGCAGCAGCACATGTTTATGAAATATCTGTCAACTGGATTACTGAATGTGCTTGGCTCAAATATTTTGTTGTTCCCCGACCTTTTTGTGAGTTGTTTTTCTTACTCTTGTTTGTTAATTCCTACCCCTTCTCCCATTCTCAATTGTAGCTTATGTCTTTTCTTCTTTGTGATGATCAAGTAATTTATTAGATGGAGACAAGCTTAACTAGACATTAAATAATTGCAGGTGTGCAGCTGAATTGAGCGGCTGTTCTTTAACTAGGAACCCACAGCTGCTTGTGTTGTATTCTATGATGAGATTACACTTCACCTCCTGGTTACATGATATCTTGCATATTGTGAGGTAAAAGAATGTTGAAGCATCTGCTCTCAGCAGTATACAAAGACTGGTATGTTCCCAGGAAACCAATATAAAAGGTACTGGAGGTTAGTTCTAGGACCTGTATGACCTCCAGTACTTCCTTATCTCCTGGAATTTTTCCATTTCCTTTGCCTTTTTATTCATAATCGAATGCCTGAATTACACCTTGATTCTTAGATGGTCAGTGACCACATTTTAAAACTATTTCTTCTGGTCATCTTCACAATTAAAGGAAGACATCCACATTTTTCCTTCTTCTACCTGAATGCTGCTTATACAAATTTGCCTCATCACTAATAGTGGTTGACTTTATAAATGTAAACTTCAGTCACAGTTTTGATTGTATTTTCACCAATTTGCCTTCTCTGACTTGGTTTAGAATTTGTAACAATTGCTAGAGATGGCTACTAGTATACCTTAGAGAAAGCTATTAATAAAGGATTAATTGTCGACTTGATGACTATAATGTTCACTTCACATTTATCAATTCTAAGCATGTCATTTGCCAGATGTGTGACCTTAGAGATGCCAAAGTAATGTCTTAAACCTTAGTCTTTTCTTCTAAAAAACTACTTGAGAGGGCTAAAGAAATATAAGTGTTGGGGCCTGGGTTGTGGCACACCTAGTTGAGTGATCATGTTATAATGCACACGGATCTGGGTTTAATCCCCCAGTCCCCTCCTGCAAAGGAATGCTTCACAAGTAGTGAAGCAGGTCTGCAGGTGTCTTTCTGTCTCTCTTCCTATCTCCTCCTTACCTCTCAATTTATCTCTGCCTCTATCCAATAATAAAGAAAATATGGGGCTGGGTGGTGGCACACCTGACTAAGTTATAGTGCTCAAGGATCCAGGTTCAAGCCCCCAGTCCCACCTGCTGAGGAAAGCTTCAGGAGTAGTGAAGCAGGGCTGCAGGTGTCTCTCTCCCTCTCTATCACCCCTTTCCATATCAATTTCTGGCTTCCTATCTAATAAAGATAATAAGATAAAAAAATAAAGTATACATTTTGTGTTTGAATTTGAATGTGCACAGTACTATATGCACACAATCTGCTAAGTACTCTTCAGGATGATGGAATAATTTGAGCAAAGCAGACTGAATTCTTACCTTGGTGGGGTTAACATCTGGATCTAGTTTTGTCAGTCAGAGTCCTCTTGGTGCGAGAAGCACCATTAATGAAAAAAAATTTAGACCAGGATTGTCTGTAAAAAACCATGACTTTTTAAATTTGGTTTATTTACACCACATTTCTGTCTTGTTGAAGGGATAACACTATTTGTATGGCAACTAGGTGGCTGGCTGTAAACTTGTTTATGAGAGTCATCAAAAGTTGCCCAGACATCCCTGAGGAATCAGCTTATTATGACTGCTTATGTCCTTCCTATACAAACACCCCCAGCTGCAGGGGTGTTTGTATAGGAAGGACTGACTTTCTTGTGGAGGGCTAGGAACATGTCGAAAAACCCAGTCTCAGTGCTGACTTTTTCTTTTATGTTCTGTTACTGGGGCTGATATCTTTTTTTTCTTTTTCCTCCTCCAGGGTTATTGCTGGGCTCGGTGCCTGCACCATGAATCCACTGCTCCTGGAGGCCATTTCCCCCCCCTTTTGTTGCCCTTGTTGTAGCTTTGTTGTCGTTATTATTATTGCCCTTGTTGACGCAATTCGTTGTTGGATAGGACAGAGAGAAATGGAGAGAGGAGGGGAAGACAGAAGGGGAGAGAAAGATAGACACCTGCAGACCTGCTTCACCGCCTGTGAAGCGACTCCCCTGCAGGTGGGGAGCTGGGGGCTCGAACCGGGATCCTTACGCTGGTTCCTGTGCCTGCGCTTTGCGCCACATGCGCTTAACACACTGCGCCACCGCCCGACCCCCTGGGGCTGATATCTTTAGATAGAAAGAGACAGCAGAGAGACAGGAAAGAGGGAAAGACACCACTGTGCCAAACCTCCCACTCACCATGGGGGCAGGGGTCGAACTTGGATGTGCTCATGACAAAGCAGGAGGCTCCCTCCTTGATGAGATGTTTGCTAGCCTCCCAGTGCAGATTGTTGAGTGAGCACGTAGCAGGGCTGTGCAAGGCTGGCCATTGGAAGATTTAAATTTGAAGGCAGAGAGGAAGCGCTTTCTTGTTGGTGGCAACCAACTGCTATGAAGCCAGAGGTTCTGTATTTTTTCAGGATAGTATTGCTCCTCTGGATTTAAGCAGTTTGTTTGAATCATAGAAAGGGACTTTGTGTGGGTATCAGGTGCAAATCATTGTGCTGTCCTGGCAGAATTAAATTTGACACCAGAGAATGAGATTACCCCTTGGGGAGGTAATAGTGGGTCAGCTTGTTCTGCAGCACAAGGAGAGTTTTTCACTTCACATTTCCCCCCCCTCATATCCTTCTGCTCTCTGGATTGAGTTAGGCCTTCTGGCCACTCTGATAGTTTGAGCAAGAACACCAGGTGTGCTTTCTTCAAAGATAAGATCCAGAGTTAGCCCTGTCTCCTTGATGTCAGGCTAATTTCTGAAACTTTCCTAGTACTCAGCTATGTAACGAACAGGCACTGTGGTTCTCTGAGTTTCTTCAAGTGGAAAGGTACAATGCCAGGGATTTCTTTTTTTCCTTCTCATAAATCTTTTCACTATGAAGATTTTGTCCTTTAAATAAACTAGACCTGTTGTTTTCGATGGCCTATGTTGTTTTCGCCGGGCTGGCTTCACAGGCAGGTAACAGACGACCAGGGACTCATAGTTGAGCTGTAGGCAGTATCTCTTTATTCATGCAGGACGCAGCACAATCTAAGACGAGCTAAGCTAAACTCAAGGTAAAGTACTCTAAAACTCACAATGCTGTCTTTATATATACTTCCCAAGTAGGGTGGAAACAGGATGTGACATAGAGAGGGTGGAGAGAAAAGTGACTGGTGAAAATCAGAGTGTGACAAAGAGGGGGCAGATTAGGCAAGAATCCTATCACTGAACCACAAATGCCCTGGAGGGAGGGTGGAACTTGTTAACAGTGGTTATGTAAATAAAATAGTGTTAAGCAGGGGGGATTTAAACCAAATGAAACAGAAGGGGTCTCATGCATAGACCTCTAACATTTATTAAGCATGGAAAGAAAGTTATCCATGTTGCTCAGAAAACACTTGTTTCTTTTTGCAGTGTTCACTCACCATATTAACTCATTGCTTTGATAACATAACACAGAGCATCTTACTGTGTTTTTCATTTTACTACTTTTCATTTTGAAAATATGTTAGAATCTTCTCAAGTCAGATAAACCAACTCAACTATGATATGATTTGAAATTACTTAAAACAAAAGCTTTGATTTTCCTACTTGGAAGACTGTCTTTTTCTCTCCTGTAATGCCAACCCCTGAATTGTACAAAAATTCCTAAGTAAAATTGAATTAAGTCCCTTAATTCCCATAAGTAATTTTTAATTTATGCTCTCATATACTTTATATGGAGCTTACAAGTGGGTATCACTGTAAGAGCTATAGTTTGTCAGGGGTTAGATCTTAATTAGCTCACAAGGTTGCATCCTTTTGATGCTGTATACATACTACAGGTTGTTGGCTAGTTTTCCAGAAGTAATTAAAATGCCCACTGTTATAATTAAGCTTGTTACCGGTTGTATGTTCTAGTTATAAAATGCATTTTGCAATTAAAGGAACTGTTGGCGATCTCTGAGATTAGCTTCCACTCAGCCTTTTATTTCATGAATCACTGGTATGGGTATCTAGATGTCGGCTTACTTTAGGTTCTTGGACACCTACTGTTACTTAACCAAGTAAGAGCAATTGTAGTTTTGACAAGAAATTTAAAATGATATTTATAGGAGATAATATATATAATATATATGTGAGACAAAAGCTTAATTTCCAAGTAGGAATCTTTTAGTTGGGTAATCCAATCTGCCCCTTTGCCACTATTGTTATTGCTTGGGCTCCACACTGGCATAATTCTATCTCTGCTGGCAGACACTTTTCTTTCCAGATAGGAAGAGACAGCGAGAGACACACCACAGCTCTGTTCCACTGCTTGTGGGTTTCCCTGTGTAGTGTTCCCACATGGTGGCCAGGAAATGAATCTGGGTCCTCAGGAATGGCATTGTGTGCACTCCACTGTATGTGCCAGTTCCCAGCATCTTGAAACCCCTTTAAAAATCATTTTGGGTCAGGCAGTGGCTCAGTGGGTTAAGTGCACATGGCGTGAAGTGCAAGGACCGGCATAAGGATCTTGGTTCAAGCACTAGGCTCCCCACCTGCAAGGGGGATCACTTTACATGCGGTGAAGCAGGTCTGCAGGTGTCTTTCTCTCTCCCTCTCTGTCTTCCCCTCTTCTCTCTATTTCTCTCTGTCCTATCCCAACAATGATAACATCAATAACAACAAAAAGTAATAACTACAACAACAATAAAACAACAAGGGCAACAAAAGGAGGGGAGAGAAAAATTTAAAAAAGGAAAATAAGATTAAAAAAATCATTCATTGTGTTATATTTTAGAAGGGAGCTTTACTTGAACAGTGGGTATTTAATCTGATAAAATAAAAGTTCTGTTTGGTCCATACTTCCAGAGGGATAAAGAACAGGGAAGCTTCCAATGGAAGTGGTGGGATATGGCACTCTGGTGGTGGGAATTATACCCCTTTAATCCTATGATCTCATTGATTATTATTAAATCACTAATAATAATAGAAAAGTTGAAAAATAAGAAAACACAAAGCAGAACTTGGACTGGCTTTGGTGTATTGCACCAAGTAAAAGACTCTTGGGTGGAGGGGAGCATTCAGGTCCTAGAATGTGATGACAGAGGAGGACCTAGAGGGGGTTGAATTAAAAAAAATTATTTATTTAAAAAAATTAAATATCAGTAGGGGTTTAAATCCATACTATTCCCACCACCAGAGTTCTGAATCTTCAATCTGAGGGGGTTGAATTGTCACGTGGAAAACTGAGAAATGTTGCACATGTACAAGCGACTATATTTTACTGTTGACTATAAAGCCATTAACCACCCCCTTCCCCCCAATATAACAGCTCTGTTGTTGTGGTCAGCTTTCTTGTCTATTTGTTGAAAGGGAGAATTGAAGGAAATATTGCAGGTATAAGATGTGGTTAATGTCTTTTTTGGAACTGTTACAGCATGTAGAAGTTGTTAAGCTACTTGTCCACCATCACAAGTATAATTTACTGGATCTGGCCTCTGGAAGAGACTTCCAATTATCAGGCCTGGTTGTGATGGCATATAAAGTTCTTAGTGGATTTCTTTGCATGACACAGACTTTTTACTGTCTCCCTTCCTCTGATTGAACTTTTGAACTGTGCATTTTTTCTCCTTAATACCAGAACACACAGTGTCAGAGGTTCTGGGACAAATGAGACATTTAGTAGACAAGTAGAAAATAAGGTTGAGGGTTTTTTATATATCTTATTTTGAAGTCCATTTAGAGCATATGGATGAAGATGTGCCATTTAGTTTACGTGGTTCCATCTCGTTGCCTTCACAATTTGTGCTGCTGTGCAATTAACATGAGAGTCATGGTTTAAGAGTGAGTTCAGCATTTGCAGCTGCATCAGAGGAAGGCTTCACAATAAGCTAAGAGAAAAAAGCGCAAGTGCTTTCTGATTAATGCTTGGCATTGAGGAATAATGGAAGGATCAAATCTTATTTTAAATTTAATTCTTTCCAGGATTTCTTTGATTTTGACTAATGATACAGATTATCTTCTTTGTTGTGCAGAGAGATTAGAATTATTAGCTATATATTAATCACTAATGAATAAGATAGGAAAGAAAGAATTATTAGAGATAACTTCCCCCCCTCAGGAAAAGATTAGTTCTCTGGCCATAGAAATATTAAATCTATATAACATATTAGTGTAGAATAAATTTAAATGCTTGTTACTCTGAGTATATTTGCTTTAGATCCATTTATGTGAGTACTATCTTTTTCTTTGTTTACCTCTAGTATTGTGAAAATAGAAGGAGACACCCTGTGGGTTATTAGCTTTGTTCCTTATTTTTAGTTCTGCAGTTTTTCCATATGTCCAGAACAACATAAAAATATACAAACTATCTTCTCTTCCCCTCTCAATTTCTCGATCTGTATCCAATAATAAATAAATACATAAATAATTAAAAAACTATACAAACTGTACATTGATTTGTAATATATGATTTATATTATATATGTGGTGTTTCAGAGTAGTCAAAGTACAACATAAACATAAATTATACACACAAAATAAGATATGATAAGGTGATATTGACTTAAAAAGCAACAAAAAAAATAAAGCAGAATTTTTTGAAAATTAAAGCAGTCTTACTTGTAGGTATAATCAGACAGATCGATCGGTCTTGCACTTAGGCCGTCAGTTTTGATGTGTTCCTCAGTTAAGGTAAATTTCCCTCCTAGTTAATGTTCCTGCTTTGTGCTCCCACAGAACTTCATACTTCCCTTTTCATACTGGATTTGACAACTCTGTTAAAGTATAAATTATTAGGACTTGAACAGACAATATGCTTTTATTTTTTCCTTTCTTTTCAGTTTATCAGCCTGCATTAAAAAATATTTATTTATTTGTTCCCTTTTGTTGCCCTTGTTGTAGTTATTATTGTTGTCGTCCTTGTTGGATAGGAGAGAGGAGAGGAAGACAGAGAGGGGGAGAGAAAGACACCTGCAGACCTGCTTCACTGCTTGTGAAGCAACTCCCCTGCAGGTGGGAAGCCATGAGCTCGAACCGGGATCCTTACGCTGGTCCTTGTGCTTTGCGCCATGTGTGCTTAACCCAGTGCGCTACCTCCTGACTCCCCACCCTGCATTTTTAATTAATTAATGAAACTGGAACACTGTGCTTGCTTTATTTCAGTGCTCTTGGGCCAACTGTTCAATTTCATGTTGAGAGAACAGTGACATCATGGCACTGGAGCTTTCACTGGTACCATGGCAGTGCTCTACCTACCTAGTGAGCCCTGAATTTTATTTACTACTTCATTTTTCAGTTGGAAGTATAATAAACACCATAAGTTCAAGTATCAGAGGATGCACCTGGGGCCTCAAACATACTTGATAGACATCACGGAGCGAGCTGCCTCGCTGGGTCCAGTCATACGTGTATGTTCATTCTTCTCAGTGGATCCTCCTACCCCACTCTAATACTTCCCTTCTGCCTCATTTGCTCTGTTTCTTGTCCTGAGGCAGTCTGTCACCAGCTTCCTGTGACTCCAGATTAACTGGCATTTCTAAGAATATGAATGTTATGCATGTACAAACTATTGTATTTACTGTTGAATGTAAAATATTAATTCCCCAATAAAGAAATAAATAAAAAAAATAAAAAAAATTTAAAGAAAAAAGGAATTTTACATAAATGGGAATTTTGCACATAATGTACATGTATACATTTCTTTTTTTTTGGGGGGGAGGTGCTCTCTCCAGGGCTTCCCTGTTCTGAATCATCTTTTCAGATAGAATTAGACAGAGAGGCAGAGCAAGAAGGAAAGAAACTACAGCACAAGGGGGCCTGGGCCGGAACCTAAAACCTGAACATGGCTAAACAATGCACAATCCAATTTTACTGTTCCATAATACACATTTCATATCAATGGAATATATATGTAATTGTTTTGAGAAATATCCATGTAATAGCACAGATCGATGATTTCCTTTTTAATTTTGTTATTTACATATACCAGCTTCTCTACCATTCATCTCTTTTGGGGAGATTTTGTTGTTGTTTGTTTTCAGCTGTTAAAAGTCATACTGCTATAAATATTAACTTAAAAATCTTTCTGTGGAGGAAGTCAGATGGTGGTGCACCTAGTTGACAATGCACACAGTCACATGATCAAGGACCTGGGTTCAAATTTCTATGCTTGAAGAACAGTGAAAAGCTGTACTGTAGGTGTATCTTTCTCTTCTTTTATATTTCCTGCTCCCGTCTCAATTTCTCTCTGCTCTACCTAATAAAAAATAATTTTTAAAAAATGGCCACTAGAAACAGTGGGTTTGTCTTGCAGGCATTGACCCCTAGCCATAACATAGTTGGCAATTTAAAATAAAAATCTTTGTATAGCCATACGCTTACATTTTTCTTAGGTAAACACCTAGGAATGGAATGTCTGGGACACATGACAAGTTTATATTTGTTTATAAGTTTTCTAAGTATATCCAAACAGCATTCTAAAGTGTTTGTATCATTTTACATTCCCACGAGCAGTGTATGTGGGTTCCAATTCCTCTGTATTCTTGCCAGCACTTGGTATGATCAGTATTTAATATTTTTTGAATATTTTAATAGGGATATCATTGTTGTTTAAGCTTGCATTTCTCTAATAAGTAAGGGTCTTGGGCATCTTTTCATGTGCTTGCCGTCTATATGCACCTTCCTTTATGAATCATAGTTTCAAATATTTTGTCAATTTTTTTAATAGCTAGGTTATTTTTTCTTGCTGTATTAATCAGTTCTCTCTGTATCACTGATTTGGGTTTGTTTTTTTTTGGGGGGGTCAGCATCAAATATGACTTGCAAATACATTCTCCCAGACTATGGTTTTATCTTTTCATTTCCATTACTAATGTCGTTTATTGAGTAGGAGTTTTAAATTTTGGTTAGTTATAGATATCTTGTTTTCTTATGTATTGTACTCTGCTGTCATAATTAATTTTTGTTTTTTGCCTCTTAGGTTATTGCTGGGGCTTGGTGCCTGCCCTATGAATCCACTGCTCCTGGAGACCATTTTTCCCATTTTTTGTTGCCCTTGTTGTTATTACTATTGTTGTTGTTGGATAGGACAGAGAAATTGAGGGAGGAGAGGAAAACAGGGTGGGAAAAAGATAGACATTTGCAGACCTGTTTCACCACTTGCGAAGTGACCTCCCTGCAGGTGTCTATCCTGGCCCAAACCAGTATCCTTATGCTGATCCTAGTGCTTTGCACCATGTGCGCTTTACCCACTGCACCACTGCCCGGCTCCTAGTTAAAATGTTTTGTAGGGGAGTCCCGCGGTAGCACAGCGGGATAAGCTCAGGTGGCATAAAGCGCAAGGACGGGCCTAAGGATCCGGGTTCGAGCCCCCAGCTCCCCACCTTAGGGGAGTCGCTTCACAGGCGGTGAAGCAGATCTGCAGGTGTCTGTCTTTCTCTCCCCCCTCTGTCTTCCTGTCCTCTCTCCATTTCTCTCTGTCCTATCTAACAATGACGGCATCAATAACAACAATAACTACAACAACAATAAAAAGACAAGAGCAACAAAAGGGAACATAAATAATAAAATTAAAAAAATGTTTTATAATCAAATATCACAGAAGTTTTCTTCTAAAAATTTTGTAGTGTTAAGCTTTACATAGTTCAGTGATTCATTTTAAAGTTCTTCATAGATGGTATGAATTATGGATTGAAAGGAATTTTATATGAATATTTAGTTTTTTAGACAGCATAATCTTAAATCACAGCAATAACAACAACAATAACTACAACAATAAAACAGTGGCAACAAAAGAGAATAAATAAAAAATAGAGGTTATTATGCATGTAGATATTATACATAAAAGTATTATATATAAATATATCTAGAAGAATCTTTTCTTTTTTTTGCATCCAGGGTTATTGCACTATGAATCCACTGTTCCTACAGGCCATTTTTCCCATTTTGTTTGCTCTTATTGTCGTTGTTGTTGAATAGGACAGAGAGAAATCAAGAGTGATGGGGAGATAGGGAGGGGGAGAGAAAGACACCTGCAGACCTGCTTCACCACCCATGAAGTGATCCCCCTGTAGGTGGGGATCTGGGGGCTCGAACCGGAATCTTTATTCTAGTCCATGCACTTTGCGCCATGTGTGCTTAACCTGCTGCTCTACCTTCTACCTCCTGGCCCCCGAGAATCTTTTTTTTTTTTTTTCATTGGTGGTGAGCAACCTGCCTGGCTTGCTCTGGAGAAAGACATTTATTTATTTATTTATTTATTTATTTATTATTGGATTGAGACAGAGAGAAATTGAGAGGGAAGGGGGAGATAGGGAGAGAGACACCTGCAGACCTGGTTCGCCACTAAAGCTTCCCCCAGGTTGGACCTGGGTCTTTGTGTACTGTAGTGTGAGCACTTAACCAGGTGCGTCACTGCCTGGTGCCACCGAGAATCTTTTTTTAAGACTGTTCTTGTCTAACTGTTGTTGCTTCAACAACATCTATACATTTCTCCCCCCCTTCATATGTTTCTATGGCTTTTCTGTCCTGTACCACCTTGTTGAGAGTTAAATATTCTTAGTTTCTCTTTATTTGGTACTCCTTGCAGTAACTACTGTTTGTTTGAATATGGTTTCTGCTCCTCTTATCTCCTCTTCTGAGACTCCTCTATAATTATCATATTTGCTTCATTTTTCATGAACACTTTTTCTTTTTTTAAATTGTTGTAGTTATTATTGTTGTTGGATAGGCCGGGGAGAAAAGGAGAGAGGAGGGGAAGACAGAGTGGGAGAGAAAGATAGACACCTGCAGACCTGCTTCACCACCTGTGAAGGGATGCCCCTGCAGGTGGGGAGCTGGGGCCTCGAACCGAGATCATTCCACCGGTTCTTGCGCTTCATGCCACGTGTGCTTAACTTGCTGCACTACTGCCTGACTCCCTACTTTTTCTCCTTCTTTGAGGAGTGTGGTCATTTTGTCTTTCATTCTTGATGCTCTTTCTTCTAGATGGGTAAGCATACTTTCTTGACTGGAATGCATTCCAAGTGTCCTTCAGAGCTTGTAGCTCTGTTTTCATGTTTCCCATTTTCATGTTCAGTGAGTCTTTGATGTCATGGATTTCTTTCTCAACCATTTTCTTCAAATGAAATTGAGAGCTTTGAATTTCTAAAATTCCTGATGATGTATTTACTAAATTCCTTTCTCTGACAGCTTCTCTACATATGTAGCAATAAGTATATGGCCACCATGTTGATTCTCTAGAATCTGCTTTCCTAGTTTTATCCACCTGTTTTGGTTTCAGGTTTTGGCCAGCAAGTGGTCCTGGGTGCACAAGGTCCCAGGTTCAATACCCGGGTCCCCACCTGCAGCAGGAAAGCTTTACAAGTGGTAAAGCAGGTTTGTAGGTATCTCTTTGTCTCTCTCCCTATCTCCCCCTCCCCTCTGTTTGAACCTGGGTTCTTCTGCACTGTAGTGTGTGTGCTTAACCAGGTGCATATCGCCTGACCTCCCCGTTTTTTTTTTTTAAGTTTGAAAACGAGACTTATTAAAATGATATATTGACCTTTTTCTGAAGTTATAAACTTAAGGCTCATTGAAATATGTAAGTTTTTAGATATTAAGAATGAGTATAAATATGTACAAGATTCAGTCCTTCATTAGTTTCTTCTTTCCCACATTATTTCCCAATATTATCTGTTGTCAGTGTCTTCAATGTCTATTTCCCAAGATTTTTTTTCTTCCTCTTTATGGAGGACAGATTCAGGCTAACATAGAAAAGGAATTGAAAGTACATTACAGTATGATGACAAGACATTGTACAGCTCTGTGTAGTTTATTAAGTCAGATATAAGCACTTTATTAATTTATTTTCCCTCCAGGAGTACCTCTGGGGCTCGGTGCCTGCACTACGGAACCACTGCTCCTAGAGGCCATTTTTCCCATTTTGTTGCTGTTATTGTTGCCATTGCTGTTATTGTTGTTGGATAGGACAGAAAGAAATTGAGAGAGGAGGGGAAGACAGAGAAGGGGGAGGGAAAGATAAACACCTGTAGACCTGCTTCGCTGCTTCTGAATCAGGATCCCTGTGCTGGTCCTTGTGCTTCATGCGATGTGTGCTTAACCCACTGTGCTACCGCCTGGCCCCCAGATGTAAGCTCTTTTAAAGAATGTCAGGCACTGAATTAAGCAGATATTGGAGAGCAGATACTGTGAAGCAAGGGCCCATCTCTGGCTGACTAAGCTCTCCTGGGCAGCATTTTCACTTTCTTAGATGTGGGCACTAGAAAGTATTAGTTAGCCTGGCGGGATCTGTTTGTGACCCTCTGTGGAAACGGCTATGGTATTTTAGCTTTGAACTTCTGTGCAGGCACAGAGCCATGCTTGACCATAATTCTTAGGGGAAATGAGGACAGAAAATTGGAAAGCATTCTGGACTGTGTGGGGAGCTTGGCAACCAGAATGAAAAGAAAAAGCGATGATTTGAGAAGTAGTTCTCTTTAGGTTTCCTGTTGCTGGGGTGGGAAGACACATGCATGCAATTGTAGCATTTTGACCTTTAGGAAGGGGGATGGTGTAGATCTTCTGGAGTGATTCCTTTTTTTATTGTTTCTGTTGAGTTTTCTATTTCTATAGTCACAGCTTAACCTTTCCATTTAAGGACCTTTGAGATTTTACTAAATTTATTGGAAAAGTGCAGCATAATCTCCATATTTTAAGATCAGCTGATCTTTGTTCTTAATTCCATCTACAACCTTAATTACCCTTTGTGATATTAAATAATATATTCACATTTCCAGGAATTAGGACATTAATCCCTGTGGAAGTCATAATCGTACTTTCAGTATGGAGCACTTTCCTCCAACTTTGCTAACTTTCCCACTCAAGTGAAAGTATGTACTGCCCTCTCTCTAATTCTTTGCAAAAACCATAGTTACTTATAAATGTGTGGTGCGTATGTGAGTACTTGTTCATTGCTTTAGAGATTAACTCATCTTATACAGCCTCTTAAACATATAGTGATCATTTTTGCAGAATCCCAGTGTTGAAAGGTAGCAAGAGTTTCATAGCCCTGCATGCAGAGGCTTGCCAAACACATTAATCCAAACCTTGCAAATGACCACCTTACCTTTGCTGACATGGAGTGGCCTACAATCGTGGATAATGCCTTTTTTGAACAACTCTTACTTCTTTCTTAAAAATTTCCTGTTTATATTTATGGAGTCCTTCTATTTTTAGGTTTTTAGAACCAGCTGGCTTTTTTTTGCTTTTGCTTGTTTTATTCTCTGAGGTCGTAATAAATAAATATAATTTCCTTTTTCACACTTGAAGCTTTTGAAATTTTTTTTAAAGACAGCTACCACATCCTCCAAGTATTCAGACTTTAAAATCTCAATTTCTTCAACTGAGACTCACATGAAACTGCTTCAAGACTTCTTTCCATTCTTGTCTCTCTCTTGAGTATGATGCAGATGAAGAAGAGGAGACTTGAAGAATGATTTCATAGGAGTCTCTAATTCCAGGGGGATTGTCATACAAAGGAGCCTGGTAAGATCTTTGCCATCACCACGGGAACAAGAAATCTGAGGCTTATAGTGTAGCTAAAGAGAATTAGGGACCAGGAGACCTGTCTTAACCTTAGGTTTTGAGATAGTGCAGTGCACTGCCATCTGAAATGTGAGAGACCTTTTGCCCTAGAAATGTATAAGCCTCCAACCCTAAAACTCATTTATTTTTATAAAAAATTTTGTTTTCAGTTAAATGTTCTGCTTTAAGTATTTTTGTCATTACTTGTCATCTATGCCTGATGCCTGGATTTCCCTCTTGTGTTGGTTCCTTGGATGTGAGACATCATCATGACTACTGTTAATCACAGTGGGGAAGGAGTATGATTCATAGCTTTATGAAGGAAGTGAAGCAGCGGTGTAGTTCAGGGTAATTAATAGCAAATGGAGTGACAGTTTGATTCCCTGGTAGGGACCCTGGCATTGTTGAAGGGGAAAAAAATAACTTTATTCTTTCATAGAGAGGCAGCTGTAATTCTGGTTGGATAGAATCCAATTAAAAAGAACTGACAAGTAAATTGATGATCAGACAGTGTGAGCATAAAAAAAGTCCAAGAAGTGTTCTGTCATAAGTGTAGAGAACAGTTTAAGTAATTTGGCATGGTAACATGCATAAGGAAAATGGAAACACCGGTTGGTTACATGAACGGTTGTAGTTCTGGAATCTTTGCCAGCAGAGTAAGAGTCTGGCTGGTTTAGTGCCGAACCTTTAGACTTTTGGAGTTGAGACATGTGTTTTAAGAATTATAGCCTTTTATAACTGGATTATTATAAATCAGCCCTTGAGAGTTACACATTTCAAAATTGGTGCTGGTTAAATTTAATGTTCCTAAGAATATATGATTGGGAATCCAAAACTGGAACTTGAAAGGATTTTGTTGTGCAGATATACTTCACCTGACCTAATGATGTGACTTCAGAGATTTGTGTGAAAATCATCTCCTAAATTTAAGATGAAATAGAAGAGCTTGCCACTTATAGCAATGCTATTATGAACCATTTTCTAAAATGAATATCCATTTACATAGCCAAAGTCATACCTACTTTATCTTTTAAATAAATTCTTAATTCCATGTATTATGTTTTCTTAAACCAAAGTTTTTTTTTTTTTAATGAAATAACTGCAGGGACATGTAGTAATTGAGTTTTAGCATAACAGAAGAAAACGTGCACAGATTTTCTAAGAAGTCAGTATATTACTTCATAAGGAAAAAAATCTGCTTGAGAAGTCAGATAATTTCTTCTGCTGTTATAGGAGGAGAAGGCTGCCCAGTGTATTGCAAGGAGATTTATTAGACTCTTTTGGGAACTGTAGCAGAAATGGCTATGATAAGTTCTGAGGAAAGAGAAAATAGAACTACAGCATTTACTAGGCTTTATTCAGAAGAATGCCAATGAAGGTGAAATGGAGTTCAGCCTGAGAAAGCTGTGGAAGATTGAGAATCTAAGAAAAAACATATACAGACACCAGCAGCAAGAGGAAGACACCAGAGTATTGTGAGTTGAGTTCCAGTCAGCAGGAAAGGGTCCAGTTATCCTGCTGATAGACATCAAGGAACATTAACAAAGGGGATTCAGAACAGTCAGGATCAGGTTTTGTAGCTCTGGGTGTGAGCAAGCCCCACATTATTCTGTTGCCTCTTGTACTACCATTCTGCAGTTTAGCATCTGTGCATGTACTTTAGCATCTATGACTCACTCTGCCTAAATGTTCTTTCCATTGGCTCATTAGGGAGTCCCTTCCTTTTCTTTTTCTTTCTTTTTTTAAAAGATTTCTTTATTGGGGGATTAATGGTTTATATTCAACAGTAAAATACAACAGTTTGTAGCATTTTTCAGTTTACCACATAACAATTCAACCTGTGGTCTTCCTCTGCTATCATGTTCCAGGACCTGAACCCTCCCCCACACCCACCCTGGCACCTTTTACTTTGGTGCTATACACTAACTATAGTCCAAGTTCTACTTTGCTTTTTCCCTTCTGATCTTGTTTTTCAGCTTCTATGAGTGAGATCATATCATATTCATTCTTTCGTTTCTGACTTAACTCTTTTTTTTTTAAACCAGAGCACTGATCAGCTCTGGTTTACGGTGGTGCAGGGGATTGAACCTGGGACTTCGAAGCCTCAGGCATGACAGTCTGTTTGTATAACCATTATGCTATCTACCCCTGCCCTGACTTAAATCATTTAACATGATTCCTTCAAGCTCCATTCAGGATGGGGTAAAGAAGGTGAATTTACCATTTTTAATCGCTGAGTAGTATTTCAGTGTGTGTGTGTGTGTGTGTGTGTGTGTGTGTGTGTGTAACAATTTACTCAACTGTTGTTGTTGGACACCTGGATTGCTTCCAGATTTCGGCTATAACAAACTGTAGTTCTGTGAACGTAGGTATACATACACACACCTTTTTTGATAGTTGTATTTTATTCCTTAGGATATATCTCCAGGTGTTGGGAACATGTGTAAACCTGATAGAGCTTAGGGAGAACCACCCCCATCTTTGGATGGAGGTCTGAGAAGATAACCTCTTGGTAAGTCTCTCTCAACTGAGGTGAGCATAAGGGGGGAAACTCAGACTTGGTTCTTTCCTTCTTGACTCTCAGGCCCACAGATACCCCAGTACTTCCCTCCATTAACTGCAGGCCACATGGCCACAGATTCACTCATTCAAAGTCACCTTCTGATCACAGAAGAACACACCTTATCACACACTTCATCACACACCTCAGACCCCAGACAAGAGAAATTCCAAACTATATGGCTCTTTGATATCCATCTTCTCTCTGTCTCACTCTACTGGTTTAACCCCTATGCTTCTCTCAAATACCTTTGGATAATTAAGTTGCTTGTGTTATGGAGAATAACTGTCTTGTATCTCATCAATTCCTGTCATACCAGCCCCCTACCTTAGGGGCATGCTGACTGTTAAGAAACCTGTAATTTCTGTCATATTTCAACAATAATTAACTTCATTGCTTTTCTATTTAACTCATGTCCACTTTGCTAATAAACGGACTCTAGGATTCTGGGACTCAAGGACTCAGATTCACGCTAAGAGTCCCCTGGTGTCTTTTACTTCGTGTCACCCCTGTTGTGAGCGAGAAAGAACCAGCCCGTTACCTTTCCCCTGGAGGCCACCCTGCCGGAGAAGGAGAGAGATACCCCGAAACCCAGGAAAGGAATTGCAGGATCATAGGGTAGGTTCACTTCTAGTCTTCTGAGAGTTCTCCAGACTGCTTTACACAGGGGTTGGATCCATTTACATACCACCAGCAGTGCAGGAGGGTTCCTTTGTCCCCACAACCTCTCCTGTATTTGTTGCTGTTACCTTTTCTGATGTATGACATTCTCACAGGAGTGAAATGATATCTCATTGTTGTCTTTATTTGCATTTCTCTGATAATCAATGACTGGGAGGTTTTTTTTTTTCTCCTTTTGTTGCCCTTGTTTATCGTTGTTGTGGTTATTGTTGTTGTTGTTGTTATTGCTGTTTCTTTTTGATAGGACAGAGAGAAATGGAGAGAAGAGGGGAAGACAGAAGGGGGAGAGAAAGATAGACACCTGCAGACCTGCTTCACTGCTCACAAAGCGACCCCCCTTCAGGTGGTGAATTGGGGGCTTGAACCGGGATCCCTATGCCGGTCCCTGCGCTTTGTGCCATGTGCACCCAACCTGCTGTGCCACCGCCCGGTCCCTGGGAGGTTTTTTTTCATATGTTTGTTGCCCTTATGGATCTCTTCTATGGGAAATATTCTGTTTATACCCAGGGAGACCTTTTCTAATTATGGATAGTGAGTGCTCTCCCTACCCAAACTCTGCTTCAGTTTTCTTCACAACATTTATTTCCACTTTGAGCATATGTTACTTATTTGTAAAATGTTTACCCTTTGTCTTACCATTAGGAGTAAATGCTATGAATATTGAGGTATTACCTGTTTTGCTTGTCAGTGCATTTGCAGCACCTAATTCACAGATGTTGGTCTAGTGGATTTTCAGGGAGTCCCTGAGCCTGTCACTGTGATATAAGCAAGCTGGGGATACAAAAGGAACATAGGATTCAGTTTTTGTCCATATTATACAGTATGTTATGTTATGTTATATTATGTAATTACTGGGTTGTCAGAAAAGTCACAGTACATTTTTGCACAGAGAAACATAGACAAATATATCATGACCTTTCCAAAAAACCTGATATAGTAGCCTGCACACATTGAGAAAGGTAACTTAGGGACAGTTTACAGAACTGGTTCTGCAGTGATTGAAGAAGAGTATTGTTTGGTGGTCAGGACAGGGGAGGTTATTGTAGGGTGATGGGAGTGGGAAGAGGGGATGGCATTTGTTGTTTGGAAGTTCTTGAGTGAATTCAGTATGCTATTGAGAGATGTGTGTTAAAGTATGATCACATAAACTAAAAGGTACAATAGGGGGAACATTAAATACAGGTGTTTGACTGTAGTTAGGAAGTTCCTGAAGGGAGTTTAGATCTTATCTTTTGTTAAATGGTGAATTATAAACTTTACAATAGGAAATACTAATATATATTCAAAAGACAGTACTGAAAGATGGGTTAGAGGTAGAGGCAAAGGTATAGGCTTGGATATAGCACAGAGAATGTGATTAATCCAACCCTGGAATGAATGAAAAAGACAGAAACGAAGAGCAGTTCTATAGGATGCATAGTGATGCACTATGTCTAGATGGTAAGGAAAGATCAAAGACTGTTCAGATTTTCTTCAGTATAGGTAAATTTTTATTGCTGGGGTATAACTGTTCAGATTTTCTTCATTATAGGTAAATTTTTATTGCTGGGGTATAACTGTTCAGATTTTCTTCAGTATAGGTAAATTTTTATTGCTGGGGTATAAAGAGAGGATAAAGCTATTTTGGCTCAGATACAAGTAGACCATTTTACTTGGAGAATACAGTGGCTAACTTAGGAACTCATGGGCCATTCATATGTAATTTTTTGCTTTCAAGGGCAAACTTTGCTGATATGCTTATATTGTTCATATGCACAGCAAAGACTCAGCATCTGATGAATAACTCTATGAAAACTCCCTTACACTAGAAAAATAGTACTGTGGTTTAAGCAACAAACTTTAATGCCTGAGTCTTTAGCCCTCAGGTTCAGTCTATTGGGCCTTGTGGCTTATTGAGTTAAAAATGAGTGCTCTAGTAAAAAAAAAAAGGAAAATAAAATGTCTTTAGAAATATTTGAGGTCCAGTGAGGTGGCTTAGTGCTACTCTGTTCCTCATATGCATAAGAACAACAAAGAAAAAATGAATCAGAATTCCATGGATGTTATAGCAATACTTGTATTTTCTCTCATCTCTCATAAAAAGTGAACTTTAAAAAAGAATTGTTTGGGTAGGTAGCTCAGCAGAAAAGTGCTTGCTTGACACCATGAATTAAATTTTTGGCATGGTATTAAAAAAAAAAAAGTACACTAGGATTCCCTAACTTTGCAGAAGATCTGAACAGGGTAGATCTTAAGTGCTCTCATGGGGTAGAGATAGGTAGTTCAGGGGAGATGGGGATGTATAATAGAATTAAGGAGAGAGAGAGAGAGAAAGAGAGAATAAGAGAGAGAGAAAAGAGATGGAAAAAGACATTTAGAATTGTTGAAATATGTTAGCACCACAGTGTTAGAGCTCTTAGTGCAATGAGAAAACACAATAATTTCCAAGAGATCATACCTCCCTCCATCCATTCTTCTTCTTCTTCTTCTTTTTTTTTTTTTTTGGAAACGCATATTTTCTAAGGATTGCTTTGAAATAGGTTCATTTTGTAGAGTTTTAGTTCAAGACAGACTAGCTTAGTATTTAAGTGTAAAATGTCTAGAGTCTGACTGGCTAAGTCTCAGTATTTGCTTCCACTCTTATTAGATACATGACCATAGAAAACATACCTAGTTCCTTACCTGTAAAATGGAGGCTAATTCTGATACATATTCAGGGATGGTTGTGAGCACTACAGGAATCACTGCATGTAGATCATTCATTTAGTTCAAGGACTGGCTCTCTAAATGTCAGCTGGTTACTCCTGGCTCTCTCATAGCCATTGGCACTCCTGAGACCTCACAAGAAATCCTGGCAAGAGGCAAGCCTTTAGTGCTTGCTGTGTCAGAAAATGATGTGGTGGCAGAGTGCTAGAAATGATTCAATGGGTGAGTAATGGACTGTTGGGCTTCACACCCCAGTCCACCAGCATTTTATAAGGAGCAACTCATTACACTCTAATGGTTGCTTCATGAAATTTGAGCAGTCTCAATCTGCCTCCTCAGGCATTGATAGGAGTCACAGCAATCTTCCTGGTGTTTGGAAATCACCCAGAGGGAGGTGGATGGGCAGACTCAAGAATACATTATTGAAGCAGTGTCAACCAAATGTACATTCTCACAGGCAGGAGGGTTCCTGAGGATGTTCCTGAGTGTAAACAAGCTATCCTATTAAAGAGTTGGGAAAGATAAATTACTCAACAGGAGGATTAGATCATCTTAGACTTGAACTCTGACCTGCCACCAACATTGTATGTCATATTCCCATATTTCTGCTCTGACCCTGGTTTTCATGCTTTCACAGTGCCATTGATTTTGAAGAACTATTGGAGATAGTGTTGGCAGAAAAACTTGTTGTAATGGCAACAAAAAGGAAAATAAATAAATATTTAAAAAAAGAAATGAAAAATTAGTTGTGGACTGTGGCCTGTACAAATCTTTATTTTTCCTTTTTGTTATTTAAAGAAGTTCCTGTTCAAACAGGCCAGGAAGCCTGTTTTCATCATTGGACTTGTGAGGGAGTTGTCTCTTTATTCTCTCATGTTTCCTCTTTTCCTGAAAATTATATCCATAGTGCTGCTGTTGTCTTGTGTTCTCTGGATCAGCACTTTTGCAAAGAAATGAAAACACTGCATTTTTAAAGGCACAGAAAGCAAAAACCATAGAATCAGGATTCAAGGTTACAGAATAGGCTAACTTTTCTGTTTTGTTTTGCTGAGCTGAATGAAAAGGATTTGATTAAATGTTACTGATTAGGGATAAATATTAATGAAATAGCCCAGTGATATTTTTTCTTCATTGAATAGAATTTCAAATTATGGTGTAGAACATGTATTTCTACTGTCAACTGAGTGTGAGCGTGAAAAATGTGGAGTAGCTGGATAAAGAACCCTTACTATTTAGAAATGCAGTTCTTTGGGATGTATTGGAGGACTTTGGTTCTGAATTTTTTTTTTGCCAGAACACTGTTCAATTCAATTCTGGCTTATGGTGGTGCTGGGGATTGAACCTGGGACCTCAGAGCCTCAGGCTTGAAAGGCTTTTGCATAATAATTATGCTGTCTCCCCAGCCTGGTTCTGAATTCTTGATGTGTAGAATCACTTGATTAATACCAGGTTGTCAGAAAAGACATGATCTATGTAAAAATGCATCATGGCTTTTTTAACAAGCCAGTAATTTGCTATATTTCAAATATGTAAGTAATCAGCAACTGTTTTAAACTTCTGTGTCTTTAGCAGTAGAAAGAGTATTACAAAAAAGGTACACACACACATGATTTCAAGATTGAAGAATTGCTAAGTTTTAATAATTCCCTTTAAAGAAGAGTTTGTTAGATCAGGTTTGAGACTTCCTTGTAATACTCAAACAGATCTTCGCTGTATATAGTCTCTTTTTGGCCTTCTATTCCAGCTGATAATACTTTAAAGGGAAGGAGGGATGCTATTATTTATTTTAGTCAAATCAACAGTAAATAGCAAATGAGCACTAGCATTTACCATGATAATTAAGTTTATTATAATAAGACTGTTTTTGCTTTGTCTGGTTACCATATCTGATTTATTTCACCCTATATCTGACACAAAGATAGCTGAAAAACCACTAACTTGAAAGCTAAGGAATGCTTTTTTTTCTTTTTTCTTTTTGGTAGAGCACATAAATTGCAGTATTTAGATTAGGGAAATACTTATGAAGTCTGCATAATTATAATAAACTTGATAGGCACATTCTAAGTTTTTTAAATATTTATTTATTCCCTTTTGTTGCCCTTGTTGTTCTATTGTTGTAGTTATTATTGTTGTCGTTGGATAGGACAGAGAAAAATGGAGAGAGGAGGGGAAGACAGAGAGGAGGAGAGAAAGTTAGACACCTGCAGACCTGCATCACCGCCTGTGAAGCGACTCCCCTGCAGGTGGGGAGCCGGGGTTCAAACCAGGATCCTTATGCCGGTACTTGTGCTTTGCGCCACCTGCGCTTAACCCGCTGCGCTACAGCCCGACTCCCATTCTAAGTTTATTTTATTATTTATTTTTGTTTTGGCTGGTTTTGTCTTTGAGAAACATCTTTCTTGGCTCACTCATTTCTTGTGAATGGGTGGGTAGTTCTGTCAGATGTACTGCCTTCCCAAAGGACTTATAATGAAAAAGGAACAAAAAATTGCTATAAAAATTATGCTTTTGGAGGAGCAGCTGGAATAATAGATACTTGGTTGTGGCCTTTTTTCTTTTTAAACTTTTTTTTTTTGGAGAGACTAGAGCTAGTCAGCTGAGTCTTTCTGAGGTGCAAGTTCTTAAACAGCTGTAGAGAATTAATTTCAGTTAGAGCTAGCAGAGCTTTAATCTCTGCTTTCTGCTCAGTGTTATGGAAAATCTTCTCTAGAAAATGGCCAGTATCTACCTGCTATGGGATGTTAAAACATTCAGATTAATATTGGCATTCTGAATTCTTTTCTAGTATAAACAGCATGGAAAATCCTTTAGTGAGCTGGATTTTACAGTGCACTTAGAAAGCAAGAATCCATGATATATTTGTTTTTTCTTTTCTTTTGTGTATGTGACATGGTAGTTGTACTATTCTCTTGTTCTTAATAGAATTTCAGTATAATTTCATGTCCAGCTCCTATATTTTTTTCTGTGAAGAGTCAGAATAGAAGGAGCTTTGATATTAGCAACGTTGAAACACATGAATCTCTGTGTACATATACATGTATGTATATATGAATATGCATATTTTCAAGGCAGGAAAGCAGCTAGCAGAGGGTGAAAGAGGTGTTGCTTTTCTTTTTCTACTTACATTGTATTTAACAACACACTCACATGTATACAAACATAGATAAACATATCCACACATTTCATAAAGTTTTTACAAAACATGCAGGGTCATGGTGTTCCAGGTAGTGTGTACATGCACTAGGACCCAGGCTCAGCTTTTATGTGGCTCCTGTCTATGGCCTTACTACCCTGAACATGTCCATCTTGTCTCAATAGGTTTCCATCTAGGGGGGGAAAGCTTCATGAGCTGTGGAGCGCTGGAGCAATGCTCAGTTGTCTCTCTTTCCCCTTTTATCTCCCTCTTTTTCTCTCTATCTCTGTATAAAAGGACAGACACTCTTACACATACAGTCAACCAGTTTTTGACAAGGTGCCCAATACACCAAATAGAAAAAGGAGGACTGTTCAGTAAATGTTGTTGGAAAAATGGGTTGAAATGATAAATGGGAGGAAGATATGAACAGAATCTTTTCCAGAGAAGACATCCAAAGAGCTAATAGGCATATGCAAAAAATACTCAGTCACTGATGAATAGGGAAATACACATAAAAACAATGAGATACCACTCTACAATTGTGAGAATGTCACCGGTTTTTTTTCTTTATTGGGGGGATTAATGTCTTTTACAGTTG
The DNA here is from genome assembly GCF_950295315.1 of Erinaceus europaeus. Lineage (NCBI taxonomy): Eukaryota > Metazoa > Chordata > Mammalia > Eulipotyphla > Erinaceidae > Erinaceus > Erinaceus europaeus. Next base: position 30,831,489 of record NC_080176.1, read on the forward strand.
ACAGTAAAATACAGTAGTTAGTACATGTGTAACATTTCCCATTTTTCCACATAACAATCTAACCCCAACAATGTCACACTTTAGGTAAGGCAAAAGGACCAACTGTTGGAGAGGCTTTGGGAGGAAAGGGACTCTCCGACATTGTTGGTAGGAATGTAAGCTGGTCTAAACCCTATGAAAACAGTGTGGAGACTCATCAGAACTCTAGAAATAGGCATACCATATGGACCTAGCAATCTGAAAACATCTATCCACAGAGACCTATGCACACCATTGTTCTTAGCACAGTCTGTAGCAGCCCACACTTGGAGGCAACCCAGATAGATGCCCAACGACAGATGAATGGCTGAGGAAGTTCTGCTACATATACTAAGCAGATGTTAAAAAATGATTAGGTCATTTGCTTTACAATATGATGATCAGAATTCAAAGGCATCATATTGAGTGAAACAAGCCTGAAAGAGAAAGACCAATACCAAATGATCTCAGTTATAGGCTGAACTAAAGAATAAACTACAGTAAGGGTAAACAAAAGGTAGAATGGGCCTGGATGTAGTGTTTTGCACCAACACAAAGGACTCTGGGGAAGGAGGGAAAGGGGCAGGATGAATAGACATTGGGATCCTAGTGTGCCTCCTAGACACCAATCAAGGGACGATGAGAGATTGTGCCTAAGTGTTAAAAGACTAGACTGTAAGCCATTAACCACACACCTGCAATAAATAAATAAATAAGTGAAGAAAAAAAGTGGTTACAGGGAATGGTGTCATGCACACCCCAACCCCCAGTGATAATACTGGTGGCAGAACAAAACTGAAACCAACCCCCACCAAAAAAATAAAACAAATCCGCCACCAACCTGCCACCAGCAAAACAGCTCACTGCTTGTTTCACTCTGCAGCAGCTCAGTTCTGATTCACTCCCTCACTACACTGCTGACAGCTTCTGATCTGTGGTGTCTCTCCCTGCCTGCAATCATATCTTATAAAATTGACTTGGAGTAGTGAAGATGATAGCAATGAAAAGAAACTACCTTTTAAATATCTGTATTGCCTGAATTTATCTATGGTACATACATGATTTTTGTGATAGTGTAATCCTAACAACTTGTATTTAGCTTAAGCCATTTCCTGTGTTTCTATATTATCTCCATTAATAATAACGTAATAGCCACATGATAGTCCATCAAATTGTGCCACAATGTATATATTCTTCAACTGTTGGGAGTTTTCAGTTTTGTACTGATACACCACCAACAACTTATTTGTAGCTAGGGTTCTCCCCTCCCATTTCTTTGGCACAGCCTCTGTTGCAAAATTAAAGGTTTTCTTTTTGTCTCAAGGGTATTATCAGTATGCCCTTTACACTGTATGCTATCACCAGCAATATAAGGTACATTTGCCTTAAAAATTATCTTGCAGGGAGCCGGGCGGTAGCGCAGTGGGTTAAGGGCACGTGGCGCAAAGCCCAAGGACTGGCTTAAGGATCCCAGTTCGAGACCCTGGCTCCCCACCTACAGGGGAGTACCTTCACAGGTGGTGAAGCAGGTCTGCAGGTGTCTGTCTTTCTCTCCCCCTCTCTGCCTTCCCCTCCTCTCTCCATTTCTCTCTGTCCTATCCAACAATGACAACATCAATAATAACAAAAAAACAAGGGCAACAAAAGGAAATGAATATAAAAAAATTACCTTGCATTACATTTTAGGGGCGAAAGTCATTTATTTCTTTACTGTCATTAAACATTTTGTACTTCCTGTTTACTTTTGTGTGCTAGTTTGCACATTTATGCTTGTTTTAGTTTATCAGAAGAGTTACCAAGGTTGAATTTCTTCTTTTGAATTTATTTTTTTAATTGAGCTGCACAAGTTTTTTGTTTCAAAGATCTAACGTCACTTGTTCTTACCATATAATATTTCATATGGTTTAATTAAAGTAAGTTTTTTGATTGTTTGTTGTATTTACTGAGCTGCTGTTGATACCTGCAGTGCTATCAGTAAAAGTGGCTTAAATCAGGAACTTGCATTCTTCACAAGTCTTGGGAGAGGGATAGAAATAGGCAGAGTTCCTGTGTCAGCTTTTTGTAAAGACAGCAAGCCTGTGTTTACTCTTCTATAAAGCTGGGATGAGAATAACAAATGAACAGAGAATTTTTTTAATGCACTTAAGCCTTCTCTTAAGTACTGTTGAGAACCTCAGCTAGGAGTGTTTAAAATACCAAATAGCTGTAACCTTTGATTAATATGTGTGCAACATTATTGCTTGTGAAACTAACCAAGGCTTGCTTGCCTTTTTTTTTTTGGGGGGGGGGGGTGGATACTGAAAACCTGGGTACAGGAAAATAAAAAGCAAGTTGAAACTGTTCATTGGAAACACATAATATGCAAATGAGAAGTGAATACTGCAGACTTTTGGCAACTGTATAACAAGTGATTTTAAGAAATAGAAACATTGGAGCCGGGTGGTGGTGCAAAGTGCAAGGACCAGCCTAAGGATCCCTGTTTGAGCCCCCAGCTCCCCACCTACGGGCAGTCACTTCACAGGTGGTGAAGCAGGTCTGTAGGTGTCTCTCTTTCTCACTCCCTTTCTGTCTTCTCCTTCTCTCTCCATTTCTTTCTGTTCCTATCTAACAATGGCGACATCAATAACAACAATAACTACAACAACAATGAAAAACAAGAGCAACAAAAAAGAAAATAAATTAATATTAAAAAAAGAAATAGAAACACTGAGAAAAGAAAATTTGAGAAAAGACTTGGTTAACTCTGGCTGAGTAATTAACACCTCAAAACTTATGTGACTTTGGTTGAGTTATTTAACATCTCTAAACTCTGATTTTTTAGATATAAAGTGGAGTGTTATTGATGAATGATTTCATGAAATGAGAATGATAGATGTTCATCATGGTGCCTGACCAGATAGCAAATGCTAACGTAAATCATAACTGTTATTATTACCTTTATTAGCACGTAAGATTTATGTAACATTTTTGACCCACAGTTCTATAGCCTGATTCTCATTTGTGAACCCAGAATTGTTATGCAGAATGGGGTTTTAAACATTACAGTTGCTTTTTATTCATTGCACAAATGATAGTTTCTTTTTAAGCCCCTATACAACTTGAATACGCATATGACACTTGTCACTTTATGCCAGTGTTAACTCTAATTGAAATTCTATCAGCAAAATCCTATGTAAAAATAAAAGTTGAATCTTACTTTTCTAAGTTGTCCCTGTTCTCATGCCAGGACAGAGAAGTTCACACCCATCACTACTGGAGCTCCAGTTCTGCCATTCACTTACTAAATGATCTTTCTCAGTGTCCTATCCAGCACTTGGTTGAGCGCACATGTTACAATGCATAAGAACCCTGGTTCTAGCCCTTGGCCCCCACCTGTAGGGAGAAAACTTCACAAGTGCCTGCCTCCCTCTCTGTCACCCCCACCCTCAATTTCTGTCTATCTCTATCCAATGAGCAAATAAAGATAATAAAAAAATTTTTATATTTTTTTTTTCTTTTTGCCTCCAGGGTAATCACTAGGGCTCAGTGCCTGCACTATGGATCCACTGCTCCTGGAGGCCATTTTTCCTTTTGATTATCTTTTTTTAATTGGATAGGTGTTGTATGCTTTACATTGGGTTGTTCTAGCTCTCCTCCTGCCAAGAAAATTTGGATCAGTCCTGCTAGTTTCGCGGGCCCGCTTGGCCCTGCCCCAAGGAACCCCGAGAGCGTTCCAGAGTTCCAGAGTTCGAGAGTTGGGGAGTTCGAGAGTTAGAGAGTGCTTGGGGCCGCCGCGGGGGAAAGAGGCAGCAGAGTTCTGTTTGGTGATTAGGTTGGTTTAGTTTATGAATCGTTGTTCCTGAATAAAGAAATACAGCTTCCCTGCCCAGCCGTATGTCTCTGGTCATCTCTGTTACCTGCCTGTGAAGCTAGCCCGGCCAGCTGGAGCCTCCGAATTTTAACAACAAATGGCGCCCACGTGGACCTGACTTGCGCATCTCTCAGATAAGTGAAGACAATTTGGCTACCTATGTACTATGGCCTTCTCTTCTGCTTGTGAAGAGATCTCCAAAGGCCTCTGCTCTTTCTTCATGAGACTGTTTTGCTATTTCTGGAACATTTATCTCTTGACCACTCTGTGGTTTCCACGCACTTGGGTGCACTCAAAACAGCCAGAGGAGTCGGGAAGAGTCAGCAGGCAAGAGGCGAGACGCGGAGCTGCCTTTTCCACCTGGTGGAACAGCCAGCCAGCCGGCTGCGCCCAGACAACCCCGCGCACCGCGCCCGCAGCCCCGCAGCCTGCAGGAGGCCGATGCCACCACACAGGAGCCCCCCAACAACTAAGACAGTGCAGATTTAAATTCGTGTTTAAAATGACATGTCTTCATAACAAAGGTTTCTCTCCTTGTGTATTAATGACCATGTTTATGTGTATGTTTAAAGTTTCATAAACAGTAACTTTAAGGCTAACTTCTTACTAGTCAACGTTAAATAAAAAAGGTTTTCAACGTAATTCTCATAAAGATAAAATTAACTTACATTTAAAGTCTGAGGTAAAAATTAGTTAACAATCAATATATTTTAACTAAGTTGGTCTAAACAAAAGGTTAAATAGACTTGTTGATATGTAAAACTCTCCATTACCTTCTCTATTAGAAATGGTAGATTGCACAATGGCTATGCTAATTATTCTCATGCCTGAGGTTTCCTTTCCTGCGCACACCTAGGTTACATCTCCATCTTAAATGGGTATAACAAAAGTTAAAAAAGACGTTGTTGATATGTAAAAGTCTCAAATCCCTTCTCTATTATAAATTTTAGATTGTGCTGTGGTTATGCTAATAAGAAGTTTTGTTTCATAGTAAGTAATTGCAGCCAGCTGTCTTTGGGACTCTAGGCCGTTCCCCGCCCCCATGCAAATGCCTGTCGAGGCAAGTATGCCCCCCAAAAGCAAGAAATGTTTTTTTTCAGCTGATAAAGTTTTGCCCACAGAGGCAAAAATGGCCCCCTCAGGCCTTCCCTTGGCAGCACACTGGTTCTTGTTACTTGCTTATATGTTTCTCCATGTTTGTGCCAGTTTCTTTTTTTAAAAATGCCTGTACGATATAGGTTTCTGTTCACCCCACACCCTTGATACTGTAGTCATTTAGTTAAAAAGAAAAGGGGGAATTGTTGTATGCTTTACATTGGGTTGTTCTAGCTCTCCCCCTGCCAAGAAAATTTGGATCAGTCCTACTAGTTTCGCGGGCCCACTTGGCCCTGCCCCAAGGAACCCCGAGAGGGTTCCAGGGTTCCAGAGTTCGAGAGTTGCAGAGTTAGAGAGTGCTTGGCGCCGTCGCAGGGGCAAGAGGCAACAGAGTTCTGTTTGGTGATAAGTTTGGGTTAGTTTATGAATCGTTGTTCTTGAATAAAGAAATACAGCTTCCCTGCCCAGCCGTGTGTCTGGTCGTCTCTGTTACCCGCCCGTGAAGCTAGCCCGGCCAGCTAGAGCCTCCGACTTTTAACAACAGATAGGTCAGAGAAAAATTGAGAGATATGGGGGAGGTAGAGAGGGAGAGAGAAAAAAAGAGAGAAAAGACATTGCAGACCTGCTTCACTGCTTATGAAACAACCCTCCTGCAGGTGGTGAGCCAGGGACTCAAACTGGAATCGTTGCACGGGTCATTGTTCTTCCTACTATGTGCACTTAGTACTATGTCCACTTAACTTGGTATGCCACTGCCTGACCCCTAATTTTTTAAATCTAAGGCCAAATAAAAACATTGCTCTCTCTGCTCTTCCATCAAATTAGTTACAAATTAAACTGAGAGGATAGATGTCAAAGGCTGCTACCCCTTAACTATAATTGTCTGAGAAAAATCTGGCATCTCTCTTCTCTTAGGTGGAAAGTGACTCAGTTACCTGAGGACTCCATTGGAGCCAAATCCCAAAAGCATACCACTTGTGAAGTGACTCCCCCGTAGTTGGGGAGCCAGGGAGGGGCTTGAACCAGGTCCATGCACTTATCACCATGTGTACTTAACCCACCGTGCTACCACCTGGCCCCCTGAGACCATAAATTCTATCCCTGCCACCACATGGGAGCACTATAGTGTGTGCGTGGGAAGTTTCTTGGATGGTAGAATGTGGTACTATATTGTCTTTTCCTCTCTCCCTCTGTCTAAAGTAAAGGGATTTTTTAAAATTTAAATTATTTGTCATTTTTATGTTTATTTATAGAGAGAAATTTAGTAGGGGGTACATGGGGTGGAGAGAGAGATCTACAGCACTGTTCCACCAGTCAAGATGTTCCACCACTACCTTCCTATAGGTAGGGACCTGGGACTTGAGCTCCAGTCTTTGTGTTTGGTGATGTTTGTACTCAACCTGCTGCACCATTGCTCAGCCCCCTAAAGCAAAAGGAATTTAAAGAAAACAGATATGTTGACTTTTTAAAATATTTATTTATTTCCCTTTTGTTGCCTTTGTTTGGTTTTTATTGTTGTAGTTATTATTATTGTTGTTATTGATGTCATTGTTGTTGAATAGGACAGAGAGAAATGGAGAGAGGAGGGGAAGACAGAGGGGGAGAGAAAGAGAGACACCTGCAGACCTGCTTCACCGCTTGTGAAGCTACTCCCTTGCAGGTGGGGAGCTGGTAGCTCAAACCACGATCCTTAGGCTGGTCCTTGTGCTTTGCGCCAAGTGCGCTTAACCCATTGCGTTACTGCCTGACCCCCAGACCCCCTATGTTGACTTTTTAAGGCCTTTTTTCTAAAGCAGGGTTTGCTCTGTCACACTGTACACAGTGTTAAAGACTTCACAGAAAAGCTAGGACTACTGTTCCCAGTGTGGGTGTATTGTTTTCAGCCCAAATCAGCAAGGTTTCCCCAGACTTTGGCACTAGGGAGTCTCTCAGCACCATTTTAAAAACTCACTTCCTGCCTGTGGTTTATCTCCTTTTCGTTCCTTAGTAGCAAATCCCAAACCACTCACCTTTTTTTCTGATAATATTAGTGTTCTAAGAGGGGCTATATGTTGCATTAAAGTCATGGTAGTTCTCCACAGGAAGGCTGATTTTTAATTTTTAAGTGAGACTTATTCAACCTCTTTTTAGCTGGTGTTTCATTACCACCAAGGATTTATAATGCAATAGCTCTGAGACGAAGCTGGTAAGAATGCCAGCTTCACTAATATTTAGAGTTATAAAATTCTGGATATTGGACAAGCTCTTAATTACTCTGGATCCATCTTTGTCTTAATAAAAGTTGGATTGTACTCACTAAAATAAGATGGCTATGTTTGCATTAATCTCCAAATGTAGGTTAATACCTTTTTAAAAGCTGTCTTTTATACAAGAGACTTGAAAATTAATTTCCCATTCTCAGCCTAAAATGAAGAGCTCTTCCAGTGGAGAGTTTGAAGGACTGCCATCTTTCTGATGTAGATTCAAGTGCCAATAACAACTCTCTGTTCTTCAGGGTTTTTTTTTTTTTTTTTTTTTTTTTTTTTTTATGTCTTAGGTAAAGAAAAAGTCCTTTCTGGTACTTGTAGACTTGTATTTGTTTTAACTGCTATGAAGTAAATAGTTGGAGTCCTACTTGTTCAGTGAAGTTTGAAATGAGTGGCATAATAAAATAATAATAGTGAGAGTCCTCATTCAAACTGTGGCTGAAAAGAGCTTAATTTCATTGCCACAGGATAGACATTTTGATTAATTTCTGTATCTGTGATACCTCTGCATTTACATGATGAGTGTACGCATAGCTGATTTCTTCAAGTGCAGGATGGAAATTTTTATTTCCTTAGTAAAGTTTAGTTTTTACTCTCCAGAATATCTATTATTTTATAACCATTTAGCACCACTGGTTTCAGGAGTCATTGTGTGTAAAGGCTCTGAAAAAAACTTTTAAAAAGATTTTTGTTAATTAATGAGAAAGGAGGAGAGAGAAAGAACCAGATCACTCTGGTACATGTGCTGCCGGGGATTGAACTCAGGACCTCCTGTTTGAGTCTAGTGCCTTAACCACTGCACCACCTCCTGGACCACTGAAAAATATTTTATATACCATGATATCTCATTTGAGAGTGAGTCCATAACACACTAATTTTTCTTCCTCAGTTTCAATTTGAGACTATCCAAAGTGAGATCCAGTAGTCTCCTTCATCTCTAGTTTCAGTTACCTTTGATCAGCTATATACAGTATGAGATAGAGAGAAAATGAGAATGACCATGTTCACATAGCTTTTACTATAACATGTTGCCATCATTGCTCCATTTTATTAATTGTTGCCCATCTCTTACTATGCTAAATATATGCATTAAAATTGATCATAGGCATGTATATAAATGAATAATCACCAAGTAGGCTACAAATGTGCATAAAGCCCTGGCTTCTCGCTCTGGACGCATATGACAGTGACATGACACTGAAAGGCTACATAGATCAGTAGTAGTGTGTGATGTCTCTCCGGTCTCTGTCTCTATTTTTGTTTTTAAAATTATTACTGTTATTGATATTTTGCCTCCTGGGTTATTGCTGGGGCTCTGTGCCAGCACTGCAAATCTACTGCTCCTGGCAGCCATTAATTTTTCTATTTATTGGATAGGTAAGAGAGAAATTGAAAGAGAAGAGGAAAATAGAGAAGGAGAAAGAGACACCTGCAGACCTGCTTCACCACTTGTGAAGTGACCTGCAGTTGGGGAACTGGGGGCACAAACCGGGATCCTTTTGCAGTTCCTTGTGCTATGTAATTGTGTGCACTTACCATGTGCGTTACAGTCTGGCCCCCTTCTCCTCTCTCTATCTAAAATTAAAAAGTCATTCTGGGAGTGGTGATATTGCAGACTCCAGCGTTACTTAAAATATAAAAATGAAACAAAAACCAAAAACAATCAAACAAACAAAAAGAAACCCAACCCTGTTATATATGGTTTGATACTATCTGGTTTCAGGAATACTAGATTCTTCTTCTGCCTTGATTAGTGGGTCTTAGAGCAGAAAGAACCAGAGATTGCTTTAAGAAGAAGTGAGATCAATACAATCAAACAAGAGAGAGCAGGTCATAAAATCTTCCTCCTGGATTAGAGCTTCTGGTATTTTATTTTCCCACATTTATTTCTTTTCCCCCACATTTATTTATTTTTCTATTTATTTTGTAGATATTTTTATGATAAAACAATTTTGCTTTTGATGTCTCCACAGAGCAAGCTTGAAACTATTAAGTGGACACTGTGGGTGAACCATAGAGAAATGGGTGTATGAAATAGCCTTCATGATACCAGTTTCCTCTCTAGTTATTTGTAACCTGTAACACTAATAACCACCCCTCCAAAGAAATGTGGTTTTGACTACCAGTTAAGAAGGGAAGAATACTGGGGCTGCTCAAGAGCACCTGGGTTGAGGGACATGAGTGGATTAAGCTGCTTTTGTCACCAAATCAGCCTCCTTAGAACCAATTGCAAACACTACAGTGTGGCGTGTTCTTTTTCATTGGGACTTATGTGGGTCACTCTATAAACAACAGATGTAGGGTCTGGCTCAGAAGGTTGGCCTTAGTGAAATGTTTACTACTTGAAAACTTTGGAGAAAATTCAGCACATCCAGTGCTGAATGAGATCTCTGAGATTTCTTTCTGACCTAGAAAGTCTGTGATAAATGCTTCTAAGTTTGTCTTAGATTTCAGTGTGAATGAGCCAAGTATGTAAGATCTATAAATACAGGGACTTAACTTTCTTTATTGCTTCAACTCCAAAAACCCCGGATCTTGTATATGATCAGTGCTGCTGACCGGCCTTCCCGGCACAACTTGTTCATTCTTTATTTTTTTATTTATTTATTTTTCCTCCTCCAGGGTTATTGCTGGGCTCAGTGCCTGCACCATGAATCCACCGCTCCTGGAGGCCATTTCCCCCCCCTTTTGTTGCCCTTGTTGTAGCTTCGTTGTGGTTATTATTATTGCCCTTGTTGACACAATTCGTTGTTGGATAGGACAGAGAGAAATGGAGAGAGGAGGGGAAGACAGAGAGGGGGAGAGAAAGATAGACACCTGCAGACCTGCTTCACCGCCTGTGAAGCGACTCCCCTGCAGGTGGGGAGCCCGGGGCTCGAACCGGGATCCTTACGCTGGTTCCTGCGCTTTGCGCCACATGCGCTTAACCCACTGCGCCACCGCCCAACCCCCTCATTCTTTATTTTTTAGAGATGGTAGAAGGAGAGAGAGGAAGAGTCCGAAAGGCAGGAGTCATGCTACAGCATTGCTCATCATTCATGTAGCTGTCTTGTGCTGTCTTGGTGGCTCCAAGCAGTGTTGATGGTCAAAATCAGGAGGTGAGTTGTCTCCTGATCTCTGCCATACCCCCCCCCCCCATCCTATTGTTGTGAGGTCCTCATTTAACTATCTATGTCATTTAGTGACAGTGGAAAAGTCTGATCTAGTGATCCATGCCTGTTGTTCCCAGTGGCCATCCATCTTCACTCTATGACTTTCATCTCCTCCTTCCTAATCCAAAATTGGAAAAGAAAATAAGGAGACAAGATCTTGTGGTAAACCCAAATTATATGAGAAACAAATTGCATGATTTTGGAAACTTGTTGGCTGATGATGTGACTTGTATTTCCTGTGATTTTCACTTGTGATGGTATGTTCCTGTTTCAGCAAGAAGTGAGAATTTGTTTTAGGTTTATGGCCAAGATTAAATGGGATATTTTATGAAGCCTCTGAAGTGTTATCACTTCATCTTTATCCTTGACTGCTATTATGCATGAAAAGCATTTGAATTATTTAGAGAAGATGTAAATTTGCTTGTGTTACCCAGTGTCAGCTTAAAGCTGATTAGCATTTTGCATCACCTTTACAGCTAATAAATCATACTTCCCATCTCAGTAGCAGGCCATAAGTTAGCAAGGAAGCACCTGCTGCAGATCCAACTACTTGCTCTGTGATTTGGACAACACTTCAGACTTTCTGGGTCCCTCTGTGGTTTGTATTTGGTGAGGCTTTACTATATGGGCATGATTCACTTGCCCTGTTATGTGTTTAGAAAAATCTGGAGGCAGTTACTAACATTTTTAGACCAGGCAATTTCACACAGAAATTCAGGTTATTGTGGTCATTCTTTGAAAATATGCAGGCATGACAGCACCAGGCTGAGAATAGCTATACTCTAGGGAGGGGTGGTTTCTCCTTTGCTACTCAAGGCCTTGCATTATAGATAGGAGCTAGTAACACCCTGCTCGATGTGTAAGTTCCCACCCATAACAATATTTTAATTGTTCTGACCACCATTTAACTAGATGAGCAATTATTAAGGAACCATACACTGTGTTCAGTGTGTATATACTTCTATGTATAGTCCTCATTTGTATTCTAATTTTAGATGAATAAAATAAGGCAAAGAGATGTTAAATGCCTTGCTCAAGGTCATCTAACTTGCTTGAGGTCATCCACCTGCTATGTCTGTCCTGCTCTCCACCCTCATATCCCACTAGGAACAGAGGGCATCATTTGATAAGGCCTGTGGCAGTGACATACTCTCTGTACCCCCAATCAGCTTCTAGGAGAAGCAGTCATAGTAGGTTATCTGAAAGGTAGCCCCTTAAATAGTGTCTATTGATTGTTGTCTCCTCTTGTTTTCATCTTCCATCCTGCTGTTCTGGGGTGATTATTTGTCTTTTATGAAAGTTTTGTAACAATGAATCCAAACAAGTCATTGACATTTAAAATTAAATTGGAGCAGGTATTATTGATGACTAAAATGCTCATTGACAAAGCATTGCTAATTACATTGAGAGAACAGCCTACCTGGATATATTCTGCCAGATTGAATTGGGAACATTGGTTCTTTACCAGCAAATTCATGTTCACTTGCATAAAGTTTGGGAATCCACAGGGCCCTTACCAATCTCAAAGCACTGTTTTTTTTTTTTTTTTTGCGGGTGGGGGGATATGTTTTTCTGTTGAGATTCCTTGCAGCAAAGGAGAATTCTGGTATCTATTTTTCTGCTAAGCCCTTCTCTTTCTTCTACCCTCTCGTCTTCTTTTTAAAAAATATTTATTTATTCCCTTTTATTACCCTTGTTTTATTGTTGTAGTTATTGTTGTTATTGATGTCGTCATTGTTGGATAGGACAGAGAGAAATGGAGAACAGAGGGGATGATAGAGAGGGGGAGAGAAAGATAGATACCTGCAGACCTGCTTCACTGTTTGTGAAGCAACTCCCCAGTAGGTGGGGAGCCAGGGGCTCAAACCAGGATCCTTATATCAGTCCTTGCACTTTGTGCCCTGTGCGCTTAATCTGCTGCATTACCACCCGACTCCCCCTACCCTCTTTTCTATCTACAGAGAAAAGGGAGAGGGGGAGAAAAGCAGAGGGGAGAAAGAGTGTATTTAGTCTGTTGCTTGTATACTTTATGTGAATCAATTAGATCCCAGCAGTAACCTCACAAGACAGGTATTCTATGAATAAAGAAACTGAGGCATGGGTGTACTAAAGTATTTGTTCAAACTTGTGTGGTTAGTCTCTTCTGAGAGGTTGACAATAGACTGTTCCTAAGCCCCAGGTTCCAGGCTGATGCTGCCTGTGCTCTTAGGGTAAACATATATGCCTGAGTGTCTCTGGACACTAGGCGTTCCTCTGGAGGCCCTGCAAGTAGCAGTTTGGCTGATAGGGCAATTATGTATTCTGGGTACACTTTGCTGAGGCCAGGGAGGGAGGGAAGGAACAGAATCTAGTCTTCACTTGCGTTATATGTGCTTATTGGTTTGTGGCAGAAGGGATTGATGCCAGAATCAAAACGACTTAAAGCAGCTTCCCTGGAGAAGCACTACTCTAACAGTTTTTTTCCTCTTTGTTGCCTCAGGTCTCTTGTGAATAGGACTTAGCTGTGATTCAGCTGCTGCTGTTCTTTTGATAATCACTGTGAAGGAGGGATGTGAGGCCTACTATTAATGGGTTCTTATTTTGCATTCTCCTAATCAGATATCCTGCAGTTATTAATGTGCATGCAAGATGCTCTTTGGTGTCCCTGGGTGGATTTTGTTCAGTTTGCAGGACTGTTAAGCTTTCTAAGATGGAATATTTTATTAGGTTCCGGGTTGGATGGGTGGGATTTATTAAAAAACTGTAAATGAGAGGAATATCATGTAAAACCAGGCTAATAATCTGGGAGTGTTGTGTGGTTTGAGTGGATAGGACAGCAACCTGCCAATTTCTCCTTCTCTTGCCTTGAACACTTGAACTTGCAAATATCCTTCAGATATTAAAAGTGAAATAACAAGGTTATTTACTAGGTAGCTAAATGCAAATTCTCTCTTATTAGATTTAATTAGGATGAAGTCACATATTTAAACAACCACTTCGCTTACTGATAACTGAACTTCTAATTCACTCTGAACTCAGTCAAATGCCTCTTCCTGTGAATGGCCCTGCTCTTGAGTCATTCCACACCTGTGTGTTGTCACAGTCATTTTCCCAGTGTTATCACACATCTGGGATTTCAGACCATTGCCGGCATGGAGGATCTTGGAAAAAGGCAGCATAGTCCAGTCAGAGAATAAAGAGTTTAAAACAAACCAGCACCCACACCATGTAAATGGAAGTCTGCTTTTCTTCTTGTCTTACTAGCTCTTTGTGTTTGGAAAATTTTTTTGAAAGGTGTATTTAAAAATGCCTCCTGTCCAACTCTTTGATTTCAAGAAATACCATTAACAATAATGTTATGTCAATATTTAAGACTTCTGCTATCTGATTAGATATGATTCTTTGGTACTTCTGTGTTACAGTGACTATGTCCTCCTGAGTAGATGAAGTGTCAGTGTGTAGAGGTGTGTGCTGTGTTCTGTTGTGTTGGGGAGAGTAGAGTCAGAGACAAATAAGTAGGTTGGCTTCAATTCCTCAGTGACATAACCAGCTAATTAACAAGAGGACTGCTAAAATCCCAGCTGTCTTCAAGTCTAGGAAGGCTTAATAAAGTCTGAAACTACCTTTAGTGGACCCTTGAGGTGGGAGCAAAATCAACAGAAGGCATGTAGATTACAGCAAGCTGAAATGTGCCAGAGACATGACTAGCCCCCTCTTTGCCCCTGGGGAGGTGTGACTGGCCTGGTTACATCCTCCAGGAATGGGAATTGGGCCAGACACCAGCTCAAGAAGGCCAGCTGCTTCTTCCATGTTCTGCCGACATGACTGGCTGTAGCTTTTGATCAGGACACTGTTGGTAATGAAGTCTGACCAGCATCATTTAGACAAGAATGAATGATAGCTGACATGCAGGGTTTTTCTTGATTGGCAGCATTTGGAATTAGTAACTAGAGCAGGCGGGGGTTTGAAGTCAGCTCTGATTGACAAAAACTTATCTTTATTTAATCTACTTCTGAGATACTGAAGTTGAAAGTGTAGGCAGCTGAAAGAAAGGAAGACACAATTATGAAATACAGTTAAAGAATGTCAAAAATTGGATGAGGGCAATCTGGCTGCAGCATCTGTCACCCCATTGATCGCCAGGGTTAATTCGGCTGATCTGGCTGGTTAGGCGGGTGTCTCCTTCCTCCCTCACCTTTCCATGTGCATCCCTTCTGAAGCTGCGCGCTCCTAAGGAAAGCCTTCCCCAAATAGAGATGGACTGGTCTTCGGTCGAGGGTATACGAGTAGCTGAGCTCCCCTGCTAGAACCTCCAAACAAGCTCTCAAGAATGTAAAAAAAAACACTTAAATTTAAACTGTTTCCAAAAGGAGGGCTACATAGAGTCCCTGTGTGAGGATACCAATACTCCTTGGGTCTGGGAACAAGAGGGCTTTTGGGTGGGGTTATTTCTTTCAGCCAGAATTTACAGTGATAATAGGTTTGGGTGATTCTTATTCTTGATTTTTCTGTGTGTTTATCAACACATGCTTCACTGCTCTTGGCAACCTTTTTAGGTTGGTAGATAGAAAGCAGAAGAAAGGAGAAACATTATAACACCAAAGCTTTCTTCAGGATTCAGAACCAGGCCTATATGCATGACAATACAGGTACCCTCCCAGATGAGCTGTCTAGCTCCCAAGTTATTCATTTTCTTCCAGCCCCTCTCCTTAGGTATTGATTAATGGGTGGCAGTATGTGCCAGACCATCGCTCTGGTATATGTGGTACCAGAAATTAATCTTGGGATTGTTTTGTTTGTAAATCCTATAGTTCAAGCTGTAAAATTTCTGCCAATTAGCCTCTCTTTGACTTGCCAGTCTGTTTGGAAAGATTTCCTGTGTGGAGGCCAAGAAAAATACACTGTGCTGGTAATATCTCATCAAGTTGAGAACGCAAATTTTTGAGAAAAGATGACAAGCAGAAATAAGAGGTTTGTTTCCTAGGGATTCATGTATGATTTGCCTGAGAGCTAATTAATTGTGTGCTTTCTGTGGTACATGCTCATGAATGGATTTGGAAGCTTGGCACCCTTGATTTAAATCCTGGCCCACCGTTTCCCTCCTTATTCCTCCTTCATCCACTTCACACCCCTAGCCTAAGCCTGCTTTGATTTAGAATACATAAATTAATATTCTTTTAGTAGTTAATCTTAAAATGAAACCTCATATACTGTAAAGTTTAACCTTCTTGGGTAATGCAAGTGAGTGCCTCTGATTAACACCCTGTTCCCAACTAACTACAGCCCCCCCTTTTTTTTTCTTTTTTTTTGCCTCCAGGGTTATTGCTGGAACTCTTTGCCTACGCTCCAAATCCACTGCTCCTGGCAGCGTTTTGTTTGTTTGTTTTGGATAGGACAGAGAAATTAAAAGAGGAGGGGAGAGAGGGGGGCCCAGGTGGTGGCTCACTAGGATGAGCGCACAAATATGAAGTGCAAAGATCCCGGTTTGAGCCCCTGGCTCCCCACCTGCAGGAGGGGTTGCTTCGCAAGCAGTGAATCAGGTCTGCAGGTGTCTGTCTTTCTTTCTCCCTCTCAGCCTTCCCCTCCCCTCTCAATTTCTCTCTATCATATTAAGAGAGAGAAAAACATTAGACATGTGTAGACCTGCTTAACCACTTGTGAAGTGACCCCCCACCCCCGCTCCCAAATGGGGAGTTGGGCGCTAGAACTAGGATGTGCTGGTCCCTGTGCTTCCTAACTATGTGCTTAACCTGGTGCACTAACTACTGCCCTCCCCTCTTTTTTTTTTTTTTAAAGATTTATCTAGGAGTGGTGGGGGGAGGGTGGGGAAGATGAATATGATTGAAAACATACCCTTTCAGTATATGTGATTCTGAATTTTGGACCCAAGGGCTTCATGCATGCAAGTCTGGTGCACTACTCATTAAGCAGCCTTACTTTTTTAAGTCCCTGTTTTTGAAGTATATAAATTAGACATTGTACCTTTTTAAAATGTATTGCTACTATTAGGTTATCCAGGGTTATCGCTGGGGCACTATGAATCTACCACTCCTGGTGACCATTTCCACCCCCCCCTTTCTTCCATTTTTATTAGATAGGGCAGACAAAAACAGAGAAGATGGTATGAGAGAGAGGTAGAGAGAAAGATAGATACCTGTAGACCTGCTTTACTGATTGGGAAGCATCGCTCCTACAGGTGGGCTGTAGTTGCTTGAACCTGGGTGTTTACACATGGTAATATGTGTACTTAAACGGTTGTGCCACTGCCTGGCCCCTCAGCTGTTTAATTGACCCACTTCTTCATTCATAATTACTTCTTGTACCTCAGATCTTCCTGTTGGCTCCTCTTTCTTTTTCCTGAGATGTCCTCCTTGATTTCCTTAAGTAAATGTTAGTATTAAAACCTGTTTTTTTAAATTTTTTATTTAAGAAAGGATTAGTGAACAAAAGCATAAGGTAGGAGGGGTACAACTCCACACAATTCCCAACACCCAATCCCCATAACCCACCCCCTCCCATGGTAGCTTTCCCATTCTCTATCCCTCTGGGAGCATGGACCCAGGGTCGTTGAGGGTTGCAGAAGGTAGAAGGTCTGGCTTCTGTAATTGCTTCCCCGCTGAACATGGGCATTGACTGGTCGGTCCATACCCCAATCTGCCTCTCTCTTTCCCTAGTAGGGTGTGACTCTGGGGAAGCTGAGCTCCAGGACACATTGGTGGGGTCTTCAATCCAGGGAAGCCTAGCCAGCATCCTGGTGGCATCTGGAACCTGGTGATTGAAAAGAGAGTTAACATATGAAGCCAAACAATTTGTTGAGCAATCATGAATCCCAAGCTTGGAATAGTGGAGAGGAAGTGTTAGGGAGGTACTCACTGCAAACTCTAGTGTAGTCCTGCTTTCAGGTATATATTTTGCAGTAGTTTATGGATACGTGTGCACATAAGCTCTCTCTCATAGAAACTGGTGTATATCTAGGTTATGGGACTTTGTTAGAAAATGAACTACCTGAGATGAAATTAGAGTGTACTATTAAAGGAAAGGTCTCACCCGAGTAATGAAGCTGAAGGGTTGTCATTCCACACGTGAAGTCTCTGGATACATTCTGAGGTGAAGCATGTTGAGGTAGCAATCGTTGCTTTGGTTAGGTTGTGATCGGCAGATGCAATGTTATTTGGTTTGGATTGGGAGATGCATACGGGAAAGTGGGCCCTATCCAAGGGTTCCAGGACTGGGGGAAGTAGGGGCTCTATAGTGAAGATGTGAGGTTCCTGCTGTCTTAGGGTTCAAAAAGACAATCAATAGTTAATATTATTATCACATTATTTGTTAATTGGGTTAACTTTGAAAAGTCCTTTTGTTATGGTTTGCTGGACAGTACCCAGTATCTTGTATATAGCTGTGCTATTGGTAGCTTCTAATCTACTTGGTCTAGGCTTTTGAGAGAGTCCGCATATCAAATACATAGCCTATATATTAAAAAGATTCAGTTTGTCTTTTGAGAAACTTTGAGACATACAATTGATTTCCCCCTCTCATATTAATTAGCTACTGATTTATATGTCTACATTTTGCTAGGAGTGTACATAAACACCATTCCCACCACCAAAGGACTGTGACCCATCCCTCCCGCCCACTCCCACCCCCCACTGGCCCAGGAAGCTACATGCCTACCCCTCACCACTGGGTTTTTACTTTGGTGCCCTACTTACAATTTGATCAGGTCCTGCTTTTAGTTTCCCTTTCAGATCTTCTTAGTCAGCTTCTGTTGATGAGTGGGATCATCCCATACTCATGTTTATCTTTCTGACTTAGTTCACTTAACATAATTCCTTCTAGCTCTGTCCAAGATGGGTCAGAGAAGGTGGGTTCATTGTTCTTGATAGCTGCATAGTATTCCATTGTGTATATATACCACAGCTTTCTCAGCCACTCATCTGGAGTTGGGCACCTGGGTTGCTTCCAGGTTTTAGCTATTATGAATTGTGCTGCTATGAACATAGGAGTACAGACCTCTTTTTGGTTGGGTGTTATGGAGTCCTTGGGGTATAACCCCAGGAGAGGAATTATTGGGTCATATGGAAGGTCCATGTCTAGCCTTCTGAGAGTTTTCCAGACTGCTCTCCACAGAGGCTGGACCAATTTACATTCCCACCAGCAATGTAAAAGGGTTCCTCTGTCCCCACATCCTCTCCAGCATTTGTTGCTGCTGTCCTTTTTGATGTATGCCATTCTTACAGGAGTGAGGTGGTATCTTAGTGTTGTCTTGATTTGCATTTCTCTGATAATCAGTGACCCAGAGCAGTTTTTCATATGTTTGTTAGCCTTTTGGATCTCCTCTGTGGTGAATGTTTTGTTCATTTCCTCTGCCCATTTTTGGATGGGGTCATTTGCTTTTTTGCGGCTAAGTTTGCTGAGCTCTTTATATATTTTGGTGATTAGTTTCTTGTCTGATGTCTGGCATGTGAAGATCTTCTCCCATTCTGTGAGGGGTCTCTCTGTTTGTTTAATAGTTTCTTTGGATGTGCAGAAGCTTTTCAATTTGATGTAGTCCCATTGGTTTGTTTCTGCTTTGGTCTTCCTTGCAATTGGGTTTGATTCATCAAAGATGTCCTTGAGGTGTATGTGGGAAAGTGTTTTACCGATGTTTTCCTCTAAGTATTTGATTGTTTCTGGTCTGACATCTAGGTCTTTGATCCATTTGGAGTTGATTTTTGTTTCTGGTGAGATAAAGTGGTTCAATTTCATTCTTCTGCATGTTTCAACCCAGTTTTCCCAGCACCATTTATTGAAGAGAGCCTCCTTTTTCCATTTAATCCTTTGGGCCCCCTTATCAAAGATTAGATGCCCATAGGTGTTGGGATTTACTTCTGGGCTTTCAATTCTGTTCCACTGGCCTGTATGCCTATTTTTGTTCCAGTACCATGCTGTTTTGATGATGATGGCTTTATAATATAGTTTAAGGTCTGGGAGTGTGATGCCTCCATTTCTGTTTCTTTTCCTTAAGATGGTTTTGGCAATTCTAGGTGTTTTCAGGTTCCAGATAAATGATTGTAGTGTTTGTTCTATTCTCTTAAAGAAGCCTGATGGAACTTTGATGGGTATTGCATTAAATTTGTATATGGCTCCGGGGAAGAATATTCATTTTGATGATATTTATTCTTCCAATCCATGAGCATGGGATATCTTTCCATTTCTTGGTATCAGTTTCTATCTCCTTGAGTAGCGACTCATAGTTTTCAGCATACAAGTCTTTCACTTCTTTGGTCAACTTTATTCCTAGGTATTTGATTGATTTTGCTGAGATAGTAAATGGGAGTGATTTCTGGATGTCTTCTTCTTCAGATTTAGTGTTTGCATAAAGAAATGCCACTGATTTTTGTACATTGATTTTGTAGCCTGATACCTTGCTATATTGCCTAACAACTTCCAGTAATTTTCTACTGGATTCTTTAGGTCTTTCTATGTATACTATCATATCATCTGCAAATAGTGAGAGCTTGACTTCTTCCCTTCCAATCTGTATCCCTTTGATTTCTTTCTCTTGCCTGATTGCTATGGCAAGAACTTCCAATACTATGTTGAAGAGTAACGGTGACAGTGGACAGCCCTGTCTAGTCCCCGATCTGAGGGGAATGCTTTCAGCTTCTCTCCATTGAGTATGATGTTGGCTATAGGTTTACTATATATAGACTCCACTATCTTGAGGAATTTCCCATCTATTCCCATTTTCTGTAGAGTTTTGAGCATGAATGGGTGTTGGATTTTGTCAAAGGCTTTCTCTGCATCTATTGAGATAATCATGTGGTTTTTGGCTTTGCTTTTATTGATGTGATGAATGACATTGATTGATTTACGGATGTTGAACCAGCCTTGCATTCCTGGGATGAATCCCACTTGGTCATGATGAACAATCTTTTTGATGTGTTGCTGTATCCGGTTGGCCAAGATCTTGTTTAATATTTTGGCATCTATGTTCATCAGAGATATTGGTCTGTAGTTTTCCTTTTTTGTTCTGTCCCTATCAGCTTTTGGTATCAGGGTGATGTTGGCTTCATAAAAGGTGGAAGGGAGTATTCCTGTTTCTTCAATCTTATGGAATAGCTTAAGAAGTATGGGTATTAACTGTTTCCTGAAAGTTTTGTAGAATTCATTTGTGAAGCCATCTGGTCCAGGACTTTTGTTGTTGGGGAGATTCTTAATAACGGTTTCAATTTCTTTGTCTGTGATTGGTCCATTTAGATTTTGTAGTTCTTCTTGGTTCAGTTTTGGAAGTGCATAGATTTCTAGGAATTGCTCCATTTCTTCCAGATTCTCTAGCTTGGTGGCATATAGTTCTTTATAGAAGTTTCGCAGAATTCTCTGGATTTCTGTGGTGTCAGTTGTGATATCTCCTGCATCGTTTACAATTCTATTAATTTGAGTCTTCTCTCTTTTTTGTTTGGTGAGTCTGACTAGGGGTTTGTCAATTTTGTTTAATCTTTCAAAGAATCAACATTTGGCTTCATTGATCTTTTGTATGGTTCTTTTATTTTCGATGTTGTTTATTTCTGCTCTAACTTTAGTGATTTCTGTCCTTCTGATTGCTTTAGGGTTCCTTTGTTCCTCTTCCTCTAAGTCCTTGAGGTGTGTAGTAAGGTCGTTCATTTGGGCTTCTTCTTGGTGTTTAATATGTGATTGTATGGCTATAAGTTTCCCTCTCAGTACTGCTTTCGCTGTGTCCCAAATATTTTGATAGGTTGTGTCTTCATTTTCATTAGTTTCCAGGAACATTTGAATTTCCTGTTTGAGTGAGTCTCTGACCCAGTGGTTCTTAAGGAGCATGTTGTTTAGTTTCCAAATTCTATGTCTTTTAATAATTTTCCGTTTGTTGTTAAAAGTTAGTTTTACTCCACTGTGGTCTGAGAAGATACTTGGGATGATTTCAATGCTCTTGAATTTATTGATGCTGTCTTTGTGGCCTAACATGTGGTCTATCCTTGAGTATGTGTTGTGTGGATTTGAAAAGTAGTTGTTTTCCAATTTTTTGGGGTGGAGGAGTCTGAAAATGTCCAAGAGGTCTAGTCTGTCAATCTCTTCATTCAATTCTCTTGTATCTTTATTGGTTCTCTGCTTTGTTGATCTGTCTAAGTGTGAGAGTGGGGTATTGAAGTCTCCCACTATTATTGTATTACTATTGATGTATTTTTGAAATTCTTTCAATAGGTGTTTAATGTATTTAGATGGTCCCTCGTTGGGTGCATAGATGTTAATAATTGTTAAGTCTTCTTGGCTGATTGATCCTCTAATCATTATGTAATGTACTTGCCTATCTTTTATTACTTTATTTAATTTAAAATCTATCGTGTCTGAGATGAGAATGGCTCTTCCTGCCCTTTTTTGTGGACCGTTAGCCTGTATGATAGTTTTCCATCCTTTCACTTTAAGTCTGTGTTTATCTTGTTGTGACAGATGGGATTCTTGCAAGCAGCATATGGTTGGGTTATGTTTTCTGATCCATCCCCCTACCCTGTGCCTTTTGCTGGGTGAGTTTAAGCCATTGACATTTATTGATATTATGGATTTAATGTATTGTAGTGCCATTGTTCTAAAAAAACAATTTGTTTACTCTGATATATTACAAGTATTATAGTGATGTTCTTGTTTATAAGAGGTCTTTTAGTACCTCTTTCAGGGCCGGCTTGGTGATAGTTGCCTCCTTTAACTGTTGTTTGTCTAAGAAGGTTTTGATCCCTCCATCTAGCTTGACTGAAAGTCTATCAGGATATATTATCCTTGGTTGAAACTCTTTTTCATTCAGGGCTCGATAGATATCTTGCCATTCCCTTCTGGCTTTTAGAGTTTGAGTTGAGAAATCTGCAGAAAGTCTTATGGGTTTTCCCCTGTATGTGACTTTTTGTTTCTCTCTTGCAGCCTTTAGGATCCTTTCTTTATCCTTACTTCTTCTCATTGTGACTATGATGTGTCTTGGTGTTTTCAGGTCTGGGTTGATTCTGTTTGGTACTCTCTGGGCCTCTTGCACCTTGATATCCTTTCTGTTATTCAGGTCTGGGAAATTTTCTTGTATTATTTCCTCTAGGATGTTTGCTTCCCCTTCCTCTCTTTCTTCCTCTGGCAGGCCAATTATACGAATGTTACTTCTTTTGAGATCATCCCATATGTCTCTGTTGTTGTTTTCAGTGTCTCTCAATCTCTTTTTAAGCTCTTTCACCTCTTTCTTAGTTTTCTCTAACTCATCCTCTGTCTGACTAATTCTGTTTTCTGCTTCTGTTAGTCTGCTTTCCCTTGCCTCAGCTTCTTTCTTCATTACAGCTATTTCAGCTTTCAGTTCTCTAATTGTCTCAAGATAATCAGTATTTTCCTTGGGGGTCTCACCTGTTGTTTCCCTAATACTGCCATTCCTTTCCTCCAATGTTGTTTTCATTTCTGTGATTAATAATTTTATTATTGCTTGCATACTTTTCTTATCTATGGTTACTTCTGACTGATTTGTGGTTTCTTCTGGGCTCTTGTCTTCATTCATTGGGGTAGCAGTTTTATTTGTTTTTAATCTATCCATTTTTTTTTATTTATGTGTTTCTCTCTCTTTTTTTTAATGCTCTGTTGTTCCTCCGTTGTTGTGTTTTGAGCACAAGTAACACTGTACTAAATACCTTTATGACAATTGCACTCACCAACCTCCAGAATTACAGTAGCGACTGAAGTAAGTATTGAAGGAGTTTAATCGTTACCAGTTAGCCAAAAAATTTCTCCAGTCCGTGAAAAAATAGTAACCAAATCCCAGTGAAGAAAGAGAAAAGGAAGAGAGGATAGCAAGGATAGACAGTTATGCAAATCTACTATCCAGTGTATATTCTAGGGGTAACAAGAGTGTAAAGGGAACTAGAGCAGAGATACACACATAGAGAGTCCACTCTGGGTCAGATTTCTTCCCCAAAGTAATTCACAAATTCAGAAAGGCAAAGAAGAAAGAAGTGTATGACAAGATAAAAAAAAAAAAGAGATAGAGAGAGATAAGAGAGAGAAAAGGGAAAAGATAAGAAGGGTTGTAATTAAAGAGCAGTGCGAGGAACTTCCCAAATGTGTATCAGTGAGTTTAAAAAAAAAAAAAAAACCCTCTTTGGTGGTATGGGGTATCCTGCTAGTAGCTGGTCCCAGGCACTGCTTGTGGGGGGAGGGGGGGGCGGCGGGAAGGATGTATGCTTGAAAATTAAAAGGAAGAAAAAAGAATTTTTTTCCCCCTATTCTAATTCTTAACCCAAATTAAGTTATAGACACCTCCTTGGTGTCACCGCTATGGCCCCTTATTGGCGGCCTGCTAAAGGCAGAAAATCCTATTGTTTACACGAGATGTGTCCGGAGCTCCAAGGCTAGCCGCTTCTCAGTCCGCCATCTTCCGGGAAACCCCCCCTCCAGACTTTTTTAAAGGATTTCTCAAAAATGAAAACTAGCTCCAAGTCCTTTGATCCAATGAGAGCTATACTCAAGAAGCCTTTGGATCCGCCCTCAGGGTCGTGGTGGACCCTGGAGACTCCCAAGGGAAAGCCCCCGAGCTAAAGTGCTCTCTCCGGGTCCTCTGCCCGCTGTGCTCTGCAACCGGCGGAGGAGCTGCCTTCCTGGGCGGGCGGAGGACAATGCCCGGCGCACTCGCCTTGCCCGGCGCCCTGGGAATTCTGGAACCCCGCTAGTCCGTGTCACCTTTACTCTAATTCTTAACCCAAATTAAATTGTACTCACTTTTTGGTGTCACCCCTTATTAACTGGCCTGCTAAAGGCAGAAAATCCTACCGTTGCCGACGATGCGATCAGAGCGGTCGCTGTTAGCGACTTCTCAGTCCCTAAAACCTGTTTTTTAACTGTGTAATACATCTTTATTTTCCTCTTCCTCATGAAAAATAGTTTGAATTGGTACATGAGATTCTAGGTAGAAAGTTTCAAAATTATCTTTCTGTCTAGGACATTTGTGAAGAATATTTGAATCTGAAGAATGCTTGGTTTATTTGCTCCTTGAATAGCAGTGGCTAGTATAGTCTCATAAAAGTATTGGAACAGGGAGTCGGGCTGTAGTGCAGCGGGTTAAGCGCAGGTGGCGCAAAGCACAAGGACCGGCATAAGGATCTCAGTTCGAACCCCGGCTCCCCATCTGCAGGGGAGTCGCTTCACAGGCGGTGAAGCAGGTCTGCAGGTGTCTTTCTCTTCTCCTCTCTGTCTTCCCGTCCTCTCTCCATTTCTCTCTGTCCTATCCAACAATGACAACAACAATAATAACTACAACAATAGAACAACAAGGGCAACAAAAGGGAATAAATAAATAAAATAAATATTAAAAAAAAACTGTTGGAACAGTTGGAGACAAATTAGGTTTACTTGAGATGGTCATACTTTTATTTATGGTTTTCCCCCCTCTTAACTCCTTTATTTATTTATTTATTTATTTATTTATTTATTTATTTATTTCCTATGCCAGAGTGCTACTTAGTTCTAGCTAAAGGGGATGCTGGGAATTTAACCTGGGAACTCAGAGCCTCAGGCTTGAAAGCTGTTTGCATTATCAATATGCTGTCTCCTCAGCCTTCTTCTTAGTTCCTTGAAACTTTGATTGGATAAATAGTAGATCTGAATAACACTTCTGCTTTTGAGGATAAACAAGGTTTGATTCAGCTGTGGATGCCATTTTCTTGTTTGTAAACTTTGTAGGTTTATCTTATTAAGCCTGTTTTTTCACTATCCATATGAATTATCCTGCAGTTTTCATTGGTGTTGTCATTAATAGTCAGATCTACTTCCTGGGTCATTACTGTTTACTACCTTGTTTCTTAATAACTTGTCATGCTGTAAACATGCATGTGTTTGCTTGTTTGTTTATTACCACTGATGTTATTGATTGGGCTTAGTGTCTACATTATGAATCTCCTGGCAGTTTTTTCCTCCCCCCCCCCATTTTTACTAGATAGGGTAGAGGGAAAATGAGAGGGGAAGACATGATAGATTGGGAGAGAGAAAGACACCTGCAGACCTGCTTCACAACCGGTAAAGCAGCCCTGCCTCCGTGGCAGGGGACTGCAGGTTTGAACCCGGGTCCTTCCATATGGTAATGTGTACACTTAACTGGGTACGTGACCACCTGGCCCCACTCGTTTATTTATTTGCTATGGCACTACGGCCTTGCTTATATGCAATCCCATCTCTCCTGGGCAAACCTTTTTATTTCAGTTAGAGAAGGAGACAGAGATGAGAGACACAGCAATGTTCCACCATCCTTGGAGCTTCCATGTGATGTGAAGGCCCAGAACCTTGAGCATGATCAAGAGGTTCCCTTACCACGTGAACTGCTTCCAGGCCTTCAGCTGGATTTTTTGTGACCTATAATCAAGATATAGAACATTTCTACTATACCCTAAATTCTCTTTCCTACTGACTGCCTGCTCCTACACTTAGCTCCAGGCAACTACTGATTTGCTTCTTGTCTCCAAAGATTAGTGTTCTTTATTTTAGAGTTTACATAATATAATTGCATCTTATGTACCTTTTAAAATGTCTGACCTATTTCAGAACAATTATTTTACAGCTCATTCATGTTGTTGGTGTGTATCAGGAGTTTTGTGTTTTTTCATTGCTATGTGCATCCATTCCTGCTGATGAACTTTTGTTTGCAGTTTGGGGCTGTTATGGATGTGGCAATTATGAACTAGTGTGTATATGCATCTACATAAGTGGACATGGGCTGCTACATAACTACATAATGTAGACCTTTTAGATGTTTTTGTCTCTCTCACTGTGATGCTGAGAGGAGAGTTGCTAGGTATTACGTAAAGCTTAAGTCTAATGGCTTTTTATCGATGTTAAGATGCATAAAAAGGCTGAATAAACCAAGGTCACTCAGCCAGAAAAGCAGTATTCCTGGTTAGTGTGTGATGATTAGTGTCTTCTGACCTCTCTTGAACCCAGTGATTTTTTTTTTTTATACTTTCAGAGCAGTAAGACTGTCTTTTATATAAAGAGTTGTTCAGATTAGCCATAAAAAAGCAGACTAGAGCATTGTAAAAAGCCACTTTTGTCCTGTTGTGCACCCACCCTCTTCTTCTGGAATGCCTTTTGCATGGCACTGCACAGCCTTTGTCTCTGTAAGAGCAGATCCTCCAACCTACTCATGCTTGGCTACGGAGCACCTCTCTTTTCTTAGTTGCATTACCAGGCCATTGAGTTATTCACCTTTGCATTTCAGTAAAGAAGAGTATTTGAAACTTGTATATTTTGGTTCATTAAAACAAACAAACAAACAAAAGCTCACAAATGCACATCCCCATAGACACACATACTGCACTGGTCAGGCTGTAAAACTGATAAAGACAGCATAACCTTACAATGGTGCTCTTACTGTCAGTCACTGTTAGGGGTGTATCTTCTTGATGCCAAAGGCTCTTCAGGGAATGTAGGGCCAGATAAGTACGTTCAAGCTCTTAGCTATTTACCATTCCAGTTCCATTGCCCTGCTCTGGAGCTGTGAATCTCATCTTATCAGAGCTCAGGTTATGAAATTTGAAATGCACTTTACTTCCCTTGCACAATTAAAATTGCATCAGAGCATTTTAATCAACTTGCTCTCATTGAAGTGTACAATTTTTCTTCTTATTACATCTGCAAGCTCTCAAGTTTACAGACACGATCTCCTTGGCTAGACTAACATTACTTGGTCATTCTTGCATGCAAATTTAAAATTTAATATCTTACTGCAGGTCTGTTGAGTTTTATGCAAATTCAAATATAGATTGTATTTTGAAGTTGTAAATTACAAATTACATTCAGAGGGGAAGTAATATTTGTGTGGGCTTAGTAAAAATACTCTTGCAGTTGGCATGGTACATGACATTTCTCCTGAAGAAATGGGATTCTGTGTTTTCTTGGTATATAGGTTTGAAAGTTGTATTGTTCAGTTGAGGCACTGGTAATAAAAAGACAAAATTCATTACTACTACTCATCAGTATTTTTAATTATATTAGCTTGTTTAGGATACCCATTTGGAATTAACTGGGTTCACTCATTTATTCTTTTATTGAACATGTGGTTATAGATAATTAACAGTATTGGCTTTGATGGCATAGCAATATACAGAACATTCTCTACCCTCAGGAAATTTACCTCTGCTTGAGGAAAATAAACCTCATGCCATTAAGAAGCATTTGCTATGTCTATATCTAATGATGATAGCATTGTGTGGGGGAAATAAGTCATGGATAGAGAGTCAGTGTATACTGCAGTGGTGGTCAGGGAGAGACCTCTGAAGTGACATGCAAAGACTTGGAGAGGAAGGAAGATGAGCAGCACATTTCTTCTCTGAATATATCAGACTAGGAAGAGATTGCTACATACAAATGTTCTAAGTGGGTACCTCTTGCCATTTGTGAGGAGCAACAAGGATAATAGTGTCATAGATTCCATAGAGTAGGGATGGCTGATTTCTGGGCTGTGTGCTGAAATCATTTGTTATCACCATCAAGCAACTGAGGCTTTTTTCATAGCAACATTAAGTGCAGGTTTTTAAGTTGAAACTTTTATATGACCCAAGAATGATGTCATATGACCCACAGCAGAAAAACGTTCCACACCCTTGCTACAAAGACTTATTAGTCCAGTGATAGCTTTCACTTTTGCTGAGTGAGGCAGAGAGCCTCTATTGGAGGAGTTGTTCTTGTTGAGTATAGAATTTATGGAGGAGGCAGACATAAATGTTCAGTTGATGTAGAAAAGACGCATTCAATCTGGACATAGGAGTTGAGTGCAGAAGGCTAGTGGCTAAAAAGAAGACACTGAGATTATTGTCATTTTTGTATTTGAACACCTTAATTTGCCTGTGGCAGAAGTGTAAAGCATTTTTATTGATGAGACTTAGCTCACCAGGTAACTACGATGCTGTTGTTGAAACACAGACTTCGGGGTTGCACGTGCTGAACTTTCTAGTCAGGAGGCATGGATGCCAGTGCCAGTGCTGTTGCACTTGGGAGAGACATTGCTGCAGTGAATGGAAACTGACATACAGTCCTTCAAATTTGTGGGCTTTGCAGCCAGAATTCAAAACACATTCTCTCATAGTGTATAAGTAACATTGCTATCCAACTGAATAAAAACTTAGTAATTTCTGTCTACAAACTCTCCCTCTCTCTAAAAACTTAGTAATTTCTGTCTACAAACTCTCTCTCTCTCTCTCTCTCTCTCTCTCTCTTTCTCATTAGTCCCTTGTAGAGCTGATTTAAAGTATAAGGAAGACGTGTGAACACTACCCCACTTAATGTAAGGGATGTCAGCATTCATACAGTCAGTATTTGCCCCTGCAGATGCTGAGGCACTATTTGTTATCTGCAAATTTAACTTTCAGTACTTTTGTTTTAAAGATAGCAGACAGAAAATCCTTGGCTCTAAGCCGGGCTGCCTGGGCTTAAATTCCAGTTGTAAGGGTTGTCTTTTACATTATGGCATGCAAGTATAAGATGATGTGATAATGACAAATAGTTTATTGAATGTAAACTCTAGACTGTGGGTATTAGAGACATTATCTCATTTTGTTTTCAGGATAACCTGCAAGGTCTTATTTTTACTGCTTACACATGGGGAAGTAGCCTACTCATGATCATGCAACTAGTAGGTAGTAAATATGGGTTTCAAATTCAGGTCTCTGAGTTCAAAACATGTACTTATATTAAATTTTGAGCCCTACCATTTAATGTGGTGCATGTGTAGGAGACACACATTTGGGTAACATTGTAGATCCTTATTAGGCCACACACATTTGGGTAACCTTGTAGATCCTTATTAGTCCACGTTTACCCATCTGTAAACCTGGGACAAAACACATTAAAATTCACCTATACTTGCTACTGTGGTTTAACATTTATTTACTTTCTTTCCTATTTTCAAATACTTCACAGCTAAACCCAATCTAGAGAAAATGTATTAATGAGATTTTTCTTTTGAGTTTCTTATGAGAATGGGTTATTCCTAATATATGTGTAGAATTCTTGTCAAGAAACTCAACCTGGAGTAAATGACCATGTTTCCTTTAAAAACAGCCTCTCTCTGCCTGGGGCTTTAGATTCCTTATCTCAGAAAGTTCAAACACTTAGGGTAAAGCTTCCCAGTTAAGACATCTGTAGGAGCTGTCAAGTAGGTGGGAATTCAGGCTTGTGGCAAGAC
Source organism: Erinaceus europaeus (assembly GCF_950295315.1). Lineage (NCBI taxonomy): Eukaryota > Metazoa > Chordata > Mammalia > Eulipotyphla > Erinaceidae > Erinaceus > Erinaceus europaeus. The sequence goes on from NC_080176.1 coordinate 30,861,015, forward strand.
CACTTATCTAACTTTTAAAAGAGCTAGTTTAGTCTGTATTTGTAAAAATGTAAAGTATTGAGCCAGTGAATTTGCTTATCTGGGAGGGTGCCAACTTTGTCATACATTCAACCACAGTGTGTGTGGGGCTTTCTGCTATGGTGTCTCTCACTGTTTCCATCTTCTGCTTTCAGCCTGAAAAAGCCTGCACAGAAGTTCTTACAGTGGTTGGGGGTGGGGGCTTCATAAGGAACTGCTCTAGGAGAAGCACTCTATTGTTATAAAATCCCATGTATCTTTAGAAAGAATAAAAATATATTCATTTTGAATATATATTTTATTTTGAAAACTTGGTTATAAAATGGAAAAGCCAGTGACTGACACATAGTTGTCACAGAATCCCCAGACTTCATTTCAGTGACTGGTGAAAATTCCCATTATCCCTTCTTTGACTAATCATCTCTGTAGATATGAATAAAAGAAAATTGAAAAATTTGGTGGGGTTGGGGTAGGCAGTGGTGCACCGGGTTAAGCTCATATAGTATGAAGTGCAAGGACCCGTTTAAAGATCCCTGCTCCCCACCTGAAGGGGTTACTTCACAAATGGTGAAGCAGGTCTGCAGATGTCTTTCTCTCCCTCTCACTATTTCCCCCTCCCCTCTCACTTTCTGTGTCTCTATCCCATAGTAAATAAATATATATAACTATTCTCTCTCCCCTGTAGTCAGAGCACCTTGTAATTTCCTATATGCCTTCAGAATACATAATTACAAGGAACTCTGAGAGAATAGTTATTAAAATAAAACTCTGAGATTTCAGTCCAAAAAACAGGTCCAACCTTCTTGGGAATCCCTAAGGGCAACTCTGTGTAATGAATCAAGTTCATAAGAGAAAATTGTGTCATCAAAATGGACAGTTGTTCTTTGCATTTTTTTTTTAAGAGCAGAAGGAAATAATGTCAGAAAATTCTTATGACAGGTTTAGTTTCAATAAATCACATCGTACTGCTAAGTTGAAGCTATTTGGGGAGAAAAATCACTGCCATGGCATAAGTACTCTGGTCCTCAATGATGTGATCATGTAACTAGGGAGTCTGGGTTAGGAGATGGTTAAATGGAGTAGGTATGTTCTGAAATGAGTAGGTATGTTCGATTTCTCTCCTGTAAGTGGGAGCTGCCTGTTAGGATAAAAGCAGATGCCATTCTCACTGTACTTTGTACAGTGAGGAGGAGACTGGTAGACATCAGGCTTTTAGCCAGTGTGGGTGAATTAGAATTCATTTCCCATTTGCCAACTATATATCATATATATTATATCATATTGCTGTGATATAATTTACATATAGTACATATCATCTATTTACAGTGTGCAATTCAGTAATTTTCAGTATATTTGCAGGCAAGTACAACTCACCATCACAATTTTAGCACATTTCCATTACCTCAGAAAATTTGCCTCTGTCTCCTACTGCCCTACTTCTTTCTCTATTCCCTTAATTCTTGTTGGCCCCACCCACCTTACCTTTTATTCTTTTTCATTGTGACTGATACCCATTTGCCTATTGCAAATGATCAGAATTCTTTGAATTTCTCAGAAAATAATCAGTTCAGCTTTTCCTTCTTCTGACCTATTTGTTTCTTTGGATGCTGATGCAACTGCTGCAGCCAATGGAAAGGGCTTACCATTTTGCACTTTGTGGCCATTCACATGGCAGCTTTATTGAAAAGTGCTCTTGCACTGCTTAAGTTATTTGTTTTATACAAAAATACTTCTCTTTGGCTTGCGGCTTTTCTGCTGCCATGTTGACAAATGTTGCTTCTAGTGAAATACACAAAAATAAATAACAGCAAGGGAGAAGGGAGCACAGAGCTAAGTGAATTCATTTTGCTTCTTGAGTGCCATTCTCATTTGTTTTAAAAACCACCCTGGCACTCCAGGCAGGAAAGAAGGAGGTAGGAGAACTGGGGGAAAAGAATGAGCCATATCTGATTCCTCAAATTGGGCTGAAGGGGCTGGGGATGAACAGTGCCTGGGTGAACAGTCACTCTGCAGATATTCAAACTAAATTCACTTGGTGTATTCACTTGTTTCTTCATTCTGTTTATCATGAGGCTCAAATTTAGGACTTGCTGACACAGTATGAATTGACTGCAGGTGGCTTCTATGTGACACTGTGTAAGAATATGTCGGGAAGTATGTGTGTGGGGGGGAGCAGAAGTGTGAGGTTATTGGAGTTCTCAAATGTTGAGACTGAAGGTCTGACCTAAGTGACAAAGAAGAGGCTCCAGGTTCAACCCCCCACACCACCTGATAAGCCAGAGCTGAGCAGTGCTCTGGTAAAAAAAAAAAAAAGAAAAAAAGAAAGAAAAGCTGACATTATTTTTTATTTTTTTAAAAAATTTCTTATTTATAAAAAGGAAACATTGACAAAACCATAGGATAAGAGGGGTACAGCTTCGCACAATTCCCACCACCAGACCTCCATATCCCATCCCCTCCCCTGATAGCTTTTCTACTCTTTAACCCTCTGGGAGTGTGAACCCAAGATCCTTGTGGGATGCAGAAGGTTGAAGGTCTGGCTTCTGTAATTGCTTCCCTGCTGAACATGGGCGTTGACAGGTTGATCCATACTCTCAGCCTGTCTCTCTCTTTCCCTAGTGGGGAAGGGCTCTGGGGAAGCGGAGCTCCAAGGCACATTGGTGGGGTTGTCTGTCCAGGGAATTCTGGTTGCATCCTGCTAGCATCTGGAACCTGGTGGCTGAAAAGAGAGTTAATATACAAAGCCAAATAAATTGTTGAACAATCATGGACCTAAAGGCTGGGATAGTGCAGATGAAGTGTTGGGGGGGAGGTTCCTCCATTTTGTAGATAGCTAGTAGGCATATTTCAGTTATATTTCTGAGGGCCTGTATCTATACTAGTTTTTTTTTTTTGCCTGAGCCTGAAATCTGATATGCAGGTGAATCCTAATTATATTGCTGGGGGGAGATGATGTCATGGCTGGGAAAGGACCAGAAAGCTGGACCAGGGAAGAGAGTAGCTCCCTAATATGGGAAAGGGGTAGGGGTATAAATATTGTTGACATCGATTTGATGTGATCTGGGGCCCATAATTAGCTTAGGAGCCTGTGTGACCTCTACATCCCTCTAGATTTGAGCTCACATTCTGTGGTCATGAGTAAGAACATTCCATGCTGCCCCAGTATCAACCCATCTTCCTCAGGTGTAACATAGAGTATGTTGTCCATCCTCCGAGGATGGAACATTCTCTACCATTGTTGACCCAGGTTGAGGGCAAGGTCCTATGGGGGCCCACAAAGGAGTCTATTTTGTTGTTCCTGATAGAGATGACCTATAACAATGGAGAGAGGGATTTATTTGAGGTCTAGGCCCATCAAATCTGTTTGGGAGTCTCAGGACTCCCCGATTAGGGCCCAACTGGTGGAATGGCCTGATAGTGACTAAAGAGTCATCGTTAAAGTATGCCTAGTCTCTTCCCCTTATTCAGAAAAGCTGAGTGTAATGCTGCAGGATGTAGGAATTTGTTGGAGGATGTTGACTAGAAGGAGATGGAGTGAGAGACGATTTTCAAAGGCTGTACTTGCTTATGGCAAGGTGATGGTGAAGGGTGAATAGTGCTGAGACTGAAAGTTGGGATGGAGATGTCTGCTGCCTATCTCAGGTGGGAGATTGTGTGGGGCTTATCTAAGGTATTAGACTTTTTTGCAGAGAGTTCCTTTTTCTCTTTATTCCCCCCCCCTTTTTTCTTTTGCCTGGGGTGCTACGAGATCGATATTATATGGACAATTTCATACCTTTTGATAGAAAGTTGGAAGTTGTTCCCACTGGCCTGGCATTTGTGCACAATAAATGGAGTGAGAAGAGTGATTCAGGAATCCACATTTTGGAGATGCCCCACAGGAAATGGATCCCTGGCTGGACAATTTTGAGCACACAAGGATCTCTGCATCTGGGGAAGAACTGGGCACTGCTCTTCTGAGTTAGTCAGCCTTCCTAAGCTTCTTTCCATTATCTATGAAATAAAGGCAACAATAACTTGGGAGGCTCCAAAATTTCAGTGTGGTGCTGTTTACAAAAGATCTTTGCCAGAGACTGGGAGCTCCAGAACTAAGCAGTGGTATTTTTTCGTTATCTGAGCTGGCAACAGTGCTTAGCCAAAATTTAGTCTTGGGAGCTTTGCCAGATGTCAAAGGTTCAGGAAGTATACTCTAACTCAAGGAAGGTCTGTTTCTACTTTGTAGCTGGAGGAATTTGTATCCTGAAGCCCAGGCTGGTAGACCTGCAGGCCAGTGTTTGTGGAGGGTGGGGTAGTGGGTGAGTTTAAGCTCATGCTGAGAATGGCTGCCATGTAGGTCTTTGCACACCGCAGGCTGCTTTCTGCTGCTTAACTGCGCTGTAACTCTTCTTTGCCCTAGCTGTAGGTTCTTTTGTCACTGACCTTTAGAAAAACATGCCTGGTAATGTCTTGCTTCTTGTGTAGTACTATGCTGTTGTATGCAGGATGCCCTTTTTCTCCTTTTCTACCTCTGGCAATGTCACAAGTGACTAAACTGAGAGGAGGCTGCAGAAAGTCTGATTGTCAGGCACCTCCCTCTATGCTTCTTCTGTGCAATAGCCCTTGTGTGGGAAAAAGTGCTCATCTGAGGATCGGGCAGTAGTGCAGCTGTTTAAGCGCACGTGGTGCATAGCGCAAGGACTGATATAAGGATCTCGGTTCGAGCCCCTAGCTCCCTACCTGCAGTGGAGTCCCTTCATAGACAGTGAAGTAGGTCTGCAGGTGTCTTTCTCTCCCCCTCTCTGTCTTCCCTTCCTCTCTCCATTTCTCTCTGTCTTATCTAACAATGACAATATCAATAACAACAACAATAACTGCAACAACAATAATAACAACAAGGACAACAAAAAGGAAATTAAATAATTTTTTTTAAAAGTGCTCATCTGGCAGAGAAAAGTGGGAACAACGTCCAGAACATGTTGATGTCTCAGGACATTATGATGAGCAGATTAGGTATGTGGCAGACTTATGCAGCAAAGGACAGTTCAGAAGTGGTGTTAAAATTAGCCATTGTCAGCTAGCGAAAAATTTGCCTTATTTATTTATTTTTATAGGACAGAGAAGTTGAGAGGAAAGTAGGGTAAAGAGGGAGACACAGAGATAAACTTGTAGCATTGCTTCACAGCTTTCGAAGCTTTCCACCTGGGAAGGTGGGGATCATGGGATTGAACCCATATCCTTGCACATGAGCCTGTGTGCTCAGCTGGCCACGTCACTGCCTGACCCCTGACGCTTTTGACTTTAGTGCTGTATGATATAAGAGTTTGTTGGAGGGTGTTGAGTAAAAGGAGATAGATAATGTGAGAGATGATTTTCAAAGGCTGCACTTGCTCATGGCAAGGTGGTGATGAAGGGTGAATAGTGCTGAGACTGAAAGTAGGAATATATAAGTCTGCTGCATATCTCAGGTGGGAGATAGTCTGGGGCTTATCTAGTGTCTTTCCAGTGTAGGTGTCAAGGAGACTTTGCAAGAGGTTTGTGCTTGCAAAGGAAACTGACATTTAGATGTCTTCTTTGTGCCAGGAACTTTAAATACTGTACACGTTAGCTCATCTGATTCTCACTTAGCAGTGAGGGATAGGTGGTATGGATAGAGGTAGACATAGAAGGGTGTGTGTGTGTACACTGTTTTTAAAAATGACAGAAAAAGGAGATCTAGAGGCTAATCAGCTTGTGTCCAAGGTCCTATCTAGCTGATAAGTAATAAAGTTAGGATTTAAATCCTATCCCATCAAACTCCTAAGTCCTTTCTTTTCCCACTGTATCACACTTGGCCTTCAGGACTCTCCTCATATAGTGGGTCTGCATTGGCAAATAAATTTGCAAAGACCGGGGCTATTAATAGTTATCTCTTTCACCATACCCAGGAGATGAGGGAACACAGTTAATTAAATGTTCAGCTCAGGGATTAGAGATATAGTGAGGTTAAGTAACTTGACAAGTAGCTTGGGTGAAGGCAGGCAGAGGTGAGGTTTGGAGCCCAGCATTAAGAGCCTGCAGTCTTAACAAACAAACAAACAAACAAAAACAAACACAAGACTTTATGCTTGCTTCTGGAAATGAGTGTCAATCTCATTTTATAAACCTAAAAAACAACAACAACAAAAAATCAATTCCTAGATCAAGAAGACTCTTGTGCTGAGGCCAAGATGTCACAAAGCTTGGTGGTATCTAGGGAGTACTTCATAATCAGACTCTCGTAGCATGGTCTTTAATTAAAACAACAATCACCTACATCTAAAATTTATCATCTTCATTAAGCATGGGGATTGGAGTAAGGTTGGGGAAGCTTATTTCTTAAAAAAAAAATTCCCACCAATAAATTACTTATTTTGCTATCTAGCTTCTTCTACTTGATTTTAGGAGTTTGGCATTACTGTCCAGTTGCCATGGGGAACCTGGGGGTGACAAAGATAGCAATAGTATGATGAGAGCCATGGGAGACCTTGGATAATTATATTGTGATCGCATTCCTTGTCTACCAGTTTCTCTTTACTATTACTAATTTACCTTTGAGAGATGAATGTATTGCCTACAGTGAGGTCTGAGTATGAATTTAGAGCTTTGCCTTTCGTCCAGATATTTTGGCCATGTGGAATCAAACCCACTGGGTATCTTGCCATGGATATTGAATACATTCAGGAATAGGGACTAAAGGAGCTGGGAAGATGCTAATCTATAAACCTTAGTGGTTTCATCTTTTGCTCATGGTTACCCCTGGATGTCCACACTTGGGCCAGCCTCCAGTCACTCACTGCTGTTCTCCCCAGATACCTCTGAATAAAAATAGGGAACATTGATACTGTGTGTGTGTGACTGGTATCTGTGGGTAGTGAGGTGCCACCTGCCCTACTGTGTGAAGTGGTTTGTTTTAGGTAGCCAAGATGCCTAGAGGAAGTGACAGGTTTTTGTTTTTTCCTCCAGTGCCTTGTTTGTCTTTTGAACATATGCTTATAGTTTTAACAAAGGAAGTGAAGAAATTATAGGGCGGGGAAGAAATGCCTACAGACAGTATGCTCAAGCCCAGGAAGGAAGAAACCAGTATTTGTGTGTTTTAGGAATGCTAAGACCTTACTTACATATCAGCAAGCAAAATATTGGCACTCACTTATGACATAACTGAAGTCAGTAGAAAGAAATGCCTGAACACAGGCAGAAGGGAGAGCTTTGGAAATGCTCAAGGTTATCTCATAAAAGCTCTTTGTGTTAATTGAAGTCTCAGTTGAAATTGGCCTTATCCTACAGGCCAGGTAACTCCAGTTGCTGTTCTTACCTTTCTTCATTGTGGCTCCCCTAGTAATTGCTACTTGGACACCCAGTGATGATGATGATGATGACGACGATGACCATGATGAAATCTCCTTATGTGCTTACTCTCATTTTCTGCTCCTTTGTCTGTAATCAGTGACTTTACTAGTGGGTAAATAAAATAAATACCTGAGTGAATGAAGATAGTTAATTTTATGCTCTGAAAGTCAAGTTTTTGCTTATTCACTGTAAAGCAAAGTTGTAGGAGACATAGAATTTCTATCACTCCCTGCATCTTATCCAAAGACAGGGTGACTTCGTACAAGACAACTTTTCCAAAGCAGCAAAAATTTCCCTCTCCTGTCAGTCTTTACTCCCTCCTCTGTTTCTTTCTTAAATTCGGCTTGCTCATTCATTCATTTACTGCTGTGATGTGCCAGGCAGTGTCTTGATGCTGAGGGCATCATTATATACAAAGAAAATGCTTGGGAAGCTTTTATTTCAAATGTGAATTAGAGGTCTGAATGACTAGTTATCCCTGTGGCAAATGCTAGAAGAAGCTATCCCTGTGAGTGAAAAGTGAGGTTGGAAATAGAGGCGGTGGTTGCTCTTTTGTGGAGGACTTGTTAGCAAGATGGGATCCTATTTCACATTCTTTCCTATTTACATAACCATCTGCATCCTTAAGTAACATTTTACCTGACTTGTAAGATTCAGTTTGGGCAGGGTTTTGTCAGTATCATCTCTATGTATTCTTTCTTGAAATTGAATTAGATCCCTTTGATTTATTTGGACAAAGAAGTGGGTAACACACAAATGATTTTCTGCTGGTTTTCTTTTGCTGTGATGTTGACACAGTACTTATGCATTATTTTTTTATTCCAGTTGACACAGTACTTTTTATTCCAGTTGACACAGTACTTATGCATTATTTTTTATTCCAGTGTGATTTATGTTTCTTCCCTTTCTTCTTCCCTTTCCTTCCATACTACCTGCGTCTAGCTTATTTAAAAAACAAAAAGGGAGTCTGGAGGTAGTGCAGTGGGCTAAGCACACATGGCCCAAAGTGCAAGGACCAGCATAAGGATTTCAGTTTGAGTGAAGCAGGTCTGCAGGTGTCTGTCTTTCTCTCCCCCTCTGTCTTCCCCTCCTCGCTCCATTTCTCTCTGTCCAGTCCAACAACAATGACATCAATAACAACAACAATAATAACCATAACAGTAATAAAACAACAACAACAAGGGCAACAAAAGAGAAAAAATAGCCTCCAGAAGCAGTGGATTTATGTTGGTGCAGGCCCTGAGCCCCAGCAATAACCCTCGAGGGCAAAAAATATATATATATATTTGACTAATGTTTTTAATGGTCTCCCCTTTTCTTCAGTATAAGTTCCAACAATTCTGACACATAGTAAGCATATCACCTTTATGCACTGACTAAAACACAAAGCTATGACATTTATTGGTTTATTCATTCATCATATGTACAAAACAGTTGAAGGCATATATTTCCTCTAGAAATCTTGGTCTGCTAGCATAGTGAGATACAGAAACTTAAGTTACTATACTCTTGGGTAAAAGAAGACAACAGAGTTCTGAATCAACATCAGTTAGTGACTTGCTATATAGAAAGTAACTAGGTCAACCTGGCTTGTCAGAGAGGACTTCTCAGAAGAGATGATCTTTGATTTAGTTTTTAATGGGTTAGAATTTGTTTTCCAGGTGTTGGTCGTTAGTACAGTGGGTTAAGCACACATGGCGTGAAGAGCAAGGACTGGCATAACGATCCCGGTTCAAGCGCCTGGTTCCCCACCTACAGGGGCATCACTTCACAAGTGGTGAAGTAGGTCTGCAGGTGTCTCTTTCTATCTCCCCCATCTCTCTCAATTTCTTTGTTCTATCCAACAACAGTAGTAGCAACAAGGGCAACAAAATTTGGGGGGGATGGCCTCTAGGAACAGTGGATTCATAGTGCAGGCACTGAGCCTCAGCAATAACCCTGGAGGCCAAAAAAAAAAAAAGTTTGCCTGTCAGGGTTTGCTGAGAAAGAGCACTGTAAGTTACTGGTCTTGCTTTGGTAGCCGAGGTGCTATTTCTGAGTGTGACCATTTTTCCAAGTATTTAATTTGGGGATGAGAATCTCTTTGTATCTGGGCTTTATTTGTTTGTTTTAAGAATTCTGAAGCCCTAAGCACATAAACGGTGCTGACACTAGGATTACTTCCTTATTTTTTTTTTATTATTTTTCACTATCAAGGCTTCACTGGTATTTCACCAGTCCTGGTAGGCTCCCCCGACCCTTCTACATAGAGCGTGAGAGGCAGAGAGGGAAAAAGAGAGGAGAGACACATAGCCAAGTACATCTGAGACTTGCCAAGATACCTCGCCACAGCTCCTGAAGGTTTCCCTGTAGATGGCACTCCTAAGTGGTGGCCCTGGGCTCATACCCAGGTGCTCCTTCCTGGTAACGTGTAAGCTTTACTGGATGAGCCAACTCCTGGTCTCTGTAGCAGTTACTGTGGTTATTGTTCATCAGTAGGTTTAGATGGATAGACCTTCAGTGATCATAGTTGCATCCCAGCATTTTGATTACTTTCTTTATTGCATCATTAACTTTCTGCCTTGGGCATAGTTAAGTGAATAAGAGGGGAGCTATAGATCATTTCCCTGCCATCTTCCTCTTCTGGTAATCTGGAGCAAACATAAAATTTCGATTTCTCGCCAACAGTTTTGGTTCCTAAATAAGTACCAGTGAGAATAGACTTGGAAAGCCAGAAAACAAAGAATTTCTTTAAATAACTTAGCAAAGCTATTTGACATATTTATTACTTGCTGAAAGCCTCAGAGAATTTTCTGACCCACTTCTCCTTAAAAATGCCTTTCAGGGGCTGGAAAGATACCTAAGCATGTATGTGCCTCGCCATGCTTGTAGTCCAGGTTCAAGTCCTAGTACCACACGGGAGTAGTTGGTGGCACAGAGAGAAGCAAAAAGTGTTGTGGCATCTGTCTTTCCCTGTCACTCTGTGCGCCTCTTTACTTGGATAAAAATGCAGCCCTGAAGTGATAAAATTGTTTATGTTAAAGACCCTGGCTCTTCCAGAAACAAACAGACAAGCAAATGAAACTTTTCAGTTGTTAAGGTTGTGGAAGGTTTTTCTTTCAACCCCCTTTTTGTTAGGTAAGAGAAGTCTGTGAGACAGTAGGCCTTTATGGTTTTTTGTATCCTCAGGCGTGAGATGATCAGCAGTGACTTAAGCTTTGCCAACAACTCACTCCCTTTATTACTAATACCTGGTATTAGGTTTTTCTTCCTATGGGGGGGGGGGAATCCCTTAATGCACACACACAGCTGTGAGTGAGAATGATGATTATTAAGATGGTAGGGACCCTTGAATGTATTAATTCAATTGCACCTTGTCAGTAATTACTCTTTTAATACACATGATAGCCTATGTGGACTGTGACAGGTCCATCCTGTTGACAGGAAAACTGAGTCACAGAGAAGTCTGCTAATTTGCCTGAGCTGTCTTCCCTGAAAACCAACACAACAAATTGCTGTTTTGTACTCCTCTGTGAAAGATTGAGTTGTTTTCTTGATCATTGTGACTAGGTAGGTGTCAGTTACCTGATTTTATCCCTGATTTCTACATGATCTCAGTGCCTGTTAACATTTCATTCTTAATTCTTTCCTTGCTTTCTCTTCTTCCTCCCTCCTTCCATCCTTCCCTCCCTCCTTTCTTCCTTTCTGTTTTTTTTTTTGTTTGTTTGTTAGTGCTACTGGGGTTTCTGTGCCTGTAGGATTCCTCTTGCTCTCAGTGGTTGTTGGTTAGACATTCTCTCTTTCCTAGAGGGAGGGAGATACAGAAATAGACACAGAAAGAGACACCACAGCACTGCTTCATCATGACCATCAGCACTGTACAGTTGCTCCTAAATGGTGATCCAGGGTTCGAGTCCAGGTCCTTGAGTTTGGTTAAGTGTGCACTATACCAGGTGAATGATCTCTTGCAACCCCCCCCCCCATTTTTAAAGATTCATTTATTGGTAGCCAGAAGTAGAACTAGAGTACCACTGCAGCATGTGAGGAGACAAGGACTAGACCCAGAGCCTTGCACTTATTTGTCCTGAACTTTACTGTTTCAGAGATCCCACTGCCTCTCATCCCTCACCAAATATGAAAGACCCATCTGAAAGAGAAACATCTTTTGGAAGCTGAACCAGACTCCTTAGTCTTCATGCTTTCCCTTTATGTGGTTTCATTTGTGGAGAAGGTCTTATTCAAACAGAGATTTAAAATTTTGCTTGCTTTCCTTTCATATTTTGGCTTCTTGCCTAGTAAAAGAAAGAAAAATGCTTAAATGAAAATGCTCCAAGAACTTGCTAATCGTGATATGAGCACAAAGTAGTATACATCTGGCCAACAAAAAACACTTACTTTAATATAAAAACTTACCCAGATAATTTGAATATTAGTGTTTTTAAATGAAGTTTTGTGTTATAATGAGGACAGGAGAACCACATTTCTAGATTCCCTTAATACATTTAAAATGTTACAAAGCACTGATGAATGTTACAAAGCACTGATGTTACAAAGATCCTGAATGGAATGTTGAGGAAACTAGATGGTTTAAGTATATGACTCATTTAAAATCATTACAAATGCCACTGAATTATCTCCTTTTCTGTTTTGTATATAGCTAGGATATAGCTTTGGGGATTGAAAAAAAAACACTGTAAATTTCTTGTTATAGTTATTTGGATTAATATGTAGAATGATTGTTGTGAAAGGTTTGAAGAGAGACATATCTTTCTATGTTTGGTAGCTTCTTTTCCTATTTTTGGTAGTTGCTTTCTGCTTTCCCTTCTGGTGACCTGGATCTGCTTGATGTACAGGACTATGGATCCAAAAACCCTTCTAGTTTGAAAGGCCAGTAGAGCATGCTTCTGCTGCTGAAAATGTCCCGAATTGATGGCTTGTGCTCTAAAAGGGGCTGCGTTCCAGCTTTGGCCTTCAATGTAGACTTATGGGAATCCCAGGGTGCTGTGTTGCTGTTTAAAATATGACATCTACCAACTATGTCATTTAACATTACCTGACATAGCTGCTTTGGCTGTGATTGGAATTGAAACACACTGCTTGTCACAAAGGCAGTGACTGGCTGTGGGGACATTGCATTGATGTCTGTTGTTTTTCATTGCTTATTGATTGACTCAGTTAGAATCTCTCTCTTTGGGTGCTAGTGTTCTATAGTTCACCCCTGTTAGCCATTTTTATTGAGTTTTTATGTATGATTTGTCTGCATTTCCTTGATCTAGGCAGTACAGGGCTAAAGACTCAGGCAAGGGATGGATTTGATCAAAGAGGAGGCTGGGATGTAGATGGTCTCTGAGCAATGTGGAAATTCTTGAAACCCCTAATTAACTTAGAAAAACCCCTTCTTTGCATTCACAGTAGGGAATTTGAATGAGTGGGCTAATATTGACATTGTTAAATTTCTCCCCTGCAAAGCTCAGTATTTTGGGCTAACTTCCATTCTTGTCCTGCTTCGTCTTTACAAATTGTATAGACAGCGGATGATGTCTTGATTAATATTTTGGGTCTTTATTAGATGGTGGATGGAGCTGTTATTCAGCGCATTTGTGAAATACCTACTGTGTGCCAGATCTTACCCATAGTCCTGGAATATAGTGAAATGTAAAAGAAGCAAAATTATTAGTCATACCAGTTTTGTATTAGGCTAACTATTAAATTTCAGTGTTTGTTATTTGGGAAGAACAATACTTCAGCTGTTGATTTTGTGAGATATTGGCGCAGGTTAAGAGAAGGAACTGGGATTTTTTTTTCCTAGTGGCTGTCCTGAAGCTGCCTTTCTGTGCCTCAGTTTTCATCCTGTAAATTATGTAAACTGAATGGTCTTTTAAAAATTATCAACAAGAGGGGAGTCGGGCGGTAGCACAGCGGGTTAAGCTCAGATGGCACAAATCACAAGGACCGGCATAAGGATCTCAGTTTGAGCCTCCAGCTGGCTCCCCACCTGCAGGGGAGTTGCTTCACAGGCAGTGAAACAGGTCTGCAGGAGTCTATCCCCCCCCCCACGTCTTCCCTTCCTGTCTCCATTTCTCTCTGTTCTTTCCAACAACGATGACATCAATAACAACAATAATAACTACAAAAATAAAACAAGGGCAACAAAAGGGAATAAATAAATAAATATTTTAAAAATTTATCAACAAGGGGTAGGGTAGATAGCTTAATGGTTATGCAGTGAGGCTCTAAAGTCCCAGGTTCAGTCTCTCATACTGAGCTCTCATACTGGTTTACAAAAAACAAACAAACAAAACCCAAAACCAACAAAAGAATTATCAAACTGTTTCCACTTCTTTATATTGTTATTTATGATACTGACCCCCACCCCCAGCATTTAAGCCGTTTACCTATGCTAAATTAAAAGTAGTTTTAAGGGAGTCAGGTGGTAGTGCAGTGGGTTAAGTAAGCTCAGATGGCGCAAAGTGCAAGGACCTGCATAAGGATCCTGGTTTGAGTCCTCAGCTCTCCATCTGCAGGGGAGTCACTTCACAAGAGGTAAAGCAGGTCTGCAGGTGTCTTATCTTTCTCATCCCCTCCTCTCTCCATTTCTCTTTGTTCTATCCAACAATGACGACAACAATAATAACTACAACATGAAACAACAAGGGCAACAAAAGGGAATAAATAAATATTTAAAAAAAAAAACTTTTAAAAAAGTAGGTTTTTTTTCCCTCCAGGGTTATTGCTGGGGCTGGGTGCCTGCACTATGAATCCACTGCTCCTGGAGGCTATTTTCCCCATTTTGTTGCCCTTGTTGTAGTTGTTATTGTTGCCATAACTGTTGTTGCTGGATAGGACAGAGAGAAATGGAGAGAGGAGGGGAAGACAGAGAGGAGGAGAGAAAGATAGACACCTGCAGATCTGCTTCACTGCTTGCAAAGCGACCTCCTGCAGGTGGGGAGCTGGGGGCTCGAACTGGGATCCTTACATGGCCCTTGCACTTTGCACCATGTGTACTTAACCCTCTGTACTACAGCCCGACTCCCAAAAAGTAGTTTTAAGACCAGGGAAGAAAATAATTGTTTCTGGAGAGTTGATGCCAGAGGCCAGCCCCAGCAGGTAATTTGGATAACCTGAAAGAGGAGGGTTGTCGGCGTGGAATGAGGAAGAATGAGAGACGAGCAAGTTGATGCTGAATCAAGTTCAAGCAGACATCTCTGTCATACTTAAGCAGAACTTTATTTTTATAGTCTCATAAGGCCTCAATCATTAAAACAAAAATCACCAAGGTATAGATTATTAAAACAAAAATCACCAAGGCTTTGGTCACTAATACAAAAATCACCAAGGCTTTGATTATTAATACAAAAACCACCAAGTAAGAACAGCACAGGTAGGGAATACCTCCTGCTTTGTGGGACAGTCACATTCCAGAGCCACTTTTCTCCCTAGAGATCACATCACAGTTTCTATATATTTTGTTATTCCTGTACCTGTGTGCTAGGCAAATGTCCTGTTGATTAAGATTAATAATCTACCTGTATGTTTATGCCAGTCCCTTGCCCCTATGCATCAGAAGCCATGGTTCATAGAAAGTTCAAGCTTGTTATGTTTCTAGTGGCCTTAAACAAATTGAACAGCCCGTTTTCATAAAATTTGTTCCATTGTTTGATCAAGGAGTTTTGTTTTATTCCATACTGAGAAGGCACCAAGGTGGTGCTGATCTGCCCAGCCTTTTCATAAAGTTAAGATCTCTAACTGGAATCCATCTTCTGTGTATGCTCACTATGTGACCTAGGCTCTTGTGTACTATTCCTGCATAAGGAAGTGGGATCATGTGGTGGGTGGTATATTAAAAGGCCCTTTGTATCTAGGCAGGTACCATAACTTTCCATTTATTAATTATGCTACGTAAGGTGACACCTCCACTGTGGGAAGCACCAATCTTCCCTATATTTTACTGGAAATACTAAAGGTAGTGGTGTAAAGGGGAAAACATTTCTTCCTCTTGGAGTCTCCTAAAAAATTCTGCATTATTGGTATTGCTTGTTCCATTATGATCAATCTTATAGACTACAGTGCAGGCTTTGTCATTACTTTTGTTATTGGTCAGACTCTGAGCCTGGCCATAGGTAAATATTATTAAGACCACACAGAGCTTAATCCAAGCCCTATACATGGCAAAAGGCAAGATGGTTTCAGTTTGACCTGGAGAGTCCAGCCATGCTGAATTTCCTGAGAAGCTGGTACCTTGTCAAGCAGCTTGCATGGCAGTATCTGTGCCAAATTGGTATCTCTACAACTAGTTTGAAAAAAATTGTAAACTTACAGATTGTTAAAGCATCAGTCTCAGACATTTTCATTCTCATCACAGTGAACACTTTACATTTCTTAGATCTACTGAGACTGCTGGCTATACACTTACTATTGAAGCTGTGATGCTGGGGAGCCTGTCCTTTGAAATGATATTAAAAGAATACTATGAGATGGAATTTCTAAAACTCTTGAACTGAATTCCATCTCAATTTTTAGAAAGAGAGGGAAGAAGGATAAAGAAATCTTCCGGTATTCTGGAAGGATGTATCTTTGTAAGATCCTCGAGTCTTGTGTCCTCTATACTGCTTAGCTGCAGGGGAGGAGGGTTGCCAGCTGTTAATCACTTGCATGTGCTTCAGAAACACATGTCATTGTCTAAGATATGTGTTTTAGTTTGTGTGAAATCATAAGATCCTATTCCTCTCTGTGCTTTCATCATAAATATCAGGACTACAAGGCTGTTACTCAGGAGGAAATCTAGGAAGTGAGAAATGAAACACAAGTTTTATTTTCACACTTCTAATTGAGTGACTGAAAAGGGTGAACTCAAAAATAATAATGTAATCTTATACCTGCATCACACTTTTTAATACTGCAGTTTAAAAATATTTAGGGTGAACCTTCATCAGGCTGCTTTAATTTCCTGAGTAATTTGTGGTGGGGTGGTGCATCCACTAATGCAGAAGAGCCTAGAGGAAGGTGCCTGGGGGATGAGAAGCACTGCTCAGTGACACTGAGCATGATTGCATGGAAAGAAGCCTTTCAGGTCCAGGGATCTCATTTTCCTCTTCAGTGCATACTGTGGAGATAGAAACCAAGACAGCAAAGGTTGCAGTGAGTGTGATTTACATCTATTTTTTAGTGACTGATCTTGTAAGAATGCATACTTACAGGATCCATGGTCTTATCTATCTTAGTAACAATATCTGTGCCTCCCACCACCTCCATTTCAGATACTTACCTGGCTAACAAACCTTTGCTGATCAGCACACCCATACCACCATTTCTGTTATAGTCCAGATACACTTTTTGTTGTTGTTGTTGTTTAAGCAGAGCACTGTTCAGCTCTGGCTTATGGTGGTGCGGGGGACTGAACTTGGGACTTCGGAGTCTCAGGCATGAGAGTCTGTTTGCATACCATTATGTTATCTACCCTCCATTTTTAAGTAATCTTTTTTTTTTCAGATACATTTGACTGAGACTCTGGGTGCTTACTCCAAACAGCTGCCTACAGACTGTTTGATTCTGTGCAGACTAATTTGCCTTAATGTTTCTTTATTTCCTCACTTGTGATGATTCTTAAGTGAGTTGTTGTGTGTGATATGCTTAGAACAATGTCGGACATGTTTAAAGTCAACTTTATTATTTTACTTCCACCTTGTCACACATTTCATTGTTCTGATGTATTACACTGTGCATTTAAGTTATCTCCTCTACATTTTAATGAATTTCATCTAGTCTGAGATTACTTGAGATGGTTAACATGGTATGTTGGACATGGTAGGTACCCATTGAGCATTCTGGATTGAGTTCATACAGGGTTTGTTAAGAGTTGAAAGCCAGGGAGTCGGGCTGTAGTGCAGTGGGTTAAGCGCAGGTGGCGCAAAGCACAAGGACCGGCATAAGGATCCCGGTTCGAACCCCGGCTCCCCACCTGCAGGGGAGTCGCTTCACAGGCGGTGAAGCAGGTCTGCAGGTGTCTATCTTTCTCTCCTCCTCTCTGTCTTCCCCTCCTCTCTCCATTTCTTTCTGTCCTATCCAACAACGACAACAACTACAATAATAACTACAACAATAAAACAAAAAGGGCAACAAAAGGGAATAAATAAATAAAATAAATTTAAAAAAAAAGAGTTGAAAGCCAATTGCATTCTCAGTCTGACTAGTAAAGCTTTTGAGGTTGGACAGAGGCTGGCTTTATTTCCTAACTGCTGAATCTGAAACGCCAAGGCCACCTTTCATGCTCAGCCATTGGTGTCCTGATGAGACAGTAATTTAAAGTCTTTATTCTATTCTCAGTGATATTACTTGCATAAATGAGATGACTTTTGATAATTTTCCGAACAGTTTAGGCCAGGTTAACCCTGGCTAGTAATTTTCTGAAGTGCCATGAAATGTCAAGAACATGATTTATCTGCCATGGTCCCCTGTTAGTAGAGATGAGCACTGGCAACTGCTTTTTAGAAAAGCTGCTTTTAAAAAAATTATTTATAAAATAAAAAAAAATCAACAAGACCATAGAATAAGAGGGGTACAGTTGCACACATTCCCACAACTAGAGTTCTGTATTCCATCTCCTCCCTTGAAAGCTTTCCTATTCTTTATCTTTCTGGGAGCATGGAGCAGGGATCACTATGGGTGCAGAAGGTGGGAGGTCTGGCTTCTATAATTGCTTCTCTGCTGAACATGGACATTGACAGGTCAACCCATATCTCCAACCTGTGTCACTTTCCCTAGTGGGGCAGGGCTCTGGAGAGGTGGGGTTCCAGGATTTATTGGTCGTTTGCCCAGGGAAGTCAGGTTACCATCATGGTAGCATTTGCAACTTAATGCTTGAAAAGCATTAAGATATAAAGCCGAACAAGTGGTTAAATAATCAGGAACCTAAAGGTAAGAATATAGTAGATGAGATTTGGGTCTCCATCGTGGAAAAATCTAGAAAGTCTATTTTAGGTATATTCCAAGGGGCTCATGACTTTACTAATTTTTTGCCTGAGCCCAGCAGTTAACATGCAGGTGGAACAAAAGTATTGTCTGGGGAGATGGTGTCAGAGTTGGGGATAGGACTAGAAAGTTGTATCAGGCCGGCAGTAGAGGAGGAGGCCTGAGGCTCCTCATCCTGCTGTGCGCTGCCCTCCCCCGGGACCCTCTGTCGCTGCCCCCAGCACCTGGTACCCCAGGGAGCACCTGGTCGCGGCGTCCAGGCTTTGCCCTCTATTGCACCTTGCCCTGCTGCCCCGAGATGCCAGTGGACTTCAGCGGGTACTGGAATTGCAGAGCAACGACAACTTTGAGTAATACCTGCAAGCTCTGGATGTGAATGTGGGCCTGCGCAAGATCGCCAGCCTGCTGAAGCAGGACAAAGAGATCATGCAGGAGGGCGAGCACATAATTATCCACAGGCTGAGCACCTTCAGGAACTACATCATGGACTTCCAGCTTGGCCAGCAGTTTGAGGAGGATCTGACAGGCATAGATGACTGAAAGTGCATGACCATAGTGAGCTGGGATGGGAACAAGCTGGAGTGTGTGCAGAAGGGTGAGAAGGAGGGGCGCGGCTGGACACAGTGGAACGCAGGGGATGAGATGCACTTGGAGATGCAAGCGCAGGGTGTGGCCTGCAAGTTTTTAAAAAATATATATTTATTTATTATTGGATAGAGATAGAGAGAAATTGAGAATGGGGGAGATAGAGATGGGAGGAAGACAGAGAGATACCTGCAGCCCTACTTCACCACTTGTGAAGCTTTCCCTCTACAGGCAGGGACCAGGGGCTTGAACCTGGAACCTTGTGCACTGTAATGTGTGTGCTAAACCAGGTGCACCACCGCCTGGCCCCAGCAAGTCTTCAAAAAGGTGCACTGCATGCAGCCTGGACAGATGGCCCCTTGAGGAATAAGGGACACAGGCTAAGAACCCCCCCCCCCCCCCCCAATCACCTTGACTCAGCATGGGGCAGCAGTGCCCAGCCTCCCTGGCTTCCCACAGCCATCTCAATAAAAGTCATCTCAGCCCCCCCCCCCCCAAAAAAAAAAAAGAAAGAAAGCTGTGTCAGAGAAGAGATTATTTCCCAAATATGGGGAAAGTATATAAATATTGTTAACCATAAACCCCATCTATTTGATCTGAGCCCCATATTTGTCACAGGAGCCTGTGTGACCTCTGCATCCCTGTAGGTCTGAGCTTGCATTCTGTGATCACGGCTAGGAACATTCCAGGCTGCACTAATTTCGGGACCCATCCTCCTCGGATAGTAGGTAGAATATGTTATCCAACCTCCCTTCAGAGAATGGAGCATCCCCTACCATTGTTGATTCACATTGAGGGCCAGGTCCTATAGGGGCCCACAGAGGGGTCCATTATGTTGTTCCTGATAGAGAAGACCAGTGATAGTGGCGAGGGGGATCAGTTAGAGGTCTAGGCCCATCATGTCTGTGTGGGAATCACAGGATTCCCTGACTAGGGCCCTGGGGAAAGCTGCTTTTATTTCAAGAGAAAATTATTTTTTGAAAAAAAATATCTGTTAATGGGTGTGGTGCTGGTGGAGAACCAGAGCATCACTCTGACACATACAGTGCTGTATATCAGACTTAGGACTCCAACACTTTATCTACTGCACTACCTCCCAGCATGCTTTTTTTTTTTTAAACCATTAGGGGAGTTTCCTCTAGTGATGGAGAGGGAATGGGATAACCTGTCTAGTTGTGTATGTTTCTCTAGCAATTCTTAGAGACATTGGGAGACCGAGATGATGAATGTTTTGGGGGGAATTACAGAAAAAGCAGTGATCCTTGATGTCCCAGCCAGGTCAGGTCTATCTTTCATAAGGTAAAAGCACTTTGACACATGCAAACCTTGTATTGCTTCATATGCACAAGACTGCTCTCTTCAATTATCAGCCAAGCCTGTTAAACTTTAACTAGAGTGCTGCTGGTATAAGAGCAGTATATGGTTATTCGAAGCCAGTGTTAGGAGGCCAATGAGTACTTTACTCTGGAAGAACAGCAGTCCCTAAAGTGTAAGCTTACCCAGACACTTAGATAACTGTGGTTTTAAGGACATTTAATTACATTTGGGTTTGCAAAACTAGACTGAAGATAGATGATGGGTTCTTTGTCCTGCACAGCTTTGTACCCGGTTTCAATAAAGCTTCTCTTCCTCTACTTCTACTTAATATGCCCAGTATATTCCTCTACTTCTACTTAATATGCCTAGTATATAAGCATATTAATAATGCCTCTGAGATTTGGGGAATGGCTCAGAGCTATCAGTAGAGGATAGAAGGGCTTTCTTGACTAGGGATATTGCCCTTAGCTCATTTTGTTTTAGCTTCTGTTGAGGTGGTTACAATGATAGTTCACATCATATAGGAAATACTTTGGTTGAATTTCAAAAAGTCTTGGTTGAGAAACATTGGTGCTGTAGTGGTGTGCATAGCTGCCTTCTTAGAAGTTTTGGTTGCATAGATGCAGTCCAACAGCTGTTGTTCACCACAATTTGTAAAACCAAAGCTCTGTACCCATTTAAGAACATGTCTTGTTCTCTCCTCCACTCAGCTCCATTTTACTTTCTCGATGAATTTGACTACCCTATCTATCTCCTATAAGTGAAATAAATATATCAGTATGTCCTCTTGAGACTGGATCTTTTCATTTAGCACAGTCTTCTCAAGGTTTATTCATATTGCAGTATACACCAGTAGTGTATTCCACTGCACAGTTATACTGTATCTTGAGGGAATATATATATTCCCTGAGATTGAATCTGAGACCTTGGAGCCTCTGGCATGGAAATCTTTTGCATAGACAGATAGTTATAGAAATAATAGTGAACCCATATCTGTGATCTTGGGAGAACTATTGCAATTTCCAGTGGAGGGAATGTGGCTACAGAACTGTGTGGTATTATACCCCTGCTGTTTTATATATTTGTAAATCAGTATTAAATCATTAATATAGAAAAATCTTTGGGGACAGGCAGTAGTACATCAGGTTAAACACACGTATAACAAAGCTCAAGGACCTGTGCAAGGATCCCAATTCTAGAGCCCAACAGGTGGGGGGTGAGGCTTGCTTCACAAGGAGTGAAGCAAGTCTGCAGGTATCTGTCTTTCTCCCTCTCTATCTTCCCCATCGCTCTCAATTTCTCTCTGTCATATCAAAAAAAAAATCCAAAAAAGGGCCACTGGAGCAGTGGATTCATAGTGCAGGTGTTGGTTATTATGCGAGGCCCCCTGCATTGCTTAACTCTGTGGTGTATTTACATAATCATTGTTTTGTCTGAAACCCGCCCTGCCTGCAGAGCATTGGTTTAATCCCCACTGGTTAGATGGAAGCTTGCTTCTTTCGAGGTCTGCCCCCTCTCCTAGTCACTTCCTTTTTCCGACCTGCCACTTCCTCCGTTGCAGGAGGTAGAAAGGTAAATTATTTCTGATCAATAAAAAAGAGAATTGCATTGCAAAAAAAACAAAAACTTTATCACTAACCTGTGTTAACTCTCTAAGTAACCTGTTTGTTTAAAGTCCAAAGTAAAAAATAGTTAAAAATCAATATTTTACCTAAATTTGGTCTGAAGATCCTGCTGTACAGAGTCTGCTCCACAAGGTCACATAAGATGACCTTTAAAAAAATTATAAAGATACTTAAACCAATTATAATCACCGAGTTATCAATTATAGTAAACTTCTAATTTGTTACAAGTTTTTTCTTCACAAGTAATTGACTACAGCTATGTCAAGCCTTCACATGAAGCAGCATCTGCTCATATAGAATCCCCAGAAATCCATCTTGGACCCCTGTCCTCTGACATCACCCATAACTACAGCCACCCCCCCCCCCAAACCCATGCTGTGACCTGACACGATCTGGAGAACCTGATTCACAGACTCCAAAGGACAGGACTTTCCTACTGCCTTTCTCTCACCCATCACTGTCTGCCCTTCCTGTTTCTGGTTTGTCTGTCACATTTTGGTGGTTCCAGCTCACTCTCTACAGAGAAGCAAAGTTCCAGTGGCTGTCCTCCACCGAGATAGACGTGCGGCATTTCTTCCCCTGGTTGTTGGCATTGGACTGACACTTCTATCGGACTTGCTGATACACCTTTGGACACTCCCTTTACACTGCTGGACTTCTCAAGGACTGACTGTAGCAGTCCATGAACCTTGCAGCCAGCAGTCTCCGGACTTTGCAATGCCAGATCACCCCTCTCGCCCCTCGGCCTGTCAGGCTCGCACTCCTACACCCATCAGGCAGCCCCCCCCCTCCGCCTACCAGGCCTCTCTTCAGTCTCGCGCTGTCCCTTGCTACTCTTGCTTATCCCACCCTGTCATGTGCCAGTTCTTTTTGAAGATGCCTACATGATATCATTCAGGTTTCTTCCCAACAGGTTTCTGTTTACTCCTACACTGCTATTCCCCTGACAGATACGGAGTCTTTTACAGACATTGACCCATTTATATATGGCCATTAAGTAAGATGGAGATGTTGGGAAATTGTGAGGATGTGGTTGAGCTTGGCAGGGCTTGAACCTGAGGGGAGTGTCAATTCTGTTAGTCTCTTTCTCTACTGAGAGGTTGAGCAAGGAGGGACAGTAGTACCCCAAAGGTGTGTCGCCTCCTATCAGTCTCCCTGCCTCACAAAGGGCCCCACATTCCTGATACTGTGGCCATTAGATAAAAAGAAGGGGAGATATTGGTTATTACGCCAAGCCCCCTGCATTGCTTAACTCTGTGGTGTATTTACATAATCATTGTTTTGTCTGAGACCAGCCCTACCTGCAGGGCATTGGTTTAATCCCCACTGGTTAGAACTTTCACAATAGCTGGAGACCTGCCCTGCCTGCAGGGCATAGGTTTAATCCCCACTGGTTAGATGGAATTCACGCTCTTTTCTTTTCTCTCTACCAACTCTCCTACGCAGTTCCCTTTTCCAGCTTGTCGAATTCTCTCCAACTCAGAGAGCTCTTGCCCAGGAAGAAACACCCTCAGGATAGCCCAGCATGCAGGCACTGAGCACCAGCAATAATCCTGAAGGTTAAAAAAAAAAAAAAAAAAAAAAACTTTTGCTCAACCATTATGGTATCTTTCTACCCTGGACCATACAATTTTATCTTTATCTTTTTTTTTCCTCCAGAAAATACCATAGTGTTTCCTATTAGCAACTAGAATTTTTTTTTAATTTAAGAAAGGGTTAATTAACAAAACCATAGGGTAGGAGGGGTACAACTCCACACAATTCCCACCACCCAATCTCCATAACCCACCCCCACCCCTGATAGCTTTCCCATTCTCTATCTCTCTGGGAGCATGGACCCAGGGTCATTGAGGGTTGCAGAAGGTAGAAGGTCTGGCTTCTGTAATTGCTTCCCCACTGAACATGGGCGCTGCTCCTGGAGGCCATTTTTCCCCGCTTTTTTTGTTTGTTGCCCTAGTTGTTGCAGCCTCTTGCGATTATTATTGCCACTGTTGACGTTGCTTTGTTGTTGGATAGGACAGAGAGAAATGGAGAGAGGAGGGGAAGACAGAAAGAGAGGGGAGAGAAAGATAGACACCTGCAGACCTGCTTCACCGCCCGTGAAACAACTCCCCTGCAGGTGGGGAGCCGGGGGCTCGAACTGGGATCCTTACGCTGGTCCCTGCGCTTTGCGCCACATGCGCTTAACTCACTGCGCCACCGCCCAACTCCCAAATAAATAAATTTTAAAAAAACAATAAATAAAATAACAGCTACATTTAGATTTTTTTCTT
The DNA here is from genome assembly GCF_950295315.1 of Erinaceus europaeus. Classification (NCBI taxonomy): domain Eukaryota; kingdom Metazoa; phylum Chordata; class Mammalia; order Eulipotyphla; family Erinaceidae; genus Erinaceus; species Erinaceus europaeus. Next base: position 30,885,124 of record NC_080176.1, read on the forward strand.
TTTTATTTAAGAAAGGATTAATTAACAAAACCATACGGTAGGAGGGGTACAACTCCACACAATTCCCACCACCCAATCTCCATAACCCACCCCCTCCCCTGATAGCTTTCCCATTCTCTATCCCTCTGGGAGCATGGACCGAGGGTCACTGTTGGTTGCAGAAGGTAGAAGGTCTGGCTTCTGTAATTGCTTCCCCGCTGAACATGGACGTTGACTGGTCGGTCCATACTCCCAGTCTGCCTCTCTCTTTCCCCAGTAGGGTGGGTCTCTGGGGAAGCTGAGCTCCAGGACACATTGGTGGGGTCTTCAATCCAGGGAAGCCTGGCCAGCATCCTGGTGGCATCTGGAACCTGGTGATTGAAAAGAGAGTTAACATAAGCCAAACAAATTGTTGAGCAATCATGGACCCAAAGCTTGGAATAGTGGAGAGGAAGTGTTAGGAAGGTACTCACTGCAAACTCTAGTGTACTTCTGCTTTCAGGTATATATTTTGCAGTAGTTTATGGATATGTGTGAACATAAGCTCTCTCTCACAGAAACTGGTGTATATCTAGGTTATGGGATTTTGTTAGAAAGTGAACCACCTGAGATGAAACTAGAGTGTACTATAAAAGGAAAGGTCTCACCCGAGTAATGAAGCTGAAGGGTTGTCATTCCACACGTGAAGTCTCTGGACACTGTCTGAGGTGAAGCATGTTGAGGTGGCAATTGTTGCGTTGGTTAGGTTGTGATCAGCGGATGCAATATTATTTGGTATGGATTGGGAGAGGCATACGGGAAAGTGGGCCCTATCCAAGGGTTCCTGGACTGGGGGAGGTAGGGGCTCTATAGTGGAGAAGTGAGGTTACTGCTGTCTTAGGGTTCAAAAAGACAATCGATAGTTAATGTTATCATCACATTATTTGTTAATTGGGTTAACTTTGAAAAGTCCTTTTGTTATGGTTTGCTGTACAGTATCCAGTATCTTGTATATAGCTGTGCTATTGGATGCTTCTAATCTACTTGGTCTAGGCTTTTGAGAGAGTCCGCATATCAAATACACAGCCTATATATTAAAAAGATTCAGTTTGTGTTTTGAGAAACTTTGAGACATACAACTGATTTTCCCCCGCTCATATTAATTAACTACTGATTTATGTGTCTACATTTTGCTAGGAGTGTACATAAACACCATTCCCACCAACAAAAGACTGTGACCCATCCCTCCCACCCACTCCCACCCCCCACTGTCCCAGGAAGCTGCATGTCTACCCCTCACCACAGGGTTTTTACTTTGGTGCCCTACTTACAATTTGGTAGGTCCTGCTTTTAGTTTCCCTTTAAGATATTCTTCCTCAACTTCTGTTGATGAGTGGGATCATCCCATACTCATGTTTATCTTTCTGACTTAGCTCACTTAACATAATTCCTTCTATATCTGTCTAAGATGGGTCAAAGAAGGTGGATTCATTGTTCTTGATAGCTGCATAGTATTCCATTGTTTATATATACCACAGCTTTCTCAGCCACTTATATGTTGTTGGGCACCTGGGTTGCTTCCAGGTTTTAGCTATTATGAATTGTGCTGCTATGAACATAGGAGTACAGACCTCTTTTTGGTTGGGTGTTATGGAGTCCTTGGGGTATAACCCCAGGAGAGGAATTACTGGATCATATGGAAGGTCCATGTCTATCCTTGTGAGAGTTCTCCAGACTGCTCTCCACAGAGGCTGTACCAATTTACATTCCCACCAGCAATGTAAAAGGGTTCCTCTGTCCCCACATCCTCTCCTGCATTTGTTGCTGCTCTCCTTTTTGATATATGCCATTCTTACAGGAGTGAGGTGGTATCTTAGTGTTGTCTTAATTTGCATTTTTCTGACAATCAGTGACCTAGAGCAGTTTTTCATATGTTTGTTAGCCTTTTGGATCTCCTCTGATGTGAATGTTTTGTTCATATCCTCTGCCCATTTTTGGATAGGGTTATTTGCTTTTTTGCGGCTAAGTTTGCTGAGCTCTTTATATATTTTGGTGATTAGTTTCTTGTCTGATGTATGGCATCTGAAGATCTTCTCTCATTCTGTGAGGGGGCTCTCTGTTTGTTTAATAGTTTCTTTGGCTGTGCAGAAGCTTTTCAATTTGATGTAGTCCCATTGGTTTGTTTCTGCTTTGGTCTTCCTTGCAATTGGGTTTGATTCATCAAAGATGTCCTTGAGGTGTAGGTGAGAAAGTGTTTTACCAATGTTTCCCTCTAAGTATTTGATTGTTTCTGGTCTGACATCTAGGTCTTTGATCCATTTGGAGTTGATTTTTGTTTCTGGTGAGATAAAGTGGTTCAATTTCATTCTTCTGCATGTTACAACCCAGTTTTCCCAGCACCATTTATTGAAGAGAGCCTTCTTTTTCCATTTAATCCATTGGGCCCCCTTATCAAAGATTAGATGTCCATAGGTGTGGGGATTTATTTCTGGGCTTTCAATTATGTTCCACTGCTCTGTGTGCCTATTTTTGTTCCAGTACCATGCTGTTTAGATGATGATGGCTCTATAATATAGTTTAAGGTCTGGGAGTGTGATGCTTCCTTTTCTGTTTCTTTTCCTCAAGATGGTTTTGGCAATTCTAGGTGTTTTCAGGTTCCAGATGAATGATTGTAGTGTTTGTTCTATTCTCTTAAAGAAGCTTGGTGGAACTTTGATGGGTATTGCATTAAATTTGTATATGGCTCTGGGGAGAATAATTCATTTTGATGATATTTGTTCTTCCAATCCATGAGCATGGGATATCTTTCCATTTCTTGGTATGAGTTTCTATTTCCTTGAGTAACGACTCATAGTTTTCAATATACAAGTCTTTCACTTCTTTGGTCAACTTTATTCCTAGGTATTTGATTGATTTTGCTGCAACAGTAAATGGGAGTGATTTCTGGATGTCTTCTTCTTCTTCAGATTTAGTTCTTCCATAAAGAAATGCCACTGATTTTTGTACATTGATTTTGTAGCCTGATACCTTGCTATATTGCCTAATAACTTCCAATAATTTTCTGCTGGATTTTTAGGTCTTTCTATGTATACTATCATATCATCTGCAAATAGTGAGAGCTTGACTTCTTCCCTTCCAATCTGTATTCCTTTGATTTATTTCTCTTGCCTGATTGCTATGGCAAGAACCTCCAATACTATGTTGAAGAGTAACGGTGACAGTGGACAACCCTGTCTAGTCCCCGATCTGAGGGGGAATGCTTTCAGCTTCTGTCCATTGCGTATGATGTTGGCTGTAGGTTTGCTATATATAGACTTCACTATCTTGAGGAATTTCCCATCTATTCCCATTTTTTGTAGTTTTGAGCATGAATGGGTGTTGGATCTTGTCAAAGGCTTTCTCTGCATCTATTGAGATAATCGTGGTTTTTGGCTTTGCTTTTATTGATGTGGTGAATGACATTGATTGACTTACGGATGTTGAACCAGCCTTGCATTCCTGGGAGAAATCCCACTTGGTCGTGATGAACAATCTTTTTGATATGCTGCTGTATCAGATTGGCCAAGATCTTTTTTATTATTTTGGCATCTGTGTTCATCAGAGATTTTTCCTTTTTTGTTCTGTCCCTATCAGCTTTTGGTATCGGTGATGTTGGCTTCATAGAAGGTGGAAGAGAGTATTCCTGTTTCTTCAATCTTATGGAATAGCTTAAGAAGTATGGGTATTAACTGTTTCCTGAAAGTTTTGTAGAATTTGTTTGTGAAGCCATCTGGTCTAGGACTTTTGTTGTTGGGGAGATTCTTAATAACGGTTTCAATTTCTTTGTGATTGGTGCATTTAGATTTTGTAGTTCTTCTTGGTTCAATTTTGGAAGTGCATAGGTTTCTAGGAATTGTTCCATTTCTTCCCGATTCTCTAGCTTGGTGGCATATAGTTCTTTATAGAAGTTTCGCAGGATTCTCTAGATTTCTGTGGTGTCAGTTGTGATATCTCCTGCATCGTTTACAATTCTATTAATTTGAGTCTTCTCTCTTTTTTGTTTGGTGAGTCTGACTAGGGGTTTGTCAATTTTGTTTAATCTTTCAAAGAACCAACATTTGGCTTCATTGATCTTTTGTATGGTTCTTTTATTTTCGATGTTGTTTATTTCTGCTCGAACTTTAGTGATTTCTGTCCTTCTGGTTGCTTTAGGGTTCCTTTGTTCCTCTTCCTCTAAGTCCTCTAAGTGTGCAGTAAGGTCGGTCATTCATTTGAGCTTCTTCTTGGTGTTTAATATGTGATTGTATGGCTATAAGTTTCCCTCTCAGTACTACTTTAGCTTTGTCCCAAATATTTTGATTGGTTGTGTCTTCATTTTCATTAGTTTCCAGGAACATTTGAATTTCCTGCTTGAGTGAGTCTCTGACCCAATGGTTCTTAAGGAGTATGTTGTTTAGATTCCAAATTCTGTGACTTTTAATAATTTTTTGTTTGTTGTTAAATGTTAGTTTTACTCCACTGTGATCTGAGAAGATACTTGGGATGATTTCAATGGTCTTGAATTTATTGATGCTGTCTTTGTGGCCTAACATGTGGTCTATCCTTGAGTATGTGTTATGTGGATTTGAAAAGAAGGTGTATTCCAGTTTTTTGGGGTGGAGGAGTCTGAAAATGTCCAAGAGGTCTAGTCTGTCAATCTCTTCATTCAATTCTCTTGTATCTTTATTGGTTCTCTGCTTTGTTGATCTGTCTAAGTGTGAGAGTGGGGCATTGAAGTCTCCCACTATTATTGTATTACTATTGTTGTATTTTTGAAATTCTTTCAGTAGGTGCTTAATGTATTTAAATGGTCCCTCATTGTGTGCATAGATGTTAATAATTGTTAAGTCTTCTTGGCTGATTGATCCTCTAATCATTATGTAATTTCCTTGCCTATCTTTTATTACTTTATTTAATTTAAAATCTATCGTGTCTGAGATGAGAATGGCTGTTCCTGCCCTTTTTTGTGGTCCGTTAGCCTGTATGATAGTTTTCCATCCTTTCACTTTAAGTCTGTGTTTATCTTGTTGTGACAGATGGGATTCTTGCAAGCAGTATATGGTTGGTTTATGTTTTCTGATCCATCCCCCCACCCTGTGCCTTTTGATGGGTGAGTTAAAGCCATTGACGTTTTTTGATATTATGGATTTAATGTATTGTAGTGCCATTGTTCAAAAAAAATTTTTTTTTTGCTCTGATATATTGCCAGTATTATAGTGTTGTTCTTGTTTATAAGAGGTCTTTTAGAACCTCTTTCAGGGCTGGCTTGGTGATGGTTGCCTCCTTTAACTGTTGCTTATCTAAGAAGGTTTTGATCCCTCCATCTAGTTTGAATGAAAGTCTAGCACGATATATTATCCTTGGTTGAAACCCTTTTTCATTCAGGGCTTGATAGATATCTCGCCATTCCCTTCTGGCTTTTAGAGTTTGAGTGAAGTCTGCAGATAATCTTATGGGTTTTTCCTGGTATGTGACTTTGTTTCTCTTGCAGCCTTTAGGATCCTTTCTTTATCCTTACTTCTTCTCATTGTGACTATGATGTGTCTTGGTGTCTTCGGGTCTGGGTTGATTCTGTTTGGTACTCTCTGGGCCTCTTGAATCTTGATGTCCTTTCTGTTATTCAGGTCTGGGAAATTTTCTTGTATTATTTCCTCTAGGATGTTTGCTTCCCCTTCCTCTCTTTCTTCCTCTGGCAGGCCAATTATACGAATGTTACTTCTTTTGAGATCATCCCATATGTCTCTGTTGTTGTTTTCAGTGTCTCTCAATCTCTTTTTAAGCTCTTTCACCTCTTTCTTCATTTTCTCTAACTCATCCTCTGTCTGACTAATTCTGTTTTCTGCTTCTGTTAGTCTGCTTTCCCTTGCCTCAGCTTCTTTCTTTATTACAGCGATTTCAGCTTTTAGTTTTTCAAATTGCCTCAAGATAATCAGTATTCTCCTTGGGGGTCTCAACTGTTGTTTCCCTAATACTGCCATTCCTTTCCTCCAATGTTGTTTTCATTTCTGTGATTAATAAGTTTATTATTGCTTGCATACTTTTCTTATCTATGGTTACTTCTGGCTGATTTGTAGTTTCTTCTGGGCTCTTGTCTTCATTCATTGGAGTAACAGTTTTATTTGTTTTTGATCTACCCATTTTTTTATTTATGTGTTTCTTTTTTTTTTATGCTCTGTTCTTCCTCAGTTGTTTTGTCTTGAGTACAAGTAACAATGTACTAAATACCTTTATGACAATTGCACTCACCAACCTCAGGAATTACAGTAGCAACTGAAGCAAGTGTTGAAGTAGTTTGATCGTTACCAGTTAGCCAAACAATTTTTCCAGTCCGTGAAAAAATAGTAACCAAATCCCAGTGAAGAAAGAGAAAAGAAAGGATAGCAAGAATAGACATTTATGCAAATCTACTATCCACTGTATATTCTAGGGGTAACAAGAGGGGAAAGGGAACTACAGCAGAGATACACACATAGAGAGTCCACTCTGAGTCAGATTTCTTCCCCAAAATAAATCAAAAATTCAGAAAGGCAAAGAAAAAGGAAGAAGTGTATGACAAGATTAAAAAAAGAGAGAGAGAGACGAGAGAGAAATGGGAAAAGATAAGAAAAAGAGCTGTAATTAAATAGCAGTGAAAGGAAATTCCCAAATGTGTATCGGTGAATTCAAAAAAGCACACTGTTTGTTGGTGTGGGGGCTGGGGGCTGTGACTTTGGAAGCTGTAGGATTAAGGAAGAAGGGATGAGAAGAATGAGAAAAAGAAAAAGAAAGAGAAAAATGATAAGAAAAAGAACAGTCATAAAAGGGCAGTGAAATGAAAGGGTTTTTTTTAATATATTTATTTTTAATTATTTAATTAGCTATGTGGGGTGAGGTGGGGGGGGTTGGCTACTTAGAAAGAAAAAAGGCCAGAGGTTTCAGAAGGGTATAGACTTAGAATTAATGATACTCCCTGGTGGGACAGGAATTTGGTAAAGAAAAGGACTAGTTATGGGGGCGGGCGGGAAGGAGGTATGCTTGAAAATTAAAAGGAAGAAAAAAAAAATTTACCTTTTTTTCCCCCCTTTTTTCCCTACTCTAATTCTGAACCCAAATTAAGTTATAGTCACCTCCTTGGTGTCGCTGCTAGGACCCCTTATTGGCTGGCCTGCTAAAGGCAGAAAGTCCTACTGTTTCCAGGAGATGTGGTTAGAGCTCAGCCACTAGCAGCTTCTCAGTCCGCCATCTTCTGGGAAACCCCCCTTGAAGCTTTTTTAAAGGATTTCTCAAAGATGAAAACTAGTTCCAAGTCCTTTTGATCCAATGAGAGCTGTACTCAAGGATGTCCTCGGATCCGCCCTCAGGGTCGCGGTGGTCCCCGAGACTCCCAAGAGAAAGCCACGAGCTACAGTGCTCCCTCTCAGTCCTCTGCAGGCCGCCCAGCAGTGCTCTGCAACCGGTGGAGGAGCCGCCTTCCCTGGCCGAGGACAATGCCAGGTGCACCCGCCTTGCCTGCCGCAGCCTTGGAAGTCTGGAACAGCCCGTCCGCTGGTCCACGCCACCTCTACTCTAATTCTTAACCCAAATTAAGTTATAATCACCTCCTTGGTGTCACCGCTAGGACCCCTTATTGACTGGCCTGCTAAAGGCAGAAAATCCTACCGTTTCCAGAAGATGTGATCAGAGCTCAAGCCACTAGCAGCTTCTCAGTCCCCCATCTTCCAAGAGATCACCAGCAATTAGAATTTTAAGAAATGCATTTAAAGTGGTTGGGCGGTAGCGCAGCAGGTTAAGTGCACGTGGCACAATGCGCAAATATAGGCATAAGGATCCCAGTTCAAGCCCCTGGCTCCCCACCTGCAGGGAAGTCGCTTCACGGGGGGTGGAACAGGTCTGCAGGTGTCTATCTTTCTCTCCCCCTCTCTATCTTCCCCTCCACTCTCCATTTCTCTCTGTCCTATCCAACAACAAACGGCATCATCATCAACAATAATAACCGCAACAAGGCTACAACTACAAGGGCAACAAAGGCGGGCGGGGGAGGGGAAGGCCTCCAGGAGCAATGGATTCATGGTGCAGGCACTGAGCCCCAGCAATAACCCTGGAGGCAAAAAAAAAAGGCGTTGGGCGGTGGCTCAGCAGGTTAAGCTCATGTGGTGCAAAGCGCAAGGACCGACATAAGGATCCTGGTTCAAGCCCTTGGCTCCCCACCTGCAGGGAGTCGCTTCACAAGCGTTGAAGCAGGTTTGCAGATGTCTGTCTTTCTCTCCCCTTCTCTGTCTTCCCCTCCTCTCTCCATTTCTCTCTCTCCTATCCAACAACAATGACATCAATAACCACAACAGTGTTAAACAACAAGGGCAACAAAAGGGAAAATAAATAAATAAAAAATGCAGCTTAAAAAAAAAAGAAAGAAATGCATTTAAATTAGCTTTCTAAACTGTCTTTTTCTCTTCAGGGAGTTGGATTTCTTACACTCCTGACACAGTGTTTCTTTGAGCTTTGATACTTTGTCTGTATATCACTGTTGCTATCATAGGTTGGTGCCCCTACATAGATTAGGTGCAGAGGACAATCTTCCCTGTGCCCTGAGTGGAAAGGCAAACTTATGCTCACCTTGTGCTGTGCTTTTCACACTCCTTCAGTTAATAGTTGGGATGACATGATAGTCTCCCACAAAATTAAGACGGTACAACTTCAGATGTGTTATTTCTCATCCTCTTTTCAGATCTTGGATTTGCAACATTGGAAAAGTGTCAAGCAATAACCTATTCCAGCTTCTGCTTTTGTAGACTGAGGGGTAAATGGTGATTATGGCCTGTCGTTTATACACTGTGTTCAATCAGTTGTATATGATGACAGTAGAGTATAGTGGGTGGGCTGGTTGAGAGAGCTAGTAGTTCTGTGGTTCACTGATTGAGCTAGTTGGTTTTTTTTGGTTCACAATCATCTCTTCTTCCTATGGACCCTTCCATATTAAGGTTATCAGGCATGCACCCTTATCCAAGGTGTCAAAATAAAGATTATTTCCCTTTTGTTAGTATAGAATTGATCAGGGCCAGTGTGGGTACAACAAATTCATTATATGTGTAGTTGCCTGCCCAGTTTTTTCTGTCCCTGGCTTGTGGATATGATCATTAGTTAACTCTGGCAAACACATTCTTTCTAAGTACTTTTGCCAATTAGGTGTCTAAGGCTACAGTATATATTATTATTATGGGGGGGAGGGAGCTCTGCCTATTGCCTGTATCTTCTATATGTCTTTTTTAAATAAAGATTTTATTTATTAATGAGAAACATAGGAGAGAAAGAGCCAGACATCACTCTGGTACATATGCTACCTGGGATTGAACTCAGTACCTTATGCTTGAGAGTCCAATGCTTTATCCAGTGCACCACCTCCCAGATCACAACTTTTTGTGATTTTCTAGGAATATCCTAGTTACATCCAAGGAAGTTTCTGCTTCTTCTGGACCTCTCTTTGAGGTATTTACTGCCATCAATGTGTCTGAACAGTTACATTGCAGATGCCCACAACAGTCTCTCCCACTAGACTTATTCCTCATCTGTGCAAGTGCCATATACTATTCCTTTCTTTCTCCCCCAGGACTTTATATGTTGAATAATATTTAGCATGTTCCTGTGAATTTGAAAATTGTATTTGTTTTGTTTACAGGTGGCAGGTGTGATGAGATCTAGTTGGAATAGTAGTTTAAATTATGATTGTGGCCCTGAGTACTGTTTGACCACATAAAAACCATTCACTTTCCTCTCATACAAGATTACATAAACTGAAAGAAAAAGCACACACTGGTAAAATGTTTTTAGCAAGAATCATGTGTTAGGTACTCCCACATAGATTTTTATTTATTTGCATCACCTCACTTAATCTTAGTTTTCCTGTGGAGTGAATTTCTACTTTATATTTAATGATTCTGACACAGTGAAGAGAAGTTACCTACTCAGTTCAAAACCAGGTAGTCTAACCTCTGTTTCATTTTGCATGAGATTATTGAGTTATTGATTTAGTTATCACAGCCTTGAACAGCTAGGTTATTCAACACCACTATTTCTGAGTTTGAAAACTGTGAGGTATAAAACTATCAGTAACATCTCGGGATGGGATAAGGGACCAAGTTCTTAGATAAAAAGAACAAGATTTCAGTATTAGAGATGGAGGGAGTGATTCATGCAAGTTTGGCCTTCTAAAAAGCTATGTGTCAGTAGACAAAAGCCAAGTGACCTAGAAGCCAAGGTTAGGAAAGAGGGAAACTGGACAAGGTGGGCTACAGAGAAGGATGAAGTGAATAAATGGCTGGAGAATATAGGTTCTCAGGAATTGGGGGTCTGTGTTTTTTACATAGCTTCTAGGGAGGACAGAAAGTGTGGCCTGGGGTGGTTAGCTAGTCTCAAGGTTCTGGGTAGAATGTGGATGATCCCTGTAGATTGGACACAGTCTGAACAAACGTGCTCACTTAACGTTCCTGCCTCTGTCTTGTGTAGTGAAGGAGAACATGAAGGAAAAATTAACAAACATCCCAAATGTCTTGACACATAGATCAAAACATATTGATGATGCCTTGCAAACTTGATAATTCCATTAAACTGTATAAAGCTTAAAATTGATACATAGGCATACCCTTGATTAACATTAAGTGTTGCTGTCAGTCTGACATAGCTGGATAAATCAATATTGAATAATCTATTAAGTATGTCACACTCAGACAAGGAGTGTAAATCATATTATATTACTCAGTTGTAATTAGCTAAGAGAGAAAATCATGAATAGATGAGTTTAGTGACTATTTCTTACAGTTTACATAATGTCACTAGAATTTCTTTCCTTGTTCTACAGAGAGAAAGTTGACTGTCTTCCAAGTATTCACTGCTATCCAGGAAGTGGGAGGTTGAGGGGTGACTTATGTAATGTTCAGAGGAGGTTTCATTTATAAATTCACTGGAATTAGCTACAGTCTTCCTGAAGTTAATGGCGATGGAATTGTACCATTTTGCGTTTAGCTGGAAATAGCTGGCTCTCTAGTTTAGAGACCTAATTGTTTCTCTGGTTATGATATGTTTGCCTTTATGTCTGCTTCCCTCCTTTCCTGGGAGCTGGCTTCTGCTTTTATTGTTTGGGAATTAATGATGCAGGCCAGAGCTTGTGGGTGAACAGCATATGTATTGCTCAGCCCTTGTTGCTGTTTCCAAACCTACAGAGCAAACTCTATTATTGATAGTAAACAAGGGACATAAACCAAGGTGAGAAAGACAAATAGTGTTAGGAGGGTCAAAATGAATCCGGCTCTAAGCATGACAGAGATTATTCTAGCCCTTCACCGGGTTGTTATGAAGGGCAAAACACATGTTAAATCTTCAGAAGAGTGCTACCACATAGCAAATGTCTCACTACTTATTAATGCCTTAAATTAGCATAAGGAAAATACTTAGTGTTTGTGTTGGTTGTCATAGTGTTAAATGTAAGATTGAAGGGTGGGATAGGTAGCATAATGGTTATGTGAAGAGACTATCATGCCTGAGGCTCCAAAGTCCTAGGTTCAATCCCCCATACAACCATAAGTTAGAGCTGATAAGTGCTTCGGTTTAAAAAAAAAATTGAAGACTATGAGTATGTATGTATCTATCTGCCTGAAATGGTGTGCTTTTCCAGGAGGTTGGTATAGTAAAATAGTAAGAAGTATTGGTTTTCACATGGAACTCCTAGTCTGCCAAAATCTGGCCTTATTTTGTTGAGAGACCATGGCTTTTTTTTTTTTAATCTTTATTGTGTTGATCTTTCAAATACTAATGGGATTTCAGATGATTTTGTTAATGTAACAAAGCATCTTTGCACTTTTTCATTGTAAGGGAGGTCCTTAGAACTGTGGGTGTTAGCTACATTCACTAAACATTTAGCAAAGCCTGTATTGTGTATGAATATTTTTGCAAAGTAGATTTCCCTTCACCCATGACCTATTGTGGATTAACAGATTCCTGGCAAGGTAGGTGAACATTCCTGGCTAGCTGAAGCAGATTTTGAGGTACTAGCCTCTTGACTTCAATATCTTTACAGCCAGTGGCTCTGACTTCAGCCTGGACTATTGGGCCTGAGCTTCATGGTTTGTGTAATACAGGCTGAACTACATGGAATTTAAGGCAGTTGTCCTGCTTTTCATGGGACTTGTAGGATCTGACATGCAAAAACTTTGCAGTTTTGGAAAATAGTGTCTTATTGTGCTTTTATAAATCTAGCAAGACCTTCCAGGGGCCTACTAGAGAACAATGGAAAGCTGACATTTCCCCCTCCAGGCTATTTGCTTATCTTTTATCGCTTTGTGTAAAAAAAATTTTTTTTTTTTTTAAGTTCAGCTGCACTTAGGACTTAATGCACTATTTAAAGTTAGAGGATAAATGTAAAACCTCTCTGTTCACTGTCTCCAGCTATCTGTACTAAAAAAAAAAAAATTTGGAAGTCAGGCGGTAGCATAGTGGGTTAAGTGCACATGGCACAAAGCACAAGGACCAGGAAAGGATCCCGGTTCAGGCCCTTGGCTCCCCACCTGCAGGGGAGTCACTTCACAGGGGGTGAAACAGGCCTACAGGTGTCTATCTTTCCCACTCTCTGTCATCCCCTCCACTCTCCATTTCTCTCTGTCCTGTCTAACAATGACAACATCAATAACAACATAAATAATAACTACAGCAACAATAATGACAAAGCCAACAAAAGGGAAAATAAATATTAAAATTTTTTTTTTAATTTACATAAGGCAAAAATAGGCTGCTGCTTGAAAGTTCTAACAGCCAGTTGGTTTCTGAGTAAATCACAGAAGGAAACTATAGTAATTAAAAAATAATAGGCTTTGGGCAGCTTTGCCTTGGGGTTTAAACAAATGGTAGGCTTATTACATAGCGGTACAGTAGGGTATTATTTAGATACAGAAAAATCGACAATGGGGCAGAGATATCAGGTATTCATTGTGGCTGGGCCATAAGTCTATAAATTAGTTACCACAGCTCGGCTCCATGTGTTCAGGTCCGGAGCAAAGTGGTATGGCGGGGGTCTGGAGAGCAGGCACCTAGAATATGCAGGAAAAAAGACCTAGTTCTTGCAGGCTGATACTTAAGTCACTTCCAACACACCCACAATCCTTTATGGGCTTATGGAAGTCTGTCAGCCTGAAATCAGCCATATGCTAATTACAGTTGTGTCCCAACAGAAACCTGGTTTTGCCTGCTGACCCTAATGTTTAGGACATGTGGACTCACTGTTGGAGAGCTGTGAGGGAGGGCTCAAAACCATTGAGGAAGGTAGAAGGAGTGCTACAGTCACTGTGGTCTGTGCACTTATGGCTTTGTGACATTAATGTGCAGTTTCTAGCCTTCCTACAACATACTACCACTTAAAACCTACTAAGATCCACTTAAAATAGCTTCCTTATTTTAAAAAACTTATTACACAAATCTAATCAGGTCTTGCTAATGTGACTGCAAGTTTTTCTTTTCTGTGGCATTTTTTTCAAAAGTAATTTTTCCTGTAGTAATTAACAGGTGCCTAAAAATGGGAGGGGTGAGAGTGTGCTACTAGGGTTTATAAAAGAAAAATACTTGGCTGTAAGACATTTAGTGGAAAACTTTCCTAGTGTATTACTAGACCCTAGGAATGCCAAGTACTGGAGCTGAGTGAGCCCTGCTTCTACTTCTGTTTTCTGGGAATTCCTGCTCTAGTGTTTCTGACAAGCTCATGAGTGAGTGGGCTCAATGCAGCAGTTGAAGGGACACAAGGTGTAGTGGTAGCACAGCAAATGTAGGTAGTGTCAGTTTTGCAGGGTGTCTCTGTCATGGACAATGAAGAGTTTGTATAATAGATGAAAAGACAGATCTGGACAGAGGGGTGTTGGGTTGCATGGCCGGGGAGAGAGAAGAGACCAGGTATTTGTGGTGGTTCCGAATGCAAATCTTTATTCATGCGGATGCCTCAGAGTTGGGTGAGAGCACAGCGGTTCGGTCCACATGGAGCTAGCAAAATGGCCGCCTCCCGCTATGCACAGCAGCCCTTCTCTGGGTTTCCGAATAGGGGAAAAAGGCAAGAGAAGAGAAAGGCGGAAGCAGGAGGGCTTTTATGGGAGAAATTCTGGAAGTGGCAAGTCGGGGCGGGATTGGCCGGGAAAGGGGTAGAGAGAGGCAAAAGGCATGCTGGGAAGGTGGAAGTGTCCTAGCAACTGTAGTAATACCCTGAGGGAATAAAGTGGTGGCAGAGGAGTCACTTTAAACAAGGCAGAAGATTGATATGCAAATAATAATATGGTAATTTGTGGGTCTTGCCTAACTCAACCATATCTGTACATTATCCCAACTGAAGGGTAGTGGTTTTTTGGGGATAGGAGTAAGCTCTGGGAATCCCATAAAAGGATCAGAATTTTTTTGCTCCAGTTTCACACACCCTCCCTCCCCCAAGAAGGGAGAGAAATTAAGGTTTTCCATATATTCCTGCTTTGTGCTGGGCAGAGGAAGCTGGACTATATGCAAAATTGCTATTGTACATCCTTTAGAAAACTGAGTTATACAGAACCTGAGGTATACAATGACTAGTTAAATAAGATCAACAGTCAACTGAGATTAGTCCAGTGCTACTACATCTGAGATGTCACTCTGGTTTCTCTACTGTTAGATTCATTTGTTCTCTTATTTGTTCAGTAAATGTTTGCCATGTTGATTAGAAGCTACTGTATAGTCTGACATAAATATATGAACCTTCTTGTCAGGAAGCTTACAGATACTATGGAAATTAACTTTGAAAATATATAATTAAATCAGATTATGAAAACCCAAGATTTTAAGGAATTAGGACTTACTCTTCTTAAGCCAGAGAGGATGGCAGTGAGTTTCTGAACATATAGCTCAAGACAAATCCTTTTTGAGTTCTGTGCTCCTTAACTTTTTTATTACAATAGGATAAAGCTTTAGTGTGTTTGATGGATTTTAAAAATGTATGCATAAAGGTAGACTTTACAAACTTTACAGTAAGAGAGATACTGTGTAAGAATATGGGTTCTGAGAAGCAAACAACTTGGTTTTGAGCCCTAGCTCCACTATTTAAATTTTTTAAAATTTATTTTTGGACAGAGAGAGAAATGGAGAGAGAAAGAGAGACACTATCAGCTCTTGCTTCATCACTTGTGAAGCTTTACCCCCTGTAGGTGGAGACCAGGGGCTTGAACCCAGTTCCTATGCACTCTAATGTGTGTAGTTTAACCAGGTATGTGTAGTTTAACCACCTGATTTCCCTAGCTTCACTATGTTTGAGTTGTGTAACTTTGGGCAGTTTAATGATCATGAAAATAATGCTGATAAGGTTATTATAAGAATTAAAATAATGTAAATGAAGTGCTTGGTGCCTAGAAAGCTCTTCACATATGTTAACTGCAATGGAATACTGCTTGATCAGCTTCTTGGTTGGTTTGACAAACCTGTGATATCCCAGGCAGTGCCATAGTGCCACTGGTGTGTCAAAACCACTTAAGAGAGCATTTAAAAATAGACAGCCCAAACAGTTTCATTTTTCCCAGAGAGAAGTAGGCCCTCCTTTAACTATAAACCTTGGGTATAACACAGAGAAGTACATGCAGTCTCTGAGAGGTTGAAGGAAGCAGGGGACTGATTTCCTTGGGATCTTGAAGAATGGTATGGTGACATGTCTGTCTCCTGGGTTTGGCTGTTGACTTTTATGTGTATTGGACACAACCCTACAAAAACCACCAGCCTGGAGTCACCAACACTTACAGACCAAAAGTACTCTTAAGAAAACTTTTTTTTTCTGTCACCAGTGATCTGGGAAAAGGGAGATTAATAGCAGGAAATCTTTTGGGTGATACCTTCCTTACAGTAACCAAACACAAGGGGCTAAGCCACACCTTCCTTTCCATTCCTTATTTATTTTTTAAATTTTATTTATTTATTTATTTATTTGGACAAAGACAGTCAGAAATAGAGAGGGAAGGGAATGATAGGGAGACAAAGGGACACCTGCAGCCCTTCTTTACCACTCACCAAACTTTCCCCTTGCAGGTAGGGTCTGGGGCCTCGACCTGGGTCCTTGAGCATTATGACCAGGTGCACCACCACCTGGTCCCTCCATACCTCCTTTATTCCCCAAGTCCACTCCCAACTATTTCAGCTGGCCGGGCAGGAAGTTGATCTTCCACCCTGCCATTTTGAAGCAGACAGTGAAACAGGCAGTGTACTTCAATTCACTTGCTGGATGATTTCAACAGAACTGAGCAAGTGCTCTTCTTCCTTTGTCTTCTGGTAAAGGGCAATGCCAGGTCACTGTCAGCAAGGGTCCAGCTGTAAGCTGAGCTTCCAGCCCCACTTTACACTAAGGAAGCATTATGAGGCAGCCCTCCCTCTCCCTGGTGGCAATAGAGCTCAAGGGAACCTGATCTCACATTCTCACTTGGAGATAATGTGGCAGTGCCCCATTTTCATTGGGAAGGTATCAGAAGGACCAACCAACCAGGAAGTGGAACTTACCTGCAGCAGGTAAGGTGAATCCTGCTGTAGTTCTGCCAGGGCATTTCAGATTGGTGGGCCTAGGGGGAAAGCAGAATCTCCATATTCTGTTGAAGCTTAGCAGGGGTATTATCTATTAAATAAAAATGCCAGGATGCAATTAAACACACACACACAGTTAAGAAAATCACAACAGCAATGAAAACAGTCAATAATAAATACCGACACTGAGACTAAGAGATGTTGGAATTCTGAAAATAGAAAAAAGCAGTTACCATAAAAATTCTTCAATGGGGAGTCGGGCTGCAGTGCAGCGGGTTAAGCGCAGGTGGCACAAAGCACAAGGACCAGCATAAGGATCCCGGTTCGAACCCCGGCTCCCCAACTGCAGGGGAGTCGCTTCATAGGCGGTGAAGCAGGTCTGCAGGTGTCTATCTTTCTCTCCTCCTCTCTGTCTTCCCCTCCTCTCTCCATTTCTCTCTGTCCTATCCAACGACAACAACAATAATAACTACAACAATAAAACAACAAGGGCAACAAAAGGGAATAAATAAATAAAATTAATATTTAAAAAAAATCTTCAGTGGTCAATTGTTATTATTTAAACAAATGGAAAATATAGCAAGTCTTGCAAAAGTTCATAGGCCAACATTAGGAGACATTTTGGAGTGATGGAAATGTCTTATCATATATACATGTTAGACGTACCAAGTTGTACACTTAGAGTGGACACATTTTTTTCTAAGTAAATTCCATCTCACTAGTTGATTTGCAGTATTGTAGGGGACCATTCCTGGAGATGCCTGGTTCAGTAGGTGCTGGAGAAGTCCAAGCATTTTTCCTAATTAATGCCCCAGGTGATTCTGATGTAGCTGGAGACTCTCAGCAACTCATGATCTCTCCAGAGTAATCTTGTCTAGTTGTAAATTCTTCAGAATATAAATCTGCCAGCACTCTGTACAAATACAAACTTGTTCTGGTAAATTATGAATTACCAGATAAGTACTTGCAGAATAAACAGAATACATAATTAGAAGCCAGTAAGCATATTATCCCCACATGGAAATAATTTTTTGTATGTTTGTTGTTGGGTAATGTTGTAAAGAATGTTACATGGCATCCTTAGAAGCTATAAATTGTGATGTGGGGCCATAAAAAAATGTACTGTGTGTTTTACTTCTCCCGTCCTCCAACTCATCTGGCTACCCCTTCCTCTCTCTTTTAGGGCAGGATCCTCATGCTGACTCATGACAGGATGGTTTCCACGTATGCATGTGTGAGCTGCTGCTGCCTTGACAGCCATGGTTTTCATCAGTACTTCCCTGAGGGTGATGTTTTCTGTCAACATCCTGCTCTCCACAGAGGCTAGGAAATGATATCTAATCCCTTCACAGCTCCTATACCTCTTCTATCAAGTTCACTTTAACCTACTGGATATTGTATTGTGTTCTAGGCTGTGTTTTTCCAATCCCACCTAGGAAACCCAAGGCTTCTCCTCTACTGCCATCACTTACCATGGATGAGCCCGGTTTCACATTCCTTACTCTCTCTCTTGATGGAGCCTGGTTTGACTGATAAAGCCAGCCAAGTGTAGCAGGTTGGCTTCAACTGCATGTGAGGAGATAAGGGATGCTCTCATCTTAGGACACAGTTTCACAACAATATAAAAATCAGTTTGTGAGTTTGCTGCCTGATTTGTTTCTGATCGCTTTTTCTGCTTTAACACTGTTCCCTTCTAGAAACCCCAAGTGTTTCACTGCCTTTAAGTAATAGGCGCTTGTGATTGGCCCTTTGCAGAACCCCCTTTCCTCACTAGCATGCCTGAATTCATTAGGGAATTCTCTTGTTCTTTCCAGAGCTAAATCTGGAACTTGGTCCTTGAGTCACTTTTTATCTAGTGGTCCAGAGTACTTAAGAGATTACTTAGCCGATCTTCATTCCTGTTACATGTTTTTATGTGTGTCATGGTTATAGTCATCAGATGAGCAGTCAGAGAGATAGTGATCAGACACTATTACAGCATCTAATCATGTTGACTTTTTGATAAGGGAATTATTTGTGGGGGGAAGTACATCAGGAATCTCCAGTCTGGAAGCAGGGTTAACACTTAAAATATTTGCACATGGTAGCGCTCTATAAATATTTATGTGAATTGTGGTCTCTAGGAAGGATTAGTTTCATCTTTTCCTGGTGTAGGACCAAGACTAGTAATGGGTGGAAATGTAGAAATGTTTTGTTACCTCGTTTGAGGAAAAAACTTCTAAGAAGACTTTCAAGAAAATTAAAAGTCAGTCTTAGATCACTAGAAGTAATTGAAGATTACTGCTTATGGTAAACAAGGGTATTGGAGAAATTCTAAGAATATTTAAATTTTTCATTTTTTGTTGTTGCTTGAAAAGAGAAATCATGGATGCCACAGTGACTGAGGACCCAACTTGCTTTTGTTTAGTTAACCTGGAAGTTTGTAGCAAGGAGTTTCTCTTTCTTCAGGCATCCACTGGAATAGGAGGTGAAGAAGGCCATGCCATTGTCTGTCCTTTGAGATGCCTAAACAAGGGTACTATGCTTCATTGCTTCTTTTCTTACTGTGTCACAGTACTGTGTCCTCATTTCTGTAATTTAGCTTGTGGAAAAAGTCAACCAATAGGTTAGCTGACTACAAATTGTTTTGGAACTGAGGAGAAGGAATGGGCTCCTTGTCCTCTTCATAATGAAGTCTCTTTCTCTGATGCCAAAAATAAACTGGGGAAAGTGATTGCCATAATTTTTCCCTCTCACTCCCCCCCCTCCCCCCCGCCTTTACTTATCCTTCTGAGGTTAAAACAGTTCAATGTGCATAGAGGAATAAAGGTACTACCCTTGTAGTACTGTAGAAGGCTGTGTCTCACTGCAGCTGGCTGGCATTTCCTAGTAACCCTGCCAACAGAGTGGACATACGTGAATCAAAGGAGTTGATAGTATGTGAACATTTTTATCAATGAAACATTTTCTTCTTCCTGTCCCATGCCATTTTTTAATGACTACTCAGGGGTTTCTAGTCTCATATACTTATGTCTTCTGATTGTGTTTGGTATGTGGTGCTAATAGTCACCTACTGGACTAGTTATTTTTACTTCAAATTGTATTCCTGTTTTTTCTCAAAGATATACTTACACTTGTACAGTTCAGTGAAAATAATTTGAGTTGATTGGATGCTTTGCTTCCTTCCAGGTCCTAGTAGAAGCAGTTAAATCTTGGTTTTACAATTAAGCCCTAAAAGTATTTTATTTTATTCTAATATCTTTGAGGTGCGATATTTAATTAAATTAATTAATTAATTTATGTATACTAGAGCACTGATCAACTCTAGCTTATGGTGGTCTGGGGGGGTTTGGGGAGGTTTGACTTCGGAGCCTCAGGCGTGACAGTCTGTTTGCATAACCATTATGCTATCTACCCCCACCCTGAGGTGTGATATTTAAGACATGTTTCTACTTAGTGTTTTTCAGGATAGTACTTTGTATTCATTAGGTGTACAATAAGTATAGACATTTGTTGAGTAGAAAAACACTTATTTTTATTTTAGTTATTAGGGTGATTGTCAGTTTACAGTGGACAGTAAAACACAGTAGTTGGTACATGTGTAACATTTCTCAGTTTTCTGCATAACACTCTATCCTTCCACCTATGTCCTCCTCTGCCATCCTGTTCCAAGACTGAACACTCGAGAGCACCCCAGAGTCCTTTACTTTGGAGCTATACACCAAATCCCTCCAAGTTCTGCATTGTGATTTTCTGTCTGCTCATACTTTTCAACTTCTGAGAAGGACACTTTTAAATGGGGCCAGTGAAATAGCTCACTGGGATACTGTGCTGCTTTGCCATGTATGTGGCCCATGCTTGAGATCATAGCCCCCACTGCATTGAAAGAAGCTTTGGTGCTGTGCTATCTTTTACCTCTCTCACTCTGCCCCTCTCTCTGTCTTAAACAAACGAAAGCACTTTTAAATGAATTTTTTTTTTTATAGATAAAGTAGACATTGAAAGAAACATTCACAGTAGTTTTGGGTTTTTTGGCTTGTTTGTTTGTTTTTATCAGATCAGTGCTCTGCTCTGGTTTATGGTGATGCAAGGGACTGAAGTTGGGATTTAAAAGCCTCAGGCATGAGAGTGTCTTTGTATAACCATTATGCCATCTACCCCTGCCCTCATAGTAGTTTTTTCTTCCCCCCCCCCCCCACAACTTACCCCCTCTTCTTAACATTTTATGAGGGAAGCCTATCTTTGTGTGGTTCAAGGTCATTTGCATTTCACTAAGTTTCTAGGGAGAGTTCATTTCTGCTAATTCCTCTTGGTTCAGGGCTCCCTTTTCTCCATAAAGAATATGGGCTGTACTCCCTAAAAATGCTCAGTGGATCATAAGCTGGTATTAGTGGATCACCTACTGTGTAAGGCAAAGTACAGATACTGCAATACATAATTGGGAAATAGCATAATGGTTATGCAATAAATAAATATTATTAATAATAAACATATTGCATGTACAAATGTGGAAATTAATGAAAATATAGTTTTTGCCATTCAACATCTTATCACGTAGTTGGACAGGCATGATGTAAATGTGCTAAAAGTTAGTTAACAGTAAAACAATTCTTTAGTATACTTAGATTATCTAATGTAGACGTTCTCAAATGTTACTGTGCAACAGATCACTTGAGGCCTTGTTAAAATACATAATCTAGCTAGAACCCACTTCCAGATTTTCTTACTCATTTCCTCTGAGTCTTGAGAATTTGCACTTCTTAAAAGTTTCTAGATAGGGAGTCGGCGGTAGCTCAGAGAGGGTTAAGCACAGGTGGCGCAAAACGCAAGGACTAGCATAAGTATCCTGGTTCAAGCCCCCAGCACACCACCTGCATGGGAGCCACGTCACAGGCGTTGAAGCAGATCTGCAGGTGTCTATCTTTGTCTTCCCACTCTCTGTCTTCCCCTCCTCTCTCCATTTCTCTCTGTCCTAACAACAATGACAGACAACAATAACTACAATAATAAAAAAAGATTTAAAAAAAGTTTCTAGATGCTTCTGAAACACTGTTCCAGAGACAATAATAACAGGTGAAGCATTGGTATGATATCTTGGTTCTCAGTCTTGATTATAGTCTGGTATGTCCATGACAGAAGTTCACTCTGTTCCAGTTAAACCAGAATCTGGGTGGGACCAAGACTTTATATAGTGAGTAATATATTTTACTTATTTTTATTTATTTTTTTTTATTTAAAAGCATTTAATAAGAGGACAAGAGGGAGTAGAGAAGGTGGGTAAAGTGGTAGTGCCTGCACTGACTCCCAGCGCCTGGGGCCTCATACATGTAAATTATACACTCTTAAAACTGTCGTCCCCCCCCCTCCCCACATACACATTAAACTTACTTTTGTTTTTTTTTTGTTTTTCAACTTTTATGACTGAGATCATCCCATATTTATCCTTTTGTTTCTGCCTTATCTCACTTAACATGATTCCTTCAAACTCTATCCAAGATGAGGTGAAGAAGATGAAATCACCATTTTTTAATAGCTGAGTATTCCATTGTGTATTGTTGGGTACTTGGGTTGCTTCCATGTTTTGCCAATTGCAAATTGTGATGCTGTGAACATAGGTATACACAGATCTTTTGGATGGGTGTGTTTGGTTCCTTAGTATATACCCCAGGAGAGGAGTTGCAGAATCATAGGTCCACTTCATTAAACTTTATTTATTAATGAGAAAGATAGGGAGCAGACATCACTCTGGTACATGTGTTACCGGGGATTGAACTCAGAACCTTATGCTTGAGAGTCTAGTTCCTTAACCACGGAAACCCCTCCCGGACCACTCATTAAACTTATTTTTAAGAAAATATTTATTATGAGAGAATGCAAATGGGAGAGGGGGAACACCAGAACACTGCTCTCAGCTCTGGTGTAAGGTGGTGTTGGGGATTGAACCTGTGAATTTTAGAAACCTTAGGCATCAAATTTCTGTGCTCTTAACAGACTGAGCTGTCCCTCCCAGCCTACAGGGCATTTTTCCAAAGCTCCCTAGATGGTTATAATGTGAAATAGAGTTTGAGACTGATTGATCTAACATGCTAGGTATATAAAACTATAGGATTCAGGGACTGATTGTTAATCTTGGCTGTAGAGGACTGGGAGAGTTATTTAACATGATCTTAAAGAAAGATAGGAAGGCAGGTCTATGGAGCAGCAGCAGCTGTGTTTCTCTCCTCTCCTCTCTTCTCCTCTCCTCTCCTGGGTCAACTAGGAATACCAAAGGAGACTACCTGGGACCTCAACAACACAGGACTAGAACTACTTCAGGAACCCACCAAATCACCACTGTGTACAAACATGTGTGGCTCATGGACAGAGAAGAGCCTAGGGAGAGGGTAAGTGGATGGTAACAGTCTGGCAGTTTACTAATGAGGCACCACCTCCAGTCTGTTTCAATAACAAAAAGACAGCTGAAGGAGGAGAAGATTCCCCTAAGACTCACCAAATGCAAATTTGAGTCTCCATTGCTTCTGCCCTCAGAAGCTGCAGCAGCAGGGGGGAGACCCTGTGCTGACACCAAGGGACAGAGAACTAAACAGGAAACTCAGGAGAAGATCTGTACCTTGGTGGCCTAGCAGTGGGCCTGTGAGAGTCTCTTTCCATAACCACTGTATTATCTCTGCCCCACCCTGCTTTATCTCTTGGTCAGGAGTGAGGGATTGAACTAAGAAGCCTACTTATAGGTAAAAAGCCCTCAGGGAAGAAAAAGAACAAAAGAGGCTTTTAAGACACAGCACTCCAACTCAAGGATTAAAATAATATTGAAACAACTGAAACAACTGTAATTTCCACAACTGTGAACCCTTTAAGTACATTACTTAGCTGCAAGTCAATCCAGGCAAGAGTGATCAGTAATTTGAAAAGTTCTGAGAGAGGGACCTCATAACATACTATATAGAATGGTTAAACCAACAAATACTGGAGAAATGAACCAGCACAAGAGTCCAGCTAAAAGCCACCCAAAGATTGAAGCACAAAATAATGAGGTCAACATACAAACACTAGTTAAATAATCACAGAAGTGAGTAAAGAGTTTGAAAGAATTATCATCAGAAATGCAGAAGCAACAAATGAGACCCTGGAGGAAAACAATTATCTCAAGTTTATTAGAGAGCTCAAAGCTGAAATAGCTGAGCTAAGAACACAACTAGCTGAACAAGCTAAAACAGTATCAGAACAGGATAACAAATAGATGAACTCCAGAAAACAGAGGGGAGAGAGAATAGAATAAATGAAGCTGAAGACAGAATTAGCAAGATTGAGGACAAATAAGAGACAACTAAAAAAGAAGAGATATCAAAAAGAGATTAAGAGATACTGAAAACAATAGCAGAGATCTATAGGATGATTTCGAAAGAAATAATATATGCATTATTGGCTTACCAGAGAAAGAGAAGGAGGGGAAGGAAGCATTCTTCAGGACATAAAAGCTGATAACTTCTCTAGTCTAGATAACATCAAAGACATAAAGGTTCAAGAAGCCCAAAGGGTCCCAAACAGAATTAACCCAGACTTAAAGACACCAAGACACATCATATTTAGAATGGAAAGGAATAAGGATAAAGAAAGGATCCTGAAGGCTGCAAGAGAAAAACAAAGAGTCACCTACAGAGGAATACCCGTAAGATTAGCAGCAGACTTCTCCACACTAACACTACAGGCCAGAAGAGAATGGCAAGATATGTATCGAGGGCTCAATGAGAAAGGCTTTAAACCAAGACTACTCTATCTTGCTAGACTGTCATTCAGACTAGATGGAGGCATGAAAACCTTCTCAGACAAGCAACAGTTGAAAGAATCAACTATCACCAAGCCTGCCTGGAAACAAGTTCTGAAAGTTCTCCTATAAATAGTCAGACCATCATAAATATGCCATATATCAGAACACTCTAAAATCTACAAGAATGGTGTAAAAATATCTTCAGTTTTTGATATCAATATATGTCAGTGGCCTGAATTCACCTATTAAAAGACCCAGAGTAGGAAGATGGATCAGAAAACACAACCCAACAATATGCTGTCTACAGGAAACCCACCTAACTCAACATGACAAACACAAACTCAAAGTGAAAGGATGGAAAACGATCATACAAGCCAATGGCCCACTAAAAAGGGTAGGAACAGCTGTTCTCATATCTGACATAATAGACTTTAAAATAAATAAAATTTTCAAAAAGATAGGGATGGACATTACTTAATGCTCAGAGGGTCCGTCAGTCAAGAGGACTTAACAAGGCCGAGAAACACATGAAAAAATGCTCCAAGTCTTTCTCAGAGAAATGCAAATAAAGACAGCAATGAGATGCCACTTTACTCCTGTGAGAATGTCATACATCAGAAAAGGCAAATGCTGGAGAGGTTGTGGGCTCAAAAGAACTCTACTGCACTGCTGGTGGGAATGTGACTTGGTCCAACCTCTGTGGAGAACAGTCTGGAGAACTCACAGAAGGCTAGAAATGGACCTACCCTATGATCCTGCAATTTCTCTCCTGGGGATATATCCTAAAGAACCCAACACACTTATCCAAATAGATCTGGGTACACATATGTTGTTAACAGCACAATTTGTAATAGCCAAGACCTGTAAGCAACCCAGGTGTCCAACAACAGATGAGTGGCTGAGCAAGTTGTGGTATATATACACAATGGATTACTACTCAGGTATTAGAAATGGTGACTTCACTATTTTCAGCCGATCTTGGATGGACCTTGAAAAATTCATGTTAAGTGAAATAAGTCAGAAACAGAAGGATGAATATGGGATGATCTCACTCTCAGGCAGAAGTTAAAAAACAAGATCAGAAGTGAAAACACAAGTAGAACCTGAACTGGAATTGGCGTATTGCACCAAAGTAATAGACTCTGGGTGGGTGGGGGCAGAATACAGGTCCAAAAAGGTTGACAGAGGACCTAGTGGGGGTTGTATTGTTATATGGGAAACTGGGAAATGTTATGCATGTACAAACTATTGTATTTACTGTCAAATATAAAAGATTAATTCCTCAATAAAGAAATTTTTAAAAAGATAAATAAAGTGGAGAGGCTAATATAGAGCACCTTGTATCTAATCAAAGCTGTTTTTTAGCTGTTTCTTGTGGTAGGTTGATGAGTTTGTGAGCTCTTCGTTAGGGATGGGCATAGTGTGTCACCACTATGATCAGTGAGTTGACTGTGGCACTATCAATAATAAGCATTCTCTGACCAACTTTTCTTCCTGGTTTAATAAAGCAAGCTATTTGTGTGTTTGCTTAGAGTAAAGTGTGGCCAGAGACCATAGACTGAACTTAGAAAAATAACTGCATTTCTTACAATCTATCTCATTAAAGACTTTTTATTGGGGGTCTGGCTCAGCTGGTTAAGCGCACCTGGCGCAAAGCGCCAGGACCAGTGTTAGGATCCTGGTTCGAGCCCCTGGCTCCCCACCTGCAGGGGAGGTCTCTTAATAAGAAGTGAAGCAGGTCTGCAGGTGTCTCTATGTTTCTCTCCCCCCATCTCTCTCTCCCATTTCTCTTAATTTCTCTCTGTCCTGTCTGACAACAATGATAATCACAACAACAACTATAAACATTAAGGGCAACAAAATGGAAAAAATAGTCTCCAGGAACAGTGGAGCACTGAACCCCTTGGAGGCAAAAAAAAAAAAAGACTTTTTGAATAAAATAAAGCTTGTGTATACACACTGTGTATGAATTTTAGTGTAATTTTAGGAATGTTTGAAACCATCATGAGACCCTCTCCAACTGTCAATGAACATGACATTTAGTGTCTGCTCAGTGAGTTCCAATTGATGGAATAAGCAGAAAGGTGGGATCTTTTATAGTAGTTGTGCACACTTTACTGTAGAGAATTTGTTCTTGAGCTCTACCAAAAAAATGCCACCTTGTATTTCCCAACTTGGATTTATATTCAAAACTGAGAAATGCAAATGCAGTATATAGAACTTGGAAGTATGTTATCTAAATGGACACTAGTTATATCTGGCTGTGGTCTACAGTATCTGCCCTCCCCACTCCTCCCCTCCTCTTCTTGAAGAATGATAGGGAGACAGAGAGAGAGAGAGAGAGAGAGAGAGAGAGAAAGGGAAAGAACCAGATATCATTCTAGTACATGTGCTGCCAGAGATTGAACTCAGGACCTACTGCCTGAGAGTCCAATGCTTTATCCACTGTACCACCTTCCTGGACCTTCAGAAGTCTTACCTTTTCTGTTTCAACTCATACTTAGTCACATCAAAACTTAGATATTATCGTTAAGTTTTATTTTTAATTTTATTAGGTGTGATTGCTCCTTTAAAAAAAGGAAAATCTGTAAGAATCATCCCATGCTTATCTTCCTGGAATTATCAGAACCTTTGTTATAATGAATTTATATAATATATATTATGTATGTTATATATAATATATATTATTATATAATAATATGTAAATTTATATTATAAAATTAACATCACTTGGTGCTTGTTAAATTTTTGACCTGCTCAAGCCCATTAGAGTGATGAATAGTGAAATGCTGTCTTGTGTTAGTGGCAGGATTGCTTTCTCTCCAAGCGTCCTGGGAAGCATGAGACTGGTCTAACTGCACTGTCTGGAATTTTGGCCCTAGGCATAGAGGAGGAGGGCAGGTAAAGAAACCTGATCAGACCATTTGATGCCAATTTCACAGGTGGCTGGTCACTGTGTGCCTGCCTCTTGTTATTTATAGAGCTGTAAGTGGATGTAGCTACACACAGGAACCTGAAAGGAAGGTTTGCATCAGGGTATCATAGTAAAGGCGCAAAAGTAGAATCTAGGGACAAATGGTCATTGACAAGTGTCGTTGCTCGAGTTAAATGAGGTCATTAGGGCTGTCACGGTTTCCACTCTTACCTCATTCATTGCCTTTTCTGAATCCTTTGAAAACAAGCAACAGCTCAGACCAGAACAACCACAGATAGTCTTTACTTCTACTAGTGGTGTATATAGTTTTATTCAGGTTAATGCAAATGCTGATTTCAACTGCAATTTAAAAAGTTATCCACAGGGCTATACATAAAATACAGCTATATTTCATAGACTAAGAAGATGGGATTATTTCCTTATTCCCTCTTGTATTACTCATTTATTTAACCAGTGGAGAGAGGTTCTATCGCCAGCTTAAATTTATAGTTAGCTGTGAGGTTGGAACTGGATTTTGGAACTTAAATCTCCCCAACTTAGCTCTTTTTATTTCCATCATATTAGCTCTGTAATTAGTGTTCTGTTTTCTTTCTGTAAACTAAAGACTTTGTCTTCATAGCCCAGATGAAGGTTATCATTTGTTATGGTGTTTCTTCATACTTATTTTGAGAGGTGAAAAATGGCTCTATTATTGATACTATATTTATATTTCTAAACATGAAATATAGTACTAAAACAAATCCTTTTTTTTGGGAAACACATCTGCCCACTAGCAGCATTTTAAAAAATAATGACAGACTCCATTTGAAGAGCGTGGGACCTGTGTGAGTATGTGGGCTAGTCAGGAGCCATGGCTGCTGTACATGAGCTAGAGGCACCAGCTGTGAACACCTGGAAGCAGGAACACTGAGAAACTCTGGTTGGCCTTGGCCATAAGCCCTGGAGTCCAGCCTTTTTATAGAGAACACTCTTCTTCTGCCATGCTCTCAGTGGCCTGCTGGCAAAGGACTAAATAATTGCTTAATTTATTAGATAATTATTCTGTGTATATTTGACAGTCATCTCTGCTAGAATATTTCCAGTCTTTTGGAGGTGTTTTACATAACTGTGAAGTGTAGACTGCTGTGGTTGGTTTTTGTTTGTTTATTCTTTCCTTCCCTTCCCACTGGTTTCTGAGACCACACACCGAGCTCTGGAGAGGGAACTGACTGTGGGTTGAGAATTGGCTGCCTTTTTTAAAAAATTGATTAAATTATGATTGACAAATCTGTTGGATAAGATGGTATAATTCCACACAATTCCCACCACCACAGTTCCTCATCCCATCCCCTCCATTGGAAACAGGTGAGATTAGGGTCTGCATTTTGGAAAAAGCTAGGAAGACTATTTTAGGCATATTCCATACTAATTTTTGCCTGAGCAGTATGGTCTTCATGTGTATCAGCATTAACTTAGTTACCTGTTTCCAAACCTGTGGCCCACATGCTATGGTGTCCCTTGGCTCTTCAGGTATGCTCAGTCCTGTCATGTTTCCTAGGTAATCCCTTTGACCCTCTCTAGAGGGTGATGCTCACTGTTTTTCTTTTTTCTTTTTTGTTTTACTTATCTCTCTTGACATCTCTAGACCTGCTGTGACTTGAAACCCCGTGACTCTTTTCCTTTGCCTCGATGAAAATCTGTTTGAGATACATGTCATCCTTTGGAGATTAGATCAGCCACTTAAGATGAAACTGTGATTTTACATGGGAACTGTTAGAAGTCAGTTCAGTAGGGATCAGAGTCTTGGTGGTTTAGGGTGGGCTTCCATTCTGGTCTTTTTTGTCACATGGTTTATTCTGTGCTGGGCACTGGCCATTTAAGTAGATGCTGCCCTACAGTTACAGACTAGTTCACAGCTGGCAGATTTCTCATTGGGATTCAGTTTTCTTGGTCACCACTGTTGGTTGTCTTTACACTGATTTTTGCAACATCTTTATAGACTCTTGAGTCTTTTCCAAGTAGGGGAGATTGAGGAGTGGTGCTTTGCCCTCCCCTTCTTTTCTCCTTTTGGATAGTTTATGGCTATTAGAGAGGAACTTCCTGTGTAATAAAATGAGGGCAAAGGAAAGCAGCATGCCTGTGGCATAAAAATGCTATTAGCAAGCTTGAGGCATATCAGAAAGATTGGTCCTGAGAGTAACATTTACTGCCTTTTATCTTTTGAACTTTTATTTTGCCTGACTCTGAGGCCTGAAATGTATCCTGAATTCGAGAATGTACTGTTTTTGATCATTTGAATAGATATCACCTTTTAGTAGGGAGCACACGTACAAACCAAGATGTCTCTTAAAGCCAATTTGTAGTGTATGTCATTTGAAATGATTTCTTGAGTTGGTAATGCATTTCTGCTTTAAATTCTCTGCCCAGATTCATCTTCTGCATTCAGCTTCTATTTTATCAGATGTTCTGCTTTTATTAAGCTGCTGTGTTGGACCTTTCCCACCTTTAACTATTTCCTAAGATTCTAAAGTCCGTTTTATAATGTGAGCAGGTATTGAACTACCTAGTCTAAAATCAAGTCTTAACCACCAAGAACAGAAACTAGATGCTGCCTGAGGTGTTCCTCTGCCTGTCTGGTCAGAGTTACTGCAGGAAGATTGTGTGGCCCTTTAACATGCCGTTTGAAAAGGCACTGCTAGGTGTTTGTCTGGACTTTTAATGGGAAATCAGTACTCAGCTACCAGTCAGAGAAACCCAAACATCTAGCATGCTCTTTCCTTTCACAATTTGTAGTTCTTATCCAGAGAAGAATCTCTTTCTCAAGATCCAGTTATCATTAAGAGGTGGAGGACATGAAGAATCTACCTTCAGTTATGCCATTGCTTATTGGTGCAGTATTTAGCTTGTTTTACTCTTGCTTTTTTTCCTACATGTTACTTGCTAAGATTTTTCTCTTTTGACCTTGGCTAAAGGATTTCAAACCTTGGACAGGCTCTGAAGGAGTGGCATCAGGTAAATATATTTGTAATTTCATCAGTCTCTTCTTCTGTTAAGAGGAGATGAACAGCTGCTTGTCCCAAGGCAGTTCTAGGGAAGGCTGGGGACTTTTTCTTTGGAAATGTAGAGGAAGAAAGGAGCAGATACTGGGAAGTAATATACATTGCATTAGTGCTAATGCCTTCAGAGAATAGGACTTGTATTTCTGTGAGTCTACCAAAATGAGAAAGAACAGAGGGTAGGCATATGGCTTGTTGATATTGAACAAATCAGTATTCTACTCGTTAATTTCTATTATGTACATATGTGCTTGTGTAGGGATACAGTGGCAAGCAAACAAGCGTACAGAAAAGATCCTGCCTTCAGTACTTAAATTCTGGTGAAGCAGGGGTGGGTGGGGGTGGGAGTGGTGATGGTGGTGATGGTTGTGATTAAAGTAAATTTATAATGGTGGTAGTGATGAATAAATAGTATTAAAACAGTGGAGAGGAAAATGGGGCAGGGAACTATTTCAGTAAGCATGGTTATTAAGTCTCAAAGTGAACCTGAAATAAATAAATGACTATTTTAAAAAGACTTCATTATCTAAAATACGTGGCATGTATGGTGCTGGGCTCCCAACATGTTCTTCATAATGCAGGATCTGAGCTGTATTTTGAATCCATTTCCCTCACTACTTTTATTTTTAAAATTCTGAACACTTATTTCATGATTACTATTTGAACTCCATAATGTGAGTTAGGTGTTTAAAAAGCTACCTTCCTGAGTTTAAGGGTGATTCCTTCATGATTTCCATGTCTCTTTGGTATATAGGATTTAGGTGTCTCTTTGACTAGGCCTGCTGGTAGTTTGTCTCCTGGCCATGGCCAAAAATTTAACTCTAGTAAACTTTTACTTCCTTTTGGCAGAGTAGCTGCATTACTAGAGGTGAATTTGTAAAGGTAGCAGTCTTTAGAACAGCATGTGTGGGTGCTGTTGGGACATTCACCAAAAAATTGCCTTTCCTTTATCATCTCACTTCTCTGGTTCTTTTTTTCTCTGAAGTTTTGAGGATTTTCTAAGGACTTCCCCTTTTTTCTGGATATACAAATATAGCTTTGATTAGAATTCATTTTCACAGTTAGTGAAATGGTGTTACAGTCTTAGATTTAAAGAGTGCATGCTTTGGAGCTTTACCCTGTAAAGTATACCCATAACCATGTGCAAGGACTAGGGGCGGACTCACTGTCTAGGAGCACCAAGCAGAGGAGAAGCTTCATGAGCTACGGGGTGAGCTGAGGTACCTCTCCTTTCTGCTTGTCGTTCTGTCTCCCACCCTCTATCTTAAAAAAGGGAATCAAAGTGTCTGTTAGGAGCAGTTAAATCATGTAAACATGACTCCCCAATAAAAACTCCAGCATTAAAAAGCCGTGTATTTTAAGTGGAAATACGTAACTTTGGGGACTCTGAGAATATTAGTGCCCTCCACAAAACTTAAGTGAATGTCGAACAGTCCATAAACAAAGAATTTCTCCTCCAGAGCAGAGAGCTAGCAGCTATAAATGTAACTCGGCAGCTCTCTGACAACATGACCCAGTGCAGTGACTTTTCACTGTCAGGATGGTGGAATGGTATAATGTATTTTCTGGATGGCCTGGGAAGCAGTTGTATCTTCTTTCAGTTCCTCTGAAAGGACAATATTGTTTTGAAAAGAGAACCGCATTTGTCATAGTGTGTTATACTCTCTACTGATGAATCTTACATATACCTTTTCCACAAGATAGCCATCATGAGGTGGAACTTTCTTCACTGTTTAAGATGGCTATTTTGGCCCCAAAGGGCAGACTTTTCATAGTAGCATTCTTTCCCTCTTTCCTATAGTCACTCTTGAATCTTGGTTGGTTCACTGGACTTTCTCATTTTTATATAGAAAAAATTGCTCTTGCCGAGTATGTCAGAAAATTTCAGCAAGAACTGGCTACCTGTTCCCTTCCTCTCCCTACTACTCTGTTATTCCCCCAGCTCCCTGCCCCCCAATAAAGAAAAGTAACCTTTTGGCCCAGGACCCTGAGTGTTTAGTGTGGCAGAGCTGTCTCTGGCTGACTCCCAGGATTGTTAATGACTTCCTTCTTTGTCTCTAATTGCTTGAAAAGACAGCTGTGGAGAGGCATTGCCCCCAGCTTGCAGGTTCATTAATTCCACCCATATGGAAGAGAGTGAAAAGGAAGGGAAGGTAGAAGTTACTTTGCTAAGACCAGCAGAGCTGGGGGAAGCAAAAATAAAGGTTTTAGTGAAAGGGTATCACCACTGTTTTGGAAACAAGAATTGCAGTTGTGATGTTTGGGCAGGCTTCAATTTAAAGAGACTGTGTGCATTAAATCCTAAATACAGGGGCTCACTCTAAGTAGTTATTTGCTTCTGTATTTCTCATATGTCTTTTGGTATGTATGCTTTGAATATAATTAACTTGCATAAATTGCTTTTGGGGGTTGCCAGTTATTGAACAACAAACATGCAGATTTGAGTAGATAGTCCAAGGAACTAAGATGAAAAATATGGGGGGGGGGGTCAGTCAGTGTCACACTGGGCTAAACACACTTAGTACAAAGCGCAAAGACTCACGCTCCCTCACATCCCCACTTGGAGGTTGCTTTACAAGTGGTGAAGCAGGTCTACAAGTATCTCTATCTCTCCCTCTCTATCCCACCCCCCCTCATTTTCACTCCTATCAAAAAAAAAACCCCACAGGAATAGTGGATTCATAGTGCAGGCACCAAGTCCCAGCTATAAAAGCTATAACCCTGCAGAGACACACACACACACACACACACACACACACACACACACACACACACACACACACACACACACACACACACACACCAAGAGGTTCCCAAGGTGTTAGTCTTCATGGACCATTATTTATAACTTCTGTGTTTGTTTATTCTTGCTGTGACTTTAAAGTTTGTTTCATAAGAGGTACTTCTGTACCAGGCTTCTTAAATCAAATGAAATAATTAAGGCTTGCATTGACAGAAAGAGAATCAAATACATCTAGGGAACAACATTCTAATTAGCTATTCAGTTCAGCTATAAAACTTTTGGCACTTTGGGTATGGAGGATACACAATGGGGCACTACATTTTTATTTCACAAGGACAGAAAACATTCATTTTCTAAGGAACTGTAATGTTTTTTTTCTAAAACTGAATTTTAAAATTACATACAATTCTTTAGACATCCACACACAAATGAATGCACAATGTCATTAATAAGGCCATCAACATTGAGGCCCATAGAACATGTACTCTGCTCTGCACAAGGGCCTAGGTTCAAGCCTCTGCATTGCAGAGAATATAATGGATGGCATGGGGGCTATGCTTTTTTTTCCCTTTGTCTGCCTCTTCCTCTGCTCCCCTCTGTTATGGGAGATTCACAGATCAGAAGAGGCTGGGAGAGGCCATGGTATTGAAACTACCCCCTATGTAGTGGACATGCTCAAACTTTGATCTTTTGCATTGCAAAGCAGAGTGCCCTCTCCAGTAAGCTGTCTTGCTGGCCCTCTCCTTTCTATCTTTTAAAACGAAGAACAGGAAATGGAGCTGGGGAAGACTGCTCAATGGCATTGTGCAAGCAGGAGAACTTGGGTTCATTCCCTGCCAGTACATAAGAAGAAAAAAGCCATTAACAAAGATTTTCAAGAAAAAGCACAACTCTTTTTCTGGGTGACTTTTGTGCCTACTCTCCAAACATCATGGGTGTACTTAAGCATTTCGGGTTTGTTCCTATAGCTTTCTATGATGCACCTGTTTACCTGAAAAATAGAATAGGTGGAAAATTTCCATTATAGTAAATGATTTTCAAGGTTTGTTGCACACTAGAATTACTTGAGGCACAAAAGAAAAAGAAACACACACCCACACCCATGACCAAGCCTTATTCCAGACCCATTGGAGATTAGTCCCTAAAGGCATCTACATTTTATAAAAGTTGGTCAAGTTTGAGACAGTACTTTTTTCGAGAATCTTAACTTCACCATATGTATTGCTCAAAGGGTGTGTAAGTTCTAGAGTTCCATATTGTTGATCAAAAGGAAATCCATGCCATTTCTTCTTTTTTAAAAAATACTTATTTATTACCTTTTGGCTGCCCTTGTTTTATTGTTGCAGTTATTGATGTCGTTATTGTTGGATAGGATAGAGAGAATTGGGGAGAGGAGGGGAAGACAGAGAGAGGAAGAGAAAGATAGACACCTGCAGACCTGCTTCACAGCTTGTGAAGCGACTCCTCTGTAGGTGGGAAGCCGGGGGCTTGAACTGGGATCTTACGCTGGTTCTTGCACTTTGTGCCACCTGCTCTTAACCTACTGTGCTACCACCCGGCTCCCAATCCATGTCATTTTTATTAACCATGATATTTAGGAACACTGAAGCTTGTTGAGACCCAGGACAACTATATCAATCCGGACCTGTTAGGAGTATTTAAACTAGAATCACAATATTTACTGAGCAAAGTATTGGTAAGATCCTCCTTAGTAATCTTCATGGTAACTGCTGGCAATATATTAGGGATATAACTCAATAATGTTCCCATAACTTGGGAACAACTTGAGTTCTGTGTCCTCATCCGCTCCATTGGAAACTGCAGTTCTCCCTAGGTCACAGATATGGGTTGAATTTATAACAATATATCTCTATATATTTTTTACCAGAGTACTGATCAGCTCTGGCTTATGGTAATGTGGGGGGTGGTGAACCTTGGACTTTGAAGCCTCAGGTTTGAGAATCTCTTTGCATAACCATTATGCTGTCTACCCCAACATCTTTATCTTTATTTTTATTTTTGCCCACTTTTTCCTATAGTGCTGTCTTCACTTCCTTCTTTTTTTTTTCCCTGTCTCCCCCCTCCCCAATACATAGAACAGATAAATCTTGTGGAGAGCGGTAGGTAGAAGCAAAGAGAAAGACACCTGCAAACTTGCTTCACCATTTTTGAAGTGTCCCCCCCCTGCAGGTAGGGAGTGGAAACTTGAACCCGGGTCCTTGAGCTTGGTAATATGTGTTACTTTTTAAAATATTTTATTTATTTATTAATGAGAAAGATAGGAGGAGAGAAAGATCCAGACATTACTTTGGTACATGTGCTGTCAGGGATTGAACTTGAGACCTCATGCTTCAGAGTCCAGTGGACCACAAGTAATATGTGCTCTTAATCAGGTGCACCGCCACCTGTTGTGCCCCCCTCACACACACACACACACACACACACACACACACGCATTCCTAAGTCACACCTACACCTATTACTACTATACCTAGTACTACTTCTGAGCATTCTTCCTCTTTTCCTCTTCTGTCTCAGATAAGAGAAAAAGTACCTAAGTTTCTCTGGTGTTTTCCATATTCACCTCTCTTTCAGTGATGATAGAAAAAGAAGATTTTTATAGATAGATAGATACAGATAGACAGACAGACAAGCATTGTGTGAGCTGGGCTCAGACAGTAGATTGTACATAATGGTAAAGCAGTCACAGTATCAAAGTGAGTTATTTTTCAGGTCCTCCTGTTGACTGCTTGATTCCACTATTTCCTGAACCATACTAGTTTGTTCCATGCTGTTGAGCTGAGATCAACTTGGGACTGATTATGGTGGGAGGATGACCTCATAGTTTCTGATGCCATTTTCCAATTTATATAAGTCAATACTAAGCATGCTCTTTAATATAATGTCCCTAAACTGCTGACATCTTGTCATTGCTCAGACTCCTAAATGTTTCTGTGCTCCCTCACTGAGTGGGATCAGCATGAGCCAGATGCCTTTGTGCAGTCCTGCATTTGCTGTGTTTGGCCAGTGACTTCCAGTGGAGCTGCGTGTTTGCTCTGAGGAACATGGGTAATGATTTCAGCAGCAATGCTGCTATTGTGTTCAGAGGTTTGGGGCTGTAATTTTATAATGAAATTGAAAAATATAAGACGAAAACCCTGAGTATATCACAGTAATTATATTTAAGTATCACAAATCATCTCCCTGTATTTAGGTGTTTGAGATTTGGCTTCTCTTTGTGAAGGCTTCTATTTTATGGCTAAAATGTGGGAATTGCTTCCTCTTAATGGGAAGGTGATGAGAATGGTATTGAATTTGAAGGAGCTGGTTTGCTTCATTGACCAGAATCAAGAAGGGAGGTTGTAGAACAGTTGCCAAGGTAAAGAAAGTTTTGGGTCTTTTCATGGTTTAATTCCAAACACTTAGAAATGACCACAGACTTTTTTTTTTTTAGAAATTATCTGGGAGTCGGGCTGTTGCACAGTGGGTTAAGCACACGTGCACGAAGCTCAAGGACTGGCATAAGGATTCCAGTTCGAGCCCCCAGATCCCCACCTGCAGGGGAGTCACTTCACACACAGTGAAGCAGGTCGGTAGGTGTCTATCTTTCTCTTCCCCAGTCTGTCTTCCCTTTCTCTTTCCATTTCTCTCTGTCCAATCTAACAACGACAACATCAGTTATAACAACAATAAAAAACAAGGGCAACAAAAGGGAAAATAAATAAATAAATATAAAAGAAAAAATCTGACAGCAGCTGTCCTAGGAAATTGTTCAGTCTATTGATATGCAGTGTGACTGCAGGAGTGTGAATCTTTAACTTATACAAGTTAGAGTTACCTCCCCTCCCCCCCCAGTTATCTTTATTTATTGGATAGAGACAGCCAGAAATTGAGAGGAGTGGGGAGATAGAGACACCTGCAACACCGCTTCACCATTTGCAAAGCTTTCCCCTTGCAGGTGGGGACTAGGGGCTTTGAACCTGAATACTTAAACATTGTAGCATGTGCACTCAACCAGGTATGTCACCACCCAGCCTCCACAAGTTAGAGTTTCTGCTGTGGTTTATCTCCTGAGTCCTTTTTTCTTTTCTCTTTTCTTTTCTTTTCTTTTCTCTTCTTTTCTTTCCTCCCCTCCCCTTCCCTCTCCTCCCATCTCCTCTCCACCCCTCCCTTGTCTTAAGCACTTTTTCCTCTGTGTTTCAATTTCCCAGTAAGACCCTGCTACAGAGGATAGATACCATTCTTGTATTTTCCAGCTATAAATTTCTGTTGATAAGCAAACACACTGCAGATCATTTCTTCTAATACAGAGCATTTCCCCCAGATGCTGTGTGAATTCACAAGGTCAAGTGTTTGAAAGTTACCTGAACTATCCTGGGGGACTCACTGTTGATAAATGGGTAGTGCAGCAGTCACATCATTGAGATCACATGGGAGCTTGCTGAATTTCTGTATTTCCAGGCTTTCTTCACATGTCCTACCCATGTCAGGGTGGAGGGATTGGGCTCCTAGGACATCTGGACCCAAGAGGCTCTTATTTATAATGATTCTGAGAATCACTGCTCTCTTTTCTGGAAAGCCTGTTCCAGAGAATTTGTTATACTGAAATTTGGTATTTGAAGTCTGACTCTATAGTTCAGTTCTCCGTTTAAATCCCCATGATACTGATAACTTCTTGGGTGAAAGTGCCAGTTTTGGTTGAACTTGCTTCTTCTGGATACAAGAAAAGTCAAGCTTCTTTGGAGCTACATATTCTGTAGAGAGCAGGTAGAGAGATGCTTCAAATCTGGTGTTCTCACTGCCAGCCTCTTCACTTGAGGAGGGAAGAGCTGGCTTACTCCCAGCAGTGATGTGTAACTGTAGAGGACCTATGGTCATTTCTGTTTTCTATAGAAATTCATTGAAACTTCTAGCACTGTTCATTTTTTGGCTAAGATATAAATAGCAATTCAATTAAATTATTAAACATTTATTGAATAGCTGCTGAGGCTAAAGTGTTGTGCTGAAGGGGAACACAATAGATTTCCAGCCTTCATTCCAGAGGCTGCTTTTCAGTGAGGTACTCAGTTCTGACTCAGAACTGTGGTAAATGTAGCTGTAACCTGCTACATGATAGGGGCTTCCAAAAACCTGGCATCTAGACAAAACACTTTAAGTGTCAGAGTGGAAAGAGTGCGCTTGACAAACAAAAGACTTCATTGGGAAAATAGTCTTGGCAGTGGTTTTCAACCTTGGCTGTGCTTTAGAACCACTTGGGAGATTAAAATAAATTAATATCCAAACCACACCCTGTAGAGTCATAGATCAGAATTTTTTGTATTTGGACACAGACTAGTTAGTCTCTCTCTCTCTCTCTCTGTATCTCTCCCTTTCTTCCTACTTTTCTGTCTCAAATAAAATAATCAAATGAATTTTAAAAAATCATATATTAAAAAGGTGAATAAGACTTGAAAATTACTTGTTTTTCAACATAATAGTAAGTCAGGGTAGGTAAAAGAGGCATGCATTTCAGGGTACGATGACATAGGAGAGTGGCTGCATATCCTGGGGGTAGATGTTTCATGCAGAAGTGTGTGTATGTCCTGTGGTCTTGCAGCTGCATCTACTTTGTACCCGTTTCCACTGCAAATTGGTATCCTATTTGCTTATTGCTATTTCCAGGAAGTTAATCTGTAGGTGCTATAAATATGCATGGTTCATATACTTCATTTATTCTTTCTCCCTCAAAGCCTCTCATCTTTATTAGGCACTTTTTATTTCTCTGTTTGGTACTTGTATTTTTTATGTCACTATTTTGTTAGCAACAATAAAGATAAAGCCACTCAGTTTTTCAGGACTCTTTCTGTGCTTTGGGCGGGTGCAACTATACAGCCCACAGAGAAGTTGATATGCCATGGCTTGCTTCCTTCCTTCCTTTTCCCAGAGCACTGCTTAGCTCTGGCTCATTGTGGCATGGGGGATCGAACCTGGGACTTTGGAGCCTCAGGCATTAGAATCTATTTGCATAACTATTATGCTATCTACCCCCTCCCTGGTTTTCTTTATTTTTATAGGTAGAAAATCTAGAAGAATTCAGGAGAGGGAGCCCAAATTCTTTCATTACTTTTGTGGAGACAATGTATTTTCAGATACACATTTCTAAGTAGTTAAACATCGCCCACCTGTCTACTCACCTTTTCCTTCAGTCATTCATGTACTTACCTAGTGTTCACTCCCTTAGTTGTCTACCTTTCCCTTTGGAAGAGACAGTATAATATAATAGTTTCAAT
This sequence comes from Erinaceus europaeus, assembly GCF_950295315.1. Classification (NCBI taxonomy): domain Eukaryota; kingdom Metazoa; phylum Chordata; class Mammalia; order Eulipotyphla; family Erinaceidae; genus Erinaceus; species Erinaceus europaeus. The sequence goes on from NC_080176.1 coordinate 30,924,356, forward strand.
GACAAAACTTAGAACCAACCTGCCTAGTGCAAATGATGACTCTTCACTTTCCCAATGTAGTAGTCTTTAATTTTTTAAATGGGGCTGATATTACAGTAAAACCTCTCAGAATTGTAATGATTACAGGGTTAAAGTATGTAAAGTGCTGAGGAAGTCCCTGCATATGTAGCTCTGAGTTGTTTGTTTTCCTTCTGCTATTGGTATTATTATTACTATTACTGCAAAGAAAATGTTTTCTTATAGATTTGATCTATTGAGCTAGCTAAATAAACTTAGAAGTTATTTATGAAAAATGTTTTGAAAGGTGAGTTGGTCTGGATTGAGAGGAACTTGATCACAGATTTTATATTTTAGAATCTTCAGGTAGTGAGAACTTCTTCAAGTCTTGGTCAGAGGTGTCCATAAGAAAGTAATTATTGCAACTTTACAAAGTCTTTCACTAGAATCAGAGCCAGTTTAATAATCTAGGGCACAATAACTGAAGGAAATGAGTGAAAATTGTGACAACAGAAATTGAGCTCTAACAGTTGTATAAAAAGATTTTTTTCCTGAAGGTAGTTTCATTTAGCTTGAGAAGAAGAGATGGGAAACTAATTTGGATCCAGAAACATCAGTGAATTACCGTTCTGTAACTCCATCTTGATGGAGCTTGTTATGTATGTGTGATTGCTAGTTGTAGGAGGCAGAGGGACTCTTGCTGGAACATACAGTGCAAGTTTTTCTGTGCTGTGATTTCATATGGCTCATTATAATAGGATCCAATTAGTTTTTGAAGCATGCCTGCCTGTTCTCCTCTCCAGCTAATTACTGTGTACAGCTTGGGTTCATTCACAAAGTTACCATGATTAAACAATAACTTTATGGAGCTGTAAATGTTTGAACAGTATTTTGAGAGAGCCCTCGAGATGTCAACATTCAAGGCTTCTGTTGGGTGGGCTGAGAGCAGACACTCGGTATTTTTCACATTCTAGGTTGTGACATCTTAAGTCTTATATTGCTGATAAGATCTTTTTTTTTAAAAGACTTTATTTATTTATTAATGAGAAAGATAGAAGTAGAGAGAAAGAACCAGACATCACTCTGGCACATGTGCTGCCAGGGATCGAACTCAGGACCTTATGCTTGAGAGTCCAAAGCTTTATCACTGTGCCACCTCTCGGAACAGCTGCTAAAGTCTTCTATCCAACAAGTAGGCAATGCAGTTAAAAAATAAGACCAGGAGTTGGGCGATAGCGCAACAGATTGAGCACATGTGGCGCAAAGTGCAAGGACTGGTTTAAAGATCCTGGTTGGAGCTCCTGGCTCCCCTCCTGCAGGGGAGTCACTTCACAAGCGGTGAAGCAGGTCTGCAGGTGTCTGTCTTTCTCTCCCCCTCTGTCTTCCCCTCCTCTCTCCTTTCTGTCTGTCCTATCTAACAATGCCAATATCAATAACAACAACAATAATAACTACAACAATTAAAAACAAGGGCAACAAAAGGGAAATAAATATTAATATATATATACATACATACATACATACATATATATGACCAAGCTGGAGATAGAGCTGAGCAGACATAGAAAGTCAAAGAGAACACACAGTCCTGCAGACTTACCCAGAATCTGATGTTTTATGGTATGATCTGGGAGGTGAAAAATATTTATGTTCTCACTAATATTGCCTTCTTATCTGGAAACCAGAGATTCCTAAATTGTCAAATGCCTGAGAATCATTGGAGGACTTGTACCAAATACTGTGTGGGGGCCCCAGAACTCTAGCCCCCTGGGCCCCTGGGCCAGGCTCAGCAGATCTCTGGCAGTGAATGTATGTTAATCCTAAATCCTACTTTACATTGCTGTGTTCTCAGAGTCCACTGAACAGTACTGGGCTGGCAGGAAAGCAGTGGTTCTCTCAACAAAGGTATGATACTCTTGCCTGTTTCTCCATTTTGGTCTATTTAAATTCACACTATAAGAATGTTAAGATAGGTGGCAAAGCTTGAGAGCAAGACTGACCTTGCCTATCTCCTGAGTCTGGCAGAAATAAAGGAAGTAGGTGCCCTGAGAACTTGAGCTCTCCAATGGGTTCTGGCAGTTTCATTGATAACCACAGTGTGATAGCTACTATGCTTCCTTTAAATTGTCTGTTCTGTGTAAGGTTATGTCTTCACCAGCTCCTTGGGTTTTAAAAAAGGAAACAAGAGGGAAGCTGAACAAATCCCAGAACATTTTCCCCCCTCAGTCTAAAGGTTACAAGCATAAATCATATTTGAGAACAATGAACAGACTTTCTTTTTTGTCTTCAGAAATTTGTCCTCAGGCCTCTTAAACTGTGTTTATTTTAGAGAATTCATAGATATCATAGAAGAGGGGCTGTGCTCAGAGAATTAGGAGACTTGGCTTTGCTACCAGGTATTGGTGTTACAGGGGAGCAAGGGGGGAATGGGAAAGCCATTGCTTGCTTCCCCCATTCCCAAAGTTCATCACACATTTTTCTCAACAAAGAATTGAGAAGAGCATGATTATTCAGGTAAATTAAACTTTTATTGAAAATAAAACATGTTAGGGAGAGAGAGCGAGCAGGAGAAAGAAAAGGAGACTTATATACTTGATGTTTACATGGTAGGAAAGAGAGAGAGATAAAATGCTCAGGCTCAGGGCTTTAAACTCAAAACCCAGCCTGTACCCCACAAAGCCACAACTGCAACCACTCCCATCTTTGGGTGGCACCTCCTCCCCTTTCTCCTTCCATACTGGGTTTCCTTGGTCAGAACTAGTTTGCACTTGGAGCCATTTTCTTCCATATAAAATGTGGTATTCCCGAAAGCTTTTGTACATTTATGATTCTAGTGATGGATCCAGTGCCTCCTGATAGTCATTTTCTAGATTTTGTCAGCCTATTTCAAATTTGTGAGTATAGCATATGCCACCCATGTTTGCTCTGTTCTCTTCATTAGTGTGTTAGTGCTAGTGGCCGTAAGAGAACAACATGTGGTACAGCCCTTAACTTTACTAACAATACAGATTACATTCCAGTGGACTTCTTTATGGTTGAGGTTTAATTTGGATTCTCTCCCCCCCCCCCTTTTTCTCTCTCTTCCTTACTGCCTAGCTCTGATTTATGGTGGTGCTGGGGATAGAACCTGGGACTTTTGGCAGCACAGGCGTGAATATCTTTTTGCATTACCTTTATGGTATCCCCAGGCCTCTATTACTTTTTTAGCTCTATATTTCTTTCATTTTCCTTGGGAAGTGTTCTGTGACCTCTAATTTTTTAATGATAACTTCTTGTAAGAATGATGTAACTGTGTTTGTGCACTTTGCCAACATATTGTTAATTAGAAATCACGTAAGGATAGCATGAGAAATAACTATAAATAGGAACTCTGGTGCTTTTGCCTATGTATTCCTTCCAATCAATTTCTACTTCCTTAAAGTGTGAACATGTTCTCAGACCATGTTAAATTATCAGCTTTACAATTTCTGCTGTACTTGTGAAAATACTACCTCTGGTGCCTCACATCAGACCCATTGAGTAAAAATGTCTGCTTGTAGGAGGGGGAGGGGAAGTCAGGCTGGGAGTCTGCATTTAAAAGCATTTCTGGTGCCATGAGGCCCAGCCAACTTTTTTTTTTTTTTTTTAAGAGAGGAAGTTCTTAGTTAAATATTTAAACATGAAACTTCTTCTTCTTCTTCTTTTTTTTTTAAAGTCATCATTGGGTCTTTACTGCTCCAAGCCAACTTTGTCAGGTATAAAAAGAGGGAAAATTACCCAGCACTTAAGCTTCTACCTGGTGGTGGGTGCTGAAATTTAACCTGGATTGTGCACATAGCAAAGCAGACACATTGTTAGAAACACAGTTTTTACATTAATATCAGAGATTGCAAAGGGCTCTAGGAAATAGCATAGTGGTGATGCAAAGGACTTTTATGCCTCAGGCTCCTAGGCTTAGGTTCTTGGTTCAGTACCAGCACCACAATTAGATTAGCTGGAGTTCACCATGTAGTGATCTTAAAAAAAATAAAATAGGGGTCGGGCGGTGGCACAGTGGGTTAAGTGCACGTGGCGCAAAGCGAAAGGACCCGGCATGTAAGGATCCCGGTTCGAGACCCTGTCTCCCCACCTGCAGGGGAGTCGCTTCACAGGTGGTGAAGCAGGTCTTCAGGTGTCTATCTTTCTCTCCCCCTCTCTTCCTTCCTCTCCTCTCTCCATTTCTCTCTGTCCTATCCAACAACGAACAACATCAACAGTGGTAATAATAATGACCACAACAAGGCTACAACAACAAGGGCAACAAAAGGGGGAAAAAATGGCCTCCAGGAGTGGTGGATTCATGTTGCAGGCACCGAGCCCAGCAATAATCCTGGAGGAAAAAAATAAAATAAAATAAAATAAAATAAAATAAAAAGATTGCTCAGGGTTCACTACCACCTGGAAAACTTATTAGCAGTTTTTATGGATGTCACATAGGAAGAACTATAAATGCAACAGTCATACATGAAAAACTTTCAAAACTCTAAGGATTCTTAGGTAGTATTTGATTTGTAGCTCAAAACGTTTCCTATTGTGCCTTTCTTTTCACTCACTAGAAGTCTACATATTATTTAAAATCTCAAAAGATAAAATAGACAGTACTTACCAAAGTGGATTTAAGGGCCATTGCTTTTAATAACGTGTGTATCTATAACCTTATATTTATAGGACTATTTCAGTATCCTGATTACTACTCAGTGTGTACTCTGGACCATTCAAATAAAATCAGTATAAGTCAGATAAACTTGTAGCAGGAGATTTATTTCTTACTGTTCACTCTGGGGCAGTGTATTCTTTGCTGGCTTGTGGGTGTCAGGGTTATCTGCTCTTATATCAGCTTCTGGAAAGCTACTGGAAGGAAGGTCTGTGTAACAAGAGTACAGGCCATTAAAAAAGGTGTTAATTTAGATTCAATAAGAGGACTGAGACCAAAGCCTGATGAATAGAAACCAGGCCAGTGGGGAAACTGAGGGAGCAGTGGGAATGGTAGATGGTATGTATTTTATCTTTGAATCACCAGATATATTCCTGGAGTTTGATTCCAAAGTAGTCCTTCATTTTGGTGTCCTTAGTTTTGACACTAAAAGATTCATCTCTCCAAGATCAGGTACACCAATGTGAAGCATTTGTGTAGCTACTCATTGCTCGCATACTTATTCTGGTTTGTTATTTAAAAGTGTTCAGTTCCCACCAGGCTTGGTTCATTGACTTTGAATCTGTCTGGCAGTGTGAGCCAAAGGTCAGGAATTCTGGCAGGTTTTGATTCCTCTGGGCTCCTCCAAATGCAGCTAACATGGGCCTTTGGGCACAGACACTCCAGAGATAAACTGATTCAGAAGGACCCTGCTCCCCCCCACGCCCCCCACACACACCCTGCGGGACCTGGACCTGGCCCCACTACTCCAGTCAGAAGCAGAGCTTTTCCTGGGCCCTCCCTGCAGTGCTACTAGAAAGTGCTGTTTTTGTTTTTGAGCCTTCCCATTTCTTTTTTCTTTCCTTTTTTTTTTTTTAAAGATTTTATTTATTTATTAATGAGAAAGATAGGAGGAGATAGAGGAAGAACCAGACATCACTGTGGTACATGTGCTGCTAGGGATTGAACTTGGGACCTCATGCTTGAGAATCCAATGCTTTACCCACTGTGCCATCTCTCAGACCACAGCCTTCCCATTTCTTTATGTGTCTTCCTATATGCAATACCTTCAACCCCTACTACCTTGCTACTTGGCTAATTCCTACTTCCTCTTTAGATAAATGTATGTAAAAGATCCTTCTTTCTCCCTTCCTTTACTAGAATAGATGTCTTTACCCTGTACTTCCATTGTCTGCTCACTACCCCTGGAATAACTTTGGTCGTAGTTGTTGGTCCTTACTTATTAGTTGTTATCCTCCCTGGATTGTGTACTAGACCAGGACAAGGCTTCTAATTGTCTGGCTTACTATTGTATCCTCACTGCTTAGCACTAGTTAGGCCATCATTAAGCAGTTTCTTGGTAAATTAAATACATAATAATTCAGTGCATGTGAGCTAATGGAGCAAAGAGTAAATACATACTTGCCAATTTCAGGGATGACAAAGAACATCTTTAGGTTTATCCTCTAGGTTCTATGAAAATGAATGATCATGACTAAATAAAAGGCATATGGAACTTTTGGTTGAAGTTTTCACATTCCTATTTATGTCTAGTACTGGACAAACTTTCTGCAAATAAAACTCAACTTTGATGGATTTACTTATAACATTAACATATATAAAGTTGAAGACATTACTAGCCAATGCTATTTACATTATACATAGCCTGTAGAACAAAAATTCTCATAGTTACCAATGCAAGCATATTTTCTTTTTCTTGCCTCCCATCCTTACTCTTTCTCCCCTTTTTCCTTCTAGCAGGTTCATTTTTGTGTTATATTGGTTTGTTAGAAAAGTCATGATATTTATTTTCCTATACCAGGGCACTGCTTAGCTCTGGCTTATGGTGGTTGAGCCTGGGACCTTGGAGCCTCAGGAATGAGAGTTCATTTTCATAGCCAGTATGCTGTCTCCCCCACCCTGAACCCCCCTCTTTTTCTATGCAAAAACCAAAACAAAACCATGCATCATGACTTTTGTGACAACACAGTATATGCCAGGCATTATCCCAGGTATAGCCAGAAAACAATAGTAGTATCTCACTGAGAGGAATAGATATTCTAGTATAGATGCAGTGAATAAGTAAAGCAGGTAAAATATTAGCTATGGTAAAAAGAAACACAAAAAGTAGTATGTGTGAGGCTGCATTTTCAGATTTTGTGGCCACTAAAATAGAAACCTCTAACATCCCTCTTTGGGGGTGGGGAGAAGCCTCTTGAGTATCCACCTAAAAGGGTGAGAGGAAGAGAGATGAGTAGATACTTTGGAAAACAGAGATGAGTAGATACTTGAGAAAATTGAGATGCAGTGGTTGCTTTGCTTAGCTCATGATCCTGTATGCTTATCACATTAGACAGACCTGTATCTGTTTCCTGTTTTAGGATAGTTTTCCTGGCTAAACCCTTAGCCTCAATAAGTATGTTAAAGTCAGTATTATTTCTTCTTATAAAGTTAGTTTGATGGGAGGAATCTCCAGGGAAACCCTACTTTTTCTTTCTTTTTTTTTTTTGTTGGTAAAACTTTTGTTTCATTATCTGTGCTCACTCTCTAAGCTCCAGGCTGGTGGAGGCCTTTCCAGGCTTTTCTCAGACCTAGTATTCCTTGAGGGCAGGGTGTATTTCTTGTTTAACTAGTTAACATATTTCTTATCACACTGCCTCTTGCTTGGGGAAGATGATAACTTATTTTGGCTAATGGGGGGGCACTTTTTGTCTACTTCTGCTCGCCTCCCCCCTACTTATCTTCTCTCCTTTAGTGCTGACTGTAAAATCATTTCATTACTTAATGAAATTTTATCTGATAGCTTATTTTGTACAGCTGTCTTATCTCTCCAATGAGAGGAACTTGTATTTTCTTTATGACTCTTACAGTGATTGATTTTAATCGGTGCTATATACCATTATTCGAACTTATCTTTATTGAGTGACCACACCAATATCTTTTATTTCTCATGCTCCCCCACCCTCTATTTTGCTTATACTTTGTATTCAGTTCTACTTAGGACTTTACCTAGGTATGCCATTGGAGGGCTCAAGAAAACACTATGGTTATGGAGAAATGCTTTGCAAATACAAGAATCTTTGTACAAAATACTGCTTATGTGCAGTATGTATTTACAATTATTTCTAGAATCCAGTTTTTAAATCACTTTTGAATTTCATTGACATTTTCCTTGTCACTTGGTGGACATTTACTTAAAATTAAAACTACTCTATCACTGTCTATAAAAGAGAATGCAAAGTCAAATCAGCTGTGGGTGCTGGGCAGGGTGATTTTCAGCTCCTCCCATAATGGGCAATAATCAGATCTGTGTCTCAGCAGAATTATAAATGGCTGCATTTCACTACTTCCTTAGGAATTGCTTTGCTTGGAATATTGTAGTTGAAACTGTTGTACTGTATGCTGTTTTCTGTTTGGCAGTCTACTGTAGATGGCACTGACTGGGATAAGTCTTGAATAAATGCTACCACTGTCTCATGTGCTTGTCTCCCCCTGGGGACATTGCTTATCACTGAAAGGGCAGCCCTGGGATCCCCTGCTGTCAACCAGTGTACTGCCACTCCCTATAAGAACATTTCTGGAAACTCAGTTCTTGTCAGTTATTGTCTTCTCTGTCCTGGTCAAATAAAACCCCTTGTAGTTGTTAAGGAAGGTACAATCTAGACTTTGAATTAAAAACAAATCAGTGGGCCAGGCAGTGCTGCACCTGGTTCAGCTCACCTGTTACCCCATGCAAGGACTTGGGTTTGAGCCCTTGCTTCACAACTTCAGGCAGGATGCTTCAAGAGCTGTGAAACAGGTTTGCAAATCCCTCTCTTTCTCTTTCTCACTGTATCTTCCCCACCCCTCTCAATTTCTGTCTCCCATAGATAAAGGGAATGTCTGCCAAGAGCAATGGATTTGTCCTACAGGCACAGAGCTCCAGTGATAACCCTAGTGGCAATTAAACAACAATAAAAAAATCCCTGTCTTCATATGCACAGTCAGCACCAGCTATAAGCTAATTAAACACAGGTGGTCCTAGGAAGGTTTCTTTTTCTTTTTTATCCTTTTAATTAATTAATTTATTATTAAAATTCTCTTTTGGGAGATTACTGTTTTTCAGTCCATAGTAAATACAATAGTTTGTACATGCATAACATTTCCCAGTTTTCCACATAACAATTCAACCCCCTCTATGTCCGCTACCATCATGTTTCAGGACCTGAACCCTCCCCCACCCCAAAGTCTTTTATTTTGGTGCATTACATCAACTTCTGTCTATGAGTGAGATCATCCCATATTCATCTGTTTCTTACTTAATATGATTCCTTCAAGCCCCATCCAAGATGGGGTGAAAAAGGTGAAATCACCATTTTTAATAGCTGAGTAGTTTTCATTGTGTATATAGACCATAACTTCCTCAGCTCTGTTGTTGGACACCTGGGCCTAGGTAGGTTTCTAACACTATGGTACATACTCTTCTTTTGGGGGCTTGTTCACAGTTGTCAGAGATCGTCAGATCCCCCCCCCCCACACGCCACTTTCATTTTATTCATTAGGACAGAGAATTTGAGAAGGAGGAGATAGAGAGGGAAAGAAAAAGAGACACCTGTAGACCTATTTCACTGCTTGTGAAGTGTCCCCCCCTCCCCTGCAGGTGGGGAGTGGGGGCTTGAACCCAGATCCTTGTGTGCTTAACTGGGTGCTTCAACACCCCCCCTCCCAGTTTCATTTTCCATTACATAGTAGTAAACAGGGAAAGAGAAGGAAAGAAATGAGAGTGCTACTGTCAGGGTGGAGGTGGAAGCCATTATACACATCCACACATCTGTGGTTTAGTCTGGATGGAGTTTCATAAAGCATAGCAGTTTGCTGGTGTCCCAAGGGACTCACTGCTTTCAATCTTTACTGTGTAAAACTTCCCATACCTTTGGTGTTGAATCAAGGCTCATTAGTGGCTTCAGTACCATAGAAGAGAAAACTTACTCAATTCCTGGTATGACTGAAATAATAAGATTAGGATGAATTTGAAATATCTCTTCATCGGTTCCTAAGAGTCAAGAAAGAACTGCTGTGATAATCCTGTAGTGCCTTTCATGAAGGGAGTTAGAACATGTGAATTTACTACTCAAACTTTACCATTCTCCAAACCTGCTAGTTGTATTCCTTGTTGAGAGCCAAAATGTAAGTTTATGGACTCACACATAGATGGATGTTGACAGACCTGGATTGTTAAGACTTTTACAAACTTACTGTAACATTTTTTCATGAGTCAGGTTGTAGAATCTGTGTAAAGCACTTTGCCAAAAATAGTAGTGGCTCTCAAAGTGTGATCCTCAGACTAACAGTGTCAACTTCATCTGAGAACTTGTTCAAAGTGCCAGTTTTCAAGTCCCCGTTTGTCTTCTTAAACCAGAAACCTTGGCTTCTGGTGGAAGGGATGTAGAAAGCTAGCAATTTGTGGTTCTGAATAAGCCCTCCTGACATTCTTGCGTGTTCAAGTTCATGGAAGACTCATTGCATACAAAAAGAAGTTGCTTTCTTTGAACTTGCAGTGGTACATATTTTAACTTTTCTGTGAAGAGAGTAAGTTATATCTCTTTAAACTCTTCCTCTGTGCAGTTGATTGTGATGCAGAATGCTGTTATGAGATTGGGCAGTATGTATGCCCCACTTTAGCAATGTTTACAGCTTCAGCCCAGTGCCTTGTGAGTTTAAGTAACAATCTTGAGATCATAAGTTTAGGAAGATATTGGCAAGACATTCAAAATACATTAACCTTATGTTTGTGGTAAATGCTTTTCTCAGAGTTGGTATTTTTGATAACATCCTTTACCTCTGCCCTCAGCCCAGAAATTTCCTTGTGAGAACTTTATTTATTTGAGATGAACTGCCATGATGAGGGGCAGTTGGAACAAGGGAATAAATAATATGAAAAAACCAATTTTGTTGTATTTCTTGCTGATGACCCAAAAAATTCCAGTGAGTAGTGGAAGAGGCTTTATAACTTGAGGGAAATGATCATGATAAGGTGATACTGGTATAGAACACAATTGCAAGATAATATCCAACAGGATAATATATCGGAAAAAGGGGTATACAGTATAAATTGTAGAAGATTTTTGCAGTTCCATGTAAAGATGTAACCAGACAACCTAGATCAGTTCACCTCAGGTTGGAAACCATCCTAAACATTTCAATGGCAGTGAAATCTTTGCTTCTGACACAAGGGGAAGAAACAGAATCAACTTTTATTCCTCCCAGGAACTGTAGATTTGATGCCTCCTTTGAGCACAAAGTTGATATTGAATGATAGTGTTTCAGCAGCAGGGACAGATAGTTTTCTTTCTCCCGACTGACTTACAACAGGTCTTTTACCAGCGTCAAGACCATAGAACAAGAATATAAGAACCAAAATCAGTATTTTGCTTTTCCCAAGATTTTTATCTAAAGTTTCAGTAGGAGATGATGCTGAAATGAGATATAATGATAGCTTAACGTTTATGGAGTGCTTTTGAGTATGAGGTATTTTCCTCAAGTATTTGCATGTGTAATCTCATTTCTCCATATACTGTCTTATAAGTTAGGCTCTGTTATCCTTCTTTTAGAGAAGAGGAAACTGAGGAACAGGAATAAAGGACAAGCAGTGTGTCTAAGGCCAGTAATACAGTATTTAGTTAAACCTAGGCATTTTCTTTCCAGGGCCCTTTTTTTTTTTTAATCATCATCATATCCTGTCTATATCTTTGCTGTCCTCCTTATAACTTCAAGTTAAAAAATGGACTTGGGGTAAGTTTGTAGGATTCACTTATTAATAGGAAAGGGGGAGTATAGAGAGAAGGAGAGACACTTGCAACACTGCTCTATACAACTCATGGATCTTCCCTCCTGCGGGTAGGAACTGAAGCCTTGAACCTCAGTCCTTGAGCATGATAATATGTTCATTGGACTGGGTGCACTACCACCTCCTGGCTACTTTAACTTTCAACTGTAATAAAAGTGCTTGTCTGTCAGGCCCATCATCATATTTAGCCTCAAGAAAAGTTCCTGGCCTTACTTAACTGTCCTTTTTGCACTGAAAGTCTGATCAGAAAATACTTACTGTGTAATATCATTATACTACTGTGTGTGAATGTTAAATAGTAAATTTTAAATAGTTTACTGCTATAGTTTTTACTTTCTGGAACCTTGTGTTGTCTCCGCACAGTTCAGAAGAGATAATGGTCACACATGTGTATCATGGAAATGAAATGCATCTTATGGTAATGATCTCAAATAAGTGAGCACAATCTAATTTTATTTTTAGTTGTTGTTTTCCTCTTCTTAACAAAACATATTGAAAATTGAAAGTATCTGGATTCTTGTCATTGTTGAGTATTTAATTTTTCATTGTAACTCTTTTTTTTAAGATTTTATTTTTATTTATGATAAAGACAGGAGGAAAGAGAAAGAACTAAAGAACTAGACATCATTCTGGTATGTGTGCTACCGGAGATCGAACTCAGGACCTCATGCTTGAAGAGTCCAAAGCTTTATCACTGCACCACCTCCTGGACCACTACTTTTTCATTGTAAATCACTAGGACCAAGAGTTTTAAAATGATGCTTTTAGGTGTAATAGTTATCTATGACTGCATACCAAATTACTGGAAAGTATCTGTTGTTGCGGCGGTCTGGTGTCGGGCTGCACCACGGAGAAGAGAGCGGACGTCCAGAGCAAAGGGGTACACAAATCTTTATAATAGGATGGGGGGGGAGGTTTGGTTCAGACCACGTGGAGCCAGCCGGCAATGGCCGACCACGGGGGAGAGCAGGGAGCGAGACCTCAGAGAGGGAGAGCCGAGAGCCCAGAGAGAGAGAGAGGAGGGGTGAGGGGGCTTTTTATTGGGCGACAACCAGGGGTGATGTGTAGGGCCAGGATTGGTTGAAAGGGGGCACTCTAGGATTTAGCGGGGCATAGAAAAACCTGGGGGCGGAGCCTGCATCAGAATAACTTCTCAGCAACATCTACTCCTATCCCTTTATATCTAAATGGACACAGTAAAGAAAAATGGAGCAGGCTTAAATGTTTTAGAGGAATGCCATGCTCAGGTGGGAAGATATAGGACTTTCTGTGGAGGAGGGAAGGCTTAAATGGCTGCCCACCTTGTGAGATTTATGCGTCCTCCTGTGCTCAACCCCTCTTTAGAGAGAGAGACTTACCTGGAGAGACTCATCTCATAGGTTTAAGCGCAGCCTGCTCAACCATCTCTTCACAATATCTCTACATCTTTTCTATCTTTCTATCTAGTAATTGCATAAGATGTACAAAGTCTATAAAAGACTATCATGGGGCAGAAACCTTTTGGGCATAAGCCTAAATGACATAACAAAATAGGAAGGGACAAGTAGGGGAGAAGTAAAAGCCAGTGTGGTGTGAAGGGAAGGATTGGTGTGTAAAGGAGCATTCCCTGTTTGGGTGGGTAAAGGGGCAAGGGTACATAATGAGGGGGAGGCGGGAGGCATGACCCACCAAACAGAGGGGCTATTTGGCATTGTATAGTCCTCAAGGCAACAGTCTGTAAAGTCTATGAATTACTCAGGATCAGTCTATGAAAAACAAGCAGCGTGAAGGGAAATAAGCTGCTTCAAAATTGTGTAAAATGTATATAGGGTATGTCAGAAAGTCCGATACAAGTCTCAGTCTGAAGTAGATGGCTAGGGGGAGAATTGGCAGGGGATGCAACGCTGCATGAGGGAGGTCAGCCGCTGTAATGTTGTTCTTTTGTAGATAGCTAGCTGGAACTGCCAACACGTAACAAGCAGGTCAGAAGCAGGAACGGTAACCAGGCATGAAGAAAGTTCTGTCCTTGGAGTTTGTGTATCAGGTTCTTCAGATCGCGTTGAGTGACATCTAGGGTTTCGGGGGGTGTGCCACGGTAGTCGTGCCATCTAGTGAGTGACGTCAGGGTGTGCAGAGGTTCAGATGGTTTTTCCGGGATTCCTGTGAAAGAAACATAAACAATCTGCTTCTCGTGGTTAGCAGGGCATCTGATTTGAATGCTTTATAGAAAAAGAGGTTTGGTGCCTTGACCAACTGAGTATTGGGGGATGTATCTTTCCTATTCATTTATGATTATATTTTATATTATTTGTCATGGTAGTCAGCCGTTTATCTGGAAGGTCCTGGGTGATTCATGGGGAAAAAGACCTTATCTTTTAACAAAGACTCTAAGGTGTAGGGAAGCGGGAACTATCTTACCCCCTTTTTTTTTTTTTTTGTATCTTGCCTTTTGTTGCCCTAGTTGTTCTTGTTGTAATTATATTGTTATTATTGCTGATATTGTGGTTGTTGGATAGAACAGAGAGAAATGGAGAGAGGAGGGAAAGACAGAGGGAGAGAAAGATACCTGTAGACCTGCTTCACCGCCTGTGAAGTGATTCCCCTGCAGGTGAGGAGCTGGGGGCTCAAACTGGGATCCTCAAGCCAGTTCTTGCTAAACCCGCTGCGCCACCACCCGATTCCCAGGAACTATCTTTTAACATAAACTCTATGGCTATGCCAATAGCAACCTTGAGGGCACATGTGGCTCCCCACATGTCCCCCTGTCTTATATCATGTTTTGATGTTTGGCGGACTTTGTTTTGTGGCAGGGTGGACTGTGCCTGTCTTAGGTTGGGGATCAGCCTTCCGTCTTACCCGTCATTGGAACACCTGGTCATTTTTGCCCAGTAGTACCAGATGCCCTGTCTTAGGTTGACTGGATAGCGCTAGTTTCCTCTTACCCGTCATTGGCTAGCCAGCCCTCTACATGGTGGACGTTCTGATGGAGTGGGGCAAATCCTCCACAGCAACTCAATATTCTGCCATGTCCAGCCTATGATAGTGACTTTGTATAGGTTGCATCTTTATGGCATCAATCTGTTGCCGCAAAAGGCCATGAGCTTGTTAAGAATTATAGGACTGTGGTCCGGGAGGTGATGCAGTGACTAAAGCCTTGGACTCTTAAGCATGAGGTCCTGAGTTCGATCCCTGGCAGCACATGTGCCAGAGTGATGTCTGGTTCTTTCTCTCTTTCTCATTAATAAATAAATTTAAAATGTTGAAAAAAAGAATTATAGGACCTATTGTGAGCAGAAGAAGTAAAACAAGCTAGGGTCCCACAACAAAGGGTATACAGGTAAGGAAGGGGGAATGTATCCATTGATATGAAGAGGTAGGATCATATCTCAAGTCTAAGGGAAGCAGTCAGTGAATGTGATGTCCAGGGGAACAGCCATTTGCCTTTGGGGGTAGTAAAGGATGTCCGTGGCATGGGTGATGTTATAAAGAGAAACATCTTTAAATTGTAGGCTGACAAAGGCAGGCCTATGGTGGCAAGACAAGATACACCTGTTAAGTTTACAAGAATATGTGAATGTTGCTAATTCACATAGGTTGGATATGGAGGAACTTCTTACAGTTTAATACCTTACCATATGAACAGATGATTCCTCATATGAAGGCTTGATAGCTGTAATCACTTACTTGTGAAAAACAATAAAACTTGTAACAAGTTAGAGGTTTACTATAATTGACTTTGGACTATAAGCAGACTCAGGTTACTTAGAGAGTTAATGCATGTTAGTAACAATGGTCTTAACATTTAGAGTACTTCTGAGCAGATGGGTCATACAAAAATTTTTGGTCATTCAGCACACTCACTCACAAAACACAACTGGCCATTCATAACATAAGACATTCAGGGAAGGGGTAGGAGAGAGGGCTCTGTGAGCCAACTTTTGTAGGTTCTGCCATGCCATATTATGGATCCTGGGATGTATCCTGCATCTAGTCCTCTTGTGTTATTTCTTGTTCTTCAGGAATAACAGCGCCATCCTGCGGGTATTGTCGGACATGGCGGGCAGGAACCCAGACAGGTTTAGAGAAATTTTGAGGGAAAATGCATGCGAAACCCCTTCCCATGGTCAGTAATGGGTCAGGCCCTTTCCAAACTTTATCGAGTGGGTCTCTCCATTTGACCTTAATAGATGGGAGGGTAGATGGTGTTTGCCAGTGAAGAATAATAGGGGGTAAGGCCGAGTTATTGTAAATATTAAAGAGATTTAACGTAGTTAAGGCTTTTGCTAGCTGGATATTTGGGGGATATGTTCCTCCTTTATCTTTATTTAGTTGAGCCTTCAGAGTTTGATGGGCCCTCTCGACAATGCCTTGTCCCTGTGGATTGTAGGTAATGCCCGTGGTATGAGTAATATTCCAGAGGGAACAAAAATCTTTAAATTGTTTGCTTGTAAACATAGGTACATTGTCTGTTTTCAAAAATAATTGGACCCCCATAACGGCAAAACAAGAGAGCATATGGCTTACAAGCTTTTTAGCACTTTCTCCTGTCTGAGCTGTAGCCCACATAAATTTAGAAAAGGTATCAATTGAGACAAACACATATTTTTGTTTGCCAAAGTTTGGTATGTGGGTGACATCAGTTTGCCAAATAGCATTAGCTTTTAAACCTCGGGGGTTAACCCCAAGGGTCTGGATAGCAGGTGTCTTTATGAGACTTGCACAGGAAGAGCATGTAGCGAGGATATGTTTTAACTGTGATACAGGAACATCAGGGAATCGAGCTTGAAGGCCTTTAAGATTAACATGGGTTAGAGAGTGAAAATTAGCAGGATCAGAGACAGAGACTGGGAAAGTTCCTGTGGAGGCAAGGCGGTCAACTGCGGCATTCCCTTCGGACAGGGAACCAGGAAGAGGGCTGTGGGAACGAAGGTGTTGAATATACAGAGGTTGGGTTCGAGAACAGAGCATCGAGGCGATTTGAATCAAGAGAGGGGAAAGTGGGTTGTCATCAATTTTCACATACGAACGAGCAAGCCATGGAAGTAAGTTAACAGTATACCCACTGTCAGAAAAAAGATTGAAGGATTCTGGTACAGCTTTTAGTGCAAGAAAAACAGCATAAAGTTCTTTGTACTGAGGGGAATTATCAGGAAGCTCAGTAAAGAGAGGTTTAGGAGATTGTCTGGGTAATATATAAGGGCAGCAGCTCCCCTTTTTCCGCCATCAGTAAAGATTGTAGGAGCAGAGGGAATGGGATCCTGAGAGAAAAGTTTAGGTGCTAGTAGAGGCAGAAGAGGTAAAGAAGCTATCAATTTATTAGAAGGAAAATGGTTATCTATTTGTCCTGGAAACCCCACGAAGCTTATGGCAAAGCGGAAATGATGGCGTATAAGCCACTCTGTATCTGTGAGAGAAAAGGGCAGAATGATTAAATCCGGTTCTTTCCCTAAGACCTGCACAGACCTATTTCTCCCTTGGCGAACCATGAATGCTAACGCATCTATCTCAGTGAGGAGTCTTGGAGCTCCTCCTACTGGCGTGTGAAGCCATTCGAGAACCCCATGGTCTTGCCACAGTGCCCCTACTACTGTGGGGGTGGAGTTGAAGATTAGAAGGTTTACCGGAGAGGAGGGGAAGAATCGAACAAGGTGCATGTCCTGGAGGGCCTGGTTAACCCTTTCCAGTGCCAAGGAGGCCTCAGGAGTTAACTTACGTTTTGAAGAGGGCTGTTTGTTTCCTTTCAACAGGTCAAACAGTGGTTGGAGGCAGCTTGTGGGCAGATAGAGATACTGCCTAAGCCAATTTAAATTTCCTAGAAAACTTTGTAAAGAAGCAAGAGTATGGTTAGAAGGGAAGGTAACATTAGGTTTTAAGGGACGAATTTGCGTTAGAGAAATCTCTGAACCTAGGAAGGATATTGGAGGGATTAGCTGTATCTTCTCAGGGGCTACATTAAGGCCGCTTTTCTTTAATGCAGGAATGAGAAAATCACGTAAGGCATAGAGATCTGTATCTGATTTTCCCCATATTAAAATATCATCTGTATAATGAAAAATATTAAGGCCCTTATGAATATATGGGACAAGGGCAGATTTAACAGCCTCTTGACAAATTGTAGGACTATTGGCCATACCCTGGGGCAGCACCACCCATTCAAATCTATCAGCGGGGCTGGCATTATTAATAGACGGAACAGAGAAGGCAAAACGTTTACAATCTCGCGGATGCAAGGGGATAGAGAAGAAACAATCTTGTATATCAATAGCTATGATTGGAATTCCCGTGGGAATTGCAGAAGCAAGAGGCAAACCCCTTTGGTGGGAGCCCCAGACCTGCATGGTTTTATTTACTGCACAGAGATGTTGAAGGAGGCGCCATTTTCCCAAGCGCTTTTTAATCACAAAGACAGGAGTATTCCATGGGCTTCGAGAATGACAAATGTGTCCCAAGGACAACTGCTCTCGGACGAGCTCTTTTAAAATTTTTAGTTTATCCCTAGGTAAAGGCCACTGTTCCACCCAGACAGGCTCATTAGAAAGCCAGCTTAAGCGGGGTGTTTGGTTACGAACAGTGGCATTTAGTATTGGGGGTGCTGAATAGACCTGGTATCGCGGGAATGAGTTTTACGCTCTGCAGAGGCATCTGTGGATATCCTAACATCAAGACATTCCAGAAGATCCCTGCCCAGTAAGTTGGTGCTAATATTAGCTACCAAAGGGCGGAAGTGTCTGGTAGAACCTTCTGGGTCCTCCCACATAAGCGAGTCTCGTGTGTAAAATGCTCTCGTCATCCCTCCTATTCCATGTAAACTGGGTCCAGGGATGAGTTCCCAATCTTGGGAAACCTCTTCTTGCCTTAAAATCGTCTTTGCTGCCCCCGTGTCAATCAAAAATTTAAAAGGAATATTGCCAATCTTTACTGTCATAGAAGGGTGACCTTGTTCTAAAACAGGAGTGGTCCACAAAATCTCAGGCCCCGAATTTGTACCATTCAGGGGCGAACCATCTTTATGAAATTGGGACCGACAATCTCTCTTCCAATGAAACCCCTTACGACATTTTGGACAAACAGTACGTGGTCTCTGGCTCCCTGACTGAAAGTGGGGTTGCTCTGGCTGGAGGCGTGGTTTCCCTGACTGGAAGCGTGGTCGCAACTTATCAGGACATTGGTTACGCCAATGTCCTTGGCGACCGCACTGAAAGCAGGCCCTGTTTTGCTTACGTGGGGCAACTGCATAGACCTGCGTCGTAGCGGGTGTCCCATAATTGCCTGATGTAAGTTCCTGTGTCGCTAGAATCCAATTATCTGGGTGTAGGTGTTTAAGATTAAGGCATACCTGACGGAATTGTGGTGTCATGTCTTCCCAGACAATAGAGCGCAGGAGTAGTGTGCGGACGTCAGGATTATAAACCTTTCTCTCTAAGCTTCTCTTCACCCTTGAGATGAAGCTCGCCAATGACTCATCAGAGCCTTGGTGAAAAGAGTTAATGGGAGCTGATGGATCTACATCAGGTGTGGTCACCCTTTCCCATGCTTGTGTTGCACAGATGCGTACCTGTTCAAAATAACCAGTTGGAAACCTGGCTTCTGCCTGCTGAGCTCCAGATTCATAAGCTCCTGCTCCAAACAAAGCATCAAAATTCCATTCTACCTGTTTGTTACTATTTTCCTGCGATTGCCTAGAACACTCATCGCAGAAACATGCCTGCCACTGAAGATAGAGTGGGTCTCGGAGTGCAGCACGAGCCAGTTCTTTCCAGTCTTGTGGTGTATTTAAATGCTGGTAAAAGCTTCTCAAGACGGACTTGGTCCATGGAGAGTGCATCCCGTCCTCCCTGACTGCTTGCCTGAGCGTTCCAATTACTTTAGAGGAATATGGCTGCCACGGCTGAGGGTTTTGTTTAGAAGGGGCCAAGTTTACCGGGAATGTGTGGATTTGGTCCGATGGTGCGGGAGAGGGAGCTACAGAAGTGGAAAGTTCAGTAGAAACTGCTGTAGTGGCTGCAGGGGAGACTAAACGCATATCTACGGGGACGGAGCTCCCGGGGTGGACTGCACATGGTTTAAAATCCTTAAATGCTGAAAAAATATCCTTTAGCTCTCGTATCTCAGCCACTAGGTCCCTTAATGGTGACGTATCAGCAGGGGGTGGGGTCAGGGACGAGGAAGCCTCAGGCGGAGCTGAAACTGCGGCAGCAGGGGCCGGGGGCAGGATCAGGAAAACGGAAGCTGCAGGCGGAGCTGAAACTGCGGCAGCAGGGGCCGGGGGTGGGGTCAGGAAAACGGAAGCTGCAGGCGGAGCTGAAACCGGGGCGGCAGGGGCAGGGGCGGGGTTCAGGAACACAGAAGCCTCAGGCGGAGCTGAAACCGGAACGGCAGGGGGAGGGGCTCGAGAACCGGAAGCCTCAGGGGAAACGGGGCGGGGCCAGAGAAGCAGAAGGAACTGAACACGTGTCTGCCACAGAAGGGACCGAACACTTGTCTGCAGAAGGAGCCGAACACGTGTCTGTGGGGACAGCTGGGGGAGGGGTCAAAGGAGCGGCCAAACACGTGTCTTCAGGGGCAGTGGGGGGGAGGGGTCGTGGAAGCGGAAGCTGCCGCAGGAGAAACCAAACACGTGTCTCCGCAGGCAGCGGTTTTGGGGCTGACTGCAGATTGCTTAGGGTGTTTAAATCCTAAGCAAATATCCTTTAACTCCTGTATCTCAGCCTCAAGGTCACTTAACCTTTTGGGAGGAGGCCTTGTACATATCTTGAAAATAGTAAATATAGCCATGAGAACCCATGGTGTAGCAAAAATTAAAGCATCTCTGAGATCGAAAGCCTGTCCCAGGAGAGAAGGATAGAATGTCTGGGACACCTCCTCATAAAACGGAAAAAATCCCATGGTGGAGGGAAACGCGGGGCCACAGAAGTAGGCGGATGCCACTTACCTGTGTCTGGGCGGTTTCGGAGAGCTCAGACCAGGCGTGGTGTAGGTACGGAACACGATGGGCGCCAGATGTTGTTGCGGCGGTCTGGTGTCGGGCTGCACCATGGAGAAGAGAGCGGACGTCCAGAGCAAAGGGGTACACAAATCTTTATAATAGGATGGGGGGGGAGGTTTGGTTCAGACCACGTGGAGCCTGCCGGCAATGGCCGACCACGGGGGGAGAGCAGGGAGCGAGACCTCAGAGAGGGAGAGCCGAGAGCCCAGAGAGAGAGAGAGGAGGGGTGAGGGGGCTTTTTATTGGGCGACAACCAGGGGTGACGTGTAGGGCCAGGATTGGTTGAAAGGGGGCACTCTAGGATTTAGCGGGGCATAGAAAAACCTGGGGGCAGAGCCAGGATTGGTTGAAAGGGGGCACTCTAGGATTTAGCGGGGCATAAAAAAACCTGGGGGCGGAGTCTGCATCAGAATAACTTCTCAGCAACATTTATCAGTGTAAAATAGCAGACAATTGTAATCTACTTCATAGTTTCTGTAAGTAAGGAATTCCTGAATAGTTTTTTCTCAGATTCTTCAGATACAAAAGTCAGGTACAGTATTGGTCAAGACCACTATCACCTGGATGCATGACTGGGAGGCCGGAGGATCCACTTCCAAGATGGTGTACTTTCATAATTTTTATTACTAATAGGCCTTGATTTCTTACCACATGAACATCTGAACATGGCAGTTTGAAGGAATTCAAGAGACTAATTGATTCAAAGAAAAGGAAAAAAATATCTGATCTTGCCATAAGTGTCGTATTTTGTTAACTAGAAAGGAGCTACTAAACAGAATCCTCAAGGGGAAGATAATTAAGCTCCATCTTTATACATGAAAAATATTAAGGTTTGGGAGCAGAATTGGGAGGTGATTCACCTTTTAGATCTCACACATCACCATCAACAACGACCTGGGTTCTAACCTTTGATACCATATGAAGCTCCATGAATAATGAAGTGGTGCTGTGGTATCCCTCCATCTCTGTCTCTCTCCCTTTGTGTTTATTTCTGTCTAAGATCCAATAGGTTAACAAAAATCAGGTACATTCAGTGGAATACTGGCTTGAATTCCTGGTGGCAATTTACAAAGAACATTGGCATATTTAAACCCTCATGCCAGGACTAACCCCATACCTACTGAGTCAGATTCTCTATGGTGATCTACATTAATGACAGATTTCCTTGAAGGATTTCTATACTACCTTAAAAATTGACTTGTTTTGCAGATGGTATTTGTTGAACATTTCAGTCTGGAAGTGAGTGGTTACTGTAACAGTACTGTCCTGGTGCTATCTAGATGATACATTAAACTTTTTCCTTAGATTTACTTTACCTGATTAGTTCGTTAGCTTTTCATCTGTTACTTATCTAGTTATTGAACCCCCTTCTAATTTAGCTTAATACAGCCAAAAATAGAAACCTGAACTCACAATTAGAAAGAAATTAATAAATGATTGGACAAGTAGTGCAAAAATATATCCTGAGGATTTTTTTTCTCAAAACATGTTGAGAGACTGGCAAATATCTTAATGAACCCCTAAGATTTCTGCACCTGCATACTTTCTGTTAGGGCATGAGAGAATGTAAAACCAGGAGTTAGAAAGAATAGTCAGTTGTCCTTTTTAACCTAGACACCACTCTCTTCCATCTTAAATGTTTTCGGTGGGATTGTGATGAATGTTAGTCTGTTCCCTTTTTTCATTATTACTATCACTTTCCTGCCTTCTTGTCAGCATTACCTCTTGGTCCTCTGAATCATTTGTTGTGAGGATAACACTGTTTATATTATTAGACTTAGGATGCTGGTCATAAAAATAACTTTTTTTAACTAGTGATTTAATAATGCTTGACAAGACTGTAGGATAAGAACAGTACAATTCTACACAGTTCCCACCATCAGATTACATATCCCATCCTCTCGACTGGAAAGTTCCTTATTCTTTATCCCTCTGGGAGTATGGACCAAAATTCTTAATGAGATGCAGAAGGTAGAAGGTCTGGCTTCTGTAATTGCTTCTCTGCTGGACATAGATATTGGCAGGATGATCCATACCCCCCACCTGTTTTTATCTTTCCCAGTGGGGCAGGGTTCTGAGGAGGAGACACTGCAGGACACATAGCTGAGGCTGTCTGCCCAGGGAAGTGAGGATGGCGTCATGGTAGCATGTGTATCTTGGTGGCTGAAAAGCAATAAGCACCACATATCCATTTCCCTCCCCACCCATAATGAAAGGAGGAATATAAATATGTATGCTAAGAATCTAGGTCTCAATTGGAAATTACTGCATAACTCCAGAAGAAGCACACTATTAGACAATAAAAAACCCGAGAGGAAGTTGAGCCACACTGCCTCTGAGGAGAGGCCTATTCAGCTTGAGAGAGCTTTGTACCCAAATCTGTGATCACACACTAAAACCGCCATATGATCGAGCTGACATACCCCAATAGGTGAAAACAGATTGTTCTCCTTGTAACCAATCAATTCTACAATTAACAAATATTTATTGAACACCTCAGTGGTTCACACTGCCCTCATCAGCTATTTGTTAGCATAATGTGCAACCTCCTAACCTGTCTGCTTGCCTTCAGGCTTGCCCTTGCCCACAATAAAAATCAATTCTTTACATTGAATCCAGAGTGGACTTTTCTAAAGTATACAAATGTTGCCAGCTGACTGACTACAAGAGTTCTGCTTGATGTTCAGTATTCAAATAAAGCCTGATTTCCATAGCACATTTTAAGGAAGTAATAGTTTTATTCCTATTTATATTTCCCACTGCTGTTTCTCCAAGCAGTCCTCATTATATGCCCCAGTGTGCTCACTTCTTTGTGGTTACACATGGTGACTTAAGGCACAGGCCTCATAACTTAGTGGGCTTGATTCAAACCCTACCCAATGACTTACTGACTGTGTAATCTTGGACAAATTTATGGATGTTTCTGAATCTCAGGTTTCTCATCTAAAAAGATAAATGAGCAGCACCATGAGATTCTTCTGACCACTAACTGTGCTGACATTTAAAATGTTCAAGGTGTCTAGCTCCAATTAAATCTGAATAAATATTTCTGTTACTATTATTGATGTGTGAAAAGTCCTGGACAAAGTAGTGGCTTCAGAAAGGAAAGAACCTTTTACCTCAGTCTTCTCTGAGAAACTGATCATGAGAAGACTTAATTCTTCACACTCAGTGTTTGATTTGGGATAACAGGAACATATGTGAAAGTGGAGAAAGAGTTTTAAGAGACATAGATGAAAAAATAGGTTAGAGGAGCAAAGATGCCATGTTTCCATGAAAATTTTCCTTTCTTAAAATATGAATATTATCTTTCTTGTGGGGAAGGGGGAAATGATGGTTGTTTGGGATTCAGAAGAAAACTTCAATCTGACTTTGGGCGACTCTGACTTTCTGTGCTGTTTTAGCTTTACCTGTCACTGGAGTTAACCCAGATACCATTTCTATGAAGTTTTTGAAGACTAGAAAACATACTGTGGAATCTAGGTGGTGCTGAACCAACACCTGGACACCTGTGTTGCTTCCAGGTTTTGGCTATTTTAAATTGTGCTGATAGGAACATATGTGTACCCAGATCTATTTGGATAGGTGTGTTGGGTTCATTAGGATATATCCCCAGGAGAGAAATTGCAGGATCATAGGGTAGGTCCATTTCTAGCCTTCTGTGAGTTCTCCAGACTGTTCTCCACAGAGGTTGGACCAAATCACATTCCCACCAGCAGTGCAGTAGAGTTCCTTTGAGCCCACAACCTCTCCAGCATTTGCTGCTGTTACCTTTTCTGATGTATGACATTCTCACAGGAGTGAACTGGTATCTCTTTATTGTCTTTATTTGCATTTCTCTGACAATCAAATACTTGGAGTATTTTTTCAGTGTTTCTCAGCCTTTTTGATACCTTCAGTGCTGAATATTCTGTATATGTCCCCCCATTTTTGGATGGGGTTATTTGTTTTCTGGTTGTTGAGTTTGGCAAGCTCTTTATATATTTTGGTTACTAGCCTCTTGTCTGATGTATGGCATGTAAAGATCTCCCATTCTGTGAGGGGTCTCTTGGTTTGGATACTGGTTTCTTTCGCTGTGCAGAAGCTTTTTAATTTGATGTAGTCCCATAGGTTTATGCTTGCCTTAGTTTTCTTTAATTGGATTCATTTCACTGAAGATGTCTTTAAAATTTATGTGGAAAAGAGTTCTGCCAATATTTTCCTCTAAGTATCTGATAGTTTCTGGTTGAACATTCAAGTCCTTAATTTACTTTTGTATTTGGTGAAATATAGTGGGTCAGTTTCATTCTTCTGCATGTTTCAACCCATTCTTTCCAACACCATTTGTTGAAGAGACTCTGCTTTCCCCATCTAATAGTCTGGGCACCTTTGTCAAAGATTAGATGTCCATAGGTGTGGGAGCTTTCTTCTGGGCTCTCAGTTCCATTTCACTGATCAGTGTGTCTATTCAAGCAGTTTTGATGACAATGGCCCTATAATACAGTTTGAGATCTGGGAGTGTGATGCCTCCAGTTTTGTTCTTTCTTCTCAAGATTGTTTTTGGCAATTCTGGGTCTTTGCTGGTTCCAGATAAACATTTGTAGCATTTGTTCTATCCTCCTTAAAAAAATATGGTTGGGATCTTGATGGGGATAGCATTAAATTTGTATATGGCTCTAGGTAGTATATTCATTTTGAAGATGTTAATTCTTCCAACCCATGAACATGGAATATCTTTCCACTTCTTTGTATCTTTTTCAATTTCCTTGAGTAGTGATTCATAATTTTCAGTATACAAGTCTTTCACTTCTTTGGTTAGGTTTCTTTCTAGATATTTTATTGTTTTTGTTGCTATAGTATAAGGACTTGATTTCTGGATTTCAACTTCTTCTAACTCAGTGTTTGCGTAGAGGAATGCCACTGGCTTTTGAATGTTAATTTTGTAGCCTGACACCTTACTTTGTTGCCTGATGATTTCCAAAAGCTTCTTGCTGGACTCTTTAGGTTTTTGTATTATCCTATCATGTCATCTGCAAATAGGAAGAGTTTGACTTCTCTTCCAATCTGTTTGCCCTTTAATTCCTTGTTCCTGCCTGATTGCTATGGCAAGAACTTCCAACACTATGTTGAATAGTAATGGTGATAGTGGGCATCCCTGTCTAGTACATGATCTGAGGGGAAATGCTTCCAGTTTTTCACCATTGAGTATGATATTGGCTGTAGGTTTGCTATATGTAGACTCCACTATCTTCAGGAATTTGCCATCTATTCCCATTTTTGTAGCTTTTTGATCATAAAGGGATGTTGTATTTTGTTAAAGTCTTTCTCTGCATCTATTGATATGACCATGTTTTTGGTCTTGCTTTTGTTGATGTGGTGGATAATGTTGATTGATTTATATATATTAAACCAATCTTGCATCCCTGGGATAAACCCCACTTGGTCATGATGAACTTATCTTTTTAAATTACTGCTGTATACTTTACATTGGGTTCTAGTTCTCCCCCGCCAAGAGAATTAGATCAGGCCTGCTAATTTCGTGGGCCCGCTTGGCCCTGCCCCAAGGAACCCCACCAGAGTTCCAGAGTGACAGAGTTGGAGAGGGTTCCTGAGTTCCAGAGTAAGAGAGAGTGCTTGCGCCGCTGCAAAGAGACAGCAGAGTTCTGTTTGGTGATTGGTTTAGTTTATGAATCGTTGTTCGTGAATAAAGAAATACAGCTTCCCTGCCCAGCCGTTGTCTCTGCGTCTCTGTTACCCGCCCGTGAAGCTAGCCCGGCCAGCTAGAGCCTATGAATTTTAACAACAAATGGCGCCCAACGTGGGGCTGACCTGTGCATCTCTCAGATAAGTAAAGACAATTTGGCTACCTATGCACTATGGCCTTCTCTTCTGCTTGTAAAAAAATCTCCAAAGGCCTCTGCTCTTTCTTCACAAGACTGTTTTGCTGTTTCTGGAACATTTATCTCTGGACCACTCTGTGGTTTCCACTCGCTCGGGCAAACTCAGAATAGCCAGCGGGAAGAGCCAGCGGGAGGGAGGCGAGGCACGGAGCTGCCATTTCCACCTGGTTGAACAGCCAGCCAGCCGGCTGCGCCCAGACAACCCCACGCACCACGCCCGCAGCCCCGCAGCCCGCAGGAGCCCGATGCCACCAGACAAGAGCCCAATGCCAACACGCTAGAGCCCAACGCCAACACGCTGGAGCCAGACGCCAACACGCTGGAGCCCGATGCCAACACGCTGGAGCCCGATGCCAACACGCTGGAGCCCGATGCCAACATGCTGGAGCCCGATGCCAACACGCAAGAGCCCGAGGCCAGCCCACAAGAGCTGGCTCTCCACCGCGCGGCTCAGGGGACTGGACGCGTGATCCCTCCACACTGCTCGGCCACTGCGAACAGGGCAGCAGACATGTCAGGGCTATGGGGCAGGGCCGCGGCGGCCTATCATGGCTGCCACCCCTGGGCACCTAGGCCCACGCCTTCTACAATGGTGGCCTGCCTGCCCTCTTGCTATAAATTCTAGAACGATCCCGAACCTCCCGGACCCCCGGGCTTCCTGCCGAAACTGGACACACGATATCTCCAGCTGTCCGGTCTGAAGTCAGACAAGCTGGAGTACGCAGAGATTTGTGCAGAGATCACAACCTGCAATTCCTAGAAGTGAAGCTGCGCAGGGAGCCACCTCCAGATGGTGAACCCCCCCCAACAACTAAGACAGTACAGATTTAAATTCGTGTTTAAAATGACATGTCTTCATAACAAAGGTTTCTCTCCTAGTGTATTAATGACCATGTTTATGTGTATGTTTAAAGTTTGGTAAACAGTAACTTTAAGGCTAAATTCTTACTAGTCAAAGTTAAATGAAAAAGGTTTTCAACGTAATTCTCATAAAGATAAAATTAACTTACATTTAAAGTCTGAGGTAAAAATTAGTTAACAATCAATATATTTTAACTAAGTTGGTCTAAACAAAAGGTTAAATAGACTTGTTGATATGTAAAACTGTCCATTACCTTCTCTATTAGAAATGATAGATCACACAATGGCTAGGCTAATTAATCTCATGCCTGAGGTTTCCTTTCCTGACTCCATCTTAAATGGGTGTAACAAAAGGTTAAAAAGACGTTGTTGCTATGTAAAAGTCTCAAATTCCTTCTCTATTAAAATATGCTAATAACAAGTTTTGTTTCATAGTAAGTAAATTGCAGCCAGCTGCCTTTGAGACTCTAGGCCGTTCCCCACCCCCATACAAATGCCCGTCGAAAAAAATAGGCCCCCAGAGGCAAGAAATGTTTTTTTTTAAGCTGATAAAGTTTAGCCCACAGAGGCAGATATGGCCCCCTCAGGCCTTCCCTTAGCAGTACACTGGTTCTTGTTACTTGCTTGCATGTTTCTCCATGTTTGTGCCAGTTTCTTTTTATAAAAATGCCTGTACGATATAGGTTTCTGTTCACCCCACACCCTTGATACTGTAGCCATTTAGTTAAAAGAAAAGGGAGAATTGTTGTATGCTTTACATTGGGTTCTAGTTCTCCCCCGCCAAGAGAATTAGATCAGGCCTGCTAATTTCGTGGGCCCGCTTGGCCCCGCCCCAAGGAACCCCGCCAGAGTTCCAGAGTGACAGATTTGGAGAGGGTTCCTGAGTTCCAGAGTAAGAGAGAGTGCTTGCGCCGCTGCAAAGAGATAGCAGAGTTCTGTTTGGTGATTAGTTTGGTTTAGTTTATGGATCATTGTTTGTGAATAAAGAAATACAGCTTCCCTGCCCAGCCGTTGTCTCCGCGTCTCTGTTACCCGCCTGTGAAGCTAGCCCGGCCAGCTAGAGCCTACGAATTTTAACCACAAATTACTGCTGTATCCTGTTGGCTAGAGTTTTGTTCAATATTTTAGCATCTATGTTCATCAGAGATACTGGTCTGTAGTTTTCTTTTTTGGTTGTGTCCCTATCTGCTTTTGTTATCTTAGTGATGTTGGCTTCATAGAAGCTGGAAGGCAGTACTCCAGTGTCATCAATCTTCTGGAAGACTTTTAAAATTAGAGGTATTAGTTCTTTGAAAGTTTTGTAGAATTCATTTGTAAAACCATCTGGTCCAGGACTTTTATTTTTGGGAAGGTTTTTGATAACTGTTTCA
The DNA here is from genome assembly GCF_950295315.1 of Erinaceus europaeus. Classification (NCBI taxonomy): domain Eukaryota; kingdom Metazoa; phylum Chordata; class Mammalia; order Eulipotyphla; family Erinaceidae; genus Erinaceus; species Erinaceus europaeus. The sequence continues at coordinate 30,952,905 of NC_080176.1, forward strand.
ATTTCATTAGCTATGGGCCCTTTCATGTAATTTAGTTATTCTTTACTTAATTTTTGGAAGTTCGTAGGTATCTAGGAAATCCTCCATTTCTTCCAGGTTCTTTAGCTTGGTGGCATATAGTTGTTCATAGAAGTCTCGCATTATATGCTGAATTTCTGCGGTGTTTGTAGTGATATATCTTTCATTTATGATCCAGTTTATTTTGGTCTTTTCCCTTTTTGTTTTATGAGTCTGGCTTAAGGTTTGTTGATGTTCACTCTTTCGAAGAATCAACATTTACTTTTATTGTTCTTTTGTATGGTTTTTCTTATTTTCAGTGTTGTTGATTTCTGCCCTAACTTTAGTGATTTCTGTCCTTCTGGTTGCTTTAGGGTTTCTTTGTTCTTATTCTTCTAGGTCTTTAAGGTGTGCAATCAGACTGTTTATTTGTGCTTTTTCTTGTTTCCTAATGTGTGCTTGTATGGCTATGAACTTCCCTCTGAGTACTGCCTTACCTAGGTCCCAAATATTTTGATGGCTTGTGTCTTCATTTTCATCAAACTCTCAAAACATTTTGATTTCTTCCTTTATTTCCTCTTGGAGCCAGTAGTTGTTAAGTAGTGTACAGCTGAGCTTCCACATTTTGGGACTTTTAGTAAGCTTTTGTTGATTGTTATGTGTTTGTTTAATTCCACTGTGGTCTGACATGCTTGGGATGATTTAAATGCTCTTGAATTTGCTGATGCTGCCTTTGTGGCATAACATATGGTCTATCCTTGAGAATGACCCATGTGGACTTGAGTAAAATGTATTTCAGTTTCTTGGGATGAATGATTCTGAAAATGTCCAGTAGTTCTTGTTTATCTCCTCATTTAGCTCCCTCATGTCTTTATTGACTTTCTGCCTCGATGATCTGTCAGGTTGAGAGAGTGGGGTGTTGAAGTCCCCTACTATGACTGTGTTGCTGTCAATATATTGCTGTGGCTCTTTCAGTAGACGTTTGATGAATTTAGATGGCTTCTCATTGGGTGCATAGATGTGAATAATTGTAAAGTCCTCTTGATTGATGGATCCTCTGAGCATTAGGTAGTGTCCATCCCTATCTTTTTAAATTTTATCGATTTTAAAGTCTATCATTGTCATGCTGTGCCGCGGAGAAGAACGCGAGGAGATCCAGAGTGAAGAGGGAACACAAATCTTTATTTGCACTGGCACCTCAGAGTTGGGTGATAGAGAAGCAGTTTGGGCCACATGGAGGTAGCAAAAATGGCCGCTTTACATAGTAACCTTTCCTGCGTCTAAACATGGAAGGAAGAGCTGGCAAGAGAGCGAGATGCGGAAGAAGAAGGGCTTTTATGGGAGTAGCTCTCGTGAGAATGGTAAGGGGGAGGAGGAAACATAGCACTCCAGGGTAGGATAATAATTTTCATGAGAATGGGAAGGGGGAGGAGTAACCATAGCACTGCAACTATTGTGGGGAACTGACAATGCCCTTAGGGCACAGCTTGGCAACAAAGGCACTCCGAGAATGTCCCAACTCTCACAGGAACTAGCAATAGCCTGAGGGGACAACATGGCAGATGTGACTGCATCTGTACAATTTCCCAGCAACTCCCCCTTTCCTTTTATCTAATGGCCAAGGCAACAGTCTGTAAAGTCTACGAACTACTCAGGGTCAGTCTATGAAAAACCAGCAAAATGAAGGGAAGGAAGCTGCTGTAAAATTGTCTAAATTGTCCAAAGGCTGTACCAGCAAGTCCAATAGAAATCTCAGTCCAAAGTAGGTGACTAGGGGGAGAGATGGCAGGGGGTGAAACGCTGCATGAGGAACGTCAGTCGCTGGGATTCTGCTTCTCTGTAGACAGTGAGCTGGAACTGCCAAAACGTGACAGACAAAGCAGAAGTAGAAAGGGCAGACAGGCAGTAAAAAAAGTTCTGTCCTTGGAGTCTGTGAATCAGGTTCTTCAGATCATGTCAGGTGACATCTAGGGTTTTTGGGGGGGTGCCACTGTAGTCATGCCATCTAGTTGGTGATGTCAGAGTGTGCAGGGATCCAGATGGGTTTTTTTGCTTTTTTTTTTTTCGGGATTCCTGTGAAGGAAACACAAACAATCTGCTCATGGTTAGCAGGGCATATGATTTGAATTTTTTTTTATAGAAAAAGAGGTTTGGTGCATTAGCCAACTAAGTATTGGGGGATGTATCTTTTCTATTTATTTATTATTATATTATTTGTCATAGTAATCAGCCATTATCTGGAAGGTCCTGGGTGATTCACGGGGAAAAAGAACTTATCTTTTAACAAAGAGTCTATGGTCATGCCAATAGCAACTTTGAGGGCACATGACTTTATTTTGTGGCAGGGTGAACTGTGCCTGTCTTAGGTTGGGGATCAGCCTTGTGTCTTACCCGTCATTGGAACACCTGGTCATTTTTGCCCAGTAGTACCAGGTGCCCTGTTTTAGGTTGACTAGAAAGCACTAGTTTCCCCTTTACCCATCATTGGCTAGCCAGCCCTCTACATGGTGGACATTCTGATGGAGGGGGAAAATCCTCCACAGCAACTCCATATTCTGCCATGTCCAGCCTATGATAGTGAGCTTGTATATGTTGCATCTTTATAGCATAAATCTGTTGTTGGAAAAAGGCCATGAGCTTGTTAGGAATTATAGGACCTACTGTGAAGAAGTAAAACAAGCAAGGGTCCCACAACTGAGGGTAGCCAGGTAAGGAAGGGGGAATTTATCCATTGTTATGAAGAGGTGGGATCATATCTCAAGTCTAAGGGAAGCAGTCAGTGGATGTGATGTCCAGGGGAACAGCCATTTTTCTTTGGGGATAGTAAAGGATGTCTGTGGCATGGGTGATGTGATAAAGGGAAACATCTTTAAATTGTTGGCTGACAAAGGCAGGCCTATGGTGGCAAGACAAGATACATCAGTTAAGTGTACAAGAATATGTGAATGTTGTTAATTCACATAGGTTGTATATGGAGGAACTTCTTATAGTTTAATACCTTACCATATGAACAGATGATTCTTCATCTGAAGGCTTGATAGCTGTAATCACTTCCTTGTGAAAAAAATAAACTTGTAACAAGTTAGAGGTTATAACTGATACCTCGATGATTATAATTGGTTTAAATATCTGTGATTTTGTTTGAAGGTCATCTAATGTTACCTCTTGTAGCAGTCTCTACAGCAGGATCTTCAGACCAATTTTGGTTAAAATATATATTTTGATTTTTTAACTATTTTTGCGTTGGACTATAAACAGACTCAGATTACTTAGAGAGTTAACACATGTTAGTGACAATGGTTTTAACATTTACAGAGCCAGATTGATGCCAGATCTGTTGTGGATTAATTTCCACAAGATAGTTTTCAGGGCACTTTTGGGGGCCCTCCAAAAGCACCCTGTATAGAGAATTTGCATTTTAGTTTTGAGGATATATTGTCACGTTAAATATTTAGACTTTACCTTAGTTAGCAAATTAATTTTATCTTGCCTGGTATTAATGTAGCTTCAAGGTTACACTTTTAACCGTTAAGTTAATGTTTAACAAACTTGAAATATACCCATAAGCATTTAGTTATAACACACAGGAGGAAAAAAACTTTTGTTATAAAAACATATCATTTTAAAACCAAATTTATATCCGTCTTTACTCACACCGTTTAAGACTAAGCACTTACATATATACCAAAACTTATATATAAAAATCAAAAGAGAGAGAAAAAAATTTTGGAATGTTTCTGGACGTCTCCAGAAACTTTCGCTGCGTCCAGCATTTTTATATAAAGTTAATTACCTTTTAGTACTCTGAGCAGATGGGTCATACAAAAATTTTTGGTCATTCAACACACTCACTCACAAATCACAACTGGCCAGTCATAGCATAAGACATTCAGGGAAGGGGTAGGAGAGAGGGCTCTGTGAGCCAGATTTTCCAGATTCTGCCATGTCATATTATGGATCCAGGGATGTATCCTGCATCTAGTCCTCTTGTAGTATTTCTTGTTCTTCAGGGATAGCAGTGCCATCATGCTGCATTGTCGGACATGGCGGCCAGGAACCCATACAGGTTTAGAGTAATTGTGTGGGAAAACGCATGCGAAACCCCTCCCCATGGTCAATTGGGGGTCAGGCCCTTTCCAAAATTTATCGAGCGGGTCTTTCCACTTGACCTTAATAGCTGGAATAGTAGATGGCGTTTGCCAGTGAAGAATAATAGGAGGTAAGTCCGAGTTATTGTAAATATTAAAGAGATTTAATGTAGTTAAGGCATTTGCTAGCTGGATATTGGGGGGTACATTCCTCCTTTATCTTTATTAATTGAGGTTTAAGGGTTGAATGGGCCCTCGTGACAATGCCTTGTCCCTGTGGATTATAGGGAATGCCTGTGGTATGAGTAATGTTCCAGAGGGAACAAAAATCTTTAAATTGTTTGCTGGTAAATGTAGGTCCATTGTCAGTTTTCAGTTGAAGAGGTAAGCAAAACAGGAGAGCATATGGCTTATAAGCTTTTTAGAGCTTTCTCCCATCTGAACTGTTGCCCACATAAATTTAGAAAAGGTATCAATTGAGACAAACACTAGGTTTTAAGGGACGAATTTTCGTTAGAGAAATCTCTGAACCTAAGAAAGAAATTGGAGGGATTAGCTGTATCTTCTCAGGAGCTACATTAAGGCCACTTTTATTTAAGGCAGGAATGAGAAAATCATGTAGGGCACAGAGATCTGTATCTAATTCTCCCCATATTAAGATGCCATACATGTAGTGAAAAACATTAAGGCCCTTATGAATATATGTAAAAAGGGCAAATTTAACAACCTATTGACAAATTGTAGGACTATTGGCCATGCCCTGGGGCAGCACCACCCATTCAAATCTATCGGCAGGGTGTTTAAGTACCGAAAACATATCCTTTAACTCTTGTATCTCAGCCTCAAGGTCTATTAACCTTTTGGCAGGACGCCTTATACATATCCTGAAAGTTGCAAATATAGCCAAGAGAACCCACGGTGTAGCTCCAATTAAAGCGTCTCTGAGATCGAGAGCCTGTCCCATGAGAGAAGGATATAATGTCTGGGATGCCTCCTTGTAAAGTGGAAAAAATCACATGGTGGGGGGACATGCGGGGCTGCAGAGTCAGCCGGTAGCCACTTACCTGTGTCTGGGCGACTTTTCTGGACCTCAGGCCGGGCCACCCAGCGGGGTGTGAGTGCGGAATACGTTGGGCTCCAGGTGTCATGCTCCGCCGCGGAGAAGAGAGAGAGGAGATCCGGAGTGAAGAGGGAACACAAATCTTTATTTGCTCTGACACCTCAGAGTTGGGTGAGAACGAAGCGATTTGGGCCATATGGTGGTAGCAAAAATGGCTGCCTCACGCAGTAACCTTTCCTGAATCTAAACACCAAAGTGAAGAGCCAGCAAGAGAGCGAGGTGTGGAAGAAGAAGGGCTTTTATGGGAGTAGCTCTCGCGAGAATGGGAAGGGGAGGAGTAACCATAGCACTGCAACTATTGCGGGGAACTGACAATGCCCAGAGGGCACAACATGGCGGCACAGGCGCTCCGAGAATGTCCCAACTCTCACAGGAACTAGCAATAGCCTGAGGGGACAACATGGCAGATGTGACTGCATCTGCACAATTTCCAAGCATATCATGGCAGATATGAGAATAGCTATTCCTGCGCCTTTTTGTGGGCCATTGGTTTGTATGATAGTTTTCTATCCTTTCACTTTGTGTTTGTGTTTGTTGTGTTGAGTTATGTGGGTTTCCTGTGCACAGCGTATTGTTGGGTTGTGTTTTCTGATCCATCTTCCTGCTCTGTGTCTTTTAATAGGTGAATTCAGGCCATTGACATATATTGATATCAAAGACTGAAGATATTTTTACGTCATTCTTATCAATTTTAGAGTGTTCTGACATATGGCACATTTATGGTGGTCTGACTGTTTATAGGAGACCTTTCAGAACTTGTTTCCAGGCAGGCTTGGTGATAGTTGATTCTTTCAACTGTTGCTTGTCTGAGAAGGTTTTCATGTCTCCATCTAGTCTGAATGACAGTCTAGCAGGATACAGTATTCGTGGTTGAAAGCCTTTCTCATTGAGCCCTTCTCTTCTGGCCTGTAGTGTTTGTGTGGAGAAGTCTGCTGCTATCTTATGGATTTTCCTCTGTAGGTGACTGTTTTTCTCTTGCAGCCTTCAGGATCCTTTCTTTATCCTTATTCCTTTCCATTCTAAATATGATGTGTCTTGGTGTCTTTAAGTCTGGGTTAATTCTGTTTGGGACCCTCTGGGCTTCTTGAACCTTTATGTCTTTGATGTTGTCTAGACTAGAGAAGTTCTCAGCTGTTATATCCTGAAGAGTGCTTTCTTCCCATCCCTCTCTTTCTTTTCTCTGGTAAGCCAATAATGTGTATATTATTTCTTTTGAAGTCATCCCATAGGTCTCTGTTGTTGTTTTTCGTATCTCTTAATCTCTTTTTGAGATCTTACTTCTTTTTTAGTTGTCTCTTATTTGTCCTCGATCTTGCTAATTCTGTCTTCAGCTTCATTTATTCTATTCTCTCTCCCCTCTCCTGTTTTCTGGAGTTCATCTATTTGTTACCCTGTTCTGATACTGTTTTAGCTTGTTCAGCCAGTTGTGTTCTTAGCTCAGCTATTTCAGCTTTGATCTCTCTAATAACCTTGAGATAATTAGTGTTTTCTTCCAGGGTCTCATTTCTTGCTTCTGCATCTCTGATGATAATTCTTTCAAACTCTTTACTCTCTCCTGTGATTCTTTAACTAGCGTTTGGATGTTGACCTCATTATTTTGTGCCTCAACCTTTGGGGGGCTTTTAGCTGGACTCGTATCCTGGTTCACGTCTCCAATATTTCTTCTATCTTGTTTACCAATCTATATAGTATGTTATGAGGTCCCTCTCTCAGTACTTTTCGAATTACTGATCACTCTTGCCTGGATTGACTTGTGTCTGTGCAAGGTAATTAAAAGGTTCACAGTTGTGCCAGTTGATAGTTGTTTCAATATTATTTTAATCCCTGAGTTGGAGCTCAGTGTCTTAAAAGCATCTTTAGTTCTTTTTCTTCCCTGTAGAATATGGGAGGCTGAGGTCTCTTAAACTATAAGTAGGCTTCTTAGCTTAATCACTGACCCTGGCCAAGAGATAAAACAGGGTGTGGCAGTGATAATTCAGTTTTTATGCAAGAGTCTCTCACATCCCCACTGCTAGGCCACGGAGGTATAGATCTTCTCCTTAGTTTCCTGGTTAATTCTCTGTCCCCTGGTGTCAGCACAACACATCCCCACTGCTGCTCCAGATTTCTAGGGCAGCAGCAAGGAGAGTGACGATTGCACTTGGTTAGTCCTAGGGGACTAACCTCTCCTCCCTTCAGCCATCTCCTTACCATCAAAACAGAATGGTTGTGATGTCTCAACTGGTAAAGTGCTGGATTGTTACCAGCCACTTAATCTCTTCTTAGTCTCCGCTCTGTCCAGGAGCCACACGTGTTTGCACCCACTGGTGATTTGGTGGGTTCCTGAAATCATTCTAGTCTTGTCTTGGTCCCAGGTGGTCTCCTTTGGTAATCCTAGGAGAGGAGAGGAGAGGAGAGGAGAGGGGAGGAGAAAAACACTGCAAATGCCTTTCATGCCTGAGGCTCCAAGGTCTGTCTCTTTGCCTTTCTATTTACCCCATCTCTCTTGATTTCTGACTGTCTGTATCCATTAAGTAAATTAAGATAATACAAAAAAAATTAAAAATAAATAGATATTAGGAAAGAAAGCAAATTGTGAAATAAGTAATGATGCTCTCTCTCATTCTTTAATTTATAGCACAGTTAAAAGAATTTTTGAAAGCAGTGGTGTAGAAATCTTATTAGAAATTCTTATTAGAGTTTGTTTTATCAATACTGTTGCTAGACGCGGCGGTGGAATGTGAAGGAGAGAGAATCCAAGCGCAGAGGGAACACAAATCTTTATTGTTGGGTCAGACTGGTGGTTCAGGCCACGTGGAGCCAGCCAAAAATGGCCGTCCCCTGCTACCTCACCACCGGGCAAGAGAGTGAGTGAGGGGAGGGAGAGTAGGCGGACTTTTTAGGTCAACACCCCAGAGTTATGTGTCGGGACAGTATTGGTTGGGGAATGCCCTGAAAGTACCCTAATACTCTGTGTAGAGTGGCAGAGCCTTGGGGAGACATCTGCACAGCAAGTACAGCTCAACTTTGACATGCAGAATGCCAGGAATTGAACCTAGGACCTTATGAATGCAAGTTTTTTTGCTCTATTTTTGAGCTACCTTCTTCTAGCGTTTGCCCTTCTTCCGTAGCCAGTCAACAGCGTCAGGTTGAGCCTGATGTTTGCTTGTTGCTGGCTTTGAAAGTGACTGGGATCCATGTGGATTCAGTCGGCTAGGAAGGATCGTCAGTTTCCCCAATAAATGGGTACTCACGGGATGCACCACGAGAAGGTCGATCCAATGCATCCCAATACAGCCCTAAAAGGGACAAATTTCCCCCTTTATTTTCTTTATTGGGTGAGTAATGATTTACAGTACAGTTGTTGGTACATGGGTATAATTTATTATCTCACTAAGATAGATGTCTACAAAAGACTCTCCCTCTCAAATTAGGTCTATCTTCATGTCCCAGGACCTGAAATTCCCCACATCTTTCTGCCCTTTTTCCCCACAGTTCTTTGCTCTGGTGCTATACACCAGTCCAAGTTTTACTTTGTCCTACCTCCTTCTTTTTTTGTTCTGAAGTTTTGTGCATATTGATCCCTCTGTATCTGGCTTATTTCACTTAACATGATTCTAAAGGATTTTTTTTTTCATACCAGAGCCCTGCTTATCAGATGTGTTTTATGGTGGTTCAGGGGATTGAACGTGGGACTTTGGAGCCTCAGGCAGGAGAGACTCTTTGCATAACCATTATGCTATCTACCTCTGCCCAAGGAACATATTTATATTTACATATAATCCATGTGGAAGCAATCCCTAGAGATAGAGAAGTTGATAGGAGATTGGAGAGACGTGTGTCCTGAAAATGTCTTGCAGCTTCCCTTAACCCTTTTGCTTATATTGTTAGAGAAGATTACTCAGGTTTTGAAGTGGTCTCTGGTCAGTGTGCTTTTGATCCACACTACTTACTTATCTGAATTGTAAGCCTTTAACCCCAACTTTACATATGTGTGTGTGCACGCGTGCACACACGCACACACATAAACACACACACATCTTATCGAACTCATAATTCACAAAATCATTTGAAACCTGGACAAGATTGAACTTGACCTATCACTCATTCCCATCTATAATATGGGGCTTGTAAAGGCCACTCTGATGTATCACCTGAAGTTTTATGAGGTAACATGCTGATGCCTAGTATGTGAACCTCTTGTAATCAACATGTCGTTCTTCTGCTTTTCTGCTTGGATGGCTGAAGTAGTTGTTCTGTGTGTGAATATATTGGGTTCTCAAAAAAGTTAAGACACATTTTTCTGTTCTTTTTCTTTTTTTTATTTTTTCCCTTTTATTGCCCTTGTCTTATTATTTTAGTTATTATTGTTGTTGTTATTGATGTTGTTATTGTTGGATAGGACAGAGAAATGGAGAGAGATGGGGAAGCGGGAGGGGGAGAGAAAGACAGATGCATGCAGACCTGCTTCACCGCTTGTGAAGTGGTGAGCCTTGCAAGTGGAGAGCCGGGGGCTCGAACCGGGATCCTTATGCATGTCCTTGTGCTTTGTGCCACGTATGTTTAACCTGCTGCGCTACCACTCCCCATTTTTTTGTTTTTCTATGAAAAAATGCTTCATGACTTTTTAACAACTCAATATGTGAATCCTCTTGCCCCCCCACCTCTAATCTGCATTCACTTTTCTGTACTTCCTCTTCTGAATTCAGACTTTTATTTTGTCCTTTATTTCCCCAACCCATACAGTGCCTGGTGCAGTGGGGGTTTAGTAAATACTACTTCAATCAAGACATGAATGAAATTGTCTCTCCTAGTCTTGTTTGCAGTGCTGTCATACAGACAAAGTGAATGTAGAATTTTTGGCTTAGTGGATTTAGCTGAGCATTGGAGGGGAGTTTTTCAAGAAGCAAGAGTGGCTTTGAAAACAGAAATTGCCTTTAATCTTGTGGAAAACACACTCCAGCCCTCTCCATATTAGTCTCAATTACAGGAGAGCATCGTGTTACTGTAAAAACACAAATAAATAAACCCATGACAATACTGTGTTTGGGAGATAAAAACCACATAAAAGCCATCTTTCCCTAACTCTCCAGCATGATAATTAGGGTATTTCTGGGAGGGAAAGGATATACCAGCAAAGAACAAGTGATGTTATGCTTAAAAAGACTTATAATAATAGGCAAGTTAGGAGTAGGAAGTTATATTTTCTGTTTAGCAGAAATATAGACTTAATACTGTGTTGATTGCATTGCATTATAAATTTGGGCATTAGGGTTGCCAGAGATGTACTTTGACAGTAGAAGTGTTACCCAGGGCTTTGCTGTAAAATTTTCTATCGCCCACATTACCCAGACACACCATATTTTGAGTTCTGGACATCAAAGAATATTTCCATTAAATTCATCCCTGAGGGCTACAACTTTCCATTGGATTTTGTTTATTGATTTTAATATTCCCCTGACTCTTTTAACTCTACTATTCTGAATCCAGACTTTGTAAGGATAGGAAAGGAATGACTTTGTCAGGTACTGCAGACTAAATCAGAACTGAACAGAGCTCAGCCACTGCTCATCACCTGTGTTCCATAGCCTTAAACTGAGCTTCTGTTATTTCCTACTCATTTACCTCATTCACCTCCCAGCTGATCTTTCTGCTCCTACTTTTGCCTCAGACAGTGTCTTCTTCATTCAGCAAACAGTGTTTCTTTCAAAATATACTTTTGATCACTCCTCAGTTCAGAATCCTTCAGCTAGTCTCCCATTTCACTCAGAATGCAATTCAAAGACTGTACTTAAACAAGGCTTGCAAGATAGGGCAAAATCTGGAGCCTGGTATCTTCTACCTCATCTCCTGCTGCTCCCTTCACTAATGTTATCTGACCCTTTATCTTTCACGCTATTCACAAAGCAAGTCAAGCAAATCCTTGGCAACATTGTTCTCTCTGCCTGGAACATTCTATCTCCAGATGTACATGAGGCTCATAACTTCCTTCATCCACTCTCTGTTTATGTATCACCTTGCTGGGGAGGTCCTGTCTAGCTGGGTCTCTGATGCTTGAACAAGGACTGATTTTTGTCAGGTCCCTGGGAAGTTTTTGTTGGAACGGTGAGCAAGCATTGAACAGAGAACTTAGCTTACTTGGAGAGAGTATGCTCTACTCACATGTTACAGATTGCAAGGACCCGGATTTGAGCCCTCGTCCCCACCTGCAAAGGAAGAGCTTTGTGAGTGGTGAAGCAGTGGTTCATGTGTCTTTTTGTCTCTCTCTGCCTCACTATCACCCCCTTCCCTTTTGGTTTCTGGCTGTCTCTATACAATAAGTAAAGATAATACAAATTAAATTATTTTTTCTTTAAAAAGAAGAGAGAGAGAATGCTCTAGATGCAGGGAAGTTGGTCAATAGTGTCATGTTAGACTTTACTTACCCCTCTCCAGTTGACAAATGTTGCATCTTGGAACAAATCATTGAGAAAAATAAATCATTTCCCGTCCGTGAAGTGCCTAGTATTGTGCTTAGTATACATATTGGAGACTTCTGGTTATTAATTCTCAAATACTTTACCTCCCATTTATGAATCTATGCTTTGTGGACTCAAGGGATATATAGAAAGGGCTCGGACCTGGGATGCTATTCTATAACACCTCTAAGTATTTATGAACAGATTTAAAGCACCTAGTCCTGAACTTGACATAAAATACCCAGACTTTCCTGCTTTTGTTCAGCAGACTTGTGAACTATAGGTTATCAGCTAGGGGCAGCTCTGTGAGCATGTAGGGATTTTGGTTAACAACAACAAAAAAAGTCATCAGTGGAACTGGAGTGATTCACAGTCCTGCTTGTGGCTTATAGTTCAACAGGGACTGCATTTATGAAAATGGCGCTTGAATTCAGGGCAATTGAGACACTTTGGACTGTGCCAGCAAGTATGCTATTTCCATTTCCATTCACCATTATTCCATTGAGGCCCTGCTTGCCAAGAAAAACCCATGTAAACTTCTGATTTAAAGATTTTGCTGTTTTAGGGAGTCATACTTTTTGTTGCTTTAACATTTTCTTGGCACTGTGCATTTTTCAATCCCATTGGCCTTCCTTGTAAATACTATACAAATGTGTGGAGCTGAATCACGTCATTTATTTTCTTATGTTCTTTATAGGAAATGGTGATGTTTTTGCCCCCACCAGTCACTTCCCTTGGGTTTCTACTCTGGCAGTATAGAGTGAGAAAAAGAGGGCAGGTGCCCGGGGGGGCTGCGGCAATAGAATGTCAGTAGGAGAAAGGAGTTGTATTCACAGGGATGCTTTATGGATAGAGTTGAGCCAGGAGAGAAAAGTGTGTGGCTGGCAGGGTGTTTGTATGCCAGGGGACCCATTGTGTCACCCCCCTCCTGCTGCAGCAGTGACCAGCTCCCAACCAGACCACCTGGGTGAGGGCCTGTGAAGCAGAGTAGTGCACAGTCTGCAGTCTCTCTAACTCAAGGTACTTAATAGGACTCTAAAGAATAGGATCTATGTTCCCTTTGTCACCTACAGCCTTGCTTTCAGCCTGTCCAGTGAATGTGCACTTAGGGGCTCAATTGGCATTTAGAAAAATCTGCAGGAACTTTGTGTGTGCACAGTGTGTGCCCAGTGACATGGGGGAGTGGAGTATGCACTCTGGAGATGTCTGGGAGCTGGCGCTTGCAGAGGAGGGGCTGCCCTCTTATGCTACAGGCGTTTCCAGGAATGCACCACCCTTGACAGTGTTATGTCCAACAGGAAAAGCATTCATGGCATCTTAATGAAAGGCAGCAGTTTCTTCAAGAATAATAGACATTCTTGTATTGAGTTTGTTCCTCTTTTAGAGATGGGGAGCCAGTTATTTTTCAGTTGAAATTTATTTTAAAAAATAGTGATATCTCATTGCAAATCACTCTGATTTTCCTGTAAAGGATTTACAGTTTTTTTTTTCTGAAATAGTGTTAAGCTGCAACTTAAAACTATTTATAGAATAGTAAAATAATTTTTCAAAATGTGATAACCTTCCAAAGATTTCCACATCTCATCTTTGCATCTGATTTGTTTCCTCTGTAGCTAGAAAAATTGATTAAAAAAGAAAAAAGGAAAATAATGGAATGTGTCCCTTTCCCTTTACCCCTGAACCTTACACACGGACTAAGATTCTTTGTTTCAACTGAATTTGGGGAGATTTCCTCCTGCCACTTAAACTTGATTATATATCCAAAAGAGAGAACTTGATAATAAAGTAATTGTGAAGTTGAAAGGGTTGGGGTGTTGAAGCACTGATCTCAAAACCCTCTTCGAGATAATATAATTTTTTACCAGAAAGAAACAACATGAGGAAAAGTAGTTCTCCATACATTGGAGGACATGGCTGTACTCTGTTTTGTATCTTCTCTAGGCCTCTGTAGCATCTTTTAAAAAAAATCCTTAAATCAAACTTGGCCCAATGACCCGCACATTTCAGCTGTTCATGCTTTCTATATTTAAATGATGGAAGACAACAGAACCACCCCTATTTTTACACTATTTACTATAACAGGCCACCATCTGCAAATGACTTCCTATTGGAAGTAGTAATTTGTGTTTGGACATGGGTGACTGTAAGTTAAGAGAGGTCATAATATCTGCTGCGCTGCTAGTTTTCTAGTGGGCCTCTTGCCTTTGAATTGATGTCTGGGTTTGGGTATGGAGCAGCATCAATTACTGCATAAAGCTGCTAACTATAGGGATAAACTTTCTTGAGGGGTAACAGGTAACATGAATCCAAATATCTCTGACATCTTAAAGCTTTATGTCTTGGTCACCATTAAGAGGAGCAAGGAAACATTTCACACCCATCTATGTTTAGAGATGGTGCCCTGGGTATTTTTAATATGTATTAACTCATTTAAATTCCAGTGGACTCAGGTCATTCTCTTAGCCCCATATAAGTTAGCATGTCTCCTTCCACTCTGCCTTCTCCTGACATATTAGAAGAATTTCGTAGGTTTTGTTTGCCATTATATATTTAGCTATATGCCTATGGTCAGATTTTTGGCTAGGATGGAACTCATACTTCTGTGGAGCTCTATAGGCTGAATGCTGGGAATGAAGATCAACTTCACACCAGTAGCTTCTTCGCATTGCTAGTCTGTTTTTAATGCAATGTGCACAACATTCCCAGCTGCTGTTAGCTGCACCTTCTTGTGCCATCTGTGTAGAATCAGAAGTCCCATGGTACTAATCTTGGTTCTTTATAAAGGGTTCACTTTTGACACAGCTGGCTAATAACTGTAGAGTGCTTTATAATTTACCAGGACCTTTCGCTAGTATTTGCTTTTCACACCAGAATTACAAGATAGGTTTTATTATCCCCATTCTTTTGGTTGATAAAATGAGAGCTGTTGTGGTTATGAATCATCTGTGGACTCCTGCCCAGCAAATGACAGTTCAAGTATTCCAGGTTGTTTTATTCCAAATTCCTGGATTTGTAATATATACTAGTTACCTTCCTGCTCAGAGTATGCCATTTTCAGTCATTTGGAGATAATTGACTGCCATGGTTTTGAAGCTAGATGCACGGTGACCTTGGGTAGTTACTTTCAAGAGACTCCTCATTTGCCTTATCAGCAAAATAATGATAATAATAAGACTTACCTTCTAACTGTGAGGTGCTTTATACCTTCTTGTCTTCTTCTTCCTCCTGCTCCATCATCAGAGGCTCACTCTGGACAAGGAGACAAACTGGGATGTAGCTGTGATGCGGAGGATCACTACTTCTGATGTGAACAAGAAAATACACTAGAAAGTGATGTGATTTTTAAAAATTGTAAAATAAAATCTAAGCAAGGTATTGGGAAAGTTTTGAGGAACTGGAACATTTATACTTTTAATTGTCGAGACAAAGCCCTCTAGGAGATCATCCTTATTGTACCCACCCACTCATTGGTAACATTCCTATCTTAATCTCTGCTGAAGACAGTGTTACTGTACCAGGTCTTATGGGCACTTTGTGCACATGCCATCTGAGCACAGAGGGAGAAACAGAATGTCTGTTTAGGGAAATCTAGTACCCATTTGGTAAATAAGAGCTTCATTATGCTGGACAGCAAAGCTTCCCTTGTTCCAGGGTACAGTGTTCTAGGTGAGTGTCACAAAGTCATGTATGAGTAGGTTCCTGTGGGCTCATGTATAAGTCATACTTGGGAGGACAATTGGGTCTTGAGTTGGACCTGTATAGATTTAGAATTTGGACTAAGAGTCTCAAATAAGGATGGGCTGCCTGAGCCAAGGGACACTTCTGAGACGTAGACCATAGCCTGAACTGCTGGGGGAGAGTCTTGCCTAGGATGTGGGTCATCCAAAAGGCAGCAGTATTCTAGTCTTGCTGGTAGAACCAGTCTCTGGACCCCAGCCAGATTCATACAGTCTCCCCACCATCTGGAAAGTCTCATAATAACATCTTTGTGTTGATCATGATGCTTCTAGTCATTTGGTGAGATACAAAAAATAATATAACCTTGAGAGACGTACAGCACAGATATTAGGTCTGAATGGGCCTGTGAACAACTACCTAGCTGCAGCCTCTTGGTTTGTGAACTGTTTGCCTGAATTTAAATGCAATTTACATAAGGAGCTGCCAGACTTGAGTTGGTCCATGATTATTCTTTGATGTATGTTGGGGAGAAAACCTTTGCTAATGAGGAGTTGGGTTCCTTTTCTCCATTGATAACAG
Organism: Erinaceus europaeus; assembly: GCF_950295315.1. Taxonomy (NCBI): domain Eukaryota; kingdom Metazoa; phylum Chordata; class Mammalia; order Eulipotyphla; family Erinaceidae; genus Erinaceus; species Erinaceus europaeus. The sequence goes on from NC_080176.1 coordinate 30,968,804, forward strand.
CTTCCTTTATAATCTGATGGTCCATATAAGGTGGTGTGTGACACTGTGGGGTTATGTCCCTCAGAGTTGTAATTGATGGAGAGACCTGTCACTTATTATGCTGATGCTGTACAGATTTTTGTGCAGCTGCCAGCCAAAGGGTTTTAGGGCAGCATCTGATTGGGTGCAGGTTGTGGCAAAAGTGATAATAAATAGAGAGCTGGTGAGGGTTGAGTTTGATTGACCTGGGATTGTATATTATTAAACTGAGTCTGCATGTACATGGCAGTTTATGAAGAAGACCCATATTCCAACCTAGGACTGTGGCAGTTTTGGTTTATTAAATGTGCTTTTATATCACTACTAATATTGAGCAGAGAGGAATATCTGTAATCTTTTAATCTATGTAATAATGGTTTAGAGAGAGATTATTAGAAACATTGGAATATTGTTTGCCTGTAACTGTATTCAGACCTCTTTGGAACATTGATTTGTTCCTGGCATGCTGCTTTGACTCAACAGTTGCAGAAAACTCTTTTGTAGCCTTCTTTGCTTTGAATTCCAAAAATAATTGGAGAATAATAATAATGTAGCTGGTGATAACGAAGAACTAGTAATCGGAGTGGTTAGTCATAAACATTTGCTGTGCCCATAAACACCTGTGTCTATGACCTTTGTGTTTATAAGATATTTATCATCTCTTGGGCTCTCTGCCTGGGGGTTATCACTTCAGTGCCTTGTAAAATTTGATTGTGTTTAGTAAATAGATACTGAATTTTAGCTGAGTGGGAAAAAGTGTTCCACTCTTTGGTTTTCATCAAGAACAACTGGCTGGACAGCAGGGACACAGTTGACCAAGGACAGAAGCGATAGCTTGACTGTGCTTGAGCTTGTGCAAATGGTATCGTGAGACCCAGCAAGGACACCTTTTGTACATAATTAAGTGACTTTTAATGGAAATGACTTTCAAGTGATGAGAGTGGGGCAGCTCTTGTATAAATTTGCACAGTAATGATGGCCTTTTTTTTTTTTTAAATAGTAGAGATGAATGTTTTGAGCCAAATCAAGAAGCCTTTCTTGGCATTATTGCTAGCTTCTCACCCTTTCTTCTCAGTCCAAAACAGATTTAAGGAAATGAGCCAGAGAAATAGTCTTAAAGTTCAGGTTCACTAACTTTAATAAGAAAGTATGATTAAGTGCTGTAAAGATACAGTAGCCTTCTATCTTCAGCACCTATTTAAATATTTCTTTTGGAAAATCTAGGCAGTCTGTCAATTGTTATCTCTTCCCTAATAATGATGCTTAGTGATTGCTAAAGGAAGAAATTGAATCCCAGTGAGACTGACAGGTATGGTTGGGTTGCCTGGAAAAGCTCTTAGTTGCCTGACTTAAGGTATACACAGTGCTAACAGACTTGTAGGAGAAGTTGTCAAAACAAACAAAATGGCAAGGCTTTTCAGAGTTTTATTATAACTGAACTGAACTGACTATATTATAAATAACAGTATGAACCAGTCCAGAGGTGCATAGTGCCCATATTTACCAAGAATACCATTCCGCCTGAGACTTACTTTCTTGTCCCACGAGGTTAATTGTGGCTGCATTTCACAGGTTTGCGAGGTGTTCTTTGCTCTGCTCCGTCAGAACAGCTTGCAAATAATAACAAGCACAGGGGTGATACAGAACTGCTTCTGCAAGGCACCCCACAATGGGCCATGCTGTGGAGATAGAGAAACCCTGCCACAGTGACAGGAGGAAGAGTGATGCAGTGGAAATCAGTCAATCAACAGATACTTAGGGAATACTCACTTTGGGGCCAAACTGTGAAATACACAAGATATGAGTCTGAGGCCCCAAAGGTACAATCATGTAGTTGGTGAAAGAGGGCTTTATGTTGGTGGTATATGAAAGTGATCCCTAGACAGATACCATCATCATTCTTGTTAGAGTTGCAGATTCTCAGACATAACCCCCAGAACAATGGTCTGTTCTGCAAACCCTGCAGGTGATTGATTGTTGCACTAGCTTCTGAGTTTTAGGTTGCACGCTTCCAGGGGAATAAACTAGTAAACAAGTGTTGGTATGCTTCTGGATTCTGCTTCTAAGACCCCTTCTGTTTCTTTGGTTTGATCCCCCTGCTTAACACTGTATTCTATTTGCATAGCCACTGTTGACTGAACACCCCCCTGCCTCCAGGACATTGGTTTATTCCTCACTGGTTCATGCTTTTTCCTTCTCCCCACCCCCTATCCTACGTACATCCTCTTTGAACCTGACTCTTCTGCCTCAGGATAGAGAAGGACAAGATTGTGATTAGAGATAGCTTAGATTGTGCGTTCCACATGAATAAAGACTGAACTGTGTACCACTCAGCCATGAGTCCCTGGTCGTCTCTGTCTCCCGCCCGTGAAGCTCAGCCTGGCATAATGGCGCCCGAACAGGGACCAGCTCCAACATGGAACCTAACCCACCCATCCACCAGATAAGTAAAGCCATTTGTCTACCTATCCACTATGGGCTGCAGTTGGCGAGGTGGGTGCGGCACACTGTCCTGCCGCTCTCTCGCTCTCTGTATTTCTTCCCTCCCAGCTTTCGGTGTCACTGCTGGAGCTGCCGCAGCGGGCTGCAGAGTCCATGAGAACGCAGGTCCCCCCGCCGCCTCCACGGCGTCACCCTGGGACACACTTTGGTTCCCTGGCCGGGAAGCTTTGGTTCCTTATGACCATGATCGTAGAGTTTGGGAGATGCACAGAGATTTCTCCTGGGACTTTCTGAACTTCCTCTCCCGTGTTTCCTGCGGAGAGGGACTTCTCTGGCTTGGGGGGCCATTCTCCAGTGCCCTGGCGGTCCCCAAGGATAGAGACACGTGGTTAGTTCTACCCTCCTGATTCAATTCTTTCTTCGATGGGAAGACATTTTTAAAGATGGGTGCCTGCAGCAACCCAGCAGAAATCATCAGAAGCACCCTAAATGGAATTGTGAGGAGCTTTTTGGACTAGGATGCCCTCCAGGGACTCATGATGCTACATGGTGTGATCTGTATAATCTGGTTCAAGGTTAAAGAAGCAAAAGCTGCCTACGGCTTTTCTCTCGATTCCCCCCTTATTCTCTCTGAATATCTTAAGTTTGCTGTCTGCTTTCAGTTGCATTTCGTAAAAGAGTGATTTAAATGACTAAATTTTTGTATGACGTTGACTTTAAAAAAAAAATGCCAGACGCAGCCATGATTTCTAGAGACATCCAAAAACAGTCCAAAAAATTGTTTTTTTTTTCTCTTTTGATTTTTTACGTCTTAGAAACGTTTAATCCTGAAAACTGTATGAGTATGGGCAGGGCAGATTGCACAATGGTTATGCTACTGATTCTCATGCCTGATACTTTTAACCATGGTTCTTCTGTTTACCTTTCCACATTTTATTGAGTTTAAACTGTTTAAACAACCTTAAAATCATACTAGAAAAGACTTCCAATTATAATAGAGTTATCAATTATAGTAAACTTCTAACCTACTACAAGTTTCGTTTCACAAGTAAGTGAATTACAGCTGTCAAGTCTTCACCTGAAAAAGCATCTGCTCAAATGGAATCCCTGAAGACCCATTTGGACCCCTGTTCTCTGACATCGCCCACAAGATGGCATGACTATAACGCACCTTCCGAAACCAATGACGTGACCTGGCATGACCTAAAGAAACAGATTCACAGACTCCAAAGCTCACTCTCTACAGAAAAGTAAAATTCTGGTGGCTGATCTTCCCCATCGAGGCAGACGTGCAGCATTTCATCCCCTGGCATTTCATCTGTGGTCATCTGCTTTAGACTAACACTTCTATTGGACTTACTGGTACACCTCTTGGACACTTTACACAACTTTATTGCAGCTTCGCTTTACGCTGCTGGGTTTCTCAAAGACTGACCGCAGCAGCCCATGGACTTTGCAGCCAGCAGCCTTGGGGTCTCTATAGGCCACACATCTCCCTCCTTGCTAGGTTCTGTCCACAGAGGCAGGAAACGCCCTTTGAGGCATGAAGTGCCCCCAGACCCAAGAGATGCCCACAGAGGCAGAAAACACCTGTTGAGGCATGAAACGCCCCCAGAGGCAAGAGATGCCCACAGAGGCAGGAAACGTCCTTTAGCCTGATAGGATTTGCCCTTTGAGGTAAGAAATGCCCCCCTCAGGCCTCCCTTTGGCATCACACTGGTTCTTCCTGCTCTCTTACATGTTTTTCCGTGTCTTGTGCCAGTTCTTTTGAAAATGCCTGTACGATATAGGTTTCTGTTCACCCCACACTCCTGATAGTATGGCCATTAGTTAAAAAGAAAGGGGGAATTGTTGGTATGCTTCTGGATTCTGCTTCTAAGACCCCTTCTGTTTCTTTGGTTTGATCCCCCCTGCTTAACACTGTATTCTATTTGCATAGCCACTGTTGACTGAACACCCCCCCTTGCCTCCAGGACATTGGTTTAATCCTCACTGGTTCGTGCTTTTTCCTTCTCCCCACCCCCTATCCTACGTACATCCTCTTTGAACCTGACTCTTCTGCCTCAGGATAGAGAAGGACAAGATTGTGATTAGAGATAGCTTAGATTGCGCTGCCTTCCACATGAATAAAGACTGAAATGCGTACTACTCAGCCATGAGTCCCTGGTCATCTCTGTCTCCCGCCCGTGAAGCTCAGCCTGGCAAACAAGACTCTGCAGTTAAGAGTTTTCTTGCTTGTGGGCACAGAGAAGGAAATAATAAGGTACTCAATAGCAAGATGCTCCCTAAACTATCAGGTGTGAAAGGGGTCAAGGGGAGGAAGGCAGAACAGTGACTCATTGAATAATATTTCCTGGGAGAGGGATTATTCAACCAAGCTTCAAGAACTTTAGAGAACAGGAGCATTAGTGCAGATTTGATGGTGAGGACTCTGGCTCTTTGAAGAACTTAGTTAAGAATGGAGGGACATATAAACTCACAAATAATAACCAAGAAAAATAAATGCAGAATCAAGGACAGGATTAAGGCAGTTTTGTGAAGTAAATGTTCTTACAAATTGAATTTTTTAAATATTTATTCCCTTTTGTTGCCCTTATTATTTTATTGTTGTAGTTATTATTGAAGACAAAAGGGAGCCTTTGAACATTATTACTCAGGGAAATAGCATGAGTTGACTAAAGAAAGAGTAAGTGGTCAGAGAAGTAGATGACTTTGGAAGCTGGTATTGTAATCGTGAGTAATAAGGGTTTCAACGAGGGCAGTTCTAGAGAAAATGTATTATATGTAGTCAGAGGATTCATGCTAGTTGAAAACAGAAGGGAAGCAAAAAGGGACCAGCCACTGTGTTGTTTTCCATAAGAAGTTTGATAAAATATTATTGATGTTATTGTTGGATAGGTCAGAGAGAAATGGAGAGAGGAGGGGAAGACAGGGGAAAGAGAAAGATAGACACCTGCAGACCTGCTTCACCAGTTGTGAAGTGACTCCTCTGCAGGTGGGGAGCCGGGGGCTTGAACTGGGATCCTTACACCCCCAGTCCTGTGCTTTGTGCCACCTACTCTTAACCCACTGCGCTACTGCCCGGCTCCCTATAATTCAATTCTAGTGGAAATTATTCTCTGTTATCATAGAGAGGAAAAGGAGTACGGGCTTATTGCACCTGGAGAGAAGAAAGTGAGGCTTCCAGAGGAAGATGTTATTCAACTAAGGTTCCACTGCAGACCAGGAGGTAGCTTACCTAGTAGAGACTACATGTATCCATATGCAAGAATCTAACTTCAAGTTCCTTAGCAACTGCCTGGGAGCACTATGCAAAGAGGAACCACAGTACTGTGGTGCTGAGTTGTCTCTCCCTCTGTATCGGGTCAAAAAAAAAGTAAAAGAAAAAATAGTTCTGGGAGTGGTGGTATTGTGCAAGCACAAAGCCTAGCAAAACCTTTGGTGAGATTAAACTTAAAGGAAATGAAAAGTGAAAGGTTTGTGGCAATCAAGAAAAAACAAGTGTGAAAAGAGATGAACTGTACTATACAGATAAAGTGCCCATTGTAATGTGACTTACTTTCATTTGTGTTAGAGAGGTCTGGTATCTAATTTGAGGAAGGGGGTAGGCCCAGAAGGGGGGTGGTGTGTTATAAAATTAACAAGTCTAGTAAGTTTCATGTTCTGCTGAAGACAAAAGGGAGCCTTTGAACATTATTATTCAGGGAAGTAGCATGAGTTGACTAAAGAAAGACTAAGTGGTCAGAGAAGTAGATGACTTTGGAAGCTGGTATTGTAATCGTGAGTAATAAGGGTTTTCAACTAGGGCAGTTCTAGAGAAAATGTAGTATATGTAGTCAGAGGATTCATGCTAGTTGAAAATGGAAGGGAAGCAAAAAGGGACCAGCCATTGTGGTGTTTTCCATAAGAAGTTTGATAAAATATTTACATTGTCATGTAGATGGATAATTCACAGAAGGAGCAAAGAAAGGGTCAAATTCAATGTATGATTCAGATGTGTCTGCCTACAAAGAATAAAACTAATTCAGTAATGAAATGGTAAGGATAAGGAGAAAAGAATGATAGTAGACTAGAGACCGTGAATTCTTTACTCTCTGCTGCTAACTTGTTTTACTCCATTTCTGAGCAAGTATTATTGGTCCTTCACATTGTTAGTTAATAGGTAGAATCATAAAGTGAAGTCTTTATTCTGTCTCTAGCTCAAATTTTCCTTTCCTGCAACTTTACTCTCCTCCTCTGCTTTCTTTCTCATTCTTAGGTATGTGCTGCTACATCTGCCCTGCTCCCCTCTCCCTAGCAGAAGCTGGAGTTTCACTGTTGGGCATCAGGTTAGATCTGAACATTAGATTGTGCAGGACAGTAGTTGCCTAGCAGTAAGATAAGGCTTCATGAGTCATTATGTCTGAACTCTGCTCAGTGCAGACTGTCAAGTAGGCACAGGAATTTGTTTAGATAAGAGTCCTTGAAAGAAGCCAGCTTGTAGAATGGTATGTCAGCAGCCTTGATGAGAAGATGCCTAACTAACCATATATCCCACAGTAACTCTCAGTCCATCTGCATAGTCTGTCAGCAAATTAGTAGGTCACCCTTGCTGGTAATGCAAGTCTTTTCATTTTACTAGTATGTATACTTAATTGTGGATTGCTATTTTTATTAGGGGCAACTAATAACATCAATTAGTATCTCTGCTTTATCTTGGGATGTGGTTCATTCAGCTTGTGCTAAAGTCATGCCACACTGTACCATGACATGGACTTTTATGTGGACCTAAAATGAAGTTCTTGTTAAATTCTGGAAAAGTTTATGATTACTAGTTCTGAAAGAAGAAGAAAAAAGGTAGTAAGTCTCAGTTACTGGGGGGATATTTAAACATTTTTGTATGATTAGAGGCAAAGAGAAATGAGTATTGAGGGGATTTTGTTATCTACTTTCAGAGAAATTGAGAATCAGTGTTCTGGAGAGACAACCTGTTGTAATTTTTTATGAAGACTGTATTTCTTTTTTGCTTCTGTTGTTATTCATAAAAATGTGCTCATACTCATCAGATTTTGATAAATGGGTATCAGCCATCTTTAAATATAAGAGAAAATCTGACTGAACCTAAAACAGTACTTTTTAAACTGGCCACATATAAATCACTTGGGGAACTTAAATTTCCAGTGCCCAGATCATAATTGAAGGTGCTATACAGGTCTTTTAATGAGGTGTCAAGACATCTGTGTTATAAATATCCAGTTGTGCTCGGACAGCGACTCAGAGCAACTTCGTTGCAGCTCCCATATCACTGAATCTTCTACAGTCATCTTTGTGCCTGGCACATACCACATGCTTGGTGCATTTCCCACTCTACATTTTTTGTACTTATTGTGAGGAAGACTTTATCCTGAAAATTCCCCTCCCTCCCTTTTTATTAATGATTTAATAATAGTTTCTATGATTATAAGACTAGAAGGGTATTAGGTAAGCTGGCCAAGTTGTGAGATGTTGACTGGGAGTGTCTGCTCTTCAGAGAACAGATAATTTCCCTCCTGCATGTCCATAAGGATCAATGCCTTATTAAAAAGTTAGTAATTGGTGATTTCTGTGCCTCAGTTGTTCTGAAATTTAAACTTGTAGCAGGGTTACCTGGAGGACTTACAACCCACAGATAGTACTCTCTGCAACCTGGTAGATCTGAAATAGGGCACTAAAACTTGAATTAGTAAGTTCTTAGGTGAGGTCCAAATGGAACCCCTTATAGAGAATCACCAGACTTTGTCTCTTTTTGTTCATCTGACATCTGTTATGCAGATGTAAATTTGTTCCCTCCTTTTAGTCTTACAGACAATTGGCTCTATTTGTACTTCAAATTAATCATAAATCTTGGTGAAAACTTGACTGTGTGTGTGTGTGTGTGTGTGTGTGTGTGTGTGTTGTATTCCTTGCTAGGGCATTTCCACTATAGATATACTTTTTCCAGATAGATAGATAATACTTTTTCCAGATAGATAGATAGATAGACAGACAGACAGACAGACAGACTGAGAGAAGAAAAAAACACCACAAGCACTGAAGCTTCCTTCAGTGCACACAAACCTGGGTTGTTTCACATTCTGAAAAATATTTTTTATCACACAGTGATTATATTTTTTGAAAAATCACTCCTCAAAAATTATATTTATACTCATAATAGCATGTGGGGCCAGGTGGTGGGGCACCTGGTTGTGTTCACATTACAGTGCACCAGGACCCTGGTTAAACCCCTTGGTCCCCACTTAGAGGGGGAAAGCTTCATGAATGGTGAAGCAGGGCTGCAGATGTCTCTCTGTCTCTCTCCCTTTATCTCCCACTCCCATCTCAATTTCTTTCTGACTCTGTCCAATAATAAATAAATACATTTTTAAAAAATGAATGATCATGTTTAGGTCCTATCCATTTATCCAAGAGTAAATCATGGGGAATGATGTCCAAGAAATAGTTTCAGGGGTAGGTAATGTTCAAGGTCTCTCTCTCTCTCTTTCTCTCTCTCTCTCCCTCTTTCTTCTCCTCCTCCTCCTCCTCCTTCTTCTTCTTCTCCTTCTTCTTCTCTTCCCTCTTCTACTACGCATCAATTTCTCCTAGAAAATAAAAGCAAAAACAAAAAAACACTCACTTAAAAACAAAACAAAAGTGCCACACTGGGTTAAGCACACAAAGTACAAACCTCAAGGACCCATGTAAGAATCCTGGTTTTTGCCCCAGGCTCCCCACCTGGGGCTAGGTTGTGGGGGGTTTGCTTCTCAAGTATGAAGCAAGTCAGCAGGTGTCTTATCTTTCTCTCTCTTCCCTATCTTCCCCTCCCCTCTCAGTTTTTCTGTGTCCTGTACAAAAAAATTGAAAAGATAGTCACATATTCAGTGCTGGCACTGAGCCCCAGGGATGACCTTGGAAGTAAAAAAAAAAAAAAAACACCATCAGATTCCCAAGGAACCCTAAAGTGCAGCTAAGTTAAGAATCTGTGCTGTGGGGGTCGGGCGGTGGCGTAGTGGGTTAAGCGCATGTGGCGCAAAGCGCAGGGACCAGCGTAAAGATCCCGGTTCGAGCCCCCGGCTCCCCACCTGCAGGGGAGTCATTTCACAGGCGGTGAAGCAGGTCTGCAGGTGTCTATCTTTCTCTCCCCTTCTCTGTCTTCCCCTTCTCTCTCCATTTCTCTCTGTCCTATCCAACAACGAATTGCGTCAACAAGGGCAATGATAATAACCACAACAAAGCTACAACAAGGGCAACAAAAGGGGGAAAATGGCCTCCAGGAGTGGTGGATTCATGGTGCAGGCACCGAGCCCAGCAATAACCCTGGAGGAAGAAAAGAAAAAAAGAATCTGTGCTGTAGACCCGTTGAGGGAACAGCAGGAGAATTCTCTAACCTCCATCACATTTATTTTTACTAGCTCCTTTTCATTGTTAAACTCTTCCTTCTCCCCCTACCCCTCTCTTCCTCCTCCTCTCCCTCCTCCTCTTTTACTACATTGTGCCCCTGTTCATTCTTTTCAGACTGACTAGTGTCATCACACTCTAGATAATTCTCTGGACTTAATACACATCACCCAAGTCTGTGTAATGAAATGCTTTTATTCTTACAGTTCAAATGAAGTTGTTAGTGTGATACTTTAGCTTGAGTTTTCTGTTTTAAATGAAATTCTTCAGTCCCCTTTCTTCACCCAAGAAGGAGGGAACAGTGAGGGTTGTTTCTGAAGCCTTGAGCCAACTCCTTCATGCTGGAGGGAGGTTTAGGAAAGAGCCAGGCTCCCTCCCTCATTGCCAGTGAAACGAGTGTTGTTGAATCACTTGATCCTGGTTCTGTGAAATAATACACATAAGGAATTTCTGCTTTATGACTTTAATCTGATAAACTCTGCTTGCTCTGGCGTGTTAGATTCCCTGTGTGTTCCTCCGCTTGCTGCCAACATAATCCCAGCCTTATGTGTAGCAGCTAGCATGCAAGGCCTGAAACTCAAACCCAGCCTTGATGCAGACTTCAAACAAGAACTATGTTAGGAAGCTCTGTGATAATGCTAGGCACTTAACATTATTGCTGCTGTGCTTCTAGAAGGAGCCAGGAAGTGGCAGATCCTCAAGATCTTGTTAAATTTCCTATAGAGCTTCAGCCTGAAGCAATCTAGTGCTACATAATAATCAAGTAAGGCAAAAGCAGTTTAACTCTTGCCTTTCTGTCACCTATTTCCTATTTTCATATATTTTCCTCATATTTCCTTTTCTTTCCCTTATTTTACATCCATATATCTCTTTCTTTTTACTCCAACCATCTTTCCCTTTTTCTTAAATTTTTCTCCCCTCTATGTTTTCTCAAGTCTCAGTTTTGGAAAGTCTGATATGGTGTGTAATTTGAGAGTTAGCCAGCATTGGGTCATTTACCCAGAGTATACCCTGGATGCTTAACCAGGTGCAACACCACCCAGCCCCCTAATAAAGAAATTTTAAAAAGAGGTAAAGAGAACACATACACAAAAAAGAGAAAATATTTAAATTTATTTCTTTATTGGAGGATTAATGGTTTACATTCAACAATAAAATATAATAGTTTATAATGTGTGACACTGCTCATTTTTCCACATAACTATTCAACCCCCACTAGGTCCTCCTCTGCCATCATGTTCCAGGACCTGAGCCCCCCACCCCAGAGTTGTTTACTTTGGTGTAATACATCAGCTACAGTCCGAGTTCTGCTTAGTGTTTTCCCTTCTGATCAAACATGCTTCACCACTTGTTAAACAGCTCCCCTGCAGGTGGGGAGTCAGGGTCTCAAACCAGGATCCTTATGCAGATCCTTGCATAAGGATCTGTGCCACCTGCGCTTAACCTGCTGCGCTACCGCCCCACTCCCAGGGGGAAAGTTTGCAAGTGGTGAAGCAGGGCTGTAGGTGTCTCTCTGCCTCTCTCCCTTTCTTTTTTTTTAATATTTATTTTATTTATTCCCTTTTGTTGCCCTTGTTGTTTTATTGTTGTAGTTATTATTGTTGTTGTTGTTGGATAGGACAGAGAGAAATGGAGAGAGGAGGGGAAGACAGAGAGGAGGAGAGAAAGATAGACACCTGCAGACCTGATTCACCGCCAGTGAAGCGACTCCCCTGCAGGTGGGGAGCCAGGGTTCGAACCCGGATCCTTATGCCGGTCCTTGTGCTTTGCGCCACCTGCGCTTAACCCGCTGCGCTACAGCCCGACTCCCCTCTCTCTCCCTTTCTATCACCCCCTGCCCTCTCGATTTCTGGCTGTCTCTATTCAATAAATAAAGATTACAAAAAATTATATATTGGGGGATTAATGGTTTACAGTTGACAGCAAAACACAATAGTTTGTACATGCATAACATTTCCCAGTTTTCCACATAACAGTTCAACTCCCAGTAAGTCCTCTTCTGCCATAATAAAAAAACATTTCTTAGAGTCATATAGGACATTTGACACATAACATATTGACATCTACATATAACACCCCCAAAGGTTTAGGGGATAGGTGATTGAGTATTGGAAAGAAGGGGTTAGAGTATTGGAAAGAAGGGGTTAAATCTGACAGCATTAGAATAGGGACATATTTGAGCAGCAGCAGCAGCTCATAGTCTGAGAATGGATTAGTATCTGGCTATGATTTATTTGGTTTTTATTTGGGTTCCTAGACCTGCACATTGTCTTTCTTTGGCTAGTATGTTTCAGACAAAACTAATACTCACTGAACAGATTCATACTCAGACTAAGAAGGTGTATGCCTTACTGTGGTCTAAATGGCTGAGTAAGTGATATTTCTGTCACATAGAAATAGCCCTTTGAGGGCTGGTAAAATAGCTTACTTGGATGTTCCCTGCTCTGCTATGTGTTGGAACCTGGCCATCACCACACTGAAGGAGGCTTTGGTGCTGTGGTCTCTTTCACTCTCTCCCTCTGTCTCTCCCCTTTTGTCTCTGTAACAAAGGGGGAGAGGGAGGGAGAGAGAGAGAAGAGAAGAGATGAGAAGAGAGAGACTGCTCTCTGCCTAATGAGTTTGAAGTGATAGCAAACCACATCTCTGAAATTCTCAGTTGGAGCTAAAGTAGCAGAAAATAGTGCCAGGAGATGAATCAACATATAGAGTATTTTCATTTTCCTGCAATAGATAAATACCCAGTATTCTGAGGAATTTATGGAAATTGACTTTTAAAATCTGAGTTTAAGGATATTCATTGTAAAACTTACTATAAATAGTCTCTTCTGTGACATCTCCCTCCCCTTTTGTATTGCCATCTGGAAATCTGAAATTTAATGTTTAGATGAAATGTGTTCTATATGGTTAAATCACTCCCAATTTTTTTAAAACAGATTTTAACATAATTACAGGGGCTTGGATTTTAGCCAAACTTTTTCATTTTTTTTTCTTTTAAAGTTTTTATTTATAAAATGGAAACACTGACAATACCATAGGGTAAGAGGTACAATTCTACACAATTCCCAGAACTCCATATCCCACTCCCTCCCCTGATAGCTTCCCTATTCTTTAAACCCTTGGGAGCATGGACCCAGGGTTATTGTGGGGTGCAGAAGGTGGAAGGTCTGGCTTCTGTAATTGCTTCCCAACTGAACATGGGTATTGACAGGTCAATCCATACTCCCAACCTCTCTCTCTCTTTCCCTAGTGGGGCAGGGACCTGGGGAGGCAGGGTTGTGAGACACATGGTGAGGTCCTCTGCCCTGGGAAGTCTGGTTGGCATCATGGTAGCATATGGAACTTGGTGGCTGAAAAAGAGTTAAGCAGAGCAAATTGTTGACTAATCATGAACCTAAAGGCAAAAATATTGCAGATGGAGATTTGGGGTCTCCATTTTGGAAAAAGCTAGTAAGTCTATTTTAGGTATATTCCAAGGGTCCCATGACCCAACTAGTTTTTGCCTATGCCTGACATCTAGTATGCAGGTCAGCTATTGTCTGGGGGGATGGTGTCATAGTTGGAAAAGGGACCAGAGAGCTGGATCAGGGAAGAGAGTAGCTCCCAAATATGGGAAAAGTGTATAAATATTGTTAACTGTAAACCTCATGGATCTGATCTGGGGCCCAGAGTCAACACAGGAACCTATGTAAACTCTTAATCCCTGTAGGTTTGAACTCACAATCCGTGATCATGGCTAGGAACATTCCAGGCTGCACCAATTTCAGTACCCATCATCCTCAGGTGAAAGGCAGAGTATGTTATCCAGCCTCCCTTCAGAGAAGGGAACATTTCTTAGCATTGTTGATTCACATTGAGGGCCAGGTCCTAGAGGGGCCCATTATGTTGTTCCTTCTTCTTATAGCGTTTGCCCTTCTTCCGTAGCCATTCAACAGCGTCAGGTTGAGCCTGATGTAAAGTTTCGAGACCTCCTTTGAATCTGGAGAGGTGGCAGTCGTTGACTATGTGGGTCATAGTCTGTCTGTAGCCGCAGGGGCAGTTCGGGTCGTCTCTGGCTCCCCAGCGATGGAACATAGCGGCGCACCGGCCATGGCCTGTTTGATAGCGATTGAGGAGGGCCCAATCATAACGTGCTAGGTCAAAGCCGGGTTGACGCTTGCAGGGGTCTGTGTGATGAGGTGTTTGTTCTTTACCTCAGCTGACTGCCAACTCTGTTTCCAAGAGTCTGGAACAGAGAAGTTCAGTGTAGGCGTAGGGGACCAGATTGGGTGACGAGAAGTCAAGCGTTGGACAGGGTGGGCGAAGATATCCTTGTATATTGGCAGGTCCGGTTGAGCGTAGATGTGGGAAATGAACTTAGATGATGCTGCATCCCGATAAATATCTTGCGGGGCGATGTTGCTAAGAACTGGCAGCCATGGAACCAGGGTGGAACGGATGGTTCCAGAAATTATCCTCATGGAGGAATATAATTTGGAATCGACCAAGTGGACATGGGGGCTACGGAACCATATAGGGGAACCGTATTCTGCAGTGGAATAGCATAATCCCAGAGATGATGATCGTAGTGAGGAAGCGCTTGCGCCCCATGAGGGGCTGGCCAGTCTTGCAATGATGTTATTCCTCGCGCCCACCTTTGCTGCAGTTTTTATGAGATGTTCGTGAAATGACAGGGTGTGATCGAGAGTAACGCCAAGATAGACTGGCTGGGCTTCATGCTGGATTCTCGTATCGCCAAGCTGAACATTAAGCTCACGCGAGGCCGAGGCATGGTGCAGATGGAAAACAGATGATACTGTTTTTGCAGTGCTAGGGATTAGTCGCCATTTTTTTACAGTAATCAGATATCAGAGACATGTCTTTCGTGAGTGTTTCCTTGAGGATGTCGAACTTGGATGCCTGAGTTGCACAGCAGATGTCATCGGCGTAGATGAACTTCCTTGAAGAAGTTTCTGGGAGGTCATTGATGTAAATATTAAATAGCGTAGGAGCCAGAACAGAGCCCTGGGGGAGGCCACTTGAGACAAGTCTCCATCTCCTAGACTTGTCACCCAGATGCACCCGGAATCTTCTGTTTTGGAGAAGAAACAATATAGTGTTGGCCACCCATGGAGGCAGGCATCTTGAGATCTTGACTAGGAGACCACGGTGCCAGACCATGTCATAGGCTGCTGTGAGATCAACAAAGACAGCACCCGTCTTTAAATTCTTCTGGAATCCATTTTCAATGTAAGTTGAGAGGGCCAGGGCTTGTTCGCAGATAGATCTTCCTGGGCAGAAACCAGCTTGGGCGGGTGATAGGAATTTCTCTGTAAGAGGAGAAATACGTGACAGAAGCAGCCTCTCAAGGAGTTTGTAACACACGGAGAGGAGAGAAATTGGTCTATATCTGGCGGCCAGTGTTGGGTCTTTCTTTGGTTTCAAAACTGCTATTATCTTCGCATGACACCAAATTTTGGGCATAGATTCAGATTCCAAGATGTGGGACAGGAATGAAGCAAGCCACTTCTTTGCCGCAGGGCCCAAGTTAAGAATGAGTTCTGGGGTGATGTTATCATAGCCAGCAGCTGTTCCGGTTTAACCCTCTTCAAAACGTCTTCCAGTTCAGACAGTGTAAAGGGAGAGAGTTTTGGAGATGGACAAGATAAATGGAAGTGGGATGACCACTCATGGGAAATTTCTCTTTTCCAGACTGGGTCAATCTTAGCACATCCAACTTGAGTTAGGTGACTGGCCACTGAGTTTGGAGATACGGGAGGATGGGAGATGGGAGGGGGTTGGCTACCAGCACCCAGACTATGAAGAAGCTTCCAGGCCTTCCTACTTGAGTGGGTGAAGTTCAGACTTTCCATGAGTTGTTGCCAGCGGGCTTGGCGTGCTGCATCCAGGGAGGCAATGAGATGGTCAGCCACATCTGGGTCGCCCGACTCATCATACTGCTTTAGTAGTTACTGGCATTCAGCATCAAGACAAGGTGTATTTAGCTCGTCTCCCACAAGTAATGGCTTGGGAAGCTTCTTTGAAGATGGCTTGGCGGAAATGTCTGTAGGAATCTTCAGAGGGGATAGAGTTAATTGGAATTGCAGGAATAGATTTGTTGGTAAGATCACTGAACAGACGCCAGTTTGCTTTCCGAAAGTTCCATCTTAGTTTCTCTGAGCACAGGATCAGTGGGAGCTGGAGACCAATGTGGATGATAGCTGGGCGGTGATGACTGTGTGGGAAGATCTTGAGAACGTGTCTTGTAGCGGGAAAGGCTTGGCCGTTGACTGTGCTAATCCATCTAGCACTGTGAAAAGAGCCTGGCTGTTTGGGATTGTATAATAGGGAGAGGTCATTCGCTGAAGCCCAGTAGGCTAAGATAGAGCTGTCAGCATGAGTGGAGGAATATCCCCAGTCTTGGTGATGACTATTAAAGTCTCCAACGTAAACAGCTGGGTGATTCGGGCTAGGCAGGACCTCATTATCCCATGAGGCACTGGGAGGCTTATATAAGTTGACGAGCTGAATGTTGTTCCTGATGGAGATGATCAGTGACAGTGGTGAGAGGGGTCTGTTAGAGGTCTAGGCCTATCATGTCTTTGTGGGAATCCCAGGACTCTCTGACTAGTGCTCCAGGTGATCAGGTGGCTTGGTAGTGACTAAAGAGTCACTACTGAAGTATGCCAGTCTCTTGCCCTTATTCAGCTTTTGTAGTCCTTACTTTGGCAAGGTTAGCTTTAGAGTAAATCAGGCCAGTTTATATGTTCAGGGGAATAATTACCAGACTTTGCTTTTTAGGTGCAGTGACAGTCTTGCCACAATTGCTCAGGAAACCTGCATTCACTTTCTGCACATTTGGGCCCTGTTTCAATTATTCCATATTCTTGAATTCCCAGGGAAAATTAAAATATTAACACTGACATTGACTCATTGCTCATATGAAGTGTTACACACCATGGGTTGCTTGGCTGTGAAATTAAGTAACAATTTTAGGATGATGCCCACAGTTTCTATCTTGAGTTCCTTACAGCAGGTAAAGCAGATGAGGAGACCTGTAATTGATGCATGACAACAGTAGGTGATATTGATCTTATAAACGAGATTCCCTCTAATGCAGAATTGGCTGAGATCCACCTGCAATTTAAGAAGCCTGTGCTTACAATTGCTAAAGGTGGCTTCAGGAAAGAGAGTCAGATGTAAGGTCACTTTGAAGGAGAGGGCTAAGCATACTGATTAGGCTCCGCTTTTTCATCTGAAAATGGGGATAGTCAGGTCCACAGAGTCATGAGAGTTCCATTAGACTTAAGTACATCAGTTGTATGGCCAGCAGGTGATTGGAAGCTTTCAAAAGTGGTAGCTATCCATGTCTTTTATCCTTTTTTTCTTAACAATCCCTTAGGGAGAGTGACATTTTCCTCTTTTTTGCAGATGTTCTGAGAGGTTAATTTGTCCAAGGTTATCTAGCTAGAACTTGGTAGGGCCAAGTTTTGAATCTAGATGTTACCTTTTGTTCCCTTTATGCTGCTCTGGAGGCTCAAGATGATGCCAGCTGCTTCCTGCTTCATTATCTCTATAAGTGGCCCACTGAGAGGAGTCTGCTATTGCCTGCCCCTCCCTCTCTCTGTCTCCTGGTCCTGCCATGAGTCACTGCTGAACCATTTGTGTTAGAGAAGGAAATAGGGGCTTGCTTATCACATGTAGCAATTTGCTGTGTGTTCTTGTTTATTTGCCAGGAACACCAGCAGAGTGGTGTTCATCAAGAGGCATCATGTTTGCTAAGGAACCACATGGTATATTTCACAGGCTCTTAGCTCTCTCTGGCATCATCGGTTGTGCTTTAGCATAAGGAATAAAGCAACACTGAGCCCTTTATTAATAACACACATGCTTTTCATTTAACTTACACTGGTTAAATCTGGCATAAAAATGGAAACTTGCTAACCATCCTCCCTTATTTAACTTTAATAAGCAAAATCACCTCTAGTTTCATCCATTTTGGCTGAAGGGCACATTTTTTTTTAAGTGCAGAGTAGTGATCCATTAAGTATATATCCCATAATTTTTTTAAAAGATTTTACTTTTATTTATTCATGAGAAAGATAGAAAGAACCAGATATCACTCTGGTACATGTGCTGCTGGAGATTGAATTTAGGAATTTAGGTGCGCCACTTCCTGGACCATATACATACATATACATATACATATACATATACATATACATATACATATACATATACATATACATATACATATATATATATATATATAATCAATCCAGTGTCTGTCAGTGGGCATTTAAGTCGTCTCCTTGAAAATTATGGAACAACCAAAGTTTTTGTTTTTAGATCTCATATTATCTGTTGTAAAGATAGTTGAAGAAAAAAGTGATCTGGGGGTATTCAGGAAAAGACTCCCAAGGTCTCAGGACTGTTCCTTACTTACTCAATAGAGGTCTTCTAGCCATATGTATATGTTTTGTTTTTGAAATGAAGGGCTTGTAGTAGTAGGGTGAAATATAAGATGCCCAAAAGCTTGCTGTGAAGGATAAGGAGCATAAAGAGAAAGTATAAGATAGGAGTCAATTTAAGCTATTGCTTCTCAACATGATCCATGGACTCACTCCTAAGGAACTTACTAGAAAGGCAAGAAATCAGGTCTCTCCCCAGACTTACTCAATCAGAAACCTGAAGACTCTGGGTGGAGCCCTGTAATATGTTTTTTAAAACCAGTGCTCTTCTGAGCGCACCCACCCAACTTGAACATTCCTGATTGTTGCTAGCTTTTCGTTGATCCCTATAATATACTTTGATTATGTGTCAGCCAGTAGGTTGGTATTAAAGGAGGACTGTTGAGGAAACACAAAGAAATCTCCTTGTATTCTAAAGGCATTTTCCAGAGTTAAATTACATGTGTTATTAGTGTCTATTGCTTTTGTTCAGATTAAGCTCTGAAACAAAATTAAGATTCCCGTCAAGCCGTGAGGTTATTAATAGCTCTTTCATTTGTTTTGTACTAATGTAAAATGCCTGATATGTGTAGAGGAAGTGTTTCATAGAAATGCACACGTCTTAAGTGCTCCACCAGGAGAAGTACTATGAAGCCCACAGGATGTTAAGATCAGGCAAATAAATGTAGGTTTGCTGAGCCTGACCTCAGTGTAATGAGTATGGAAGTTAAGACCAACTTGAAGGAACTTCCATTGGACAGATTTCAGGCAGATCGGACATTAAAACAAATGATTATAATTGAATATATATATACATACATATATATATATATATATATATATATATATATATATATACATGACTTTATGGTATGAGAAAAAGGGAGAAGAACAAGATGGACAATTATTGGCACCACTGGAAGTAATTTATGTCTTTGCTTCATTTTTTAAATGTAAATTTAAAAAATCAGACATTTGTCTTGTACTTTAGTAAGAAATTATAGTGCTCATGTGACTGATAAGGGAGAGCTCTACTTTACAAAAAGATTTTAGCAATTAAATTATAGTAAGAAACAATATGAGCAGTTGCAACCTGTAGTGAATCAGGCAAAGCCATTAGATGAAAGAATATTGGAAGGCAGAGTAATCTGAAGACTCAAGGAATAAGCCACAAATCACTTAAAAAGGAGGAAGTGTATCTTTACAGTGTTGTTCACCATCTTACCCCAGTGATCAAACTCAGTATCGTAACAGGTAGGAAATCTGACAGTGTTATGTAACATGAAATATATAGCATCACTAAAGCAGTTTTGCAAAAAAAAAAAAAAACTTAACCTGAATTGAACCAACTTTATAGAAAATCCAAGAGAGAATGAAATTAATCCATAATAGAGAAAACACATTCAAGTTCAAAATATGGGATATTTTCAAGATATTTGATCTGTCTGGTCACCTAAAGACAGAGTGTCGGGAGTTGGGCGGTAGCGCTGTGGGTTAAGTGCACGTGGCATCAAGCGCAAGGACCCTGTAAGGATCCCGGTTCCAGCCCCCCTCTCCCCACTCGTAGGAAGTTGCTTCACAGGCAGTGAAGTGGGTCTGCAGGTATCTATCTTTCTCTCCCCCTCTCTGTCTTCCCTCCCTCTCTCCATTTCTCTCTGTCCTATCCAACAACAACATCAATAACAGCAATAATAACTACAACAATAAAACAACAAGGACAATAAAAAGGGAATAAATAAATAAGTATTTTTTAAAAAAGACACGGTGTCATGAAAATCACTAGGTCAAAAAATAAATAGTCATTGTTCTAGATTACCAGAGACCAAGGAAGCAAACGAATAATGTATTAGTTTCAACTGGATATAGTATGGAAATAATAACGAACTATACATCATGAGGATAGTTGTAGAAAATTGTGGATGTCAGATCACAATAAGAACTTGTTAATGTGTGGTCCATGAGATGGCACAGTGGATAAGGCACTGGACTCTCAAGTGTGAGGTCCTAAGTTCACTTTTCGGCAGCACATGTACCAGAGTGATGTCTGGTCCTTTCTCTCCTCCACTTCCTCATGGATTAAAACAAACAAACAAAAAGAACTTGTTAATGTTTAACTGGTATTCTGGTTGTTAGCAGACTATTTTTATTATTAGGAATTGTGTGATAAGTTTTCAAAATTAACTTGATGACACTAGAGGCTGGGTGGTGATGTACCCTCTAGAGTTCACACTTTATCATGTGGGAGTCTCATCTTAGTTCAGAGAGGTATAAAACTTCACTGCCAGTTTGATATAATAACCAGGCTTTACTCAGGACTGGTCTGTAGGTTTGGGTAGAGGCTTACTGTGGTTGTTCTGTGCAGAGGCTGATAACGGAGGGTAGACCAGGCAGAAAGAAGATGATCTTGAATTGTCTAGGCAGAATTTGGACACATGCCATACTCAGTAAGACTCTAAGACAAGGCTGTTACTCAATGATGGGTTGCAATCCTGAATGAGAGAGCTTTTAAATAATTTGACTGTACTTTAAATTTCCCAGTGAATCTTCAAGAAGTGATCTGTGGATAGATAGCTTGTGGATCAGGGAAAAAAAAGTGTTAGATAACAGTGTTAAAAGGTGAATGAAATAAAATCACTTCTTCTGGAAACACCACTAGTTGAGGGACGTTCAGTGGCACTCTGGTATGCAAAAGTGGGAAGAAGCTGACAGGATAGAGGCTAGGGCAGAAATTTTAACCAGTGTATATACAATGTGTAACTAGAGGAATTCTGTTGTAGGGAGATCTTGCATCATACAGGGCAGGCAAGGTATCCATGTTGTTCAGTGTTACATTCTCAATACTATACCCAGTATCAGGTGTGGTAGGTGTTTGTTGTTTGATTGCACATCTGGAATAGGGGTGAAATAGAGAATTATGCTGATACAGGACAAAACTGCAGTTTGTGGTATTTGTGGACTGACCTAGTTGCAGAGAAACAGGTGGTATGTTAATATTTTAGATTCTTAGAGAACACTTCCAAGATTTTTGTTTCAGCAGTGGAAACCTTCTGATGACTTATTTCGAAGGATAGTCTCTCTACAGCATGGCTTGAAAGTAAATGTATGTTCATTTTAGAAATAAGGAGACTGAGGTTCAAAGAACTGATGTAATTTGTGCAAAGGTCCCAACCAAGACAATCATCAGATCTCAGCCTAGGCCTTTCAGCTATTGAATAAAGCCTGTTTATCTCAAGAGTCAATGGTAAGACAGTTTGACTTTGTAAGTGGTTTATTAAATGGTAGCTTCACATCACAGTTATTAAGCATGAAACAAGAAATAAATAGGGGTAAAAGTTTTAAAAAAAAGCCAGATTTATTACTCTACTTGTTCTACTAGTCATCATTGGGCTAAATGTTCATTTTATTTATTTATTTATGTATTGGATAGAAACAGAAATTAAGAGGGGAGGGGAGAGATACCTGCAGCTCTGCTTCACCACTCATGAAGTGTTCCTCCTGCAGGTGGGAAGCAGGGGCTTGAACCTGGGTCCTGGCACTCTGTAATGTGTGTACTTAACCAGGTGTGCCACCACCTGGCCCCTGCTAATTGAATAATGTAAATGATAAAACTGAATGAGTAGAACAGTTTGTGATATTCTTTTTTTTTTTTTCTCCAAAGAAGTCCTTCATTTGCTTAATGGGCTTAGAAAGACATAGAAACTCCAGTTAATCTTAATGTAGGCTACTTATTTAGAAAAGGAAATATTTCAATTTTCATTTGTCTACCTTTTGCATTGTATTGCTGCAGGCAGTTTTCACTTTGTCTTTAAATGAGTATTGCTATAAGGACACTAGTCTCACTGATAAGTGAATGAAAGAAATGAAAGATAAACAAACCCAAAATGTATCTGAGAAGCATGTGGTCTTCTAGCTTTCAGTTATTCAGTGAGGTATTTGGCACAGACATGTTCTTCGATAGAACTGTCATGGTTTTTAGAAGCCATTCCAAGACAGCAGAGAGGAAACATGACAGACACTGGAAAGAGACCCTCTCTCAGATGGTGAGTAATATATATTTTATATTCGTATTAATATTTCATTGCTGAGAAGGTCAAAATCTACATTTAAATGGAAATATTTAAAAAGCAGAAGCATAATATTTGACTAAGTGAAACAATCAGCATTTTTTCAGGAACACAAGCTGCACCCCCGGGACCTTAGCCTCCAGATCTTTTGTTTGTTTGAGCATAGCATGGTAGAATGTTTGAGTTGCTTTAATCTTATGGGTAGATCTTAGCAATAGCATGTGGCTTCTAAGTTCCTTTACTACCCCTTCATTTAGCCCTAATTTATGTGACTTATTGCTTAATATCATGTCCATTGCACTGTGTTGTCATGAGGTCTCTGAAATGATTTAAGTCTATGGACACTCACCCTGTAGATATTTTAGGATTATATAAATAGGTATACACAGGCTACTTTAATTTGTAAGTAATGAGAAACTCAACTTGTAAAATCTTGACTCAAAGATCTGAGCTCTGTTCCTTTCATATCCTCATTCATCATGCATTAGATTTTACGTCAGGCTTGCAACTTTTATCCATCCGTACTTTTAAGGTTAATGTCTTTACTGTATTAATAACAAGAAAAAAGAATGCAGGGTCATTCTTTGCCTTCTTTGTACCTTCTTTTCTCCTATATCAGGGATGAATATTTTTCTCCCAAAGGCTGTGCAGGAATTGGACTTACATTTCATTGGTCAGATCTTTACATGTAAAGAATATCAAGATGGTGATTTTGAGTTAGAGCACTTACAGTTCATTGCCAGAGACATTGCCTTCCATGTAAAAGCAGGACTCTCATAGCATAACCTAAGAGGGAGTAGCTATTGTCTGAAGCAATTCTGCTGTTGTGGGAGCTTGTGAATGTAGAATAAAGGTGAACCCAACACCTGGTTTTTCTATGTGTTTATATTTTACTGGGCTTTTTAGTGGCCAGGTCGAAAGTTAGAAGCAGTTTGGAAGAGCAAAGTTTGTTTTTTTTTTTTTACTTTTAGACAAATAGAATTTCATGTTTGAGAGTCAAGAAAGGGCCTTGTTAAAGCTCTGCTAGTGAATCAACACCACAAAGGAACAAAGGAAGACAAGTGCTTGACACTGGGCAGAACTGGAGGTGAGGGAGTTTGTCCAGGGCTCCCAAATGCTTTCTTCTGCCTTTTTGTTTGTCTCCAACCAGTCAAGTCAGACAGCTGCTGGTGTAACCACACAGCTACTAAGATTCAGGAAGTGTGAATGGTGATTCTGTTCAGACACTGACTGTGGACTGTTTCACCAGGACAAACTAGCATTTGGAAAAAAACAAAGTACACATCAGTACAGCACAGGACTTGTAGGCATCCAGCCCTTGGCTCAATCTCTAAAGCACATATACCAGAAGTATTTGGTACTCCTGGCATCTCTCATTTTCTGCCCCCACCACAAATATTAAAAATAAAGCAAATGACCCACAATTCCTATTTTGAGATGTCATTGGGAAAGGGCTACACTATTCCTGGTCTCTGATGCTTCATGGAAGAATAGGAGATAAAGTGACTACTTTTTTTCTTGCTCTCAAGTTTCATTGGGTTTAAATTTTTTGTGTTTTGCCTACTGTATTCTACATATGTCTTGTTTGTAGACATACTGTTATTCACAGAGCATGCTACTGTCAGGTGTGGTTTGTGAATGCACAGAAAAAAATGTTACTTCTCTAATTATCCTGAACCACGTGGCTCTTGCACATTAGAGGCAATCTCATTACTCTGACTTTTATTCAGTTTGCAGTCACTGGAATTTCTAAAAACAATACTTGGCAGTTGACTGTACAGACTTGGGGCACTGGAGTTCTTGTCATTTACTTCCTTTTGTCCACTATTTCTTTGATTTTATTCCTGGCAGTGGGCCCATAATTCATAATGTTGATAATAAAAATCTAATACCTTTTGATCTCTCACTGTGTGTCTGGTAAAATAGCACTTTTCAAGTATTGAGTCATTGAATCCATAAGGTAGCTTTTTTTCTTTATTAATTCCCATTTTATATATGAGAGAGCAATATGTATTAAGACTAAATATTCCAAGCAGCATGGAATAGTTAGCTAATGGTCAAGTTCTTAACCTTGTCCTGAGGCAAGGTGTTTTTTAATTTCTCATACTCCCTTTAATTTCTTCTTCTTGCCATGTAGAACTTCAGTAGTTTTTCAGAATTATTGATATATTTCAAATTGGTTTCTTGGGGTTCTACTTAGAGGTGAAAATTACAAAATATTGGACCCTTATAACAAAGGCTTATTATTATTTTTTGTGTGTGTGAGAGGTGGTGGTATTATCTTTTCTTCAGTCTATCACTCATTCCATAATTCTTGAGTGACTGGATCTCTGAGATGTCTCTGACTGAATTTTGGGGGTCCAGAGAAGAGCAAAACTCAGGAGTTTTGCCTTGGAGGAGTTCTCAAAACATGATCCCTGTAGTTCCTTCAGGTCTCAGTGAAGTCTGCCTTTCATTCTAAGTATGATGAATTTAGAGCAGGTCATCTCCAAGACACAACATGGCCTTCCTCACTCTGTATTGCTTCAAGCTATTTATTTATTTACTTATTTATTGTAACTAGAGCACTGATTAGCTCTGGCTTATGGTAATGCTGGAGACTGAACCTGAGACTCAGTGCCTCAGGCATGAGAATCTCTTTGCATAATCATTATGCTATCTCCCCCCTCCTGTCTTGCTTCAGTGACCTACTTAACCCTTTCTTTTGCAATGATCTGTCTTTCAAAAGTCTTTTGCCTCAGCAATGAGGTCCATGGAGCTTAACCTTGATCCCAGAGAATCAAACAGCAGCACTAAATCTTTGCTTTGTGAAGAGGGCAAAGGAAGAATGCTGAGGAAAAGATACTTGAGAATGAGAGTGAGGAGGGAGCCACAGTTGAAAGGTTAGGACAATAAAAGAGACTAGAGAGTTCCCAGCCTGCCAAGACTTGATCCAGCACTTCATCTCCAGTTTATAGAATCAGCTCTGTTGCTATCGTGTTCCCACTTGTGTCATGTGATCCTTTTCCCAGTTTCTTTCCTGCAAGTACCTTTCTCCTCTTGCTAGATTTATTTTGGAAAGTCAGTGTGTAGAGTAGAAGAGGTAATCTTCTGTTCCTATAGGGAGAAACCAAAGCACAAGATAGCACAGCCATCTGTGCTTTGTCTCATAAGCTATTAGTGCCTGTTAGTCTTACAGGCATGGATTCCTGCCCTCTTTGTCACTGTGTCAGGCTTGCTTTTTTTTTTTTTTTTTTTTTTTACCTGAGAATGACAGCTTGTATCCAAAGGAGCAGCTCCTTCTAACAGAAGGGAAGCTGATTGCAGTTTGTACTACCTTGCCCCTACCCGTAACCCCATTAAGGGGTTGTAAATACTACTATAATGATTTCTCAGTCATTTGTTTTGATGTATCCGAGCTTTTAATAAATCAGCCACAGCTTGCTTAATAGGAATATGAGAGCAGAGCGTGTTGCTGCCAGCAGCTGCTAGTAAATTATAAAACATTCATCTGTTTTACAAGGGAATTAAATGTTTGTTCTCTTTTAAGGGCTTGTGACTAAACAAGGGTGGGGGGTGGTGCAGTGTCTTGCCTGATTCCCAGACCCTCCAGAGCATAGTAACAGCTTAGGTACCTAGGGAAACACCTGTAACCAAAGCCACATGAATCACAGTGCCCTCAAGTAAACACTGTCATTATCAGTCACTACTCTGTGTGTATCTCCAAAGTGATATTTATTGGATTACATTTTTCTTCCACTTCAAAGGATTTTGTGAAATACAAGTCCCAATCCCCCCTTCCTCTTTTTTTTTTTTTTTTTTTTAACTGTCAAAGGAAGGAGCTTTAGAAAAACCATGTATTCAGCATGGCTGAAGGTAAAGTGTCTGCAAAATTGAGTTAGTCTGTTTTACTTGACTTTTAGGTTTACATTTCAAGTATAATCACCCCTCCTATTTTCTACACCTCTGGCTTTATTTATTAAATAATTTTGAGATGGAAAGCATCAAAGTCATTGCTTTTGGTAGACACTAAGGTGCAGGAGCCAAGTAACCATTTGAAAAATTGTTACTACTAATTCTTTAGCCTTGAACATGTTATCTAGATTGCTAGAATATGTTTACTAGTTTTTATTATTTAAAAAATTAGAAATAGGGGAGGGGATGGGATACAGAGTTCTGGTAGTGGGAATTGTGTGGAGTTGTATCCCTCTTACCCTATGGTTTTGTCAGTGTTTCCTTTTTATAAATAAAACTTTTTTAAAAAAAAAATTAGAAATAGGGCCCAGAATAGTTTACTTGGATAGTATGCTGTTTTGCCATGTTTGTGACCCTGGTTTGAGCCCAGCCTACACTGTACTGAAGAAAACTTTGGTGCTGTGGAGTCAGTGTCTGCCTGTCTGTCTCTCTGTCTCTGTCCCTCTCCACCCCCACTGTCTCTAACTTAAACAAAGAGAACTATAGGTTCATAGGAAGTTTGCAAAGTTTGTATAGAGAAATTCCAGCTGTCCTTTGCCCAGAATAATACATGTCTTTAGTTTTATATTTGTATATCTTGGAATCATTACTGTAGTCAATATGTAGATCTAGGGCTGGGGAGATAAATTCTCTGATAAGGTATATGCCTTTAAATCCTGGCACTATGGGACTACCATGGCAGCCGGGGAACCTTTCATGCTGTGTGTTCTCTCTCTCTCTGCCAGAATACTACTCAGCTCTGGCTTATAGTGGTATGGGGATTGAACCTGGGACTTGGGTGCCTCAAGCATGAGAGTCTCCTTGTATAAACATTATGCTGTCTACCACCGCCCCTGTGTTATCTCTCCTACCCTTCCCTTTGCCTCCAGAGTTATTATTGGGGCTTGGTGCCAGCATTAAAAATTTGTTGCTTCTGGTGAGCATTTTTTTCCATTTTATTGGATAGGACAGAGAGACATTGAGATATGAGGGGAGAGATAGAGAGGGAGAGAAAGACATGTGCAGACCTGTAGGTGGAAAGCTGGGGGAGTTTGAACCCAGATCTTCCTTAGGAGCTTCCACTTTGCACTATCTGGTCCCCATCTCTCCTTCTCTCTTTATCTGAAATAAATAAGAATGAAAGTGTAAACCTGGGAATGGTGAAATTTTTGTATGTGTAACCCTAGAGCCACCAAAAAGAGACCAAGAGGTAGAGAATGAGAAAGAGAAATGATACAGAAATTTTTTTCCATCATAAAACTCTTCTGTTATCCCTTCCAAGTGTTAACACCTGTTACCGCATCTCTAATTAATTTTATTAATAGCATCTAAGTGAAACTGTGGCGTATGCAATCTTTTGATGTTTCATTTTTCTACTAGTATAAAATGCTTGAGATCCTCTCAAGTAATGGTGCTCATACAATAGTTATTTATTTATGTATTTATTTACTTATTTTTCATTGCCTCCAGAGTTACTGATGAGGCTTGGTGCCTACATGAGGAATCAACCACCCCCAGCTCCCATTTCTTCCCTTTTATTCAATAGGACAGAGATATTGAGGGGATGGGAAGATAGGGAGAGAGAATGACATACACATTGTAGCATTTCTTCACCACTTCTGAAGGCTCCCTGTTGCAAGTGAGAGCCAGGGGATGGAACCCTTCTTGTGCATGGTGACATGTGCACTCTCCTGGGTGTGTCACAGCAGGGCTGTATTCACTGCTGTGTAGAACTCCATGGTACAGTAGTGTCAGGATTTGTGTGATCATTTACCTGTGAGGGATGTTTGGCTATTTCCAGCTTGATGCCATGACAAAAAAATGTGATAATTGATAGCTATTGACAATTTTTTCTGTGTGTGGATAGTATGTTTTTGTTTCTCTGTATCAAATGTCCAGTATTACCATTTCTGGCTTATGGGGTAAGTATGTTTACTTTTTTTTTTTGGCCTCCAGGGTTATCCCTGAAGCTCAGTGCCTGCAGCTATCCACTGTTCCTGGATAGGACAGAGAGAAATTGAGAGGGGTGGGGGAGATAGAGAAGGAGAAAGACACCTGCAAACCTGCTTCACCACTTGTGAAGTGTCACCCCTGCAGGTGGGGAGCTGAGGATCCTTATGTGGGTCCTTATGTGGGTCCTTGCACTTAGTGCTGTTTGGTTAACCGGTATGCCACCGCCCAGCCCCATAAGTATATTTATGAAAGGCATGCACTCTGCCACTGAGCTATCTTCCCTACCAGGAAATGCCCATGTTTTCTAGACTGATTATACCATTTTTCATCTTCACAAAAGTGTGCCTATCGATTTGTCATCCTCACCAGGATTTGATATAATTACTAGCAGTAGTTATCTTATCGTGATAAATTTATATTTCCCAAATGGCTAGTGATGTTGAATATTTTTTATTGACATACTTGCCATTTGAATATACTTTTTTCTCCCTTCCTCTCTTTCACCCTATACCTATGAAGGAGAATGATTGACAAGGAGGGAAAAAGGGAGAGGGAGTGAGAGAAGGAGGGGTGGGGGAATGGAGTCTACTGGGATTAGTGGGATCATGCAAATATAGAGCCCCCCCATTGATGACATTAGTGGCAAGGGAAGACAAATAAATTTTGGGACTGAGAATTATAAACTTTTTATAACTTTATAAGGTCCCTTCATCCAGCATTCTGCTCTGTGCTGCTTTTTCCCTAGAAACTTGCCAACTAACTTTCACTTGATGTAATTAGGGATTGTAGGTGCTAGAGACCTCACTGTATCTCATTTTATTGTGGGATGACTTTATCTCTCTCTCTCTCTCTCTCTCTTTCTCTCATACACTTTCTCTCTCTCGTATTCCCCTCCCACACACACAAAAAATAATCTTCCTATAGTTTCTCTACAGTTATTGTTCTGAATAAATCAAGTTTCTGTTTTCTGCTTAAGTGTTCTGGGTTGTTTGAGTCATTTTGTACTCCCTGGATTTGATATATTTGACCATTTTTCATGCTTCATTTTCTTGCCCAGGGCTCCCTACTGGAGTTTCTCTTTTATACACTGGATCTATGTGGCTGGTAGGAGAGTGAGTGGTCCCCATGACCTGACTGGGCCCTGCTAGCTGGACTTCACGAAGCACATTCTGCTACCATATTTCCTATTTACTCACCACTGACTTTACTTGGTTTCTTGAATCCTTATTAAAGATGAATACCTTTAATTGCCAGTTCTTATTTCAGCAGTCCCACTTTCTGTATTTTATCTATTTCATCTTGTCGTGTTCAGTCTTTTTATTCTTGACACTTAAGTAGGAGCTCCTCCAGCCTCCTCTGTTTCTAACTTTGGTTGCCTTTCATCTCCAGCTCCTTCATCTCATAGGCTTGGATTGTAGACACTAACTAGCTGCATGACCAACTGCTTCATTTTTCTCAGCCTCAGTTTTCTCAGTTGGGTAATGAATCACAACATACCTGTTCCTGTAAGAGATCAATGAAATACTATGTGTAAGACTGTTTAGTGAGGAATAAAATGTTATGTAAATACAATCTATCATTGTTGTAACTCTTGTTTCCATAGAATGTAAAGTTGGGTCAGATGAGTGAGTGCTAGCTCTGGAGTCTTCCATGGTTTGCTTTACTGGTGGTTGCCTTTGGCTGGTTAGGGCTTTTGTATATGATCACACAAGCATTTGAAATGCCTACAGTTTTGTTTTTATGGGAACTACTGTTTTCTTTTCATTTTCAAAGATTTTATTTATTTGTTAATGGGAAAGATAGGAGGAGAGAGAAAGAACCAGACATCTCTCTGGTACATGTGCTGCCGGGGATTGAACTCAGGACCTCATGCTTGAGAGTCCAATGCTTTTATCTACTGCGCCACCTCCCGGACCACAGAACTACTGTTTTCTTTTTAAAAACTAGGATTTACACAATTCCAGAGGAAGGAGGTGCTTAAGCTATCTTTTATCCAGTGAAACTAGGTTCATCATGATCCCAGGGTCTTTTGCCTAGTTCCTCTGGTGCCCTGGCACTGTGGAGTGATGGGTTTATTGAGAGGCAGACATATACAGTCTATTCAGACACTGACAAGGCTCCTCCTCTCCTCCCCCAAGCTAAGCAGCCCCTTTGGAATGTCTAATGAAATCCATGCTCTTGCAGGCTGCACTAAAACAAAACAAGCAGCCCTGGAAATGAGCCCTAAGAGGTATTATTACTATATGTTGGTTTTTATTTGCCTGTTTTGACAATGTTGTGCAAATGATGGCCCTGCTGATGCAGCTGAATGACAGTGAACTGTCTTTGTTGACTTCTCTCTCACAAACGTTATGCTAGACCTGCCTGTCAAGCCCTCTTTGAGACAATGAATGGATGGTGCATTGTCTTCTTGCTAATAATGGCTGGTTATAATTACCTTTTACTCAATGCTTCAAAAGGGAGAAGTAGAGTCTTGTGAGTGTTTGGAAGTTTGTTAATGGGAAGTAAAGATCCTTAGTTTATTATACAAAAGTTCATCTAGCATGCAGCCTCTGAGACAACAGAGGCTGAAACTGATTTGATTGTTAATATAGTCATAGAAGTGGTCTCTATTACAGCAGTAATACAAGTGTATGCTTAGTAGTCGAAATTAAATTTATACTTTCAGGCAATTCTTTGATATATTTCTCCTGGGTAATGAATAGTACTTATACTCTAAGGGTTTTTTTTTTTCTTCTTTGTTCCTGATTAAGGGGAAATCAAACTGCTAACTCAGTAATCACATAAGTAAATTCCTTTGTCACCCCCCAAACTCATACATTGACTGGTGACTCTGGACATTCTCTTGAACATAGGTATTAGAGATGTGGGTTCTCAGCCATGCTCTGTTCTCCTCCATAATCTACTCCCCAGACCTCCCAACTAACTCTAAATGATGGCCATAACAATGTCTATATGGATTAATCAAGAAAGATTTATTGCTATTTATAGGACTAGCACAGAGAGGTTGCCATTTGTTGTTGGTCCAGAATATCATCTTTATTCATTGTAACAGAGGATATGATTGGTGCTGCTCGTGACAGTCACCTGGATATCCATGTATTGAGGGATAATTAATAATGGTAAACACAGTGGCAAAATATGAGGTTGACTACTGCATAGGAGGTGTTGTGATGGATGAAGTGTTAAAACTCTCAAGCCTAAGGTCCTGAATTCACCCCTGGAAGTGCATATACCAGAGTGATGTTTGGTTCTCATCTGTCTCGTCCTCCCATCTTTACCCCATCACTTGCTCCCCTCCTATTTCTCTCATTAATAAATGAAATTTTTAAAAAATTAAGTGAGAAAGAAGCAAAAAAATGAGTTTTAGCTTTACGTATTCTAATATTTTGTTGGTCATACACTGCTTTTTAGTGAAGTTGGCAATTGAACTTTTCTGTCCATTTCACCAAGTGTAGCAAGATAACATTGACTTTGACTTTCTGCTCAATATTAATATAAATCCTAATTTTTTTTTTTTTA
The DNA here is from genome assembly GCF_950295315.1 of Erinaceus europaeus. Taxonomy (NCBI): domain Eukaryota; kingdom Metazoa; phylum Chordata; class Mammalia; order Eulipotyphla; family Erinaceidae; genus Erinaceus; species Erinaceus europaeus. Next base: position 31,000,554 of record NC_080176.1, read on the forward strand.
ACCAGAGCACTGTTCAGCTCTGGTTTATGGTGGTGCAGGGGATTGAACCTGGGACTCTGGAGCCTCAGGCATAAGAGTCTGTTTGCAGAACCATTATGCTATCTACCCACTGCCCTCTAAATTTTGTTTTAATAGTCATTTTCAATTGCCTCATTTGCTGAACTTCTTTATGCACTGGCTGAATAAAACCACACTGTATCCTCTTCCCACATGATACTTGGATGGGGTGCTAGCAGGAAAAAAAAAGGTGGTCAGAAGACAGTGCAGACTCGAGAAGGCACTAAAGAATGTGAATACATAGGGTACATGCAGCCCTTTAATAAAAAAAAAAAAAAGGACTTCACTGAAATGTTACAAGACTTGACTTACACCTTGAGGTCAAAAGGGCTCGATTTAAGTATATATTATGAACCCTATATGACTGGATACTTCATTTATTCTCTTTGCCCTGATAGAACCTTATTTAGAATTGGACATCATGTAGTCACTAATTATTTCTGCTTTGCTTAACTTCCTGGAAATCATTGCAGTTGTCAAATGCACAGTATTTTATTAAATATTATATATAGAGGGCCCATGCTTGTAGCATCTTCATCATTCCAAATATTGTGTTCACTGAAGTAGAGAAGCTTGTCAAGACAGCCGTTACCAACATTTACAAAATGAAGTCAAGAGCTATTAACTGCTGGGGGAAAAAATTGATGATAACGCAAAACAAAAGGGCTTCAAAAATACTCTGGTAGTAAAATCTCTTTAGACATACTGAACTTTTAAATTTTTATTGCTAGGGCTTCGATTGAAGCTCTACTGGAATCTGATTTTGTTTTGAGAGGGGGGGTGGGGAGAGAGAGAGAGATTAGTACTTCAGCACTAGTAAAACTTTATAACCTCAGGTGATTTTTTGGGGTGGTGGTGGCTGGAGAGGGTGAAACCTGCTTCCTTGTATATGGCAATATGCACTTCGCTATGTGAGCCACCTTCTTTTCCCCTTTAAATTGTTTTTAAAAGCAGATAAAGAATTTTGTAGAAGGGGGGGCAGACCCAGTATATGTAATAATTTTACATCCTGGCTATAGTGAAGTTCATTGTAAAGTTAAAAAAAAATGTTAGCCGGGGTCGGGCGGTAGCACAGCGGGTTAAGTGCATGTGGTGCAAAGCCTTTGCAAGGACCAGCGGAAGGATTCTGGTTTGAGCCCCCGGCTCCCCATCTGCAGGAGAGTCACTTCTCAGGCCTTGAAGCAGGTCTGCAGGTGTCTATCTTTCTCTCCCCCTCTCTGTCTTCCCGTCCTCTCTCCATTGCTCTCTGTCCTATCCATCAGCGACAACACCAATAACTACAACAATAAAACAACAAGAGCAACAAAAGGGAATAAATAAATAAATATTTTTAAAAATTGTTAGCTACTTTGTATTGTGTTATGTAGGACATTTTTCCTTTAATGAATACTGCAAACAGTAGAGAATCTGATGAAATGGCAGAGAAGATGACAAACTGAGAGAGAGGCTATTTCAGTAACTGGCAGAGGCCTGAATTCTTTGCCCTGAAGTTTATCTACTCGTGGTTATTGACTGTAACCACTTTGCTATTCACTCTATGTCAAAATAGGCACTAAATTTTAATCTCTTTACATACACCTTCTTTGTAGATTTTGAAGATCATGTAAACATGCCTGGTTAACCAATTAGAGAGTTTGTCACACCAATTAGTGGATTTTCTCTGGATACTGGCTATTCTGTGTCGGAGATCTCTGATGTTACTGTTAGACTCTTCTATTGAGCCCCTCCACCACATGCACTGTAATTGCCATATACTTTGCAACCAACATGCTCTTACCTTCTCATACTGCTCCTTCCATAGTGTTCCCTGCTTTAGAGTCAGTTGTGATGGACAATGACAAACACAGAGGTTTATTTAACTTCAAAAATCCCCCCCCCCAAGTTAGCCCAGAGAATGCTCTAATTATACTGTTGCTTTATCAGGCACAAGTTGCCAGCCTGTATAGAGAGGAGACTTCCTTTCAGAGTCACAAGGACATGTTAAAGGTCACATGCTGTTTGTCACAATAGTTATTCAGAGTCACTTTTCTTCTGAAAGAAAGCAGAAGCTTTTTATTTCACAGTTTTATTAAATTAAAGGCCCATATATTTCATGGAAATGGGTATAACTTTCAATACCTGGTGATTGCCTCATTGAAAATATAGTTCAAGTGGTTATATGGTGGCACACCAAGCACAGCACATAGGTTATTATGTTTGAGGGCCCAGCTTCAAGGCCCAGGTCCTCCACCTGCTGGAGGGAAGCTTCATTTGCTGTGGAGCAGTGATGCAGTTGCCCCTCTTCCTTGCATTCTCCTTCCTTATGACCTTGTATACCTCTATGTCTTTATCCTAAAAGAAAGAAAAGGAAAGGCCACTGGAAACAGTGGAAGTTGCATACAGGCAACAAGCCCTAGTTAGTGATAATCCTAGTGCCATGGGGGAAAGTGTGTGTGTGTGTGTGTGTGTGTGTGTGTGTGTGTGTGTACGTGTGTACAGTTCAGACAAAATCCATCTCACAGACAAAAAAAATCCTTACTGGTTCTCAGGCTGAGCTGTTAAGTAGATTTTTATACAAGGCTTCAAGTTTCAGGGGGGAGGCAGGATTCAGTATGTCGATTGAGGAGGGGGGTGAAAAGTAATGCTGCTGATTTCCCCACACCCTTTCAAGGTTTTACCATATTCTGAAAGGCATGAAGGGCCTATAAATGGATTTGGGCTGTCTCCTAGTGCAGGGATTAACATACAATTACAGGGGTGCTGTGCATAGTGGTTGGGAAAATAGGGGAGGAAGCTATTCTCTCTTGGATGGACATGGTGCTCCTTTCTCTTGTCTGGGGAGGAAGCTATTCTCTCTTGGATGGACATGGTGCTCCTTTCTCTTGTCTGCAGATGTTCTCTACAAAGCAGCTTGTCACTTTGAAAAATGCACACACTGTACCATCTTGCAGTTATAAAGGTTAAGTAAGCATCTTGAGCAGTGCCCCGCTGCTTTTGTACTTTCCTTAACGTCAGCCGATAAAGGATTATTGAAAAAAGCTTGCAAGGAGATAAAAGGCTTGCAGGTTGAGGTTGAACAATTGAAATTTTCTGTTCCCAGTATAGTAAATTACCAATGGCAGATTTAACGTTTGTTAATTATCAGAGCAAATAAGGATTGTTTTCTTTTGCCTAATTAATTACCTCATCTGGAGTGGAATGTTAATTCAGTTAAATGAATATTTCTTAACACCCCTGAAGCTTTCCTAGGGTCTTCTGGAATTGCCAGGCCTGAGGTATAACTTCCTTCCATTCAGAAGAAAGCTGTGGAATTATAAAGCAACTTTGCTGCTCTTCTGATGTTTCCCTTTCTCAGAAGATGACTGGTTAACTTGTTTAGACTCTCCCACCCACCCCCTTTGGTATATTGGATTGGTTGCTCTTGCTAGTTAATGGAATATGTGTCGGTTTCTTTGAATCAGGTGCCTTATAATGAAATTCTTTTAGCTGTTCTATCTTGTGGTTCTGAATTTGATACTGCACATACTTTAAAAAAAGGTGAGGGAGGTGTATTGGAGAAACTCATTTGAAGGTCTCTGTGAGCATTGCAGATGGTGTTCTTTGGAAAGGATATTCAAGTCCTTATGCATTTTTCATCCTCAAGTCATTACCTCCTAATGTTTACTAATAGATGCACATATATATGTTTATGTTTATGTCTATGTATATATGTGTCTATATATTGTCATGTAGAATTTAAGGTACTAGAGACAGTTTTTTAAAAAATTGTTTATAAAATGGAAATATTGGGGGAGTTGGGTGGTAGTGCAGCGGGTTAAGTGCAGGTAGCGCAAAGCACTATAGGCTTAAGGATCCTGGTTTGAGCACCCTGCTCCCACCTGCAGGGGAGTCACTTCACAGGCAGTGAAACAGGTCTGCAGGTTTCTTATCTTTCTCTCTCCTTCTCTGTCTTTCCCTCCTCTCTCCATTACTCTCTGTCCTATCTAACGACAACATCAATAACAATAACAACTACAACAACAATGAAAAACAGGCAACAAAAGGGAAAATAAATACATAAATATAAAAAAATTTTTTTAAAAAAGGAAATATTGGCAAGACCATAGGATAAGATGGGTACAATTCCAAACAGTTCCCACCAACAGAACTCCGTATCTAATCCCCCCTCCCTTATAGCTTTCCTATTCTTTATCCCTCTGGGATCATTATGGGGTGCAGAAGGTGGAAGGTCTGGCTTCTGTAATTGCTTCCCACTGAACATGGACGTTGGCAGGTCGATCCATACTCCCAGCCTGTAGAGACAGGTTTTTATTTTTTCTTAGGCACAAATACTATCATTCCAAATAGTTTAAAGAATAACATTCAAAATAAAGTGAGTAGTGGTTGTCATATAGATAAAGCGTGTACATATCAAAGATTTTGTATAACACCTTATTAAATGAGCAGATGTTGTAACAGATTGATAGAAGTAGTTACATAATCACATATTTATATGGAGTTGAGGGAGTGTTGAAAAGAAAAGGAGGCCAGGTGGTGGCACATTGGATTAAGCAGACATAGTATAAAGTGCAAGGGCCAGTGCAAGGATCCAAGTTTGTGCTTCAGGCTCCCTACATGCAGGGTGCTTGCTTCAAAGCCTTGAAGCAGATCTGCAGGTGTTTTTCTCTCTTCCCTCTCTACCCCCTGTCCTATCCAACAATAGTAATAATAATAATGGCTGCCAGGAGCAGTGGATTCATAGTGTTGGCAGACCCCAGCGATAACCCTTGAGGCAAAAAGAAAAAACATACAAATGTGTATAAAGCTTATTCATTATGTCATTAAGTTTGATTTCTAGACAAGAGCTTAGATCTCACCAAGGAGATAGCCAAAGATATCCAGGCCATTGAAGGGATATTTACTACGCACTGTCTACTTCTTTTTTTTTTTTAATTTTTTATTTAAGAAAGGATTAGTGAACAAAAGCATAAGGTAGGAGGGGTACAACTCCACACAATTCCCAACACCCAATCCCCATAACCCACCCCCTCCCATGGTAGCTTTCCCATTCTCTATCCCTCTGGGAGCATGGACCCAGGGTCGTTGAGGGTTGCAGAAGGTAGAAGGTCTGGCTTCTGTAATTGCTTCCCCGCTGAACATGGGCGTTGACTGGTCAGTCCATACCCCCAGTCTGCCTCTCTCTTTCCCTAGTAGGGTGTGACTCTGGGGAAGCTGAGCTCCAGGACACATTGGTGGGGTCTTCAATCCAGGGAGCCTAGCCAGCATCCTGGTGGCATCTGGAACCGTTGCCGACGATGCACTCAGAGCGCTCGCTGTCAGCGACTTCTCAGTCTGCCATCTTCCTCTCCCCTCTCCACTGTCTACTTCTAACAGGCACTTAATGTTAAGAGTACTTGCATATATGAAAAGGCCACAGGGGTCCATCTGAGATTTCTGGAGGCAGAGTTTTGACTTGGTACTAGATGAACAGTTTTATTTTGATGTTGCCAAGCTTAGTTGTTTAAAAGGATTCTTGAAAAGGTGTGCCCACCCCACAAGCCAGCAAGCCAGGAAGTTGTGTGATGAGTGAAGGGACTGCTGATATATTCTGCCCAAAACCACACTCTTCCACTTCATTTGCATTCATCTCAGTCAGCCAGGGGGATGCTTTCGGATAGATACACATATACACACATTCTCATGTGCTTAGGTGAGTATTCATAATTACCTGAGCCAGCGGAAGACTTCAGGGAGGTATGCAAAGTCAAGTTATACATTTTGTATCTGCCAGATTCTCATCTTCAAAGAGTTTTTTGAAATCATGTCTTCAATAATTTTTCTCAGTCTGTGTATTCCTATGTGCAGGACCTAAACACAGGCTTCTTGGTTAAGATTTTACTTAATTATAGCATCTACTGTAGTAACCACCACTGGACTGAGTAGTGTGGAGACTTTCACTGAACTGAGAGACTATACATACTTTTCCACACCTACAAGCACAAGTATGCCTGGGTGTGTTGAAGTGAAGCCAGGGGGAGATAATAAACAATTCCTATGCAAAATAAACAAGTGTCTCTGCTAAGCATTAGTGGCTTTCAATATTTTTTTCTTTGCCTGTTTATTGGATAGAGACAGAGAAATCTAGAGGGTAAGGGGAGTTAAGGAAGGAGAGAGTGATAACTTTAGTGCTGCTTCACAGCTCATGAAGCTGCCCCCCTCAGATGGGGATCAGAGGCTTGAACCTGGGTCCTTGTGCATTGTAATATGTGGGCTCAACTATAGCTGTGCTATCACCTGGCTCCAGCACTAAAGTTTTGGAACCCAAACATGTCTTTCAGCCTTCAAAGCTGGTATATGGAGACTCTTAAGTGGGTGTCATATCTCCAATAACTCATCCTTTGTTCTATCTTCCTGTTTAAAGGCAAAAGCCCATACTCACTTTTTTTTTTTTTAAGGAAAGAGCTGTAATGAAGCAAACTGTTTCTTCCCCCTTTTCCTCTCCTCCACAGTGCAGCCAAGTAAGAAAAAAATAGTTTGCTGTTGGTTTTTTGTGTCTTTCCTTCCTTCATGGCGGAGAAGATATGGCTCTCCCTCACTACAGCCTTCTGCTGTGGGGTGTGGCATCCTTGCCTTAATTCTTCATCTGAAAGCAATTTTGTTCAATTAAAGATTAGAATTAAATTTTAGTTGGAGGGCTTCTGTGCAGAGGAAATGATACATTAATGAACACACAGATGTCATCTTGCAGCCATGCTGTTTGCAGAACAGCCTCTTCAGGATTCAAATAATAAAAGGGGCCACAGCAGCAGGAGCATTGTTCACGCTTTGGCATACTAAGTGGAGACTCTTGCGTTTATTTGCACACCATTTATCATTCTGTATACTGAGAGGGAAAACATCTCTATCTAAAATATTTGAAATAATGGCTCCTAAAATCAGATAACAGGAACTTTAATGGCAGGTGCCATGCAGAAAATTGCATAATGTTATTAGGTTGGCACTGAAGGCATAATTTGTGATGATGCTAATGATTTACCCAAATAGACGGAGTTGAATGTATAAAAAGAACACTCCTGGAGAGTGACAAGATGACTAGTGAATTAAAAGTGTAGTAGGAGAGTGGAAAAAATGTGTATGATCGATCATACTTCACTTATTGGAGGACCCATTTGCTGTTTGTACACACATTATGTAAGTTTTACTCTCTGTATTACAAATGCCCCTCGGGCTGGGGTGGGTGGGAAGCTCATATATCTGCCTTCAATTATTTTTTCACTCAGAGTTAGACATGACTGAACAGAAAGATGTATGGAATATTATAAGATGGCTGCCTTTTTTTTTTCTTTTAAAAGAGTGTTGTATATTTAAATTGTGATGTTCTCTATACTGATTTACTTGGTGACTGTGACTCTTAGGGAGGAAATGGCAGTGAATGGGGCTTGAGAGTTAGGAAAGGTGGAAAATGACTTCTGTGACAGCCCTGGTTTTGTTTATTTTCCTTCCCTACCCTCCCTCTCTCCTCTTCTCTCCTTTTCTTTTCCCTCCTGGGTTATCGCTGGGGGTCAGTGCCTTCATTACAAATCCACTGCTCCTGGAGGCTATTTTTTCCCTTTTGTTGCCCTTGTGGTTTATCAGTTTTTTGTTGTTGTTATTATTTTTATCATTGTCATTGCTGTCATTGTTGTTGGATAGGACAGAGAGAAATCCAGAGAGGAGGGGAAAACAGGGGGAGAGTAAGAGAGACAGCTGCACACCTGATTCACCACTTGTGAAGTGCCCCCTCTGCAGGTGAGGAGCTGGGGGCTCGAACCGGGATCCTTAAGCCTGTCCTTGTACTTTGCTCCATGTATGCTTAACCTGCTGTGCTACCGCCCAACCCTCTTGTTAGTTTTTGTTAGGGGTTCAGGCTACCCACATAATCTGTGGGTAGGGCATATTTTCAGATGACTCCCAGGCCTCTGTTCAGTGTGTCTGGTGTCACCATAGCAGTTTTAACATTGTAGTCTATGTGTTGTAAGGAATTCTTTAAATGTATTTTATTTTGTTTTCTGTAAATGCATTTTAAATGTATAGGTCTTTCATGGCCTGCTGGCTTCTACCATGGACAGAAGTATCACTGAATAAAATCTTACTTGAGACTTTTTGGTCTTCTAGTTCAAGGACCCTCTAGCACTCCTCTTCCCCCATTAGATAGTCTCTGTAATATTTGACAGGGATGTTTCTTCCCCTGACATGCAGTTTTTCCTGCTACTCCTGTGGCATCACATTTTTCCTTCTCTTCACCCATTGCTTATCTATTCTCTTCTGCTCTCATTTTGCTCTGCATCCCTGAGCATGCACATTGCCCTAAGCTCTGTCTGCTGACTGTCTGGTTTGCTGTGTTTGTCAGTGCACATCAAAATAACATCCAGTCTCAGTTTTTAGATACAGTTGAAAAATTTCTCCACAGGATGGGGGTAGTGAGTGGCTCAGCCTTGTAATGCATGTCTTTCCATGCATGTGACTCTGGGTTTGAAAAAATTAGAATAGCAGATCAGTACTTACTTGTCTCTTACTCTGTTTTCTATTTTTACACCTTCAGTCTCTTGTAAAATAAAAATGAGGCAGAGGGGGTGATAGAGTAAGTGAGTGCCTTGCGTGCATTTGGCCTTGGGTTCAATCCATGGGACTACATTCCAAAAGTGGCTGACTAAGTAGGAGCTAAAACACAGGGATTTGCATTATGAAGTTCTGAATTCCACCCCAGGCGCCAACATGTCAGAATGCTACACTGGTTCTCTCTTCCTCTCTTTCATAAACAAACAAATAATGTTAAAATTTTTCCCATGCTGTGTCTATCACTCTGAAACTTTCACTGGAACCTCAGTGTTTCTATGGCAAAATATATTCTCTGTTCAGTTCTTTTTCATGAAAACCAACTTTGTGATAATGGTTCCCACGTTTTCCTTATTTTTCCGACTTAAAAAATACTGGTATTTGCAGCCTCCATTTCTTTGGCTCTCATGAGTTCTGTCTATTCCTTTTAACTTGTGGCTTCTACCCCAGCCCCCATTTTCTTTCTGCTTCCTGTACACTTTCAGTAACCCCTTAATTGGTTTTGTGTTTTCATATCTGTGCTGCCCCACCTTCCTCTAGCTCTTTGTTTATTTAGATACTGGTCCAGAGTCTTGCATGTGTCTCTGTTCCTGACAGTTGCAGTCTTCACTTCCTATGCCAGATGATGGGGAGCCCATTTCCTTCCTCACAACTCAGCTCTACCTTTTACTAACTTCCTTTTATGGGTGCTAGTCCTAGTCTAATTTTTTTATGAGCTTTTCAGAATCCTGCTCTTCCAGTGCCCAGCACAGATGTCTCTTTGAGGATTACTCATCAGAGTATATTATCTCAGCAAGTGGCCTCTACATTTCTCAGGCCACCTGTCATAGCAGAGAATTATTTAAAATCTTATCTCTGTTGAATTACAATCCCTGTGATAGCAAGGACCATCTTATTTCATTCATTAATTTGTTTGTTTACTTATTTGTGTATTTATTATTTAACCAGAGTACTGCTCAGTTTTGGCTTATGGTGGTACAGGGGATTGAACCTGGGGCTTCAGAGCCTCAGGCATGAGATTCTCTTTATATAACCATTTTACAATCTACCCCACCCATCTTATTTCTTTTGTACTTTCAATGGAGGTTGATATATCAGAATTCAGTACATTGTTGGAAAAAATAAATTGCAGAGCAACAACTTTGAGTAACTTGAGTAAGGTTTGGACTCTCATTTTGCCTCTCAAAATATACACTTTCACATTTGGCAAAATGAGGCTGTTTAGAAAGGTAAGAACACAAGGTTTGGACTAACTTGCTATGATTCAGAGTTGAAATAGAAGGAGTTGTCTTGGTCCTCTCAGAGGTTTCTTAGCTCATCTAGGATTGTGACTTGCTAGAGCTGTGACTTAATTAGTCATGTGTGTCTAATGAGCATTTAGATCCTGGGTTAACAGGAAGACCGTTAACTTTTCACCCAGGTGCTTGAGCCTTCTTACTGTAGAGCTACGGTCTGCCTAGAAATGACACTCATGGGTTACTCAGTGACTCTTCTGGCAAGTTTAGCCTTCCTGAGGTGACTGTTGAGTTAGAGTGAGGCAGACATAAAGCAGAAGTAGTCTGGGGTCATAGTTTCAGTCATCATCTGGCATAGTTAGTCAAAACAGTGGGTCTTTTAAAATTGTTTTCTTTGCTCACCTACTTACTTTGAGTCTGAGTGTAGTATGTGTTTAAGATAGGTCCTCACTTAGTGCCCTTGAGAGATGCTTAGAAACTTGATTATAAGGAAACCAGACCCTCTGATATGTTTAGTTCAACACTGAAACTTTTTCCTCCCTCATCAGCAATATATTAATTGCCGTTGAACAAAATATTATTCACAAACTTGCTGTACATGTATATGCTCTAGATGAACAAACTAAGTAACTACCGGGTAGGAGTTGTTTTATTTTAGAAAGCACTAGCTACATTCCTCAACTACAGAAGCATCCAAAGTCAACTCATCTGTGACCTTGGGAGAACTACTGCAGTTCCCAATGGAGGGGATGAGGACATCAAACTCTGGTGGTGGGAATGGTGTGGAATTATACCCCGATTATAATTTTGTAAATTAATATTAAATCACTAATAAAAGTAAACAAATAAAAAGAACTAGAATAATCTGCCTTTGTAATTAATTAATCTCAGTAACTGAACATTCTCCAATGCTTCTTTCCTTGTCCAACATACTGTTTTCATAATTAGGCCAATTGGAATCATTTGAAGTAGGCAGCATTGCCAAAATTAGCAAATGAAAATACAGAACATGAGTTGAATTTGCATTTATACTGACAAAAAAATAATTTCTGTAAGTATTTCCTATGCAATATTTGTTAATTTGAATACTAGAAATTGGTAATTGAAATTCAAATTTAGCTGAGCAGTCCTGTATTTTATTAAGTAATTCTACATAGGTACTTATTTAAATTAAGTCTAACATTTAAGAGAACATTATAAAGAATTAAATTTATAGTACGTGTTAAATATGTACTTATGGCTGTTCTATGAACAAATTGTAAAATAGTTATATGTGAAGTTCTTAACTATCTGCTAATTAAATGTAAGTTTCAGGGGGGCCAGGCAATGGCACACAGTTTTTAAGGACACATATTACCAAATGCAAGGAACCAGTTTCGTGCCCCTGCTCCTCACCTGCAGGGGGTTTGCTTGACAAGTAGGGAAGCAGGTCTGCAGGAGTGCCTATCTTTCCACCTGTCCTCTCTCAATTTATCTCTGTCCCATCTAGTAAAATAAAATATTAGATATAAAAAAAGGAAGGGAGATAACTGCCAGGAGTGGTAGATTTGTAGTGCTGGCAGCGAGTCCCAGCAATAACCCTAGTGGCAGTAAAAAAAGAAAAATAAATGTAAGTTTCTGTTAACTGCTGGAATTGTTTATTTATCCTGGGCTTTAGTTGTTTCTCTTTATTTACTGAGAGGATGCTTTGCATGTTTGATGTGAGAATATTTGGCCCAAACAGTAGACACATTCCATGTATTTCCTTGTTTCCATGATAACATCATCAAGCTTGTGTCAGGGATGAATGTTATAGTTCTTCAGTAGCCTTTTTTTTCATTTAAATTGTAACCAGCTTTCATCTCTGGCCTAGTTGCTTCTCAATTTCCTTAACACAAATACTTAGTTGTAAAGACAGTTGATTCATATATATATATATTCTTTTTTAAATATTTATTTATTCCCTTTTGTTGCCCTTGTTTTTTATTGTTGTAGTTAATGTTGTTATTGATGTCGTCATTGTTGGATAGGACAGAGAGAAATGGAGAGAGGAGGGGAAGACAGAGAGGGGGAGAGAAAGATAAGACACCTATAGAACTGCTTCACCTCTTGTGAAGCAACTCCTCTGCAGGTGTGGAGCCGGGGGCTCGAACCGGAATCCTTACGCCAGTCCTTGCACTTTGTGCCATGTGCGCTTAACCCACTGCGCTACCACCAAACTCCCAAGACAATTGATTCTTCATTGACTGAAGTTTTTATCCAAAGCCTGGTTCGCTCTGCCACCCACTTATGTGCAGGGACACATGCTGATTATAAAGCCCAGTCTTCCTCAGATCATGTGAGAACTGCTGCAAAGCTTAATACAATATTTCCATGTTAGCTTTACGCTTTTCTCCCTGTGCTTGTACATAACATTATAAAGTGATTCCCATGACAATCTCTGTGGTAACAGTGGCAGTTTCTATTTTGTATGTGAGAAATTTGAATTTCTGGAATTAAATGGCTTCTCCTCAAAGATCTAGCAGGACTTAATCTTGATCTCAGGTTTCTGTATTACCTGTATTGACTGTTAAATATAAGCAATATGGGGATTAGGCAGTTTATTTCTAATTTCACCAGTGTTCCCCTCTGGTAGCCTGGAAAGTGAAGAGCCGTCCTATGCATTGTGCTGGAAGAGGTGTCTGCATTTGGTTCAGTGCATGCCTATAATATACCTTGGTTCTTATGAGTAACAGACGCTGCCGCTGTACAGCCAGTTCTTCTGAATGGAACAGATCAACCTCTATTGACACGTGACATTGAAGCAGTGAGTGGTTACTTTCACCTCGGAATTGTATGTGAAAGACTCTGTTAAATGATGTTCTGCAGAAACACAGGAAGATTATAAAAGACTGATGAGAGACAATTCCAGCAGCTTTATAAAGCATCTGTAATGTGATTTTTGGGTGTACTAGGTAAGCTAGATGGGGCCAGAAAAATAACTCACTTGGACAGTGCACTGCTTTGCCAAGTATAGGACTCAAGTTCAAGCCCATTCCTCACTGAATTAAAGATTCAATACTGTGGTCTTTTTTACACTCTCACTCTGCGCCTGTCCCTCTGTCTTAAAAGAATAAACAGGGCAGGGGTAGATAGCATAATGGTAATGCAAAGAGACTCTCATGCCTGAGGCTCCAATTCCCAGGTTCAGTCCCCTGCACCACTATAAACCACAGCTGAGCAGTGCTCTGGTTAAAAACAAACAAGCAAATAAAATAAAATTAATAAACAATGTTTTGTCCAAGAATGCTTTTTACCTTTCTGTCTTTGCTTATCTCCCTCCCACCTCTTAAGAACTTCTTTAAAAATGTGGTACTTGGTAATGAACCCAGGGCTTTGTACATTTGCTCAACTGCTTAGCTACCCAACACAACTGTTGCTGTCTTTATTATTATAATCATTGGGACTTTTGAGCATGCACCATTCTACTGTTCCTTGCAAAACTCGTAATTTCTAGATAGATTGTTGAGAGACTATGAAAAAAGAAAAAGAGAGAGACACTGCCTCCAAAGCTTTCTCTATGCAGGCAGTCCCATGTACTGGCTGGAGACTTCAGCCTTGATCCTTGCCCACAGGGTGTGCTCTAGCTGTTGTCCCATCTCCTGGCCAAACACATAGTATGTTTACATGAGAGAAGAGAGGGAGAGACACCATGCACCATGAAGATGTTGATTGTCTCATTAGACTTTTCTTATGAAACACAAACTCAAACAAAAAATTAAAAGTGTTAAACCAAGTGCAGAGGCCTTCTGCAATAGTCCCTTGGTGGTGCACGTATGAAGTCAGCCCTGAACATAATTGATAGCAAAGCACAAGGGAGACATGTATGCCAGTCCTGACCTTGTTCTTATTTTGACTTTGAAGAAAGCATGGTGACCTTTCTTTGCTGGAAGTTCTAGAGTTAGAAGTAGAAATTTAGGGCATCACTTCATATATCTCACCTTTTACTTGCTCAGATATTTTCTTCTGCTCCATTCCTCTTTTGTCATGTTGATTATATCTTTAATAAATGTTGGATATTACATCTGAATATGAACCTCAACTCTAATCTTTTCATTTAAATTAAAACACAACTCTGTGTTCATATTTTAATGTTCTAGAGATAGTGGAGTATGGGCTGGCGGGGGGGGGGGGGGGGGGCGGAGCATAATAGTTATTCAAAAGAATCTCATTCCCGAGCCTCCAAGGTCCCAGGTTCAATCCTCAGCACCACCATAAGCCTGAGCTTACGGTCTTTCTCTGTGTCTTTCTTCCTGTATCTCTCTCATTAAGATAAAATAAAATAAAATAAAATAATTAAAATATATTAAATAAATAATAAAGATTAATAAAAAAGATATTGGAGTATTTAAAATACAAATATATGATAAACTTGAAAAATTTCAGCCTCCTCCTACCCCAATGATGCAGTTTTATCTTCTTCTTCTGACTTGTCATTTCTGATGAAAATGTTAGGATTCTAGTGCTTCCTGACAAAATAAGTTCCCTCTCTTTTTTTTTTTTAATTGAATGGTGCAGATTAATGTCCTATGTTCCTTAACAGCCCTCACAATGGCTGGTGGGGAGTAGAACTGTTAAACACACACACACACACACCAAAGAATTGCTGTTATATTAGCAAGGGGCCCCCTTTTCTGTTTCAGATGAAGCTGACTCACATGTTAAAGCTGGCACTTGATATGATCTGTATTTTTAAAGTGAATCTCCTTTTACTAATCAGGGGGCTATTACTTGCTTTTACTTTGGAGAGAAAGAATAACTGTTCCAGGACTTAGATTTTGAGAGAAGTAGTTTAACGGAATTTTGCATTGTCACATCCCTTGGGTTGATTCCAAGTTATCAGCACAGTAGAACTTTTGGACACTTCACTTTACTTAGTGACTGTAACCCTCATGGCAGATTCAAGAAAATTAAAATTAGGGGCCAGGTGGTGGCACACCTGGTAAAGTGCACACATTACAGTTTATAAGGACATGGGTTCAAGTCCCTGGTCCCCACTTGCAGGGGAAAAGCTTCACAAGGGGTGAAGTAAGTCTGCAGGAGTCTCTCTATCTCTCTTCCTCCTCCTTCCCTCTCAATTTCTTTCTGTCCTAACCAATAAAATAAATAAAATTTAAAATAATTAAAATTAACCCCAGATATTTAGATTTAGTTCCCTTTTTGTGATTTTGCATACTTTGTCTTCCACCTCCCTGGAATGTTTGCTAAGTAGCTAGGGTTGACAAGTCCCAACAGTAAGCTATGCTTTCCTCACCTTTCTGGTGGGAATCCTAGTCAACAGACTTGAGTGGGGTCCAGGTAGAGGAACACAACACCTGGTTCTTTCTCTCTCTGCTTGTCATCTTTATGAATAAATAAAATAATTTTAAAAAATACTGGTGAAAGAAGGAGAGAGAGGGTGAAATAAATATACAAAATATGTCCATAGGTAAACATGTAGTACATGGGGGGCAGTTATTGTTATTGCCACCCTTAACTGAGTCTGTCTTAAGGTTGGAATCTAAATTGCTTATATATATTTTTTAACCTTGAAACATGCTGAGTTGTTAGAAATGCTGTAGGGAATAGAATTGGTGCCCTGAGGGAATGCCATTTGATTAGAATGCCATGTGTACAGCTTCCTGCTGCCCTGGCAGAGTTAGTTGAAGAGTGATTGGAACCACCTTTATGTACAAGGGCTGTCCCTGGGGTAAATACTTATTTGATGAAAGAGCTGATTTATTAATTTGTGTGTTGTTTATTGACACTGCTTGTCAGTCCTTCTGCTAGATGCTGTGTTGTAATAGTAAATAAGACCCAGGCCTTGAGGGATTTATAGACTAGTAAAGAGGTAGAAAAGAAAATTAGATTATAACTCAAAAGAAATAAGATTTTTGTTAATGGAGACCCCCCATTACTGCACTTCATTACAGTTCTATTTATTTATTTAAGAAAAGATATAGAAACTGAGAGATAGGGCAAGAGAGGAGAAGATAGCAGATCACCAAAACTTCCTCCACTGTGACAGGAAACAGGCTCTAACCTGGGTTATGCATATGACAAAGCAGGCACACTGTCCACATGTACTGTCTTGCCAGCTGGAGAATTGAGACTTCACTGCTAAGTCGAAGCTAGTTAAGGGAAGGTGAATGCTTGGGCTAGAGAGGGATAATATAACTGGCAGAGGAAGTTATTATTTTAAACCATTTTTTTTTCTGTTTGCACTCAGAATACTGGTGGTGCTTACAGTGTTTAACTTGGTGATTACAGTTGTAACCTTACCCCCCGAAATTTTCCTCAACTTATCTTACTCAAAATTTTCGCATTTGTGTATTACATTTGCATTGGAAACAAAACTTTCTTTCATAGGTCAGATGGAAATTGAGAGAGGAGGGGAAGATATGGAGGGAGGGGAAGAGATACCTGCAGACCTGTTTCACTGCTTGTGAAGCTTTCCTACCTGCAGGTGGGGAGCAGGGTCTTATACCCAGGTCCTCTTGCATGGTGATATGTGTGCTTAACCACCTGAGCCACTGCTCAGCCCCTTACACAATTCTTTCTTATGGTATCCTGTTTTTAGTACTGGCATTTCCATTTACAAAATATAATAATTCTAGATCCCTGAAAATTTCAAACCTAGAAAAAGTAGCATTTTCTCAAACACTAGTTGGCCAAAGATTCATTTGATGTATCTAGTTTATCATATTTGCAGAATTTGAATCATATTTTATTTTCACATTGCCAGTGTTCATTTAGTTTTACATAAACAAGCTATATTTGCTTCAGTTTCTAAGAGTTTGTTTATGTAAAATTAAGGGAATGCTGGTACTGAGTTGCACTATTCCCTAAACTGTAGAAAGGACTGAAGAGACTTGAGTTAAGAAGTACTTGGTGCAGTTGAAAAACTATCTGGAGTGCAATTGTGAGGTGGAGGTGGGGGACAGTAGCGCAGCGGGTTAAGCACACATGGCGTGAAGTGCAGGGACCAGAGTCAGGATCATGGTTCAAGTTCCCGGCTCCCCACCTGCAGAGGGGTCACTTCAGAAGCAGTGAAGGGGGTCTTCAGGTGTCTATCTTTCTCTCTCCCTCTGTCTTCCCCTCCTCTCTCGATTTCTCTCTGTCCTATCCAACAACAACAATAACAACAACCATAAGGGTGACAACAAAATGGGAAAAATAGCCTACAGGAGTTGCAGATTTGTGGTGCAGGCACTGAACCCTAGAGGCAAAAAAAGAAAGAAAGAAAGAAAGAAAGAAAGAAAGAAAGAAAGAAAGAAAGAAAGGTAGTCTAGATTAAGGAAGACCTTGGGAACCCATATTAGAGAGACTGAAACTGATCACTGGGTAGCCATGGAAAGTTTCAAACATGAGTTTGCCCTGTTTAGACTTTTACTTTAGAGATATCACCAGTCCTGCAGGCATGGACACCATTAGGACATAGCTGAGAGGAAATGCAGGTGAGGAAATCTAAATTGTACGAGTGACAGAACAGTAGATGCAACACAGTGAAATAAGAGGACACTGAGAGCTGTGTGCTCCAGATGTTGCATATATTTAATTGCAGACATATAGGACAGACATCAACTCAGGCTGCTCCTCTTAAACCTCCAGTGACTTTTTGTTGATATTTGAAATCAGATAGATTTCTACAACTTTATCTTTCACTGGACTCTGCTGTGAATCCATTGTGAACATGTTTTTTTTTTTATTTATTTGATAGAAACAGCCAGAAATCAAGAGGGAAGGGGATGGGAGAGAGGGAAAGAGACAGAGAGACACCTGCAGCCTTGCTTCAACTACTTGCAAAGCTTTCCCTCTGCAGGTAGGGATCAGGGGCTTGAACCTGGGTCCCAGAACATTGTAACATGTGTGCTCATTCAGGTATGCCACCACCTGGCCCCTGAACATACTTAGTATATTTATTTCCTCCTCTCTTTCCTTCTTTCACTTGCATTTTTAAATATTGTTTCATTTATTCATGAAGAAGATAGGCAGAGAGAAAAAGAACCAGACATCACTCTGGTACATGTGCTGCTAGGGATTGAATTCCGGACTTCACACCTGAGAATCCAGTGCTGTATTCACTGCACCATCTCCCGGAACATTCACCACTATTTTTACATGTTTTTTGCTCTTCTTACTACAAGCTATTGTGCTTGAATATCTAGCATTTATTTGTCAGTGTAACTAGCAACTATGTATATTTTGATATCTAAGTTAGCCTTTCCCATACACTGGAGAGAATCTAAATCCAAGAAGTCATTCGATGTAAAAAATTTCCTTCTTTATTCCATGTCTAAATTGTGTCAGTTTGGCACTTAACTGAAGAGGGTAGACACTTCAATCTTGTTTTCTTTTCTTTATTTTTTAAAAAGATTTTGTTTATTAATGAGAAAGAAGGAGGAGAAATAGCTAGACATTACTCTTGTACCTGGGCTGTGGGGTATTGAATATATGCTTGAGTCTAATGCTTTATTACCAGAGCACTGCTCAGCTCTGGCTTATGGTGGTGCAGGGGATTGAACCTGGGGCATCTGGAACCTCAGGCATGAGAGACTTTGCATAACCATTATGGTATCTATCCCTGCCCTCAATCTTGTTTTCTTTTGCTTGTGATTCAGAATAGAAACACTCCTGTTCCTTCCCAATTGCAGCTTTAGAGCTAAGGTTTCTACCACCACCACCACTGGATTGACTATGATTGCTTTTATTAGATTGTCATCAGAATACTCAAAGTGATAGAATGATTTATTGTGCAGAGAGAGAGAGAGAGAGAGAGAGAGAGATGGAGAGCGCTGTAGGATGAAAACCAGCTTCACAGGTCTCTGCTTCATGGCCTTATGGTTTATAGGTAGAAATGTTGAACATTTTAGACTTAATTTTAGCATTATCTTAGGAAGCACAGAATAGGTAGCCCTGTGGAACCTTACAAAGAATGCATTATTGTTTTCTGTTAGGGTCTGACTTTCACACTCTTGCACTCTGGAGATAAATTATTTTTGAAATATTCACCACCTTTGTGCTCCCTCTCATTAATTGGATATATGCACAAGAAAGGGAGAACATTATGACTGTTCTGAACATTCTCATTGTGATGTTTGAGGAGAGTTAAAAGCCACCACTAATTGTTAATATTGACTGATAATTTTGTCTCTCATCATGGGTTTTTGGATAAATGCACTGACTGTCTACCTTTTTGAAAGAACAATTCAATTGATTATTGCCAAATAAGTGGTTTTGATCCAGAGTACTTGCTTTTAAATTTAAAAAAAAAGATTTTTTTTGTTTGTTTTGTTCAGTTTCTTTACAACAGATTTGAGCGACTATCAAAAGCTTGATACAGTTTTGTGACAGATTTGATATGTTGACTCAAGGATTCATTGTCTAGATCTAGCAATGATAAGTGAATAAGAAGGCTGGCTGATCTGAAATTTCAGAAAACGTTTACTGTGGAGATTGAATATGGATTTGATCTCTTTTCCTAGCAAGAATACATAGACCCAATATCCATGAGACTGTTTCAACTTTGAGCAAAGAGATTAAGGGAATTTTTTTTTAGTATTAGTCTGCCCTGTGTCTTGCTACATGATGTGTATCTAGAGAAATGGCGTGTCACAGTGCCATTTCCTGCTGCAGTGACAGGATAAAGGTGAATTTATCTCCTGAAAAAAATGCATTATTGGGGAAGTATTATCACACTTTTCCTTGCTTTTCTGTTGCAATACAGTATGCTTTTTAAGGAGGCAAATCCCTAATGTTTTATTAAAATCTCTAGATCAGATCACATATTATTGGCTGTGTTTGATGGCTGCTTTCCAATTAGCCTGAAACTTGTTACCCAGAGTTTTAGTATCCCTTTGATGCCTCCATTACATTGTACCAAGGGATGGCCCCCTGACACTTGCTCTACACAGAGTTATTTCCTACAGCTTCATAACTCATTGGTGCTAAATGTTGGGATTTAGTTTCATAGAGAATTCCTTTCTTTCTTTCTTTCTTTCTTTCTTTCTTTCTTTCTTTCCTTCCTTCCTTCCTTCCTTCCTTCTCCCTTTCTTTCCTTCCTTCCTTCCTTCCTTCCTTCCTTCCTTCCTTCCTTCCTTCTCTCTCTCTTTCTTTCTTTCTTTCTTTCTTTCTTTCTTTCTTTCTTTCTTTCTTTCTTTGTTTCTCTCTTCCCTTCTTGGTGTGTAGGCTGTGATTTGTAATGTCCAGTAAGTATACCAATAAGTCACCTACTCAGTGATATTTTTGAGTTTTAAGAATTTTGTGTTTACTAAGAAGTATATGAAAACGTGTTTGCCACTAAAGCGCTTGCTTTGGAAACTGCAACATCTAAACCAGATGCCTCCACTGTGTTTTGATTGTCTGCCTTCATTTGGAACAACTTTTGGAACATGCTCCTGTTTTTGTTTTCAGGTCTTAGGTGTACACTATATGTGCCAGTGAATTATATATCATAAAACACACACCAAAAAAAAAAAAGAAATGATTTGTTAAAGAGTGAGATGAAAAACATGTTACAGATATTTTAATGTTGTTTCACTTTACCATAAGAAACATCTTGCAGAACACTAGGATAGACAGAAATAATCCCCAAGACAGGTGGATGGTGAAGGTGTTACATGAAAGGCATATCCTGTAACTATGGAGGTGATGGGCAAAGTTAGAGTTGGTACCATTGATTTGGAGCAACAGCAGGGATACCTGAGCTCTTCATGGCCCCTCAAAAGAGAGAAATGGATTTGTCTAAGTGGCTGAATGGTTGGATGTCAGCGGGTATGTGAAGAGACAGGTTACTATTCTGTTTCCAGAGAGAAGGACACATGAGGGTGGTCACAGGTAATGTGAGCAACTAGTGATTTTTTGGAGGAGCTGCCCTATGACCAGCAACTTATTTTTAGTGACTTGAACTGCTAAGGAGGAAGTGAGGCTTGAAGTCAGTGGGAAAACAGTAGATTGTAGTAGAGGAAACTTCAGCTGGGGAGAGACTAAGAGAACTGGCTTTCCCATAAAGCCTCTTTTATGTTCAGTTACACTTTAACTTCTTTTGTGACTACTACAGAGTTTTCCATTAAATGATTTATCTAGTTAGTCCTGTCCCTTCTTCTTTTGGACTAAATCATGGGAACTGTTACTTGTATCTATGGTCAAAGCTAAGTTCTTAAGAACTGGGAAGCTCATTTCAGTTATATTCTCTATTTTCAAATTTACTTTTTCTTTCATTCTCTCATTGGAGGAGATAGATGTGTAGCTACTGCCTAAGCGGCTCCTGTGAACACAATAGATCTGAGCCCTTCAGGATTCAGTCTGGCATATGAAGTGAAGAAATAGCCACATGGACTTTTCTGAGAGGCAGAATTTTTCCTTGCACAGGATAGAGCTTTAATTGAATCCAAATCACATCTCACCCTATGAGTGCTGGAGAGCAGTACATTTTTAACTAGGAAGAACATCAATTATTTATCCGCCATGATACTAATTCATCCTGAATGTATGCCTTCAAGCTGACTATTCACCCCTGCACAACCACTGATGTAATTCCATTATTTTCCTATATTCAGCCAGGAGCTCTGAAGATTTCTTAGCTGTGTGTTTTTTTGAGGCTATTATTTTTTTTAAAGTGTACTAAAATGTTTACTTAGTGATATCTTGCAGTGTTACTGAAAAGAGGAAAATCATGGAGAATCCTACTGCTTTGACTCCTTCTACACCTTCCATACCTGAGGGTCTTTGGAGTGCCCCCTTCTGGGAATCCTGTTCACTCACATTATGCTTTCAGAAGCCCAATGATGTTTGCTCTCTTTACTTTGATGTTGCTGCTTTACTTGTCCTTTGATCTCTCTAACTCCCTGTTAAAGATGTTTCCCACTGGAGAATGGTTTTTGTATCCTCCTAGTGTCTTCTCCCCACAGAGCTCCTACCAATTTATTCACATTCAGGTTGCCCATGAATAGTAATTGTAATGATAGTGGTCTCCACAAGCTTTTGTTTTCTTTTTTTTTTTTTCTCCTGAGCTCTGTTGAGCTATGACATATAGCCGTGCTAGAGACTGAACATGGGATCTCAGAGCCTCAAGCATGAAAGTTGTTTATCACCATTATGCTATCTTCCCAGCCCAGCCAAACTTTTTTTTTTTTTTTTTTGCCTTCAGGGTTATTGCTGAGGCTTGGTGCCTTGCACTATGAGTCCCTACTCCTGGCAGCCATCCCTTTTTTTTTTTTTCTTTCTGTCTTTGTTATTGTTGGATAGGACAGAGAGAAATTGAGAGAGGAGGGGAAGACAGAGAGGGGGAGAAAGATAAACACCTGCAGACCTGCTTCACTGCTTGTGACGTGACCCCCTCTGCAGGAGGGGAGCCTGGAATCCTTGTTTGAGTATGTGTGCTTAACCCGGTGTGCTATTGTCCACCCCCGTGATCCTCCCAGTCAAGCATTTCTTAGGCCCTTTGTGCTATAGTATTGTAAGCACTTAATTCACAGTAACTGGTTTAACTCTTAAAACAATCCTATAAGGCAAATACTATTATTATCCCTTTGTTATGAGTTAGAAAATTATCAAGTAGTTTTACTAGTGAGCATAGTATAATGTCTGAAATTAAAAAAAAAGAAGCAGCTGCCTTGCCAAGGGTCAATCATTGCTCTCCATTTCTTCATCTGAATATGGACATTAGTGGTTACCTATCCAGATTCAAAGGAGGTCTCGAAACTTTACATCAGGCTCAACCTGACGCTGTTGACTGGCTACGGAAGAAGGGCAAACGCTAGAAGAAGAAGTGGTACTGTCCATAGGATTACAATGGGCCTGCAGTTGTTGCATGAAGCAAATTGTCGGGTTGCATTGCGGGGGAGAGAGGAGACCAGGAACTCGTGGCAGAGCTGAAAGCAAATCTTTATTTACGCTGATGCCCCAGAGTTGGGTGTGAGCATAGCAGTTTAGGCCACATGGAGCTAGCAAGATGGCCGACTCCGGCTATGCCCACCAGCCCCTCTCCAGATCAGGATGTGCAAAACTGGAACATCAGTGGGTTTTATAGGGTAAAAACCAGAATTGGCAAGTTGGAAACAGAAATGGCTAGGAAAGGGAGTGGAGAGAGGCAAAAGGCATGCTGGGAAGGTGAAAGCGTCCTTAGCAACTGTTTTGATGGTTTTAAATGAATTAGCAATACCCTGAGGGGATAATGTGGTGGGGATCTTTCAGGCAAAACAATGATTATGTAAGCAGAGCAGGGAGGCTGGCTTTAAGGCCCAACAGCAAATGACTAATGAATACCTGCCCTCACCATAACCAGTGTCACCCCCATCCTCATCTTCATTATCTATGCCTTGAATGAGATGCTTCATACTCCTAGATAAAAATAAAATAGGGTGGGGGCAGATAGCATAGTGGTTATGCCAAGAGACTCTCATGCCTGAGGTTCTGAAGTCCTGTGTTCAATCCCCTATACAACCATAAGCCAGAACTGAACAGTGCTCCAGTTAAAAATAAATAAAAATAAAAAAATAAAATGAAAGAGCTTTCCTCTCTTTTCCTGAAAATATAATGGCAGAAAAGAAGTGATGGAAGTGTTCATCTCTTTTCACTAACTATCCTTTCTTTATCCAATGCTCATCCTCTAAGAGGCCTGGACTGGGGTAGATAGGTGGAGGAGAGGGTAGTGGAAATGGTGGTAAAAGAAAAATTAACAACCAAGCATGTCTATGGAATCACTCCAGTATTTAATTAAGGCTGTTGTATGCTTTACACTGGGTTGTTCTAGCTCTCCCCCTGCCAAGAAAATTGGTTCAGTCCTGCTAGTTTCGTGGGCCCACTTGTCCCCGCCCCAAGGAACCCCGAGAGAGTTCCAGAGTTCGAGAGTGCTTGGCGCTGCCGCGGGGAAAAGAGACAGCAGAGTTCTGTTTGGTGATTAGTTTGTCTTAGTTTATGAATAATCGTTGTTCCTGAATAAAGAAATATAGCTTCCCAGCCCAGCTGTATGTCTCTGGTCGTCTCTGTTAGCCGCTCGTGAAGCTAGCCCAGCCAGCTGGAGCCTCCGAATTTTTAAGAACAAATGGCGCCCAATGTGGACCTGACCTGCGCATCTCTCAGATAAGTGAAGACAATTTGGCTACCTATGTACTATGGCCTTCTCTTCTGCTTGTGAAGAGATCTCCAAAGGCTCTTTCGTCACGAGACTGTTTTGCTGTTTCTGGAACATTTATCTTTGGACCACTCTGTGGTTTCCACTCGCTCGGGCACACTCAAAACAGCCAGAGGAGTCGGGAAGAGCCAGCGGGCAAGAGGCGAGGCGCGGAGCTGCCTTTTCCACCTGGTGGAACAGCCAGCCAGCCGGCTGCGCCCAGACAACCCCGCGCATCGAGCCCGCAGCCCCGCAGCCCGCAGGAGGCCGACGCCAGCACGCAGGAGCCCGACGCCAGCACGCAGGAGCCCGATGCCACCACACAGGAGCCCGATGCCAACACACTGGAGCCCGATGCCAACACACAGGAGCCCGATGCCACCACACAGGAGCCCAATGCCAGCACACAGGCCAGCCCACAGGAGCCGGCTCTCCACCGCGTGGCGCAGGACACTGGACGCATGATCCCTCCACGCTGCTCAGCCACTGCGAGCAGGACAGCAGACATGGCAGGGCCATAGTGTAGGGCCGCGGCGGCCTATTATGGTCGCCACCCCTGGGCACCTCGGCCCGCGCCTTCTACAAGGCTGGCCCGCCCGTCCTCGTGCTATGAATTCTGGACAGATCCCGAACCTCCCGGGCTCCCTGCTGAAACTGGACATTCTGGCCGAGATCTCCAGCTTGGGTCTGAAGGCAGAAGAGCTAAAATACGCAGATATTCATCCAGAGATTGCAACCTGCAATTCCTAGAAGTGAAGCTGCCCAAGAGACCACCACTGGACAATGCACCCCCCCCAACAACTAAGACAGTACATATCTAAATTTGTGATTGAAATGACATGTCTTCGTAACAAAGGTTTCTCTCCTTGTGTATTAATGACATGCTTATGTGTATGTTTAAAGTTTGGTAAACAGTAACTTTAAGGTTAAGAATGTAACTTTAAGGCTAAATTCTTACTAGACAAAGTTAAATGAAAAAGGTTTTCAACGTAATTCTCAAAGATAAAATGAACTTACATTTAAAGTCTAAGGTAAAAATTAGTTAACAATCAATATATTTTAAGTTGGTCTAAACAAAAGGTTAAATAGACTTGTTGATATGTAAAACTCTCCATTACCTTCTCTATTAGAAATGGTAGATTACACAATGGCTATGCTAATTATTCTCATGCCTGAGGTTTCCTTTCCTGCGCACACCTAGGGTGTGTCTCCATCTTAAATGGGTGTAACAAAAGGTTAAAAAGACGTTGTTGATATGTAAAAGTCTCAAATTCCTTCTCTATTAGAAATTTTAGATTGTGCTGTGGTTATGCTAATAACAAGTTTTGTTTCATAGTAAGTAAATTGCAGCCAACTGCCTTTGGGACTCTAGGCCATTCTCCGCCCCCATCCAAATGCCTGTCGAGACATGTATGCCCCCCAGAGGCAAGAAATGGTTTTTTTTTAAGCTGATAAAGTTTTGCCCACAGAGGCAAAAAAATGGCCCCCTCAGGCCTTCCCTTGGCAGCACACTGGATGTTTCTCCATGTTTGTGCCAGTTTCTTTTTTAAAAAAATGCCTGTACGATATAAGTTTCTGTTCACCCCACACCCTTGATACTGTAGTCATTTAGTTAAAAAGAAAAGGGGGAATTGTTGTATGCTTTACATTGGGTTGTTCTAGCTCTCCCCCTGCCAAGAAAATTGGTTCAGTCCTGCTAGTTTCGCTGGCCCGCTTGTCCCCGCCCCAAGGAATCCCGAGAGAGTTCCAGAGTTCCAGAGTTCGAGAGTGCTTGGCGCCACCGCGGGGGAAAGAGGCAGCAGAGTTCTGTTTGGTGATTAGTTTGTCTTAGTTTATGAATCATTGTTCCTGAATAAAGAACTACAGCTTCCTGGCCCAGCCGTATGTCTCTGGTCGTCTCTGTTACCCGCCCGTGAAGCTAGCCCGGCCAGCTGGAGCCTCCGAATTTTAACAACATAAGGCCTGCCAGAAACTCTTCTCATGTTGAGAGAGGCAGAGAGCCTTGCCAGTGTCTCTAGAATTATTTGTATAATTCAGCAGCTGTTTCCCTCAGATGCTTACCACACGGGGTAGGGTTATAAAGACGTACAAGTAGAATTGCTGAGGTTCAGACACTTGTGTTCACTGTTCAGCTGAGAGCCACTTAGGCTGTTCTTGTACAAATGCATTAGATTATGGTTAAGCAGCTTATGGACATAAAAACACATTAGAACTTTACAGCACTCTATAAATTACAGTTTTTGCAGCATTCACAGCCACAATGCTAGGTAATTACATTCATTAATCTACTACTAAGAGCACATAATGTTGCCTCCCAAACGGTACTGTATGTGTCAGTGCTCAGCTGGGAAGGAGAGCCTTTTCTCCTTTTCTTTATTCACCTCCTCCTGTTCCATTAAACCTTGTGCAGGAAGGTTGTGGATGGCACTTTGAGGGGTTCCTTAATAGAATCCAAGAAAACCATTTCTTTCAAGTTTACACTGTGGCAGGAGCCCTTGTAGGTAATCTTTTCATGTTGTACTGCATCTAGTAACTATTTTCTATGCATTTACTTTCTTTTTGGAAATGGACAGATGTCTCATTTGGAAAACCAGCAGGGGTAGAGTAGTTGAAGAGAGATTTATGATAGCATCAGAGGCAAAATGCTTTTTTGGGCCTTCTTTATGCCTGTGTGTTGGGATAGTTTACACAGTGGTCATCTTTAAGTTTGGGTGTATCATGGATACAAAAGCTGCTGTTTTCACCCATCAACTTATCTGAATTTTCTCTTACCATTCTATATGGTGATGGGAAATGTATTGTCTTTCTCTCTCTCTCACTCTCCCTCTCTTTCTCTCTTTGTCTCTCTCTAAGCTGTATTTTACTTTCACTTCTTATAAGTTACAGAAGGCAGATTTGGGGGAAATGATGGAAGTTTATATGGTATCATTCCAAAAAGCAGATTGCTTTCCTTGCATTGTTCAACAACTTATGAAGACCAAGTAATATGCTTATATATGAAAAGAGGGTTTTTTCAACTTTTCAGTAGGGACAGAGTGAGCCCCCAGACCACAGTCTTTGTCCCAAATTGTGCTCAAGTAGCAACCCTGACTTCTGCATCCATTCTGTTCACACTGGTGCCATGCTGATTGACTCTCTGCAGCTGTCTGGAAGTCCTGGTGCTTGAGTGTGGCTTCAGTCAAGTGAATCAATAACTTATGTCAACTAGCCCTGCTGTATTCTAAAAGTTGTGCTACCTTACTTAACCCTAATAGCTGCTTTGTGTGTAAGGTGCTACAATTGTCTCTCATTTTGTGGAAATGAGAAAACAGGCTTCCCAGGGTGTTATGATTTCAACATTGCTTGCATTGCCTGGTACACTGAAAGACACTAGATCTCACCTGAATACTCTAGTCTCTAATTTAACTTTTTATAATAAATGTTTCCATCTAGATGACAAACTGCAATTACATTAAGTCAGAAAATAGCATTTTATTTTATTTTTTTACTTATCATTTCGTAATTGTTTATATTAAATTGGGAAATGTCCCAGGTACTTACAGTTTATTAAATCTCGTGACCCTATCCTTGTATTTCAGAAGTGGAGATGGTTACTTAAACAGAGTGAAAAATTTGCTCAAGGTTACAAAGACAAAAAGTGGCAACAAAGGTCCTCAAACCAGATCTGTCTGAATGCCTCCAGAGCACCTGCTTGTGTCTGGTGTAAAGTGGGGGTATAAATGAATGAAGAGTGTGAGTACCAGTGAATTGTTGTAGTTTTCTTGGAGCAGAGTTCTTTCTTTCTTTCTTTCTTTCTTTCTTTCTTTCTTTCTTTCCTTCCTTCCTTCTTTCTTTCCTTCCTTCCTTCCTTCCTTCCTTCCTTCCTTCCTTCCTTCCTTCCTTCCCCTCCCCTCCCTTGCCCCCTCCTTCTTTCCCTTCTCTTTTTTTGCAGAGCTGGGGCCTTACACTTGCTTGATTTCACCACACACACTGTCTCCAACTCCTCCAACCCCCAACAAGGTTATCTCTGGAGCTAGGTGCTGACACTACAAAAGCACCAATCCCAATGGTCATTTACCCCTTTTTAAAATATTTTATTTGTTAGGAAAGAGAGAAATTGAGAGGGGAGAAAGGGGGAAGATACAAAGGGAGATAGATACACACCTACAGACCTGCCTCACCTCCCTTTGTGGGTGGGGAGTGAGGGCTTAAACCTGGTTAAC
The DNA here is from genome assembly GCF_950295315.1 of Erinaceus europaeus. NCBI lineage: Eukaryota > Metazoa > Chordata > Mammalia > Eulipotyphla > Erinaceidae > Erinaceus > Erinaceus europaeus. The sequence goes on from NC_080176.1 coordinate 31,028,711, forward strand.
ACTGCTGGTTTCCTTGGGCTGCTTTTTAATTTAGTGAGGGAAATATATTGTAGCACTGGAGGTTCTCACATGCCATGGTACAAGATGTCGTGCCTTGGTTTGGTCCTGGTCCTTGTGCATGGCAAGGCATCCTATGTAGTGAGTTATCTCTCTGGCCCCCTGGAATCAAGTTCTTTTGTGGAGGAATAGCCTAGAGCTGCTACTGCTGCTGCTGCTTCTTCTTCTCCTTCTTGGTCATCTTCTTTTTGTTGTTGTTGTTGGCCTCCAGGGCTTGGTGCTTGCACCACAAATCCACTGTTCCTGGAGGCTATTTTTCCCTTTTGTTGTTTTATCGTTGTTGTGGTTATTATTGTTGTTATTGATGTCGTTGTGGTTGGATAGGACAGAGAGAAATAGTGTGAGGAGGGGAGAAAGATAGACATCTGCAGACTTGCTTCATTGCCTGTGAAGCGACCCACCTGCTGGTGGGGAGCCAGGGGCTCCACCGGGATCCTCACGCCAGTCCTTGCGCTTTGTGCCACCTGCACTTGACCCACTGTGCTACCTAGCCTGACCCCCTAGCCTAGAGCTTCTAAAGGGAGAGTTTGATTTTATCAAATCTGATAGTAACTTAAGAAATAAAAGTGTTGGTGTTAAAAAGCAGACCCAACTTTTAGGGTGGGAGGCGTAGTCCCCCTTTTCAGCAGGCTGGAATACATTCTTCTTCCCTGAGGGTATGTGAAATACTTGGGACTCCCTGTAGTGCTTAAAGGAGCAGTAAGGTTGGATAACTGCTGAGAAGAAATGTGATTACCCTGGTGTAAATCAGTATGCTGAGGAGGGGATGATAGAATTGCAGGGTGGTATCAGACTCAGCATCTTGTTTCTAACTAAGCTCTTTGATTCTTGACAAAACAGCTGCCATAATGGATTACTGTTGAAATCACCAGAGCTGGTTGGTCATCAGGCCAGAGCAGGCCTGATGCCATTGTGGGATCAATTATAGTAGCAATAGATAGTGATTGAACAAAGGGAGAAAGAAAAGTCTCCCTCAGACATGCTGCCATCCAAATCAGTGTTTAAAACATAGGGTCCATGTCTGCTTCCATAACTGATTTCCCTGCCAACAAATCTGCTCTTGCATGCACCCTCCCTACCTCACACAGCAGGCTTAGACTTGATCGTGTCAGTTCCTGTAGAGCTGCTCTCTCTTAGTATAGTGCTGATGTCAGTCTTAACAGCCATCATGTATATCGAATCAATCCTTGGCTGATTATGTGTGTATATGCCATTGCCAGTATGCTTTTAGTGAGTTGGATATATTTCACAGACTGTGATGAGAACTTCACGTTTATGAATGAAACTTACTGAGCTTGTGGTGGCATCAGTAAATCCCAAGATGTGGAAAGCTTGATTTTCCTACATTCAGATGATATTCCCCAGCTTCCTTTACAGATGGACCAAGGGCACATGTTACACCATGTGTTTCTGAGAAGGAAATTGTTTAAAGTATGTAAATGCAGACATGGTTTTCTAAAGATGTGTGTATGTGGAGGCATGCACTGGGAATAGACCAGAGGGGGTATATGGACTTAGTAACCCAAATTCTGCTAAGATAACAATGGTTAACTTTTACAGATAATAAAATTCTACTTAAAAATGGGACAACATTTTCAGAAGGAACCCTCAGTGCTAGCAACACATCTCTTTGATTTATGTTTATGTATAGCAGTCATTTTCTCAAATCTAGCATCCCTGTTGCCTATTAGGTAAACAATGAAAGCATAGATTATGAGTTAAAAATATCGACAGCATTTCAAGTGCTATCAGAGAACATTTAATTTAGTTTAATTTTGTGATAAATCTCATGTTTAATCCTCTGGTTACTCTGTAATCATGTCTCTATTGATCTTTTCTGAATGACTGCCTGCAGTTTAATAAACTTTGCCAGTAACCCAGAGCTTCTAAAGGGAGAGATTGATTCTATTATCAAGTTTGATAAACTCAGTAAATACCTAAGCATCACTAGATCTATCTATAGGACACTTTGGTATAGAGACAAACCTGTGACTTATTCAAGAAATTGGGTAAATGTCTCAACTTATGTGACATAATTGCCTTAGAATTAGCACCTGGTTCCTTTATACTAACCAACACTTGTCTTTTTCCCTCTCGAATGAAGGTAGTAGCCAACTGAAAAGGCAGCCTGTGCAATTGTTTCTTGGGCCAGGATTGCAAGATCTAATTTATTTCACTGCAGACATAGCTTGAGGACGTTATTTGGTCTGTCTCAGATCAGTAGACATTTATTCTTTTTTGGAAAAAAAAACATTTTATTTCATAGGACAGAGATATTGAGAGAGGAGAGGGAAGTAGAAAGGGAGAGAGAATGATAGACATCTGTGAACCTGCTTCACTGCTTTTGAAGCATCATTTTCTGTAGGTGGGAAGCAGGGGCTCAAACCTGGGTCCCTGTGTAGGTCCTTACGCATAATTGTGGAGTATGTCTAGAAATGTTGGTCATTTAACATCAAGAAGAGCAGTATATGTGGGTTCCTTTGAAGTGAAGTTTGGAGCATTATGTGTGAAGAAAATCCAAAGTCTGCCTGATTACTGATCTAGATAAAGCATCTGGGTATGAAGAGGTTTTGACAGGCCAATTACAGTTTTTGTTGGATTATTTGTTAAATTGTAGTATCAAACACTTTAAGAAAATTGAAGTGTATTGGCATATAACATTTTATTGAGTTCAGATGTACAGCATAATAGTATTTGTATTTCTTTAAAATGCTGTAGTAAGTTTAGTTAAAAATCTAATAGCGGGGGTCAGGCGGTAAAGCATCAGGTTAAGCGCACATGGTGCAAAGAGCAAGGACCTGCATAAGGATCCCAGTCCTATACCCCACCTCCCCACCTGCAGGGGGTGTCGCTTTACAAGCAGTGAAGCAGGTCTGCAGGTGTCTATCTTTCTTGCCCCCTCTCTGTCTTCCCCTCCTCTCTCCATTTCTCTCTGTCCTATCAAGCAACAATGGCATCAATAACAACAATAATAACCATGACAACAATAAAAAGGAACAAGGGCAACAAAAGGGGTAAAAATAGCCTCCAGGAGCAGTGGATTCATGGTGCAGGCACTGAGCCCTAGCAATAATCCTGGAGGCAAAAAAAAAAAAAAATCTAACAGCTTGAATCTGGGTCCTTGTGCACTGTACTGTGTCCACTTAACTAGGGGATGGGATACAGAGTTCTGGTGGTGGGAATTGTGCCCCTCTTTTTTTTTTCCCCTCCAGGGTTATTGCTGGGCTCGGTGCCTGCACCATGAATCCACCGCTCCTGGAGACCATTTTTCCCCCCTTTTGTTGCCCTTGTTGTTGTAGCCTCGTAGTGGTTATTATTATTGCCATTGTTGATGTTGTTCGTTGTTGGATAGGACAGAGAGAAATGGAGAGAGGAGGGAAAGACAGAGAGGGGGAGAGAAAGACACCTGCAGACCTGCTTCACCGCCTGTGAAGCGACTCCCCTGCAGGTGGGGAGCTGGGGCTCCAACCGGGATCCTTACGCCAGTCCTTGCACTTTGCGCCACATGCGCTTAACCCACTGCACCACATGCGCTTAACCGCCTGATCTCCGCCTCTCTTTTTTTTTTTTTTTTTTAAAATTATATTTATTTTCCCTTTTGTTGCCCTTGTTTTTTATTGTTGTTGTAGTTATTATTGTTGTTGTTATTGATGTTGTCATTGTTAGGACAGAGAGAAATGGAGAGAGATGGGGAAGACAGGGAGAGAAAGATAGACACCAGCAGACATGCTTTACTGCTTACGCAGGTCCTTGTGCTTTGCGCCACATGGCTTAACCCACTGTGCTACCGTGCCCGACTCCCAAGAATAATCCTTAATTTTTTTTTTTTTTGGCTTAGAGTGGTGTGGGGGTATTGAACCTGGGACTTCGAGCCTCAGGCATGAACGTCTCTTTGCATAGCTATCATGCTGTCTACCCCCTGTGCCTCTCTTATCCTATGGTCTTGTCAGTATATATTTTTTAAACATTTTATTTATTTATTAATGAGAAAGATAGGAGAGAGGGAACCAGGCATCTTAGTGGTGCATGTGCTGCTGGGGATCAAACTCAGGACCTCATGTTTGAGAGTCCAACACTTTATTCGCTGTGCTACCTCCTGGACCACGTCTTGTCAGTATTTCCATTTTACAAATAAAAATTAAAAATAAATAAAAATAAAAATCTAATAACACATAATGAACTATTTTTAATGAAAAACTTGAGATTAACAGTTTTTTAAAAATTTTTATCTTTATTTATTTATTGGATAGAGGGAGCCAGAAATCAAGAAGGAAAGGGGTGATAGAGAAGCAGAGGGACAGAGACAAACGTACAGCAATGTTCACTACTTGGCAAAGCTTTCCCCTTGCAGGAGGAAGAGGCTTGAACCCAGGTCTTGGCATATTGTAACATGTACTCTAAACCAAGTGTGCCACCATCTGGTCCCAAGATTGCCAATTTTGGATGAGCTGATGTGGTATAATTATTATTAGATGTAGTCGCCATGCTATTGCTTTTATCTCCTTGGCTGGTATATTGATACATTATTTTCTCCATTCATCCACCAGTGGCCATTTAGGAGGTTTCAATAGTATTAACTGCTTTTTTTTTTTCTGTCAGTGGAGAGCTATTAAGACTTAGTAAAGTTGTGTGTGTGTGTGTGTGTGTGTGTGTGTGTGTGTGTGTGTGTGTGTAAACACAAAGTAGTTGGACACCCAGTGAACTGTGGTGGAAGATGTTGGTTACCTCATCTTTGTCTTCAGTTCTTTGTCTCTAATAAAACTGCTCTGGAATACAGAGCTGAGAAGATGGCTTCTACTCTCTGGTTGGATATTAAAAATCCATGTCCCATAGTGTTGGTCATCCCAGGTTCTTGCCTCCCTGGCCACTGGTGCTGGAGACAGGGGTGGCCCCTGGGGGTCCTAGGGGACCATGGTGATTAAGGAAAGTGTGCAAAGAGGAAGGAAACACACAGCCTTCTCCAGGAGAAGCCTCAGAGGTAACTCGTTTATTAGATACAAGCAAGTAGATATACCCAAAAGTTTGAGAAAGGTTAAGGTAATCATTAATCCATACATAATACAGAGTTAAATCTTGACCTATCAAGTATTTAATCACAACTGGAAAGTTACTGTCTAAGGTCTGGTCATGAGCTCATAATACATAGGTAGACTTTTTTCTCTAAGGGTGAATTACAAGCACCTCAGGGCAGGGGGGAAGGGGGCAGTTGAGCAAAGCCAGGATATTTGCGGTGGGTTTTGGTTGACCATACACAGTAATTCATGGCCTTTGTTCAAAGGGAATGAGGAAGCATGTGCAGGAAGGTACCCAGTCTGAAAAAGCCCATCCATCATAAGTTCAAGAGGTCAGGAGGGACTTGCCTACTGCCCCTCTGGGAGGAGGCTTAGAGTCAACCCGCTCAGACTCTCATGGAAATAATGGCTTAGACTTCCCAGACAGTGGGCCCTTTCCCCATACCATAGAGAAACAATTACAGAAGGCCAGAACTCTTCCCTTCTCTATCCTATGTTTCCAGAGTGGGATAAATATTTGGGGAATATGACTGGTGGACTCTGAACTGTAGTTCCATCAGGACCTGGAGAGATAAGAGGAAAAAAGGAAGGGCATATGGAAGAATAATAGTGTAGATGTTACTTAGAAAGGAAGAGAAGGCGGGACCATAGGTAAATATATGTCAACATAGATAGTTATAGAAATAATAGCCATCACCAAGATCTCTGATGCACCAAAAAAAAAAAAAAAAAAAGAAAGAAAGAAAGAAAGAAAGAAAGAAATAATAGCTAACCCATATCTGTGACTTTGGGAGAACCAATGCAGTTTCCAATGGAGGGGATGGGGCCACAACTCTGGTGGTAGTAATGGTATGGAATTATGTTTATGTCACCTTGTAATTCTGTAAATCAACATTAAGTCACTAATTTAAATAAACAACATAAAACAACAATAACTCCCCCCAAAGAAATAGACTTAATATTTTTTAGAAAAGTCTTAGACTTAGTGAAAAATTTAGAAGATAGTGCAGTGTTTCTATATGCTCTGTATGGAGTCTTCCCCAAGGATTACAATGGTGTGTCTGTTAAAGTTAGTAAACCTATATTGAAATATTTTTAATAGCTTTTTATAAAAAAGAAAGAAAAGAAAGTACTTTTTTCCATTCTCTATTGCCACCATCCCCCATCTAGTAAATGATACTTTGGTCATTGATAATGATGAGACTTGACATTTTCCCCTTTCTTATTTTATTTCCACTTGGCCTTGATGAGGTGATTAATGTTATCTCTGAAGGCATTTGTTGACCCCTTCTTCATACACAGGGAAGGTCTTGGATGGAAATTTGAGAGAGAAAAAGAGATGAAGTAGTAGGATTCATAGTATGGTGGAACTGCCTACAGAGTGAGGGAAACATTTATGGTGTTGTCATTTCTCTAATTTTTTGTACTGAAAAACAGTGTATAGTGCACTATGTACTTTGTTCTCTGCTAGGAACTCAGGGATGATGAAGTCAGAGTCCACAATCCCCGTGGAGCTAATCCCAAATTTTAGAAGGAAGACTCAATTACTAGTCATTTTCTTTTTTAAAAAACATTTTATTTATTTATTTATTTTCCCTTTTGTTGCCCTTGTTGTTTAATATTGTTGTGGTTATTGATGTCATTGTTGTTGGATAGGACAGAGAGAAATGGAGAGAAGAGGGGAAGACAGAGAGGAGGAGAGAAAGATAGACACCTGCAGACCTGCTTCACCTCTTGTGAAGCGACTCCCCTGCCGGTGGGGAGCCAGGGCTCAAACCGGGATCCTTTAAGCTGGTCCTTGCAGTTTGTGCCACGTGCGCTTAAGCTGCTGCGCCACCACCCGACTCCCCAGTAATCATTTTCTATAGTCTATTAACTATATTAATTAACCCCTTTCCCACCTCTTTCAGAGAGTGAATAATAGCATATTACATGGCCTTTCAAATGTCTGTGTGAATTTAGTGGATTAGATTTAAGTGACTGAAAAGGAAATTGAAACTTGAGGTGGCAAACCAATATTCTGTCCCCTATAAGTCCTGAGAATTGTGTTGTGCTAACTTTCTCTTCTGGCTTCCATTCTGCTCCTTCTGTTGTGTGTTTCCCTACCCCCTTTGGACTGGCCCTTTGTTTACCTTACTGCCCTTAAGTCCTGGCTGATGAGATTTTCTGCCCCAGTCATGCTGTGCTCAGCTTTCAGAATGCTGCTGTTACATAGGAGTTAATTTTTTTTTTTTAAGAGTTTCCTTTTTGTCATGCTGTATTTCTCAGATTATCTGGAAGGACTGTAATCCAATTTTAGGAATCCTTCAAGACTCAGAGCCTAAACTGTTTTAAGCAATAGCATGTGGTTGCCAGGGCCTCAACTACTTTGAGCATGTTAAGGTCTAACAGTAGCCAACTCTCAATTATCTCTGGGAATAGAACACTTCTGGGACATTTTCAATTCACATAGTGTGCAAAAATCTCACTTAAGCTGCTAGTTGTGATCTCATCCCATAACTGAATTTAAGAGAGCTTCTCAGTAGTTTGGTTTTGTGTTCCTTTTCTTTCTGTTTTTTTCCTCTAACCTCCTGACAATGACACTACCTTTGACAGTTGTCTATATGCTGAACGTATCTGTACTTGATTTATGTCTCTTTTCTTAAAAACCATTTTACCCCTCTCAATTTAGGTAGGTCATATATATCATCATGTATTAAATATATTTTATTTAGCTACCTCAGTTTTTGTTTTATATTTAGGGAAAGTAAACATTTATGTTTTTCCTCTTTGCTTTTTGCTTTGCTCATTAAAGTGTGCATGTCTAAACAGTGACTAGGCTCCTTGACAGAAATATAGGAAGTTTGGGGGATAGGAAGTGGTGCATCTGATAGAGCACACACATTACAATGCCCAAACCCCTAGTCTCCACCAGCAGGGGGAAGCTTCACAAGTGGTGAAATAGTGCCTCAGGCATTTTTCTCCTCTCCTATCTATCTCCCCCTTCAATTTCTCTCTGTCTCTATCCAATATAAATAAAATCTTTAAAAGATAGGAAATCTTCATAAAATATCAGCCTTTGAATAACTGAGACTTGGCTGCTGAAAATAAAGGGGAAAAGACATAATGTGAACTTGCCTTATTTTTATTTATTTCTTTATTTGCCTCCAGGGTTATTGCTGGGGCTTGGTGCCTGCACCATGAATCCACTGCTCCTGGAGGCCATTTTTTTCCCTTTTGTTATCCTGGTTGTTTTTATCGTTGTTGTGGTTATTATCATCGTTGCCATTATCATCGTTGCCATTGATGTCGTTTTTTTGGACAGGACAGGGAGAAATGGAGAGAGGAGGGGAAGACAGAGAGGGTGAGAGAAAGATAGACACCTGCAGATCCACTCCCGCCTGTGAAGCAACTCCCCCTGCAGGTGGGAAGCCGGGGCTCTAAACGGGATCCCTATGCTGGTCCCTGCGCCCTGGGCCACATGCGCTTAACTTGCTGCGCTACTGCCTGACCCCCCGAAGGCTATTTTTTCCCCTCTTGTCCTTGTTCATCGTTACTGTTATTAGTATTGTTGTTATTACTGTCATTATTGTCAGATAGAACAGAGAGAAATGGAGAGAGGAGGGGAAGACAGACAAGAGAGAAAGACAGACACCTACAGACTTGCTTCACCACTTGTGAAGTGACTTCCCTGCAGGTGGGGAGCTGGTCCTTGTGCTTTGGGCCATGTGCACTTAACCTGCTGCACTGCTGCCTGGCCCCTGAACTTTGCCTTATTATGGAAAGTGACTTAAAGGGTAGTACTGCTCCTCAGTCTGCTGAGACCTGATTGTGCACAGAGTTGTCTCCAGATGAAACATCATGGTCTCATTGTGGACTAATGCCAGTCCACGGAATGTGTGCCTCTTTGCTTTCAGAAATCTGAAAGATCTCTCTTTATCTCTAAAATTTCATTTTGCTTTTTAACTTTATGTGATAGGACAGAGAAGAATTCAGAGGGAAGAGGGAGAGAGACAGAGAGACTCTGCAGACCTGCTTCACCACTTGTGAAACTTTTCCCCTTAGTCAGCAGGGCCTTAAACCCATGTCCTTAGACACTGTATAATGTATGTGATTAACCAGGTATTCCACTACCCTGCCCCTTCTATCTCTATTTCTCTATCTCTCTTTTTTCCACCTTCCTTCTTTCTCTCTGGCTCTCTCCTATTTTTTAAATTTTATTTATTTTCATCGACAGGGTTATCATTTGGACTGAATGCCAGCATCATTGAATCCACTGCTCCTGGTAACTTTTTTTTTTCCATTGGATAGGGCAGAGAGAAAATGAGGGGAGGGAAAGACAGAGAGATAGAGAGATAGAGAATTGATATACTCTTACAGACCTGCTTCAGGTCTTGTGAAGAGACCCCCCCCCCCCCCCCGCGCAGGTGGGGAGCCTGAGGCTCCAACTAGAGTCCTTGCATGGGTCCTTGAGCTTCACACTATGTGCTTTTAGCCCCGTGTGCCATTTCCTGGCCCCCTTAAATTTTACTTTTTCAGTGATTCCTTTTTTCTTCTCCTCAGGATCATGCTTCAGCCTCATACACATGCAATTTCTCTGCTACCAAGCCACATTTTTTAATTTTTCTTTTCATTTCATATTAGGCACTCTGACTTGTATCTAGTGATGTCCCATTATTGGAGGTTATTTACTTGTTTGTTGTTGTCATCAATGCTTGAGATGACTGACCTACCTGGGGAACAAGAGACTGTAGCACTGATTCCTCCTCTAGTATATTGGGGCCCATACTCAAATCTAGTGTGCACACGTGGCCCAGAAGTCATATTATCATGTGATTTATTTTGATGTATTTATTTGCCACACGTTTATCTTCTTTGGTTAAAAATCTGTTCAAGTAAGTGCTCATTAAAACATTGTGTGTGGGTTGTCAGGCAGTAGCTCAAGGAGTTAAATGCAGGAGACACAAAGTGCAAGGACCAGCATAAGGATCCCAGTTCGAGCCCCCGGCTCCCCAACTGCAGGGGCGTCACTTCACAAGCAGGGAAGCAGGTCTGCAGATGTCTGTCTTTCTCTCCCCTTTTCTGTCTTCCCCATCTCTCTCCATTTCTCTCTGTCCTATCCAACAATGAACGACATCAACAATAACTACAACAATAAAACAACAAGGACAATAGAAGGGAATAAGTAAATAAATATAAAAAAACATTGTGTGTATTTATCTCTTTCAGAATATGAAAAAGAAAACTGACCCAGAACTTACATCATTTAGAAAACATTTTTTCCATTCTGAATTATTATTTCATTTTTCTAAACTCAGCCTTTTGCCATTTTTCACATGTGTTGAGTTGTTTTTTTATCTCCAGGGTTATTGCTGGGGCTTGGTGCCTGCACCACGAATCCACTGCTCCTGGAGGCTATTTTTCCCCTTTTTCTTGCCTTTGTTGTTTTATTGTTGTGGTTATTATTGTTGTTGTTATTGATGTCATTGTTGTTGGATAGGACAGAGAGAAATCTAGAGAGGACAGGAAGATGGGGAGAGAAAGATGGACACCTGCAAACCTGCTTAACAGCTCCTGAAGCAACCGCCCTGCAAACCTGCTTAACAGCTCCTGAAGCAACCCCCCTGCAGGTGGGGCCCTGGGGCTTAAACCACAATCCTTATGCCAGTCTTTGCGCTTGGCACCATGTGCGCTTAACCCACTGCGCTACCGCCCAATCCCCAGTATCTACTTTTTCTATTAACATTTATTAAGGAGATTTCTATTTCTCTTTTTAATTTTTTCTCTTTCTTTAAAGATTTTATTTATTTATTTATCTATTTATTTATTTGAAAGATAGGAGGAGAGAGAAAAAGAACCGGACATCACTCTGGCACATGTAATGCTGGGGATTGGGATCAGGACCTCATGTTTGAGAGTCCACTCTATTTACTGCGCCACCTCCAGGACCACAGAAATTTCTGTTCCTCTATGTAATTGTTTTGACCCTTTCTGAAACCCAGCTGTCTTCATATGACCACATGTGTGACCCATTTCTGGACTGTCAGTTCTTTTTCACAGATCTATTTCTCTGTCTTTATGTCAGCATAGGACTGTCATGGCAGTGCAGTCTGAAAGTTAAGTTGTGCAGAGCACCTTTTACTTTGATTTTCCTGCTACTCCATTTTAACAGCCTGAGTTCAGGGGTCCTTTCTTATACATTTCTAACACATGACAGTGTGTGGAACACACAGTGAGCATTTAAATTTTTGGAATGTGTTTTTGGAACATGTTTCACTTGCCTTATTATTTTTAAAAAATTTTTTAAATATTTTCCCTTTTGTTGCCCCGTTTTTATTATTGTTGTTTAGTTATTGTTGTTGTTATTGATGTCATCATTGTTGGGTAGGACAGAGAGAAATGGAGAGAGGAATGGAAGACAGAGAGGGCAAGAGAAGACAGACACCTGCAGACCTGCTTCACCATCTGTGAAGCTATTCCCCTGCAGGTGGGGGAGCTGGGAGCTCGAACTGGGATTCTTCCATTGGTCCTTGTGCTTTGCACCACATGAGCTTAACCCACTGCACTCCTGCCTGAACCCCCAAAATCCTTTTAAAACTGCAAATGCAATCCACAAACCAACAAAGGACTTGACAGATTAAAGCAACAACAACAGCCATGAATGGTCTTTTGATGATGATAAGAAAAGAAAGTTTTATTTTTCTCTTGGCTTCTTTGTTATTTTCTTTCTTTTTTCTTTTTTATTTAAGAAAGGATTAATTAACAAAACCATAGGGTAGGAGGGGTACAGTTCCACACAATTCCCACCACCCATTCTCCATATCCCACCCCCTCCCCTGATAGCTTTCCCATTCTCTATCCCTCTGGGAGCATGGACCCAGGGTCATTGTGGTTGCAGAAGGTGTAGAAGGTCTGGCTTCTGTAATTGCTTCCCCGCTGAACATGGGCGCTGAACATGGTCCATATTCCCAGTCTGCCTCTCTCTTTCCATAGTAGGGTGGGTCTCTGGGAAAGCGGAGCTCCAGGACACATTGGTGGGGTCTTCAGTCTAGGGAAGCCTGACCAGGTCCTGATGACATCTGGAACCTGGTGACTGAAAAGAGAGTTAACATATGAAGCCAAACAAATTGTTGAGCAATCATGGACCCAAAGCTTGGAATAGTGGAGAGGAAGTGTTAGGGGGGTACTCACTGCAAACTCTAGTGTATTTCTGCTTTCAGGTATATATTTTGCAGTAGTTTACGGATACGTGTGAACATATGCTCTCTCTCACAGAAACTGGTGTATATCTAGGTTTTTGGACTTTGTTAGAAAGTGAACCACCTGAGATGGTATTAGAGTATACTATGAAAGGAAAGGTCTCACCCGAGTAATGAAGCTGAAGGGTTGTCATTCCACACGTGAAGTCTCTGGACAGTCTGAAGTGAAGCATGTTGAGGTGGCAATCGTTGTGTTGGTTAGGTTGTGATTGGCAGATGCAATATTATTTGATATGGATTGGGAGAGGCATATGGGAAAGTGGGCCCTATCCAATGGTTCCAGGACTGGGGGAAGTAGAGGCTCTATAGTGGAGATGTGAGGTTCCTGCTGTCTTAGGGTTCAAAAAGACAATGGATAGTTAATGTTATCATCACATTATTTGGTAATTGGGTTAACTTTGAAAAGTCCTTTTGTTAGGGTTTGCTGTATAGTACCCAGTATCTTGTATATAGCTGTGCTATTGGTTGCTTCTGATCTACTTGGTCTAGGCTTTTGAGAGAGTCTGCATATCAGTTACACAGCCTATATATTAAAAAGATTCAGTTTGTATTTTGAAAAACTTCGAGACATACAATTAATTTTCCCCCTCTCATATTAATTAACTAGTGATTTATATGACTACATTTTACTAGGAGTGTACATAAACACCATTCCCACCACCAAAAGACTGTGACCCATCCCTCCCACCCACTCCCACCCCCCACTGGCCCAGGAAGCTGCATGTCTACTGCTCACCACAGGGTTTTTACTTTGGTGCCCTATCTTTGTTATTTTCTTTGCAAGTTCCTGTGATCAAATAACTAAGAAGAGGTTCTACTTAGATCCTATCCATTTTTGTAAATACCAATACATATGCAGCTATGCACACAATAGATGCTTTATAAGTGATGGGATGCCGTCCGATTAATTATATTGGAAAAATCAGATGGAGAATCTTTCTAATACCTATTTCATTCAAGGCAGGTAAATTGTACCTTCATATTCTATTGTCTCTGGCTTCATTTGTAATCAGAAAATGGAGTCCTGCAGCCTACACAACATTTTAGCTGCAATTTGTTGCTCTCCTCGAGTTTGTACAACACTGAACCACCTCATTTTGATATTTAAGAGTGGCAAAGAAAGTCTTGGGAAGATTGTAATTTGTAAAAAGGGAAAGTCAAGAGTATGATCACCTATTTTGAGAAGGCTGGATGTTGTGGGAAATTGCTTTGGTTAGTTGGCCTCTTACCTCTTACATTCCTGCTGTTACCTTGCCCTCCATCACCAGTGACCTAAAAATCACATAATTTCGACTATTCACAAAACCCGTTCCCATCTGTTGTATGTGGCTTATACACTTACCCCCTCTATTGCCAACAAACATGTGTAAATCTTTTTACCTCACAGCTAGCCTTCTGTTGCTCAGTGGCTGACTTTCTTTCTTGAATGACTTAAAGCAATTTTTCCCACATTTCTGTCTAATTCTGCCCTCCTCTCTTTTCCCTTTCAGTGCTTATTAAGTACTTCCCAAACTGAGTGTGGCTCATAGTTACTACATTTTCAAATAACACTGCAGATAATTCAGATGCACATTAATTTCCTTTGGAAAACTGTTAGTCTAGAAGACCATGGTAGACTAATGAAGCCACAGATAGCTGAAAACAGTCTACTCATTGAGTCATATTATTTCATAACTCTGGCCATTTCTGTCTCCATATTTGTAGCAGTAGTTTATAAATTGCCCAAGTTACTTTTTAATTATTTTTAAATTTAATTTACTTACTTATTTTTGCCACCAGGATTATCACTGGGGCTCAGCAATAGCATAATGACTCCACTACCCCCAGAAGCCCTTGATCCCCATTTTTTAAGAGGGTAAGAGGTAGAGAGTAAGAGAGACAGAAAGAGAAAATGGGAGATGGAGAGACACCGGCAGCACTGTTTGACAGCTCATAAAGCTTCCACTGCTCATAAAGGTCTACAGGAGTGGACCAGGGGATTCAACCTAGGTCTTTGTATATGGTAATATGTGTACTTTACCTGATACACCACAAGTCCAACAATTATTTTATAGGCAGTAAACAGTCAGTAAATGTTGATTTAGTGAATAAACTTTATTCAGGAATTACAGGGTCTATACAGTATTTGTATATATATATATATATATATATATATATATATATATGTTTAAAAGAATAATGAAAATCTCTAGTACTTGAAACTGACATATCTTATCTAAAAAACTTTTAAGATTCTTCATTTCTTCTTGCCTCTGTAACCACCCACCTCTCCACAAATTTTGAACCTCTCTCTTTTCTTATTCATTCCATATATGCCTCCAGAGTTAAAAGAAATCTCAATATTAATTGGAGTTAAGATGATTGTACTGCTGTTGCTAAGACTTTGGCAGGTTTCTTACAAGCTAATATCACTGCATGGGGTCCATTTGCTCTGTGTAGCTATTCTGTGGTACAGTGAGAATACCTTGATTAATATGCTACATGAAAATAAAATGGATTTGGAAAAAATTATACCATACTCTCATAAATATTAATTCACATTTGTATGGAATTGCACATAATTTTCAATATATTCTGGAATACCTTCTGTGAAAGAAGATTTGATCTCCAAAGAGAATGGTGTAATTTAAAAAAAACTACAGTTGATACATTATTAAACATCATTTGTTTATTAATCTAGTACATTGCATGCATATGTTGTAGGGCCAGAGGTGGGTGGTGTAAGAAAGCTTTACTTTTTTTTTACGCTATGGGTGGGTGGGTTCTTAACATTCAAAGTGGCACAATTTAATCATATTATATAGAAGTGGTATGTGATGGGACTAACCTTGCTGTTTCTATTTACATTACCATTGTTCCTGAGTGTCCTTTCATGATAGTTCATGATTTTGCTACAAGTAAGACTAAGTATCAATAGTTGTGGTAATCAGATGTCTGGCATAGCTAACTGTGGTGTAGATGCTACACAACAGAATAGTTGAACACTTACTAGTTGCTTGGCATAGTGGATAAGCTTCTGGGAGTGGAATCAATGATCACATGAACTTGTTTCCATCTTAACTTGTCCCCCAAACACTTCCCACCAAATTCTTATGGCTTCAGGATAGCTGATGTTAGCAGAGGTGAAATCATCTGCATTGATAGCAGCTAGAAGCATTATAGGATTGCTGCTTTTGATATTTCTCGCTCTGAAAATAACCTTTTTTTCACTGCAAGGACTTTTTTACTTGATTTTGATTTTCCTCTCCCTCTCCCTCTCCCTCTTCCTCTTCCTCTCCCTCTCTTTCTCTCTCTCTCTTTCGATGCCAGCAGTGCTGCCTTGGTTTCTTGATTCCCTGCCTCAATCCACTTTTTTAGTGTATTTCACTCTGTGTTACAGGCAGTTTGCCATATGATTAGATTACTGCTGTGGTGTATGGGCTCTCTTATTTTCTTTACTAAGAATATGTACATATTCATATGTCACCTATTATCTTCCTGGCTATATATTTAGCACTACTGAAATGAATGACACTTAGTCCTTGCCCTCATTTTTACCAGGGAATTATGTTACCAACTGCCTCAGGGCCTTTGCACAAACTGTTACCTGCTTCAATTTTCATAACTACGTCAAGAAGCATTCATCTCCAAAGTACCAACTGTGCTATTCCTGACTCAACCATTTCTTCTAGTTTCAGCATCCTTTATCTTTCCTTCAAAGCAAACCAGCTTATATTTATAATCTATGTTTATGCAATTTAATTTGTAATTGTCAGGCACTAGCAAACCTGGTGTTACCATGTGAAAGGATCCAGGTTCAAGCTGCTGGTCCACACTGGCATGGAGGAAGATTTAGGAACAGTGCTGCTGATGTCTCTCCTTCTCTATCTCCCCATCCCTTTCAGTTTCTCTCTGTCTCTCAGATGCAAGAAGTAGTGGGTGGGGCTGCACCAGGTGCAGTGGTGTAGTGGTACATGCTCCTTCTTCTTCTTCTTCTTCTCCTTCTCCTTCTCCTTCTCCTTCTCCTTCTCCTTCTCCTTCTCCTTCTCCTTCTCCTTCTTCTTCTTCTTCTTCTGTTTGCCCTTCTTCCGTAGCCAATCAACAGCATCAGGTTGAGCCTGATGTAAAGTTTCGAGACCTCCTTTGAATCTGGAGAGGTGGCAGTCGTTGACTATGTGGGTCATAGTCTGTCTGGAGCCGCAGGGGCAGTTCGGGTCATCTCTGGCTCCCCAGCGATGGAACATAGCGGCGCACTGGCCATGGCCTGTTCGATAGCGATTGAGGAGGGCCCAATCATAACGTGCTAGGTCAAAGCCGGGTTGACGCTTGCAGGGGTCTGTGATGAGGTGTTTGTTCTTTACCTCAGATGACTGCCAGCTCTGTTTCCAAGAGACTGGAACAGAGAAGTTCAGTGTAGGCGTAGGGGACCAGATTGGGTGATGAGACGTCAAGCGTTGAACAGGGTGGGCGAATATATCCGCATATATTGGCAGGTCCGGTCGAGCGTAGAAGTGGGAAATGAACTTAGATGATGCCGCATCCCGACGAATATCTGGCGGGGCGATGTTGCTAAGAACTGGCAGCCATGGAACCGGGGTGGAACGGATGGTTCCAGAAATTATCCTCATGGAGGAATATAATTTGGAATCGACCAAGTGGACATGGGGGCTACGGAACCATACTGGGGCACAGTATTCTGCAGTGGAATAGCATAATGCCAGAGATGATGATCGTAGTGTGGAAGTGCTCGCGCCCCATGAGGAGCTGGCCAGTCTTGCAATGATGTTATTCTTCGCGCCTACCTTTGCTGCAGTTTTTATGAGATGTTTGTGAAATGACAGGGTGCGATCGAGAGTAACGCCAAGATAGACTGGCTGGGCTTCATGCCGGATTCTCATATCGCCAAGCTGCACATTAAGCTCACGTGAGGCCGAGGCATGGTGTAGATGGAAAACAGATGATACCGTTTTTGCAGTGCTAGCGATTAGTCACCATTTTTTACAGTAATCAGATATCAGAGACATGTCTTTCGTGAGTGTTTCCTCGAGGATGTCGAACTTGGATGCCTGAGTTGCACAGCAGATGACATCGGCGTAGATGAACTTCCTTGAAGAAGTTTCTGGGAGGTCATTGATGTAAATATTAAATAGCATAGGAGCCAGAACAGAGCCCTGGGAGAGGCCACTTGAGACAAGTCTCCATCTGCTAGACTTGTCACCCAGATGTACCCGGAAACTTCTGTTTTGGAGAAGAAACGATATAGTGTTGGCCACCCATGGAGGCAGGCATCTTGAGATCTTGACTAGGAGACCATGGTGCCAGACCGTGTCATAGGCTGCTGTGATATCAACAAAGACAGCACCCATCTTTAAATTCTTCTGGAATCCATTTTCAATGTAAGTTGAGAGGGCCAGGTACATGCTCCAAGCCCCAGTGATAACCTTGGTGGTGAGGGTGCAGGGGGAGAAGTGTTTATCTCTACATTGTAAACAGCATGAAGTGGAGATTTTCCCCCCACATGATTGATTTCCTAGAAACTGTAGGACAGTTCTAAGTCTTTACTTGGTGTATACTGGGTGTATATGAACATTACTTGTTGAATGAGTAAAAGTTTCACAGTAGAAGAAAGGTCTTCATGAGAGAACAGCACTGCTAAGGGGAGGGGCATTGAATTAAAAGGGAGAGGGAGGGCTTTTGTGATCCTTGCAGAGCACAAGTTAAATAATGTCCAGGATCCCAGACAGTTATAGCTGACTTGGGAATAGATACTGAAAAGCACTCTATGTGTTAAGTGAGATGAGAGGCACTTTGATACTGAGAAATAGACCGGGTAACTGCCTAGAGAATATTGGGAGGAGTTTTTAAAAAGTCATCTTTATAAACTTATGAAATGGTTGTTAAGGGAAGCTTTTGTTTCATTTTATTTTGTAAGTGTGCATTTAGAATCAATAATTTGATAATCTGTGCTTGGGGTAATGCTCTATGAGAGAGTTTTTCCCTTTGTAAACAAGATCCTGTTCACTCATTCATGATTTTGCACCAAATCCTTTTTCATTTTAGTAGTCAAGGATAGCCATACATGTCATGTAATGTCATTTAATTTATGAACCCATTCCATATATGAATTTCAGTGACATTACCAAATCTTTTAATTTGTCACATCAGCCTATATTTTGAGTATGATTTTAGATACCTATGTAACCACCTCTTCCCTTTCCTTCTCTACAGAAAGATGTAGCACTTAAGCCTCAGGAACGGGTGGAGAAACGCCAGACCCCTCTGACCAAGAAGAAACGAGAAGCACTTACCAATGGTTTATCTTTTCACTCTAAGAAGAGCAGGCTCAGCCAACCACACCACTACAGTTCAGACAGAGAAAATGACCGCAATCTCTGCCAGCACCTTGGGAAGAGAAAGAAAATGCCGAAGGGACTCAGACAGGTGAGGTACTTGGGTTTGTTGATTTCAGTGGCTAAATAAACCCTTCATTGGGTACCTGCTTCTCTTTCTCTTTTCCTAACAGGTGGAGGAAAATTCCTTGGTAGGATTCTGACTGGTTGACTGCCTGCAATCCTGTGTGCTTATTTCTACAAGAATACACCATACCAATCTTTGTGTTTTCACTGTTATTTGAAACCTCAGCGAAGTACCATTTTAGTCAGCTGTATGCTGCTTAACAAAGCTTGATGCAGGTGTTACAGGTGTTTCTGGCAGACCTACTGAAGTCTTGATGATAGATCAAAATGAATTGGCTTATGGGGTAGCAGATAAATCGTCATAGTCAGGACAAACTAAAGAGGTAGCTTTGATAACATACATTATCTCCAAGTTTTGAGGTGGTAGAAATGGTTGTTTTTGTTTAGGCAGAAGCTTGCATAAGATCACTATTTTCCAGGGAAGCTCAAATATTGCAGCATATGGGAGAGCGATGGTGGAGAAATAATTTGACTTTTGTTCCCTTTAGTTCTTCCTAGCCCTTCATTCAAGAAGATCTTTGTGACCTACTGATTGTTTGAAAGTCTGGTAGTGGGGCTTATTGACCTATTAATAGTTAGGTTTCAGTGATCCTGGCATCTAAAGAAGCTTTCTTTCTACCTGTGGAAATCCTCGCATGAAATAGATTAATAATGAGAAACGAAGCTGTTTATAGCATTTTTTTTCCCTACTCAAATCCAGAGGCTTTAGTGCCTGCTGAGTTACTTGTGTCCTGGGTGTGTTTTGTTTGCTTGTGGCAGTGCCACTGGGTGGGATTTACTGTCACTTGAAGGAAGGGATTGTGGTTCACAGAGCAGGTGCTGCTAATTAGAAGCTGAACAGGTAATTTCAAGTTTGCAAATGTTTCTTTGCACAGGAGAAAGATCTGGGTTTGTACAAACCAAATGTTTCAAAA
The DNA here is from genome assembly GCF_950295315.1 of Erinaceus europaeus. Taxonomy (NCBI): domain Eukaryota; kingdom Metazoa; phylum Chordata; class Mammalia; order Eulipotyphla; family Erinaceidae; genus Erinaceus; species Erinaceus europaeus. The sequence goes on from NC_080176.1 coordinate 31,048,387, forward strand.
TCTCATAGATCATTAGAAACTCATTATGAATCTTATTAGACACAAATCCCTACCCCATCTATAGTACCTAGTAAATCAACATCTCCAAAGTAGTAAGGCATAGAACTTTGTAGTGTCAGAAGTGTTCTGTTTAATAATGGTACATAGGTTTGGAATTCACTCTCTAAAATCATTAAGATGATACTTGGTAATGATTTACTTATTTTTAACTAGGTGTGGAAGGACCAAAATCCTGCATAATATCTAGTAGGTAGTTTTCAAAGTTCAGTTTGATAGATAAAGAAAGATACGTCCCTGAGAAAACCTGTGTAGCTATGGATTTAGCAGTGGCTCAGAGATTCCAAGTAACGTGTCTGAAAATCAGACACACAAGACATTGGTTCTTAAAAGTACATAGGTGGGGGGTCAGGCGGTGGCGCAGTGGGTTAAGCGCACGTGGTGCAAGGTGCAAGGACCTGCGTAAGGATCCCGGTTTGAGCCCCCGGCTCCCCACCTGCAGGGGAGTTGCTTCACAGGCGGTGAAACAGGTCTGCAGGTGTCTGTCTTTCTCTCCCCCTCTCTGTCTTCCCCTCCTATCTCCATTTCTCTCTGTCCTATCCAACAACGAATAACATCAACAATGGCAATAATGATAACCACAACGAGGCTACAACAACAAGGGCAACAAAAGGGGGAGAAAAATGGCCTCCAGGAGCAGTGGATTCATGGTGCAGGTACCGAGCCCAGCAATAACCCTGGAGGAAAAAAACCAAAAAAGTACATAGGTGTCTTGAAATGCTAGATTGATAATACAGTAATAATAGATATTATCATTTATCTATAACATGCCACAAAATATTTATTTATAGAGGACTCATATCAATATAAGTCACAAAAATCCTGATTGGTAGATAATATTATATATATTTATCAGATGAGAAATCTGGGACCAAAAGTTTACTGTGATCTCTTTCAGGTTACTTGGAATGAATATCAGATTGCCCTTTTGTGCATTTATTTATTTATTCTATTTTTTTTTTTTTACTTTTTTAAAATTTCTTTATTGGGGATTATGTTTTACATTCCACAGTACATATAATAGTTTGTACATGCATAACTTTTCTCAGTTTTCCACATAATAATACAACCCCCAGTAGGTTGTCTGCCATCTTTTTTTATACCTGTACTCTCCCCCCCACCCACCCTGGAGTCTTTTACTTTGGTGCAATACACCAATTCCACTTCAGGTTCTACTTGCGTTTTCTCTTCTGACTTTGTTTTTCAACTTCTGCTGAGAGTGAGATCATCCCATATTCATCCTTCTGTTTCTAACTTACTTCACTTAACATGGTTTCTTCAAGCTCCATCCAAGATGGGCTGAAAACAGTGAAGTCACCGTTTTTAATAACTGAGTAGTATCCCATTGTGTATATATAGCACAACTTACTCAGCCACTCATCTGTTGTTGGAAACCTGGGTTGCTTCAGGTTTTGACTATTACAAATTGTGCTGCTAAGAACATAGATATACACAAATATTTTGGATGGGTGTGCTGGGTTCCTTAGGAAATATCCCCAGGAGAGGAATTGCAGGATCATAGGACAGGCCCATTTCTAGCCTTCTGAGAGTTTTCAGACTGTTCTCCACAGAGGCTGGACCCATTTACATTCCTACCAGCAGTGTAGGAGGGTTTCTTTGTCCCCACAACCTCTCTAGCATTTGGTGCTGCTACCTTTTCTGATGTATGACATTCTCACAGGAGTGAAGTGGTATTTCATTATTGTCTTTATTTGCATTTCTCTGACAATCAAAGGCTTGGAGCATTTTCATGTATTTCTAGGCCTTTTGGATCTCTTCTGTGGTGAGTAATCTGTCCATGTCCTCTCCCCATTTTTGAATTTTTTTTCTTGTTGTTGAGTTTGGCAAGCTCTTTATATATTTTGGTTATTAGCCTCTTGTCTGATATATGGCATGTAAAGATCTTCTCCCATTCTGTGAGGGGTCTCTTTGTTAGGGTACTGGTGTCTTTTGCTCTACAGAAGCTTTTTAATTTGATGTAGTCCCTTAGGTTTATACTTGCCTTAGTCTTCTTTGTAATTGGATTTGTTTCATTGAAGATGTCTTTACAATTTATTTATGTGGAAGAGAGTTCTGCCAATATTTTCCTCTAAGTATCTGATAGTTTCTGGTCTAATATCCAAGTTCTTGATCCACTTGGAATTTACTTTTATGTTTGGTGAAATATAGTGGTTGAGTTTCTACCTGTTTCAACACAGTTTTTCCAACATGATTTGTCAAAGAGACTCTCCTTTCCCCATTTAATTGTCTGGGAACCTTTGTCAAAGATTAGATGTCCATAGGTGTGGGGCTTACTTCTGGGATCTCAATTCTATTCCACTGGTCACTGTGTCTATTCATGTTGCATTACCAAGCAGTTATGATTATAGTGGCTCTATAATACAATTTGAGATCTGGGAGTGTGATGCCTCCAGTTCTGTTCTTTCTTCTCAAGATTGTTTTGGCAATTCTAGGTCTTTTCTGGTTCCAGGTAAACATTTGTAGCATTTGTTCTATTCTCCTAAAAAATGTGGTTGGGATCTTGATGGGGATAGCATTAAATTTGTATATGGCTCTGGGTAGTATATTCATTTTAATGATGTTAATTCTTCCAACCCATGAACATGGAATATCTTATCACTTTTTTGTGTCTTTTTCTAATTCATTGAATAGTGACTCATAAATTTTAGTATACAAGTCATCCACTTCTTCTGTTAGGTTTATTCCTAGATATTTTATTGGTTTTGTTGCTATAGTAAAAGGAATTGATTTCTGGATTTCACCTTCTTTTTTGTAATATTTATTTATTTATTTATTACTTTTTGTTGCCCTTGTTTTTATTGTTGTAGTTATTATTGTTATTGATGGCATTGTTATATAGGACAGATAGAAATGGAGAGAGGAGGGGAAGACAGAGGGGGGGAGAGAAAGATAGACACCAGCAGACCTGCTTCAATGCCTGTGAAGTGACTCCGCTGCAGGTGGGGAGCTGGGGACTCGAACTGGGATCCTTATGTGGGTCCTTGCACTTCATGCCACGTGGGCTTAACCCATCTGACTCACTGATTTCATCTAATTTAGTGTTTGCATAGAGGAATGCCACTGGCTTTTGAATGTTGATTTTGTAGCCTGACACCTTACTGTATTGCCTGATGATTTCCAAAAGCTTTTTGCTGGATTCTTTAGGTTTTTGTATGTATGCTATCATGTTGTCTGCAAATGGGGAGAGTTTGACCTCTTCCCTTCCCATCTGTATCCCTTTAATTCCTTGCTCCTGCCTGTTTGCTATGGCAAGAACTTCCAACACTTATGTTGAATAATATTGGTGATAGTGGGCAGCCCTGTCTAGTACTTAATCTGAGGGGAAATGCTTCCAGTTTTTCACCATTGAGTATGATTTGTTCTTCTTCTTCTAGGTCTTTTAGATGTACAATCAGACTGTTTATTTATGCTTTTCCTTATTTCCTAATGTGTGCTTGTATGGTTATGAACTTCCCTCTGAGTACTACCTTAGCTGTTTCCCGAATATTTTTGATAGTTTGTATCTTCATTTTCATTGAACTCTCAAAACATTTTGAGTTCTTCCTTTATTTCCTCTTGGAGCCAGTAGTTGTTAAGTAGTGTACTGTTGAGCTTACACATTTTTGGACTCTTACTAATCTTTTGTTGGTTGCTAAGTGTTAGTTTAATTCCACTGTGGCTTGAGAAGATGCTTGGGATGATTTTAATACTCTTGAATTTGCTGATGCTGTCTTTGTGGCCTAATGTATGTTCTATCCTTGAGAATGACCCATGTGGACTTGAGTAGAGTGTGTCTTCCAGTTTCTTGGATGAATGATTTTGAAAAATCCAATAGTTCTAGTTTATCTATCTCTTCATTTAGCTCCCTCATGTCTTTATTAATTTTCTGCCTGGAAGATCTGTCAAGTTGAGAGAGTGGGTTGTTGAAGACCCCTATTATGACTGTGTTGCTGTTAATATATTGCTGTAGCTCTTTCAGTAGATGTTTGATGTATTTAGATGGCTTCTCACTGGGTGCATAGATGTTAATTGTTAAGTCCTCTTGATGACTGATCCTCTAAGCATTAAGTAATGTTCATCCCTATGATATTAAATTTTATTTATTTTAAAATCTATCATGTCAGATATGAGAATAGCTGGTTCCTGCCCCTTTTTGTGGGCCATTGGCTTGTATGATAGTTTTCTTTTTTTTTTCTTTTTAATTTGGTGTTTATTTCTTTTTTTTAAATTTTTTATTAAGAAAGGATTAATGAACAAAAACATAAGGTAGGAGGGGTACAGCTCCACACAATTCCCACCACCCAATCCCCATAACCCACCCCCTCCCATGATAGCTTTCCCATTCTCTAGCCCTCTGGGAGCATGGACCCAGGGTCGTTGAGGGCTGCAGAAGGTAGAAGGTCTGGCTTCTGTAATTGCTTCCCCGCTGAACATGGGCGTTGACTGTATGATAGTTTTCTATCCTTTCACTTTGAGTCTGTGTTTGTCTTGCTGAGTTAGGTGGGTTTCCTGTAGACAGTATATTGTTGGGTTGTGTTTTCTTTTTTTTTTTAATTTTTTTAATATTTATTTTCTTTATTCCCTTTTGTTGCCCTTGTTGTTTTATTGTTGTAGTTATTATTGTTGTTGTCATTGTTGGATAGGACAGAGAGAAATGGAGAGAGGAGGGGAAGACAGAGAGGAGGAGAGAAAGATAGACACCTGCAGACCTGCTTCACCGCCTGTGAAGCGACTCCCCTGCAGGTGGGGAGCCGGGATTCGAACCGGGATCCTTATGCCGGTCCTTGTGCTTTGCGCCACCTGCGCTTAACCTGCTGTGCTACAGCCCGACTCCCGGGTTGTGTTTTCTTATCCAACTTCATACTCTGTGCCTTTTAATGGGTGAATTCAGGCCATTGATATTTATTGATATCAAAGATTGAAGATATTTTAATGCCATTTTTGTAGATTTTTAGAGTGTTCTGATAGATGGCATATATATGGTGGTCTGACTGTTTATGGGAGATCTTTCAGAACTTCTTTCAGGGCAGGCTTGGTGATAGTTGATTCTTTCAACTGTTGCTTGTCTGAGAAGGTTTTTATGCCTCCATCTAGTGTGAATGACAGTCTAGCAAGATAGAGTAGTCTTAGTTTAAAGCCTTTCTCATTGAGCCCTCAATACATATCTTGCCTTTCTCATCTGGCCTTTAGTGTTTGTGTGGAGAAGTCTGCTGCTAATCTTATGGGTTTTCCTCTGTAGGTGACTTTGTTTTCCTCTTGCAGTCTTTAGAATCCTTTATCTGTATTCCTTTCCATTCTAAATATGATGTGTCTTGGTGTCTTTAAGTCCGGGTTAGTTCTGTTTGGGACCCTCTGGGCTTCTTGAACCTTTATGTCTTTGGTGTTGTCTAGACTAGAGAAGTTCTCAGATATTATGTCCTGAAGAATACTTTCTTCCCCTCCCTCTCTTTCTTCCTCTGGTAAGCCAATAATATGTATACTATTTCTTCTGAAGTCATCCCATAGGTCTCTGTTGTTGTTTTCAGTATCTCTTAATCTCTTTTTGAGATCTCTTACTTCTTTTTTAGTTGTCTCTAATTTGTCTTCGTTCTTGCTTATTCTGTCTTCAGCCTTATTTATTCTATTCATCTATCTTGTTACCCTGTTCTGATACTGTTTTAGCTTGTTCAGCTAGTTGTGTTCTTAGCTCAGCTATTTCAGCTTTGAGCTCTCTAATAACCTTGAGATAATTAGTGTTTTCTTCTAGGGTCTCATTTGTTGCTTCTGCATCTCTGATGACAATTCTTTCAAACTCTTTACTCATTCCTGTGACTATTTCCTTAACAAGCATTTGGATGTTGACCTCATTATTTTGTGCTTCAACCTTTGGGGGAGCTTTCAGCTGGACTCCTGTCTTGATTCATTTCTCCAATATTTCTTTTTGTTGGTTTAACCATTCTATATAGTATGTTAGGAGTTCCATTTCTCGATACTTTTCAAATTACTGATCACTCTTGCCTGGATTGACTTGTGTCTAAGTAAGGTACTTAAAGAGTTTACAGTTGTGGAAATTAACAGTTGTTTCATTATTTCAGTCCCTGAGTTGGAGCACAGAGGCTGTTAAACACCTCTTTTGATCTTTTTCTTCTCTGTAGGCTGTGGGAGCCTGAGGGCTTTTAAAGTATAAGTAGGCTTCTTAGTTTAATCACTGACTCCTGACAAAGGTAAATCAGGGTTTGGGGAGATACACAGTGGTTATACATAGCAACTATCACAACCCAAGGATCTAAAGCTCCAGTCTCAGTTCAGCTTCTCTGCCAAGCCAGGTGGCCCTGCCAGGCCCTGTGAGTTTCTCAACAAGTCCCATTTGTAGTCTGTAGGTTCTGAGGTGATTATTAACCATTTCTCATCAGGAGAACAATGTGGAAAGGCTCCCAATATACAGCCCCACTGCTAGGCCACTGAAATGTAGCTCTTCTGGGTTTCCTGGTCAGTTCTCTGTCTCCTGATATCAGCACAGGGCCTCCCCCCTGCTGCTTCAGCCTCTGAGGGTAGTTGCCATGGAGACTCACAGTTGCATTTGGTGAGTCTTAGGGTAAAACAGGCTGGAGGTGGTGCCTCAACTGGCAAACTGCTGGACTGTTACCAGCCACTCAGTCTCTCCTTAGGCTCCTCCCTGCCCATGAGCCACATGTGTTTGCACTGACTGGTGGTTTGGTGGGTTCCTCAAGTTGTTCTAGTAGTGCCATATTGTAGTCCCAGGTGATCTGCTTTAGTATTCCTAGTTGTCCCCTGAGAGGAGAGGAGAGAAACACAGCTGCTGCTGCTGCTCCGTAGCCCCACCTCCCTTTTGTGGTTTTAATATTCTGGTCTCTTGATTGAGATAAGTATTAGGCTTGACTAGGAGAATTTGTGTTTGGGGTTGGAGCTGGAGTTAAAATTATGTCTTAGTAATAAAATTTGATCAAGGTGATTTTGGTCAAAGAATTGGTTATGAAGGCACTTGCATCCCAAGATGTGGTATAGCAGACAGAATATCATACTTGACTTAATGAGGTCCGAGGTTCACTACCAACATCACATATATTAGAGTGATGATTGGAGAGCCCCCCTCCCCTCCTCCTTTCCCTCCCTCTGGCTTTCTTATCTCCCCTCTCTCTCCCTCTCATGTTAGTAAATAAAGAGTTTTAAGAGTTGGTTACATATTTAGTTGAAAGAGCATAGAAAAAGCTAGACAGTTTTAAAGCAACCCCATTTGGGTGCCAATTGGGGTGGGGGTTTGGGGGAGAAGAGAGAGATAGGCAGTGGTGTAAGGGAAGAAGGGCCAGGGCCTTAATTCTATAAAAGATGATATTCCTATAATGTTTGTGACTCTAAATTATGTATATCCTCCTGAGATTAGTGATATAATTATTCCCACTGGAGTGAGTTTACAGTGTAAATACCACTTTTCCCCACCCTTCCCTCCTAAAAGGGAGTGGGAAGACTTCTTACCTTTCTGTCATGAAACCAGTTTAATTCTATGCCTACCCTAAGCTGTAGCTTTTAGTCTTAATTGTTCATTTATTTATAAGATAGAGACAGAAAGAAATTGAGAGGGAAGGGAAGATGGAGAGGTAGAAAAAGAAACACCTATACCACAAACTTCCCCACTTGTGAAGCTTTTCCCCTACAGGTGGCAGCAGGGGCTTGGTCCTGAGTTCTTTGCACACTGTAATGTTTAGCCATGTGTGCCACTACCTGGTCCCTGTGGCTTTTTGTTTTAATTCTTATACTCACAGATTTTATATAACCTTTGTATCTTCAAAATTAACTGTTCTACTTTCTCCTATGGTGAAATAGTACGTAGACAAAATAAATAAATAAGGTCTTGTGTGTGTATGCTTAATGTAACAGTTTATGTATGAATTTATGTGGGTTTTGATTTTAATGATTCCTCTTACAGTAATATTGGTAATGTCTTCTGTGGTGATGCAAAATATACTGTCCTTGCACATGTTATTTTTGCTAGTAGAATTTATTCAGAAATTGGTTGAAGTTAAGGCCTTAAACTTTTTATTTACCACATTCCTAGAATCATATGTGTTTTTATGAAATCTTGAACATTTAAATCACTGTCATTGCCCATCTGCAAAATGAGAGGTTTAGACTAAAAAATCATCAGACTTTTCTGAGTTCCATGCTTTTTAAAAAAAATTATGAGCACATAGAAATAGTATATTGATAGAAATTTAAAAAGTTTGATGGTGATTTGGTTTTGGAGCCTAATCTTCAAGGCTTTGTGAAGCTCATAAAAGGAGAGTGAAGAAGATGGATCTCTCTGTCTCTCCCTCTCTCTGTTTCTCTCTCTCTATATATATATAATTTTTATTTATAACATGGAAATATTGACAGGACCATAGGATAAGATACAATTCCCACCACCAGAACTCCATATTCCATCCCCTCCCTTGATAGCTTTCCTATTCTTTATCCCTCTGGGATTATGGATCCAGGGTCATTACTGGTGCAGAAGGTGGAAAGCCTGGTTTCTGTAATTGTTTCTCTGCTGAACATGGGCATTGGCAGGTCGATCCATACTCGCAGCCTGTCTCTCTCTTTTCCTAGTGTGGCAGGTCTCTGGGGAGGCAAGTCGCCAGGACATATTGGTGGGACCATCTGCCCAGGGAAGTCAGGTTGGCATCATGGTATAGCATCTAGAACCTGATGTTTGAAAAGGAATTAAAATATAAAGCAGAATCTGACTGAGTTTGGAGTATGTCACCAAAGTAAAAATCTCTGGGTGGAGGGTGAGGGTGGAAGATGCATTTTTAGTGGGAGAGTGATTACTTGAGTAGTGGTTTGCTGGCCCACTGGTGTGATTAAGTGCCATCTGTGTGTGATCACTGGTAAAGGTGACACTGAAATGTTTAATGACCAGTTTGTTTATTCAAAAGCTTGTGTTAACAATATTTGAGATTGCTTTTTCATTTTGCTAGATGCCTGTACACATTACAGTCACTTTCTTGTCTTTGCCTCTTACCAGGTAAACTAACTGCATTTAACCATCATAGCTTGGAAAGGGGAACTCTGTGATGGGAGCTAGATGAAGATTCGTAAATTACTGAATAGTGTGCTAACTCTTATTGAGGAAGTTGTAGTCAGAATTATAGATGAAAGAGGGCAATAGGATGTGAGTATTTAGTCTTTAGTTTTAATTTAGTGTAGGGGTGGATTAGGCTTGCAATTTATTAGGATCTGGTGCTTCCTGAGCAGGCAGCTTAGTACACACTTTTCCTATCATTAAGGGAAGTTGTCTTTTCCTTAGTGAAGAGGAAATAATAGATTGAGTTTTTCCTTGAGAACCTATTGAGGGCAACTAATCTTTTTATTGTGTAAGTGCAATTAATATACTTCATAAGAAAGATGTGTAATTCTAAAAATTAAATTGCTTTATCTTCCCTTGACTGATCACAAAAACTGAGCCCTGGTTATCAGCACCCCATCCTGTTAAGGAAACTTTAGCACTTAAACATCCCAATGGAACTTAGTCATTATATTGTGTTTTGCAAGTATAAATACTGTTTTTAGAAAGTGCTGAACTGGCAACTATCTTTAAAAAATGATTGTACTTTTTTATGTGGCAACAGTAAACATCTCTTAATTTACAAGCTTTTTAAAAAAATGTAGGAACAAGTTAACTCACTTCTCAATAGAAATGCTTGTCTTTCTGATCCTCCTATTTCTGGTCTTAAGTTTATCCTTAACTGTTTGCTCATGATGTAATCACCGGACATAGGAAAAATGGGTTTCTACTCTTACTAGTAAGGATACAGGAGGATTTTTCCCCCTTTCTACTTAAGAGTTTTGAATGTGGAAACGAAAGTAGAGGTTGTACAGGTCTCTGTAAGGAACTTAATTCTTTATTTGTGAAAGTCGCATTGAAACCACGGAAGAATACATTATTGTGGAATCAAATTTCAAGGGGGACTTATAGATGACATTGCAGATATCAAAACATATATACAGACTCGAATGTTATAGATGTAAAATTGTATTCTGTATTGTAGGAAGTTGAAGGCTTGATCGCAGTATTGTCTTTAAAATTAGAGCTCTTTGGAAGTTATAGTATAAGGCTCTGATTTATGTTTTGCCATTGAATGTTGACCTTAGAGTATGATTATGTAGAGACAGAAGGACCCTGGTGGCTCAGTCACTGGCTATTTGTTTGCATCTATGCTGACAGGAGGATACATCTCTGTCCATTGAGAGTAGTTACAATCAGAAACTGACCCTTTCTTTTAGAAGAACTTGTTCAGATTGTCTGAGGACTTCTTTGACATTTCTTATTAGTAGAAGTTAGATTGCTAAAGAAGATTTATAATGGATAATTATGATTACACAGATCTTGTGCATGTTATATTTCTGAAGACCTGCTAATTAGTTTGGTATGGGAATCACAGACATTTATTCAGCTTGACCCCAGAGCCTACAGGTTTCTAGAAATCAAAACATTTGAAACTCTAATATAATTAGGGATTATAATGAAAATACATAGGCACTTTGCTGTGTACTGTTTCTTAAATGGATTTGTTATAATGGTTAAATGACTGATGGTACCTTGAACTAATATCATGAAATGTGAGGGGCCAGCAGGTGACTTGCCCAGGAGAGAGCACATGTTGCCATACACAAGGACTGAAGCCAAGGAACACTTGCAGGAGGGAAACAAGCAATTGAGCAACACTGTGATGTCTTTCCTTCTCTCTCCCCATCTCTATCTCTCAGCCTTTATTTGGAGGGTGGCAGAATTATTGGGGAAGGGAAGACCACCTGGAGCAGCTGATTCATGCAGGCCCCCTGCCTCAGTGATAACTCTGGTGGCAAAAAGGATGGAAGGAAGGAAAAGGCAAAAGAAATGTGAGGCACAGTTGCATCATTTTTACATCATACTTCAGGTTTTAAGTGTGCTGTGTTAATTGGGGTCAGTTATACAGTGTTGTAAAGGGCTCATACTATTTAGCAGTAAAGCCATGAGAGATAATAAGATTCTTCCTTATGAATTTAGGTGGTGGGTAGGGGAGATAGCATAATGGTTATGCAAACAGACTCTCATGCCTGAGGTCCCAGGTTCAATTCCCTGCACCACCATAAGCCAGAGCTGAGCAGTGCTCAGGTGTTTCTCTCTGTGTCTCTATCTGTATCTCTCTCAAATAAATGAATAAATAAAAATAAATGAACTTAGGTGGTTCCCTACTTTTTTCACATTGTCCATAATGATAGCAATAAAAGCAAACTCCTAGGAAGAAATAGTAGGTGATTAAAGTTGATCCTTTAAAATTTTTTTTACTATATTTATTTATTGGATAGTGAGGGAAATTCAAAGAGACATCTACAACACTGTTTTACCACTCATGAAGCTTTTCCTTTGCAGGTGGGGACCAGAGGCTCGAACCTGGGTCCTTGCGCATTGTAACATGTGTGCAGCCAGGTGCGCCACCACTGGTCCCAAGATGATCTTTTAAAAGCTTTTTTATTAGTGATTTAATATTAATTTACAGAATTATTAGATAAGGGTCCTGGTGGTGGCACATTTGGTTCATTGCACATGTTACAACACATAAGGATCCGGGTTTGAGCCCCTGGTCTTTCCCTGCAGGGGGAACACTTTATGAGTGCTGAAGCAGTGCTGTAGTTGTCTCTCTGTCTCTTTCTCCCTCTCTATCTTCCCCTTCTCTCTTGATATCTGGCTTTCTCTATCCAATAAATAAGTAAAGATAAAAAACTTTAAAAAATTATAAGATAATAGGGGTATAATTCTACACCTCCACCACCAGAATTCTGTGCCCCTATTCTCTCCATTAGAAACTGCATTAGTTCACCCAAGATCACAGACATGGATTTATTATTATTCCTATAACTATGTATGTATTTATGTATCTATTTATGTATGTATGTATCTATCTATCTATATCCCCCCCCCCTTCTCTTCCTTTCAAGTCACACCTACTACTTTTGAGTGCCCTTCCCTCCTCCATACCCCCGTCTCTCTCTGGGTCCTGATGTAATTGGAGTTCAGAGCCCTGTGGTCATCTTCCCCTAACATGTTCTCTTCTGACAGTATGGCCTGAGATTTTTTAGGGGTTACAGAAGGTGGAAGGTCTGGCTTCGAGTTGCTTCTCCACTGGATGTGGTTGTTGGCCTCTGTTGACCCATACCCTCTAGCCTGTTTCTATCTGACAAATTATAATCTTACAATAATTCTTAGAAGCTTGAAGTACAAATCAGGTGCTAGTTTTTAATACTGATTATTGAGGGACCCTAATCTAGTCTTGTCTCTGTGTGGAATCTAGTTGTGTATTAAACTGGAGGTATTTATTTGACATTGAGAAACTAGTAAGGCCTTTATGAAAGATGCTTTTTAAAAAATTGGCTTCTGTACTGATCATTCTTTGAGTTCTAGAACTTGTATTTTGTGTCTCTTGTTTATGTACTTAGTGTCTGAGGTCTGTTCCATCAACCCTGAACATTGGTAAGAGTGAGCATAATCATCACTTGACTTCAGTGAGACAGATGCTTGGAGTAGTGTGGCCAGAAATAAACTTTATCCCAAGTGACATATATAATTTAAATTTAGTAACAGCTGGCCAAAACAGGCCAGAACACTTTAATTACCACCATATAACATAAGCCATACACAGAGAAATTGACTGAATTAGAAAAATAACTGCAATTAAATGAATGGTCAGTAATTCAGTTTGAACTATCCTGAGAACTATAGAAATTGTTCCATGAAATTATGACACTCACTAAATCTAAAAGCAAAAATGAGCACACACACACACACACACACATGAGCACCAAACTTCTTCCTTAAGAAATATTTAAATTGCATTATTGTTAGAGGACTGAGGACAAAGTGACATGATTTTCAACCGTAATTACGAAAATACTCCTTTCATATTAGTGATTTTCATTTTATAAAATATAGCCTCTCCTTTCATATTAGTGATTTTCATTTTATAAAATATAGCCTCTACACTTTTGATAGTTAATGATGGTAGACAGAACTCCTTTTCTTTATTTAAAACTGCATTTTTGCAGTGATTAAATTTCACGACTTCTCCTCTGCTGTGATACAGTGGCATTAGCATGTGGCCAGTCTTGCTAGCTCCAGAGCGTGGAATAAGCCTGGGTTTGCTCTCCATTCTAATCTCTGCCACAGCAACCCATCTCCACACAAGTCTGTACATGTCGGGTAATGAGTGGGAAGTGGGAGTGGGCAAGTGGCTCTGGTTTGCAGTGGTGTTGGTGCTGAGCAGATGGTTGTGATAGCCACGTGTTGTAAGATTCCTGTGGGAGTTGATGGTGGTGACAGGCAACTCACAATGTGCTATTTACAGTTTGGGTTTGCAGTCTTTTGGTGACATCTGAATGCTCTTTAGCAACTGCTTTCATTACTACCTTTCAAGGAGCTGCTAATTGAAAATGAAATTGTGGGTGGGCTTTCAGGCAGGCACAGGCAATACTGTGTGGTGAATGTTACATGAGAACTGTTGGGTGCCTTCATGCCCAATTTGTAATTGGTTTTCTAAGGAGGAAAGCCAGTGTTGTATTTAAAGATTCACTAGGTGTAGTGGGTACACTCAATGTTTCACCCTGCCCAGGTGAGCCAAAGTGCACTCATTGGCTGCAAAGCAGACTAGCTATGTGTAATTCTTTCTAATTGTTCACCAGTGTGGAAAGCTTTTCTTTTAAATTTGCCAACATCTTGTAGTTGTCCTTTTTTTTGAAGTGCATCATTCTTTTTTTTTTCTTCTGTTATTCGTACTTTTACACAGATCTCTGGAACTCTGAGGCATTATATTCCAGTTTTTGCATGTAACTTTTCTACCTATAAACCTTTAAGGCAGGATGTACATCTAGGCACAGAGTATAGAAAAAGATTTTCTTCAGGGCTGGGTGGTAGTGCACCCAGTTGAATGCACACGTTTCCTGCAGAGTGGTGAAGCAGTGCTGCAGATGTCTTTCTATTTCCTCTCTATGTACTCTTCCCCTCTCAATCTGTCTTTACTATGAAATAAAAAAAAATTTTTTTTAAAGGAGGGAGAGGTGGGGAAGGAGAAGGAAAAAAACAGATGACTACTAGGAGTAGTGGATTTGTCGTGCAGGCACTGAGTTCCAGAGATAGACCCTGGTGGTAATTAAAAAAGAAAAGTGTATCTCAATGGACTCTTGACAGTGGAAGATGTCCTTGATTCTCTGTGACTGCTTCGCGCTGTGGGGTTGTCTTTTGAACCTCATCTTCAGGGCTTTTAACTAAATATCAGTAGTATTTCTGAAGTGGTGTATTTTTTAAATAGCTGTTTGTTGGATTGTTTTATTGCTCACTTTGAAAATAGCACTCTAAGGAGGATTCTTATATTTTATAAGGAATGACCTTTGTGTTAGATGTTCTGTTTTAAAATATGAAGATACATGCAGTATTAACTGCATTTTTTAGCTCATGAATATTGCAATGAAAATTAAACTGAAGCCATACTGAATTATGTGCTTTGTTTGAGATGTTGTCCTATTTGTTTTTAGAGAGTACCCGAGACTCAAGCAGAGAAAACCTTGGTGACCTACCCCTTGTCATTGTACTTGACCCTCTGTCCCATTAGACCTGCTTTGCCACAGACTCCAGCTGTCTTACTGCATTTGGGCTTCCACTGAGCCTTAATAATGTTTAAAATAGCCCATTTTTGTCATTTTAAAATGAATTCTGCAGTACTGTTGATGCAAGTGTTGACAATTTTATAAACAAGTGCGTATGAGGAAGCTCTTAGAGGCTCGCTGGGTTTCTTCATACCTTGTTGGTGTTTGACCCCAACAGGATTGCTCAAAAGCAGGCACCAGAGTGACTCACATATATTACCTAGTCCTGTCAGTGCCACCTGGTTATCTTTCAGGACTCCTGATGAGCTCTGTCCTGTTGCCTGCTGCAACGCTTCACCTGCATTCATTGTTCATGGCTCTGCAGAAGCTGCCACTCCTCTCACTGCCTGCCTGCAGTGATGCTGTTGTAGAGGTCATTCTGTGATCACTGTTTTCACATACATTTGCTCAGGAAGCATTTTTCCTGAAATCATGTAGTACAAAGCTGGACAGGCCCTAACTGCAAGTGATAGCTCTGAGTTGTCAAGATTGACCACTAGTAGATTCAGTAGACTATTTTCTAATTGAGTTTTTTTTTCCAAAATATCATTGGCAGCTATGTTTCTGCCCAGTGCCAGTAGACATTATCTTGCAAAAATGGTGTTCCCAAAATGACTGTTGACTAGAAAAAAGCCTTGTCAAGTAACAGTGTTATATTCTTCTCTTCTTAAAACAGCATGCCAGTTCTCCCAGAAAAGAGGCTTTTATAAATTAGGTAACTGAAATTCTTTTTCTTCTAGACTGCACTCTCATTTTCCTTAACTTGGTCATCTGTTATGAATTCTTCATTCTACAAATGTTGATGACATTCTGCAGAGTTAGAATGTGGATATGAATGAAATCTGAAAATATTGTCTCTCTGCCATTGGGGGCTAAGCACCATTAACTTTTTCTTTATCATCAGGGAAGTTCTGATGTAGTAAGACATTGTATTTGACCTTCTGGTTTTTGGGCTCATCAAGTTCAGGAAATATTTTTCTCTCTAAAGCCAAACAGCATAAAAACCGCAGAAGAATTTTTGTTTAAGTAGCAAAACCTCCACTTAGGATTTAACAATTGCCTGAAGTGTGTCAACAGCAAGCAGCATTTGTTTTTAATGCATTGCTGTGAGAGCAGAAATGCTACTCCCTTGGAGATGAGTGCAGATTGGCCTACTGAACACTTGCTAATGAAATTATCACACCATTCGAGATTCTTAATGGCTTTTGATTTTAAAAGTACTATCATCAGATTTCTTGAACAAATAATGAAGAGTGTGGGGAAATCACCTGCTGCTCAGGTGAAATCTGAGGCTATGTAATGGATCCTGCACACACTGCTGGGAGATTGAATGGCACTTTTTGAAACTGAAGCAGCCCACTTGCATAATTTAGCATCATCTGCTTCCTATCGTTTTGTATTCAGACTCTGAATTTGTGTTTTTCTAATAAATATGGCAGCAGGGAGAATAGAGAGAGGTGGTAAGGGATGTGAGTGTGCAGTTCTGTATGAATTTGGTTCGGAGGTCAGTTCATATATGCAGCCTGGCCTCCCTGGCTCACTAAGTAGAGTGAGGAGATAAATTGTCATGGGAAAAATACTGGTAGGGAAGGGTAAGGAGCTAAAAAAATTTCCCTAGTGATTCTGACCCTGCTCTTTCCTGCCTCCTCTTTATATTTGACAATTCATCTTTTTTCTTCCCTTACTGTCTCCAGGCTACACCTCCATCTCACTTTTCTTTCTAATGTCTTTTGCTGGCTCTTGATTCAGGGCTACATTTGGTCTAAAAGTTGCAGCTTGGTTCCTCCCTCTACTGACCTGCTGATTTATTTTATTTAACAATTACACTTATCTTGTTTCAGTTCTTGTTATAGTTTAATATTATTGTACTAACTGCCATTAGTAGACCCTTAAAAAAAGGTTAGTTAGCTCCCATAACCAACTAAGTAAAGGTAAAGGCCCTTAGTGCCGGACATTTTGGGCCCTGACTCATCTGGCTATAGCATACCTTGCCAGCTACCTCTCCTGCTCCCAATTTTCCACAAACACCAACCTGCTTTTTGCAGGAGGCCTGTGTGTTCTCCCCACAACTTAATTTGTGTCTATGCTATTCCTTTTGTTTGTTATGGCTTTCTTCAAAAGTCATAGTTGTTTTTCACTATGTCCTAGTGATTTCATTATCACTTTTCTGAGCTAACTGTATTTTAGTTGAAACTCCTGTGACTTTTCTTTTATCACTAGTGTGGCCCAGAATTTTAAGACAATTTTGAGGCACACAATAAAGCATAAATCAGGACTTTCTCTGAAGCCAGGATATACAGTAATTCTGTAATTTACTCTAGATCTCTTTCATCCTGCACCCTATCTTCAAATTGTCTGCATCTCTCTCCTCCTCACTAAGGATCAAATTCCCCGAGGGTATTAGCCTGCTTGTGTTGCACAGGAAGAAGTGAAATCCTCTGCTATTCCTGGATTGAAAACCTTGACTTAGCAGTCTCATGTTCTCCATTTATGTTCCTGAAACCTTTAAATCCATTCTCATGTCATAACTAGTGTGACTTAAAAATATCTATCTTTGATCATGTGATTCCCACACATACGTCCTAAAAATGGCTTCTCAGTGTGTTGAAATAAAACACAGACTCCTGAGCTGCAGTACTGGCTTATGCCTCTCATTTCCTCAGCTTCTCCTGATATCGCCTCTGCCTTTCGTTTTCCCCAGCATGCAAAATCCCTTCCCTCATCAAGGGCTTCACAAATGTTATTTTAATTTCTCTAATTGAAGTGGTCTTCCTTCTGCTGTTTGCAGGATGACTTTTTAGTCCTTCAGGCCTGCAGTTGAAACATTACCGTTTCTTGTTTTTATTGTTGTTGTGGTTATTATTGTTGATGCCATTGTTGGATAGGACAGAGAGAAATGGAGAAAGGAGGGGGAGAGAATGATAGACACCTGCAGACCTGCTTCACCGCCTGTGAAGTGACTCCCCTGCAGGTGTGGAGTGGGGACTCGAACCGGGATCCTTATGCCAGTAGTCCTTGTGCTTTGCGCCATGTACACTTAATCCACTGCGCTACTGCCTGACTCCCAGAGTTTTTTTTTTTTTTTTTTAAGAGAAAAGAAAAAGTTTAATTACATTTGTAAAGAGAATCTGCATGGGTGTAAATTTCAAAGTTAATGAGCAAAATGAGAGTCTCTATTTTGGGCTAAGGAGGGGGATGGGGCCTAGGGCTTCAAGGAGTGGTGGTGGTGGAGCTCACATTTGAGGAGAGGGGATTCATATCCTGAAGAGGGGGGGATCTCTCTCACTTGATATGTAGATAGGTCTCTACCTTTGTACCACAGGGCATTTTTTTTAATATAAAAAGGAAAAACTGCAAAATTATAGGATAACAGGGGCACAACTGCACACAATTCCTACCACCAGAACTCTGTATCCCATCCCCTTCCTTGATAGCTTTCCTGTTCTTTAACCATCTGGGAGTATGGACCAAGGTTATTGTGGGATGCAGAAGGTGAAAGGTCTGGCTAGGTCTGGCTTCTGTAATTGCTTTCCTGCTGAACATAGATGTTGACAGGTCAATCCATACTCCCAGCACAGGGCATTTTTTAGTCTTTTTCCTCTATGCCCACCTTTAAAATTTCCTAATAGTTGACACAACATGTAAGAGAATATATTTTTCCTGGTATCCTTCCTTAGTGTTTGCCTATTCTAATTGATTGCAAGTTCTGCAGGCAAATGCCATATCCATTTTCTCTAGCCCATTATTTGTACCTCATTGCTTGGCACATGGAAGGCAATGCTCAATAATTAAAGTTGAGTGATTGAGCACTAAATAACTATCTTTCCAATTGATGACATTAACCACAATTTTTTGTTCCATTCCAACATTACTTACAGAAAAAAAAAAGCCAAAGCAATATGACTTTCCCTTCATGTGAAGATATGAATATAAGATGAGGCATTGATCAGTACTTACACGCCACATAAAAAATGATTCCAAGAAATTTGTGCGGAGGTAGATAGCATAATGGTAATGCAAAGAGGCTTTCATGCCTGAGGTTTCCAAAGTCCCAGGCTCAATCCCCACTTTACCACCATAAGCCAGAGCTGAGCAGTGCTCTGATATAAAAAAATAAATAAATAAAGGTAAATTTATTGTCCCACTTTCCCTCTGTATAAAATATTTTGACTTTAGAAAGCAGTTTTAGGGGCTGGGCGATAATGCAGCGGGTTCAGTGCACATAGTTTCAAAGTAAAACGACCAGCATGAGAACCCCAGTTTGAGCCCCTGGCTCCCCACCTGCAGGGAAGTCGCTTCACAAGCTATGAAACATGTTTGCAGGTATCTATCTTTCTCTCCCCCTCTCTGTCTTCCTGTTCTCTATTTCTTTCTGTCCTATCCAACAACAATGACAGCAATAACAACAATAAACAACAAAAGGGGGAAAATACCCTCTAGGAGCAGTGGATTTGTAGTGCAGGCAGGGAGCCCCATCAGTAACCCTGGAGGCAAAAAAAAAAGCAGTTTTATTTCATTATCTTTTCCAGTAACCTAACATTCATCCTCTCCCTATTTGCTCATGCAGCAAGCATTTGTCCATTGTGTGCTTGCCTATACTGGTGATTCTGACATAGCAGAAAGGATGCACACAATAACTCTGCCTTCCATACACTTGCAGCTTGGTGGAGCTATCCTAAACTCCTGGAGAACTCTTAGCATAAATGAGGCTGAGGCTGACAGACTAGCTGCAATTAAAAGGAGACATATCCCTCCATATATGTCAATTATCTTTCAGCAAAACTGGAGAAAGGGGAGTGACACAGTTGAGCAACTCTTAGAGACAGTAGACCTTCAGGTATATGTTCTTTTAAATTGTTTATTTCTCACTATGCTATGTTTTTTGACCTTGTCACTGCCTTTTTAAGAAACTGAGAATAATCCTCTGTTCCACTGAAGGCATGAGTAATTGTGCTGTATTGCTTGAGAGATTTCTTGGGTTTTGGTTTTTACATATAAGAGCTTTGACATTCTCTCTCTTTTTTTTTTTTTTTACCTCTGATTTATTAAAACCTGAGTGAGTCTCCAGTGTTTCTTGAAACTGTCTTTTTGATAGATGTAGGTCACAAAAAATGGTATATTTGTGTGTAATTGTTTTGTTATGGTTACAAGTCTAGTTGTAGTCTCTTATTCCTAGAATTCTTCCTATCAAAAATTCATATTTTTATCCAGAACTCAAGCTTTTGTTATGCTAATCTCAATAAGCCAGGAACATAAGGTGTCTTTATCACTTGTTATCTTTTCTGTTTACTTGATAGTAGATAATTATTTTCAATTCAAGTAGAACTTGAAATATTCTCAAATATTCAAAGTGAACATTTGAATAGAAGTTGAGGTCTCCTATCTGAAGAAAGAGTATTGATGGGAGATTGTGCAGTGAGTGATCTGAGGAATAGAGTGGAGGCCAGTTCTTAACTTATTAGCAAGATACTTCCTTTTTCAAAGGATACTTTGTATATTCCTTTTAATTTTTTTTTTCTGAAATTCTTTACTTTCTTAGAAAATATTATTAATTTGGTGAGGGAGGTAGCATAATAATTATTTAACAAGACTTTTGTATCTGAAGCTTCAGAGTCTCTGCTTCAGCCCCTTGCACCACTACATGCCAGAGCTGAATAGGCTCTGGTAAATAAATAAATGATGATTTCCCAGTGAATTCTCATAACCCTGTTTTTTCAACGTAGCTCACTCCTCCTCTTACAGTATAGTTTACCCTTTTATTCAGTCACTAGACATTTATTGACAGTATTCTCCTGTGGACAAGGCATGATTTCAGGTGCATATCGCAAGTAAAGTGACAAAAATATCTGCACCAGTAGAAGATGTATCCTCATGAATTCTGTTTTTTTAGTTGCTGACAGCTTCTAGTTAAATGTCTAAACAGTGGGACTTGGAGATGGAGCATTTACTTTACCATGTGCCGGGCCTGGGGTTCACGTTCCAGTACCATGTGACACTGTCATAGCACCTGAAGAAGTTGCATGGATGGTGCCTCTCTCTTTTTCTATCAAATGGAAAAAGGGAGGGAGGGAAGGAAAGTGCCAGCCTAGTGGAATCATGCATGTGTGAGGCCCTTGTGAGGGGGAGAGAGTGTCTATTTTTTTTTCAGCTTCCTAATTCATAAGCCCAAGTGATTATTATGAGTTTTGTCACTTGTATCATCCACAAACATTTCAGGGTATTTCATATTGAAATTTGTGAGAATTGTCCTAAATATTTGCTTTCTTTTCATTTTCCTCTGTTAATGTCTTCATGGTTTGCTAAACATCCAGGTTATAAATCTGATCATGACAGAAACTGGAAGCCATATTCTTTCACTTGTACTCACTTCTCATAGTTGTATATCCTGTATGTCCTCTGTATTTCTCATTTGTCCTCCTCTGTTTGCCGTTTTTTGCCACTCGACTGCTTCAGCTATTCCTCTTTTGGACTATACTAGCCTGCTTAAGTAAATGGCTATTTAATTTAATATTTAATTTTTTATTGCTGAATGGGTTATTATTGGGGTTAGGTACTGACACTGTGAATCCACAGCTTTTGGTGGCCATTATTTATTTATTTATTTTTTAATTAGGATGGAGAGAACTTGAGAAACGATGGGGAAATAGAAAAGGAGAGAGAGATAGATGCCTGCAGACCTGCTTCATAGCTAGTGAAACAGACATGCAGGTGAGAAGCAGGGCTCAAACACAGGTCCTTGTGCTTGGTAATATGTGTGCTTAACTGTTGCTCCACCACCCAGCCCCCCTCTTAAGTGAATCTTTCTCTGCACATGTTTTTATGCCTTCTGTAACTATTCCATTTTCCTCTTTGTGCTCCCTAGCCTGAATATCTCTATCACATTAGCCTTTTCTGTCTTCTAACATTCCTTCCTCTATTCACTCCCACGACATTGAGTTCCCTTTGCCATAGTAAGTCTGGTGTTAGTTTCATCCTCAAAAATTCTTTTGAATCCAAAATAGATTTTTCTATTAGAATAACTTATAGATGGGGGGGAAAATAGAGGACAGTGAAAACAAAATTCAGGGAGATAGGCTAAAGCAGTTATAAAGAGAAGCCTTTTGTTTTAAATGTTTGTTTCATTATCTTTATCTATTTATTGGATAGAAACAGTCAGAAATTGGGAGGGTAGCAGGGAGAGAGGGAGAGAGACAGAGACACCTGCAATACTGCTTTACCACTCACAAAACTTTCCTTTTGCAGGTGGGGACTCGGGGGTTGAACCTGGGTACTTGCACAACCTGTTGTACCACCACACCAGCCCTGAAAAACTATTTTTTATCATTATAGTTACTAGATACTTATGTTGGGGTGGCAGTTATTGATAATAGCAAGGCTTTTGCTTATGGAAGTGTTTTTCAGACTTATTATTGAAAGTCAAGACGCCCCTGTTTGAACTGTTTGGAAGCTTTACATCTCCATTAGAGCTAATTTTGCTTTGATGTGGGTAAAGTCTTTATGGGGTCACTCCCAGGAACACTAGACTTTATCTGAGTATTTTCATTCTGCTGTGTTAATATTAAAAATAAAAGCTTTCAGGGGTCGGGCGGTGGGTTAAGCGCATGTGGCACAAAGCGCAGGGACCGGCATAAGGATCCCGGTTCGAGCCCCCAGCTCCCCACCAGCAGGGGAGTCGCTTCACAGGCGGTGAAGCAGGTCTGCAGGTGTCTATCTTTCTCTCCCCCTCTCTGTCTTCCCCTCCTCTCTCCAGTTTTCTCTGTCTTATCCAACAATGAACAACATCAACAATGGCACTAATAATGACCACAGCGAGGCTACAGCAACAAGGGCAACAAAAAGGGGGGGAAAATGGCCTCCAGGAGCGGTGGATTCATGGTGCAGGCACCAAGCCCAGCAATAACCCTGGAGGGAAAAAAATAAATAAATAAAAGCTTTCCTTGATGCAAGAGCATTTCTGTTACCAATCACTTTTGTAAATGCTGTGAAGAATTCAAGATGTGAATTTTGTATTGCTTTATTTTTTAATTAGGAGACTGAAAAATTGCCAAAATATGCTAAAAAGTTTCTTTGAAGGAAGTACACCATTATAGTTTCCCCCCCTCCACAAATATTCCATATTTTTCTCAACAAATCAAGGAACAAAACAAGGAAAATGATGTTTGTAGAAAGCAGTACTAACCCTTCAACTTTTCTTTTGTACTCTTTGAGTTGCTCAGCTTCCACATATCTTTTTGCAAAATATTAGTTGAAGTATTATTGTTTGTTTCATTTTGTTGATATTTGTTTTTTTATTCTATTTACTAGAGCACTACTTAGCTTTGGCTTGTGGTGGTCCTTAGGATTAAACCTGGTACCTTTGAGCCTCAGGCATGGATGGACATCTGTTGCATAAACCTCTGTGTTATCTCCCTGGCATAAAAGTGCTATTTCTTCTTCAAAGAGACTTGTTAATTTAGAAATGAGAAAGAGCCAAAGTGTCACTCTTTTTTAAAAACATTTTATTTATTTATGTATTTATTTATTTTAAATATTTATTCCCTTTTGTTGCCCTTATTGTTTTATGTTGTAGTTATTATTGTTGTCATTGTTGTTGGATAGGAAAGAGAGAAATGGAGAGAGGAAGGGAAGACAGAGAAGGGGAGAGAAAGATAGACACCTGCAGACCTGCTTCACCACCTGTGAAGTGACTCCCCTAAAGGTGGGGAGTTGGGGGCTTGAACCGGGATCCTTCTGCTGTTCCTTGCGCTTTGCGCCACCTGCACTTAACCCACTGCACCACCACCCTACTCCCCAAAGTGTCACTCTTGCATATGCAGTATCTGATAATGGAACTCAGGATGTCAGCCTTGAAAATACCAGTGCTTTATCCACGGAGCCACTTCCTGGGCCATGAAGCCTTAATTTTGTTTTAAGCAACTTATTGCCATTATTATTTCTGGCTAACACTTCAGCTTTCCAGGTCAGAATTGAAACACACACACACAGAATTGAAACACACACACTTTTTCTCCCCCACCCCTCTTTCCACCAGGATTATCATTGGAGCTCCATGCCTTTTATTTTGATAGGGTAGAGGAGACGAGGAGGATAAAAAGAAAAATAGAGAAAGAGAGACATCTACAGTCTGTTTTACTGCTCATGAAACTTACCTGCTGCAGGTGGGAACCACGGACTTGAACCCAGGTTATTTTGCATGGTAATGTGTGTAGTGTAATACCACATGACCTATTAGAATAGTTTTTTTTTTTTAACTTTTTTTTTGGCTCCAGGGTTATTGCTGGGGCTCAGTGCTTGCACCATGAATCAACTGCTTCTGGAGGCTATTTTTTCCCCTTTTGTTGCCCTTGTTTTATCATTGCTGTGGTTATTGTTGTTATTGATATCATTGTTGTTCGATAGGGCAGAGATCTGAGAGAGGAGGAGAAGACAGAGAGAGGAAGAGAAAGACAGACACCTACAGACCTACTTCACCGCTTATGAATCAACCCCCCCTTCAGGTGGGGAGCTGGGGGCTCGAACCAGGATCCTTATTCCAGTTCTTGCACCTTTGTTTCATGTACATTTAACCCACTGCACTACCTCTCAAACCCCCCGAATAGTTTTTTTTTACATTTTATTTATTAATGAGAAATATAGGAGGAGAGAGCAAAATAACTAGACATTACTCTGCTACATGTGCTGCCAGCAATTGAACTTTGGACCTCATGCCTGAGAGTCCAATACTTTATCCACTGCACTTCCTCTTGGACCACCCCAGAATAGTTTTAAAGGTTTGTTTTTAGATCATAGTTGAATTGATTTAATGAAGAAAAAAAGCAGTAATTCAAGAAAAAAGAAGAATCAGTTGACTCTGGGGGTGGAAGGAGAAAGAATAGGTTAAGAAACTTTACTTTTCTGTCTTTTTCTAGTCTTTCTTCTGAGAGACTCTTTGTGGAAGTGATGTACAGGTTTTGATTAGCAGGTTGAGATAAGGGACACTTTTATACTCCTAAGGTGTCATCCTTAATTGTCCTCACACATATCAGTCTAACTCACATTTCTTCCTTAACAACCAGGTAAAAGATAAGATGTAAAACTGATTGGGCTGTGATTCAGAGAGGGAAACTACTCAAAAGTGTATTAAACACTTTTCTATTAGTTGGGTACTTTCGACACTTTTTTTTGTTAGTTTAGTGTACATGAAATACTGCTTTAGTATGTAAGTAATTGAGGGCAACTTGTGGCCATTGATATGAGAAATGATCTTTAGGCTTTGCTTTCAACAATTATGAGTATCTTCATCCAGGGCTGTAAAATTAATGCTCTTGGATGTCACATGTTGGCAGCTGGAAGAAGGGGAGTTGCCTTCACATTGTTTTATGGCAATGACTTTGAACTCGCTTACAGAGATATTTTAGCACTACAGCAAATTAGAAGGATAGGGGACAATGTGAATATATTCAGTGAAGATTAGGATGTCAGTGTTTGCTGTTATATAGTGCAAGCTAGTGAGTACTTGAATGGATTGGGAAAAGAAACTTATTATCAGGAGTCTCAGTTTTCAGGTTCTGACCTCTACATTGTCCTACATCAACTACCTTACACTCTTTGACACCCTGTTTCTGTGGTTAAAAGAATAGCAAATGTTACACTCTTCAACACTGGTGATGTATTTGGAGAAATTATGTGTGCTGAAATACTTAAAATTCCTGTTTTCTTACTATTTTTTAAATGTAGATTGGGAGATAAGTTAGCTAGTAGAATGGCACTTTACCACGTGTGCAGCTTTGAGTTCCAGCCCTGACAGCACGTGGGACAGTCTACAAATGGTGAAGCACTGCTGTAATACCTGTCCCTTTTTCTCTTTATGCTCTCCCTCTTCTGTCTTTATCCAAAATAAAACGAATAGCAAAGTCCCCCTAGGAGTGGTAGTGTCACATACCAAAGTGTTAAGTAAAGTTAGAAAACATGAGCTAGAGGTCAGGCAGTGGCACAACAAAGATATCCAAACATTTCTGTGTTCAAGCCCTCAATTTCCACCTGCAGTGGGGAAGTTTCATGAGCAGTGGAGCAGTATTGCAGCCCTTCCTCTTATCCTCTTTTTCTCCCTCTCCCTTCCTACTTTTCTTGTTTCTCCCTGTCTTTATCAAATAAAAAAGAAAGGAGAAAGAAATAAAAAACAAAACAAAAAACCTTCTGGGAGTTGTGGATTTGTTGTGTACACACGGAGCCTCAGCAATAACACTGGTAGGGAAAAACAAGTTACCTGGACTTTGGTAGAATTAATTATTTGGATGAATTGCACTTTGGCATGTAACAGTTGCAAAGAATAAGATCCCAGTAGTTTCTGCTTTACACTAATGACTTATTCTGGTAGATTCATGATGTGTTATTGTTAGTAAAGGACTGGAGAAAAGGACTGGAGACCTAAGTATATATAATAAGTTGGAAAACTTTGAGTGGGGTAGACTTACACATACAGTTTTTAGTAGATGATAAAAGCCAATAGGATATTAATACAAAATGGAGTGACCTCTTTGGGATCATATCATATACCCTGAGAACTGTCATTTTAACTCTTTAGATTTGCAATCCTGGGTATCTGCTGTTAATGAATATTGTGGACTAATAAAATGAAATTCTTTTTTTTTTTTAAACCAGAGCACTGTTCATCTTGGGCTTATTGTGAGGGGTGGGGTAGGGGATTGAATCTGGGATTTTGGAGCCTCAGGCATGAGAGACTCTGCACAACCATTATGCTATCGTACACCCACCCTTATTTCTAAATTTTTATTCCATAATCTAACCCATACATTATACATTATGTCATTTTTTTGTTTTTCTAAATTTATAGAATGTAATTTTGAAGATGAATAGATTGGTTCTTCTGGTTTTAAAGAAGCCTTGCCTGTCTCATTTATGTAAAGAGAATTTAAGGATGACCCCACCAATGTATCCTGGAGCCCCGCTTCCCCAGTGTCCCGCTTCACTAGGGAAAGAGAGGCAGACTGGAAATATGAATAGACCTGCCAATGCCTGTGTTTAGTGGGGAAGCAATTACAGAAGCCAGACCTTCCACCTTCTGCACCCCATAATGACCCTGGGTCCATACTCCCAGAGGGATAAAGAATAGGAAAGCTATCAGGGGAGGGGAGGGGATATGGAGTTCTGATGGTGGGAATTGTGTGGAGTTGTGCCCCTCTTATCCTATGGTTTTTGTCAGTGTTTCCTTTTTATAAGTAAAAATTTTAAAAAGGTTATGAAAAAAAAGAATGACTATAGAGAAAATCAAACTGATAACTATTGCCTTTTTAAGTTTGTCCAAAATCATTTGGATGAAGTGATCACCGTACTGGGTTTTCTGCTTTCTTTCCTGTAGTAAATATTTTATGTGTGTTCTCTTGTCCAAATCCTGATTTTATGATAGTGACATAAGAGGATTCTAAGAGATGGGACTTTATTATCCAGGGCTTCCTCTTTGTGTTACCCAATTACTTTGGAACCATCTAAAGTAAATAAACTGTGAAAAATAATGTTTGAATAGTTGTTGAATGACAGATATGCTCTTGGTTTCTCACTAATCTCCCTTGTGGTTTTTCTAATGTCATATATTTTTCTTGGGAGAGTTTCCTTACAGCTGTAATTGTGATTGTAGGCTAAGATTTATGAGCTGTCACCATTAAGGTTTCCCTCTGGCTTTGTCATTATAGATTGAGTATTGTATGAAATATTATTATTGTTACTATTACTAAAATGTGAAAATTTTCTCCTAATCAAAAATAAATGTATAAATGTTTTCTTGGCTTTATCTTTTTGTTGGATCTAGTTACTAAGAAAAACGTGCATATCATGAAAATTTGTTTCCTATGATTAAAAACAAAATTTCTATAATTCTATGCATTGTGATTGAAGAAATGTAGGTATTCTGATTTCAGCATTAGAATTGAGATTTTAAAATTTTAACTGTTATTACTAGGACAAGTGGAAAAGCTAAACAGTCTTGTAGCAGAAGTAAAATGGGATAACTCAGGGTATTTGAGAAAACCATTATAGATATTACCAATGACAAAAGATTAATAGATGTTGACTGATCCCAGGACTGTCTGAATGGCTTTCTGCTGCCTTCTCTGCATTTGTTGAGTTCACCAACATCAAACTCCATCATGTTTGGGCATTTTTATTTTCTGTACTTTGTGAACTAGATAGATCTGTGGCTAAACCAGCCTTGTGTTAAGTAGTAACTTTTATTATCTATCTTTGTTGTTTTCCTACCACTAAAGAGACTGAGTGGGTGCAGGGAATTAGTTCAAATCTTTCTGCATAAGTGACCCTTATTTGACTGTTTTTTAATTAAGATTGTTACATTATGTGCCAGGAAGACAAATGCTCTTCTCTTTTATATTTTTTCCCTTGGTGTTTCTTTTTGGATGGTTACTAACGCTGTGCCTCCAACATTACCTTCTGATATGTCTAGTCAGTTGTTTTTCCCATCCATTATTTCATCTTAGATATTGAGTTCTCATTTCTAGATTTTTAGATTTGACTTTCAATATTATAGATTTTACACTGTTTTAGTCATTTATTTATTTAACAGAAACTGACAGAGAAATTGATAGAGAAGAAAGTGGGGTGGCACCTGTAGCACTCACTGCCTCACTACTGTTGAAGCTTTCCCCCTGCAGGTGCATGGTACTCTACCTGCTGTGTCACAACCTAACCCCCAAATTTAACCTTTATTTTAATACTTGAATTCCTTTATTTACCTATGTGGAAATAAATAATATAGGGTTAATATTGTGGGGCCAGGTGGTGCCTCACCTGGCTGAGTGCACATGCTACCATGCACAAGGAGCTGGGTTCAGGCCCCAAGTCCCCACCTGCAAGAGCAAAGCTTTGCAAGCATGAAGCAATGTTGGAAGTCTCCCTTTTCCACTCTCCCTTTTTATCTTTCCCTTCTTTCTCAATTTCTCTCAGTCTCTGTCAAATAAACAAATAAGTAAATATTTTTAAAAAGAGTTAATAAGGGGGAGCTGGGCGGTGGTGCAGCGGGTTAAGCGCAAGTGGCTCAAAGTGCAAGGACTGGTGGTAAGGATCCCAGTACAAGCCCCAGGCTCCCCACCTGCAGGGGAATCCCTTCACAAGCAGTGAAGCAGGTCTGCAGGTGTCTTTCTCTCCCCCTCTCTGTCTTCCCCTCCTCTCTCCATTTCTCTTTGTCCTGTCCAACAACAACGACATCAATAACCACAACAATGTTAAACAACAAGAGCAATGAAAGGAGAAAAAATCATATATATATATATATAAATACGGGAGTTGGGCGGTAGTGCAGCGGGTTAAACGCACATGGCACAAAGCACAAGGACTGGCTTAAGGATCCCGGTTAGAGCCCTGGCCCCCCACCTGAAGGGGAGTGCCTTCACAGGCAGTGAAACAGGTCTGTAGGTGTCTATCTTTCCCTCCCCCTCCCTCTCTCTTCCCCTTTTGTCTCCATTTCTCTCTGTTCTATCCAACAACGACAATATTATCAATAATGATAATAACTACAATAAAACAACAAGTGCAACAAAAAGAATAAATAAATATATTAAAAAAGAGTTAATACTTGTTTGTGTCTTTCTTTACATTCAGCCACTGTGCCAGTTCTACTAATTGAGGATTATTTTTCCTCACCTTTTTAGTAGATATCAGACATTTTGAACTCTGGAGTATTATGTTTGTTGGTTTATTTATTTATTTATTTATTATTGCATAGAGACAGAGAAATTGAGAAGGGAGAGGAAGATGGACAGAGAGACACCTGCAGCCCTACTTCACCAATTGTGAAGCTTTCCCTCTGCAGGCTCAGGTATTATGTATTTCTGTACATCAGCAAGTCACTTTTTTTTAATTGGGGGATTAATGTTTTACACTTGACAGTAAATATAATAGTTTGTACATGCATAACATTTCCAGTTTCCTATATAACAATACAACCCCCATTGGGTGCTCTGCATCATGTTCCAGGACCTGACCCCACCTCCCACCCCACCCCAGAGTCTTTTACTTTAAGTGCAATGTACCAACTTCTTTCCAAGTTCTGCTTTGTGTTTTCTCTTCTGATCTTGTTTTTCAACTTTTATGAGTGAGATCATCCCATATTCATCCTTCTGTTTCTGACTTATTTCAGTTAACATGATTTCTTCAAGCTCCATCCAAGATGGGCTGAAAACGGTGAAATCACCGTTTTTAAAAGCTGAGTATATTCCATTGTGTCTATGTACACAACTTGTTCAGCCACTCATCTGTTGTTGGACACATGGGTTGCTTCCAGGTTTTGGTTATTACAAATTGTGCTGCTAAGAACATAGGTGTACACAGATCTTTGGGATGGGTGTGTTGGGTTCCTTAGGACATATCCCTAGGGGGAGAATTGCAGGGTCATAGGGCAGGTGCATTTCTAGCCTTCTGAGAGTTCTCCAGACTGCTCTCCACAGAGGTTGGACCCATTTACATTCCCACCAGCAGTGCAGGAGGGCTCCTTTGTCCCCACAGCCTCTCCAGCATTGGTTGCTCCTACCTCTGCTGAGTCATGACATTCTCACAGGAGTGAAATGGTATCTCGTTGTTGTCTTTATTTGCATTTCTTAGACAATCAGTAGTTTGGAGCATTTTTTCATGTTTCTCTGCCTTTTGTATCTCTTCTCTGGTGAATATTCTGTCCCTGTCCTCTCATTTTTGGATGGGTATTTGTTTTCTTGTTGAGTTTGGCAAACTCTTTATATATTTTGGTTATTAAACTCTTGTCTGATATATGGCATGTAAATATCTTCTCCCATTCTGTGAGGGGTCTCTTTGTTTGGGTATTGGTTTCTTTTGCTGTATATAAGCTTTTTAATTTGATGTAGTCCCATAGGTATATGCCTGCCTTAATCTTCTTTGTAATTGGATATGTTTCATTGAAGGTATCTTTAAAATTTATTTTTGCAGAAAAGAGTTCTGCCAATAGCATCCAAGTCCTTGATCTATTTGGAATTTGCTTTTGTGTGTGTTGAAATATAGTGGCTCAGTTTCATTCTTCTGCATGTGTCAACCCAATATTTCCAAAACCATTTCCCCACTTAATAGTCTGGGCACCTTTAGATTTCCATAGGTGTGGGGGCTTACTTCTGGACTCTCAATTCTATTCCACTGGTCAGTGTGTCTATTCATGTTCCATTACCAAGCAGTTATGACTACAGTGGCCCTATAATACAATTTGAGATCTTGGAGTTGTATACCTCCAGTTCTGTTCTTTCTTCTCAAGATTGTTTTGGCAATTCTGGTCTTTTCCGCTTCCAAATAAACATTTGTAGCATTTATTCTAGTCTCCTAAAAAATATGGGTGGGATCTTGATGGGAATAACATTAAATTTGTATATTACTCTGGGTAGTATATTCATTTTAATGATGTTAATTCTTCTAACCCATAAACATCTTTCCACTTCTTTGTGTCTTTTTCTAATTTATTGAATAGTGACTCATAATTTTTAGTATACAAGTCATCCACTTCTTCGGTTAGGTTTATTCCAGAGCCAAGCTGGTAGCACTGTGAGTTTCCAAACAAATCCCGTTTATACTCTGTGGGTTCTTTTGCAGTTATTCACCATGTCTCCCAATTCATCAGGGGAACAATGTGGAAAGGCTCCCACTATACAGCCCTACCTCTAGCCCACCAGGATGTAGGTCTTCTCCTGGTTTCCTGGCCAATTCTCTGCCAACTACCACCCCCCCCCCCCCGTGCCACCCCCCCCCCCCCCGTGTCAGCACTGGGCCTCTGGCTGCTGTTCCAGCCTTTGAGGAGCAGTAGCAATGGAGATTTACAGTTGCATTTGTTGAGAGTTAGTGGAATTCTCTCCTCCCATCAACAGTCTTTTTGTTGGTAAAAGTGACTGGAGTTGGCACCTCAAATAGCAAACTGCCATACTGTTCCCAGCCACTAGGGAGTAGAAATGGGCTTTAGCCCCAGGAGTTTCTCCATAGGCTCTTCTCTGTCCAGAGCCATGAGTGTTTGCATTCACTGGTGATTTGGGGGCTTCCCAAAGTAGTTCTAGTCCTTTCTTATTGTGGTCCCAGGTTATCTCCTTTGATATTTCTAGTTGACCAGGGAGATAAGAGGAGTGGAGAGAAACTCAGGTCAGCAAGTCATCTTTTTAAAGAAAATAATTTACTTATGATAGAGAGAGGACCAGAGCACTGCTTAGGTCTAGTGTAAGGTGGTGCTTTGGATTGAACTTGTGGATTTAGGCAACTTCAGACTTGTCAGTTGGAGCTCTGACAGGCAAAACTGTAAGTTTAATTAAGTCTTACTCAGGGGTACAGTGAAATTACTTGGAATTGATTACTCTTTTTTAGTTTTTCCATTTTGATTTGTTAAGATTATCTGGAAAAGAGCTCATATCAGTTTAGGGTTGATTTTCCTCAGTAACTCTTACCATGCTCTTCAATACTCTGAAGTGTGAGCTTTACAGACAGAGATACAGATTACAGTCTGTATTGAATGTCAGAAAAAATTTTTTCTAATCCTTCTAATCCTTTTGTGTACTCCTCTCCCCAACTTTGTAGTCTCCCTGCCAAACTCAGGGGAAACTCTCTACAGCTCTGAGGTTCTTGTTCTATGAGGTTTTTTTTTTTTTTTGAACTCCAATTGCTTTGGTCTCCTCAGACTTCCAACTGCATTTCCTTACCTTTTGTAGTCTGTCTCATTCTGCCTCACTTTCCCATCACTCTGCCTCATACTCTGAAAAATCCATACAGTCAGTTGGACATTGAAGAGGCATTTCTGCATTTCAGAAATCACGGTTTTTAATGTCTTAAAAATAATTATTTTGGGGGTTGGGTAGTAGCGCGGTGGGTTAAGCGCATGTGGCTCTAAGCACAAGGACCAGAGCAAGGATCCCAGTTCAAGTCCCTGGCTCCCCACCTGCAGGTGGGTTACTTCACAAGCAGTGAAGCAGGTCTGCAGATGTCTATCTTTCTCTCCTCCTCTCTGTCTTCCCCTCCATTCTCAGTTTCTCTCTTTCCTATCCAACAGCAAGGACAGCAGTGACAACAATAACAACAGTGATAACAACCAGGGCAACAAAAGGGGAAAAAATAGCCTTCAGGAGCATTAAATTCTAGTGCAGGCACTGAGCCCCAGCAATAACCCTGGAGGCAAAAAAAAAATCATTATTTCATAGATTTTAAAAAATCTTACTGGGGCTTTGTTGTTTTGACAAAGGAGTGTTCATGTCCTTTTATTTTTTAAATTTTTTAAAGATTTTATTTATTTATTAATGAGGAAGATAGGAGGAGAGAAAAAGAGGCAGACATCACTCTGGCACATGTGCTGCCAGGGATTGAACTCAGGACTTCATACTTGAGAGTACAATGTTTTATCCATTGCACCACCTCCCAAACCAAGTGTTCATGTCTTTTTAGACTTAACCTCATGTTCTTACTGATTTTTGAATCTTGGTTCTAATTCTACCTATCTACATCTTTCCTTATTCTGTGTGTGTGCGTGTGCACGTGTGTGTATGTATGTGTGTTCCTTCCCTGTTTTGTTCTTTTTTAAAAATAATGAGCAACAAAACTGTAGGGTAAGAGGGGTACAATTCCACACAGTTCCCACCAGCAAAGTTCTGCATCCCATCCCCTCCATTGGAAGCTTTGCTATTTTTTATTTCACTGGGAGTATGGACCCAGGATCATTATGGATTACAGAAGGCTTCTGTACTTGCTTCTCTGATGGACATGGTTGTTGACAGGTCGATCCATACTCCTAGCTGGATTCTATCTTTCCCTAGTGGGTGGGGCAGGGCTCTGGAGAGGTAGGGTTCCATGACACATTGGTGAGGTTGTCTGCCCTGGGAAATCAGGTGGGCGTCATGGCAGCACTCACAACTTGGTGGCTGAAAGGCATTAAGATATAAAGCAGAACAAAATGTTTTATAATCAGGAACCTAAAGGTAAGAATATAGCAGATGAGATTTGGGGTCTTCATTTTGGAAAAAGCTAGGAAGTCTATTTTAGGTATATTCCAATGGCCCCATGACTTTGCTAATCTTTGCTAATGTGGGCTTAAAGGTATTGTCTGGGGAGATGGTGTCAGAGTTGGAAACAGGACTAGGAAACTGGATCAGGGAAGTGAGTAGCTCCCAAATATGGGGAAAGTATATACATACCATTAATTGTAAACCCTATTGATCTGATCTGGGGCCCATATTCAGCACAGGAGCCTGTGTAATCTCTCCATCCCTGTAGGTCTTGAGCTTGCATTCCATGGCCATAGTTAGGAACATTCTAAGCTGCACTCATTGCAGAAACCATCTTTCTGGAGTGGCAGAGTATGTTGACCCAGTCTCCCTTTGTAGAGTGGGGCATTCCCTACCATTGTTGTTCCACAGTGAGAGCAAGGTCCTATAGAGTCGCATGAGAGACTTGATGGAAAGAAAATGTGATAGTGTAGAGAGGGATCTCTTAGAGGTTTAGGCCCACCATGTCTATGTGGGAATCCCAGTATTCCCTGACTAGGGGCCTGGGTGATGGGGTGGCCTGGTTGTGACCAAAAGAGCCATCATTAAAATATGCTGGCCTCTTGCCCTTCCCCATCTTTTGTTGTCCTTATGTTGACAAGTTTAACTTTAGAGTAACTGAGGGAAGTAAAATAGGAAGTAGGTGAGGAGGGTATCTAGGTCTAAGTAGAAACTATTTGATTACTTTATGGTGTCATTTTTAGGTCTTTCTACTTGCTTGCTACACTTATTGAGTCACTGCAAACTGTTGTGCACTTTTATTTGAGGTATGCATTTCCCTGTAATTTATGGATACATGCACACATGTACTCTATCCCATGGTCCCTGGTCTGTATCTAGATTCTGTGGCTTTGTTAGGAAGTGTACCACCCGAAATAGAATTAAAGAGTCCTTTGAGCTAGGAAAGGTCTCACTAGAGTAATGGAGGTGAAGGGTTGACATTCCATGCCTGGCATCTCTGGACACAATCTGAAGTGAAACATGTTGAGGCTGTACTGGTTGCATTGCCTTCCCTGTTTTTTTATTGACAGAGTCATTTTTGGATATCAGCAGAACACTATGCAATCTTTGATGTAGGTAGAGATGCTTATTTAATGTTTGATTATTTGAACTAGATTGATGAATATGCTAGAGTTTTTGTCATTTCCTATGTTGTTAAAGTTTTCCTAGAATCTCTACATCATGTAGCATCTTAACTGTCTGTATTGCAGTATGAACCACATTTACATCTTTGTAGCTTGTTATTATATGTCTTCAGTATGTTGTGAAAGAACTGTCAGAGAATGAGCTCTTTATACTTGGAATTACTAGTTAACTGTTGTTTTGCCATTGATTAGAGTGCCTGTTTTTTCAGTTCTTTCTGTGTTTAGTGTAGCATTTTGCGGTAACTAGGATGGTTTTGAAGTGCACACCTTACTGGATCTTCTTTTGTGACCTTGTGGCAACATCACTGATTTGTTTTGGATCAACCACTGTTTCTTTCTTTCCATTTTTGTCCTCTCAGTGTTACTTTATATAGACATTTGCCACCCTCTCTGCCTGCCTCCTGCTTCTCCCCATCTGTGCCCTGACCTAGTATCCACATTTTTTTAAAGGGATGGGGGGATAGGGATGAGAGTGGAACAGATCAATTTCTGTTAAAATTCATTCCAAACAAAGCTTTTGACAGTTAAAGAACAAAACCCCTCCCTGTCAATTTGAAAGTGTTTGCTACTTATCTTGACTAAGGGACCTTAGAAGTAATAATTCTCTTTGAATTTTTTTTTCTTTTCACTAGATAGAACAAAATGGCTTTAGCTGTCTTTTGTTGTTCATTGCCTTATCCCAAATTAAATTGTATGATTTTTTTTCTCTCCACATACAATGTATTCTTTCAATATCTTCCCCAGGCCTGAAATCTGAAGAATACTTGTGTGTTATCTGTGAGGGGTATATATATATATTTTTTTTTTCCAATAGCCTTGGATTCATCCACTTCTAAAAGAGACAACTTGCTCCCATTGCATGGTTCTGGCTCCCTCTGCAGCTCCAAATGAAAAAGTGCTCTGTTGTCTTTCGATGCTAAAAAAAAAAAATCCATCTTTCGGATTTCTTTCTGTGAGTAGAGCATTTCAGCTGGTATTCAAGTACAGACTGATATTTCAGTCTTAGAAATGCACTTTTTTTTCTTATGAGACTGTGTCTTCATTATGTTTTCTCTTTTCTTTCTTTCTTTTTTCTTCCCTCCCTACCTCTACCCTCCCCTCTTCTCTGTGGTCCAGATTGACTTTTTAAAGATACTAATATGAAAAGTAGAGTGGGACAGGGAGAGATACTGGCCATAGCACTGAACATTCCTTTAGTGTGGTGGAGGCCAGGCCTAAACCTGGTTGTGCACATTATTCAAGTGTGTTATTTTTCTGACCTTGCAAATCACATTTCAAGAGAGCTTCACGAAGTGATAATATGGTGAGGTGGATAGGGACCCAAGGAAGCAAAAGTTGAAGGGAAAAGCACATTGTAAAATTAATCAGTTAAGTAGAAGGTTAATATACTTACATATATTTACCATAAACTTTTGTTCAGAAGTCAGACAGATGCAGAGTAGGTGCCTAGAGCAATGAGAACTTCCGGAACTACTAGAACTACTATTTTAATGAATTTTACATATAGAATGCTTATACATGTTGATGAGTATTGGCTTCTAGTGTAGTCTTAACAGTTTGAGCACTCACAATGGCTAAGTCACTTTCTAGCCTTCTAAATCAGTGATTTTTTATGGTACCCTTGGGTTTCTCCCCCATGACCTAGAACCAGATTATCCCTGGATCCCAAATAGAACTTCTTAAAGCTATAGTCAGCCAGATGACTTGTATCATTGCAGCATAAGTAAATTTAGAGTTTCTAGACACATTTTGCCCCAGTGAAGTAAAACCAGGCACATTCAAGAATGGATATTGAACTGCTACTGTGTACTGCCTGTTTATCTGTATTCATTGTGTAAACATTACACTGCCATGTACATTTCTGTATGCTGTACAGAAATAAATAACTTATTTTAAATTTTCATATGTTAAATGTCTTTTAAGAGCATTCATCAAGGTACTGTTTGTGTAAGTAGTGCCACTGGGTACACAGATGCCTGCTCTATGAAGTATTCACTGTTTCAAGCCAAATTATATTATATATATATATTCATATTTATTTATTGCCTCCAGCATTATTGCTGGGGCTTGGTGCCTGCACTACGAATCCACTGTTTCTCCAGGCTATTTTTCCCGTTTTGTTGCCATTGTTGTTATTGTTATTGTTGCTGCTGGATAGGACAGAGAGAAATTGAGAGAGGAGGGGATGTCAGAGAGAGGGAGAGAAAGATAGACACGTGCAGACCTACTTCACTGCTTGTGAAGCAACCCACTACAGGTGGGGAGCCAAGGGCTCGAACTGGGATTTTATGCTGGTCCTTGTGCACGGTGTGTGAAACACCGTGCGCTTAACCTGATGCACTACCGCTCGGCCCCCTAAATTTTTAAAAAATATATGTTATTTAAATTTATTTATTAATGAGAGGGCTAGGAGGAGAGAAAGAACCAGACATGACTCTGGTTCTTGTACATGTGCTGCTGAGGATCAAACTGAAGACCTCATGCTTGAGGGTCCAACACTTCATCTACTGAGCCACCTCCCAGACCACTTAAATTTTATCTCCTGGGAGTCAGGTGATAGCTCAGCGCATTAAGCGCAGATAGCGCAAAGCACAAGGACTGGCGTAAGTAAGGATCCTGGTTCGAGCCCCTGACTTCCCACCTGCAGGGAGTCGCTTCACAATTGGTGAAGCAGGTGTCTATCTTTCTCTCACCCTCTCTGTCTTCCCCTCGTCTCTCCATTTCTCTCTGTCCTCTCCAACAAAGATGACATCAATAACAACAACAATAATAACTATAACAAGGGCAACAAAAAGGGAATAAATAAATATAAAAAAATAAAAAATGTATCTTTGATAGGTCAGTACATGTACATATACAGATATATAAAATGATTTGCTTATTTGGTTTTTACATAATTCTTCCCAGGGCATAGTGTTTTCATGAGTTGTTAAGCTATGTTCCTTATGAAACCAAACAACAGATATTTATATTCTTAGAGGATCACCATGATATTAGTTCTGCTTAAAATGAAATATTGTCGATTTTTAGAATCTAGAAGGTAGGAAAATAAAGCAAATTTTATCATTTAGTTTTTAATTCCCCATCTCTTTTGACATGCATAAATTTCATCTTTGTTTTTCTGGAAACCATTGTTTATTCTCCACCTGTATCTTTTCCACACTTAGAGGAATGAAGCTAGGCATTCTTATCTAAAAATCTAGTGAGTCATTGTCAGAAATCTTCTCTGGCTTGAACTTTTCTTTAATTTGGATGTAAAGGTCTAGTTGAGAAACTATTTTTGTTATGAAGACTTTAAATTCCTTTATGAAGGAATTAAAAACCATTAACCATTAACTCCAGACTTTAGTTTCTATCCTGGTGTGAAACTCAAGTTGCCTTGTTGATTTTAGTGGAAATTAATAAGCTTAAACTTGTCTCTAGAGATCTCCCAAAGCTTCATGGTGAAAGGAATGTGTTCTATAGAAGTGGGCCTGACAGTGAGCAGGACAGGAGATTCTCAGAGTGCCTCACTTAGCACTCTGACTGTGTGAACTTTCATGGTGGTGTGTTACTGTCATCACTACTATCAAGAAGTCACAAACCCTGAACCTAAACCAAGGACTGTATTTTTATTTGGAGTAGATACCAGCTTCTTTTTGTGGACTGGAAGCAGTGAAGTGTATTGGTTTTGATGACTTGGATTATAAGAAACCTAAATTAGTTTGAAGTGGAATTATCCTGATGAAAGGGCAGTAGAAAGCCCTTGATACTGGACAGAGGATTGTCTAGTGGCTAATCTTGGCTCCAAATACACCAGACATAATGAGAGTCATTATGAACTGCTGATCTCTTACCCCTCCCTTAAGCAGACCCTATTTGACTTGCAAAAATAGCAAACACTGTGTGTTTTTGGCCTTGTGCCCACTATGTACTAGAGGAAGAAAGCGTACCTTGTTTGCACTCTAACCAGATACTGGTGCATCGTGTTACAGCCCTGCTGGTTCTGAGGTCCTCTGTTCAGTCTCCTCTTGACAGATGCTGTCCTTGCCACCCCTTAGCAAGACAAATGAAGCCACTCTGCAGGAGTTGGCTTTTGCCCAGCTGTGCTTGCTAGTGCCCTAAACTGATGTATTTGTTTACCTGTGGAAAAGTATCAGCCTGTGGGTCTGATACTTATCATCTGTCATTATGTTCACTACTTTTTGAGCTTTTGTCATTTCTGAGGAAGGTGTTTCTTTTTTTTTTTTTCTTTGTGTTAAAGTTTTTTAAATGTCTTTATTCGGGGATTAATATTTTATAGTCAGCAGTAAATACAATAGTTTGTGCATGCATAATATTTCTCAGTTTTCCACATTACAATATGACCTGTTCTTCTTTTAAGACACATAAATGTGCAAACTTTGAACGTCTCTTCTTGCTTCTAGCCCTCATGCTTGTTAGACACCCCCTAAAGATGCCAAAGATGGATCCTTTTCCTCTAGGAGGTCCCTCCCTTTGTAGGCAGAAAGATATATAAACAGCCATACAATCTGAACCTCTAATACCTTGGTACCTGATTTACTCTGGGAAAAGGAACAAGAGGGTCTGGGGATGGTGGGATGTCAGGAATAGAGCCCTCTTGTGTACTGTGAAGAGCATAGAACTTGGTATATATAAAGGGCTATGTGTGTAAAATGGAGCAAAGGGGAAATCATTATTTGTAAACAACTTGCATTTCTAAGATTTAAAGCAACCATCTTGATACTAGTGCTATACAAATGTCTTGAGAGAGGGGTGGGAAATAGCTTATTTGGATAGTGCCCTGCTTTGCCAAGTATGTGGTTCTGATTTGAGCCTGGCCCCTATAATATTGAAATAATTCAGTTTTCTCTCCCTCCCTCTCTCTCTCTCTCTCTCTCTCTCTTCCTTTTTCTCCCTCTTTCTCTCCCCCTCTTCTCCTTTTGCCTTTTCCTCTCTCTCTCTCTCTTTCTCTCTCTTTCTCTCCCCCTTTTCTCCTTTTGCCTTTTCCTCTCTCCCTCTCTGTCCCTGTCTTAAAGAAAAAAGTAGGAAAGCCAGGTAGTGGCACATCTGGTTGAGTGCACATATTACAATGTACAAGGACTCATGTTCGAGCCCCTGGTCCCCACCTGCAGGGGGAAAATGGTGAAGCAGGGCTACAGGTGTCTCTCTTTCTCTTTCCCTATCTCCTCTTACCCTTTTGATTTCTGACTGTCTCTATCCAATAAATAAAGAGAATTTTTTTTAAGTAGTGAGAGTTGGGGCTTACTAGGCCATTAAGTCTGGAGATGGATGGCATAAGGCATATTTTGACTTTTAAAAGAATATCCTTGATTCTGAAGAAAGTTTAGTTATTAGCAGGAATGGAGTGAGAAGTATTTGGGCATCTTAAAGATAGAACTTGACTAACACTGTGTTAATAGTCTTAGAAGATTAAACAAAAACAAATAAAAAAGGAATGAAAGGTCTATTCTATGTGTTTCAGCTGAGATTCCTGAGGGACTTTATAACTGCTGTTACACAGGAAATAGGGAGGGCAAAGGGGGTTTGAAGGATTCATGATTCTTTACTTTGTGCCATACGTGGGTGGTGATAAGTAAATTTCATTGTGACATTTGAACCCAGAGTTTAACGAGAATAGGACTGGTCAGACAGATGTCCTGAGTGATTTGGATGCTTTCTGTTTTACCCAGTAATAGTACCATCAGGTGCTCTAATCCAATTCTGAGTGCAAGTTCACACCTCATGGTTGTGTTCATATAGAATAGGATCAGTGCTATAGGAAAACTTGCTAAACAAAACAAGAAAAATAGGCTTACTTTTTTTTCTTAGCATTATTTTATTGTGGGTTTACTGGGTTATAGTAGTTGACATGTTGTAGAGGAGGCTTTCTGAATTTAACTCTTATATTGAGAAAGCCATTTAGCAAGTATCCATCTAAATTCATGCAGCAAAGTATATTAGAACAGCATGTTCTGCGTATTCGCCATTTGGTGGGTATTAATTCCATTGAAACATGGGTTGGGAATTCTCCTCTACTCAAACCAGGCCTTCCTGGAAAGACCTTTACCTAACTGAAGTCTTCACCTTTCTCCCCCATACCTAACTGAAACAACTGAAGTTGTAGAAAGAAGCCAAAGTTTCTCCTGCTTTTGTCTCTGTAAGCAGCTGACTCATCTTTGTCAATCTACCTACTTTTCCTACTGACCTTTTGGGATTCATAAATATTTCTTTTTGTTTCTTTGGAGGATGTTTGGGCCAATTTAAATATAATTGTATCCAACAGTGGATTAACAGTTCGTAGAGTAGGCAACAGTGGTAAAAATGCAGGAAAGAGGGAGTCGGGCGGTAGCACAGTGGGTTAAGGGTGCATGGTGCAAATCACAAGGACCAGTGTAAGGATCCCGGTTTAAGCCTCTGGCTCCCCACCTGCAGGGGAGTCACTTCACAGGCAGTGACGCAGGTCCGCAGGTGTCTCTCTTTCTCTCCCCCTATCTGTCTTCCCCTCCTTTCTCCATTTCTCTCTGTCCTATCAAATAACGATGACATCATTAACAATAACTACAACAGTAAAACAACAAGGGCAACAAAAGAGAATAAATAAATAAATATTTTTTAAAAAGAAAATGCAGGAAAGGATTAATATGCGAATGAAAATTCCACTTAGAAGATATGCAAATAATTTTATTTGATAAACTTGAGAATTGTTAATCATCTTTCTCCCTGTTCTATTTTCCATTCTTTTTCCCCACCCCTTTCTCTTTTTCTCTATTTTGTTTCTCTCATTCCTATTTTTAACTGAGTGAAGTGAGTAGAAATAAGAGGCTTTTGGGTTCCTTTGACCCCACACCCACCCTCTCCAGCATTTGCTGCTGTTACCTTTTCTGATGTATGACATTCTCACAGGAGTGAAGTGGTATCTCATTGTTGTCTTTATTTTACATTTCTCTGACAATCAGAGACTTGGAGCATTTTTTCATGTGTTTCTCGGCCTTTTGGATCTCTTCTGTGGTGAATATTCTGTCCATGTCCTCCCCCCATTTTTGGATGGGGTTATTTGTTGTCTTGTTGTTGAGTTTGGCAAGCTCTTTATATATATTGGTTATTAAACTCTTGTCTGATGTATGGCAAGTAAAGATCTTCTCCCATTCTGTGAGGGGTCTCTTGGTTTGGGTAGTGGTTTCTTTTGCTGTATAGAAGCTTTTTAATTTGATGTAGTCTCATAGGTTTATACTTGCCATACTCTTCTTTGTAATTGGATTTGTTTCATTGAAGATGTCTTTAAAATTTATGCGGAAAAGAGTTCTACCAATATTTTCTTCTAAGTATCTGATAGTTTGTGGTCTAACATCCAAGTCCTTGATCCACTTGGAATTTACTTTTGTATTTGGTGAAATACAGTGGTTCAGTTTTATTATTCTGCATGTTTCAACCCATTCTTTCCAACACCATTTGTTGAAGAGACTCTGCTTTCCCCATCTAATAGTCTGGGCACCTTTGTCAAAGATTAGATTTCCCTAGGTGTAGGGGCTCAATTCTATTCCACTGGTCAGTGTGTCTATTCATGTTCCAGTACCAAGCAGTTTTGATGACAATGGCCATATAATACAATTTGAGATCTGGGAGTGTGATGCCTCCAGTTCTGTTCTTTTTTCTCCAGATTGTTTCGGCAATTCTAGGTCTTTTCTGGTTCCAGATAAACATTTGTAGCTTTTTTTCTATTCTCCTAAAAAATGTGCTTGGGATCTTGATGGGGATAGCATTAAATTTGTAGATGGCTTTGGGTAGTATATTCATTTTGATGATGTTGATTCTACCAACCCATGAACATGGAATATCTTCCCACTTCTTTGTGTCTTTTTCAATTTCCTCATAATTTTCAGTATACAAGTCTTTCACTTCTTTGGTTAGGTTTACTCCTAGATATTTGTTTTAGTTGCTATAGTAAAAGGAATTGATTTCTGGATTTCAATTTCTTCTAACTTAGTGTTTGCATAGAGGAATGCCACTGACCTCCTACACTGCCGGT
Source organism: Erinaceus europaeus (assembly GCF_950295315.1). NCBI lineage: Eukaryota > Metazoa > Chordata > Mammalia > Eulipotyphla > Erinaceidae > Erinaceus > Erinaceus europaeus. The sequence goes on from NC_080176.1 coordinate 31,091,265, forward strand.
GGGAATGTAAATTGGTCCAACCTCTGTGGAGAACAGTCTGGAGAACTCTCAGAAGGCTAGAAATGGACCTACCCTATGATCCTGCAATTCCTCTCCTGGGGATATATCCTAAGGAACCCAACATATCCATCCAAAAAGATCTGTGTACACATATGTTCTTGGCAGCACAATTTGTAATAGCCAAAACCTGGAAGCAACCCAGGTGTCCAGTGGCTGAGCAAGTTGTGGTATATATACAAAATGGAATACTACTCAGCTGTTAAAAATGGTGACTTCACCGTTTTCAGCCAATCTTGGATGGACCTTGAAAAAATCATGTTGAGTGAAATAAGTCAGAAACAGAAGGATGAATATGGGATGATCTCACTCTAAGGCAGAAGTTGAAAAACAAGATCAGAAAAGAAAACAGAAGTAGAACCTGAAATGGAATTGGCATATCACACCAAAGTAAAAGACTCTGGGGTGGGTGGGTGGAGAGAGTACACGTCCAAGAAGGATTCAGAGGACCTAGTGGGGGTTGTATTGTTATATACAATACAATGGAATCTGGGGAATGTTATGCATGTACAAACTATTGTATTTACTGTTGAATGTAAAACATTAATTCCCCAATAAAAAAAAGAGGCTTTTGGGAGCTATATTTCATGTAGAATGCCATGATAACTTTGCTAGAGAAGATGAGGAGGGATGACGAGGTAGGCTCAGAATACCAGTTCTGCCAGCTTGCTCCTGACTCTGGAGGGGCTGTTATGTCTCTCATCTTTAAATGTTGCAGACATGGAGAGAAGCCTGGAAATTAAAGGAACCTCATTATACCATTTGTCCCACAAATAAATCTATTACAGATATAGATTTTAAAAATCGATATTATTGTGGTCCGAGAGGTGGCGCAGTGGATAAAGCATTGAATTCTCAAGCATGAGGTCCTGAGTTCAATCTCTGACAGCACATGTGCCAGTGATATCTGGTTCTTTCTCTCTCTCTCTCTTCTCCTATCTTTCTCATTAATAAATACATAAGATCTTTAAAAAAAATTGGTATTATCTTAGAGAGATGTTTGTTCTGGGATTCCGGACTTTACTTGCCTAGAATTTTTTTTCTTTTTTTCTTTTTTTACCAGAGCACTGATCAGTTCTGACTTATGGTGGTACAGGGGAAGCGTAGACTTAAGAATAATTATTTATGGGGACCAGGTGGTAACACAGTGGGTTACGTGCACATGGCACGAAGCACAAGTACTAGCATAAGAACCCCTGGCTCTACCCCAAGCTCCCTACCTGCAGGGGGGTCGCTTCATAAGTGGTGAAGCAGGTCTGCAGGTGTCTGTCTTTTTTTCACTCTCCTTCTCTGTCTTCCCCATCTCTTTCGATTTCTCTCTGTCCTATCCAACAATAACAACAACAGCAATGGCAGCAATAACAACAAGGGTAACAAAAATGGGAAAAATGGCCTCCAGGAGCAGTGGATTTATAGTGCAGGCACCGAGTCCCAGCAATAACCCTGGAGACAAATAATAATAATAATAATATTTATTTGTTTTATAATCTAGGAAATAACTTGAGATATGGGGACTAGAGTTTTGAACCCCAGGTCCTTATGCATTGTAACTTTTGCATTCAACCTGGTATGACACTATCCTGGTGTTTAGTTTTCACCCTCACTGGGAGGAAAATGAGCACTCGTCATCACTTTTCATATCACAGATACTATTTCAGGGTTCTTTTTGTTATTTTATTTCATCTGGTAGTAGTGCCTCTGCCAAGAAATAACTACCTCTAGAGAGTCCTCAGCTGCCATCTGCCAGTTTGGAAAATGTTTCAAGGTCTACTTCTGCCTGCTATCACTGTGCCTTTACCTCCTGTCTTGTTAGCAAAACCTCACCCTTTTGGCCATGAGGTCATGTTCTGCATATCTGATTCTGTCTTTAGTAAATGAATTTGGGGCATTGCAAAGAGTGGTAGGGTGTACTAGAGGAATGCTGTCACTACAGTGGCTGGTTGGGAGCAGGATGATGGGATGATTTAGGTTGAAAGTCCATGTCAAACATTTCAAATACTTGAGAAATTTATTTCAAGAATTCAGTGCTTTCAAAAGTTTCCTGCTCAATTAATACATATTTTCCTCACTCCATTAAAAGTAATCTTACAGTCCTTCCTGGAACCATATTCTGGAAAGGAAAATCTGATTGGTTTAATTCTGAAAGACCTTTCAGTTTCTTTAAATGACATTCCTTAGTTGTGTGTCCACCCCCCCCCCACACACACACACAGGCCCTCACTCCCTTGTCCCCTCCTTCCCCAGATGCTTCTCCTTCCCCATCTCTCTACATACATTTCCTTATGCACTTTCTGTAAGCCACAAATCCAGTGCAGGCATTTTCACATTCCAAGAAGATTCCTTGCCTCTTGTGAACCATATGGGCTTCTTATTTTTTGTTTCTGCTCTGGCAGGAGGAAAATAGGATTAAAAAAAATTGCTGACCCCTTTGCAAAAAAAAATGGGTTAGCAGGAGAATGAAACATTTGATCCATAATTGTACTTATCATTGTGAGAATATAAATAAATCTGAAGACATACAGTACAGTGATGAACTACCTCAATACCAAGAATGATAGAAATGGGTTATAATGGAATAACCTCAGTGTCAGAAGGAGGGTGACATTATGGACAATAGTCCAAGTTAACACGGGAAGTGCAATGAGTGTTCACTGCTGGTGGGGGCAAAGTGGGGTGTGGTGTGGAAACTAGGAGGGCTCACTACAGAGGCGGAGTGTCTGTAGGTGGAGAAGAAGCTTACTGTGTAGGTTATGAAAACCAGGGTGGGGGGCGCTACAGTGTGCAAGGACCCTGGTTCAAGCCCTAAAGCAGAGCTGCAGGTATGTCTCTCTCTCCCTATCTCCCCTTCGCTCTCAATTTCTCTCTGTCTCTATTTAATATTAAATAAATATAATTAAATTACAAAACAAGGAAAGGTGATTTCACTAGGAAATGGGGTTAATTATGGGTAGTTGAGTTATTGAATATAATAGAAATACTTAGGAGAGTTAGGAGGGAAAGTTACAAAGTGTCAAAAGACCAGTCTGCTGAAATAAAGCCAACTGTGATCACGGAGGGGAGTGGTGACTTGGGAAGATCTATTGAGGAAAGAAATGACAGGACTGCTGACAGTTGCAAACCTTTTGGGAAGATTATATTGGAAACTAGAACATTATCATTTTGTAGGTATGTGTTCTTAGTAAACCTAATTTGTAAAGATGTAGATTTTGTGATATTTTCTCAAGCACAGGACCTTTTATGCATACTCATATAACTACCTTAACATTGTGTCTCCAATATCTCTATCAACTTAACTATAGGTGTAAGTGATGCCTACCAAATTCACTGGACTTTGCTCAAGGTTCACTCTGTGGACAGTAAGTCTGGTGGACAGTTTGAAGATCAAATTCAAGGGTACTTCCCCCCTCACACACATTTTGTTGTATAGGAATCCCTGCTTTGAAAGGAGCGCCCTTAAATATCACACTTTTCTTTGGCTTTAAGTCTTGCTTCGAAAAAGTCAACCTAAGGATGCACTTTAGAAACTTCCCACCCAGCTGAGTTCCATGTGTTGAACACACCTGCTTCTGTCTTTGAGTTCTCCTAGTCTCCTGCAGCTACTTGGAGCAGGCTAAGCCCATTTACATCCTGCTAGGATGTAAAACTTGATACTTTTTCCTTTCATGGAACACTATCTGTGTGAAGTGAGCTCTTTGATCCATAGCCTTCCTACCTAAGCTAAGGGAAGATTAAGGAATGCCTTTGAGTAGATGAATATTGGGTGAGGTTTATATAATTTAACCTGTTAACCCTTTCATTTAGTGGAATGACAGGAGAAATTTGTACAGTCATACAAATGACTGAGTCTCTCTGTACAGGTTTCACTTTGCCATAGAATAGAGCTTGGGAATTAAGTGAATATCAGTTGATGATTATCATTTCCTTTAGTTCTTGGAGAGAACTAATCTTTATACCCACTAGAAATTTTTTGAACTATGAACAAATTGGAAATACAATTGGGAGGGCAAGGGTAGATATAATGGTTACGCAAACAATCTCACCTGCCTGAGGCTCCAAAGTCCCAGGTTCAATCCCATATGCCACCATAAGCCAGTGCTGAGCAGTGTTCTAGTAATAAGAAAAGAAATACAATTGGGATAAAATAGTCCTTATATGCATTGGACATAGGTGTTTTAGTGGTGAGCAACACTGTTGTTCCACATATCATAGACAACAGTAGTGATAATAATAATAGTGTCACCAGAAATATTATCTGATTATGTAAGGTTTTAGTTTAAATGATTTTCTTCCATTTTAATTCACATAATAACCTTATTAGGTAGGTGTTATTATCTTCATTTTAGAAATAAGGGAACTGAGACGCAATGAGATTAAGTCCCTAGCCCGTAATTAGTAGAAGTGACATTCAAATGTGAGCAGGCATCCTCAGGTTCCTAACTTCATATTGACCCTCTTGAGAGACAGTGTGAAAGGCACAGTTGACAGACCCTTTCACCTGTGGTGAATTCAGTGAGAACCGGTAACTGAGTAAACTGACCTTGCAAGGGGGAACACTTAATATCCTTTAGGATGAAAAAAAGAAAGAATGAGTGGGTGTTGTCTAGGTGAGACCAAGTAGACTAGAACATTCTAGCAACCTCAAGGTTGCAGGGAATATGATGATTTTGAACTGAAATCTATACATTAGACGAGACGGAGAGAGGTTGTGTCACAGTGACAAAGGGCAGCTTCTGGAATCTGTGTTCTGAAACTAAAGTAAATAAATCAGGATTATGTATATATAGTCTTTTTTTCCCCCTTGTTGTTTTTTATTGTTGTTGTAGTTATTGATGTTGTCGTTGTTAGATAGGACATAAAGAAATGGAGAGAGGAGGGGAAGACAGAGAGGGGAGAGAAAGATAGACACCTGCAGACATGCTTCACTGCCTGTGAAGCGACTCCCCTACAGGTGGGGATCCAGGGGCTCCAACTGGGATCCTTATGCCAGTCCTTGCGCTTTGCGCCATGTGGAAGACTGGAGATTAGTGTTCTGTGGTGGGGGGCAGACTTGTGAACCTGAGCCATTAGCCATGGGATCTGATGATATATCCAGTTAGATAGCATCAAAACTGTTAACTGATTGATGGTATTAAAGAAAACACATATCAGAAGGAGTCTTAAATGTTAAGAATTGAGGGCAAGTTAAAAATTAAAGGGATGAAAAACAAAGGGGTCTGATTATGTGAGTGACATGAGATGCTTAGTTCCAAAAAGGCAGTTCTGATCACTGGTGTGTTTGATGAGTTGGTGAGGGTGAGTGAATGAGTGAATGTGGAACTTGTAGTCAGGAAACTGGTCCAGGAGAGAGATGATGGTTGACTGTGCCATAAACACCCAGTCCCCTCACCCTGCATTTTTGGTGACTTTTTCTTCATTTTTGAAAGAAAGTCCATGCAAAGACACTCTCATGTCTGAGGCTCTGAAGTCCCTGGCTCAATCACCAGCACCCCAGCACTACTGTAAGCCAGAGCTGATCATTTTGATAGTAAAAAGAAAAAGTCTCGAAAGAAAGTCCACTAGTAAATATTATTTCCATGTCTCCAAATCTTGAAGAGGTTTAGAAAAAATGTCTTCCTCAGCACTCAAATATGACATACCTAGCTGTTGAATAAGTTGACTTAACAAAGCAAGTTGTATTGGCAATGGCAAATATAACATATTTCAAGGGTGATTTCTGCATGGTTTGTATGGATTTCTGTATGACAACAAAACAACTTCATGACTTGTGTCAAAGTCAGTTGAAGCTGTGAAAATCAGTTTGTATATGTCAACAATTTATTCTTGTAATATACTTGCCAATGGAAAACTGACATTAGCATTATTTTTCTGTATTTACTCACTAGTATAATGTAGTTATCAAGTGCACTGAATGAAACATTCTTTAAAATTCCCAATCTTTAAATTGGGACTATATGTTTGTTTTCTTTCCCTAACCATATCTGTTAGTACTTTTATCTACAGTCACACTGGTGTGTTTGTGTTATGTGTGCTATGTGTGTAGTCAGAACATGCATGTGCCTCTCACACATGTTTGGGATTTAATGTGCTTATTGAAACGTCAAGATGTCAGAAGTTTATGATGTGGCTAATGAAATCAAGAAAACTGTCTACCTTCCAGACTCCAATACAAGACCGAGGTAAGATGGTAACTATGTGACTAACACTTAGAACAGTGCATAGCATTTAAGTCTTTTTTTCTTCTTAAATATTTCTTCCCTTTTGTTGTCCTTGTTGTTTTATTGTTGTAGTTATTGTTGTTGATGATGTTGTCATTGTTGGATAGGACAGAGAGGAATGGAGAGAGGAGGGGAAGACAGGGGGAGAGAAAGACAGACACCTGTAGACCTGCTTCACTGCTTGTGAAGTTACTCCCCTGCAGGTGGGGAGCCGGTGGCTTGAACTGGGATCCTTCCGCCTGTCCTTGCGCTTTGTGCCACGTGTGCTTAACCTGCTGCGCTACCACCCGACTCCCAAGTCTTGTTTTTTTTTTTTTAATTAAAACCAGAACACCACTCAACTACTCAGCTCTTAGCTTATAGTCATGCTGGGAATTGAACCTGGGACCTTTGGTGCATTAGGCGTGGACATGAAACACTATTTCATCATATAAGTCTTTCATAGATGTTAGCTTTTAATATTTTTTAAGCCACACCTAGCAGTTACTTTAAGGCTTTTTACATATACTGTACTACTAAATGACCTCCCTGGTTCAGTTGCACATTCATTTTATTTTTGTTTTTGAGAATGGAGTTTAGAAATGACAGATGAGAGTTTCCATAGCATTGCTCTGTCATCCGTGGCGCTCTTCTGTTCCCATGTGTTTGCAATGTGCACTGTCCAGGTTCGAGCTCAGCCCTCACTTCACTGAAGGAAGGTTTGGTGCTGTGGTCTCTTTCACTGTCTATCCCTGCCTAACTATTGCTGTCTTAAGGGAAAAATATAGAAGAATTTGACGGTTGGGCACATGGTTGAATGTATGCATTACTATACACAGGAGTTAGGGCTCAGCCTCCACATGCCCCACCAGCAGAAGGGAAGCTTCCTGAGTTGTGAAGCAGTGCAGCTTCTTTCTTCCTATCTACCCAACTCCAATCCTATTTCTCTCTGTCTGCCTTTAAAAAGAAGGATAAAGGAATAAAATGTCTGCCAGGAGTGGTGGATTTGTGGTGAGGATACTGAACCCCATCCATAACTCCGATGGCAAAAAGAAAAGAAACGCAGAAAAAAGGAAGACCTCAACTGTCTGATGCAAATCAAACCTAGGGGCCAGGTGGTGGTACACTTGGTTAAATGCATACACTATAGTAAGCAAGGACCCAGGTTCAAGCCCCTGGTCCCCACCTGCAGGTGGAAAACATCACAAGTGGTAAAGCAGTGTTGTGGGTGTCTCTCTGTGTCTCTCCCTCTTTACTTCCCCCTCTCCTCTCAATTTCTGTCTCTATCCAATAATAAATGCATAAATAAATAATTTAAAAAATTCGACCTAAAGCCTAATTAAAAATTAAATTAAAAATAGACCTTTTGTGGGTGGTGATAGCGTACCTGGTTAAGCTCACATACTGTGTTAAGTGCACATACTGCAAAGTACAAGGACTGGTACAAGAATCTGGGTTCAAGCCCTGATTCCCCACCTGCAGGGGGGGATCGCTTCACAAGCCATGAAGCAGGCCTGCAGATGTCTGTCTCTCTCTCCCTCTTTCTGTCTTCCCTGCCCCTCCCAATTTTTCTCTGTCCTATCCAACAGCAGCAGCAGCAACAACAACAGTAACAGCAACAAAAACCATGGAAAAAAGATGGCCACCAGGAGCAGTGGATTCATAGGGCAGGCACCAAGCCCCAGCAATAATCCTGAAGGAAAGAAAAAAAATAGACCTTTTGACAATTTTTAAAATTATTTATTTATTTATTTATTTATTATTTATTTTTGCCTCCAGGGTTATTGCTGGGGTTTCCGTGCCTGCACTACAAAGCAACTGCTCCTAGAGGCTATTTTTCCCATTTTGTTGCCCTTGTTGTTGTGCTTGTTATAGTTGTTGTTGTCATAGCTGTTGTTGTTGTTGGATAGTACAGAGAGAAATGGAGAGAGGAGGGGAAAGCAGAGAGGAGGAGAGAAAGATAGACACCTACAGACCTGCTTCACCGCTTGCGACCTCCTGCAGGTGGGGAGCCGGGGGGCTAGAGCCAGGATCCTTATGCCAGCCCTCGCACTTTGTGCTATGTGCGCTTAACCCATTGTGCTACCACCCGACTCCCCTTTTGACAATTTTTAACAAGATTCTTTTTTTATTGTGACTATTAAAGAAACTTAACTTTACATAATTACTTTGGATCTGACTTGTTTAGTTGCCAAATTGCATACTTGTTCTTCGATGTTGACCAACAAGTGTATTTAAGACCTCTTTGGCGTGGCTGCTTCTGTGATTTGACATGTGCATTGTCAAAACTATTTTATCTGTAGAGGTTAGTGTAGAAGATAGTGTTCCTAAGGCATTATATTGATTTTATTGTTTGGTGGGCTTTTTTGTTGTTGTTGTTGTTTGTTTGTTTTGTTTTGCCACCAAAGCTATGGCTTGATGCCTGCATCACTGCTTTATGTGGCCTTTATTTTCTCTTTCCTCTTGATAGGGGGAAAGAAATGAAAAGAGAGAGAGGGAGACACTAGGAGAGACACTGCAGCACTGTTTCACCATTCATGAAGATCTCCTCCTGCAGATGTTCCAGTGTGATTGGTCTGGCTTGATCATAGCTCTTCGTGTATGTGTGTGTGTGTGTGTGTGTGTGTGTGTGTGTGTGTGTGTTTTCTATTGGCTGAACAAGCTGAGGGCCCCTTATATTGTTTTCTATTGGCTGAACAAGCTGAGGGCCCCTTATATTGTTTTTATAAAAATGTTGTTTTTGAGTTTAGAGACAGTTCCTGAATTATACAAAAGGGGCACTGGGGCAAACACATAAAAAACTTTGTTCATCTTGCAACTTCTTTCTCTTTTTAATCAGTTTGGGAAAGAATTTTTACTAGAGTTTTAGACTTTGTCATTCAGAGTAATGACAAAATGATCTTGTTATGTAAAACTTTTTCTTTATAGACATACTTTTTTATGTGTTGTTATATTCTGTGAGACTTTATGGTATCCAATTAGAAATAAATATGAAATGGAAAAGTTAACTGGTAATATCGGGGAAGTTTGAGGAAAACAAAGAATTATTTGTTGATGAGTGGGTCTAATAGACTCGATGTTTGTATGCTTTCTTAATATCCTTCATATTCCAAGAAACAGTGAGATATAGTGAAAAATACATTGATATTTGTCGAGAATTAACATATTTTTCTGAATTTGTTCTACTGGTGGTATCTCTGAGGCATGTGTGCGTGCCTATGTTTGTGTGTGTTAAAATAGAGCTAAGGATACCTATCTCTTCATTTTCTTAAATACCTTAATGATAACATATTTCAGATAGCACAGAATTCACCGACTTAAAAAGTCTGGTTTAGTGGTTGTAGTATATTCACTGTTATCACACCAGAAAGAAACCCTCAACACAGAGCAGTCATTTACTTCCCTTTCCTCTCCCAATATCCTCTCATCTAGGCAACCACTTCTCTACTTTCCATATCTATGGGTTTGCCTAATCTGGACATTAAATTTAAATGTCATCATACAGTGCCTAAGTTTACAACTGCTTTTTTTCACTTAGTGTATTGTCTTCAAAGTTCAGTCATGTCAAGACATGTATTAATATCTCATTTTTTTCTCAGATGATACTCTATTGTGTGTCTGTACCACATTTTCTTTCTTCTTTCATCAGTAAATGGAGACAATGCTGTTTTTGTTAGTTGAAACCTAATAAGAGAGAAAGTAAATAAAGTGCTTTGTGATGTATTGTCCATGGAAGCAAAATATATCTTGTTGTTTCGTTATACATTATCAACAACTCCTCTTGTTTTATGAGGCAAGGAAAGCCGTCTCATTGAGTCTGACAGTTCTCACACTTTGGTTCTTGGTTCATTAAAGATCCTGGGTGGGCACTCATTTGATACTAGAATTCACACTGCTTTTCTCAGCAGCCAGAAATGTTCAAGTGTCACCAGCATTACCTGTTGTTATTGCAGATGTTTTGTATATAACTATAAATGCTAGATTGAAGGGTTTGAAAGAAGAAGCCATTGCATATTTCACAGTTATCAGCTAATACAGTGTTGATACTCATTCTGACCTTGGTATTGACACCTGTATTAGGCTGTGGGCAGTTATGTCATGAGTAAGAGCATTTTACCTGACAGAAAGTTCAGCGACCACATATAGGGATCTTGCCAGGAAAACACTATTATTTCAGTTCAAAGATTTGGGATTGTTAAGTTCTTACTTATTACTAAATGACAAGTAAAATTGCAGTTGAATTAGAATATTGCTTAAGGCCAAATAGATTATTTAAAGACAGTGATTTCTGTTTTGTTGGCTATAGAATAACAGGTTTATTAAAAGTAGTATTTCTACTTGATTTATTATAAGTAGTATTTCTGAATTTCTGCTTAAGTTATTATGGATACAGAAATAGATGTCTAAATAAGGCCTACTTGTTATTTAATAAGCAAATATTATTTTAGTGTTCATTATTAGCCTGGTACTACTAGGTCAACTAAAAAATAGAATAAATGTTATCTGACTGTTAAGTACTTTTCTGCCCAAGTTTTCATTTAAGACCATAAAACATGCTTAAAAAAATTAAATCTCTGGTATTTTTCTATTTAAAAGAAATAGTTGTTAAATTTAAATTTAAGGTAGATTGACTTGCACAGCAAAGATAAACATAAAAAATAGCTTGCATATATGGGCAGTTAATTCATACTTGATCTTGTGTTGTCACTTTATTTGTATTATCATATTCATCTCAGGTTAGTAGTTATTTCTTAGGGCAGGGGAGATAGCATAATTGTTATGCAAAGAGAAACTCATGCCTGAGTCTCCGAAGTTCCAGGTTCAGTCCCCAGCATCATCGTAAACCAGAACTGAGCAGACTCTGGCAAAAATTAATTAATTAATTAATTAAAGTTATTTCTTCTATTTTTACAGATGGGGAAACTAAATCTCAGAGATTAAAGTAACTGGTCCAAGGTCACACAGCTTGTGAGTGATACTTCATTCAGAGCTTTCTATTTTATGGTCTTTTATTATTGAAAGTACTTTAGAACTTCAGCCTTTAGTCTTGTTTCCTTCGGCATTTTTTTCTTCAACTCCAAGTAAAAATCAGGTCTGGGTTATTTCCTACAGAATTACATGTAAAGGAAATAGTTGTACCTGCAATTAAACTATGAATGGTATTTTCTAATGGTGACCTATAATGGCTCTGCTGCTAATCTTTATCCCTTTAGTTAAGTAATAAGTAGATAAACAAGTGATAGCGTGACTGGGGACTAGCAGGAGGTGCACAGTACCAAGCACAAGGACCTGGGTTTGAACCCCTCCTCCAGCAGGGGATTCCAGAGGTGAAGCAGGTCTGCAGGTCTTTCTCACCCTCTCTTTAGCTCCCCCACCCTTTTCCAGTTTCTCTCTGTCCTATCTAATTTGAAAAAATAATAAGTTAAATTTAAAAAAAAATAGGAAAAAATGGCCAACAGGGGAGGTGGATTCCTGGTTCTGTGGGCACCAAGCACCAGAAATAACCCTGGTAGCAATAAAAAAAAAAAAAAGAAAAGAAAAACAGAACAAAACAAGTGATAGGGTGTCCCTTCAAGCATCCTTCCACTGAAATAACTATAGATAACTTCTCCTAGTGAATTACAACTCTCAAATTACTATTTCAAGAGAGAACTCTGTTCAGGGGGAAGTTTTACTACTTTGCCTACCCTCCTGGAAATCATTCCTAAAGGAATTTATGCCTGTGACTTGTAAATCAAGGATATTTTCTCAATTACTAGGACTTCATTGCCAACTAAAAATAGACAAATAAAAAGATGCCTCCATAATGTAAGCAAACTAGTTTAAAATAATGTGTTTTTGCTAATGTAAAGAATCTTCCCAAAATTTCATCAACTATGTACAGATTTATATATATGACACACTGAAAAGGAACAAAACAGAATATTTTCCCAAAACCTTAGAGTTACCACTGTTTGTTTAACCTGAGCTATTATTGCTATTTAAAAACAAAGAAATTGAAGAGCCTGAAGGTATTTCTGTTTTTCATTTTATTTATAAAAAGGAAACACTGACAAAACCTGTGCATAACCTTATCGCTGTGCTACCGCTGGACTCTCATCTTCTCTGTTTTTCAGTTTGGTTTGTGATGTCTTAATGGTCAGTCCAGTTTATAAAAAGGTAAGATCACCATTACAAAGGCAAGATAAGAAGGGTATAACTCCACACAGTTCCCACCACCAGAACTCAGAATCCCATTCACTCCCTTGATAGATTTCCTATTCTTTAACCCTCTGGGAGTATGGAGCCAAGGTCATTGTGTGATGCAGAAGGTCGGAGCCAGGAGGTGTTTCACCTGTGCATCACCACAAGCAAGGCTCTTCACTGTGGCTCCTACCTCACTTGGGAGCACCATAGACAGCACCCAAGGTGCTGGTGGAGCAGTTCTCTTTCTGTTTGCCTGTCTGTCTTTCTGAAATAAAGAATGAAATTTTGCTCTGGGGGCCAGGTGGTGGTGCACCTAATTGGATGCACATGTTACAGTGCACAAGGACCCAGGTTCCAGGCCCCAGTCCCCACCTGCAGGGGAAAGCTTTGTGAATAGTGAAGCAGGACTACAGGTCTCTCTCTCTCTCTCTCTCCCTCCCTCCCTCCCTCCCTCTCAGCTCCTTCCCTCTTGATTTCTAGTTATTTCTATCCAATAAATAATAAAAACAATTAAAAAATTAAAGATAATTGCTCTGGGGAGCCTGTCTAGCCGTGGTATTAGGTACACACAAGGCCTTGTGTTCATTCTCCATTATCAAATTGAGGTCGAGGCAGTGGGGAGAGGAAAACTGAGATTTTTATATTATCACTGTTAATCAAACTGTTATCTTTTGAATGGAAAAAATTGAAGTAGTTTGGTTGCCATTTTATTTTACTTTTGGCACAATAATTTGTTTCAGTTGCTCACATTCCATCTATATTCAGTCATCATATTCACTTCTGAGTGAAACCATTGTTGTCATTCAGCTCATTATTTATTTCACTTAGCATAATCACCATAAGTAAAAAGGAAACATTTTAAACTAACATTATTTATTAATTTTGTCTTTGTAATGGTGATCTTAACTTTCTATAACATTATGACATAACAAAGCAAACTGAAAAACAGAGGAGTTGAGAGTCAGGCGATAGCACAACGGGTTAAGTGCAGGTGGCACAAAGCACAAGGACCAGCATAAGGATCCCAGTTCGAGCCCCCAGCTCCCTACCTGCAGGGGAGTCACTTCACAGGTGGTGAAGCAGGTCTGCAGGTATCTGTCTTTCTCTCCCCCTCTCTGTCTTCTCTCTCCATTTTTCTCTGTCCTATCCAACAATGAGGACATCAGTAACAACAACAATAATAACTACAACAATAAAACAACAAGGGCAACAAAAGGGAATAAATAAATATTTTTAAAAAATTTAAAAAGTTTTAAAAAGAGGAAATATACTCTATAGTATATGCTTTGTGTAAACTAGTATATATAGAGATGAATGGGGGCCGGGCAGTAGCATACCCACTTGAGTGCCCACTTTACCATGCAGTGGGATCCACGCTCAAGTCCCCACTCCCCAGCTGCAGGAGGGATGCTTCATGAGAGTCATGATCTTTCTTTCTTCCTATCTCCCCTTCACCTCTGTTCTATCAAATAAAATAGAAAAGAAAAAGTAGCTGCTGGGAACAGTGGATTTGCAGTACTGGTACAGAGACCAAGTGATAACCCTGGTGGCAATTAAAAAAAATGAATCAACTGTTTATTTTTTTTTAAAGACTTCTTCCCAGTTGTATCATGCCTCAATAGTAGCAGAATCTAACATTGCTTATTGTGATGCAGTTACTATATTAGAGATTTCTTGCCTTCCTCTCATGTAATACTCAGATTCAGTCAGATAGTTACTATTTTTCAGCCAACTTTTATAGATATGGTGACTGAGACTTAGAAAAGTTAAGCCACTTGCCTGTAGCCATGGAACTAACAATTAGCACAGCAGCTGCTTTTAACCACAGTGCAATTTTCCTTGGTCACTAACCTACATAAAAAGGTTCATTTTAGTTTTTCTCTCTCTCAGTTAAAACCACCACCAGATTTCCATTTCTAAACCCAGAATGTGATTCTATTTAATGACTTGTGATCTAATCAGCAAAGCTGGTATTCTTTCCTTCAGGACCTGAAGACTTAGGCTGTCTGTTGAACTTCCTCCCCAGAGTCTTTTGCTGTGGAGCAGTAGTACACCCCACCCTTTCAAGCTTTGCTTTGTGTTTTTTCTCCTCCTCCTCCTCTCTCTCTCTCTCTCTCTCTCTCTCTCTCTCTCTCTCTCTCTCCCTCCCTCCCTCCCTCCCTCCCTCTTTCTCTCCCTCCCTCCCTCCCTCCCTTCCTCATTCCCTCCCTTCTCCTCCTCCTCATTTTTTTCTCTTCTCTTCTCTTTTCCTTTCCTTTCTTTTTTCTTTTTTCCTTTTGCCCCCCCTCATCCCACTCCTTTCCCTCTGTTCCCAGAGTCCTTTGATTTGATGCAGTCCAAGTTTCACCTTAAGTTTTCCTTTAGTGTCCTTTCTTCTTAAGTTTTACCTAGTAGTCAGATCATTCCATATAAGTTTATTCAAAGATTTGTAGAGATAAGACCATATACCTTATCTTGTTAGGTTATCAGTCAGATTTAAAGAAGACACCTAGAGCAGTATCTGAAGGAATTCATTACCACTAAATCCGACATGAAAGAAATATTAAAGGGGCTCATGTAAATAAAAAAATTCATAGAAAGAAAGCAGGTAAAGCAGATAAAGTTCATCTAGATAAACTCAAGGAAGACTGTGTACTTGGACAGCAGAACTGACTTTAACTTAAAGTTATGGAGGGGACCAATGGGGGAGGCAGTGGTCCAGTGGACTTTGGTGGAAGGGTAGTTGTAGGTTAACATTTTGAGATACTGTACTTGTAAAGAAGAAGTTTGTAAACCTGGGTTGCCTCAAAAATAAATGAAACTGGGGGCAGGGTGTTAGCACGGTGGGTGAAGCGCAAGGACTGAGATAAGGATCCCAATTCTAGCCCCTGGCTCCCCACTACAAGGGGGGGGGTCACTTCACAAATGGTAAGGCAAGTGTCTATCTTTCTCTCCCCTTCTCTGTCTTCCCCTCCTCTCTCGATTTCTCTCTGTCCTATCCAATAACAGCAATGACAATAAGAACAACAAAAGTAACAATAAAGTCAACAAAATGGGAAAAGTGGCCTCTAGGAGCAGTGGGTTCATAGTGCAGGCACTGAGCCCCAGCAATAACCTAGGAGGTATATGTTTATGTATATGTATATGTATATGTATATGTATATGTATATGTATATATAATAAGAAAAACAAAAATGACTAGGTGGGGGGGCATGGTGCACTTGGTTTATCACATATGGTACCATGTAGAAGGCCCTGGGTTCTAGCCCCTGCTCTCCACTTGTGGGGAGGAGGGGGCACTTCATGAATGGTGAAGCAGATTTGCAGTATCTTTTCTCCCTTTTCTTTTCTTTTCTTTTCTTTTCTTTTCTTTTCTTTTCTTTTTTTTTTTTTCCTCCAGGGTTATTGCTGGGCTGGTGCCTGCACCATGAATCCACCGCTCCTGGACAGGCCATTTTTTTTCCCTTTTGTTGCCCTTGTTGTTGTCATTGTTGATGTTGTTCGTTGTTGGATAGGACAGAGAGAAATGGAGAGAGGAGGAGAAGACAGAGAGGGGGAGAGCAAGATAGACACCTGCAGAACTGCTTCACCGCCTATGAAGCGACTCCCCTGCAGGTGGGGAGCTGGGGGCTGGAACCGGGGTCCCTATGCTGGTCCTTGCACCACATGCGCTTAACCCACTGTGCCACTGCCCGACCCCCCTTTTCTCCCTTTCTATCTTCCCCTCCCCTCTCATTCTCTTTATGTCTTATCAAGTGAAATAGAACAAATGGTCATCAAGAGTGGTGGATTAGTAGTGCTAGCACTGAGCCCCCAGATAATTCTAGTGGCAGTAAATATGAGGGATGATTACAAAATGGCAACTGGGTTTTCACTGTTCCTTAGGGACGTGTCTTCAGAAGTACAGTTGTAGTTGATGTTTGTTCTCTCTCTCTCTCTCTCTCTCTCTCTCTCTCTCTCTCTCTTTTACTAGAGCCTATGTTCAGCTCTGGCTTATGGTGGTATGGGGATTGTACCTGGAGCTTTGGAGCCTCAGGCATAAGAGTCTCTTTACATAACCATGATGCTATCTATCCCCACCTGTAGTTCATTTTCTGTAACAGGAATTCATTGGAAGTACTCATTAGCCAGTGTACTGTAAGGAGAGTTGGACATCTAGTTGTTTATTTATTTTTATTTATTTATTCCCTTTTGTTGCTCTTGTTTTTTATTGTTGTAGTTATTATTGTTGTCATCATTGTTGGATAGAACAGAGATAAATGGAGAGAGGAGGGGAAGACAGAGAGGGTGAAAGAAAAATAGACACCTATAGACCTGCTTCACTGCCTGTGAAGTGACTCCTCTGCAGGTGGGGAGCCAGGATCCTTATGCAAGTCCTTGTGCTTTGCGCCACCTGCACTTAACCCGCTGTGCTATCGCCCGACTCCCATCTAGTTGTTTTAGAGAAGAAAAATTTGATTTTTCACTGTTATAACCATATATATATGTATTTGATCTGAATATTTTTTTTCCTATCTAGAAAGTCACTTTTTAAAGACTTGGGTTTATATAAAGATAAAAAAGCAGATCATTGACTTATGTTTTGTGTTTCATGTTTTAATTTCTAGGTACCTTATTTGCAAGTTGTTTTATTTTATTTTATTTTTGCCTCCAGGATTATTGCTGGGGCTCAGTGCCTGCACTACAAATCCACTGCTCCTGGAGGCTACTTTTTCCCTTTTGTTGCCCTTGCTGTTTATCTTTGCTGTTATTATTATTGTTGTTATTGTTGTCATTGTTGTTGGATAGGACCGAGGGGAGAGAGAGAGATAGACACTTGTAGGCCTGCTTCACTGCCCGTGAAGTGACCTCCTCTGCAGGTGGGGAGCCTTGGGCTCAAACTGGGATCCTTATGTCATTCCGTGCGCTTCTTGCCACCTGCGCTTAACCTGCTGCACTACCACCCAGCTCCCTAGTTTTCTTATTTCTAACTATTGCAGCTTATTTATTTTCCTGTTAAGGGATAACATTCATGGTTGTCCTATTTTAAAAACTGTTATAGAAATTGTGAAAGTGTAAGTTTACACTTGTGGAATTTGCATTATCTTTTAAATATTTCTGTGCTATTTTTACTTCTTGATATAAAATAGAAGGAAGATAGTAAATGCATTAAATAAAGTAATAAATGCTGAGCACTCACTGACCTCTTAAGATGTTCATGTGTTTTCAGAGAGAGGTAGTTCATGCACAGCAGCAGTTGTGACTGGAATTCTCTTCAAAACACCAGCGAGATTTGAACAATTTGGGGAAAGGGAATTAACTACTGGACAGTCAGATTCTTCCTTTGCCTCTTATTTGAAACTGATGTACTAAAAAGCATTGTGAGATGTGCACTTCTATTATATTAAGCATGGCATTTCTACCTCTCTGTGCCTTCACTTTCCAGTCACTAAAACTATAGCTTTCAACCAGATTTTAGTTCCCTGTTGCAGGCTTTCTTGCAAGATGTGTCATTGTGTTTTATGTCGAAGTAGAAACCTAGCAGGCATATCTTCCTTTCTCCTTATCTGAAATTTCAGCAACCCATTAATTTTTGTACTTAAACATCTATGAAGCCTAAAAGGAATTTGGATATAAAACTAAAGGAACTGTGCATAATAGGAGGTCTCAGAAGGAGTCCTCTTGTTTTTAAGAGCTTTGGTGAACAATTCTTTTTTTAATTTCAATATTTTATTTTAGTAGATAAGGCAGAAATCTAGAGGGAAGAGGAAGATAGAGACAGCTGCAGCACTGCTTCATACATGAAACTTTCCCCCTTGCAGATGGGAACCAGGGGCTTGAACATGCATTGTAACATGTGGATTCAGCCGGGTGCTCCACTGTCCAGTACCTCAACATGACTATTAATAAAATGTTGGTTTATAGGATTTTTGTTGTCTGTACTTCCCCAGTATAATTTGTCCTCATTCAAAGCATTTTATTCCACTACAAGAGCTTAGGTCCCCAACTTCCCCTTAGGAGCCCACCTTCCCCCTTAGTAACCTTTCTCTTTCTGAGTCCCTAAATCTGTTGCTGCAGACTTCATTATATTAAGGCTTTGGTGAATAGATTTGAGTATTAACACATTGGAAACAAAACATTTCTGTTATAAAATCATATAACTGTGAAAACATTTACATTTTGAATTTCCCACCTCACTCTCCTAAATCAGTGATATTTTGTAAAGACGAGTTTATTTTATGTACATTAAACCTATTCCATGTGTTTGCAAACATCTGTTTAGAGTTCTTGTCCTGTGGGACTGGAGGTGACTCACCCAGTGGAGTGTATGGCAGCCCTGATTGAAGCCACTGGCTACGACATGGGAATGCTGCCTGGGAGTAGGGGCTGGGGGGGTCTCTGGAGTAGTGCTCTCCTGCCCTCTTCCTCTTTTCCTCTTCTCTCTGATGGATGTGGGGGAGTAGTGGATGAGCTGGAATCTAGCAGGTGCAGTGCCTTAGTGAAAACGGGGGGGGGGGGGGGGGGGGGTGCGGGGGGGGATGTTTTGAAAGGCCGACAGTTAATGGAAGACAGTGGGGTAAGGAGGTAAGAGCAAACTAGACACATTTGATACCCCCTTTCAAGCCCTTCTGCTACTAGAAGGTGATTTTCTATTTCTGCTGACCATTATACTAGTGTTACCTTTCCCCCTTCTATGTCTGCCTAGATTTTGGCAGATTGGAAATTCATGTTTCTGAATTTAATATTTTTTCCTTTCATGCTCCTATCTTCAGCAACAATTTAAGTACTCTTGATGGCAGCTGCTATACTAAGCCCAAGAGCTTAAAAGATTAAAGAAACCACTAACAGCAGTCAGGAGAAAGTTTAAGGGCCTTGCTTTTCTGAAGGGTTTTGTTTTCATTCTGGTGGTTGGATAGAAACTTACAAACAAGATTGTACTCAGCAGCTGGAATGCTCTTCAACATCTGGGGAGACCTAACCTTATGTTCATTTCTCATTCATTGGAAGGATAGCCAGCTTGAGGTAGAAACTGCAGAGAGAGATTATAATTCTTTGTAATTCTTTGTGTATGTAGTCATTAGAGTTTCTTTTTTATAGACTATTTTTGCATAGACATGCCAGTTTATCCTCTTTTATTCCACCAGCTTTACTTTGTACTTTATGCCACTTGATGAAGAGAGGTCTGAACAAGACAATTTAAATGCCTTCCAAAGAGTTGCCACCTGAATCAGAAATTGTTTGGGTTCTTAGTGAATTTCCATTCTGGAGTCAGACTGTTTCTAGCTCTGTGTCTGAGAATGTAGATTGCTTGCCTGCCTGCCTGCCTGCCTGCCTGCCTGCCTTCCTCCCTCCCTCCCTCCCTCCCTCCCTTCTTTCATAATTTATTTATTTATTGAATAGAGACAAATAAGAAAGATAGAGAGGAACAGAGACACCTTCAACACTTCATTATTCGTGAATCTTCCCCCCTGTAGGTAGAGACTGTGATTTGAACCCAAGTCCTTGTACATTGCAATGTATGTACTTAGCCAGGTATACAACCTGGCCCCCAAATGTAACTTTATTTTTTTTTCTTTATTGAGAGGGTTAATAGTTTAGAATATACTTTTATTACAGACCTTTTCCTTGGGCATTAATTAGTCCATGGCTGCTAGATCTGAGGAGAACCCCATCTTAGTAATGCATGGTAGAGTGTTATTTATTTACTCCTGCTTAGTTTTGACAGCTCTTTTTAGAATGAATCTGGGGAAATCTAGAACATCTACTCATCCACACTGCATTTTAAAGTATAATTGAACACTGTGTTTAATAATGTCAAAGTCCTTCAAGCTAGGCCTTGCTACTAAAATTTTTTTCACACCCCTCCTTCCCCTCTTCCCTCCCTCCTTGCTTCCCTCCCTCCCTATGTGTATGTGAGATAGGACTTTATCTCTCTGTGATATCTGTATTGGCTTTTTTTTTTTTTAAGATAGAAACTTAAGTAGAGAGAGCAGCAAGGGATTGACACCGTAGACACTGTAGCAACTAAACTCATTGTGGTGGGGGACAGGCTAGAATCTGCCTTTCACTTTCATTTTCCCATTGCACTTTGCCTTTATTTTTTTTCTTGATTATCTTTATTTTTTGGATAAAAACAGCCAGAAATTGAGAAGGAAGAGGGAGAGAGACAGACACCCACAGCACTATTTCACAACAAGCAAAGGTTTCCCCCTGTAGATGGGGATGGAGGCTTGAACCCAGGAACTTTCGCACTGTAATGTGTGCTCAGCAAGGTGCACCACCACCCAGTCCCCCATTGCAATTTACCTTTAGAGTTGGATCAGAAACTTCTGGAATATTTGCAGTCACTGAAAAGATTTTTAAAAATGCATGGAGAGGTACTAGTTGAGTACACGTAGTACAAAGCTCAAGGACCAGATCAAGGATCCTGGTTCGATCCCCCCGGGTAATAGGGGGGTAGCTTCACAGGTGGTGAAGCAGGTCTGCAGGTGTCTTTCTTTCTCTTGCCCTCTCTGTCTTCCCCTCCGCTTTCCATTTCTCTCTGTCCTATCCAACAATAATGACAATAATAGTACGATAAGGGCAACAAGGGCAACAAAAATGGGGAGGAATGGCTTCCAGGAGCAGTGGATTCACAGTGTAGTCACCAAGCCCCAGCAATAATCCTGGAGGCAAAAAAGAACTAATAATACTTTAAAAATTGTAAGACTTAAGATGTAGAGAAGGGTGAACCCTATGCCAACACGTGTTAGAACATTTTCTCTAAGTTCCTAATAAATGCTTGCTATCTATTGTAGCCTTGAGTGATGATAATTTGAAACTGAAATCAAGGAGTTAGAGAAAGCAACTCAGTAAATGTATTGATAGGAAACACTGCAAAAAGACAGCTGATGCTAAGCCTCATGGACCCATAGTAACAGTTAAATAGACAGTACTGTAATGCTCCCAATTGGGACAAAAAGAGATTTAAGAGTGTGTACAGCTGCCATGATCCTAAGAAGAAAAAGGATGGCAAGAGCTTCAAGAGCTTACTGGTGCTAGTCAGAAGACTGGTGAAGAATTAATCTGAAGTACAGCGTGGGGAAGGGAAGAGACACAGCAGTGAAACTGTGTTCAGAGAGAACACAAGAAGGGACTGAGCTCCAAAGTCAAGATGCAGTGGAGAAAGGAAAGAAGACAAAGTGACCACTGACTGATCGTAGTCATAGACATGAGATGGCAAAGTATTTGCTTTTTAGGACATTAAGAAAGACATTTTGTGAAGCTCAATTGACTCCTCATGATTTCCCCCATTTATCTTAAATCCAAATGTTCACAGAAAAGGGGGGGTAATGAAATAATATCTGCAGGGTGACCATGAGGGGCAGATGATGCCATGGCTTGTGAGCTGCAATGACAGTCATTTCTGAATGAGTGTGCTCTAATAAAAATGACTGCTTTTTAGCCATGGTTTTTTCAGAAGAATTAAAAGTTCATGAAAACCTGCAGTGAGGTATGACAAACTAGTAGTAAAAATCTTTTTAATAACTCTGAAACCACAACCAAGACAGACTTCTGCAGCAACTCATTTTCATTTCCTGGCACCAACTCCCTTTTCCTTTAAATCCCACCCGCCTTTTGTTTTGTTTTGTTTTGTTTTAAACAGACAGTTTACTGTTAAAATGGGATGATCTGTGTGGATAAATTGCTTCAGCTGCATTGAAAGAATTCTATTTCTACTGCAGCTGCACTTGGAACACACCATTTCCTTTGGCAGAACATCTGAACACTTGTTAAGAGAAGCTGAAGAGGTATGATGGGTGCTCAAGGACTTTCCCTTTTCTCAGCAAACAGGACTGGTCACAGCTCTTATAAAGCCTTCAGAAGGATTCATTTATCATCAAACACTGCAGGAGTCTTTCGCCTTAACATGCTTCCTCTGTGGGAAATGACTTTCTCTTTTGAACAACTGTACCAGTCCCTTTCCAATGAGAATATGCCTGTACATGCTCACAGACACTGACACACTCTCCCTTTTTAATCCACAATTCTCATACCAGACCTCAACTCTTTACAAAATGCTGCTCTGATTCTCCAAGGAGGAGATTTCAAACTATTCAGCAGGTCAGGTTAATAGTTAAGTTTAAAAGGACTTAAATCCAATGACAAAGAGCTGATTGTAAACTGAAAGATTTTTGTCCAATATTCTCTACTCAGCAGAAAATAAAGTCACATAATCTTTCTTACTCATTTCACTCCATGATAAATGTTTTTCCTGAAATCCTTAGGGAGAGGAAGAAGTGCATATCAGCTGAGCATGTCAGAAGGCAGAAATCATGCCTATGATATCTGCATCTGACCGCCACTCTGTTTCCATGAGGTGGAAGGCCTACCAGGAAAAAAGCCAGGGACCACTGCCAAGAAGAGACTCAAACAGCAGCACTCCAAGCTAAGTAGTTTCCAAAATTCTTGAGGAAGCCAAGCCAAAGGACCATGGAGGATTCTCAAGGCTGGGGGTTGAGGGCAAGACCTAAATGGGCACCAAGCTGTTCTGAAGGAAGACTGGAAGGCAAGAATAGCCTCTATAATGATCTGCTCCAGGGCTCCTTGCCCATCTAGAATCCACACCTGGAAAATGTTGCTTGCTGCCTTGTCATTTATCATCAGGGAAGCAAAGTGTAAGCAACCAAATAGATGTATGATCAATTCTGTAAAATGTACTGAAGTATAGTAATAATATTCAATGTTTTATCCCATTACTTTCAAAGATGAAATTGATTCTTAGAATCCCTTTGACATTTATGACTTTTTTGTTCCCTCAGAACTATTCAAAATACAGGAAGTCTCTCTTTTAAAAATGGGATTAGAGGTTGGGTATGGTGCACCTGCTTAAGCATACATGTTATAGTGCACAAGGACCCAGGTTTGAGCCCCCGGCCCCTCTCTGCAGGGAAAAGCTTCACGAGTGGTGAAGCAGTGCTGCAGGTATCTCTCTGTCTCTCTCCCTCTCTATTGCCTCCTACCCTCTCTATTTTTGGCTGTCTCTATCCAATAAATAAAGATACTTAACAAATTAAAAATGGGATTGAAGGAAAACATGCTAGAATTAATAATCCTCTTTTGAGAGGAAAAGCTATGCAGCATAGTAACACAAAATAGCTCTATGTAAGCAATATGTTAAGGAATGTCCTATTTACTTAGTAGCTAGTATAGAAATGTGCCCTACAACCTGGGAGATTTGGACCTAAGAATGAGGTCCTGATTTGGAGAACCAGCATTTCTCTCCTCTCCTCTCTCCCTTTCTCCTACCTCTTCCCCCTCTTCTTCCCTTATTAACAAATCTATACATCTTTAAAAAAAATAAGGAAGAAATATGCCCAGTTTGAAAAACTGCCTGAATAAGTTGACTCTATCTGAAATTAAGAACCAGAGAAATTTGAACTGAGAAAGCATAACAAAGCTGCCTACAGGGGGTCGGGCGGTGGCGCAATGGGTTAAGCGCATGTGGTGCAAAGTGCAGGGACTGGCGTAAGGATCCCGGTTTGAGCCCCTGGCTTCCCCACCTGCAGGGGAGTCACTTCACAGGCGGTGAAGCAGGTCTGCAGGTGTCTATCTTTCTCTCCCCCTCTCTGTCTTCCCCTCCTCTCTCCATTTCTTTCTGTCCTATCCAACAATGAACAACATCAACAATGGCAATAATAATAACCACAATGAGGCTACAACAACAAGGGCAACAAAAAGGGGGAAAAATGGCCTCCAGGAGCGGTGGATTCATGGTGCAGGCACCAAGCCCAGCAATAACCCTGGAGGGGAAAAAAAAAAGCTGCCTACACGGGGTGGGTGGTGGTGACACACTTAGTTGAACGCACATGTTATAATGTGCAAGGACCTAGGTTCGATCCCTCGGTCCCCACCTGCAGGGGAAAACTTTGTGAGTGGAGAAGTGAGAAGCAGTGTTGCAGGTGTCTCTTTTTCTCTCTCCCTACCACTTCTTCCCCCTCGAGTTCTGGCTATCTCTATCAAATAAATAAATACATATAATTTAAAAAATTAAAAACAAAAACAAAAGTTGCCTATATTTTTAGTGCAAAGACGTAAAAGATGACAGCTGTTCATAGAGTAGGAAGAAAAGTTGAACATTCAAAGGAAATTATCAGAATGATATTATAACTAAGAATAGGATCAAGGTTGAAGAAAGTTTAAAACTTCAAGTAAATCTTGACTTATATTTTAAAAGTAGTTAAGTTCTTCCCCAATCATCTTACTTCTATCTAAAATCCATGCATCAAGAACATTCACTACCAAGAGTTTTGGAAAAGAAGCAACTTTCTTTTTGATTTGAGAGTTTGATGAAGATGGAGGGTCTGAAATTTTTCACACATATGTTTTTCATTAGAGATCACACAGCAACAAGATCTAGTTTGGAGACATGGATAAACAAGTACAAAATGCTCAGATTTTTTAAACAAAAATAATGCAGCACCTGATATATATAAAGCTACCTACTGAGGAGTTTGTTCATGGAAAAAGAGCATCAACGGGACCAGGCAGTGGCACACCTAGTTAAGTGCACACATTACAGTGCACAGGGTCCCAGGTTCAAGCCCCTGGTCCCCACTTGTAGGCGGGAAACTTCATGAGTGGTGAAGTAGGGCTCCAGATGTCTCTCT
Organism: Erinaceus europaeus; assembly: GCF_950295315.1. Taxonomy (NCBI): domain Eukaryota; kingdom Metazoa; phylum Chordata; class Mammalia; order Eulipotyphla; family Erinaceidae; genus Erinaceus; species Erinaceus europaeus. Next base: position 31,116,310 of record NC_080176.1, read on the forward strand.
GTCTCTCGTGCTCTCTATCTCTCCTTCCCTCTTGATTTCTGGCTGTCTTATTTGACAAATCAATAAATTTAATTTTAAAAAAAAGTTAAAAAAAAGAGAGAGCATCAACCATGTTCCATAAAGAATTCTCATGCACATACTTGCAGGCCTCCCAGCCCCCCAACAAGAGTAGGAAGAACAATCCCATTCTGAATTAGATAAAAGACTGGTATGGAAACTGATGATACACCTAAGAAATGACTTATGACCTATTACAAAGCAACAAATCCAAAAACTGCAAATCAATACATCACACACACAAGTTCATGAACAACTAGAAGGCATTATGAGCGACTAGTGGTAGCTGAGAAAGACCTGCCACGATAAAGGAGAGCTAAGAGATATTCAGAGGCCAAATTGTTCAATGGAAGGGATGAAGTATTCTAGGTAGAATCAAAACACAAAATTAAAAAATAAATAAGTGTGCTGTTCTCCATCAATACAAATTTCACTAATTACCTTTGCTCATATTAATCTTCTCTCTACATCAAATGTCTTTGAAAAACAACTAATTCTCATACTTGTCTAAAAGCACAGTGATGAGAGTAGATATTTACAGTCATATCTACACATTTGAACTCACATTCCTTTACACAGAGAATTAGGATATAAGTGGCAGCCAACTTATTTTAACTGGTTTTGCAGTATGAATTCAGAATGATTATAATTAGTTTCTTTTAAAAAAATAAGGTTTTGTTCTTTAATATTCATTGACTACTAGCTTGCTTCCCACGTACAACACATTATTTACCCTACAGTGGCTTGGTGCATCAATTATGGTAATGGGTTGTGAATAACATTCACATAATGAAAAAATGAGCCCAGTTATTTAGCTCTCCCTCTGGAAAACTGTCACAAACATAAGCATCAGCAGTCTCTACAGAGTGCAGTGATTAGTAATAGTAACTGTATATACTTTTTAAAAGTATATAAAGGGGGATGTAAACCTGAAATGCCATGTCTCCCAATGTTCTTAGGATGTTGTCCAAAATTAATTTATTTGAACTATGCTTGAAAAGTATTTTTGACAAAATGACTATTACCACTAATAGAATACTGAATATGAAATAAAGAAAAAAAGGGAAAAAACAAAAGGAAAGTATCTTGCTTGTGATTCACCTTTTGAATAATTCCTTCTCCATTCATATCAGACTAAAGACAAACCAGCCACAGGCTGTAGAAAGTCTTTATACAATGAATGAGACAAGGAGGACCTGGACTCAAACTCTGTTTATAATAAAGTAATACTGTTTCACAAGTTTGAGGGAGCCTGTTGGTATCAGAAACTATATAAATTGCTCTCAAAATAATCTATCAGTTCTAATAGATATGAAGTTGTTAAAAGAGCTCTGGGAAATCATGGTGTCATCTAGGAAGACTGGAACACAGTACTTAATAACGGATGTTTGTCTCCTCTTAAACTACAAACACAGGGAATTTAAGAAAGACTACACAAGAAACAAGGCACACAGGAGAGATCAGCATAAGAGAAAACACTGTACAGAGTGTACTGAATTCTAACTGGCAGGTCCTCTTTGGTAGCAGAAGAGATGATGTTCACTGTAAAGAAGCGTAGATGTTCCGGAACCTGTAATAGCAAACTCCCTCTCAATCATTCACTGACACATCAATAAGACCTAAAGGTACAGAAGAGAAAAAGAAAAGAAAAAGAAAGAAAGAAAGGAAGGAAGGAAGGAAGGAAGGAAGGAAGAAAGAAAGAGAGAGAATCATAGGAATAAAGTGTAGCAAAACCCAAAACACAGATTCTCAAAATCCCTAGCATTCTATAATACTGCGTCCATAATTCGTTAAGCCAACCTAAGCAAATTGTAAGTAACAAGCAAGATGTATTTACTTGGGAATCTTGGAAAATCCATACTGTGGTAGGTAATAATTTCAAATTGATCCAACACAATAGATTATCATGACCTTCAAAATTTATCTGGTTTATTTATAATTTCAATAACCCTAAAACACTAGCCTTTTGCGGCACATACTTGGGGGCACAAGTCATACTAGGATCTGAATTTAGAACAACTAGCATTTTCAAATAGTTCAATAGTCTCTAGACCTGACTGGGTCACTGACCAACATTATGATATTGAATAAAGAAAAAGCTCCTTTCAGTTTTCTCAAAAAGTAATGGAGCTGTCCACAAATAGAAACTTACTGGCTGGTTTTCTTTAACTAGCATGCTATTTAAAAAATTTTTTTAAATTGTCTTTATTTATTGGATAGAAACATCCAGAAATCAAAAGGGAAGGGGGTGATAAAGAAGGAGAAAGAGAGAGAGAGAAGAGGAAGAGAGAGAGAGACCTGCAGCACAGCTTCACCACTCATTAAGTTTCCCCCCTGCAGGTGCAGACCAGGGGCTCATACCCAGGTCCTTGTGCATTATAACGTGTACTCAACCAGGTGTGCCACCACCTGGACCCATATGTTCTTTTTCTTTAACGATTTTCTTAAATGGCTCTAAGCAAGGAGAGCCAACATGTGTTGGTATAGGGTTCACCCTTCTCTACTTCACAAGCATTATCTTGCATTCTGTTCTTGCTATGTGACTTAATTTTCCCTCCTTTCTATTTATCCATTCTTCTACCTAACCTCCCACCTATCATCCAACAGTTTTTAAAAATCTATTATTAGATAGAGACAGCGAAATTGAGAGGGGGGGATGGGAGGAAGAGAGGTAGAGAGACACCTGCAGCTCTACTTCACCACTCAAGCAGTTTTCCCCCTGGAGGTGGGGGCCAAGGGCTTGAACCCGGGTCCTTGCACAGTATAGAATGTGCACTTAACCAGGTAGACCCCCACTTGGTCTCTCCATTCAACAAATCTTGAGTATCAACTGTGTCCACTCATTATGCCAAACAGACTATAATTGTGATCAAGGCAAATCAGATTTTCTCTCAGGAAGTTTCCAGTTCAGATGAAGATGCAGAAAAGTACATTGGCAATAAGAGCTGTATGCTAAAAGCAGTAAAGAAGTTCAGGGTGTCCAGAGATGACTCACTTGGTAGACCTGGCACTTGACATTAATGTCTGAGGGCCTTTGATTTTCTTGCCACCACATGACATGGGCTATCTGTACAGGTGGATTTTTCACAAGTGGTAGCATAGTCGTGTGGTGTCTCTCTTTTTTTCTTCCTCTTTGTCTTTTACCCTCAACCAACCAACCAACCAAATATACAAACAAATAATTAAGCAAAAACAAACAGACAAAAAAGAAAACACTAATAAGACTACCAGGAACTTTGGAATCATGCAGGCCAAATTGTGTGTGTATGTGTGTGTGTAAATAATACATTCAGTATGTTGTAGATGCACTAATTCAAACACTGATGTGAGGATAGGGAAAGCTTGGAGAATGTGACAACTAGTGCCAACATAAAGATGAGAGGATCTGAATTAGATGATGTGATGGAGGAATGCAAGAGTATTCTGGTAGAAGATAGGTGGATGTTAGGATGATTTCTTGGAACTGAAAAGGTCTAGTAGTAATAGAGGGCCTTTGGTCTCAGAAAAATTCACAGTCCTTCAAGTATCATTTCTCTTCACTCTCCATCTCCTCTAAGTGTTTTATACCCCCACTTACTCAAATTATAATTCATTTAGATCTTAGGGGGTGAATTTTGACACATCTGCTGTCAATCTCGACATGCTCTGAAATCACATTAGAATGTTGGATTGGGTGTAGAGAAAATTGCTTCTTTTGTAGCATTCTGGGAAGATTTATAACTTGTGAACAAGGGAGTGAAAGTTTTTTGGATGGCTCTTCAGTGTTAATAACTCATATTTACTTTAAAAGCTAGAATGATGCTGCATCTTAGCCTGATATTATGCAATAACAGCTTCAAAAGTGGAAGCATACTCCATTTCAGTAAATGACATCTAGGCCTTGGGAGATGTTAATGTTCTCAAATACCTCCAATGAGGAAAACATGGTGGGCCTTGCAAGAAAGGCTTTAGGGATTAAGGCTGGAATTTCTGTGATTCAAAGATAAGGAATCAGACTCTGATCTATACATGCCCCTGGTGATTTGCAGGAATGATGGGGGATGAGTTCTCATAGAGCTGAGATTTTTCTTGAGTGTAAAAAAGGAGGGGGGGTATCGTATTACTAAATATTTTAAGAATCTCTTTCCATATGTGTGAATGTTTCTATCATGTCTTAGTACACCCATGCATGTATATGGCCCCTCTCTCTCTTTTCCCATTTCTTAATTTAAGCTTTTTCTCCTTTAACTTGAAATAGTCCATAAGTTTAGAACAAAAATAACAAATGAACTCTTTACATTCTGGAAAAATACTGTATCCGTAGTGTTAGTTGTTTTTCTAAGCTGTTAGTTAATTCCTGCTGCTGAATACCAGGAGCTGTCTTAGTAACTATTAGAACTAAAATGAATAGCAGGAGAAAAAACTGTCCCCAGTTTCCCTTTCTTTGTCCATAGAAGTTAAGAGGTGTTATTTCCGCTGGAAATTTAAAACAGATTCTTAGTTATTTTTTTGCTGAAGAGAATAGATTGTTTTTACTCTTGTAATCGTTTGTAGGCATGGAGAAAGGTCACCTCTTGATTTTGTTTTGGGGATCAGGAGGTTAAAATGTAGCGATTTCCTTTTTCCAGACACAGACACTTGTCAGAATAATGTTTGGCCAGGTGTTAATCTGTGTCCTGAGGGGAAGTGCTAGAATTCATTATTCATCCCATGGGGGGAGTTGTGGAAGAAGGAAGTTGTCCTTCTGGGAGGGAACAAGGGCCTGCCCCCTGTCTTTACTGACATGTGCCATTTGTGATGAAGGCAGCTGAAGTCCATTTGAGACATTCTCTTGACAGCCAGCCAAGAGAGCTAAAGGGTGGGAATGAGAGGGAGGAGGGGCGGGCAGCTCAGCAAAGCAGTCCAACTGTTATTATCAGAGCAAGCTCTCACACAGTGCTTTAGATGCAAAGGAAAAGGTGTACAGAAACAAGGGGAAGGACACCAGGTTTTAAATGCTGCATTTTCCTACTTCTCCCCGTTTTGCCTCTCCTATTTGTGAACTCATGTCATCTTTCAGAAAATTTGACATCTGAAAGAAACCTTTGCTGAAACACAGCTTCCACCCCTCCCTTCAACGTTATAGTACTTTTTCTTTTCCTTTTTCTTCTCCCTATCTTATTTTCTTCAGAGGACAGGAGGTGAAGCAATGATCAAGTCTAGCTGGTTCTATGTTAACTTCAAGTATGAAGAGAAGGTAAGTCAATATGTTTTCTTTTTCCCAAGGGAAATTTGCTACCTCCCTCCAGTCTGCTCATGTTGAAGGGCTTTGACTCCAGGGGAAGGGAGTGAGCCCAGAAAAGTGTACTTGTGAATGTGCTTCCTCTAAGTAGTTCTTGAATGAAACACAGGCTCTCTGCTCACAGTCTCTCCACTGACCAGGAGGGCAGAATCTTCAAACTGTGTTTCTGAGGCATTATTTAGAGTTTAAAGAAGTTTAAACTACAGTTATGGGAATGAAATAGAAAATTTTCAAGAGGAATGTTTGTTAAAAAACTTCATGTAGTTTTGGTTATGAAACATGCTTATAGTTACTTCCCAATGTAGTTGGTGTTGATAGATTTTTTTTCTTTCAGTTAATTAATTTTGTTCAATTATATATAGCTTAAATATTGAATAGATAATTCTTTTTGGCTAGACATGTAGCTAACTGATGGGGAAATTATTTTAGGGAAAACTTTTTTGTTTCATTTGGAATCTGGTGTTAGATGGTTTATGGTCTAGCATATTATTGCTAGACTTTGGGGGGAGAATTATCTGTTTCTAACAGGTATCTGTCTAGGGTTGTCGCCCATCTTAACTGCTTCTGGATCCATATTTGTCACTGCTGCATTAAGGATTTATAAGGTTTTCCAAATGATCCCCCAAAGCCTCTTTCATGAAATTTCTCACTTGATTTTCTTGTAGAAACATTAGTGTAGTGGTTATTTTAGTTATGTTGTAATTCTGGAGACTAGACTTGTTATGTGACAAGTTGGAAAATTCTAAGAAGTGAAATTCACTTGTAATTTCAGATGAATAGGCACATTAGAAAACCCCAACCTTCTTCTGTTTAAAAAAATATGTACATGTTCAGTGTACTCCTTTACATATAGTTCTTTTAAGTGCTCTTTATCTATAATGGAAGTATAGGATTTTTACTTCACATATTCAGCCTCAGGTAACATAGCTCACTTGGATAGGACGTCTGCTTTTTCATAGGCATGACCCAGGTTCTGACCTGGCCCCTACCTCACTAGAGGAAGCTCCAAGGCTATTGGTGTTTTTCCCTCTTTTCTCTTTTTAGCTGAAAAAGTTGGCAGAGAGTGTGAAGCCTTGGTGATGACAACAAAAAAAGTTCCATCCTCTATTTCAAACTTATTTGTTTTAACTGTTAAAGCAATCGAAACTAAAATATCTTTATACATAAGATTACTATTTAGGGCATTGTTGTTACTTTTTCTTCTTTTTTCTCCTTAGTAGATTGTTTTTCCTTGAGCTGCCTGCTGCCCAGTATTTGCTGTTAGGAATTTTGATAAATGAAAACTATCATTTCCTTTTACCTTGGATATCCTACCACATAGACCTGAAACCCATCCTTAAGAAATGAGAATGATAAGAGAGGAGGAGGCGGGGGTGGGGGGTAGGGTGCTAAAGAATTGACTACACCTTCTGCACCTCATAGTGACCCTGGGTCCTTACTCTCAGAGGGATAAAGAACAGAAAAGCTATCAGGGGAGGGGATGGGATACAGAGTTCTGGTGTTGGGAATTGTATGGAGTTGTACCCCTCGTATCCTGTGTTTTTTGTCAGTGTTTCCTTTTTATAAATTAAAATAAAATAATTGACTCTCATAGGAAGGAAAGTAAGGAAAACTTCCAGTGCTTCATTTGGAAAGCCATATTGTTATTCCTAAGAGAAGCAGACAAGGAGAGGATGCATTCATATATCCAGATTTGTGTATAATATTAAGCTAAAGAAGGTAAGATTCTATAGCTAAGTAAAAAAGTTGTCTCCTAAAAGAAAAAAAAACTGTCTTGTTTGGGGGGATACTTATGATGCTTTTTATCTCTGAGTCTCAGTAGAACTATCTTCCTTTCTTTTCTTCTTTCTTTCTTTCTTTGCTCCTTCACAGTGGCTTAGTTATTTATTTTACTTACTTTGGTGCTTTTTCTCCATAACTCATCAAAAGGAACTTATTTTCATCTGGAGAGATTAAAGGAAAAGACAAACCTTAGTAAAAACACAGGTGTAGAGATTCTGAAATAAATTTAACTCATTCCTTTCTACATTCCTCCAAAAGGTTTTTAAAGAGATTTTAATTTGGAATTTCTAGTATTGTACAAATAGGGCAAAAAAGAACTCTGTGTCCGAACACTGGCAGAATTATTGAATATACACACATAGTCATAGACAATGTATTTTTCCTGTAATACTTGTCCACAGCTATTAAAAAATATGGTATTTTTAGTTAAGGAATTCAAGTGATCAATGAAAGAAACATTGGCACAATTTAATATTATATCAGGATTCTTATATCATTCCAGATGTAAAATGCACATATAAACAAAGAGAAATTAAAACAGTACATCTCATTTGTACCACTGCCACATATGCATGTAGAAAACTATGTGATGGTTTCCATTTAAATTATTCATGAGTTGTAATTTTCTTGAATTAAATTGATCCTTAGTCATTTCCCTTTAAAGTATAGTTTATTTGAAGTAAGTCCATTCTACCTCGTCTTGTTCTTTCATTGTACATATTCTCTTTGAACGGTTTCTCATTCAGATGTGTTTCACTATATCCTATAACATTCTTCCAAAATCTCTCATCACTAATCTTTTCCTTGAGCTGCAAAAGCATACTTTATCTTGTCCTGAAATCCAACAGTACCTCAAATGCAACCTCTTTAACATGCAGTTCATCTTCCCCTCAACCATGTTTCCTTCCTGTGTTATTTTTACCATAGGAAAGACACAACTCAACTCACTGTGTTCCCAAGGAACCCTCGTCTGTTTTGTTTCTATCATTTCCCTCCTGATTTATTTGATCTTCACTCTGCTATTACTGTTACCTTCCAGTGCTTCAAAGCACTGTCCTCTACTCTTTCACACCTAGAATCTTCACTTGATCTCCCTCAACAGTGTTAACTTAGTCTTACATATATGTACTACATTTCACTGTAACTACTTAGTCCCCAGGTTGTGTTTTCTGTTGTATCAAAAGATCCTTCAGATACAGACTGTGTTATTATTTTTTAATCTGTTTTACCAGCACATAAAAGTTGACCAGTTTTTCATGTTACTAAACAAGATCTTTGACTTTTGTGGGAGGTGTGTCAAATATAAGTTTGAATTCAGCTTCTTCCATTCTTTCAAAAAATAAAGTGCTATCTATCATATGGGAAAATTATTACCTAGTAGTGCTTTTAAATTAAATACTATATTCCTGTGCATTTGTATGAAGTAATCCAGTTGAATTCCATGTCTTTCTCCTACTTTCCCCAGTACAGTCAGGATAATGAACATTGCCCTCACTAAGATAACTTGGAAGATTTTTGTGGTCAGACTGCTCCTCTGCCACCCCCACCCCACATTCTCAGTCATTAACTATTGACAGACTTTAATGTTTTCTTCTTTTTTGTGATTTTGTCATCTCAGGAATGTTATGTTATATTCAGATTTTCTTTTCTCCGTGTGGAGAAGTCCAGTAGCTGCACAGCATAGGTGGTGTTTACGGCAAGGCACCACAATGTCTTCATTTCTTTTCCAGCCTATCTTCTCCTCAGCATATTCTTTAGTTACCCAGTTGATGTACATCTTCAGTCATATTTGATGGTGTAATTTCTACAGAATTATATTTATTCTATTGACATGTGGAGATACCTTATTACTTTAATTAGCATTTTTGAACCTTTTAAAAATATGCTATTGGTATTAGGCTTCTGTCTTCTTACAGTTCTATAGTCTGGGGCCTAGGGAGACAGTATAATGGTTCTTCAAAAGATTCTCATGCCTGAGACTCTGAGGTCCCACATTCAATACCCAGCAACACCATCAGCTATAGCTGAGTAGTGCTCTGGTCTGCTGGCCTGTCTATCTCTCTACCTCATTAAAATATAATATTTAAAAAAATAGATCATATAGACTGAGATATATGAAGCTAAAAACACAAACAAGAAAACCTAGACAACTTACTACTATCTCATCTTGGGGGTCTGCAGACCTTGCTCATCTGCCTTCTTTCTACTTTGTAGAGTGTGTTTTTACATCTATACTGCCCTGGGGTTTTAGTAATACTTTGTATGAATAATAGCAGGAAATCAGTCTTTCCCATCTTCATGAAAAATAGAAGTGCTCTGTGTTGTTTTTCAAAAGGTTACTAAGAGGACCTTAAGTATGTTGGCTCACCTGGGATAGCACACACCTGACCACACATGAAGATCCATTTCCAAGATGAGACAGCACATTTGGGACACCATGGGTCGTACCTGAGGAATTTCCACAAATGGTGCAACAGTGCTGTGATTTCTTTTTGCCCTGGTCTTTCTCCCCATCTTTTCTCTGTCTCTTCTCTATTCGGTGGGAAAAAAAGGATGGGGGTAGTCAGCCCAGCATTAGTTGGAAAGTACATGCAGCCTTGTACTGCAAATAAACTCGTAAATAGAAAGTGATTTGGTGACATTGTCTTTTTGAAGTGTTTGTATTACAATAGCCTGATAATAAGTGCTCAGTAGAGAGTGATAGCTTTTTTAAATAATTAAATAATTATCTTTTTATGATTCTCCTATTTGTATTTGAATTGTCATCATACTTTGCTAACCATTGTTACAAACTATCATTATAAGTTTAACTTGCTTTATATTGTTTGTAGTGACATTAACACATATTTATTTACATCTTTATCCTCCTTCAGTGCTTTTCTGTCAAAATCAAATAATACAATTCATCTTTGCAATACCTTCACAGTTAATATTGACAGTTAATTTTGACAGCAACTGTAATTGCTAATTGTGGCTTTATTTAAAAAATATTAACTTCATCAGAAGTAGTATCAAAGAGGAAAACTAGGTTTTCTTTTGAGATATTTAATTTCTTGTGTTGAATTAGATGTGGGGGATAATTAGTACACAAAATTAGTATTTTGATTTGGTTGTCTGTTTTTGTAATAAGTAGTTCTGTGAGTATCTAATTTGAAACTTTAATTTCATAGTTAGAACTTTATTTGCATAGTTTGGAAATTTACAGTCATGATGAGTATATCCCTTATGAATAATTATTAATAATCTATAGGGTTTTGTTGGGTTCTTTTGTTACAGTGAAATAATAACTTCTTTTTTATTCTCTTTCTCTCTCAAGCTCATCTTTAGTCATCTGTATTCCACATATGAGTGAAATCATTTGGTAATTGTCTTTTTACACATCACTGTTGCTTCACTACCCTGAGCTGATTTTTATCTAATAAAGACAGAGGTAGAGCAGAAAAGAGACCACAACATTGAAGTTTCCTCTAATGTGGCTAAAGCTGGACTCGAGCTTTGGTGGTACACATGCCAAAACAGACACTATCCAGGCTAGCTATGTTGCTTGCCTGAATCCTTCTCTTATTAATTGATTGATGTTAGAATTCAAATAATACACAATCATGTTTCCTTTGCAGATATTTGTTATTTGGTAGAAGAAAACTTGGTTGAGAGGAGGAGGACCTAATCATTATAGCAGGCTACACTATGAACTTCTCTCTGCTCTTATAATGACACTTAACAGACCTGCTTCACTGCTTGTGAAGTGACTTCCCTGCAGGTGGGGAGCTGGAGGCTCGAACCGGGATCCTTGCTCTGGTCCTTGCACTTTGCACCATGTGCTCTTAACCTGCTGTGCTACCACTCAGTCCCCAAATATGTTTTTCTATTGTTCTTTCTTTAGGAAAACCTTAGCCGTAATGTGTTAGCCACAGTTGTTTATGGGAGTTTACTAAAACTGTGCGGAATAACTAAGCATATGTGAGTATATTGAGTAAAGAACATTTTCAGGTTTTTCTCAGTTGTATATAGTTGTCTCATATTCAATTTGACAACAGTTCATCTTCTTATTTTCTTTTTCTCTCTTTTAAAATATATGATCTCCTTTCCAATGTTCAGCTTACTTTTTAGAAAAACAGCATCTCACTTTGATTTTGCATTTTTCTCTACATGGTAGTTAATTAAATGATAATCTCCAGCAAGTACAAGCTTGGGAACAGTTTGTTCTTCTTGTGTTAGTACTTAGTACACACAGATATAATCAATATAATTGCTGTTATTTTGAAATCTGTTTCGTGCCTTTGGTTTTTGCATCCATCATGGACATTTAAAGGATCATATGGGCCTTCATAGCACACCATTAATGCTGAAGAGTCTTACGTTTATTCTAGTCTTTAAATGTCATATGCCTTGAAATGTGCTTCTCTTTAGGGGTGTGAATAAACAGGAAAAACTTAAGACTGAATTCAGGTAGTAGTAACTGCTGTTTACTCAAGAGGTCATTCTTGTAAACACAAGGACATAAGTAGGCTCTTAACAGACTACAAGATTAGTCAGGCTTCTCAAAATATGTACTGTATCATTCTTACCACTCAATACGTACTGGTATACTTTTATCTATTTATTCTTACCTGTCTTCTTTTGTTAGGAATAGAATCTCAACATTGGCACAAGTTCTAATTTTTACATATTGCCTTTCAGTATTTCTGTGGTAATTGCACGTGCATACACCATCTATTTTTTAAATTTATGTAAATAATAATTTCTGTTCTAATTTTGCTTAAGTATCTGATCTGGTCTTTATCTGTATATTTTATTTTCCATTTGGATTTCTTGAGGATAAGGAACATAGTCTAATGTAGTGTCTACAATAGAAATCACAATTTTTGGAACACATTGTCCTGTCTGAATTACATTCATTGACTTAGTCAGTGGGTAAAGCAGGACTGAATACCAGGCTTTATGTGAACTGGTTACAAGAACATTTTTGTTTGCTTTCTTTTCCTGGGAAGGAAGAAATCAGTGTGTATCTGAGCAGAGAAGTGTAAGTATTGTGGTCTCTGCTTTTTCTTTCTGACTGCTCTGCTAGGTTATCTTTCAGGAAAGCTGAGTATCTTACCCTAGTGAATGCTAAAGGGAATGCATTCTTTTCTTCTCTGGGGACTTAAATAGTGTTTAACACTAATGTAAAATCCTCAGCTGTGACTTTCTCTAATGTAGAATTTGTCTAAGAAAGATTACAATAACAAGGGAGGCTTTGTGTGCTCCCTTTTTTTACCCCCCCTCTTGCTCCAGGTTATCTGTAAAAAAGTGGAGTACTTTCTGTAGCCCTCTGGAGCATGCATGTTCAGTATGTGTGAGTCAGAAAAGTAAAAGTCAAAAAACAAGGCAATGCTTGGCAGTGGGAGTTACCACCTACAGGTGATATGAAGAGAAATTAAATTACATAAATACATTTGCTTTCTGTCTAGTCATTCTTACTACTCAGTGAACCAAACAAGTTGTCAGAGACAAAGCCTGGGCCTTACCTAGTGGTCTGGCCATTTACTTAATCAGTAGAGAGCTCAGCTGTTCTCTGTTCTTTACAGAAATGAAAGCCTTCAGAGAGAATTAGAGAGGTGTAATTTAGAGTATACTGAGATTCTATCTTGGCGTAGTGTTTGAGAGCATTGTTAGAGCGACTGTCATTCAAGAGGAGACAGGGAGGAGTTAGATATTCAGCTAGATTTTTGAGTGGAACAAGAAGACTCTTGAAATTTTGGGACTAAAAGCATTTAGTGTAATAACCCCATTCAGTCTGTAGATGAGGGCAGTAAAGCCAGAATCACATTTAATGTTAGTGTAGACCTCAGCTATGACACATATTTACTGAAAATCCAGTGATGTGACCAGACTTGAACTTTTGCTTGCATTCTTGCTATATTTTTTTCTTCTTTTGTTTGGAATAGAACTGGCAGAGATTCTTATTTTTGTATACTGCTTTTCAGTGTTTGCCCTTCAGTACACTTTATACCTGCTTCAATTTATCATTATCATCATTGTCATCATTTGCATTTACGCATCACTTAATTTTTTTCATGTAGTGTTTGTCACAGTTTCTTTGGATTTTCATTATATTTTACTGATTTACTCACTTGTTTAATACTTACATATGCAGTCAAATTTGTAGACATAAAGGGGCAGTGGGGAAGACATATAGAGAAAAAAATCACAGAAAATAATGCATTGAGTATGTATAGCTATTCATTCTCTCTGAGTTGTACTTTTTCATCCTTTAAATTCCTGGCAGTGTAGTGAGTCAGGTGGTAGTGCAGCGGGTTAAGCGCACTTGGTGCAAAGTGCAAGGACCAGCGGAAGGATCCTGGTTCAAGCCCCTAGTGGGGACCTATAGGGGAGTTGCTTCACAGGCAGTGAAGCAGATCTACAGGTATCTTTCTCTCCACCTCTCTGTCTTCCCCTCCTCTCTCCATTTCACTGTGACCTATCCAACGACAAGGACATCAGTAATAACTACAACAAGGGCAACAAAAGGTAAAATAAATAAATATTAAAAAATTCCTAGCAGTGACTTCATTGCAATAGGAAAAAACATTTTGTATCTATCTCCCAGTTCCTGCATATGACCATTGCATCATTTTTTTTGTTTGCTTTGAATTTGACTAATTACTTTATCAGTGAGTATGAAACCTTGGTAATACTTTCATGTTACCAATTAGCATCTTTTCCGTTCACCTGGAAGAGCTCCTTTTCAGCATTTATTGTTACATAGATATGGTGGTAATGAATTTGCTCAGCTGTTGTTTTTTAGTGGAGAGAGCCTTTTTTCTTTTTAAAAATTTTATTAGTGACTTAATATTGATTTATAAAATTACATGTCAACAGGAGTATAATTCCACACCGTTCCCTACCACCAGAGTTCTTTCTATATCTTAAGTTTCCCCACTGCAAACCAATGCAGTTCCCTTAAGGTTGTAAGCATGTATCAACCATCATCTCTACAACTATCTGTCTACATTTGTACATAATTGCCCCCTTTTTTTCCAGGTCCCTTTCTCTCTTCCCCTCCAAGCCTCTCATAACACCATTACTACCTCCAAATATCCCTCTCCTTTTCCTCCTTTCTCTGCAAGTGCTAATGGAGCTAGAGTTCAGAGCCCTTTTATCTTCTTCCTCCTATCACTTCTCCCCCACTGGGAGTATGGATCAGAGTTGTTTTTGGGGTGCAGAAGGTAGGAGTTCTGGCTTCTATAGTTTCTTTTTCTGCTGAACATGGGTATTGGCAGGTTGATCCCACCCTGTTGCTATCTTTCCTTAGTGGGCTAGAGGTCTGGAGAGGCGAGGTTCCAGAACACATTGGTGAGGTCCTCTGCCCAGTGAAGTCAGGATGAGATTATGGTAGCATCTGCAGCTTGGTGTCTGGAAGGTGGCAGGACATAATGTGAGACAAAATGGTTAATAAACAGGAAACAAAAAGTAATAGAGCAGATGAGATTTAAGGATCTTAGGGTAGAGGAAAGCTCCATTTTTAACACGTTCTTAGAGGCACACAACTGTGGTAGTTTTACTTGAGTTTAATAGCTAGTCTGAAATTGGGTAAAAATGTTGTCTGAGAAAATGGTGTCAGAGTAGAGAAAAGGGTTAGAAAGTTGGGTTGGGGGTGGTGGGCAGTAGTGCAGTGGGTTAGAAGCCATGGCACAGAACACAAGGATCCCAGTTTGAGCACCCGGCTCCCCACCTGCAGGGGGGTTACTTCACAAGCAGTGAAGCAGGTCTGCAGGTGTCTATCTTTCTCTCCCCCTCTCTTCTTTCCTCTCTCAATTTCTCTCTGTCCTAACAACAATGACAGCAATAACAACAACGATAAACAACAAGGGCAGCAAAAAGGGGAAAAAATGGCCTCCAGGAACAGTGGATTCATAGTGCCAGCACTGAGCCCCAGCAATAACCCTGGAGCACAAAATATATATGAAAGTTGGGTTAGGGCAGAAAATTCTAGGGGCAGGGTGGTGATGCACCTGGTTGAGCACACATATTACAATGCGAAAGGACCCAGGTTCAAGCCCCCACTCCCCACCTGCAAGGGGATATCTTCATGAGTGATGAAGCAGTGCTACAGGTATCTCTCTGTTTCTTCCTCTCTGTTTCCCCCTTCCCTCATGATTTCTGGTTATCTCTATCCAATACATAAAGGTAATAAAATATAAATAAAAATCAAAACAAAGAGGGTATAATGAATCCCCTTTAAAAAAATCTGTGGGTAAAATTAACTGTTTACCTCCATCCATCTGACCCTGGGCATGTGTATCTATATTTAGCACCAGAGCCTGTGTAACCTCTGATTCCCTATTGATCTGAGCTTGCAGCTCCTGGTCACAGTTGGGAACATTGCAGGCTGCACTCATTTCAGGACCAGTCTTCCTCAAGTGGTAGGGAAGGATACCCCAGAGAGGGAGACTTTCTTACTAACTTTTGAAGGGAAGGTTTGTCAGGTGAATTTCTCTTCCAGCTCTTTGAATGTATCATGTCATTTCCTCCTGACCATCTAAAATCATGCTGAGAAATCTGATTATAACCTAATGGGTTGTCCCTTTACCTTGATATTTTTTCTCTTGGTGCTTTCAAATTCTTTTTGTTTTTGCTTTTTAAGAGTTTCGCTATAATGTGTCTTGGAGAAGTCTTCTTTGAGTTGAGTCTGTATGAATACCTGGCAACTTCATTTACCCAGATGTTCTTATATTTTTTTAAATTTGGGAACTTTCCATTTTTATTTCTTTTCTTACTTCCAGAGTATTTTTACTTGGGCCTTCACACATGCTGGATTCTACCTGCTTTGGAGAACTCTTGGTTTTTTTTTTTTTTTTTTTTTTTTAAAGATAGAGAGAAAGAGATTAATAAGGAAAGACATTTTTAGCACTACTCCACTGCTCATGCAGCTTACCCTGTGTGTGTGCTTTTATGCAGTGCTTGGCGTCTCAAAACTGGGCCCTCACACTTGAAGGAATATGAGCTCTACTGGTTTATCTTCTAGCTCCATCAGTCATTGTCTTATAGCAATCTTTTTATCAATTTCCCTGTTTTGTCCTCTGGGAACTCTCATAATGCAAATACTGTTTCACTTAGTGGTGTAACACTGGCAAGAGAATTGCTGATGTCTTCAGCTGCAGAAACTGCAGGCTGCTGGAGAATGTGTGACATACAGTGGCTACAGTTTCTTTTGCCAGCAAAATTTTAGTTGAATTTTCACGCCTGACAGACTGTTCTAGATAGATAGTGATGTGTGTGGAGAGAAAGAGAGAGAGAGAGAGAGAGAGAGAGAGAGAGAGAGAGAGAGAGAGATGCCATAGCACTGTTCCACCACCCATAAAGATTCTCCTTTTCATTGTGCTCCCATGTGGTGACTATGGACTGGATTCCAGGTTCTAATGCTTGGTAAAATGTTCACTCTGGGGAAGGGGTAGATAGCATAATGGTTATGCAAACAGACTGTCATGCCTGAGGCTTCGAAGTCCCAGGTTCAATCCCCTGCACCACCATAAACCAGAGCTGATCAGTGCTCTCATTAAAAATAAAAAGATGTTCACTCTGCCAGGTGAGCTCTCTTCCAAGCATCATTTTTTTCTTCTTAAATCCCTATCTATCTATCTATCTATCTATCTATCTATCTATCTACTTCTATCCTTCTATCCAGAAAGACCAGAGCACTCCATTTGTTTATATGATGTCAGGGCTTGAACCCCATCATACAGGTAAGCCATGTGCTTTAACATACTTCTCCCCCCCCAAAATTAAATATTTGTTGAGTGTATGTGAATGAAAAAAACAAACCCCTGATATGACAGATATGACAGATGTAATAATATTAATAACCAATAAAATGCAACTCCTGAAAACGGTGTTTCCCATGATTTGATATTACTGGGTGAAATTCTTTATAGAAATCCAATGTCAGATTCACTCAAAAAATAATCTAGTTGATCATAATACTTCTCTTTCCTGTATTACTGTGCTTGTCCCTGGCAGTAAAGCCAGTTCTCAGGTCAGAACTGTATTGAATTTGGCCAGAGTCCAATACAAACTTTTCTCCTTCTCTCCCTCCACCCCTCTCTCTCTTTGTAGGCATGGCCTGTACCGCTAAGCTACATCCTAGACAATATATAATATATGCTCTTTTCTTTTGGTTCAGGAAATTTCTGTATGTGTGTCTTTTTGTGAAGTTTGGAGGTGGAAGAGAAGAGAATAGCACATGAGGAATGATAGAGGGACACAGGGGACTGGCATATGTAGAGTGTTAATTAGTAAGCTTTGTGAGAAAATATTTAGTGGATGAGTTAGTGGGTATGGGTATTTGTTCTAGTTTTTTGGGCAGTGCACTTAAGTATTTCATAATAAAATATCTGAAAAAGTGCCGTGAAAAGAGGCTAAGTATCAAAAAGCAGGTAATTCAAAGTAATTTCTCACTACTTCCAAACTCTGTGTAAGAATGCTTTCTGGAGCTAGGGAGATACCATTATGCTTATTAAAAGACTTTCATGCCTGATAGTTTGAGGTCCCCATTTTATTTCCTGGCATAATCGTAAGCCAGATCCTAGCAGTGTTATGGTCTTTATAAGGCTGGCACTCCCTCTCTCAAGTAAAATACTTCTTGAAAAGAAAGGCTATTTGTTCATAAATTACATTCAGTTTTTATATTACCTTAGGAGATTTATGACAAAATATTTTTAGTAGGTAGATTTTTTTATGTAATGTATCTTCAGTAGATGTTTGGTAGAAAAATAGTACTGTAACATATCAGAAACCACTATTTAGAAGATTAATTAAAACATAATAGCCTGCCATTCCAAGCATCTTTCAGACTCAACATATTCTAAGTATTCTGTAGTAAATTCATTGTGTTTATGCCCAGGGAGAGGGGAAGTGTTTTAACCAGTTTTGTGTATTATCACCCTCAGTATAGAGTTTTGAGTGATTGGTCTTAAAATTTCAAATAGTTTTTCTTTCTATTGTTTCAGATGATATCTTGCTTCACAATTAAAAGGTCATAAATAGATCCAGAAAAATAGCTCACTTGGATAGTGCACCTGCTTTGTCATGTGCAAGACTAAGGGCTCCACTACAGTGAAGGAAGTTTCAGTGTTGTGGTGTTTCTGTCTGTCGTCTTTTTCTCTGTTTCTATCTCTATTTCTTTCTCTCCTTCCGCTTCCACTCTCTTCCTCAACAACTTGACCTGTAGTACTACAACAATAACAGAAAATGGTAAACATGTTCACTGTTCTTCAAATCAAAAAGGCTTCCCAGATGTGGGGTGAGGTGGCAGGAGGTTAATACGTACTAGAATTTTTATCTGAGTATAGCTTTGATAATGCATTTAATCGTCTTTGCTATTGCTTCCTTAATATTACTGCTAACTGCAGGGATGTGGTAAATGCCTCTGACAGATTGATAGCTTAGTGACATAAAGAATATTTACCTCTTTATAGAGTATTTTTTCCTCCAAAGGACTAAATGTCTTGTGTAATAGCCTTCTCTTTTTGACCTGTACTTTTCTACAAGACAATTAGAAAATGTAAAAAGATCACTGAGAAGTCTTCAACTCCCAACTTTTTTTTTCTTTAAAGGAGACTTTAAGTCTTTCATAACTGTGTTATTACCCCAGTTGAATAGCTGACTCGTGGTGGTGTGGAATTAAATACTAGTTTTTTTGGCCTCTGTGGTACATCATATTGACACATTTCGCAGATCCTTTATGCATGCATGTGTAAGAATGGATAACATCCAATGCCAACTGCCATAACTGTATTTATTTCAGTTGTTGAATTGTTTATTATACATGCTCCATTATAAATCGTAAACTCTCCGAGGAAGATTTTTGCCTCTCTTGTCCATTGCTGTTTCCCTCATTCCTAGAACATTGGCTACAAAGTTACAGGCTCCCACTAAATATTTATTGGATGAATTAGTGAACCAGAACC
This sequence comes from Erinaceus europaeus, assembly GCF_950295315.1. Lineage (NCBI taxonomy): Eukaryota > Metazoa > Chordata > Mammalia > Eulipotyphla > Erinaceidae > Erinaceus > Erinaceus europaeus. Next base: position 31,135,357 of record NC_080176.1, read on the forward strand.
AGTGACCTAGGAATAGATTAAATCAGAGCTACACAAGCACCAAGATGTCAGGGAAATTACTCAATTAGCTAGAATACCATAACCCTATCTAACTAGCTGATGACTATACTGACAAATCAGACACAGGCTTCCTATTTAATTTCCAGTACTCTTGGGACTGGTAGTACATTAAGCTTGCTCAGCTCAGTGATTTGCTAACTCAGTAGGAATGATTTCCCCAGTGTCTTTCCTTGGAGTGTGGCTTTGTTGTTGTTGTTGTTTATATGAAAGGAGTAGAACATGAATGAGTACACAAGTACAGGCGGAAAGGGGACAGAATAGAAGAAGGATGAGACATAGACAAACTATGTAATGACTGTGTAATGACTTTGAGCAGACCAAATTTACTGGCATGTAGGTTTTGAAATAAATGTACAGTCTATCAAACTTATCTTTTTAAAATTTTAATTGTTTTATTTTTTTTTTTTAAATTGGGGAATTAATGTTTTACATTCAACAGTAAGTACAATAGTTTGTACATGCATAACATTCCCCGGTTTCCCATATAACAATACAACCGCCACTAGGTCCTCATCTTTAGTCCTATAAATCCGGGAATTTTTGCTGCGACTCAGAGTGGTTATGGCTTGAATTTGTTGATTCTCTGCTAATTCTTCACACTGTGTTAAAATTCGAGAGAGGAGAGAGTAAGCTATTGCTGTGAGAGGTTATAATGACCTCATGATTCAACATGCCAGCACATGTGCTGTCAGTTCTTCTTTTTCTTTTTTTCTCCACCAGAACTTTTGCCGAAGTTTTAATGCCTGTTTGATTCCACTGCTTCTGGTGGATTCTTTTTTTAATAGCTAGTGAGAAGTGAGGGGGGTTACGGAGACACCACAGCACTTGTCCACTGTTGCTGTTTATGCATCTTCCCCTTTGTATGGTACTCCTGTATGGTTTGAACCCAATCCCTGATTAATGGTAAAGTGCATGCCCTACCCGGTGAGCTATCTCCCAGGTATTAGCTATTGATCTATCTCAACAGCCTGCTTGGGAAAAAAAAAAAAAACCTAATACTGTGAAAATTTGTCTTGACTTTTTTTTTTTTAACCAGAGCATTGCTCAGCTCTGGCTATGGCAATGCAGGAGATTGAACCTGGAACTTTGTAGCCTCGGGCATGAGAGTCTGTTTGTATAGCGATTATGCTGTCTACCCACCGTCCAGTACTGTGAAAATTTGTTGTATACCATGTTAATGCCTGATGTGGATAATTCTAATTTAGGCAGAAAATTGTGATGGATGCAAAATGAAAACTTTACTTTCCAGAACTGTTGGTACAAAGTAAACTGCTTTTAGCACAGTGTATAATAGTTATAATACTAATATTGCAGTAAATACTTGGTATGTAAAATAAGAAGACAGAAGAAGAAAGGGGGAAGAAGGACTTTTATATCCAGAAAGTCATTTAAGTTGTGTATGCAACCAGACTCTTAATTCTATGGTTAATTTTCTCCATGTTGCTGCCTTAGATCAAGGGTAGGGAATTTTTTATTTTCCTGGCAAGAGCCTACTGTATATCTGTAACAATATTCACAGGCCATACAAAATTATCACCTAAAAAATCATTACTAAATGTTGCTATTCCCTGCCTCTGCTGTGGCAGAGGCAGATTGAATCATTTCATGGGTAGTATATGACCTGTGGACTAGTCATCCCAGTAGTTGCTGCTACATTATAGGTGTGCAACTGGGCATCAAGTAGGCTAGGAGAAATGAGTACATATGTTTTCACTGCAGAAGATAAGTAATTTAAAATCAGAAACAGCAATACAAAACCACAGTCTGAATTTCTGCATGCTTCTTCACCTCTGCCTTCAATTCCATCATCTTTGAAATAGGGCTAATCATACATATGTCATAGGATTCATTTGTGAGTTTAAAAAGAGGTCGTCTGTGAAGATGTATTTACGTAGAACAGTAGTAGTCATATTGTAAGTGTCCCCTTGTGTGTGAGCTCTTTATGCTAATGACCTCATTTACAAAGTATGAGAGAATAGATCTTATCTGCTGTCAGTAGAGGAAATGCCATGCTTTAGGACATGGAAAATCATCTTTTAATAAGTAATAATATAACATTCATAGAGAGAGAAAATAAATCATTTCTTTAATTCTCAAGAATGCCACTAATTAGTGACCATTCTGTGGAAAGAGGAACTGGTGCAGAGAGCTGGAGATGCTGCAGCCAGTGAGCTCAGGTGTGTCTTAGCCTTCCAGGAGAGATCATCATGGTCTCTCTGCCACTTCCCTTTAGATGGCAGAGTTTAATTTTATTTGTGCTTCTAATAAAATGATATATGGTCCAGCAAGACATGCTGATGTGATAGAGTTCAGGACAGTGTTTCAGATAGGGAAGAAGGAAAACGGATACAGACCACATAGTGTGAATAAAACATTTTATTCTCTTGAGGGCCATCCTAGAATGAGTTGTGATTCTCAGCTTTGCCCCATCCATCTAGATGTTCTGTCAGAAACATGGCTGGAGCTGCTCACTATATGGAAACAACTCTAATGAAAACAGAGCCACCTGTCTGGAGCTGTTGGCTTGTTGGGGAAGTCATGACATATTTTTCTATGTCTGTCCATGCAAAAATGTGTCATGACTTTTCTAACAACTCAGTATATTCCAAATGGAGTAGGTGGGTAGACTTTGAGTGAGAAAGACTTTGAAAATCAGAAGGGGAGAGTCAGGTGGTAGAGCAGCGGATTAGGAGCACGTGGCGCAAAGCATTAATGGATCAGCGTAAGGACCCCGGTTCGAGCCCCCAGCGCCTCACCTGTGAGGCAGTCGCTCCACAGGTGGTGAAGCAGGTCTGCAGGTGTCTTTCTCTCCCCCTTTGTCTTCCCCTCCTCTCTCCATTTCTCTCTGTCCTACCCAACAACATCAATAACAACAACAACAATAACTACAACAATAAAACAAGGGCAACAAAAGGGAATAAATGAATAAAATAAAATAAATATTTTTTAAAAAGAAAAGACATAACTTAAAAAAAAAAGAAAATCAGAAGGGACAGCAATCTCTGTTAGTGTCATTGTAGTGCAATATATACATTGGTGTTTAACATACAGTGATGACACATACCTGTATCTTAGTCCCAAATCAAAGTTTTATTGGTCTTAGTAATTACAAGGTTTAGGGTGCACCAGACACAGCTGCATAACAAGAGGTCACTCTGTGTGGTAACCTGTCCATCTCATCACTATGTTATTGGTTTGTACATATTAACAGAGTAGAGGTGTAGAGACAGCTAATGATCTCTCCACTCAGCAGTCTTGGGAGGGAGTGAGAGCTTCCTTACCTTTCACAAGAATACTTCTGCCACTCTGTATGGTCTTTGACCATATGGTCATGATTGGTGGGATCTGTGTCAAAACCACAGTTTTTGCTGGGATAACTCACTGATCCTCTGAATGCTCTACAAACTGCCAGGACTTCAAGGGTGGTGTTCATTCTTCAAAGACATGCTGAGCTGCTGTTGCCAGAGAATGAGGTAAAAGTGCTGAAGTGGAAGAAAAGGTGCATTTCAAAATATGTATCTAGTTAAATCACTGATTACTTTTCCTTTTCTAAAGATTGGGGAAGGAAGATGATCTTTTCCTAGGCCTGTCAACACAGGATAAAGTAGTAATGGATTACTTTTGGTGGCAGAAAAAGTCGAGTAAAACTTGATATAATATATTTTAACAAAAGCTAGACTTCTAAAGAAAATGACAACAGGTTTTAGTGTGCAGACAGAAATCACAGAACACGGCAAAGTCAAGCATGTGATGGTTGTGGCTGTTGACCAGTAATGAGCTTCAAGCCTGTGTTGGAGGGAAAAATGGGTTGGTTATTTATATATCTGTTTATTTATTTATTTTTAATATTTATTTTCCCTTTTTTTTGCCCTTGTTGTTTTATTGTTATAATTATTATTTTTGTCATTGATGTTGTTGTAGTTGGATAGGGCAGAGAGACATGGAGAGAGGAGGGGAAGACAGGGGGAGAGAAAGATAGACACCTGCAGACCTGCTTCACTACTTGTGAAGCAACTCCCCTGCAGGTGGGGAGCCGGGGGCTCGAACCAGGATCCTTAATGCTGGTCCTTGTACTTTACGCCATGTGCACTTAACCCTCAGCGCTACCGCCTGACTCCCCATCTGTTTAGTTTTGATGCTGGTGAGAGACTCCACTGCTCAGGGCTGACTTTTTCAGAGATACCGAGACAGAGGGAAAGACTGTAGCACCTAAGCTTGGGAGCTCAATTAAACCTGGGCCTTGCAAACAAACATGGCAAAACCGATGCACTATCCATGTGAGCATTTGTCAGTCTAAAGAGATACGTATTAATAGAGCTTTTATGATTACTTTTTTTTTTGGCTTAGTATTCTTACAATTTAAAAACTAGAAGTCAGATATTAAGGGATTCTGGTGACAAACTAAAATATATGTTACATACTTTCCATTGGAAGTTGAGAGCAGTGAACTGAATCCAGCAAAAAGTCTATTTTACTTAAGATATTTAGTCTTGGAATATTATAGGTGTCTAGGAAAGTTGTTCTTTTAGTCAACTCAGCATATTAAGTTGGCCTTCTAAGTGCACAATTAAACCTTCAACTTTAGCAATCACAGTTTCATTACTTCTTAGAGTTGTACTTGGTCTTTAAACCTAGTCAAATTTCTCAACAATAATTTCTTGTTTACAACTTGTGTGGTCTCTAGTTTTAAAATACACTGAGGTTATTATTGCCAATTTCTAACTGCCATAGTATGTGTAGTAATTAAATGGTGGTGGTTGGAGGTTTAGGGAAGATTTAAGAATAACTGGCTCCAAAAATATCTGTGTTTGTGTGTGTTCTCTTGTGTTTGTGTGAATATGTTGGAATAGGAAGAGGATGTGTTTTGATTAGGCGTTTTACTTTGTTCAAAGTATTTTTGGGAAAGTCTAGCATTTCTGTGGGATTAGACTATGTAATGACTTTATTCTGATAAAATCCTGAAGTCTTTACAGTTCAGGTTAGAGATTATCTCCCATTTAGTGGAGTGCTGGCTTGTGAATGGATAGTTTTTGTTTTTTTTCTAATTTAGACTAGTTCCCCAGGCATTCTCTCTTACAGTTCCTTCCATGGGAGAATTGGGGGGGAAAAAAAACACGTGATTTTGTTGAAGTTGTGTGTGTGTTTCTTTTCTGCTTGCTAAAGATGTTTAAATTCTGTGAAACTGTGTTAGAAAAGATGTATTGTCTAATTTTTCCGATAGCATCAACTGGCCCTTTTTCTCTCAGACTGCACTTGGGCATCCATTACTTTGTAGGACCTGACTGCCAAAATTGTTCCCAGAGTTCAGGACTTTTGACTCACAATAGGCTTTGCCAAGCTTTGTGGCCTCAGTAAGCCCCCTATTATTGGCATCTCAAATATTGGTATACCTGTCAAGTTTGGCAGTTCACCAGGAGAGGGGAGGCTTTCTTTAGAGCCACCACTGATGGATCACATGCTTTTTCTCAAGAGAGCAAACAAGCACTTTTTGTTTAGGCTCAGTAATGCTTGGCAAAAAAGTATAGCTGTAATTATATACCCCAGTTCTTGTTCTTTTCTCCCCATCTAAGTTTTACTCCCCCACTTTCAACTTTATATAAAAGCAGCTAGCATTGGATCTGAAATAAATGTCATGAATGAATAATAATTTCCTTCATTTACACAGTAATTAAACCTGTTGAATGTTGACTTAATGCTTTACTACACTCTTAATTTGACAGGAAGATTTGGCTTTTGTGAATTCAAAGAAGGGGAAAAATAGAAATTGAATATCTACTGAGACTATTAAGGAGGACATTTTTCAGAGGAGTTCTTCCCCCTTTTATTTCTCATCTTCTCATGTTTGCCCTCTGCTTTTTGAAGTGCTTAATACTTACAGTTGTTCTACAAGTCATCCTTAGTTGTGTGCATAGCATGAATGCATATCAGGGTCAAGGCCACTGGCTGCCACATTAGATAGAAAGTCAAGAGATGGGGCTAGGTGGTGGTGCACTTGGTTGAGCACACATAGTATAAGACACAAGAACTCTGATTTTAAGTCCCTAGTCCCCATCTGCAGAGGGGAAAATGCAGGAGTGGTGAAGCAGGTCTGCAGGTGTTTCTCTTTTTCTCTCCCTCTATATCTTCTCCCTTCTTCAGTTTCTCTCTGTCCTATCAAATAAATAATAAATATTTTTAAAAGAAAGTAAAAATACCAAAAGAGAGAGAGATAAAAGGAAAGAAAGAAAATCAAGAGACTATTTTGATTTCAGTATCAAAACTGCTGGTCTTCTAGAACTTTAGAGGTTTGTTAGTTGTGTGTGTGTGTGTGTGTGTGTGTGTGTGTGTGTGTGTGTGTGTTTTCTATTTGTTCATACTCCTTTCTCCTTAAACCATAGATTTCATGATGGTGAAGCTGTCAGCTTATTTATCTTTCACATCCCACAATATACCTGCAACATCAAGGAAACTTTCAAAGTAAAAGTAGTTTAGGAGTCTGTGCTGTTCTACTGAAATTTCCTTTCTGAGGACAGTCAGTCACTTAAACTGTGTGTCCTTAAACTTACCTTACTTTAAGGTAGGCCCTGTAATGAGAGTTAGTAGCCCACTTACTGTACTATGATAAAGTATTGTCCGAGACAAGTCAGCTTTAACCTTCTATTATCATGAGGGCTTGCATTAAATTTACTTAATGAATAAATCATACATAGAACTCACAACACTAGAATACTGTAGTGATCATCACCAACTGTACTAAAGTATTGCTGTTTACCTGCTGAACAGATTGTTGGGTTTCTGCTTTTTCACAGGGGCTGGTTTGGGTAGGAATATTGGCATCCCTCTTATAAATCTATGGAGACAGTGCCAGCAAGATGTGAAGCAGGCTACAAGAAGCCTAAATGGTTCAGTTGTTTTCTTTGTTGGACAAAAGGGTTAGTGGTCAGAACCAAGTGGCTCAGCCTTTCTGAGTCTGAGAAAGAAGAGTCTTACTGTGATCTATTGCAGATCTTGTGCTGCTAGATTGTGGCTAGGAGGCTACCTTCCAGGTGTCAGAAGTATTGACTGAGATTGTGGGTGCAGATGGCATGGAATATAGCCAGAGTCAATAAATATTAGTTCCTTACCTGATCTGGAGACACAGAGAACACACGTGTTTAAGTATTTTTCTCTTAAGTAATCTGCAAATACTCCCCCTTCCGAGCAGTACCAATATTTACATGAATTAATTTTCTTTGTCTTTCACTTTTCCCTTTTGCATATTTATCTCCCTTCTTTTACTTTTAATGTTATTCGAGACTTGTTCAAGATAGATAGGTGGATATAGAAAGTTGTAAAAACTTATACTTTGAATTTTGTACTTCAGAATTATTTCTTGTTGTATTTGTTAAAATACAATTAGAAACATATATAACAAAGTTAAAATCCTTTTTACACATTAATTATGTGTTACATACTTTGCTTACATATTCCTTTCAAATATACTAAAATTTTATATTAATATATACTACATGATAATAGGTTTATATTAACATTATATATTATTAATTTATATGTTTTCATTTTCTGTTTTGGCATGACTCTAGTGCTTAGTTATGGTCTAGGTAATATGACAAATACTTTCAATGCTTTGTTACTTAAATTAGGTCAGTATTTTCATGCAGTATAATTGTCAGAATTATGACAGGTGGTTTTCAAAAAAGAAATCACTAAATCTACCTAGACTTACTATATCTAAGTGTTGGCATACAACTCTTGGGCCTGGGAGACTGTATGGCTGTTGTGTAGAATACTTGCTTGCAAAATGTCCTAACCTCAGTCTCTAGCACTGCCTTGTGCTACATCTGTATAGTGTTCTGGTAAAAAGTGACAGCAAGGGCGTCGGGCAGTAGCACAGCAGGTTAAGCACACATGGCACAAAGTGCACAGACCGGCATCAGGATCTCGGTTTGAGGATCCCGGTCTGAGGTCTGCAGGTGTCTGCCTCTCCTCCTCTCTGTCTTCCCCTCTACATTTCTCTCTGTCGTGTCCAACAACAATGACATAAACAACAATATTAATAGTAGCCACAGCAATGACTTAAAAAAAACAAAAACAAGGGCAATGAAAAGGGGAAAAATGGTCTAGGACCAGTGGATTCATGGTGTAGGCACTGAGCCCCAGAAATTACCCTGGAGACAATCAATCAATCAATCAATCAATAATTTTTAAAAAGTGACAGCAAAAAAAAAACATAAATCTTTGAGTTTTCAAGTTTGCCTCTATATTGAATTAACTCTCAACTAGAATATTTGGGGGTGGGGGAGGGAAATGTCTCAAATTCAGTATTAGTGGACTAGAGGCCATTTAAATGAATTTGTTTTCAGGATGGACCTGGGTGTCATTTCTTTAAGCTCTTCTAGTGGTCCAAATGTGCAACAAGATGGACATATAATCATTTATCTAGGTGGTAGTCCTCCTCTTTGTCGTCACCAGGACTTTACATCCAAGCCCCTTCCCAGAATGGAATGTTTATCTTCATCTGTTAAGAGTGCTATGAGAATTTCTTATAATGAAGACACAGGAGAATTAAATAACTTTCTTCTCTCTTTGTTGTTTTATTTGAACAGAGACATATATCCTTTTATCACTCAATCAACCATTGAAGAGGAATAAAGGAGTAAAATGAGTTAGTGATTGTCATCTACCCCATTTTAAACTTTTCTTTCTTTAACCTCATTTCTATCCAGAGTAGCAGGTGGCACTAAATCTTGTTCATGTCTTTCCTTCCTTCCTTCCTTCCTTCTTTCCTTCCTTCCTTCCTTCCTTCTTTCCTTCCTTCCTTCCTTCCTCCCTCCCTCCCTCCCTCCCTCCCTCCCTCCCTCCCTCCCTCCCTTCCTTCCTTCCTTTCTTGGCTCCAGGGTTATCACTGGGACTCAGTGCCTGCACTACAAATCCTCAGCTCCTGGTAGCCATATTTCCTTTTTTAAATTAATTTTTTCCATTTTATTTGATAGGACAGAGGGAAATTGTGAGGGGAAGGGGAAATAGAGAGGGAAAGAGAAAGATACCTGCAGCCCTGCGTCACCACCTGTGAATCTTCCCTGTTGCAGGTGGGGGGCTGGGGACTCGAGCTATGTGCAGCTAAATTGGGTGTGCCATTGCTCAGCCCCCAGGCCATTGTCTGTAGTTGAAATTATTGACACAAATGATCATCTTTTCGTGTGTCTCCTTTAAAGCAACAAGGAAAAGATTGGTACCAATTGAAAAGATTATTTACTGGAGTATAGTACTAGTATGCATGGGGTCCTGGATTTTAAACTTAGCACATAATGGTGCTCTTTCTGCTCACCGCCCCCCCCCCCCCCATAAACACATACTGACTATATATCCATTAGCCAGGGAAGTCATCATTTCTGATGACCAGAGAGAAGCTTGATATTCTGTCTGGCCTTCTGTGTTGCCTTAGGGCATTCTGCCTGACAATAGAAAGCTTGGTTGATTTGAACTTTAGATATTGTTATTCTTATTCAGTGCTGATTGGAAAAAGAAAGACTATTAATATACCTTAAAAAAAAAAGTAGGCCAGGGGTCAAGTGGTAATGCAGTGAGTTAAGCATACATGGTGCAAAGCACAAGAACCAGTGCAAGGATCCAGGTTGGAGCCCCAGCTTCCCACCTGTGGGGTCAGGGGTGGGGAGGAAGGTCGCTTCACAAGCAGTGAAGCAGATCTGCAGGTGTTTATCTTTCCTTGCCTTCTCTTACTTTCCCATCTCTCTTGATTTCTCTCTGTCCTATCCAGCAACAACAACAGCAAGGGCAACAAAACTGGGAAAATGACCTCCAGGAGCAGTGGATTTGTCAGGCACTGAGCCCCAGCAATAACCCTGGAGGCAAAAAAAAAAAAAAAAAGTAGGCCTGCAAAATAACTCACCTGAATAGTGTGCTTGCTTTGTCATGCATGCCACCCAGGTTTGAGCCAGAAACCCACCTCACTGGAGGAAGTTAATGTGCTTTAGTGTCTGTGGCTCTGGAATCTCCCTTTCTCCCCTACCCTCTCTCTGAATAAGTCAGCCCAGAGCAGCGAAACCCTAGTGACAAGATCCTCCTTGTTTGGGGGAAGTGGGGGTGGGGAGGTAGAAATCAAAGGCTCTTGTATTGCTATATAGTGATAATAACTCATTTAGAATAGTGGTGGTTGGAGCTCCAGGGGTGCAGTAAGCTCGTGTGTGGCAGTATAGTGGTGGTGTAGTTATGGATGACACAGATGCAGCATTAATTAGTTTAGATTTTACATTTGACCTCTCTATAAAAGAAAACAAGCTGCTAACTAAACAAAGGGAAATGAGATTTGAAATTTGCCAGATGACAGATGGTTTGAACAGGAATGTCTGCCAACCTACAGAGTCAGGTCACCTGGTACATGTGGATTATAGAATCATTGCTGTCTTTGAGATGGACAGTATGTTTTGACTCCAATATAAACTACAAGTAAATTCTATGACCTTTAATTTGGGTTTTGCACAATATTCTAAAGCATATAACATGCTGGGTAAGTCCCAAGAGTTTGGAGGGGGCACTCTGCTTACAGAAAACCAACATGAATTCCTCACTTCAAGGAAACTGTTAGAATTGAACTTGGGAGGAGAGGCAGTGGTGTCTGCTTGAGCACACATTACCATGGGATAGACCCAGGTTCTAGCCTCCACTCCCCAACCCTTGGTGAAGCAGGTCTGTAGGTGTCTGTCTTTCTAACCTCTCAATTTTTGTCTGTCCTATTTAAAAAAAATAATTGAACTCACAGCAATATCATGCACATTCTTACTCTAAACTTGAGGAAAAGTTTTGACCTGGTTTCCTACACAATAGATAGAAAACTAAAGGTTAGATCAAGATTCCTGACTTTTTTTTTTTAACTATTTCTAAGGGACTGTTTAAAGAAAAATTCTTTTATGTTGTTGGTTTGCAAATGACATCATCATTTGATCTCTTATTGTTATAAATTAGGGAGTGTGAATGTCCACTGGAGATTTAGTAGGAAGGAATGAAATGTGTCTATTTGGTTGGATGCCATAGCATGCCAAGCACAGGGTAATAATTTATACATATCTTTATGGGCAATAGAGAAGTTGTTTTTCTTTTTCTTTTTCTTTTCTTTTTTTCTTTTTTCTTTCTTTCCTTCTTCTTCTCCTCCCTCTCCCCTTCCTCCTCCCCCCCTCCCCCTTCCCCTCCTCCTCTTCCTCAGGACTTTATCTTAACAATGCATGAAATAATACTCTACATTCATTATTTATTGTAAGCTGCACAGTTGATGCTCATTGTATTTGAAGAAAGTGCTATTATGAAAAGAAAAAAGTAGGCTAGGAGAGGCTACCTTACTGTTTGTGTGGCTGTTCCTAAGCCAAGTTCAATGGGAGCATCATAGAGGCACCAATGAAACTCCATGAGTGGTGGAGTGATTCTGTAGTTTTTCTCCTTTCCCTCTGTCTTTCTTACTGTTATTCCTTTATCTCTCCTTCTAAAATAAAGAATAAAAAAAAAGGTCTGTGGAGGCTGCTCAGTGGTGGTATCCCATATGGGTTCACTCTCTTGATGTTTCATTAAAAAATAGTAATAAAGCCATATTAAAATATAAAAGATTTCCGAATGTAGAAGAATCCTCCACACCTCTTGTCCCCTTGTGTATATAAAGGTAATTGTCACTACTGTTTGCCTATGTGTTTGAGTGGGAAAGTACATAGACATCATGTTCCACAGCTGATAATGGTTTTTACATCGTTGGGTGGTAGGCAAGGGTACTAGAAGGAACTGTAGACCTGACCCTATCTTCAGTGCACCTTTTCCTGCTGGCATTTACTAACTGTGTTGCCGACCAAATCTCTTCATTAAAATCTTCTGTTTTATTCTTTTGAAATTAGTGGTAATTATTTTCTCTTTACCACCAAATACAGCACACATGAGATTTAGTAACACATTATCTTCAAATACTGCTTGAAACACACATTATTTCAGTTAATTCTCAACTAACTGTATGTTGTTGTTACTCATTTTATAGATGAGTCAACTGAGGCACAGAGAACTGAAGCTGCTCCCCCAAGGTTGCACAGCTAAATGGATTTTTCTCAGAACACATTAAACTGTTGAACCTATTGTGAGGAATTCTTTATTTATGAAACAGAGTAACTTCCATGGGTCTATTGCATAACGTGTATTTTTAGAATATTTTCTTTGTAACTGTGAACATATTGCTAAAATTACTCTAAACCTCTGGAGGACAGCAGCTTTGTTCTATTCAAACTTTTTTTTTTTTTTTGCTTCCAGAGTTATTGCGGGAGCTATGTACCTGCACCAGGAATCCATCGCTCCTGGAGCCCGTTTTTTCCCCTTTTGTTGCCCTTGTTGTCTTATCACTTTTGTGGTTATTATTATTGTTGTTGTTGTTGCTATCATTGGACAGGACAGAGAGAAATCGAGAGAGGACGGGAAGAAAAGGGGGAGAGAAAGAGAGAAAGATAGACACCTGCAAACCTGCTTCACCGACTGTAAAGGGACTCCCCTGCAGGTGGGGAGCCGGGGGCTCGAACTGGGATCCTTATGCAACATGCGCTTAACCTGTTGTGCTACCACCTGACTCCCTCGACTCAAACTTTGAACCTGGGCTGTCTGACACATAGTAGTGATGAATAGAATTAAAATGGTTTGTCCGGAGTTGGGTGGTAGCCCAGCAGGTTAAACGCAGGTGGCACAAAGTGCAAGGACCAACGTAAGGATCCCAGTTCGAGCCCCTGGCTCCTCACCTGTAGGAGGGTCGCTTCACAAGCTGTGAAGCAGGTCTGCAGGTGTCCATCTTTCTCTCCCCCTCTCTGTCTTCCCCTCCTCTATTTGTCTCTGTCGTATCCAACAACAGTGACATCAATAACAACAATAAAACAAGGGCAACAAAGTAAATATTTTTAAAAAATGGTTTGTCAAGCAGCTGTATAAAAATCAAGCAGATATGACTCCTCCTCTTGAGCTGTAAATTGTGTTAGGCTAACTTCTCAGCAGAGAAATTAACATCTAGTAAATTTCTATCACATACATACATACATGTTTTGTTTGAGCTGAGGAGGTAGATTACGTCTTATCAGTTGGTATCTTGCAAAGCCTGCTGCAGATGGAAGCTAGCCTGGAATATGATGGCTGACCTGGCCTGATGAAGAGGAGGGGCAGGGCAGCTGGGGTGGCACAAGGAAGAGGCTGGGATTATTTGAGATTCCCAAAATTGATCCAAGCCATAAAATTTAGTAAGAAATTTTCTCATGGTAATTTTATTATATTTTCATATTCTACTCCTCTTAGAAAGTTAGCTTTTGTATAGTGACTAATCCCTTGAAATTGTGACTTTGTACTTTTGTTTTTACCACTGTCTCCTTCCTGACATCAAAAACCCACTGTTTAAAGTGGAGAGAAATGCAAGCTTTTCGTAATATTTAGATCCTTGGATAAATAGCACTGCCCACCAATTCCAAAGTTAGTTGATTTACATGGTACTCCTTTCCCAGACAGTGTTCTTTGGAGGTTTCTCATTCCTCAACTCCTTAGAAGCTCTGCTCCAAATCTAATAATAGTTTTACTACTATACCAAATCACAGAAACTAGAGCACATGGTAAATTTTTCTAGAAAATGACCACCAGAAAAAATTTCATAGCTGTTCACATAATGCCATTTGTACAGTTTTTAAACTTACATGGTTACACTTAAAATTCATTCCACATTGCCTGTAAAAGAGAGGAGGAGAAAAAGCCTGCATCTCATAGTTTTGTATGTTCCTCCAAAGAGAGTGCTTGAAAAAAGAAAGACAGGCTTTCAGATGTTGTCTGAACAAAGATATGGAAATGTGAACTGAGAGCAGCATCTGGAGGTTTTCAAACAGTGGAACACAGGCTGCATGCTTCTTTTGCTGTTGAAGGAGTGAAAAGCTGTTTCCTGTCACTTCCCATCTTGTCACTTCCAGGACCAATATCTTGCTACTTCTTGCACGAGCTGTTGTTGTATCCCCCCCCCCCCCAGCAGATGGCACAAAAGCTTTGATAGTTTTCCACAGTTCTAAAGAAGTTTGCTTGTGTTGTACCTTTGTAAATGATCACATACCCCTGTTACTCACTTCACCTCTTAGCAAGGTTGGAAAGAGAGTAAAGAGGAACTAGTAGGAGACTTTTTAAGAGCATGCTTTCTTAAATGTTATGGACATGCTTCATCTCTGCTGATGCATCTGTTTTGCTTCTGTAGCTTTACTCTAAAAGGGGAAGAGATATGAAAATGAACTTTGTATCTTTGTTTTCATCAGGATCTGAAATTTCTGATCATGATTTCTTTCTATTCTGAAACTAAGGTCAGAGTTCTGATTTTCTTCTTCACCATCATGGGTTTTGGTTAAATAGATTTGGGGATAGGCAGCCTTCCCCCCTCCAGAGCTAGGTACTTAGCTTTAATTGTTCTGTTACTTTGATGTTTTTCTCTGATTCCTAAAAAGGACAGCAACTCACAGATAAAGGCAGTATATTGTCTACATATAAAGAAGATGCTTGGTGGAAACAACATTGGCTTTGTCTAAATATATATAGTTACAAAATAAAAATAACCTCATTGAGAGAGTCTACCCCCCTTTCCAGATAGTAGGTTTTCTAGTTATAAAAGTAAGATACTGTGAGGATCCCAGTTTGAGCCCCCAGCTCTCCACCTGTAGGGGAGTCACTTCACAGGCAGTGTAACAGGTCTGCAGGTGTCTATCTTTCTCTCCCCCTCTGTCTTCCCCTCCTCTCTCCATTTCTCTCTGTCCTGTCCAACAGTGATGACATCAACAACAACAACAATAATAACTACAACAATAAAACAACAAGGACAACAAAAGGAAATAAATATTTTAAAAAGTAAGATATTGGGACTAGGACGGTAGCACAATGGGTTAAGCTCAGATGGTGCAAAGTGTAAGGACTGGTGTAGGATCCTGGTTAAGCCCCCTGCTCCCCACCTACAGGGGAGTCGCTTCACAGGCAGTGAAGCAGGTCTGCAGGTGTCTGTCTTTCTCTCCCCCTCCCTGTCTTCCCCTTCTGTCTCCATTTCTCTGTCCTATCCAACAACAACAACATTAATAATAACAGCAATAATAACTACAACAATAAAACAACAAAGCAAGGGCAAAAGGGGGGAATAAATAGATAAATATTTTTTAAAAGTAAGGTATTAAATGTAGAAAACTGTTAGAGAGAAAAATAAAATCCACTGCTTACAGTGTGCAAGGACCTGGGTTCAAGCCCCTGGTCCCCACCTGCATGGGGAAGCTTCACGAGTGGTGAAGCAGGGCTGAAGGTCTCTCTCTCTCTCTCTCTCTCTCTCTCTCTCTCCCCCTCCCTCCCTCCCTCCTTCCCTCTCCCTCTCTCCCCCCCTCCTCTCTATCCTCTAGATTTCCCTCTGTCTTTATTCCCTCTTCCAAAAAAAAAAAAAATCCTGCTCTGGCTCTGGGGAGGTGGCTCAGAGGTGCTTGTGCTTCAGTAGCTCTGTCTCTCTCATAAAAATATAAATGATTGGGTCAGAGAGGAGACTGGGAGATACAATGTGATAAATATAACTATGTATTTGTCATAGTTTATTTAAATTAATGAATTTGTGGCAAGTAAATAACCAGGTATGTGTGACCCACATAGACCTGTTTTTTAGCTTCTAATTCTTATGAGATATTTCAGAGTATCACTGGAGAAATAAATTTTGCACATCCAAAGTCTGTAAGGGAACTGTGACATTTATATAATGGTGGCTTCAGAAAGAACCCATTTAGTTTGCAGTACTTGGACTATTAGATATACCCATAGTTAATACAGAAATAGGCTGTGCTCTTTCTTAATTAAAACAGACATGAATACTAATCTATGTGATCTAAAAATGGTTATTTGGTTTAATTTAAGGGGATAACTTTATTAAATATAGCTAGCAGTGATAAAGATTTTCTATAGTAAAGATGGTGCTTCATTATATTGAGTCCTTCCTTAAAGTCTGTAATATCTTGAGTTATGAGTCTTTATTTGAACAACAACCCTATGAAAAACCTTACTCTTAGTATCAAATGTAAACAGTTTTCTTGAGTAAAAGGTGACACACACTAAATGCTCATGTAAAGTCATATAAACTGTGAACCTTGGGATTTGACCTCTAGTTAAAGCTCTATTGTTTACTAAATCAATATTGTTTTCACTTGGTGACCCTCAAGTCATCCTTTGATTTTGCTTGTTTTTCAGAGATTTGTGTATCTTCCTTTTTCTATTTTTAAAATGTTAGAGTTCCTTTTAAGCACCTGCTCAGAGTGATGTATGTCAAAATGGTTTTTCTATTTTTAAAATGTTAGAGTTCCTTTTAAGCACCTGCTCAGAGTGATGTATGTCAAAATGTTTTTTTTTAAAGTGGGAATTACTATTCATATGTAATCAATTGACTTTTTTATTCCTTGGGCACTAGCAAACACCATTCTTCTATGTTCAATTATTTGATGGTGATTAAGAAAGTCATATTATATTTGAGTCTTAACTTTTTTAAAACTATGCCTCACCTGTCATGAAGGCTGTTTAAACTAAAAGGAGAAATAACTTTACCCTAATCCAATTGAAAGTAAATGAAAGTGTTATCATATTTATCATTCACGTTCAAACTGTGAGTCACATTTTCCTTCTTTTTTTTTTTTCCCTCCAGAGTTATTGCTGGGCTCGGTGCCTGCACCATGAATCCACTGCTCCTGGAGGCCATTTTCCCCCCTTTTTGTTGCCCTTGTTTTTGTAGCCTCGTTGTGGTTATTATTATTGCCATCGTTGATGTTGTTTGTTTTTGGATAGGACAGAGAGAAATGGAGAGAGGAGGGGAAGACAGAGAGGGGGAGAGAAAGATAGACAGACACCTGCAGACTTGCTTTACCGCCTGTGAAGCGACTCCCTTGCAGGTGGGGAGCCGGGGGCTCAAACCGGGATTCCTATGCTGGTCCCTGCGCTTTGTGCCACATGCGCTTAGCCCACTGTGCCACTGCCCGACCCCCGAGTCACATTTTCTTAACTTTAAAGAAATAGAGTAAAATAGAGTAAAAAATAGAGTTTGCATCTTAGCTTATAATTTTTTTAAGTTTCAAACTCAGGTATAAAAATATTACCACAGGGGGAGCTGGGTGTTAGCACAGTTGTTTAAGTGTACATGGCGTGAAATGCAAGTACCTGAGCAAGAATTCCGATTCAAACCCCAGGCTCCCCACTTGCAGGGAGTTGCCTCACAAGCAGTGAAGCAGGTCTGCAGGCATCTTTCCTCTTCTTTGTCTTCCCTTCCTCTCTCCATTTCTCTGTCTTATCCAACATCAATGACAGCAACAACAATAACAATAATAACAATAAACAACAAGGGCAACAAAAGGGGAAAAAATAGCCTCCAGGAGCAGTGTAGTGTAGTGTAGTATAGGCACCAAGCCCAAGCAATACCCCTGGAGTTGTGGTAGTCTTTCAAGGTGGTCTACAAATACACGGGCTGTGTCTAGGCACATGGCCTTCTCTGACCACTTTAACCCTGGGCAGTCCTATGAGTGATTTTGTATATGTAAAACGAGTATGATTTCTGACTTTGTACTTTACCTATTCTCTTTTCTTCTGCACATGGATTAGCAGTATTCAAGCTGATGGCCACTCCAGTACTTTGGGTTGCTAAATACTTAAATGGGAGAAAACCTGCTGACTTAGACATATAGCTTGAAAAAGAACAAAACCGGGGCCAGGCGGTTGTGTAGCTAGTTAAGCACACATGGTAAAAAGTGCAAGGACTAGCACAAGGATCCTGGTTCGAGTCCCCAGCACCCCACCTGCAAGAGGTCGCTTCACAAGCGGTAAAGCAAGTCTGCAAATATGTCTTTCTCTTGATTTCTCTTCCTCTCTTGATTTCTCTCTGTCTCATTCAATGACAATGACAGCCATAACAATAATAATAACAACAATGATAAACAATAATGGCAATGAAACGGGAAAAATAGCCTTCAAGAGCAGTGGATTCGTAGTGCAGGCACTGAGCCCCAGTGATAACCTTGGAGGAAAAAAAAAAAATAAAACATAGTTTCAACCTTTGAAATTTTGTATTTCGTAGGCTTTTCTATGACAGGTTTACAAGTTTATGTCTGCTGGGTCGGGGAGAGAACAGCATTTTCAGAGTACATATTTTATGTAACCTCTGGCTACACCCAGTCAACCCCCAGCATTAACATAAGGTAAAGCTAAGTCCTTCTTTGGTGTCTCTCTTTTATATAAATTAATGAATCAGTTGATTAGTTAAATTTTGTCAATGTAATTTGTGTTTTCTTTCAATCTTAAGAACATATGTTATATCCCAACTGCGTCCTCTCCCATATCTCCTAGCACAATATAGCTATCATTCAGCACCCAAAAGCAGTATTTGAAAATCAGGAGTGAAAGCTTTGTAAGCAGTGGTCTATACCTGGGATCAAAGCCACTATTGGACAGTCAAGGCAAAGATTTGTTTCATACTCAGTCAGATTGTTTGGTAATAATTTTGACACACTTGATTTCTTAGTATAGGAATGTTTTTAAAATAAGGACAAAGGCTACTTATCTGTTTATTTGAAATTAGTAAAGGTCAAAATTTCTCTCAGTGACTTTATTTTCAACCAATTCTAAATAAAGATACAGCATAGTAACATTTTGCTAAAATAATTGAATTATATGAAGGTGTGGAGTTTGCAAACTGACATCCAACTCTTGTTGAGGAACTGAACCTTAACAAAACAAAGCTGGAGAGGCACATAAACCACTTCTCGTTATACTTATACCCTGTCTTTTTTCTGTTCTTTGCCCTTATTTCCTTGCATACCATCTCTGCAGGCTATAGCACATAAAGATCTGTTACAAAAATGCGGTTTATGAATCATTTGCTTTGAAATCGAAAAAGTTGTTGGGGATGCTGTTATAAATTAGAAAACTTGACTTAACCATTTGTATCATGAAGTTAGACTAAAAATAGCTGGCAATGTCCTGAGCCCTATTGAAACCTTGTCAGTCTGGGTCTCCACATATTCCAGAGTGCTTCTGTCTTAATTTATTTGACCATCTATAGATTTTGACCTTGATTGTGGCCATGCCAGTCTTAGTCTTTGATGGAAGGGGGTGCCTCTACCATTCCTGCCCTTGTTGTGGGCATAAAAAATTCCATTTGACTTTTTTGTCTTTGCACAGTTATCATATGTGTCATAAGTTATTACATAATAATGAAGTTGTTTTGTGAAGCTGTAGACTTGTTAAATCACTTTACTGTAAGGCATCAGGGCCCAAGCTGGCTTTCTGAGGACTTAAATATTTATTTATTTATTTTTGTGCCACCAGGGTTATTGCTGGGGCTCGGTGCCTGCACTATGGATCCACTGCTCCTGGAGGCTATTTTTCCCCCTTTTGTTGTTGCCATTGTTGTTTTTTATCGTTGTGGTTATTATTGTTGTTGTTATTGATGTCCTTGTTGTTGGATAGGTCAGAGGGAAATGGAGAGAGGAGAGGAAGACAGAGAAGGGTAGAGAAATATAGACACCTGCAGACCTCCTTCACTGCTTGTGAAGCAATCCCCCTGCAGGTGGGGGCCGGGGACTTGAACTGGGATCCTTGCTCCGGTCCTTGTGCTTCACACCATATGCGCTTAACCCACTGCACTACCACCCACCCCCCTAAAATACATAGTTCTAGCTTTATTTAATTTGATAGGACAGGGAGAAGTTGAGAGGGAGAGAGACACCTGCCACTCTGTTTCACTGCTTGTGAAACTTTCCCCCTGCAGGTGGGGACCAGGGGCTTGAACCTGGGTCCGTGCACATGGAAACATGTGAAATTAACCAGGTGTAGCACCACCCAGCCCTGCAAGGACTTTCATTGAAACAAAGAAGATATCTCTTTGATAAGTGATACTCATTTTGCCCTTTCATTTTTACCCACCCTTTTCTCCCTGTAAACCATTAGTAAAGCTAGCTTCTGAACACATTCTAGTTGTGCATTCTGTGGGGGCAGGAGGTAAGAGTTCATGGGTTTGTATCATTTGGTTTGTCCCCTAGAAGCTTGGGGATCACTTGGAAAGTCCAAAGGACAGAAATAGGACTAGCTGGAGGGCACATGTCTTCCACATTGCTACTTCTTGCCCTTGGGCACTGACATTTAGGGCCTGCATGATTCATAACTTCAGCTTTCTGCAAAACTGCCTTCTTTGTAAACATGTCAGTCGGTTTTTTGTTTAACTCATCCATGAATCTTAAATCCATTTTTTGGGAACACATCATGTGAAATTACAAATCTTCATAGTGCTGCGTGTCATGAAGGTAATCGTTTTCTATGCTTTTGTCCTTGCTACTTTTTACTCTTTCACCTGATTTTTGTACTCTTCCTGTTTTAGTCCTCTTTCTTTCCCAGATCTCCCCTGAATCTTCTCTGTTTATTAACCACACTCTTTTCATATGTGTATAAACCTAAAGTTATTGGTGAGGTTGGAGGCAATTCTTGACAATACTGTTGAAGGTCTCATCCTGGACAGGTGACTTCCTCATTACAAAGAGACTCCAGCGTTGTGTTCACAATCAGGAAGATCAGATTAAGCTTCTCATTTGAAAGTCTGCCTTGCTGACACTGAGCAGACATCTTGCCCACTGCACTTCAGTTGAAAGAAAAACTATGTGATATAATCAGTATGTGATGATGGCTTTTCAGATTAGATAACTTCTTGTATTTATAATTTATGATGCTTATACTCTGGGTGTAAAAGATAAATGACAGCTTTGAAACAAAAATAAAAGATAAATGTTAGATTTGTGGGGACAAGCTGTGGTGGTGCACCTAGTTCAGCATACATGCGACTGTGCACAAGGACCTCGATTTGAGCTTCCCCACCTGCAGAGGGGAAGCTTCATGAGCTGTGAAGCAGGTCTTCAGATGCCTGTCTCTCTCTCCCCTCCCCTCTCAATTCATTGCTCTGTACTATCAATTTAAGTAGAAAAATAGAATAGAATATAAAAAAATGTGATAGTTTAGCAAGAGGGCTTACTCAAGTTTGGGTTATAGGCAAATAAGTATTTGTGAATATGGTAGTGTGTGTGCATGTGTGTTTTATAGGCATGGAGGAGTTAGGAGGAGGAGGAAAAAACATATTTTATACAAAATTTTCCATATGGTTGCTTTTTATAGGAGCTAGCACATTTCAGTGAAAACACGCTTTATATGAAGAACTCAGTTCTTTTTAAAATTTGGTGCAGCAAGGAGGTAAAAATGTGGGAATGCAGCTGGAAACTGAATGATTATTTGTGCCGCAGGCTTGCAGCTGTACCTACCTGTGATGCAGTGAATACAATTTGATTATTAATCTTTCTGTGACTGAATACTTCCTTCCCTAAAGCTGATGGCAATAATTTACCAACTGTCTAAACCTTGAGGACTAAGTTGAGTAGGAAAAGTAAATCCTGTTTCCTGAAATTTACATTTTGTTAAACTCAGAGCAGCCAGCAGAGGAGATGACAAGGATTTTCAGCCTAGGAGCTGTGAGATGGAAATTCTGCTGAAGCCAATATCACTTTTAGTTGCCTTCTGCCCCCTGTAAAGGGAAGGAAATGTTCAGTGGGTGGTAGCAGGAAACCTGGCATGAGGTCACTTAATCACCTTTGTTCTTTGTTCCCTTCTCCTCCTTTGATTGTTTAGTGAGACCCAATCTGGGCCCATGGGAGGCAGGATGGGAGGTTGACCCAGAAGGAATGTTCAGTTTCTCAGTTTGCTGACTTTCTCATGATGGCACTAGTTAAGGTCACCTAAGACCCTCCTCATCAACTTTATTTTTTCAATTTTTATTTGTGATTTATAGTGGGTTACAAGAGTGTACACCACACCACACCACACCACACCACACCACACCACACCACACCACACCACACCACACCACACCACACCACACCACACCACGCCTACCACCAAATTCTGTCCCCCACCTCCCAAAGATAACTATCACAGTTCTCACAGTCTTAGGAATAGTTTGCTTGCTTCTGGTTTTTTTGTTTGTTTGTTTTTGTTTTTTGCAAGTTTTCTAGATTCCACATATGAGCTAAACCATCTGGTATTTATCTTTCATCTCTTTATTTACTTCACTAAGCATAATGACCTCTAGTCCCATCCATTTTGTCCCAAAGGACACAATATCATCTTTTTTATTGCCAAGCAGTATTCCATGGAATATATACCTGATAACTTCTTTTGGCAGTCTTTTGTCATTGGGCATGCCCCCTCAATTTTTACTGTTTTTTGAGTCTTATCTCTGCAGCTAATTTACTCAGCACAGTTTTTTCCTTTACTAATCACCCCCCCAAAGCAAAACTTTTTTTTTTTAATTTATTTAAAAGGAATTTTGTATCCAGTTGATACAAAATGCTCAGTAGAACACTTGCCTTTCATCTGTAATGACCCAGGTTCAAGACTGTGCACCACGTGGGATGGATCTATAATGGATTGTACCAGGGGAAGTGCCACAGAGTGGTTCTATGTTTCCCTGGATGTATATGAGATTTAAAAAGCACCCCCCCCCAGAAATACTTAATAAGAATAACATGGAACTATTATGCAAGAATAAACAGAAGTAAATTAACTGGGTAAAGCATACTACAATTAAAATATGAGATTCTGGTCAGAATTCAGTTTCCTGTGAAAAGGTAAACTTCATAGTCCTCTCTTCTCAGGTTAAAAGGGAGTTTTGAGAGACAAATACTTTAAATCCAAAAAGTACCAAGAAGGCATTGTTCCTAACTGGAACAATTAGAAAGACAGGGTCTATAGTCAACTCAAACCATTCATTTGGTTATGTTTAATTGTGATGATTTTGAGACAACACTTAATATCAAAAGCTTTCTACTCAGAAGTAACTGAGGTCCTCTCATTCCCTCTTGTCACTTCAGATGCTCATAGTAGCATTTTATCCAGTCCTTAACTGATACTTGTTTATTGAATCAGACTTTCAATTCCGGTACTTGGTTTTGTTCCCCCTCACTCTCAATGTTATATTCTTTTCCTCAAACAATAGTATCTCAAGTGTGAAGAGATAAAACTTAGTGACTGCTCTCCTTTACCCAGTTCCCCCAAGGTCCTGTTATTGGCGTTTTTTTTTTCACTCTTCTTTAACCACGAGTTGATCTGACCATCTCAGTGAAGGAAACAAAATGTTACTTGTCCTTTCATCCCCTGTGCCAGTACTGTGCTCAGAAGGAATTAATGTCAACAAGCAGCAGACATACTACTCAGTGCTCTAACTCACCTCAAGCCAGATGCTGTACTTAAAGGCACATCTCACTGAAATCCTCTCAGAGCTTCAGTGAACTAGGTGCTGTCTATATCCTCTTTTTCATAGCTGTGGGGGAAGAAAGTGCCAAGTCTCATAGCTGTTAAATGGTTGAACTGGAATTTGAAGGTAGGTGTATCTGAACTCTTGAGCTCATTTTTGTAATCTCTGACTATCACATAGTTTAATCACTTCCTCAGTAAATGGCAGTGTCCTTTTACTCAGGAGCTTTATAAGGACAATAAAAAAGAATTAGTTGAGATGACATAACCTGTGTTATGAGAGGATTGTCTTCTTGATTCACAGTTCTTGCAGAGAAATAATATACAGCAGTTTGAATAATATACCAAACTAAATGAGATTTCATTCTTGAATGAATTATCTGTACCACCTTTTAAGTAAAATTGGCAAAGCATTTACCTGGTTCATGGCTCAGAAAAATGTCTCAATTCTGGTTCTGTCTGAATTTCAGTCTATAAATGTTGGTTTTTCAGCATCCACTGGCCACCTTTATCCTTCTCATGCTTATATATGCAAAACTACATTTATGCTTGCATAAAATTCCCACTCTTCCTGTTCACAGTTGTACATGATTCTAGCTTTTAAATTTAGGCTAGTGTCTGTATGTCTTGCAGTTGTAGCTGGGGAACTAAAACATGACTACTGGTTTCAGATTCAAACCACTGTTTCAGATCAGGAGGGTATTTTAAATACCTTGGGACATATGTAAACATATTAGCTGGGAGATAATATGCCTTATGTGTGAGGTCCTGGCTTTGAACCCTAGAACTATCTGGGAACACTACAGAGGGGACTGGGAGAGCTCCATCTACAGTGAAGTGATTTTTATGGTACTCTCTCTCCCTTTGTTTCTGTCTCTTTATCTTTCAATAAAGAAAGAGAAATTGACATGGGAAGACTACTCAACAGTGGTATTTCATATGTGCCAGACCTTGGGCTTACTACTGAGGGCCACATAAAAAAGAAAGCAGACTACACCGAGACCAAAAGGAAAAACAGAATTCACTCAAAGGAAAGTTATTGGGGAATGAGAGCATAAGGTGGTTCTGGTGAGCTGGAGTTGAAGTGAAAAGAGATTGAGGTCATTATAAAGTGGCTGTTTGGCTGAACTAAGTATTCTTTGCTAATTTTATAGCATGCAGTTATCATTGATATGTAAATCATGCATTTTCTCTTTTCTGTAGCACTCAGCCCCTTTTAAACAATTTTTCGTTTGTTTAACCATGGAGCTGTGTGTTGGCTCAGAGATTTGTTGTGATAGGTGATCATGGAGATGAGCCATCTTCACCGCTTGTGTGGGCTGCTCTTCTGGAGAACATAGCACAGAAGCAAGGAATTTGTATATATACATATATATTTCTCTCTCCTTCAGGCTTATCACTTGGGCTTGCTGTCTGCACTACAAATCCACTGTTCCTGGTAGCCATCTTTTTTCCATTGTTGTTGCTGTTATTATTACTGTTGTTGGATAGAACAGAGAGAAACTGAGAGAGGAGGAGAGAAAGACACCTGCAGACCTGCTTCACTGCTTGTGAATCAACTGACATCCCCCCGCCCGCCCGCTCCCGCAGGTGTGGAGCAAGGGGATCGAACTGGGATCCTTGCACTTCACACTATGTGTGCTTATCCCAGTGCTTCTCTTGTAGCTCACTCTTACTATGTAATCATGCAGTACAACATACAGAAAAAGGAAAGTCATTATATAGCCCCTTTACCTTTTTTATTATTATAGGAATGAGTAAGATACAACATATAAGTAAATACAACATACTCAGATTACTTTTTGCTTTGAAGAAAGAGAGGTAGAATGACCTGGCAGCATTGTTTCTTTGTCCATGGAGCTCAAAGCCAACACTTGTAATGGTAAAACACATGTTATATTGGGTGAAATGTCTCCTGCTTCATCGCTAATATGTTCTGCTAATTGTGTGTGTGTGTGTGTGTGTGTGTGTGTATGTGGGTGGAGATTTGTGACATTTTTTTTCTTTATTTTTTGCTTTGTTAATTGTCCATACTGGGCATCAAATAAATCCAGGGCCTCAAATGTGCAAGGAGTATACTCTACCACTGAGCCACCTCTCTGGCATCAAGCAGCAATCTAGACTAAAGTTTAATACTTGTCATATGAGCACATCAGAGAAATATAATGTTTAGCCAAATAAAAGATCATGCTAACCTTGCCACACTAAGTGCAAATTATTTTGTGATTTCCCTATAATATACTTTTATTTGGGGGAGACTCAGAAGTGAGAGACTGGCAATAAGAGGGTGAGAGATTGATATGAATTTCTCATTGCATCGATCAGATCACATTTAACTTGCTGTGGTATGTAAATTAGAGATTTGTGGTTGAATGGAATTGATTTTGCTGAGACTAAATTAATCACAGTGCTTAATCACTGTAACCTTTAAACATTTCAGTCTTGGCCACAGCTGCAGGGCAGAGTGATATTCCTCTGAGCTTTCTGCTGTCATTTCATGAAAGGCCGCATGCCCATGACTTGTACAAACAGGAATTCCCACATACAGGCTTCAGAGCGGGTTCTCTGCAGAGGTTAGCTGGAGCATCTCCCACAGGACCAAGAGGCTGCCCTAACCTCTTCAACCAAAGAGGCTTTATACTCACATACTGCTCACATTTTCATTTCCCCCTCCCTGCCTCCAAACTGACCATGATTGCCACAAGGCCACAGGAAGGCAGTCTTTAGATTTAAAATTCAAAGCACTCGTTTATACTGTGAAAGCTTTATCTCCCCCTAAATATTTTCTGAAGGATCTTATATTGCACTACTTGTAAGAGTGAAGTGGACAATTTAGAAAAATAAATTCAGAACTCCTCAGAAATTTCCCCAAGAGCTGATAAAGGAGGGTTGGGAATAGAATCTCAGTTTGGTTTTATTATTTGATGTTCATTTCAGTTTCAGTTTTTTGGTCTCTGGCTCATGTGGCTTTCCAAAATCAAACCATCATTAAAACTTCCATAGAAATGCAAATCATTTTCCTGTTTAGTTGGCATATCTGAAAATAGTTTGCATGCATGTGTGAGTGTGTGTGTGTGTGTCTGTCTATAATCCCTTGGAGGGATTATAAATGAGACTTCTCAGTACTTTGTCAGATATTTTGACCTTTTTTTTTGCCTCCAGGGAGGCTATTTTTTCCATTTTGTTGCCCTTGTTGTGGTTGTTATTGTTACTGTTGTTATAGCTGGATAGGACAGAGAGAAATTGAGAGAGGAGGGGAAGACAGAGAGGAGGACAGAAAGATAGGCTCCTGCAGACTTGCTTCACTGCCTGCTAAGTGACTCCTCTTCTGGTGGGGAGCCAGGGGCTTGAAACAGGATCCTTGTGCTGGTCCTTGCACTTTGTGCCATATGCACTTAGCCCACAGCACTACTGCCTCCCAATATTTTGACTTTTTTTTTAAAACTACCATTCTTTATATTTTTGTTTTCTTTGTGTGTTGTACATACATAATGTCCAGTGTAATGAAGTGTAACTAGACTAGCCATTTTTAGAATCAGCAAATATGGCAGACCAGGAAATGGTCCACCGAATAAAATGAGCACTTTACTATGTGTCTTGACCAGGGTTTAAGTCCTTGGTCAATTCCTGGGAGCACCATGCAAAGGAGAAGCTTCAAGAGAGATCAGACAGTGCTGTGTTGTCTCTCCTCAACCTTTTGTCATCTTTCTGATGTGGAATTGTGCAGTTACAAAGCTCCAGTGAAGACCTAGTGGCGAGGAAATAAAAGATTCAGCAAGCATTTGAATTTCATAGAATCGAACCTTGCTAGAAGTAAAAATATACCAGAGGGGCAATCTTATGCCTCCTCCCCCCCAAAAAAAACAAAGGAGAGTCATGATAACGAAATGATTTATTTAAGAGGATGTACTATAATCTAACCCAGGCTTAAATAATCCTTGTTCAGCATTCATTGGTTCTTTTGTCTGCCAGAGAGATCCTAACTTTACAAGAATTTCACAATCAGAATCCTAGTAATTAGTGCTCAGTAAATCTGACTTAATTTGTGGTGTGTTCTAATATAAATGAGATTTTATCCGTGTTCTGCCTTTATGAGTTGTTTATGGCAGAAGAGAAAATTGCTTTAAAGGTTACTTCAAAAATTTTTTTTTAACAACCAAACTTATCATACTATATTTTAACTGTATTGCTAGAAAGAAATTTAAAATAAATATAAATACGATCCAAAGTCTGTGTTTATATTTGAGAGAGTGACAAAGGGAGAGAAGGGAGGGATGGAGGGAGGAAGGGAGAGAGACAGAGAGACAGACAGAGAGACAGACAGACAGACACTGAGACCCTGTATCACCATTCTGCTCAGCTCTGGCTTGTGGTGGTGCCAGGGATTGGAGGTTTGGAAACTAGTATTTCTGGCTACAGTCTCCGCTTTGCCACTTACTTCTCTTTTGTTCCATTGGTGAATTTGGTTTGCATCTGTGGCCTAAATGTCTCACTAATCTCATAGAATTGTCAGTGTATAACTATATTTTGGTTCCTTTCCCATTGATTTAAAAATAACAACAAAAAAACTCCTCCCCATTCTACTTTATGGTTACAGTTGAGCCAGGACAATTAGATCTTTGTATCTCCAAATAAAAGAGTAAAAGGGAGTTGGGCAGTAGTGCAGCAGGTTAAGCGCACATGGTGTGAAGTATAAGGACCTGCATTAAGGATCCTGGTTCAAGCCCCCAGTCTCCACCTGCAGGGAGGTCGCTTCACAGGTGATGAAGCAGGTCTCTCCCCCTATTTGTCTTCCCCCTCCTCGCTCCATTTCTCTCTGTCCTATCTAATAATGATGGCATCAATAACAACAACAATAAAAAAATAAGGGCAACAAATGGGAAAATAAATAGAAATTTTTTTTGAAAAAGTAATAAAAGAGAAATAGAGAAAATATCTACCCACCCTTTGTTTTAGACTGGACATTCTGAATTCATCATTCTGGAAGGTTTTTTCTAAGTATTTCCTATATTACAATATTACAATATATAGGTAGAATAACTTCTTTCCACATCAACTCACAATTAGTATGGAAATGGCAGAATTATCTGGTAGGTGAAGGCAAGGGTAGGTGAAGGCAAGGGTAGGTGAAGGGCTTTCCTCAAGAGTGATCAGCACAGGTGTTTGGGTGGCTGCAGCACTTCCACCTTTCTGACCCTAGGTTGTCTTTATGGAGTTACTGCCTTCTTCTGTATTTAATTCTGTATTTAATTCTGTATTTAATTTTCTAGGTTGGTTATTTGACATAACCCAAATTTGCATGTGGCCTTCAGCCTTACTTTAAATCCTTCTTTCATATCCTAAAGGAGAGGAACTGTGGATTCAAATATACAGGTTTACCCTTCTGACCTTTAGCTAATTATTAGATTGAGATAATTGTGTGTCGGTGATAAATTGACTTAATGACATTTAATCTACATGCCAACATTAATGTCTGGTTTGGTGTCCCAGTTCCATAGAGGTAAAGAGCATGGACTTTTATCTTAATTTGACCTATTTAAAAGGTGTTTGTGATGAGAGTCAATTTCTGATTAACTTAATAGCATGTTTTATATGCAAAGCAATAAATATTGATGTGAGAAGAGGCTACTAGATGCTGTATTTCCCTAGCTGCTATAATTGGTGAAAACATTACAGAGAGATAGAGTTGGAAAGAACTAAAATTGAGTGTAGACCCCCCATGACTGTCTAAAATCCAAAGCTGATAGACCAGTCCTTTGAATCTGGTAAAAGGCTTGTCTTGTTTATTTTTACCAAGGTTATTCACTGAATTTTTGTGGGTATAACAAATTTTTACTAGACACTTCACATTTTTTTTTGTCTTTTCATGCAGCTCCTAACTGCAAAGTGTTTGTGTAGCTAACCCTCTAACTGGGGATTTCTTGATGGACTTTGACTTAAGGAAGTATGCATTTTACATGATCATTAGCACTGTTCAGTGTACCTTGATTTCTAATCAGTTGAAACAGGGAATCATGAGTTAGATGAAGTCATTAACAACTTTGTTTAGCACTGCAAGAGTGATATTTATTTATTTATTTATTTATTTATTTTTTAGCCAGAGCACTGCTCAGCTCAGCTCTGGCTTAAGGTGGTATGGGGGATTGAACCTGGGACTTAATAGCGTCAGGCATGAGAGTCTCTTTGTATAACCATTATGCTACCTATCCCCACCCACTGCAAAAGTTAAATGATAGTTTTGCTGTCTTCTCTCCCCCTCCCCCCACCCACCCAGAGTACTGCTCAGCTCTGGTTTATGGTGGTGTAGTGGATTGAACCTGGGATTTGGACACCTCTGGCAGGAGAGTCTCTTTATATAACCATTATGCTATCTACCCCCACCCTAGCTCTTCACAGCTTTACAGACTGTTCTTCTACATGAATTCCATTTTCATAACTTCTCTTCTAGAGTAGAAATGATTTAGTATCACAGCTACTCCTCAGTTCCATGAGCGACGTGGATGGCTAGATGGCATACTGATGGGTAGCAACACAGAATCACAAAGGTAGTCTCTCCACTATGCTATACCTTGATTACCTCATCTGTAAAGTGGGGATAGTGTTTATATATATATATATATATATATATATATATATATATATATATATATATATAAAGCATTTCGGACTTCTTGGTTCTTATTAAGGAGTTTGTGTTGTACTTATTTTTTCTGGACTTTGGAGGATTGAAAGCTGTATTCACTAATCTAAACTAAGTTAAACTAAACCTACCACTCTCTAAATTTACTGAGATAGTTTCCAAGTGAAATATTAAATACAACAAAGGCAGCTTTCAAGGACTAGGGAGTAATTCTGGGTTGAGTCTATCTAGGCTTCCATTCTGCTGCAAATCTAGGTCAACCAAATATAATTTCTATTTGCTTGAGAGGTTGTTGACTCCTAAAGAAAGAAATGTAAATCAGATAATCTTAGAAATTTTCCTGCACTCCATTGATCCTATAATATTGTCATTTGATATCTTAAGAAGAACTTCTGGGAGCAGGCAGTGACACACCTGGTTAAGTGCTCACTTTAAAGTGAACAAGGACCCATGTTCAAGCCCCTAGCCCCACCTGCAGGGGAAAGCTTCACAAGAGAAGCCGGGCTGCAGGTGTCTATCTCCACCCCCCTTTTAATATTTTTTGTTTTTAAATTATTACTGTTATTATTATCTTTATTAATTATTAGCAGACAGAAATTGAGAGGGTACGGGAGATAGAGAGGAAGAGAGAGACCTGCAACACTTCTTCACCGCTTGCAAAGCTTTCAGTTGGTCAGACTGGTCTTAACTATGGTGAGACTGGTCCCATAGAAACAAATGTGAATACTTTGAGTTGTGGTGTTACACTATTGCCAGACTTTGTTTTGGTTTTTAGTTAACCAGAACACTGCTCAGTTCTGGTTTATGGTGGTATGGGGGATTGAACCTGGGACTATAGAGCCTCAGGCAGGAGACTCTCTTTGCGTAACCACTGTGCTATCTTACCCCCCTCACACACACACACACACACACACACACACACACACACACACACACAGCAATTCTTTATTTCTATGGGTTTTACTATAATACTGATCATGTTTGACTTTAGGGAAAAGGAAGGATTAAGAAGACAATTCTAGCCTTACTAGAAACTAACTTAACAAAACTTCTATCAGTCCTCATTATGTCTTGATACAATTTTGATGTGGTGATATACTGAACAGATTCTGGTTTCACTGAAGAAGCTGGCCTTATCTACAACCATTGGATCTAATCATACTCTCCCTTTTCATAGTGGCTTCCAGCCATTTTCTTCCCCTCTTCACTTGCCTAGTTTGCTCACTGCCAGCAACTTTTACTGGGCTGCTGGCACTTGCAAATGGGGTTGGACAGAGGTGAGAGCAGCCTGTGAACTCCCTCTATGCAGGTTGGTTCTGTACCATACACATTGGTAGCTGTGCTGATGATGTTAAAACAAAACAAAAATAATAATAAATGCATGCTGTGGAAGGGCTTACTTGTTCCAAAGCCTACTTGGAGATCTAAGTTGGCAATTCCCTGCAGCTTGGCACGGAACCATTTGAATGTTTGTAGATGGTGCTTGCTTCACATCATGCCAGTTTGAGTTTTGGCAAATTTGTTTCATTGAGGTTTTGTCTTGACAAGTTGGAAAAGTTTCCCAACTTCAGAATAGTGTGTGGATCTTTGAATGCTTTATAGCTAGCAGGTGATGGCTGCCATTTCAGAGGAAATAGACATTAATCTTTTTTATACAAGAGGTCATTTATTTTTGTCAGAAAGAGCATGTCACTGGCATTGACGTACTGGGAGTCTCAGACTTGCATGTCCTGTGCTCTGCCACTGAGGCAGCTTCTCAACAACTATGGTCTTCTTTAGTGTAGTTGAATGGGTATACCTCTGTGCTTCTCTTTACTCTGTAAATGCTCAAGATGCTGGAAGGGACAAAGATAGGAGACAGAAGCCGTGTCCCAAGATAAAGTCCCTCCAGATGCCAGGTTGATGAGTTGGGTCTGTGACTGGCTGTAGTGGAACATTCTGTAATTTTTGTATTATGTTAAGGATTCTTTCAATGTCTTCTTTCTTGAAACTCTGTTTTTGGGTCCTTTTATTGATTTTATATCCTGTGGGTATCCGTTAAGTTTTCATATTTTAAAATGTTTCATATGCCTCTTCTCATTTCTCATGTTTCCTTGCACTTGCTCCCACTTAATCTTCGTCTAGCTTCTGTAATAGTAATGCTCAAGGAATGGTGCCTCCATCAGCAGCATCACCACAGCCCAAGTATAGGACACTTCTCTGAAATGCTTATTTTTTTTCTTTTTGTTTCTTTCCTTTTTTTGTTAAATGTGCATATTAAAGATTAACATTATCAGAGAGATCACACAAATTTCATGACATGGCAAAGTGCTGTAAGGCATTATTAAAGTAGGTCATATTTGGTCCTGATAGCTGTGTTTCTGTTCCCTTTTGGAAATAAAGAATCATGTGGTGGAAATATTATTCATTAAATGAATGGAAAAGACTGCTTATGTTTGTTTTTCACTTGGTTTATGCACTATAAACTTTTGAAAGCCTCTTTTGATTTGTTTAGATATGAAGAACCAAGACTCATTCTAAGATGATTGTGTGTGTGTGTGTGTGTGTGTGTGTGTGTGTGTGTGTGTGTGTGTGTGTGTGTTGTTGGGGTACTGAGGCTTTGCACTTGTATGACAACACTGCTACCAAACTGTGTTTTTTTTTCTTTTGTTGCCCTTGTTTTATTGTTGTAGTTATTGATGTCATGTTGTTGGATAGGACAGAGAGAAATGAGGGGGGGAGACAGAGAGGGGAGAGAAAGATAGACACCTGCAGACATGCTTCACTGCTTGTGAAGCGACTCCCCTGCAGGTGGGGAGCCAGGAGCTCAAACCAGGATCCTTAACGCCAGTCTTGCACTTCGCAGCATGTGTGCTTAATCCGCTGCGCTACTGCCCGACTCCCCAAACTGTTTTTTTAAATGCTTATTTTTATAAATAGATTAAAAGAAGGAGAGTCACAATTCAGCTGTCTGTTGAGCAATCCATGGTGCTTCCATGTGGTGCCAGAGTTTGAACCCAGGTCTTTGCATATGATAAATTATAAGCTCTATGGTGTGAGCTATCTTCTGGCCACAAGATACTTTTAATAGTAAGAAAACATTTGTATGTGTGTCCTGTTGTTTTGACTGAGTCTCATGTGAATTGGAACCAAGGCAGTCATACTGTTATGTGTGATTTGGTTTTGACTAGTTGCTAGGTTTCTCTTTATATTCTTTTTTTTTCTTCCTTCCCACCTACTCTCTCTCTGTCCCTCAAATATGTATATCTGCATAAGAGACAGAACATACACACACACACTCTCACTTCTTGCTTATCCTGCCCCTCTATTTTGTATCTTTCTTGCTGTCTTTTGGTGTGGAGGACATACACTAGCTATTAGCACTTTCAACTTTACATATTTTTCTATTATTTACCCTATTTGCTAACTTGGTAACCCTCACAAGTTCATAATTCACGTTTGAGAATCCCATGGGGAAGTGTCTGGCCACTATATGGTTCAGTGCCTTAGAAGGTTGATTGCCTAAAGCTGATTGCCTTAGAAAGTGCTGAGCATGTCTGTGAAGCAGAGGACCATTACTCTTCCTTAAGTTATCTAATGTTTTGCTATTACTCCAACACAGCTTTTCTGACATATTGACTCATTTCACATTAAATCACCATATCTAAAGCCTTCTTCTTCTTCACTCTCAACAACACAGTTCCTTTTTCTTTTTTTCTTAATTTAATTTCATAGGACAGAGAGAAATTGAGAGGAAGGGAGGGATAGAAAAGGAGAGCTCTAGAGAGGGTGCTGAATGGTGGTGTACCTGGTTGAACGCACATGTTACAATGCACAAGGACCCAGGTTTGAGCCCCTGGTCCCTACCTGCATGGGGAAAGCTTTCAAGTGCTGAACACAGTAGGTGTCTCTCTGACTCTCTTCCTTTCTATTTCTCCCTTCCCTCTCGATTTCTGGCTGTCTATCCAATAAATCAGAGAGAGAAGGGGTCCAGAGGCTTGAACCTGGGTCTTTGTGCATGGTAACATGTGCACTTAGCCAGGTGTGCCATAGCCTAGCCCCCATAGTTCCTTTTTCCACTACCATCTCTGTATTTTCACCTCTATTCTCCATTCACCAGAGCTCTGTGTTTTTTTTGTTGTTGTTCCTCCATTTCTTCTTCCTCAGTACTCACATTTCTCTCTCTCTTTCATTATTTAAGGTTAGGCTATATTGCTTCTCACTTAGACTTTAAAACAGCACTAATTTCAAATTTCTCACTTCATCTCAAAAGAATATACGTTCATGAAGTATACTTTTTATCATGGCTGCTGGGGTGCCCCATCTTCTGTGAATTACACACTGACTGTTTGAAGTCAATATTTGATGGCATATGTTTAGAATCCCCTTTGCAGTTCTTTTAGCTCTGAACTTTGTGTTCACAGGCCTTTTTTTTCTTATTTTTTTAATTTTTCTTATTTTTTTTTTCCCCCAGGGTTATTGCTGGGCTCAGTGCCTGCACCATGAATCCACCGCTCCTGGAGGCCATTTTCCCCCCTTTTTGTTGCCCTAGTTGTTGCAGCCTCGTTGCGGTTATTATTGCCATTGTTGATGTTGCTTTGTTGTTGGATAGGACAGAGAGAAATGGAGAGAGGAGGGGAAGACAGAGAGAGAGGGGAGAGAAAGATAGACACCTGCAGACCTGCTTCACTGCCCGTGAAGCGACTCCCCTGCAGGTGGGGAGCCGGGGCTCGAACCGGGATCCTTACACAGGTCCCTGTGCTTTGCGCCACGTGCGCTTAACCCACTGCGCCACCGCCCGACTCCCATTAATTTTTCTTTTTTAAAATTGATTTAATAATTATCAACAAATCCATTGGATAAGAGAGGTACAATTCCAAATTTCCATATATCATCCCCTGCATGGGAAGCTGTCCCTCTAGGAGTATGGACCCAGGATCATTATGGGGTACAGAAGGTGGAAGATCTGGCTTCTATGACTGCTTCTCCACTGAACATGGGTATTGTTGGGTCGATCCATACTCCTAGCCTAATTCTATCTTTCCCTAGTTAGTTAGGGCTCTGGAGAGGTGGGATTCCAGGACTCATTAGTGAGGTCGTCTGCCCTGGGAAGTCAGGTTGGCATCATGGTAGCATCCGCAACTTGGTGGCTGAAAAGAATTAAGATGTAAAGCAGAACAAAATGTTTAATAATCAGGAACCTAAAGGAAAGAATACAGCAGATGAGATTTGGGGTCTCCATTTTGGAAAAAGCTAGGAAGTCTATTTTAGGTATATTACAAAGGGCCCATGACTTTGCTAACCTTTGTCTGTACCCAACAGCTAATGTGGGCTTAAACGTATTGTCTGGGGAGCTGGAAACAGGCCTAGTAAACTGGATCAGGGAACTGAGTAGCTCCCAAATATGGGGAAAGTATATACATTCCATTAAATGAAAACCCTATTGATCTGATCTGGGGCCCATATTCAGCACAGGAACCTATGCTGTAAGTCTGAGCTTGTATTCCATTGCCATAGCTAGGAACATACTAGGTTGCCCTCATTGCAGAACCCATCTTCCTGGAGTGGAGTATGTTGACCCAGCCTCCCTTCAGATAGTGGGGCAGTCCCTACCATTATTGTTCCACATTGAGGGCAATGTCCTGCCGAGGCCTACAAGTGGGTCCATAATGCTGTTCTTGATGGAGATGACCAGCGATGGTGGAGAGAAGGATCTGTTAGAGGTCTAGGTCCATCATGTCTTTGTGGGAACCCCAGCATTCCCTAACTAGGGGCCCTGGAAGATGGGATGGCCTGATTGTGATCAATAGAGCCATCATTAAAGTGTACCATTCTCTTGCCCTTATCTAGCTTCTGCAGTCCTTACTTTATCTGACAAGGTTAGTCTTAGAATGATTGAAGGAAGTGAAATAGAAGTAGGTGAGGAGGTTGGCTAGGTCTAAGTAGAAGCTATTTGATTAAGTACTTTATGGTGTCTTTTTTAGGTCTTTCTACTTGTCTGCTGCACTTGTTGAGTCACTGAAAAAAAATCTAGGCATTGGGACACCTTTCTGATGCCATTTAATTTAATGGTGAAAACTCTGAACTAGTCAGACTTGGTGGGAACTCAGTCCAGTTTATAACTTTGAACAATTTTTATTTTATGTTTGTGTGCCTCATATTTATCATCTATAATATGGGGATAGTGATGCTGTCTATTTCCTGTAGTGTGAAATTAAAAATCAGCAAGTATAGCACACTCAAACAGTGCTTGGCATGGAGTTAGTATTCAGTTATTCTTATGACTGTGCTTTTAAAGTATTCTCAAATAGATATTGTTCTCTCTTTGTTCTATTATAATTTTTTTTTCTGTGTAGCATTAAGAGATTATCACCTCATTTTATCTGGATTTGAGCATTTAATAAACTTGCTTTGACTTCTTTATGTCTGGAAATAGTATTTTATTCGCACTTGTATTGTTATTTGAGTTGCATTATATCTAAAAAAATTCTTAGTTTGAATACTGTATGTAACAGTTTTGATCTGTTCTTTGAATATCAATATTCCTATATTTCTTAAATCTACTGTTTAAATCTTAAAAACAAAATATTTTTTGTTATTCTCATATATTAATAGTTGTACTTATCCATAAGTATAATATATAGGGGAGATTTTCAGGATAATATGAACCAATCTAGAATCTGAATCAGTGGTTGGCAACATTTTTTTTTTCTTTCAATAGCTGAGATCATTCTCTGGGCTGACTACTTTAGGTAGATAACTGGAGGCTGAGAGAAAAACTCAACAAAACACAGAAGTCTTACGATGTGTCTGTGAAATTGCTGACCTTGGCTGTTGTGGCCATATGTAAATGAATGGATATGGCTGTGTTTCTGTAAATGTTATTTACACATGCAGGTGCACTTGTAATTTGGTGACCCTTGGTCTTAGTTATGTCCATGTAGATCACTCATTGTTCTGAAGTGCTTTAGGCTAAAGAAATTCCTAGTGCCACCCACATTCAAAGTTAAAAGAGGCTGTCTTTATCTTTTTATCTTCTCACTAACTATAAGGACACTGTTTACAGAATCACTTCAATAGATTTCTCACGTGTTTTGTGCCTATATTGTATTCCGTTTTCACATCCAACCTTTTCATGACAATGAAAAGCTGTGACCATACAGGCCTAGCCATGTCAGGAGGCAAGCATAGTTGGGGATGGAACCTGTCTGCATGCATACTGAGTCTGTCTTGATGAAGGTGATTCCTTTTGAAGTGAGAATCAGTAAATTATACAATGAATGGCATCTTTTCTTTTTTTTTTATGACTACAAATTAATGAGTGTATATAAACACCATTCCCACTACCAAAAGACTGTGTTCCATCCCACCCCACCCCCGCCGCCCTGGGAAACTAAGTATCCACCCTCACCCTAGGGTTTTTACTTTGGTGCCCTACTCCAGATTTAGTCAAATCCTGCTTTTAGTTTCCATTTCTGTTCTTCTTTCTCAACTTCTGTTGATGAGTGGGATCATCCCATATTCATCTTTATCTTTCTGACTTAGCTCACTTAACATAATTCCTTCTAGCTCCATCCAAGATGGGTCAGAGAAGGTGGGTTCATTGTTCTTATATGTTATTGTGGTATATATACCACAGCTTTCTCAGCCACTCATCTGTTGTTAGGCATCTGGGTTGCTTCCAGGTTTTAGATATTATGAATTGTGCTTCTATGAACATAGATGTACAAGTATCTTTTGGGTTGGGTGTTATGGCGTCCTTGGGGTATATCCCCAGGAGAGGAATTACTGGATCATATGGAAGGTCCATGTCCAGCCTTGTGAGAGTTCTTCAGACAGCTCTCCACAGAGGCTGGACCAATTTACATTCCCACCTGCAGTGCAGAAGGGTTACTCTGTCCCCACAGCCTCTCCAGCATTTGTTGCTGCTATCTTTTTTGATGTATGCCATTCTCACAGGGGTTAGGTGATATCTCAATGTTGTCTTTATTTGCATTTCTGTGACAATCAGTGACCTGGAGCAATATTTCATGTTTGTTAGCCTTTTGGATCTCTTCTGTAGTAAATGTTCTGTTCATATCCTCATTTTTGGATGGGGTCATTTTTGTTGTTGTTGTTGCTAAGTTTGCTGAGCTCTTTGTATATTTTGGTGATTAGTCTCTTGTCTGATGTATGACATGCGAAGATCTTTTCCCATTCTGTGAGGGGTCTCTTTGTGTGATAGTTTCTTTGGCTGTGCAGAAGCTTTTCAATTTGATGTAGTCCCATTGGTTTGTTTCTGCTTTAGTCTTCCTTGCAATTGGGTTTGTTTCATCAAAGATGTCCTTGAGGTTTAGGTGGGAAAGTGTTCCACCAATGTTTTCCTCTAAGTATTTGGTAGTTTCTGGTCTAACATCCAGGTTCTTGATCCTCTTGGAGTTGATTTTGGTTTCTGGTGAGATAAGGTGGTTCAATTCATTCTTCTGCATGTTTCAACTCAGTCTTCCCAATACCATTTATTGAAGAGAGGCTTCTTCCTCCATTTAATTCTTTGGGCCCCCTTATCAAAGATTAGATGTCCATAGGTGTGGGTGTTTAGTTCTGGGCTTTCAGTTCTGTTCCACTGGTCTGTGTGCCTATTTTTGTTCCAGTAGCAGGCTGTTTTGATGATAATGATGATGATGGCCTTATAATATAGTTTGAGATCTGAGAGTGTGATGCCTCCATTTCTGTTTCTTTTCCTCAAGACTGTTTTGGCAATTCTGGGTGTTTTCTGGTTCCAGATATATGATTACAGTTGATGTTTTATTCTCTTAAAGAAGCTTGGTGGAACTTTGATGAGTATTGCGTTAAATTTGTATCTGGCTCTGTTGGGAATATTCATTTTGATGATATTAATTTTTCCAATTCATGAGCATGGATGCCTTGTCTTTTCCTTTCTTGATATAATTTTCTATTTCCTTGAATAGTGACTCATAGTTTTCAGTATACAAGTCTTTTACTTCTTTGGTCAGGTTTATTCCTAAGTATGCTATTCATTTATTTGCCTCCAAGGTTATCGCTGAGCCTTAGTGCCTGCACTATGAATCCATTGCTCCTGGAGGCCACTTTTTTTCCCATTATTATTGTTGTTGTTATTGTTTCTGGTGCTATTTTTGTTGTTGGATAAGACTGAGAAATTGAGAGACGAGGGAAAGACAGAGAGGGTGAGAGATAAGATAGGACACTTGCAGACCTGCTTCACCCTCTGCAGGCTCAAACCAGGATCCTTGTGCTTGTCCCTGGATTTACACTATGTGTACTTAACCTGATGCTCTACCGCCTGGCCCCCATGTTTATTTATTTTTTTTACTCAAAAAAATATGGGCTTATGGTGGTACTGGGGACTGAACCTTTGGTACCTCAGGCGTGAAAAGCTGTTTGCATAATCATGCTATCTCCCCATCCAAGAATTATTTTTCATATAACAAAAATGTACTTACATCAATGACCATAATAACTTTGGATGATCAAATCTTTTTATGAGGTTTCAAAGATTTTTTTTTCATTATGCCTATTTAGGCATCTTATTTTGATATAAACAAAAGAACAGTTGACTTTCACATGGAGACAATTTACCAAATAATCTTGTCCTTCAAGCTTAAGGCAGGGAAACCAATCTCTGAAAATTAAAGACTAATCACCTCTCTTATTTGATAAAGGCAAGGAGTGAGCCTTATAATATTTTCTGAAAACTGTTATTTATGAATTCTTTTTTTTTCTTGAACACATATCTTGCTGTATCCAGAACCCTGGTTTTTTAGATTCTAAATTAGACTTGACACTTTGTGATTTGAGAGAGAGAGTTAGTTTCCATTTCCCAGTCCTCTTCCCAGTCATAGCAGGACTTGATGTCCTAGGGTTCTTATACTAAGTATTCTATCATGTTTGGTAAAAATGGATCCCACTTTGCTTGTCTGAGACTGCTTTGTCATCCTGGACTGTGAGAGACTGTATTACAAATAGCCTTACTGTTTTTCTGCCTGGCTTTTCTGCCTTGTAAAACTATCCTCTAGCAACTACAGAATGACTTTTCTTTTACTTGTTGATAGATTTTTAAGAAAGAAAGGAAGAGAGAGAGGACTCTGCATTGAAAGGAATTCATTAACATGACATGTCTCCTGTCCCTGCCCAGCCAATGCCTAACCTTGGATGACTGCATTCCTGTTGGTTCATGGTGAGGTCATTTGAGAAGGTCTTCCCCTTGGTCCTCAGTTTTCACTCTATAAAATTGGATTAGACTGTGTTAATTCAATTAATGACTGCACTGAAAGTTTATCTCAGTTTGCAATGAAAACAGTAGGACAGCCTCTACTAATCTATAGATTTAATGACTGCAACTTTGAAGAGTGCTAAACTAAAGTGAAGTTCAGAATGGCTTGTTAACTGGGTTTATTAGCTGTTGACCTTCCCTTTCAGCATAATAGTGGCAGTCAGACCAAAGAGAGCACTAAAGTCCTAATTAGCATTTATCTAAAGATAGGCTGCTGCCTGTTCCACAGTAAATTAGTTCAGTCAGCCATAAAGAGCTTGAGAAACATTTTCTGCTTTATAAAAAGAATTAGATGTTAGAACAGTTCATCTGGCATAGCACAGTGAAGATGGATTGAGCCCCTGAACGTGCTCATTTGAGGAAGGCGCTTTGAGGATATTGAGTAATTGAACAGATTTTCCCACACGATTGATCAGGGTTCCTGGATTCCGTGTACAAGAGTGATGCCCTAATTTTTGCCTTCTAATAAGAGCACCACATCTGCTCCCATTTCTGTGTATTCATTCAGTGAAACTGGAAAGTTATTTCTTTAATACCTACTATGCATGGCATGTCACCTGGAAAGTAAAAGAAACTGGTTTATAAGGCTCACAGTTTACATGTTATGGGAGGAAAGAAAAGATAATCTTGGAAAATGCCACTCCCATTCCCTATGGAAGGTAACCAGCAGGGAGTCGGGCAGTAGCATGGTGGGTTAAGCACGTGGCGCAGAGTGCAAGGACCGGTGTAAGGATCCCGGTTCGAGCCCCCAGCTCCCCACCTGCAGGGGAGTCGCTTCACAGGCGGTGAAGCAGGTCTGCAGGTGTCTGTCTTTCTCTGCCCCTCTCTGTCTTCCCCTCCTCTCTCCATTTCTCTCTGTCCTATCCAACAACAATAATAACTACAACAATAAAACAACAAGGGCAACAAAAGGGAATAAGTAAATTTAAAAAAAAATTTAGAAAAAAGAAGGTAACCAGCAGTATAGGAGAGGGGAATGTATAATGACAAGTCTCACTTCATATATATATCCTACAGTGAAGCATATTTTCCTCAAGAAAATTTACGGTAGTTGGGAGGTAATATTTCTGATCAAGATCTTGCCATCAACTAAATTACCCTCTTAGCGAGTCATAAAAGCAAAGAGGCAAAAATTATTAACCTTTCTAATCATTTAGATCCTTAAATTATGACCCAAGTTCTTTTCTTTAAGGGAAGCATAATTGTACTGTAGAATTGATTTTTATGGGGTGCCCCAATGTCCTATGAAGTATACATAGAGCACATAAAATTCTAACTCTGCTGTATTATAAATTTGACCTCATTAAAATGAATACAGTCACTATAAAGCAAATATTAATGAAACATTTAATTACTTAAGATTCCCTACACTTGTCTCTTCAGAATTTAGAAAGACTTCCTAGGGACTCTTTGGTAGTTGGTATTTCCAGTAGACAAAAGGATACATCGGATATTTTATTACTATTTTAATAGATAAACTTAGCTTAATTAGGCTGATGGCTTTTGTTCCCAAATCTGTGCTCAGTTCATTAAAATAAGCGGTTGTTACTTTTGAATGTGATGTGATGTGTGTATTCCCTTCCAGTGCAGTAGGGAGACTTTGTGAGGGACTGAGGGACAGTGGTGACTGTGTAAGGGACCCTGCTTCTCTGTCTGTCACTATAATGGCAGTATTATTGGTTTACTGTATTTTCCATTCTCCCCAGTAGAAAGTCTTCAGGAAGGAGTGGCTGAGTTAGACGATTAGAGCAGATATAAATAAAGATGAAAGCACAATAATAAGTGTATAGTGTTTATTTTGTGTGAGCCCATTTACAGGAGATGTACAGAATAGGCAAATCTGCAGAAATAGCAAGCAAGTTAGTGATTTTCTAGAACTGTGTGAGAGAAGATGCGGGCAGAGGGCACTGACTGCTCATGGGTTTAGAGGTTCTTTTGGGGTGACAAAATTTTTCTAAAATCAGTTTGTGGTGATGACTATACAATGGTTCAATGGTTTGAATACATTAAAAACCACAGAGGACAGAGATGGCTGATGAGATTTCCCTGGCTCATGCCAGCCACTCAGCCTGGTGGTGACAGACCAGGAAAATCAGCTTTGATGAAACCCAACTCAAATCATTCATAAGGATGACCAGTGCTCTACTTGCCAAGTTATCTCCTGGTAAGCACCAGTGCATATTCTGCTGATACCCTAGAACAGATACAAGTAAGAAAGTCTTCTTGGCAGGAAATGTGCTGTTGACCTGAGTTTAAGGAAGAATTCTTGAATGCTGATGACTGAAAGTTCACAAGTTCATGGTCATGTGTTGGGTTCTCCCCGACAGGTAGTCGCGAGGAGGGAGATCTGGATCAGCCGGACCCCCCTTCTGGGGCTGAGCGGGAGGGAGAGTGTCGGCGACTTGAGAAAAGAAAAGACACCAGGTCGGGAGTTATGTCAAGGCAGTGACTCGCTTTATTGAGGAAAAGGCCATTTTTTATAGGCAGGGGGTAGATGCAGGGATGGAAAGGTAGGGTGAGATGACGTTAGAGGTGGTGTGAGGTGGTGTTACCGTCGGTGGGGCCTATGCTCTTTACACATCAGCTGGAGGGCAGAGGTGAATTCAGGCACTGCCTACAGGAAATGCTGTGTCACTCTGAGTAAGTTAAGTGACCATAAGCAAAACTGGAGCCAGGTTTACGGAGTGTCTGCTGGACCTAGATCAAGGCCAAGCAGGCCCCAACATCTCCCCCTTCTGTTTTTGTAATGCCAGGTCGCGTAGCTCCTGTCTTAAGTTGTCACCAGTGATCTTACCCATCATTGGATACCATGCCTCATGCTGGCTTTTGAGTATTGGCTCCATGACGTGTCTTAGGTTGTCTCAGTCTCTCTGAGATCTTACCCGTCATTGGTCTACTGGAGTGTGCTGGGGAGGGTTTGTAGCCTTCAGGCTCCAGAGTCCTGAGTCTGTGATAGTGGACCTCAACTTGGTGAAGCCATATTTCCTCAAGCCTTTGCTGGATGAACTGTGTACTTTTATTGAGCAATCAAGGCCCCACAGTCAAGAGGAGGAGAAGGAGAAGGAGGGGGCACCTGGATTACCAACGGGAAGTACCTGGACCTCCACGGGTGGAAATGGAGTGTAGTTGGTCAGGGGGAGGAGGTAGGTTGGGTTAGCTGGGTATATACTGGCATGGTGTCTTTTATGGTAAGGACTTGTCAACAGGGACTCTGTAGATTTTGCAAGAGCAATAATGGCATCTACCATAATAAAAGGATAACAAAACATGGATATCCAGTGTTTAAAAAAGAAAAAAAAATATGTCTCTATGACTGGAAAAGTGGGTGGCTTTGTCAATGAGATATAATAAATGGACAATTCGAATTTTTGTAAATATTAAAAGGGTTTAGTATAGTTACTTCATTGACACTTTAGCCAACTGAATATTGGGGGGTGCAGTCCCCTTTTTTTAATTAATTGAGCTTAGGGGTTATAGTATAGGGATTATTGTAATGAGAGTAATGTTCTAAAGGAAACAAAAATACATGGAATGGATATATCTATTGAAGCAAAACAGGAGAGCATATGGCTCATAACGTTTTTGAGCTTTTTCTTGTTTTAGCTGTAGCCTACATAAATTTAGAAAAAGTACCAGTTGAGAAAAAAAAATGTTTTTGTTTAACAAACATGGGCAGATGAGTTACATCAATCTGTCAGAGAGCATTGGCTTTTATCAATGGGGATTAATCTAAAAATTCTGAATAGCAGGATCTTGATTAAACAATGTAGGAACCAGTAAAGTGTTCTCACTATGGCAGGTCAAGCGTTTAAATTTTAAGATGCTTGTAAAAAATGAGAGAAAAATTTTAGGATATGAGTGACTAGGAGTCATCACACACCCATAAATAAAGAAAGAAAAATGTTTAGTTTTAAATCTTAACATATGAGCAGTCGGTTCTTCATGTGTAGATTGTACCTATAATTATTTACTTAAGAGAGAAAATAACGTGTACTAAGTTAGAAGTTTAATGGTTAGTATTGGCTTGAGTTTTTTCATATGATTTTAGAAGGCTCTTTATTAAAATATACCAGTATG
The DNA here is from genome assembly GCF_950295315.1 of Erinaceus europaeus. Lineage (NCBI taxonomy): Eukaryota > Metazoa > Chordata > Mammalia > Eulipotyphla > Erinaceidae > Erinaceus > Erinaceus europaeus. The sequence continues at coordinate 31,179,714 of NC_080176.1, forward strand.
TTATAGAAAGTCAATACCTAATGTGTTGACATGATAAAATGTTTACTATTTTTTTTAATCACTTAAACAATTTTAAACTTAGTTTGTTAGGATCTTTGTTTATCACAAAGCTTATCACACCCTTAGGGCAGCTATGAACAAGGGTGGGTACACAACTTAATTGATCTTTCACTTAAAAAGCTAAGATAAATCTCATAGCTTAAATGTTTAGAAATAAATTTTTACTGTTACATTTTTTAGATGACAATTTTACACTAAATAATTTTGTTGAATCACATCTGCCGAATAAAATTTTTTTATCAGGCCAGGAATATCATGTTTAACCCTTTTTCCTGTCAAGGCCACTGCTCTATCCTGACTGGGTCATTAGAAAGCCAGTCCAAACATGGAATTTGTAACAAACAGTGGCAGTTGGTATTGGGGTGTTGGTAAGATTTAGAATTTTCACAAGAGTGAGAGAGACTGCAGAGGCGTCTTACCACGTCTTGCGATCTCTTAAAATTTCTAACTAGTGAATTGATGTTGATATTAGCTATCAGAAGGACGAAACTGTCCTATATTCTAGTCTGTTAAAGGTGTGTCAACTTTAGGAGTCGGGATCTTTAAAATCACATTCAGCTTAACTAAATCTTATTTAAAACTTAAAACAAAATCTAGTTATTTTAGAGGGTTAACACACATTAGTGAAAACAAGGTTAGCACACAGACTTAAAACAGACATTCTTGGTGAAAAGAAAATTTTACCTTTGAAAAGCGGGTTTTGGATTTTTAGCTCACAGCCACTCACCCCACCCCACCCCGCCCCAGGAGGGGTGGGTGTGGCTAGGGGAATGATTGACTGAAATCTTTGCCAATCTGTGTAGCAGGAGCTCTATTACGTGATTGCGCGGACGGAACAGGTGGTCTTAGTTTACCGCCGCGTGTGGAGAAAAGTCTTTGGAAGTTTTTTTTCTGGGCTAAGATACATTTTAGATTTTTAAAGAAACAAATCATTAGATTTTTATCAAAAGTGTGTGCTGGTTTTCTGATTAATAACTTTTAAGTTAGAGAGAATGTCTTGTTTGATTTATTTCTTTCTTTTTTTGAAGAATAGCTTGCTAGCCAGATAAGATCTCACTCAGAAATTAGGTGACAGTCTAGCACAAATGCCACAAAAAGTGGGAGAGGAAAAATTAGGTCAGACTCATTAAGATTAAACAGGGGAAGGACACTCAGTTTCTCAGAGCCTGGCCAGGGTTCTGATCTGCTGAGGTTCCTTCTCTGTGTCCACTCTACGAGCTTCCCTGGAGCGTGAAGGATAGGGAGGAGAGAAAGATCACAGGGACTCAAATGTTTCTTGCCTGATTAGGGCACTCTCGCTTAAAGTGGCCCTCTCTGCCGCAACTAACGCAAGTGCGCCCTTTGCTAGTAAAGTTTGTTGGAGGGTATTAACTAGGACAGCTATATCTTCTTTATGGGCTTTTTTAAGGGTGGCCGCCAAGGCCGTAGTCTGGTGGGAGGAAGAGCCAACATCTCTGGCAGCAATAATCTAATGATCAAGACTCTGCTGGCGTAGCCTGGCACAGGCAAGTTTATGGTCAACGTTTATGCTGTCCCAAACCAATGATCTGACAAAGCAAAGCGGTCACCTGTGGCAAATTGGTCAGAGGTGTGAGAGAGCAATGCCAACGGTGATAGGGATGGGGGGTTGGGTGTTTTGGTTTCTTTCTCCCTGGGCTCAGCACTCTTCCTTAAAATAGGCCAGAAATTTAAGAAATGTGGGCCCAGGCAGGATGGCTTTAGCCAATTCTTTCTAATCCCGGGTGACGCAGACCTGGTGGGCTAGGCCCTCAAGAATAGTATCTGTCCAGGGTGAGCTGGGACCGTCTTTGGTCACAACCTTTTTTAGTTCTTTTAATTCTCTGGGGTCCCAGGGATACCAGGTGGCTGGTCTGTTACCCCCAGGATTAAGATTGACAGGGTAAAGGTGGGGAGTTTCTCCTAAGCCAAAGGCCCTTCCCGTATAGGGAGGGGGCACTGAAGGCAAGGGACCAGGAGTGTGGAAAGGGATAGTGAGCGACTCAGAAATTGGAGACTTGGAGGAACAGGGCTTAATGTTGGGCCAGGGAGCACAACCAAAGGGGTCTAAAGAGGGGTACAGGTGCTCTGAGGAAGGTGGGGGCAATTTATTGGGTACATCTATCTTTGGGTCAATCTTAATCTCTGTCTCCTTTTGTGGCCGTCTTTCTTTGGTTTCCTTGGGAGTCTTGGGTGGAAAGCAGCTTTTTACAGCTGAGATAGTAGGGAGTACCCCGAGAGGGGGAATCTCTCCTTGGTCAACCTGTGCCCGAGTGATCAACTGTTCTACTGGGTCCCAGGTGTCCCAGTCAAAGAGGATGGCAATAGGAAAACAAGGGGCGAACTTAAGTAGGCACCCCCAGGCCTGAAGGGCTTGATTATCAGAAAGAGTCAAGCCTCAACTCAAGTAAAATATGCACTATTCAAGGGAGGGATCTGGCTGCCCCCTGGATGAGGTTGAACCCATGATAGGACTAGAAATAAAAAAGGGGTGAAAAAGAACTGGCATCAGATGTATGACAATCAACTGTGCTCGCCTGGCCGGGCCCCTCGCGGGACCTTAACGAGTCTTAGCTTAGGAATGGTCGTATAAACCCCGATCTCGGTCTTGGCATGGCCAAGAATCTCCACTGAGCTGAAATGACTCCACGGACACGCAGGTAGAGAGCCCACTCATGCTCCATAGCTGCGAAGGCTGTGAGGCTTACAACATGCTCGCACACAATCACACAGAGGCAATCATTCAGTCAAGGCAGGGGCAACGACCAGACTGGCCACCGTTACTTGAATATCGTAAGTCAGACTTTCAAGACTCACCGGAGAGTAGCCCCAGCCATAGCCTGTCAGTTGTCGTGACAAATTCAACTCTTTCACGTGTTGCCAAAGTGAGAAGGGGAAGAAAAAGAAGAGGACTGCCCCATAATTTATGGGGGTACACTCACCACCAGACTGATTGGCCCGTCAGCATTCTTCTGTTGAGCAGCCTCACACAGGGCACCAGTCTGTCGGGTTCCCCCGACAGGTAGTTGCGAGGAGGGATCTGGACCAGCTGGACCCCTCTTCTGGGGCTGAGCGGGAGGGAGAGTGTCGGCGACTTGAGAAAAGAAAAGACACCAAGTCATGAGTTCTGTCAAGGCAGTGACTCGCTTTATTGAGGAAAAGGCCATTTTTTATAGGCAGGGGGTAGAGGCAGGGATGGAAAGGTAGGGTGAGATGACGTTAGAGGTGGTGTAAGGTGGTGTCACCATCGGTGGGGCCTATGCTCTTTACACAGCATCAGCTGGAGGGCAGAGGTGAATTCAGGCATGGCCTACAGGAAATGCTATGTCACTCTGAGGAAGTTAGTGACCATCAGCGAAACTGGAGCCAGGCTTATGGAGTGTCTGCTGGGCCTAGATCAGGGCCAAGCAGGCCCCAGCAGTCATGGTCATCTTTGTGTTCTTAAAGGTCAGCAGATGGATTGGTATCCTGTCTAAGTATGTCTTAGAGGGTAGTTGTCCTTTTCTGGGTGGTGATTAATTTTGCAAATTCCATTGTGTTGAGTATCATACTTATTTTTGTACCTGTATTGAATGAGGAAATGTTTAAACTCACAAATTTTTTCATGGTTAAAAAAAGAGAAAATGTTGAATTATAAGTATAGTTTAAATGGGTGAGTTGCATAATATATAAATTATATCTTTTTTTGTAAAAGTATTTTGTCTATTTATAATTTTTTCTTATTTATTATTGGCTAGAGACAGAGAATTTGAGAGGGGGAGATATAAGGAAAAAGGCAGAGAGATACCTGCAGCCCTGTTTACCACTCATGAAAAGCTTTCCCCCTGCAGGTGGGGACTAGGGGCTTGAACCTGAGTCCTTGCACACTATCATGTGTACACTTAGGGTGCACCACCACCTGGCCCCCCTGTAAACTATATCTCAATAAAGCTATTGCTTAAAATAGGTATTAGGTTCAAGTCCAGCATCCTCCACCCCCCATATTGGAGCACACTTTAATGCTGTGGTCTCAGTCTGTCTGCCTCTCTCTGCTTCTCTCTCTGAAGCCTGGAAATAACCAACAAAAAAGTCATTAAATTTCCCTGGGTTAAATGGTATGATCAAAGGGGAAAGTTTTAGGACTGGGCACACTGGCATTGGACTTGCATGCTCAGTTTGATCCCTGGTTGCATATAACAGTGGTTTCCTGTTCTCCATTTCTTATGTGAAACTCTTTCAAATATAATTACAATAAACCTTAACAAAGGGAAAAGTCTGCCCCCTTCCTCCCTCCTCCCTTTAGTTAGATGGAGACTAATCCTCCCCTCTCTTCCTTCCTTTTATTTCTTTCTCTGCAAGGATTATTGTTGGGACTCAGTGCCAGCACAATATCATCACTGCTCCCAATGCCCCCCCATTTTTCTCTCTTTTCTTTCTTTCTTTCTTTCTTTCTTTCTCTTTCTTTCTTTCTTTCTTTCTATAATTTGTTTATTTTGATAGAGGTTATAGGGAGAGACAGAAGGACAACTGCAGCACTGTTCCTCTGTTTGTGAAGCTTGCCCACTGTAGGTGAGGACTGGCTACTTAGTCCTGGCCTATAGGTGACCTGTACACTCTACAAGATGTACTATAGTCCTGCTTCAGGGAAAATGTATATGAATATTTTCTGGTTTTGTTTCTACCAGAGCACTGCAAGACTGTTTCAGGATGGTGCAGGGGATGAGCCTGGGCCTTTAGAAGCTTCAGACATGAAAATCTTTTTTTTTTAAAGGTTTTTTAAAAATTTTTTTTTAAATTTTATTTTATTTATTTATTCCCTTGTTGTTTTATTGTTGTAGTTATTATTGATGTCGTTATTGTTGGATAGGACAGAGAGAAAAATGGAGAGAGGAGGGGAAGACAGAGAGGGGGAGAGAAAGACAGACACCTGCAGACCTGCTTCACTACCTGTGAAGAGACCTGCCTGCAGGTGGGGAGCCGGGGGCTCGAACCGGGATCCTGACGCCGGTCCTTGAGCTTAGCGCCACCTGCGCTTAACCCGCTGCGCTAGAGCCCGACTCCCCAGACATGAAAATCTTTTGCATAAACAATATGATGTCTCTTTGGCCCAGGGAGAAGTTTTTAAACTAGGAACATGTCTTGAGTCTAAGTGTAGGTAAACCATATTGTGCTAGTTGTATATATACATGAATTGCAGAAAGCTAAAAAAGGTCTTTAATTTTGAAACTTATTTTACTTATATAATTTTTTATGCCATCAGGGCTTTTTCACAGATGCAAGCTCTTGCCTGCATGGTCCCACTGCTCGTATTAGACTCCTTTTTCTTTTTTATGCACAGAGGGTAAGAGAGAGAAACACACATAGAGGGAAGCAGAGACACCATAGCACTGCTCTACTGCTTGTGAAACTTCCCCATTTTCATAGTGCTCCCATGTGGGTGGCTGGAGACTCAATCCCAGGTTCTTGTGCATAGTAAAGCGTGTGCCTTATTAGATGAGCCTTCTCCTGCCTCACTGTCTTATGCTTTACTTTTACATGTGGTGTTAAGACATCATGTATATTCAGTATCATCAGGTCCACTTTTCTTCCTTTATTGTTGGGTGGGGAAAATGTGAGAAGAACAGAGACACCAGAGTGCCTCTTTTATCATTCATGAAACTCTTCTTGTGCTGTTCATCATATTCCTATGTGAGGCTGGGGCTCAAACCCTGGGTCTCGTGCTTGGTAAGGCATGTACTTCTCAAGGCAGACTGTCTCCTGCCCTAAGAAGTATCTTTTCAATTAGATAATGCCATTCCTTGGGAATCAGTGTAGAATATTTTAGAGAATAGTATGGAGTCTGTGAGTCACAGGAGAGCTTGGTAAATATCCAATATTTCTTTGTAGAAAAAGAAGTGCATATTTGGAGTGTTTAGGAAATAAAATCCATTACTAAGGGGAGTATGAATCCTGTTAATAAAAGTGGGAAGTCCAGATGTGTGCAAAATGGAAGAGGAAATGTAAATTTCTTGTTAGCACCAGGTAGCTCATCTGGAAGGGCCCTGCATTGCCATGTTTGTGACTCAGGTCCCAACACCTGGTAAACACCACACTGAGGCTTCAGTGTTACAGTGTCTCTTTCTCTCTCTTTACCAGTCTCTTTTTTGACCTCTAAAATACTCTTCCTGGTATAGTGAAGCACCAACAATGACAAAGACAAAAAGTAAAACTCATAAGACTTCTTTATACAGTAAGGGTTTATTGTTCTTGGGCCCTTGTGATAGAGAACAAACTATAAGTGATTAATGCAGACTTTCAACTCTTTGGTGGTTACTTATTGCCTTTTGGAAAAATCAATAACCTGTGAGATGTAGCATTCCCAGAGAGACAGAACATTTCTAGATGAAGAATTAGGAAAGCTGTGTTGTGATTTCTACTTTGTCTCTTTCTTCTTTGCACTAAATACATAGCTTTTATTGCCTAAATCTTTTCCCCTCCCTCCAGCTATCCTTTTCATTCTGATAGAATTGTACAAGGATCAGAGAAGATAGCATAGAACTTTGGGTTGTACTTTGCAGGAATGAGACGAACTGTGGAAGTGTAAAGGAAGAAATAAAGTACATAGTAAGATATACAGTAATGCATTTTATAAGAGATTACATTTCTCATCTTATTTTTTCACCCATGTTTGTGAAAATTATGAGAGCAATCATCATTGCACCAGTGCTACTGAGGATTATGGATAGTACTGCTGTTACCTGTTAATTCTTTGGCAAATTTAGAGCTGTCACTTCATTATCACTGTGCTGTTTTATGTAATAAATAACCTTGCACCTAGTAACAACTTTGTCAATTATTACAAATTGACAGGGTTTCAAATACAAATATGGAAATAACATTAGTGAACAGAAGAATTAATCTTGTTAAGAGTAAATTCTGCTGAGTTTATTAGCCAAGATAGATGTATGTGTTCAGTTTGAGTGCCATGCACAGAACAGTGCTACTTGTGATGATTTTCTTTGTATGTTTTCATTGGGTTTTGAGGCTCTTTTCCACTGTAGCACATCATCGATACCTGTGACACCCAGTATCTCTTTCCAGTTGAAAGAATGAAGATGTTCCGTTTCTTACACTACCCCCTTAATTTTTTTTTTCAAACTCATGTAGAATAGTTTTGATGATGGGAGTTGCAGTCCTGTTCTCAGGAGTTTTGTCACATGTGAAATTCTTTTTGGTTTGGTTTTATAAATTCCTTTTGTCATCCATGTCTATAACCTCAAAGTTATGTCATGTCAGGCAAGTGACTCTGACTTTCAGTACTTTGACATCTTCATCTAAAAATTTCAGCTTGTGATCATTATTGACTCTGTGGTGTTGCGGGGTAGGCCACATGTGTTATAGGGAGTGCATTCTTTTCAGGGGGGTGGGTGATGGGTCAGTAGCACCTGAAAGGAAGACCTGAAGGCTCTGAAGAGCTCATGTTTTCCTCACTGCAGTGTTCTTCCTCATTGCCTCTGCCCACATTACTTATTTATTTTTTTAAATGAATTTATCAATTTTATGAGATCATTGCTTGTTCTTTTCTTTCTTTTAAAAAATATTTTATTTATTTATTCATTAGAAATGATAGGAGAGAGTGGGAACCAGACATCACTCTGGTACATGTGCTGCCAGGGACTGAACTCATGCTTGAGAGTCCAGTCAGTGCCTTATCCACTGCACCACCTCCTGGACCACATTTTTTATTTTAATTTCTGACTCTTTACCATTCTCCTTCAATCCTTCTTGGACTTCTTTTCATATATTCTAAAAATGCAGGGTATCTAATATGAGGCAAGCAGATAGACAGTATTGATAAATAACAGCCACGCTCCCTGTATGACATTGCTTTTATTTTCCTTTTTTTTTTTTTTTTGCCTCTAGGGTTAACACTGGGACTCAGTGCCTGAACCACAAATCTACTGCTCCTGGAGGCTTTTTTTTCCCCCTTTTGTTGCCCTTGTTGTTTTATCGTTGCTGTGGCTTTATTATTGTTATTATCTATATATCAATAGATGTCGGATAGAACAGAGAGAGATGGAAAGAGGAGGGGGAAGACAGAGAGAGGAAGAGAAAGTTAGACACCCACAGGCCTGCTACACCGCTTATTAAGCACACTCCCCCCACACACAGACACAGGTGGAGAGCCGGGGGCTCAAACTGCTATCCTTAAGCTGATCCTTGTACTTCATGCCATGTGCGCTTAACCCACTGTGCTACTGCCGTCTCTCCCCCTACCCCCACCATGTGCCATCCGTAACATGAGTATAATTTTAGGTTGGGCAGAAGCTATCATATGGCCAAAAGTATGGAAGGTAATCAGTAATTCTAATAAAGGAGAATCCATGGCTTCTAGTAGTTTGTTGTTGCCTTTTTCTTCTACCTTTGCCCACTGTGATTCCACCCATCTCACTTATCTGCCTTTGATCACTTCTCTTCAGCAGTCCTAGGTGCTTGAAATGGTGTGAAGACAAAAGCGCTACCTAGTCTTTGGTAAATCTTCCCATAGTTGGACATGCCTTTGGCCTGTGGCTCTGTATCAAAAGAATAGGAGGTAAGTCAAAAGACAAAGTGTAACACAGTATTCAAGAGGAACATCTTTTGCAGCAGCAATCTTAAAGCCAGTCTTTGAAGACTGATGTCGTTGGTACAGCATTTGCAACTACTGAGACTTTGACCTTGCTGTCACAGATCTGTACTCTATTCCTGACTCTTAAGCAGATCAGTTAAATGCACTTCCCAAGCATGTGCATTTTAGGAAACACATTTGCACTTTGTGGGACCATAGAAAGGGACAAAGAATGGAAAAGCAGTTCAATTCTTTCCCTGTAAAACCTTAATCTAATGGGAATCTTGAGTTGTCGTTTTGGATATAGCCCTGGTAAATATTTAACAGGCTTTTTTTTAAATTTAAAATGATTGACAAGACTGTAGGATGAGGGGTACAATTCAACACTGTTCCCACCACCAGAGTTCCATATCCCATCCCCATCCATTGGAAGCTTTCCTATTCTTCATCCTTCTGGGAGCATGGACCCAGGATAATTATGGGGTACAGAAGATGGAAGGGCTGGCTTCTGTAATTGCTTCCATGCTGAACTTGGTTGTTGGCAGGTTGATATTTCCGGTCTCTAGCAGGCTGTTTTTAAAAATATTATATTTTAGATGAGGACAGTTATGAAGACCACATCTAGAATAAAACACCACATTATATTATTTTTCATATTGTTTTTCATAAACTTTCAACATTGCTTTCTGTTTGTACTGTTTTTCTATCTATTTGGCAATACTGGCTGGGGGTTGGAAGCAGTGGGCTATTGTGGAGATTTGGGATCATGTAAGGGAGACTACTCTGAGGTTTTTTGACTTTAATAAGAAGAAATGAAGGAAGGTGACAAGCAGCCTAGGTCAGCACCTGCTGCAACTGGATAGGACTTCCCTGGCAGAATGGCACTTAGGCTTAACATTCCAGAGCTCACCCAGGTACCACCCATTTTATGTAGGAGATTCTGTGTTCTACGCAGCAAGTTCCCCTGCCACCATCCTTCCCTGAGGAGAGTTCTCCCATATAGTGGGCTGAGCATTTTAAAGGAAGTGAACAGAGTGGACAATTTATAGTGTTTATACCCTTCTTTGGCCAAAACCTTAAAGCAACCAACATGCCTTTCAGGTGTTTTTTTTGTTTGTTTGTTTGTTTGTTTTTACCAGAGCACTGCTCAGCTCTGGTTTATGGTGGTGCGGGGGATTGAACCTGAGACTTAGGAGCCTCAGGCATGAGAGACTTTTTGCACAACCATTATGTTATCTACCCCCACCCCAACATGCCTTTCATTAGGTGAATCCATATATGAACTGTGGTACATCAAGATAGCTCACCAGCTAGAACCTTACACATGAGTCAGGCTCCATCAATAGCGGGGCACCACTGTGTGGCTTTTTCTTCTTCCCTGTCTTTCTGTCTCTAAAATAATGAAAAACAAACAAAAAATACAAGTAAACAAATAAAAAGCCCTGTTGTACATAATGGCGATGAACTGTTATGCAGTACTAAAATGCAAGTAAGATATCAAACCATGAAAACGTAAGGAGTGGGCTGTGCTGCACCCTGTTGAGCATACACATTAACATGCCCAAGAAACTGGGTTCAAGTCTCTGCCTTCCCTCCTGATGCTACACAAATGGTGAAACAGGCAGGTATCTACCTTCCCCTCTCAATCTCTACCTCACCCCTCCCTCTCAATTTCTCTCTGTCCTATTAAATATAATAGAACAAAAAAGTAATAATAATGACAAAATGGCTGCCTCCTGGAGCAGTGAATCTGTAGTGCTGACACCAAAAATCCAGCGATAACCCTGGTAGCAATGGGAAAAAACAAAGAAACAAAAACATAACAAAACGACCCCCCCCCAAAATGAAAAAACAAAGAGGAATCTTAGATACATGCTACTAAATGAAAGAAAAATCATTCTGAAAGAAGTTACAGGTACTCCATACCCTGTGACTTCATCTTTATAACCTAGGAAAGACTAAACTTTGGAAACAGTGAAAAAGTCAGTGATTGTCAGGTTGCAGAGAGAATTATGACTAGAAAGAGCATAACTGTTGTAGGACAGGAAAAGTATTCTCTACCATAATAATTGGTGTGTAGATATCAAAATAGTGTACACAGCAAGAGTGGGCCCTGGGCTAAATTATGGACAATGATGATCACATGTCAGTGTAGGTTCATCTCTGTATCAAATGCACCAGTATGTTGTAGCACTTTGATTTTGAGTGAGGTTGCTTCTCTCTAGGGAGGTGAGGGTGGATGGGTGTGGGACAGGGGAAACTGGGTATGGTGGAGGTTTCTGTACTTTCAGCTATGATGTTAAAAGTGCTGTAAAATTAAGTTTGTAAGTTTACAAATGGCTTTATTAGTGATTGGTATATACATATGTGGCTTATTTTGTTCAAATCTATTGTTTGAGTATGTTTAAAATATGTATATGTAAGTTACAAGGGTCAAAACCAGCTCCTAGTCATCCCAACTGCCACTTGTGTGTTCCAGACCAACTGTTTTCACAGCTGGTAATTGCCTGTGCCAGGAAGTAGAGGTACACAAATCATGACCTCCACTGGTTTTTACCTCTCTTGTGATTTCATTCAGTAGGTGTCTATAATGATTTGGTTTTAAACATTGTTTACGTAGGGTCACTTGTTAAATTCGAACCCAACTTGCTAAAGAAAGTAACCCATATGTAAGTATGGAATGATCACTGAGAATGTTTGATGATTTCTCACACTTTTCCTTCCCCACAAGGTTTAACAAGGAATGAAATAATGTGAATTAGCTTCCTCTAGTGATAAAACTGCAACAATTTTTGGGTGAAAGAAAAGCAGGTTAGTAGCACCATCTACAGGCTACTGAAGAGGAAAAATTTTTGTTGCTTTTAAATGCAGTTTATGGAAAGTAAGTTAATAGAGTTTCATTCTTCCTCTTAATCTGTTTGTATAATTTAACAATTTTAGTTTTTTTCCTCTGCACACTTGTTTCTCAGTATTTTCCAAGTATCTCACATGGTTAGCTATGCGTCATTATAAATATTGCTTTTTATCCCATGTATTCTTCCCCCCTTTTTTTTTCTCTTTCTCTTTGTCTCTCTCCCTCTCCTTCTACCCCCCCTCCTTGCCCCACCACCAAAGGGTAATGTTCTATGAAACTTGTATTCCAACAGGTTCATTCATAGAAGCTCATATGTCTTGCAGCATAAAGCCTACCAGTCAAGAATATTTTATATTAGTGTGTGTGTGTGTTTGTGTGTGTGTGTGTGTATTTCAGAATAGTTGAATGGTTTCAAGGTCTTCTCTGTCCCTGAGATGATTTCTTTAATAATAAATATATTCAGACATGATTTGTTTTAACATACATAATCTGAAAAATGTGTCTTTAATATGGTAGTATTAGAAGTAGTGGAAGTTTGTTTTTAATGATCCTACATATCCTAATTCAGTTTGTTTTGTTTTCCCACTGGCAAACTGTTTACCCTATCTTTTGCAACTTTACATATTTGTTGTATTCTTCAAATAACCATATTTACAAAGTATCTATGACATTAGTAAAGTTGCAATTTTCTGTTAGAATTACCCTATTACAATTAATTTAATAATTGATCTTGTAAGTTGTTGATGGACTTGCTCTTTCATTATACTGTTTTTTGTTATTAGCAAGTTATAAGGTGATTTTGAAATGCACAGCAAATGGGTGTTTAGTAAAGGATTAACATATAAAAGTCACCTCCCTCTAGAAAGACCACAAAAGTTTGAGCATAAATAACAAAGACTGAAATAATATTTCTTGAACAATTGTTTATTATGTAAATAGAGGGGACACATACTGAATAAAGAGCATGGTAAAATCTAGAAGAAGTCCAAGGATAAAGAAGTTAATAATCAGGTTGCTGGGTGGTTGAGTGTACATGTTTATAACACGCAAGGATTCTGTGTTAAAGACCCTGGTCCCTACCAGCCAGAGGGAAAGATTTGTAAGTGGTAAAATAGGACTGCAGGTGTCTCTCACTCCCTTTTCTCTTCATATTCTCTTTCCCTCTTAATTTCTCTTTATCATTATCCAATAAATAAATAAATAAGATATTAAAAATAAAAGAAATTTATAAGAATATAGAGGCACCTATTGAAACCAGTGAGGCTCTGGGAGTGGTAATGTTTAAGTTTGTGTCACTCAATTTGATGTAAAATTTAGAAATGCTTTTTTTTAGTCTATTTTCTTCCAGTGTGTAAAATACAATTCTGCATAAAACACTGGGTCCTTTCCCTGAAAAAAAGAATCCAACAGTATTTCTAACACCAGTCAAGATTTCAATTGCGATGCTGCCTTGTAGTTGTAGCTAATATTTTTCCTTGTTTTTCTTGCACCAGATGGCACTGTTTAGTTCTGTTTCACAATCTTGTTCTAGAATTTTCTTTGGGAGAATCTGTTTTATCCAAGGCTCACCAGTGACAACTCTGCATTGTGCATAAACTCTTCAGGAAGACTTGAGTACTAATAAAGGGCTATTGACTCAGAAATGAAGGGTGGGTTTTTCTTTTTGTTGTTGTTGTTGTTTTTGCTTTTGGTCTTATGGTTCTTCTTGCTTGTACATGCACTGTAAAGTAAGCTTAATAAGCAAGGTAGATGATATCCATGGATTTCAGCCAGTCTTTTGCTTGGAGAGACATTGTAGTAATGGGATTTTTGGCCAGTCTGGCTATCTCACACATTTTAGAATCATTTTATGTTGTAAGAGTGGAGTAGCAGCCATATGGGCACACTTAATTTCTTTGTAAAACTCTTGCAGAATTTAAAATGCTTCTTCATAGTTTAGTCGTGAATTTTACATTTCAGATTAACTTTAGGAAAAATAAATTATTATTAAAGTATTTAAAATATGTTTTTATTTATTTATTGGGAAAAGACAGAAAAATTGAGGGGGAGAGAGGAACTAAGACAGAAAGACCTGGAGCACTGCTTCACCATTTGTGAAGTTTTCCCTGTAGGTAGGGACCAGAGACTTGAGCCTGAGTCCTTGCACATTGTAGTATGTGTCTTCAACCATGTATGCCACCGCCTGACCTCAAAATATGAAACTTAAAGAGCTTTTCCTGGCTTGTCTCTATCCTCCCAATGCAGACTTAGGAAGGTGCTGCCTAAGACCTCTGATGAGTCAGATTTATATTCAGGCCCACTTTGCTGCTGATAAAAATAAAACATCATTTGTGAAAGGTAGAATTAGCACTAACAAAAGTACTGACATACTGTACATTGTAAGACTTATCTCTGTGTGAAACTTGCCTGCTTTCTACCTTTCCTGTCTTCTTCCTTTCCTCCTTCTAGACTATTTCTCCATTTACCATTGTCTTGTATGCAGGACAGTATATAAGGAAGTAGCAATAAATGAATGAATGTTGACAAGACACTTCATTAAAGCAGCAGGAAAGCTGAAGGAGCACAGTTGAAGCATTAAGGATTCCTTGGACAGAGTCAAGGACTAAAGTCAGGACTTTGATGGGGGTAGGAATAGTAGAATTTTACTGTATAAATTGAATGAATAAACCAGCATTTGGACAAGGTGTCATTTTTTTTTTAACTCCCAAGAATTAACCTGGTTGAGTTAGGTTATCAAACAGAGCTTGGTCACACCATCATTGAGGCCTCCAAGCATTTCAGTCTCCATATACCAAGCTGAGAGTATTTTAATAGTTCTTTCTCTATGTCTGATGGTGTCTATTGGAGGTTGGTGGTGGCAGTGATGGTAATCATTTTATTCTTAACCATCATGTACTAGAATTTAGAAAATTTGATCTCCTTTTATTGAAAAATTTTGAAATGCCTTTAAACCCTGCCATATTCTTAACACTTCTGATTTGGTAAAATCCCCTTGGATTTTACTTCTCCTGGTGTTGCTGTGGATCACAGTCTGGGGGTAGAGATATTCAGTGTTCTCTTTGGTCTGTGATAGTGAATACAGAAATGAAACACCATTTTCTATCTTTAAAAAGAGAAAGGTCAGGGGGCCAGGTGGTAGCACAGTGGGTTAAACACACATGGCTCAAAGCGCAAGGACCAGTGTAAAGATCCCAGTTCGAGCCCCTGACTCCCCACCTGCAGGGGTGTCACTTCGCAAGCAGTGAAGCAGGTCTGCAGGTATCTATCTTTCTCATCCCCTCCTCCATTTCTCTCTGTCCTGTCCAACAACAATGGCATCAATAACAATAATAACAACAACAACAATGATAAAACAACAAGGGGAACAAAAGAGGAAATAATAGCTTCCACGAGCAGTGGATTTGTAGTATAGGTTCTGAACCCCAGCAATAACCCTAGAGGTATAAGAGGGAGAGAAAGAGAGGGGGGGAGGGGGAGGGGAGAGAGAGAGAGAGAGAGAGAGAAAGAAACGTCATTCTGTTGTGGTTTTTTTCTTTACTTTCCCTGTGCCCTCTGTCTGTGTTCCTTTACCAGCACATACCCACACTGCTGACAAGAAAGTACAGCTAAACCCTGCTCCTGCTCCTGCTCCTGCTTCTGCTCCTGTTCCTGCTCCTGCAAAAGGTAGTGGGTGTGTTTACTTGTTTCCAGGCATAGGTCTTTTTGTGTAAGCCAGCACAAGACAGGCCTCTTCTATAAATCAAGTCCTGGATTTTATTAGAGTGTTTATGTAACCTCAGTTTATATGCTATAATTCTTTGCTGTGTAGCCTAGAGTAATTTCCAAAGAGGATGTTTGTTCTTTTTCCTTGTAAATTTTCTAGCAGACTTATGTTTTGAAGTTTTGAAGGTCTCCCTGTGTCATTTTTTTTTTTAATGTGGGAGGGGTGTCTCTAACAGTTGATTGCTTTTTACTGAGTACATTGAATAATCCGGCAAAGGTTATATTCCGTTTTCCAAGATTATATGATGGTAGACTTAAGTATGTACCTAAATTATGTATTAAATGAAACATAAATGGAGGGAAACAGCTTTTGCAATCCATAGGATCCTGGACCCTTCCCTGTCTGGAGTTCAATGGACTGCTTGGGGTGGTGGTGGTCCAGACTGGGAATTGAGATTAAATCAACTTTAAGGTGAAAAAAATATCAGAATTGGATGAGCTGTTTCAACTATTGGGTTATCAGAGAAATCATGACATTTTTATTATATATATTATTTTTAAATTTTACTTTTAACTTATTATTCATTTACAAAGCTATGTAGTAACAGGGATATAGTACCATACCACTCCAACCAGCAGAGTTCTGTGTCCCAATCCCTCCATTGGAAAACGTTGGTAGTTCTCCCAAGGTCACAGATACGGGTTGACTCTTACTTCTATAACTATCTATCTATATTTATACATATTTGCCCATTTTTTCCTGTGGTCCTGCCTTCTCTTTCTTTCTTTTTAAATTTTTATTTATTTATCTATTTATTTAAGAAAGGAGACATTAACAAAACCATAGAGTGAGAGGGGTACAATTCCTCACAATTCCCATAACCCGATCTCCACATCCCACCTCCTCCCCTGATAGCCTTCACATTCTCTATCTCTCTGGGAGTATGGATCCAGGGTCGTTGTGGGTTGCAGAGGGTGGAAGGTCTGGCTTCTGTAATTGCTTCCCCGCAGAACATTTTCTCTTTCTTTCTAAGTCTCACCTATACGTATTACTTCTTCCAGTGTTCTTCCTTTTTGCCTCTTCTGTCTCCAGGTCCTGATGGAATTGGAGTTCATAGCCCTCTGGTCATCTTCCCCTAACATCCCCCCCCCCCAAAAAAAAAAAAGTATAGGCCAAAATTCTTTATGGGATGCAGAAGGTGGGAGATCTGGTTTCTGTAATTGCTTCTTTTTTGGACATGGTTGTTGGTAGGTTGATCTATACTCCCAGTCTGTTTCGCTCCTTTCCTAGCGGGGTAGGGCTCTGGAGAGGTGAGGCTCCAGAACACATTGGTGAGGTCATCTTCCCAGGGAAGTTGTCATAGAATCATAATGTCATCTGCAACTTGGTGTCTGAAAGGCAGTAAGGTATAAATCAGAACAAAATGAATAATGAACAGGAACCAAAAGGTGAAAGAAAGCTAGGAAATCAATCTATTTTAGGTATGTTCCTAGGGACCCATAACTTTAATAATTTTTGCTTGAGCTTGATAGCTAGCATAGAGGTGACTAGAAATGTTGTCTGGGAAAATGATGTCAGAGTTGAGAAAAGGGCTAGAGAGTTGGATTATGGCTGAGAGTTACTCCCAACCTTGAAGAAAATATATCCATAATATTAACTGTGTACTCCATCAATTTGATCCGGGGCTCATATTTAGCACAGGTTCCTGAGTAACCTCTGAGTCCCTGTCAGTCTGAGCTTGCACTTCATGCTCACAGCTGAGGACCTTGTAGGTACACTCACTTGAGGACCAGTTTTCCTAGAGTGTAGGGGTAGGGTGACCCGGTCTCCCATCGGAGAGTGAGGCATTCCTTGCCACTGCTAATTTATAGTGAGGACAAGTTCCTGGAGTGGACCACAAGAGAGCTTATGTTCCTGATGGAAGTGACCAGTGATGGTAGAGAGAGCGATCTATGTGGGAATCCAAGGATTTCCTGACTAGAGCCCCAGATGATACTGACCAAAAAGGCCATCATTAAGTGAGCCAGTCTCTTGCCCTTATCCAGATTTTGTAGTCCTTACTTTATTGGAGCTTAGACTTTCTACCATTTGTTAAAAGCGTTGAGTGTCACTTGTACCCAAACTAGTATTAAGTTTATGGGGCCTGCCTTCTTTAGGGCTTTCTACTAGATTGCTGAGTGTATTGGGTCTAAGTCTAATCTATTGGGTTAGAGAATTTATGATGTCTTTTTAGGCCATTCTACTAGAATGCCAGGCTAATTTAATCACAGAGGACTATCAAGCACTTTTACTTAGAGGTATATGATTACTCCTTGTTTTTAGACACATGTACATCTGAAAATCAGTACCCTCTGCCCTAGCCTATATCTAGTATCGTAACTTTGCTAGATAATTTGCCATCTGAAATGGAACTAGGTGGTGCCATATGTTAGGGAAGATCTCACCAGCTTAGAGGAGTTGGGATGTTGACATCTCAGGCTTGGCATATCTGGAGATAACCTGCAGTAACAAGTCATTGGTAGCTTAACGTGGCCTACTGATAATATTGGTGTAGTTGAAATCAACAGAGGCAGTATAACAGTAAGGGATCAGAGAGAAGAAATATCAAGAAATATGGGCTAAGTCTTAGATATTCTAAGACTAGGAGATAAATGAATCTTAAAAAGAATGGGAATGGATCCTTGTAGTCTTTGAAAGAGTTTAAAATAGCAATAGTTAATTATTATTATATCCAAGCTAATTGGGAGTTTATTTTTCTTTGAAAATCCAGTGGTTAGGGTTTACCATAATATACTTGACCACACTATGCTTTATGCCTGTTAGGGTTTTTTGTTTGTTTGTTTGTTTGTTTGTTTTTTGCCTCCAAGGTTATCAGTAGGGCTCTACTGCTCCTGAAGGCCATTTTTTTTTTCCATTGTTGTTGTTGGATAGGATAGCAAGAAATTGAGAGAGAAGGAGACAGAAAGCTAGACACCTGCAGACCTGCTTCACTGCTTGCAAAGCAACCCCCTTGCAGGTGGGGATCTAGGGGCTTGAACCAGGATCCTCACACCATTCCCTCCACCAAACATAACGTTTTTTTTTTTTTTTTTTGGCCTCCAGAGTTGTTGCTGGGCCTTGGTGTCTGCACTATGAATCTACTGATCCAGGAGGCCATTAAAAAATATTTGGGGGAGTCAAGCTGTATAGCGCAGTGGGTTAAGCACAGGTGGTGCAAAGCACAAGGACTGGCATAAGGATCGCAGTTCGAGCCACTGGCTCCCCACCTGCAGGGGCATCACTTCACAAGTGGTGAAGCAGGTCTGCAGGTGTCTGTCTTTCTTTGCCCCTCTCTGTCTTCCCCTCCTCTTTCCTTTTCTCTCTGTCCTATCCAACAATATCGACATCAATAATAACTACAATAATAAAAATATAACAACAAGGGCAACAAAAGTGAATAAACAAATAAATATTAAAAGTATGTTTATTTATTATTGGATAGAGACAGACAGAAAAGTTTTTATTTATTTATGAAAAGGAAATAATGACAAAAAACAGGTTAAGAGGGGTACAACTCCACACAATTCCCACCACCAGAACTCCATATCCCGTCCCCTCCCCTGATAGCTTTCCTATTCTTTATCCCTCTGGGAGTATGGACCCAGGGTCATTATGGGGTGCAAAAGGTGGAAGGTCTGGCTTCTGTAATTGCTTCCCTGCTGAACATGGGTGTTGACAGGTCGATCCATACTCCCAGCCGAGACAGACAGAAATTGACAGGGGAGGGGAAGATAGAGAGAGGGAGAAAGACAGACACTTATAGCCCTGCTTTACCACTTGTCAAGTTTCTCCCCTGCAGGTGGGGCCAGGGGCTTGAACCCCGGTCCTTGAACACTATGATTTGTGCCACCACCTGTACCCCCCAGAGATCATTTTTTCCATTTTGTTGCCATTGTTGTTGTTGTTGGATAGGACAGGAAGAAATTGAGAGAGGAGGGGAAGATAGAGAGAGGTAGAGAAAGAGACACCTGCAGATCTGCTTTACTGCTTATGAAGTGACCCCACCCTGCAGGAGGGGAGCTGGAGGTTTGAACAGGGATCCTTATGCACGTCCTTGCACTTCGGGCCATGTGCACTTAGCTCACTGCGCTACTGCCCAGTCCCCAGATTTCAGATAACATATTTTTCTATGCAAGAATATGTCTTGACTTTTCTGACAACTCAATATTTATTTCATTTAGAAAGACTGTATAGAAACATTGATTTTTGGAAATAAAGATATTTACCTTTTTACGTTTTTCAAGAAGTTGCTGTATTTTTTTCACTTCTTGATTCCTCATTCAAATTCATTATTAGCTCTACAGAGCAATTCAGTGATGAAGCTGGAAGTAAGGTAAGGGTTTTTGAACTCTGTTAGACACAATCAAGTTATGCACTGTTTAGGAGCACAAGTTAGTTAGCAATCAATGTCTTACCATCTCTTCAGCTTGAAGCTATTATATAGGTACATTCTTTTTCTTTCTACAGAGCAAAGTGTATGACGGAGGCCAATAAACAGAGACATCTTTTTCTATTTACTTTGTTTTTTAAATTATTATTGTTGTTGTTATTATTTTGTCTCCAGGGTTTGCTGGGGTTCAGTGACTACACAATGAATCTACTGCTCCTGGAGGCCATTTTCCCCATTTTTTTTTGCCCTTGTTGTCGCCCTTGCTGTTGTTATTATTGCTATTGTTGCCATTGCTATTGTTATTGGATAGGACAGAGAGAACTCCAGAGAGGCGGGGAAGACAGAGGGGGAAGAGAAAGATAGATACTAGCAGACCTGCTTCACCACTTGTGGAGCAACCCCTCTGTAGGTGGAGAGCCAGGCACTTGAACTGGGATCCTTACACTGGTCCTTGCTCTTGGCGCCATGTGTGCTTAACCTGTTGCACTACCACCTGACCCCCTTTCCATTTACTTTAACTACAAAGTTGTATTTATGCTGCAGAGCAGATCAGTTCGTCTTCAGAAAGTGTGTCTGTTAGACTTGTGAAATATGACTAATCTTAAATGAGATGTGTTGTAAGTATAAAATACACACTAGATATAAAGCTTTAGTGTGAAAACAAGTATGTAAAATATATCTAATAATTTGTTCTTTGAAATAGTAAAATATTTTTGATACAGTATGTTGAGGGGAAAAGAGACCCAACTGTCTGGTTCCTCTTGGTAAATTTCCAGGGGATGCCTACTTTATTCAGCAAAATGAAGATACAGCACATGCACAGATCATAGACACAGTGACAAGCTGATTTCTCTCCTGACTTTTATTTATTTATTTATTTATTTATTTATTTTTAGATTTAAAAAAAATTTATTTATTTTCCCTTTTGTTGCCCTTGTTGTCTTTTTTTATTGTTGTTGTAGTTATTATTGTTGTTGTTATTGATGTGGTTGTTATTGGATAGGACAGAGAGAAATGGAGAGAGGAGGGGAAGACAGAGGGGGGAGAGAAAGATAGACACCTGCAGACCTGCTTCACCGCCTGTGAAGCGACTCCCCTGCAGGTGGGGAGCCGGGGGCTGGAACCCGGATCCTTACGCCGGTCCTTGCGCTTTGCGCCACCTGCGCTTAACCCACTGCGCTACCGCCCGACTCCCTCTCCTGACTTTTATATCCTCAGTCTGTCTACATTGGACGAACTTTGCATTAGTTTGTTTACATGACCTGACTCTCCTATTGGTCCTGTCCTCACCATGAATCCTTTAATAAGGCCCACCTATTCTTTCTTCTTGCACTGGGGCTCTGTAGACAAAGACCAGGGTCTGATTAATTTAGTAATGTCTATGCTTTGCCCTAAATAATAGGTTTATATATGATAGATGTTTAAAATTACTCTTAAAATATGATTACTATGTTTTTAAACAATTTGTTTTTACTAGAGAAAGACCCCAGCAATGCTCATCTCTGACATGTAATGATACTAGCGCCTCAGGCATATAAATCCAATATGTAGTTACTTTTATCAGTGAATCACATTTGTAAAAAAAAAAAGTCACAAAGACAGAAAATTAGAGGAATGGAAGAGATACAGATGGAGAGAGAAACACACATTAGCAGCCCTGTTTTATCATTCACGAAGCTCCCCTGCATTTGGGGACTAGAGACTTGAGACAGGTTTCTTATGCATTATAACTGGCCCTAAGTCAATATTTTTTGACCAGTGCTGCTTCAAAGCTGTGTTACACAATGAAGAAAAAAAAACTTACAACAGTATATTTTGTAAATATTTCTAAATTATACATCTGTGTCATATTTTCTGTTATTATAGTAATATTCAGAATTGGTAATAAAATACAAATGAAATTTAATAGAATCTTTATGTGTACTCTGAAGAATTGTAAAGGAACACAGAACAGAATGTTCTAGACTGAATTATTACTCTTTATCAGTGAGATTGGTTTCTTGAGATATTTCATCTGATATGGTTTATAAATTAAGAGACTGAACACTGTTGGAATTACAGCCCAACAACTTAGCACATATGTGATCTAAAGCAAGTTATCTAGTCTCCCTGTGTCGGAGTTTCCTTACATGTAATATGAACATAATATAGGATCTGCCTTAAAGAGTTCTGTATGTTAAGTCAAAATGTAAAGCATGCTCTACATAGTACATGAGTTATGTTATTCTGTCGTAGCTCATAAAGCTATTTTCACCTTGTCATTAAAGAATGTTTTACTTTGTTTAATGACAAAAACATTAAAGAATGTTTTACTTTGTTTAATTTACTTTGTTAAATTATTCACCCTTAAACTCTGTGCTAAGGTAAATGGAAACTTGTTTTTGAAATATCATCTGCTATACTTGTGGAAAACTTGAAGCAATAGACAAAAACTAAAGAAACGAGAAAGTAAATGAGCATAAAGTGATAGTATTTATTGGGTATGTAACTAGAATATAAGATGAAACTTGTAATTATAAGTAAATCATTTCTTTATATAAATTATGTACTACTATATTAAGGTGTTTGTCACCAGGGCTATCTCTGGAGTTTTGTGCCATTTTTTTCTTCTTTTCCTTTTTCCTCTTCTCCCTTCTCTTCCTTTTTCTCTCCTCTCTTCCTTTTCTTTTGGATAGAGACAGAGAGACATCAAGAGGAAAGGGGGGAGGAAGGAGGAAGACACACACTTGCAGCGCTGCTACACTGCTTGAGAACTACCCTCAACCCCACAAGTGGGTGTCAGGGTCCTTGCTGATGATAATATGTGAGTTCTACCAGCTGTGTCACTGCCCTGCTCCTATAGTATAGACTTTTTATATTATTTCCCCTTTTAAAAGCAAGTGAGAAGTTTTGAGACTTTAGATGCTATATTTGTATTTAATTCTGTTAAAAAGATAATGTCAGGTTTGGCATCTCTGGATTTAGTATTTTTTAATAGGATAAAATAACCTGAGAGTTCTTATTGTACTGATTAGAACTTATCATCTTCAGTCTTTATCTTATGGGTGCTTATAGTGTTGCTAGTAAGTTTAACATGATGAAAATGATGTAAATTGTGGTATGCATATGTAAGATTCTTTCATGGAAGAATTTTTAGAGTGTAAATAATTGTAGTACAAAATTTATTATTATAACTCTCACACAGGTGACTATAAAATTTAAAAGTTAATGCTTGCTTCCCCTCCTCCCCATTGTTACCATTTGGGCCCTGTACCTGCTCAGCTATACCCTGCCTGGCAGCCATTTTTTCTTTTCTGTAGTTAGAGGGTGTAAGATAGAGCACTGCCCCACAACTTGTGAATCTTCCTCCCCTGCAGCTGTTTCCCACATGGGGCCTCTTGCATGGTGATGTGAGCCAACTGCTGACCCCTTAATTTTTATATTTCCAATTGCATATACCTTGTGAAGTGATTAAGAAGTTTTTTTCTAATTAACTTTTTGAAACTCAGTTTGTGAGAAAAAGTTCTTGAACATCTACAATGGTTCAGGCAGATTGCAAGGCTTACTCAAATTTCTCCTACATTATAAGGGATGCATATTTTAGTACAGCATGATGCTTTTGCATTAGCAGTCACTTGTGACATTCTTCCATTTTACCCTAATTATATTAGATGGCTTTAACATCGACCTGAGCCAAGTCTTAGTAGGTTTAGAAACTCTCTCACATAAACTCTTCATACATTATGACACCTTAATGTTATTTTGGTTCTGTTCTAGCTAACCTATATGAAGTGTGTATTTCAACAGGTCATACAAATTTGTTGGGCTGGGTAGGGTGTTGTCTCTGTATTGATGGTGCTGACTGATGAGAATGGTGGCTGATGAAACCTGAAGTTAGTATGATAGTTGCTTTGAGTAAGATCATTTATGAGAGATTTCTTTCAACTCAATTCCGTTTGAAAGTAGATCTCTTTTTCAAATTGAAGCCAGTCCTCTGAAAAAGTTCACTGACTTAGCAATTAATTTTATGTAGTATTAAAATGTTTTCTTATGGGCTTTTCAACAATGCTTGCAGCTTTGTCACCAGAAATAGATTACATCTTTCTTAAGAAACCAATTTCTTGGTATATTACACCAAAGTAAAGGACTCTGGGTCAGGGACACTGTTCAGGTCCTGGACCATGATGGTGGTGGAGAACCTAGGTGGGGGGAGGCCAGTTAGACGGTTATGTAGAAAACTGAGAAATGTTACACATACATCAACTAATGTATTTTACTGTCAACTGTAAACCATTAATTCTCTCAATGGGGGGGGGGGAATAAGCCACTCTCTTTGTTCACCCATAAGAAGGAATTCACCAGTCAGGTTTTATCACAAGATTACATCAAATCAGTTATTTCTTAATTCCACTACTAGCTCTAGTTCTACTGCTATTTTCTTTAAGCACATCTGGTGTTTCTTCTTGGGTCCTATTGCATGTCATTATGTGTACTTAACCAGGTGTGCCACCATCTGGCCCCTTTCCCCATCATGCTTTCTGTGGTAATTGAACCTAGGACCTCAGAACCTGAGGCATGAAACTCCTTTGCACAACCATTATGCTTTCTCCATCCCTTTGTATCATGTTCTTTATATTTATTTTATCGCATGTGCTATTTATGTCTGTGAGACTATACTCCTTTAACTGTTCCCCACAAACTCAGTATATGTGCATGTGTATAACTTTTCCCCTGCACACCTGGGTTATCTTTTTTTTTCTTTTATTGGATAGGACAGAGAGAAATTGAGAGGTAGGAGGGAGAGAGATAGAGATAGATAGATAGAGATAGAGAGAGAGAGAGAGAGAGGCATATAGACCTACTTCACCACTTCTGAAGTTCTCTCCCCTGAAGGTGGGGAACAAGGGCTTGAACCTGGGTCCTTGCACATGATAACATTTGTGTTTTATCTGGTCCACCACCACTGGGCTCCCTTCATCAACTTTTTTAATCCACAGCACTTAAATTCCATCTACCAAAAATTTAAACTAGTAGCTCTACCTAGTGCACATGAGATTTTGCACAATTCTTTTCCTTACAAATGATCTCACACAGGGTGGGGCGGTGGCGCAGTGGGTTAAGCGCATGTAGCGCAGAGTGCAGGGACCGGCGTAAGGATCCCAGTTCGAGCCCCCAGCTCCCCACCTGCAGGGGAGTCGCTTCACAGGCGATGAAGCAGGTCTGCAGGTGTCTGTCTTTCTCTCCCCCTCTCTGTCTTCCCCTCCTCTCTCCATTTCTGTCCTATCCAACAACGAACAACATCAATGATGGCAATAATAATAACCACAACGAGGCTACAACAACAAGGGCAACAAAAAGGGGGAAAAATGGCCTCCAGGAGTGGTGGATTCATGGTGCAGCCACCGAGCCCAGCAATAACCCTGGAGAAAAAAAAAATGATCTCACACTGTACAGTTACTGCTTGTCTTTCTTTCTTTGTGGACTTCCAACTTGTAAAGAGATACATGTCTACTTTATATCTTTAGGTATAGCAGAAGAACACTTCAGAAATAGGTACTCAACAAATATATTTTTTACTAACTTAAGTCCTTTATAACAAAGCCATATGTGTTATGTTAGGAACTTGGTATTTGTCAAAGTTATTATACCTTAAAAATGTAATGATCTATAACATTTCAGTCTATTAAATGTAATCAATCATGAAATAAATCATAAGGTCTTTACCAAAACCAGTGTCTTATTTCTAAATCAATGGGCATTTCTTGTGGGGAAAGTTGATTAATACAGATAAACTAAAAGAAAATAAGTTCAAATACCCATAATTTCATCACGCATTGATTTCTTGATTTAACTCCCTTAAGTCTCTTTAAGAGAGTTTACACAAAATAACAAAAGGAGAATAAGTATGTTCATACTGTTCTTGGTACTTTTTGTAAGTTTTGTATATTGTACATCTTTTAAGTACCATTAGGTAGTAATTTGTTAAAGACTGTAACAGCAAATTGGTGTTTCAACATTGAGATTATTTAGCTAGTTCCCTGTTATATAAATTCCTTGAATTTATAGGTTGTTCTAGACTTTTTTTGCATCCAGGTTTATCACTGGGGTTCAGTGCCTGCACTACTAATCTACTGTTCCTAGTAGCTATTTTTTTCCCATTTTTTGTTGTTTTTGTTATTGGATAGTACAGAGAGAAATCTTGAGAGGAGGGAGAGAGAAAGATAGACACCTGCAGACCGGCTCCACCACTTGTGAAGCAACCCCCTGCAGATGGGCAGCCAGGGGCTTGAACTCCAGTCTCTGAATTTCGTAGTATTTGCGATTAACCTGGTATGCCACTGCCCAGCCCCCTGTTCTGGACTTTATACCAATGTAATAACACTAGTGTCAGTTTTTTTTCTTTTGGGAGACATTTTTGGTGAATCTGATTATTACTATTCAACACCTGGGAATGAACCAATGAGCATATGTGATATTGCGAACTGTGTTTCTGGCCTAATTCTACTGTATTCTGCATATTTACATGGGGAAATGAGGTGACAGCACACCAGTATATTGCTCTATCATCTATCATCATATTGCTCTATCCTCATGATGCTGTCCATTGTACTCCAGTGTGATACCAATGACCAAATTCAGATCCACATATACTATATGCTGAGCTGTTTCTTAGCCCCATAGTTATCCTATTTCCTTTTGGAAAAGTTGCAGCATTTCATTTTTTATTTTTATTTTAATATTTTATGTATTTATTTATTGAACAGAGACAGAGAAATTGAGGGGGGAGCAAGATGGGGAAGAGAGGGAGAGATAACTGCAACACTGTTTTACCACTCATAAAGCTTTCAACCCCTGCAGGTGAGGACCAGGGGCTTGAACCTGTGTCATTGCACACTAATGAGTGCACTTAACCAGGTATACCACTGCCTGACCTCCAAAGTCACACCATTTTATATTCTCAATGGCTGAATACGTTTTTTTTTCTTTGCCTCCAGTGTTATTGCTGGGGCTAGGTGCCTGCACTACGAATCCACTGCTCCTGGAGGCCATTTTTTCCCTTTTATTGCCCTTGCTTGTTGTTTATAGGTGTTGTTACTACTGTTGTTGTTGTTGTTGGATAGGACAGAGAGAAATTGAGAGAGATGGGGAAGATGAGGGGGAGAGAAAGATAGACATCTGCAGACCTGCTTCACCGCTTGTGAAGCGACTCCGGTGCAGGTGGGGAACTGGGGTCTCGAACTGGGATCCTTACGCTGGTCCTTGTGCTTTGTGCCACATGCACTTAACCCGCTGCACTACCGCCTGGCCCCCTGGCTGAATACTTTTTTTAAATGATTGATTGATTTGTTTTTATGAGAGAGACCGGAGAACCTGTCCAACATATACCAGGGATCAAATTTGGGCTTCATCCATGTTAGTCCTATACTCTGCCCATGGAAATGTCTCCTTGGTCTGGCTAAATTGTCGCCATGCTTTTAGATGTCAGTTTCCCTGAAACTTAAAACCATATATGAAGATAATTCAGTGTGCTGCCATAGAAATGATAAATCTGTGGATAAAGAAATGGACAAACATGAAGTTTGTTTTTTTTCTTTTTAAGTCTAAGTTTTTTTTTCTTCTTTAGAATTAAAAGGTAGGCTTTTATGAAAAAAAAATTTTCAGGAGTTTAAGTATGAGAAATGAGTTTCATGATCTTAGAAGTGATTTTTACATTGTAGGACTGAGACTTAGCTATCCGGGGTTTCTGGTGTGTGGTGATGTGAATGTAATCTCTCCTATTTCAACTCTGTCATTAACAGCTTTCTTTGGCCCCTTTGTGTAGCTGCCTTCAAGCTGCAGCCCAGAATTTTTCATCCAAGATGAAATCTTGGATCTCAGCCTATGAATGTTCAATGTTAGTGATTGACTTTCAGACTTGGGATTGTGTATATATCATCTGTGCTACTCTAGTTCTTTCATTTTATTTTATCTGAGTTATCTGTTAAACAACTACTCTTAAGTGGTTAGTCATTAAATAAACTCCTTCCTCCGGTTCTTTAGCTGAACCATTGCATTCCATGGTTCATTTTTGATAGCTGGCCAGGCCTTTGAGTAAAATTCTTGCCCAGAATCTTTAATTCTTGCTAGTAAATTCACTCATTTTTCAAACTAATTTGTACAGCCTTAAAATCAATCACTGTGGAAACGAGAGAGGCAAGGTACCAGTTATTGATATTACTGTCCTAAGGCCTAAACTGACCTCACAGTGAAGAAATGGTAATATTTTGCAGTGTTCTTGTCTCCTGAATGAATCTCTTATTAATTTCTAGACAGACTTCCCTCTGGTTTAAAACATCAGAAAGAAACAGAAGAGAACTTCAAGCCACAGAGTAAATACAGTATTTTGCTGGCAAACTTAAAAATTCACTTGTGGAATCTAATAGCACTAGGCAAGAGATATTTATTGCAACTGAGATTTAAGTGTGGTTTATTATGTTTGTGGAGCAGTTTGATATTACTTTCCTTAAAAATGAGGTTTTAGTTTAAGAAGAAAGAATTCAGATTTGTTCCCAGTGTAGAAATGACTGAGTATCATGAGAGTGGTTAGGGTTTAGGGTTTATGTGGGTAAGATTTCTATTTACCCATGATACTCTTTGGATGGATTGAAATGCTTTCCCAGATGGAGTTTATGGAGTGAAATTTAAAACTAGTGTCCTGTGCATTGCAATATATGGCTACAACAGGCAATCAATTTAGAAAGGAATGAAACAGAAGATACAGGTTAAATGATTAGTGTTGTTTTATCCGGGCTGGCTTCACTGGCGGGTAACAGAGATGACCAGAGACACGCGGCTGGGCCAGGAAGCTGTATTTCTTTATTTACGAACAACGATTCATAAACTAACAGAAACTAATCACCAAACAGAACTCTCCTGTATCCTTCTCACATGGCGGCGCCAAGAAGTCTTGAACTCTGTCGGGGTTCTTTGGGGCGGGGACAAGCGGGCCGCGAAACTAGCAGGACTAAACCAATTTTCCGGGCAGGGGGAGAGCTAGACCAAACCAATGTAAAGCATACAGCAATTCCCCCTTTTCTTTTTAACTAAATGACTACAGTATCAGGTGTTGGGGTGAACAGAAACCTGTATCATACAGGCATTTTCAAAAAAGAAACTGGCACAAACATGGAGAAACATGTAAGCGAGTAACAAGAACCAGTGTGCTGCCAAGGGAAGGCCTGAGGGGACCATTTTTTGCCTCTGTGGGCAAAACTTTATCAGCTTAAAGAAAAACATTTCCTGCCTCTGGGGGGCATACTTGCCTCAACAGGCATTTTTTAGCATGGGGGCAGGGAAAGGCCTAGAGTCCCAAAGGCAGCTGGCTGCAGTCAGCATTTGTTGTCTTGATGGGGGATGTCAGCCATCGGAATTCTGCTTTTTTGTAGAGAACTTGACAGCTGCAATTTACTTACTATGAAACAAAACTTGTCATTAGCATAACCATAGCGCAATCTAACGTTTCTAATTGAGAAGGAATTTGAGAGTTTTACATATCAACAACGTCTATTTAACCTTTTGTTACACCCATTTAAGATGGAGACACACCCTAGGTGTGCGCAGGTTTTGTTTAGACCAACTTAGTTAAAATATATTGATTGTTAACTAATTTTTACCTCAGACTTTAAATGTAAGTTAATTTTATCTTCATGAGAATTACATTGAAAACCTTTTTCATTTAACTTTGTCTGGTAAGAATTTAGCCTTAAAGTTATATTCTTAACCTTAAAGTTAATGTTACCAAACTTTAAACACACACATACACATGGTCTTCAGTACACAAGGAGAGAAACTTTTGTTACAAAGACATGTCATTTTAAACACGAATTTAGATCTATACTGTCTTAGCTGTTCTGGGAGTGCGTTGTCCAGCGGTGGCCTCTTGGGCAGCTCCACTTCTAGGAATTGTAGGTTGCGATCTCTGCACAAATCTCTGCGTATTCTAGCTCGTCTGCCTTCAGACCCAAGCTAGAGATCTCGGCCTGGGGGCCCAGTTTTGGTAGGGAGCCCCAGGTCTCTAGGGGGTCCGGGATCTGTCCAGACTTTATAGCACGAGGGCAGGCGGGCCAGCCATACAGAAGGCGCGGGCCGAGGTGCCCCGGGGTGGCAGCCAGGATAGGTTGCCGGGGCCCTGCCCCATGGCCCTGCCATGTCTGCTGCCCTGTTTCCAGTGGCCGAGCAGCGTGGAGGGAGCCAGCGCCCAATGTCCCGCGCCACACGGTGGAAAGCCGGCTCCTGCGGGCTGGCGTTGGGCTCCTGTGGGCTGGCATTGGGCTCCTGCAGGCTGGCGTTGGGCTCTTGCGGGCTACCTTTGGGCTCTTGCGGCCTGCCGTTGGGCTCCTGCGGGCTGGCATTGGGCGGAAACCACAGAGTGGTCTAGAGATAAATGTTCCAGAAGCAGCGAAACAGTCTCGTGAAGAAAGGGCAGACGCCTTTGGAGATCTCTTCACAAGCAGAAGAGAAGGCCATAGTGCATAGGTAGCCAAATTGTCTTCACTTATCTGAGAGATGCGCAGGTCTGGTTCCACGTTGTAGGTGCCATATGTTGTTTTATCCGGTCTGGCTTCACGGGCGGGTAACAGAGACAACCAGAGACACGCGGCTGGGCTGGGAAGCTGTATTTCTTTATTCACGAACAACGATTCATAAACTAACCCAAACTAATCACCAAACAGAACTCTCCTGCATCCTTCTCACATGGCGGCGCCAAGAAGTCTCGAACTCTGTCGGGGTTCTTTGGGGCGGGGACAAGCAGGCCCGCGAAACTAGCAGGACTAAACCAATTTTCCTGGCAGGGGGAGAGCTGGACCAAACCAATGTAAAGCATACAACAGATTAGTACTGTACAATACAGTGGGACATACAGTGAGTGTTAACACTCAATTACTGTGTCGGCAGGACTTTACCACTATGAGGAAATGACTAAATTCTGTTATACATTAGCTACTCTCAGTGACAGTGGATAATCCTCCCTTCATTGGAGTATACTTACTCAGAGTATACTAAATAAAATAATTATCTACACATACAGTTAAACAATTTTAGGGAAAAATAAAAATAGAAAAATTTTTAGGAAACCAGTGTTTGACTTCCTTCCTTCTACTGATGTCTTGGTACATCTTATTTACCTAGCCTCAAGTCTCTTTAGTTGGTCAGGGGTGGAGACGAAGTCTTTAATGTAGGACTAAAGAAGTAGGGAGTCGAGCTGTAGTGCAGCGGGTTAAGCACAGGTGGCGCAAAGCACAAGGACCAGTGTAAGGATCCCTGTTTTGGTGTATTCCACCAAAGCAAAGGACTCTCAGGAAAGAGGACAGAGTTAGTGCTGGGAAGAAAGAGGGCTTTGGAGGAGGATAGATAGCATAATGGTTATGCAAACAGACTCTCATGCCTGAGACTCCAAATTCCCAAGTTCAATCCCTTGTAACTCCATAAGCGAGAGCTGAACAAGTGCTCTGGAAAAAAAACAAACAACAACAACAAAAAATTATTAAACTGTGTGAGAGGGCAATGAATAAAAGTTAATAATAAATAATAAAAAGTAGGCTTTACTCCAAAGGGTCTAACTCAGCTAGGAAGATTGTTTAGTGGTAGAGTATAGGACATGCAGGTTTGAGGTCCCAGGCTTGATCCTTTCTATTGCATATACCAGAGCTGAGCTGGTCATTGCTCTGATATGCCGCTCAAAATTAGATAAATGAGTCAGAAACTAGTAGCCACACATTGAAATTAACAAAATAAGATTTAATTGTGTGTGTTTTTGTGATATGATTATATTTGTGTTCCCAATTTCTTGGAAGGAAAGCAGGAATAATCTTAAATAGAACTTAAGACAAGAATCTTTGGCTCTCTTGCAAACTGGAGGAAAGTCATCTAGCTCCATCTAGTAGAACTTTCTCTGATAACACAAATGTATCTGGTTGTTCAGTTCAGTAGCCACTAGCCACTTAATGTACTTGAAATGTGATTAGGGCGATGAGTCACTGGAGTATGTGTTTTAATTAGTTTAAATTTATATAGTCACATGTGACTATCATTCATATGTAGTAAAGGCATTTCACATGTTGCTTCTTTTTTGAAATAACATTTCTTTTAAAAATTCTTTTTATTTATTTTTATTTTATTGGCTAGAGACAGAAACCATGAGGATAAGAGGAAATAGAGAGAAAGAGAGAGATATACTGCTTCACCTCTCCTGAAGCTTTGCTCTTCGGGAGGGACTAGGGATTGAACTCAAGTCCTAGAGCATGGTAGTGTTCTTTTTTTTTTAATTGAAGTTTTAACATTTCTGATTTTTGTTTAAAATACCTCATTGTTTTTGCTTGATCCCTTCCTTGTTCTGCCTTCCACTCTTTTACCCACTGTGTTCTCCCTCCTGCTGACACCTCCTCCTTTCACATTTTTTTCTCACCTTTCTGTGCTTCAGGTAGAATTATAGTAGCTTTATCCATCAACATTATTTATTATGCTCATATGATCAGTTTAGCTTTGCCAGCTTGTGTTCTTCCTTTTGTAAAGATGTGACCCAAGATGGGACAGATAGACAGTGTTGAGTGCAAGATCTGATACACTGATTGCTTATTGAAAATAAATCCAACTACAAGTAATATTTTTATGACAAGGTATTTTTGGTGAGCTCATGCTCACTCCTGAGATAGAGTATATGAAAATCATTGTTCCACAGTTGGGTTCCTAGACTTATTACCTAAATATAACCAACTCTTTGAAGAGAAGATATTTCTCTGTCCTTGCTTGCAAGTCACATAAAAAGCCTTTTCATGTTTTCTTCTAACTTGAATCTTGTTTGAGCCTTTTTCCAATTTATTTTCATTCCCTGTTGTCACCTCTCCTTTCTTCCATACCCTTCATATTAATCCACTCTTCTTCCCACTCCTCAGATTAAGAGCCACATTGGATAGTGACTGTTTCAGGATTCTACCTTTGTTGTCTCAGGTACTTCTCAAAGAATAAATAAATGAATAAATAAAATTAATATGAACAAAAGGAGAAAAACTTCACATAGGATGAGTATTATTTTCATTTCTATTGTAAAGTTAAGAAACTGGAGCAGAAATCTACCTTCAAAGGATAGGTTGTGTCTTGTGTCTTCTTTTTAGAAGCTCTTTAGAGTCCTAAGTCCTTTTGTTCTTTTCTGCTATGCCATGAATTGCATCTTCCAGAAAAGGAGAAAAAGTATTCCTGGTATTCCTGGGAGATAGTGCTTAAGGACTATATACAATACATACATACATACAGGAAACATTGACAAAACCATAGGATAAGAGGGGTACAACTACACACAATTCCCACCACCAGAACTCTGTATCTCATCCCCTTCCCTGATAGCTTTCCTATTCTTTAACCCTCTTGGAGTATGGACCCAAGGTCATTGTGGGATGCAGAAGGTAGAAGGTCTGGCTTCTATAATTTCTTCCCTGCTGAACATGGACTGTGTTGACAGGTCTATCCATACTCCCAGCCTGTCCCTTTTTCCCTAGTAGGGCTGAAAAGAGAGTTAACATACAAAGCCAAACAAATTGTTGATCAACCATGAACTTAAAGGCTGGAATACCGTAGATGAAGACTTGGGGAATACTCCATTTTGTAGATAGCTAGTAGGTATATTTTAGTTATATTCCAAAGGGCCTGTGGCTATACTAGTTTTTTTTTTCCCTGAGCCTGAAATCTGATATACAGGTGGATCCAAGTTATTGTCTGGGGAGATGACTCTTTAGTCACTTACCAGGCCACTCCATCAGCTGGAGCCCTATTCGGAGAATACTGAGATTCGTGAACAGACATGATTGGCCTAGACCTCAAATAAATCCCTCGCATCTTGTTACCAGTCATCTCTATCAGGAACAATAAAATAGATTCCTTTGTGGGCCCCCGTAGGACCTTGCCCTCAACTTGGATCAACAACAATAGAGAATGTTCCATCTTCCGAAGGGAAGATAGACAACATACTCTATGCTGCATCTGAGGAAGATGGGTCCTGATATTGGGGCAGCTTGGAATGTTCCTACTTATGACCACAGAATGTGAGCTCAGATCTACAGGGATGCAGTGGTCACATAGGCTCGCTCCAAAGAGGACTGTATACTTTTAAGGGCTCAAAGCATTACCTCTGTATTACTACTATTTTTAGCCTTTCCCCTCTTAAGTTTTTCCGTCATCCAAAGAGTTAGCATACTTTCCTGGGTTCTGATGTTGTGGGAGTAATCTGACCATGTCTGTCATAATACAAAAGAGGACATTGAAAAGACATCATGGAAATAAAACTAAAGAAACACATGTTTTATAGGAATGGCTTTTATTACTGACAGATAATATTTTAGAATAATTCCCCCATGAAAGATTTTGCTGAAATTTGGGTATTAAACGAATGTAAGGCATTCAGTACAGTGTGATCTTTTCAACCTTGTGATTTCGGATTCATACTCTGAAAACCCAGTAATGTAGTGAAACTTCACATAAATGTCTGATAGAACCAGCTGTGTGGAGGGCCAGTCTGGTGTGACCTAGTATCACTTTCATGTCTATTATGCCATTCCACTGCAGAATACTGTGCCCCAGTATGGTTCCGTAGCCCCCATGTCCACTTGGTCGATTCCAAATTATATTCCTCCATGAGGATAATTTCTGGAACCATCCGTTCCACCCCGGTTCCATGGCTGCCAGTTCTTAGCAACATCGCCCTGCCAGATATTCGTCGGGTTGCAGCATCATCTAAGTTCATTTCCCACGTCTACGCTTGACCGGACCTGCCAATATACGCAGATATCTTCGCCCACCCTGTTCAACGCTTGACATCTCGTCACCCAATCTGGTCCCCAATGCCTACACTGAACTTCTCTGTTCCAGTCTCTTGGAAACAGAGCTGGCAGTCATCTGAGGTAAAGAACAAACACCTCATCACAGACCCCTGCAAGCGTCAACCCGGCTTTGACCTAGCACGTTATGATTGGGCCCTCCTCAATCGCTATCGAACAGGCCATGGCCAGTGCGCCGCTATGTTCCATTTCTGGGGAGCCAGAGATGACCCGAACTGCCCCTGCGGCTCCAGACAGACTATGACCCACATAGTCAACGACTGCCACCTCTCCAGATTCAAAGGAGGTCTCGAAACTTTACATCAGGCTCAACCTGATGCTGTTGACTGGCTACGGAAGAAGGGCAAACGCTAGAAGAAGAAGAACTTTCATGTCTGGAAGTTTAGAAACTATCCTTGACTTTTTTCTATCAGTTGAGTACTAGTTAGGTCTCGTAAAAATGTAAACTTCCTTGAAAAATGCTGAAAGTATGTCTGTATGTTCAAAACACTCACTTAACTCACTCACTCATTCACTCACTCTCCAGATAGCATTATTCAAAAGGAGGCATTTGCATTCAATTACTATGATTGTAAAGAAGGTATAAAATTCTTATAATTCTATAAAAGCTTTTGAATAGAAAAGAAGTAGTATTTATTGTTTTTTCTTTAGCAAAAAACACTGCATGTTGGTTTTCTTCTTTGTTTAAAGCTTACTGGAATCCTGTGTCTCATTTTTTATTTACCTTCATGCCTTATTAAATGTACGCAGTTAATGGAAGACTCAGTTATGATGGCAGTGGTTTTAGAGACTGGCCTGGACAAAATCAGAAGTAAGATAGGTAGGTAGGTGGATGGATGGATGGATGGATGGATGGATGGGTGGATGGGTGGATGGATATACATTATTTTTTATATAAAAGTGTGTGTTAGGGTTCATTCTTTTTGTTGTACATTATATGGATTTGTTTTATTTGATCTGACGTTTAATAAGAAATGGATGATTGGGGCTGGGTGGTGGCACACCTGGTTGAGTGCAGATGTTACAGTGCACAAGGACCTGGGTTCAAGCCCCCAGGCCCCACCTGCAGGGGAAAAGCTTCACAAGTGATAAAGCAGGGCTACAGGTATCTCTCTTTCTATCTATGTCTCCCTTCCCTCTTGACTTCTGGCTGTCTATCCAGCCAGAGATTTATTAAATAAATAAATATAATTTAAAAATTAAAAAAAGTGAGAGAGAAGCTTCACAAGTAGTGTAGTACTGTTAAAAAAAAAAGAAAGACAAGAAACAGATGGTTTAGCTGACCTCCTCTGTTCTAGTTCTGTGTGGAGAGAGACTTGATATTGGAAATGTTTGATTCTTGCCTACATGTTAAGTGGAGACAGTTTATTCTAGTGATGTTGAACTGAAATCATAGATGTTATGAACATTGCAGAGTTGTTGACATAGATAGAAGATATTTACTAAATGACAGTTCATCAATTCCAACAGGAAAACAGCCTCATTTCTAATTTTGACATGATTTTATACATGTAATCGTTTTAATTTTCTTAAGAGAAGAATAAAAGGTATTAGAGTAATTAAATTTTTTAATTTAAGTTGTCAATTAAATGTCATTTTGTAACTGTTGGTAGTTTTGTAATAACTGTAGTTGAAAATAAAGCACAGTAACATAGCAATAGGTTATGAAAGGTTCTTATGTGCATGCTCATGCACTGTGCAATTGCAGAATACTTAATGCCTTTAATATCCAGGTTTGAAAAAATTAACTTTTTAGAGCCCAATAGATATAGCTCAGTGGATAGAATTCACATTTTTCATGCCTGAGACCTAGGTTTTACCTCTACACCACTTGGGAGCACTATAGACAGCATTAGGGAACTCCACTGATGATGAAGGGGTGCTTTGGCTGTTTCTCTGTCTTTTTTTTTCCCCTCTGATGCTCTCTCAAAATATAGAATGAAATACATTTGGGTCCAAGGACGATTAAATATATTTACATGTCAAGGCCCTAAGTTTATTCCCAGCATTAGAATTTTTTAAAAAATAACCTTCATGATATTTATATAAATATAAATATAATATAATTTTATATTTTTTGAGTCTAACCTATATGTGAAAAATTTTAAGAGTTGTTTTCTAATTTCTTTTATAATCCTTCCTTTTATGTAGAGAAAATGCTTCCACTTTCCTTGTGAAGTAATCATTTTTTTATAAAATCTTTATGTAAAAATTACATGTTCCTCTTCTGTACAAGTCTCCTAGTCCTAGCTGCATTTCTACAACTGATTTTGATCATTCCACAGGAACATTACTGCATTGTGACATTTCTAGATTACTGCCCATCTTGCTCTTACTAAACGGGCTCCTCACTTCTTGGAATCTATACCAAATGAATGAACAATATGATAGCTGGGTGTTGTGACATTTAATAAAATTTAGATTTGCACCACTATTGTGTTGCTGACAAGTTGTTCTGTTGTTTTGGGATAAGAGGTTTGTTGTTGGTATGCACTGGGTGGATTTAAGAAAGGAACTGGATTATATACTAGGAGGCAA
The DNA here is from genome assembly GCF_950295315.1 of Erinaceus europaeus. Classification (NCBI taxonomy): domain Eukaryota; kingdom Metazoa; phylum Chordata; class Mammalia; order Eulipotyphla; family Erinaceidae; genus Erinaceus; species Erinaceus europaeus. Next base: position 31,216,707 of record NC_080176.1, read on the forward strand.
AAGACAAGAATGGGCTCCCTTCCTGCCAATAGTACTTTCCAGACTCCCCTTTCCAGGCTTCCTTATTAGGTCATTTGTCAAATGGAAATATCTTCCTTTCCTGAGGGGAAGAGGCTGTCTTAGTTTCCCCGTTAAGACCCATGATTCATTGCTTCTAGTGTGAATGTAAGTTATGTTTGCACAAGTTGTAAACTGCCAGCTAAGCACTCTGAGTTTTGTTGGTGTGAGAGTCCACATAGCTAAAGGCTTCTCATCAGAATCTAAGGTAGCCTGCCCACTCTCCCCTTTTCCATCACACTGGCAGCTTACCGGACACTGGCAGTCAAATTAGATTTGTCATTTGAGATAGGTTTTGTTTTCTTCAGGTATAATCATCAGTGCATGCCATCCGCATGAGGGAATACTATAAACAGTACTGGGGAAGTTCCTTGGATGATGGAGCAGTGCCTTGGTGTCTTACTGTATTTAATATCTCTAGAAAATAAACTGAAAAATTTGGGCCAGGGAGACTGCTCCATGCCTGTATTAGGCACTTACAAAATCCTGGGTTCATTTCCTCACTCCACACTTAAAAATATTATAAAAATATATCATAAAATTTTAATTTCTAAGACATACAAGTCAAAGGGTCACTAGCCTCACTACTCCTGACTTTTTTCCCTTCAAAATTGTGTATCCGGGAGCCAGGCAGTAGCACATCATGTTAAGCACACATGACTAGAAGCACAGAGATCAGCTTAAGGGTCACAGTTCGAGCCCCCAGCTTCCCACCTGCAGGGGGGTGGTAGCTTCACAAGTGGTGAAGCAGGTCTGCAGGTGTCTATGTCTCCCTCTCTATCTCCCCTTCCTCTCTCGATTTCTCTGTGACCTATCCAAAAGCAACAATAATATTAACAACAACAATAAACAACAAGGGCAACAAAAAGGAAAAAATAGCCTCCAGGAGCAGTGGATTCATAATGCAAGCACCGAGCCCCAGCAATAACCCTGGAGGTGGCAATAAATAAATAAATAAATAAATTGTGCATCCTATGGGCCCTTTAAATAGCATGTTTCTCTGCTGATTTCTTTTTTAAAATTTTTTGTATTTATTTATATATTCATTCCCTTTTATTGCCCTTGTTGTTTTATTGTTGTAGCTATTATTGTTGTTGTTATTGATGTCGATAGTGGATAGGACAGAGAGAAATGGAGAGAAGAGGGGAAGACTGAGAGGGGGAGAGAAAGATAGACACATGTGAAGCGACTCTCTTGCAGGTGGGAAGCCAGGTGCTCGAACCGGGATCCTTATGCTGGTCCTTGCGCTTTGTGCCACCTGTGTGCTACCACCCGACTCCCTTCTCTACTGGTTTTAAGTGAGATTTGGTAGATTAGAATTCTACTTGGACATTTATACACTTAACAGGATGTTGTGTTTGTTTAGTAGAATGATTAAAAGCAAAGTTCTATGAAATAAAGGGGGAAAAGAAAAGAAAAAGAAAAATTCTGGAGTCTTAATCCTGAGCAAGGTTAGAATTCAGTCTTGCTTATAGTCAAATTATTCTAGCATCTTTCATCCTATTTCCTCTGTGGTAAACCAGGTATCATAGTACCTCATAGATCTTGTAGCATGTCCAGGATGACACAAACATGCACTGTAAAGATACAGAGTGTGTGTGTGTGTGTGTGTGTGTGTGTGTGTGTGTGTGTGTGTGTGTGTGTGTGTGTGTTTGTTTGGAAAATCTTAGCCATTAGCAACACACAATAGCAGTATTCTTTTTAAGGGCCTCCTGCCCCCCAAGTTTTTGTCTCTCCTTCCTTCTTGCCTTTGGATATTTTTGTTAACTTAAAAAGATGAGCTCACGTTCCTGCTTTATCACATTGCTTCTACTCTGTGATTTGGTATGATTGTCAGGATAAGGTCAAGCCATGAGTTACTTAATGGTTCAAATGGCATTTTCCTAATTTTTGCTTTGGTTTTTCTGTAGGCAACAGAAAATAGAGGGTGAAGCAAGATTATGTCTTTTAATTACTGTGCTCTAAATTCTTATAATTAACATAATCTGTTTTCTCAGGATCAGACTTGAAGGCGTCATTTTACTGCAGAAGAGCCAAGACTTGTCCTGGATGGACGTGGGTTCAGCAAAGCATCCTCAGCTTAAAGAATGAAGGCTTGGCTCAGATTCAATGTCTGTGCTTCACCAGTCCACTCTTTATCCTTTTAGTGAGTCCCATTTGTCTGTCCTCTGTCAAGGGCTCGTGTACACCATGCTGATTTAGTGCTAACTGGGGAGATTAGAAATGCCTTGCCTGGTGCTGTCAGCTAAACTGGAATCAGTGTCTGTGTACTATGTATGACCCGTCTACTCAGAGAGGTTTACCCTTTGCTCTACTGCTCACTCTAATAGGCAGAAAAGCTCAGCGCACCCCAGTTTTTATACAGAGGTCAGAGCCAGAAATAACTTCTTTAACACAGCAATAGAAGCAACAGAAATCCAGCAAGCAGATAGTATACAACCAATGACTGCTTTTAGGCCTTGGAATAAAAGAAAATGGTTTATCTTTTCCACACACCACTGGCAATACTACTCACTGTTATTTACTAGAGAGTTTATCATTCCTTGGACTTATAAGACCTAGTTTTCTTTACTCAGATACATTCCAATTGCCAGCAAGATTTGTAATTTGGGGCTAACTGATCTCATAGACACAGAATTTAGTGTAATATTTAATAGATGCTGGATTATAGAATGGATGGTGAAATTTCTTTTTAGGATCATAGCACAAAGGAGTTACCCCTGAAGTATTTTTCTTGGAGCTTCTTATTTTAGTGCATGACACTGTTGGACAACCCAAACTCTGTGGACTTTAGTGGTTTGATTCATATTCTGTTCCTGTCTATACAGGTCAGATATTATATTTTAGTGGGTTATACATCTTTCTCTAAGATTTAGTTTAGTGAGTATTCTCTTTATTTCTATTTATAGCTTCAGAACCATTAATTTGTACTTACTAATTAAGCTGAGCAAATGAAGTGATGACAGAAGGAAAGAACAAATGAAAAGTGGATGAGTGAGTTGAGATGTGGATTCCTTTGTTTGTAGATAGCTAACACACCATCTGAACTATTTACTTTGGAAACATTCAGCCTCATCATCTTCATCGACATTCCTGTTATGATACCTTTTGACTACATATATTTTCTCATTCTGTATGTCTCTGCCTCCCCTTTGATAAAAAGACATTAAGTGACCAAACCAGTACATGTAAGGGAGGTCTAATTTATCTTTTGTCTTTCAAAACTTTAGTAGAAGACATGTTTGAACTGAGAACTTTGTCAGCTAAAATCCTTATTGAATTGTATTTTGACTAAGAAGTAATTTAATCTTATATGCTCACTTGAGTGTTAACAGTAATGTTGATGACAGGTCTTTGTAGTCTTCAGATATAGTGGGTACTGTGATAGGAAATCCATGTAGATAATTTTTTCCATAATTTCAGCACACATCTATAAATTATAGTTCACAACCACATTGTGTGATACTGTATACTTTTTTACTTCAAAAAACACATACCTCTAAAGCAATTGAAATTATTTTGTTTTGATTGCTAATCAATCAAAATTGATAGGAATCAATCAAAATGACAGAATTTCCAAGACTTTTTATTTATTTATTTTTTTATTTAAGAAAGGAGACATTAACAAAACCATAGAATAAGAAGGGTACAATTCCACATAATTCCGCACAATTCCCATAACCTGATCTCCTTATCCCCTCCCTTCCCCTGATAGCCTTCCCATTCTCTATCTCACTGGGAGTATGGATCCAGGGTCGTTGTGGGTTGCAGAGGGTGGAAGGTCTGGCTTCTGTAATTACTTCCCCGCTGAACATGGGTGTTGACTGGTCGATCCATACTCCCAGTCTGCCTCTCTCTTTCCCTAATAGGGTGGGGCTCTAGGGAATTGGAGCTCTGGTACACATTGATGGGGTCGTCTGTCCAGAGAAGTCTGGTCAGCATCTTGCTGGCATCCGGAACCTGGTGGCTAAAAAGAGATTTAACATACAAAGCCAAACAAATTGTTGAACAATGATGGACCTAAAGACTGGAATAGTGCAGATGAAGTGTTGGGAGGTATTCCCTGCATGCTCTTGTGTACTTCTGCTTTCAGGTATATATTTTTCCCTAGTTTATGGGCACGTGTGAACCTATGCTCTATCTCAGGGGACCTGGACTATATCTAGGTTTGGGGACTTTATTGGGGAATGAAACACCTGGAATAGAATTAGAGAATACTATGAAAGGAAAGGTCTCACCTGAGTGATGAAGCTGAAGGATTGTCATTCCACACTTGAAGTCTCTGGTCACAGTCTGAAGTGAAGCATGTTGGGGTGGCACTTGTTGCATTGATTAGGTTGCAATCAGCGGATGCAATATTATTTGATTTGAATTGAGAGCAGCATGCAGAAAAGTGAGCCCCACCCTAAGGTTCCTGGACTGGGGGAAATATAGGCTCTATAGTGGAAATGTGAGGTTCCTGTTGTCTTAGGGTTCAAGAAGACAATGGATAGTTATTGTTATCGTCACATTATTTGGTGATTGGGTTAACTTAGGAAAGTTCCTTTGTTAGGGTTTGGGGTATAATACCCAGCATCTTGTATACAGCTGTGCTACCGGTTGCTTCTGTTCTCCCTGGTCTAGACTTTTGAGAGAGTCAACATATCAAAGACAGCCTATGTATTAAAAAGACTCAGTCTGTGTTTTAAGAAGTTCTAGACATATGATCAAATTTTCCCCTCTCATATTAATTAAATAGTGGTTTATATGTTTACACTTTAATAGGACTGTACATAAACACCATTCCCACCAACAAAAGACTGTGTCCCATCCCCACCACCCACCCCTGCCCCCCACCCCCCCGCCACACCGGGAAGCCCAATGGCCACCCTCCCCTTCACCATAGTGTTTTTACATTGGTGTCCTGCTCCCGATTTAAACAGATCCTGCTTTTAGTTTCCCTTTCAGATCTTCTTTCTCAACTTCTGTTGATGAGTGAGGACATCCCATACTCATCTTTATCTTTCTGACTTAGCTGACTTAACATAATTCCTTCTAGCTCTGTCCAGGACGGGTCAGATAAGGTGGGCTCATTGTTCTTAATAGCTGCATAGTATTCCATTGTGTATATGTACCACAGCTTTCTCAGCCACTCATCTGCTGTTGGGCACCTGGATTCCTTCCAGGTTTTAGCTATTATGAATTGTGCTGCTATGAACATAGATGTACACATATCTTTTTGGTTGGGCATTATGGAATCCCTGAGGTATATCCCCAGGAGAGGAATAACTGCATCATATGGAAGGTCCATATCTAGCCTTGTCAGAGTTCTCCAGACTGCTCTCTAGAGAGGCTGGACCATTTTACATTCCCATCAGCAGTGTAAAAGGGTTCCTCTGTCCACACAGCCTCTCCAACATTTGCTGCTGCTGTCCTTTTTGATGTATGCCATTCTCACAGGAGTGAGGTGGTATCTCAATGTTGTCTATATTTGCATTTCTCTGACAATCCATGACCTGGAACAGTTTTTCATATGTTTGTTAGCCTTTTGGATCTCCTCTAAAGTGAATGTCTTGTTCATATCCTCTGCCCATTTTTGGATGGGGTCATTTGCTTTTTTGGTGCTAAGTTTGCTGAGTTCTTTGTATATTTTGGTGATTAATCTCTTGTCTGATGTATGGCATGTGAAGATCTTCTCCCATTCTGTGAGGGGTCTCTTTGTTTGTGTGATAGTTTCTTTGGCTGTGCTGAAGCTTTTCAATTTGATGTAGTCCCATTGTTTCTGCTTTAGTCTTCCTTGCAATTGGGTTTTGTTTCATCAAAGATGTCCTTGAGGTTTAGATGGGAAAGTGTTTAACCAATGTTTTCCTCTAAGTATTTGATAGTTTCCGGTCTGACATCCAGGTCTTTGATCCATTTGGAGTTGATTTTTGTTTCTGGTGAGATAAAGTGGTTCAATTTCATTCTTCTGCATGTTATAATCCGGTTTTCCCAGCACCAATTATCAAAGAGAGCCTCCTTATTCCATTTAATACTTTGGGCCCCCATATCAAAGATTGCATGTCCATAGGTGTGGGGGTTTAGATCTGGGCTTTCAGTTCTGTTCCAGTGGTCTGTGTGCCTATTTTTGTTCCAGTACCAGGCTTTTTGATGATGATGGCATTATAATATTGTTTGAGATCTGAGAGTGTGATGCCTCCATTTCTGTTTCTTTTCCTCAAGATGGTTTTGGCAATTCTAGGTGTTTTCTGGTTCCAGATAAATAAAAGTAGTTTTTGTTCTATTTTCTTAAAGAAGCTTGGTGGAACTTTGATGGGTATCGCATTAAATTTGTATATGGCTCTGGGGAGAATATTCATTTTGATGATATTTATTCTTCTGATCTTTGTAGATAATTTTTTCCATAATTTCAGCAACATCTATAAATTATAATTCACAACCACATTATGTGATACTGTATACTTTTTTACTTCAAAAAACACATACCTGTAAAGCAATTGAAATTATTTTGTTTTGATTGCTAATCAATCAAAATTGGTATGAATCAATCAAAATTACAGAATTTCTAAGACTGTTTAAAAAGAATTGTTTAAAGAACTTTCTGCTTTATTTTGAAGATGGTTAGTGCATTGTTCCTCCCATATAAAATAAAAGGTGTTTGTTTTCATTTTTCTCAGTAGATGACAATATTTAAGTTTGAGGCCATCTTTGAGGAGGTATGAACTGACCGTTACATGCCTTGCCCTTATGTAAAAGCCGTATTTATCATCTTTCCTTGACATCTCATTAACAGTCTTACTTTTTTAAAAAAATATTTATTTTATTTATTTATTCCCTTTTGTTGCCCTTGTTGTTTTATTGTTGTATTTATTATTGTTGTTGTCGTTGTTGGATAGGACAGAGAGAAATGGAGAGAGGAGGGGAAGACAGAGAGGAAGAGAGAAAGATATAGACACCTGCAGACCTGCTTCACCGCCTGTGAAGCGACTCCCCTGCAGGTGGGGAGCCAGGGTTCGAACCGGGATCCTTACGCCGGTCCTTGTGCTTTGCGCCACCTGCGCTTAACCCGCTGCGCTACAGCCCGGCTCCCTAAAAGTCTTACTTTTTCATGTAAATCCAAGGAATATTTTCAAAAGTATTTGTCTCTTACTTTAGATTAAACTTTATGAGACTCAACTTTTGGAATATTACTTTTCCACTTCTTTGATCTGTTTACAGATTTTCATATAAATAAATGTCAGGAAGCTTGTTAACTTATGTGATCATGTTACAGGTGTTACAAACCTTTCCCATGTAGACAATAATAGTAATTTCTCAGTTTTCCAAGACAAATTTCTTAGTGGAGAAAAAGAGATAAAGGCAGATTATCTGATGGTACATTTCCGATGGCTTCTTTTTACACAAAGAAGAGAAGAGGGGCCGGGCAGTCACACACCTGGTTGAGCACACATGTTATAGTGTGTGACCTGGGTTCAAGCTTCCAGTCCCCACCTGCAGAGAGAAAAACTCCACAAGGTGGAGTAGTGCTGCAATTATCTCCTCCCCCTCTCATTCCCCTCCTTCCCTCCCATTTGTCTCCCTCTTTGCTCTTGATTTCTGTCTCTATCCAATACATAATAAGTTTTCTAAAAATTAAAATAGAAGAATCATCATCAAAATAATATTTCCTAAAACTTGTGGCATTTAACTCCTCTCATTCAAATTTACTGTCAGTAATATAATATAGTTTAGAATGAACATGAGAATTAAATATCTAAGAATGAAGTATGCATCGTTGGTAAAGACATATAATTAGGGGACAGGCAGTGGCATATGAGGTTGAGTCCCTAGGTTCAAACCCTGCTCCCCATATTTAGGGGAAAGCTTCACAGGTGGTAAAGCTGGGCTGCAGGTGTCTTTCTTTTGTTTTCTATCTTGCCCATTCTTCTCAGTTTCTCTTTGTCCTACCAAATAAAAAGAAAGAATGAAGCGGCTGCTATGAGTGCTGGATTTGTTGGGCAGACACTTAACCTTTGCCACAACTCTGGTGGCAATAAAAGAAAAGAAAGGAAAGGAAAAGAAAGACAATTGAAAATAACAAGAAAGTACCATTTCCCTCCTTAGAATAGAAACAAGATTTGTAGAAGCAAGAATAGTCTCTTCAGAAGGTAAATCTGATGTAAAAACTATATAATTTAAGTTTTCTCATAATGTTTTAGCATAATTCAAAATATTGACACCTTTTGATCCATTCTTTGCCTAGGACATTATCCTGACTTAGGAAATCAAATGTGAGGGAAACTTAATGTAATGAAAATACCCTGTATCCTATTCAGTGTTTTATTTTCTGGGATGTTATGCAGAGGTGAAATCACACTTTCAAAAATATTTACTATAAGGATGGTATAATTCTTGTGAACTACAGTACTTTTATTTTTCACTGTTAAAACAGTCCTTATTTTCTTTCATTTGATAAATAGTAAAATAAATATAGGTTTTATATAGGCATAGCACTTAACACTTCGAGTCTTTTTGGATCTGTTTTGTCAAAAAATACAAAGTTATACCAAGTATTTTGAAATAGATACATTTATGATGATTAAAGTGCATGTTGATATTGAATATACATGCAGCTGATCCTTTGTTGGTCAACGTAACTGTCCTCTTTGTACCTAAGACTGTGATATTTTTCTTCACATTGTAATAGTACATCAGTTAACTAGTTGAGGATCTCAAGGTGTTAGCTTAGACATTTGGTAGAATAACACCTTATTCCGTATTTGTGTTCTAGTGTTAAACTCTGTTGTGACTCTTGTCAGGCAGTTCATCCTCGTGTTTATCAATAGCTTCTGTGGTTGAACTACAATACTTTTTATATCATAAATGGTTTTGTTTTCAAGGATGCTATGTGGCTATTTTGTTTTCTTTCTGAAATGTTACAGTCATAGAGACAGCAACTTCTGTATGGCATGAGTGAATGTTTGCTTAGTAATGAATGAGACTAATAAAAAAAAAACCAATCATATCAATAGGTGATTAAAATATCCATTTCAGCCTCCTATCAGTTGTTTGGCTAAGACGTTTTCTTAACAAAGTAGAAGTTTCTTTCTTTCTTCGTCTTCTTCTTTTATTAAGTAGAATTTCTTAAGCAACCAGTGAGAAATGCTTAAACATGTCAGAGTGAAATCCTAGTGATTGCTTGTTTCGCCTTGGGCATCTATGCTTTTGGGAGAAGTATGCTTGCTTTCTTAGTCTGAGACCTCTCAGTAAGTAGTGGTAATTCAAAGGATTGATGTAGTCATTCTGGACTAAAGATTTCTTTTCACCACTAAGACATTTCATTGTCACTTGCATCTTAATGGTTCCATGTGTTTTTCTAAAGCACTGGGAAACTAGGTAAAGTCACTTTGCCCTTTTAAGCATGTGGTCAACTTATCTCAGGGCCTACCAAGACCTCTAAGTGATTAGTGAAGCATTGGCAAAAATCCTGATCTCTGTAGATTTTTGGCAATTAGCTTCAGTAACAGGGCTTAAAGTGTCACCCACAAAACAAAGCAAGGTATTTGTGATAACTGTGAGCAGGAGAGTTCTTAACTGGAATTATTGTGCTTAGTTTCTGAGATGCAGAATGTGCCAAATAAGGCACTACAAACTGATAGTTGTTTCCACACATTAATTTAGTTATTAATTTAATTATCAATTGGTCTTTTAAGATCACAACTTCTCCATTAATCTCTAGCTTAGTAATGTAGGATCACGTCAATTAATTAGGCATATTTTTCCTTTGTTATGAATGCTAATTGTCCAGGCTTTTATTTGTTTGCAAATACATATATATCAGCAATTCTGTCATGTATTAGGAGTCTTCATTCCATTTTGTTCTGTGATTTGTCAGTTGCCATTGTTTCTTAGAGATTAACTCCTTTCTTTGTAATTCCTATACTCTTCCTGTGAGTGGAGAATGACAATCTAGAATTGAAGTCACAAGTCTTATGAGAAAAGTCTCACTTTTCTCTTTCTCATGTGAAAGTCTCTCTCTGTATTCCATAAGAAACAAATAAAATATGGGTCAGGAGTTAACCTATCCAGCAGAGTACACTCTTTACCAAGCACTATACTTGAGTTTGAGCCCTTGACTACCATATGGGAACACCATGCAAACTTCACAACTGGTAATGCAGTACTAGGATATCTCTTCTTTCTGTCTTTTGTCACTCTTTATCTAAAAAATCATCATCCACTGGGAAAGTTGGAATCATTCAAGTGCAAAAGCCTAGCAAAAGCCCTATTGGCAGGATCCATATCAAAATGTTTTAAAAATCATGTTTTTTTAAACCCAATAACCCTTATCAATAACTTATTTTACCTTCTTTCATCTGTGTAGTACATTAATTTCAGAGTACAATATGTTACATAAGCTGATTCTTTATATTTTTTTCTAGCACCATTATGGATGATCCTATTGTAGGAAAGAATCACTTTGATAATGTAGATAATTTATAGTTATTGTAGGGAGTGCAAAATGCAGAATGAGAGTAATTTAAATGAAATCAGAAGTTAATGAAAGCAGGCTATTATAACCTATGTAAATCATAAACTCTCTATTTCTGTCCCCTTTCTCCACCCAGGATTAAGGCCTAACCTCTTATTTGTGAAAATGCACCTGATCCAGGAAATTGGTTTTGTCAGTAAGTTGTTGTGGCCTCTGATATTCTGTGACTTCCTGTAGCCACCTGACCCTCCCTGTTGGGGAGAAGATAAGGATAACAGCATGAGGTTAACTGTACTGTCAGTGTGTTGACTCTCCTAGGGGATGTTTTTGTAAGTTTGAAGAGAAAGTAGTGAGACAGGACAGCGGTTCACTATATATTAAAAATGCTTAACATTTGTGAAGGTGAAATAAAAAACATAATAGTAGAAGTTTTTTAAAACACAGTATTTCTCTGAGAAAGATAGACTCTTTAAGACCTTACTTGGTCTCTTCTGGACATATTAGTCTTGACCTTCTTGTGGTGCATCCCGTGAGTACCCATTCACTGGGGAAACTGACGATCCTTCCTAGTCGACTGAATCCACATGGATCCCAGTCACTTTCAAAGCCAGCAACAAGCAGCTCCTGACAGCTTTCAATCTGACGCTGTTGACTGGCTATGGAAGAAGGGCAAACGCTAGAAGAAGTCTATGATTAATTCAGTGTTTGGGTTAAATGGTCAGTTTGAGTTGTACTTTCTGTCATCTACTCAGGAGGGGGAAAAAACTTGGGAATTTTTTTCCTAGATGCTCTTCTAGGGTCTCTACACATTAAGTGTGTCACTCCTGTTGGCCTGGGACTACTCTGTAGGCCTGCAGGGAGGGAGGAGGCTTTCTGTTCTGTCTAGCCACCCTGGAGGAAGAGGATACTGGCAGTAGTTCTGTAACCCTTGGAGGCAGCATGCATATCTCCCTCTCTCCCTCTGCTCTGAGCCCCCCCCCCCATACAAAAAAGAAAACATTTGTGGTCTGGTTCTCATTTCTGGGGAGCAGTGATGCTTACTGATTATGTGCAATGCAGAATGCTCCTTACATTATGAGGAAATTTTACTCCTACCACCTCACCACCCAGATTTGTCATAGTGGAAGTGCCTATCATCAGCACAGTGGGTTGGGGAAAAATGGTTTTCATTTCAGCAGGTGAGTTGGTGGTGGCTGACTGTCAGCATGCTTTTTTTCATATTGGCTTGTTGCTACAGGGTTTGATGCTGGCGGATTACAGCTCTGTAGCTAGTCATTTTCGATTTATTTGAACCTATTTCTCCAGTCTACTGAGCTTTCACTGGCTAGCATCAATCCAGACACATTGCAATTCCTCAGAATCTCTATCCCCATCAGATGGTTCGATCTATGAGAAATTTAGCTAGAGGCGTTTAGACAAAAAAGAAATATTGTGGCTGGGGAAGCATTTAAGTTAGAGGAGGCAGCCAGGGCTGTTTTATTACTTAGGCCTATGTCACCTGTGATGACCCATGAGAGTGGAGAATATTGATCGCTTGTCACTCAAGGCATTCAGCAGATTGCATTGACAAAGCTTGGCAGGTCTCTAATAGGAGGGTTACTGGTCTTGGCTATGACCCAAGGGAAAACTCTACAGGCCCTATTACTTGGAGACCTTTAACTCTTCTAGAATTGGGAGAGAACACTGACAAAAGGGAGGACATGATTTTACAGTTACAAATGGAGTTTATTGCTTGCTTTCTTCTCTCCCTTTTAATTTCACTTCTCTTCCTTTTGATTGTACCTTTTCTCTCTGTTCTTCGCTAGCATCTCCTTTTTTATTGTAGATGATAATGGGAATATTGTCTTTTTAGACTAAAAAAGCTAAGTGTGGGCTACAGAATGCTTAGTTGACCTAGCATCAAGCTTGAGTTACTTAGGGCAGCTTGTTCCTGACCTCATTGTCCCAAGTGGTAGAATGTGCTTGTAAGTACATGCATTTGATGTATAGGACATTCATAACTTTTGCTTTAAGAACTGCCACTTAGTATAAGAAATTATCTCCACCACCCCCCCCCTTCCACTCCTTAGTAGCTAGAATTGATTAGGTCTTTCAGCTAACAGAAGAGAGGCAATGATGGTAATTCAAAATGGAAATAGAATTATTTGTTTGTTTATTTGATAGAGACAGAGAGGGAAGGGGAGAGAGAGGGAGAGAGACAGAGAGATACCTGCAGGTGGGGACCAGGGGCTTGAACCTGGGTCATTTCACACTGTAACATGAGCACTTAACCAAGTCCGCCACCACCTGGCCCCGGAAATGATTTTTTTATGTGGTGCCTGAGATTGAATTTAGTGTCTCATGCAGGTACTCTTCTGCCAAGCCATCTCCTTGACCCAAATATATATATATTTTTTTAATGGGTGAGTAAGATAGAGATACATTGAATGAGAGAAAACACATAGCACTATTTCACTATACTTGGGTTTCTGGCTTGTCTTTGCTTCTCTTCAAGGTCCTGGAGATTGAACCCAGTCCCTCAATGTGTGCAACACAGGTGATCTTAAATCATTTTAAAAAAACTTAGAAAAAACTCACTTTTTCATAGACATTGCCTACTTTATTATGAAATTCAAATTATCACCACCAGTGGCATTTTTGTTCCTATCCAAGGTTGATTTTCAGTTGGACACTGTCCAGTAATAAGTACAACTGTGGTATTGTTTATTTTATGAAATGTATTTTGGATATTTGTGTACCTTTCTCCAAAAGGATCTCACTGTCATTCCCCCAATTTCAGAGATGAGCAGGATGGTATATAACTGTTGATTACAGTAGTATAGTTTAAATTCATAATGCTCAATTAAATCTCTAGTCCTTTAGTAATTCATCTGTAAGCAAAGACCATGCATCTGCTATAGAATAGTCCTTGTGTTTTTCTCCTTTTTCAATCATATTTCTTTTTTTAAGTTTTATTTATTTGTTTTCCCTGTTGTTGCCCTTGTTGTCTTTTTATTGGTGTTGTAGTTGTTGTTATTGATGTCGTTGTTTGACAGACAACGACAGAGAAAAATGGAGAGAGGAGGGGAAAACAGAGAGGGGGAGAGAAAGACACCTGAAGATCTGCTTCACTGCCTGTGAAGCGACTCCCATGCAGGTGGGGAGCCAGGAGCTCGAACCGGGATCCTTACGCTGGTCCTTGTGCTTTGTGCCACATGTGCTTAACCTGATGCACTACCGCCCAATTCCTGCTCAATCATATTTCTTTTACATGTTATCTTCCCTGTCATTCTTTATACTTGGTGTTTTTGTTTCCTTCTACTTGGAGCTGACCAATTTAACTTCACTTTTAATATCTTGTATATGCCATTAAAAGTAAATAATTTTTTTAATAGGGATATAATTCCGTAATATTCCCACCACTGGAGTTCTGTGTTCTCATCCATCCATTGTAAACTGCAGTAGTTCTCCCATGGTCACAAATATGGACTGTCTTTATATCTATAACTATCTATATATCTGTATATATTCTTTTTCATATATATGTGTATATATATATATATATATATATATATATAGAGAGAGAGAGAGAGAGAGAGAGAGAGAGAGAGGGGGGGGGGTGTCCATGCTCCTGCTTTCACTTCTTTTCCAAGTCACATCTATACCTATTACTACTTCCTAATGTCTTTCCTTTTTACCTCTTCTCTCTGACAAGGGACACTATGTTTGGCTTCCTTTAGTAATTTACAAATTTGTTTCCCATTCTGTAATGGTACAAAAACAAGATTCTGGTGACAAGTGAGTGTTTCAGGTCCTAGTGGAATGGGGGTGCAGAGTCCTCTGGCTTACTTCCCCTCCTGTTCTTTACTCCTCTGGAAGTAAGGGCCAAAGTTCTTTTAGGGGTGCAAAATGTGGGTGGGAGTTCTGTCTTTTGTAATTGCATCTCTGTTGGACATGGATGTTGGCAGTTTGGTCCATACCCCAGCCTGTTTCTGTCTTTCCCTAGTAGGGTAGGGCACTGGAGAGGTGAAATTCCAGGACACATTGGTGAGGTCATCTGCCCAGGAAGGTCAGGATGGAATCTGAAACTTGGTGGCTGAAAGGCAGTAAGATAGAAATCAAGACAAAATGTTTAATAAAAATGAACCAAAATGAACCAAAAATCAGGAAGGAAGCTAGTAAGTCCTTGGGGCCCATGTCTTTAGTAATCATTGCTTAAGTCCCATTGTATCTATAGGGAAATCCAAAGATTCCCTGACTAGGGCTTGATGGGGTGGCCTGACAGTGCCCAAAATGGTTAATTAATTGAGCCCAGCTCTTACCCTTTTCTAGCCTTTATAATCCCTTCTTTACCGGACAAGTTGTAACTTTCTACCAGTTGAAAGCCTTGAGTGTCATTTGTTATATCCAAATTGGTTAGGTTTATGGAGTCTGGCTTCAAGTTAGGGAGGAAATAGACCTAGGGAAGTGAAGAATTTTCTGATTTTCACTTAGGCTCTTTTCTAAGTGACTGCATTGAATTATTTAGGTTGCTTTCCAAGTTTTTAACAAAGACAATTTGTTAGTATTAATGACCTCATTGACTTTAAATTTATACCCCAACATGTACTTTGAATTTATTATTTATTATCGGGAGCACTATTGAGTAAATCTGAGACTCAGTGTTTCCTGGTCTGTTAAAAGTGGAATACTATTTGTCAAAAATCAACTTTTATAGGGGCCAGGTGGTTGTATACCTGGTAGAGCATACATGTTAACATACATGAGAATCCAGGTTCAAGTCCCCATTCCCTACCAGTGTTGTAGCAGTGCTGCAGGTGGTGTCTTTCCTCTCTGTAGCTTTTTCCCTCCGCCTCTTCCTTCTCATCTTCTATCAAAAATAAATAAAAAAATAAATAAAACAGAAGCGTGAGAAAGGAGAAGAAAAAAAAGACTGCCTGAATTACTGGAATCATCGTGCAAGAACTCTAGCAGCAGAAAAAATTATTATAGAATACAGTTATTTTTTACCATCAGCATTATTGTTGGGGCTCTGCACCTGCACAATACTTTCACTTCTGGTGAACATCCACCTCACCCTCCCAAACAGAGAGAAAGTGAGAAAGAGACAACCACAGTACCACTCTATTGCATGCAGAGTTTCCCCTATTCAGTGTCTTCTGTGTTACACATTCCAGCTGATGACCCATTTCCTGGCCCCTTGAGGGTGACTTTCAGATCAAAAGAGAAAGATAGAGACAGAGAAAAGTCCCAGAGCACTGAAGCTTGTCGGGGGCCAGGCCTGAGTCTCACACTTGGTAATACAGATAGACTGTCCAGGTGAGCTGTTTTGTCACCCTGCAAATTATATTTTAATAAAGAAGTTGATTAGCTTGTACAAAATTCTAGCATAGAAATCCCCTACTCCAGTATAAGCCCAAGAAAGTAGAATGATAACTAGCATGTAGACCAATATTTGGGGAAATGGGTAGCATTATTGGAGAGAGAAATGTGCAAGTATTACAACACACTGTAGACCTATTAATATTCTATAGCACTTTGAGCCAAAATACTTATCTGTGAAAGGTTTTATAATTCATATGACCTGAAATAATTTACACCTAATTAGTTTTTATCAACTGAATAATTCTGTCTCATGTTGCTTCCACAGAATAATTTAAGCAACTGCATTTTATTCTCAAAATAGCTGTAAATGTCAAATTAATTTTGTTGACATGATCAACATGTAGAAGAGCTACTTGGCAGAATTGTTTGTCAACTGAATATATTATGGGTCCCTACAAAATGTTTAGAATGATTACAGTTTAGCTGACTTCTGCAATTTCTTGCTTTCCTGGGAAGAAGTCACTGGCAGCAGTTACAGAAACTATTATAGCATTTCTGCCTATCTAGTGAGAAACTCTTTAATATGGAGAATGTTCCCCTTCTCTTTTCATTATACACACAGCATCTTTCTCTTTGGGAATTACTTATTTACTGGGTGAGACTATACCCCTTGTAATTGCCTTGGTGTTTGTTACATTCTCATTAATGTCACAGGGACTCTGGTTGACACTGGCTATGTGTACGTTATTGCTCAATTCCACCCTACTCCATTTATTTTGGATCCTTTACTTGGAGAGCCTCTCAGTCTTCTTTGAAAACCCTTTCAAAAAAAAAAAAAAACCCTTTCCAAGATTAGTGTCCTTACAGTTTATTTCTAACTCACTTTGGTTATCTCCTTTGCTCCAAAATCCCTTCTCTACTCCATCATCTCTTGCTTGATGCAGCTTTCTAGCTGCTGATAACTGAAGTCTTGTCATCTGCAGGCTTAGTTTAATCCAGTGCTTCTCAACCCTTGTCTTATCATGACACACATCAAAAATGATACTATTTGAGTAGAACCTTGAGGTTAATAGACATGACTTCTTGTTGCTGGAGGCAGCTGGCCTAAATTGAAAAAGATAAATATTTTTCAGTGCACAGTGTCTTAGAAATCTGTTAGTCTTTAAGTTAGAGTTAAAACTGGCAGGTGTTATAAATCAATTTATTTTGGTGGTATCTGGAATTAATCTCCTATTTTCAGTTCAGCATCCCATATCCATTATAAATATATCTCTCAGATTTTATGAAATTAATTTTCATTTGTCTTTGTTATCAAAGACTTCAAATTTCTTTCTTGAATGCCTTGAGTTGCTGACCTCTTACTTTTTCTAGTCTTTCTTCCAAAGGAATAGGCTTGTATTTTGCCTTCAGTTGTACACTAGAAGTTAAGTCTTATGCCCAGTAATTCTCCCTTTTTGCTTATACATCTTTCCTGACAACTTTGTTGAATCCTTAAAGGAATGAATCAGTGTCTTCTTGAGTTCAACTTGGTAGTGATCTAATTTTTGCAACTTAAATTTAGTCTGTGGGGGAGGAGTGCACTACTGCAGAGTTGACTTCTCTGGCGTTGGTTATGTATCCTTTCACTTTTTTCAGTTTTTCTCATGACCACTGTTGATGCCCTACACATTTTGTAACTAAAAGGCACTCAGTACTGGACATCCTTTTGAATAAGTGAAAAATTAATGTTTACTGTAACTGTAACTTTGCATTGTCTTTAATAAAGTTTTTGTGGAAGAGGTGAAAAATATGAAATTAATAACGGTGTAGTTGGACACAGTTATAGCAAGTTAAAAATTATGTGATATTGAAAGATTATAGGTGATGCCCCCAGGGTTCTGTGTTTGAATTTGTGTTTGTTAATGTATCTATTTGCGATTGGACTGAGTTCAGAGTTGGCTGAGGATTAAATATACAGATAACCCGGTTCAGATGAAGGTCAATAGCAATGTCCTTGAAGGTCTTAAGATAGAACAGTAGTTCAAATTTAGCAGGCTGAAAGATTGAAAAAAGACACATATGATTTTCTCAGTCTAGAATTATAAATATGCATTTTGACCATACAAATAATAGATTGTGGAAATATACGTAATAGCAACTCCACAAGCTAGGAGAGTATTGATACTGGAGTTCTTGTGTAGTTGATGAAACTCAGAATCTTGTCCTATTACAAATGGTTGAAAGAACTGGAGATACTTAGCCTGGAGGGATATATAGTAACTGACTTCAATTATTTAAAGGGCTGTCATGTAGAAGAGAGAGTAGAGTTATTCTCGAGAGTCCCAGTGGACACAAGTAAGAGCAGTGGGTGGAAGATACAGGTAGAGCCAATATGTAAGAAAAACTCTCACAATTTGAACTGTCCAAAAGAGGAATGCATTTTATTTGGAGGGCTTAGGTCAGTGGGAAATATTGTAGGCATGTATTGCTGGTATTCTTGGATATTATAAGGGAATATTAACTTTGATTTATGACTAAATCATATGTTTGTTGTAGGTACTTCTTATTCTGAGTGTTCATGAAATAAATCCAGGGAGAACATGCTGTCTGTTTTGTGTCCCACCAGTTAGTAGAGCCATATCCTGCTATTTTGAGTTCTCTGCTTTTTCTTTTTCTTGTTTTTTATTTATCACATTTTCATTAGTGATTGGATAATGATTTACACCACCTCTCCTATCACCCAAGTTCTGTGCTCCCAGGACCCTCCCAAGGTCATAGATACAAGGTCTATTTATTTGTCTTCTTTTTCCAAGTTCATCTGTTTTAGTTCTCTATATTCCATATTGGAGTGTAATCAGCTGTAGTTGTCCTTCATTTCCTTCCTTACTTGACTAAGTGTAATTACCACCAGTTCCATCCATTTTGTTACAAAGGACAAAAATTGTCTTTTTTTTTTTAACTGTTGAGTATTCTCTATTGAGTATATGTCTCATGACTCTTTCTCATCTTCCTTCTTCCCTTCCTCCTCCTCCTTCTTTAAATAAGGTTCCAGTAAGTGATTTTTGTTCCATTGTTAAAAGGCACCTGCCTCCCCTTCCCCCAACTCTATTTAAGTATTCCTCATACCCCCAATTATAAACATTAAATCAGGAAAATGAAGACATGCACCAGAGAAGCACATGGGCTATTTGGAGAAAGATGGATAACACTATGTGGCATATTAATCATACTCATATTAATTAACTTCTAAGACCTGGACTTCACTTCCTTTGTAAGCCACACCTATATCTATTATAGCTTCTGGATTTGTTTCCTTTTTCTACTTTCCTCTCTGAAAAGAAAAACAGGGCCTGACTTCCTTATGTTCTCTCCAAATTCTTTTCTGTCTCAGTGATGGGACAAAAATAAAGGTTCCTGGTCACCAAAGTTCCAGGTCCTGGTAGGCCTGGTATTCAGAGACCTCTGGTTATCTTCTCTTAACATTTCTCCCTCCAGGAGTATGGACCAAAATTCTTTTGGGGGTGCAGGAGAAAGGAGTTTTGTCTTTTGTAATTGCATCTCTGCTGGACATGGACATTGGCCAGTTAATCCATATCCCCAGCATGTTCCTATCTTTCCCTAGCAGGGTTGGCTCTGGAGAGGTGAGATTCTGGGGCATGTTGGTGAAGTCATCTGCTCAGGAAGACCAGGATAGGGTCATAGTAGCACCTGGTACTTTGTGGCTGAAAGGTGGTGAGATATAAAACAGGACAAAGTGTTTAATAAAGAGGGACTAGAGAGTAAGGTTAAAGTCAATTTAAAATAGGGACCCTAGGGTTTAGAGAACCTAGGATGTCTATTTTAGGTATGTTCCTAGGAGCCCAGGTCTTTTGTAATCTTCGCTTCAGCTTAATAGCTAACATGAAAGTGGACTAGGAATATTACCTGGGAATATGGTATTAGAGTAGAGAATGGAACTTGAGAGCTGGGTTAGGCTAGAGAATGACTCCCCAACTTGAAAAAAATCTATATAAGTACAGCTGTTTATCACATTGATCTGACCTGGAGACCTTGCATGCTAATAATTAATACAGGCGTCTCTGTTACAGGTCTCTGCCCGCTCCCCTAATTCCTCTCTTTGTCCTTCCTGGAGGGGTTAGGCAAAGTCGATAGTAGGAAAGATTCATACCTTCTACATTCTTCTTTTTTTTTTTTAAATCTTCTACATTCTTTTTTTTTTAAATTTTTTTATTTAAGAAAGGATTAATGAACAAAAACATAAGGTAGGAGGGGTACAGCTCCACACAATTCCCACCACCCAATCTCCATAACCCACCCCCTCCCATGATAGCTTTCCCATTCTCTAGCCCTCTGGGAGCATGAACCCAGGGTCGTTGAGGGTTGCAGAAGGTAGAAGGTCTGGTTTCTGTAATTGCTTCCCCGCTGAACATGGGTGTTGACTGGTCGGTCCATACTCCCAGTCTGCCTCTCTCTTTCCCTAGTAAGGTATGTCTCTGGGGAAGCTGAGCTCCAGGACATATTGGTGGGGTCTTCAATCCAGGGAAGCCTGGCCAGCATCCTGGTGGCATCTGGAACCTGGTGATTGAAAAGAGAGTTAACATACGAAGCCAAACAATTTGTTGAGCAATCATGGATCCCAAGCTTGGAATAGTGGAGATGAAGTGTTAGGGAGGTACTCACTGCAAACTCTAGTGTACTACTGCTTTCAGGTATATATTTTGCAGTAGTTTATGGATACGTGTGCACATAAGCTCTCTCGCACAGAAACTGGTGTATATCTAGGTTATGGGACTTTGTTAGAAAGTGAACTACCTGAGATGAAATTAGACCCAATTGCAAGGAAGACTAAAGCTGAAACAAACCAATGGGACTATATCTTCTACATTCTTAAAAGGCATACTGAGAAATGCGTTTTATTTATTTTATTTATTTTTTATTTAAGAAAGGATAAATTAACAAAACCATAGGGTAGGTTTTGCACACAATTTCCACCACCCAATCTCCATATCCCATCCCCTCCCCTGATAGCTTTCCCATTCTCTATCCCTCTGGGAGCATGGACCCAAGGTAATTGTGGGTTGCAGAGGGTGGAAGGTCTGGCTTCTGTAATTGCTTCCCTGCTGAACATGGACATTGATTGGTCAGTCCATACTCCCACTCTGCCTCTCTCTTTCCCTAGTAGGGTGGGTCACTGGGGAAGCGGAACTCCAGGACACATTGGTGGGGTCTTCAGTCTAGGTGTCCAGAGACTTCAGGTGTGGAATGATAACCCTCCAGCTTCATTACTCGGGTGAGACCTTTCCTTTCATAGTATACTCTAATTCCATCCCAGGTGGTTTACTTTCTAACAAAGTCCCAAAACCTAGATATAGACAAGGTTGTGTGAGAGAGAGCATATGTTCACACGTATCCATAAACTAGTGCAAAATATACATGAAAGCAGAAATACACTAGAGTTTGCAGTGAGTACCCCCCTAACACTTCCTCTCCACTATTCCAACCTTTGGGTACATGATTGCTCAACAATTTGTTTGACTTGTTTGGCTTAACTCTCTTTTCAGCCACCAAGTGTCAGATGCCATCAGGATGCCGGCTAGGCTTCCCTGTTTGTTTTTTTTTTTACCAGAGCTTTGCCCAGCTCTGGTTTATCGTGGCACAGGGGCTTGAACCTGGGACTTTGGAGCCTCAGGCATGTCCTTTGTATAACCATTATGCTATATCTCCTGCCCAACACTGGGATTTTTGAAGGGACTTTGACTTTGTTACTACATTGCAAAGAATGTATTTCTATGTGTAAACTGATTTTTTTCTGTGTCTTCATTGTATTCTGTTGATATATGCTAAAGGAACTTTTAGCCATAATTGAGTTAAAAACAACCTTCTTCTTCTTCTTCTTCTTCTTCTTCTTCTTCTTCTTCTTCTTCTTCTTCTTCTTCTTCTTCTTCTTCTTCTCCTTCTCCTTCTCCTTCTCCTTCTCCTTCTCCTTCTCCTTCTCCTTCTCCTTCTCCTTCTTCTTCTTCTTTTCTTCTCCTCCACCTCTTCTTCCTCCTCCTTATTTTTGTTGTTATAGTAACAACAACATTCTTTGTTTATTTTTTCTTCCTTCAAAGTATATACTGTGGCATATTATGTAATTGACTCAGTTGAATTATATTAATCTGTTGGTAGAAAACGGAATAGTAATGCTCACGTTAGCTTTGTCTCAAGCAGAGTTTCCTTTGCCAGTGTTTCTATAGAATCATAACCATCCATGGTGACAATCTTGTGAGTGAACCAGGCTCATGTGTGAACCTGACTCATGTGAATCAGTATGTACCCTTACTCACCCATGGGGAGAAGCCAAATAGCATTCCCTAATGATAAGGGGGCAGAATTCATACTTCAAAAAATTTTTGGTGTTCAGCTCTGGCTTATAGTGCTAATTTATTCAAGTTTACTACTAAAAACACGCTACTTTCTAGTTATTTTCATGTGTTTTCCAGTCATCTGTAATTTAGAGGTTATAGTATGGCAGATATACTACATAATGATGTGCTGTTAAGCAGCTTTTCCCAAGTGTTCACCTGATGCCATCACTTCTATAGCTTGAAATCAGACTGATTGGAGTCCTTTCATCTTAGAAGCTAGTAAAAAGTACAACTGCAGACCCTACTTGAGGCTTTGTTGATCATCTAGACTTTGAAAAATGGAAAAAGAAGAAAATGTTTTTAATGGATACTACACTTAAAAATCTGTTTTTTTTTTTTTTTTTTTTTTGGTGCTTGTTGGTAGAAAAGAACCTACCTTGGGGCTGAATGTTTTGCAGATTGGGGAGATAAGAAGTTATAACAGTTTATAACAATTATTCTGTAAACCATTACCCCTCTCCTAATAAAATGATTTGAAAATATTGACAGATGCTACTTGTGTATTCATTGCCTTATAGATAGAATAAAATGGAGAAAATACTGTTCTGTTTTTAAAAAAAATCTCATGTCATGATGGATGAAATTTGGACATATGTCTGTTGTTCCTTATTTATTTTACTCATTTGTCATCAGAATTATATTCATTATTCAAAACAACTATAGATTGGTAATAGCTATAAGAATTTCTGGGGAGTAGCAGTGGTGCACCTGGACAAGTACACATATTACTAAATGCAAGGAGCTGGGTTCAAGCCCCTGCTCCCCAAATGGAGGAGCTCTGCTTCACAAGTGATGAAGCAGGTGTCTGTCTTGCTCTCCCTACCTCTCCCTGTCTTCTCTCAGTTTATCTCTGTCCTATCTAAAAAAGGAGGAGGAGGAGAAGAAGAAGAAGAATGGAAAAAAATGGCTGCGGGGAACTGTGAATTCATAATGCTGGCACCAACCCCGGCTATAACCCTGGAGGCAAAAATAAATAAATAAGAATTGCTGGGCTGCTGTGATAGCTCACCTGGACAGTACATTAAATAAATAAATTTTTAGTATCTAATAATGAAGATTAAATAAAATATATGAATCTGTTAAAATCCAAGCATCAAAGTCAGGTGATGATCTTGTGAATGATGAGATTTCTGCTTTAATAAATATTTTTATTACTGTACAGAGTCAAAGAGAAATTGAGAGTGATGGGGAGACAGAGAGGGAGAGAGACAGAGAAACACCTGCAGCCCTGCTTCACCACTTGTGAAGCTTTCCCCCTGTAGGTGGGGACCAGGGGCTTGAACCTGGGTCCTTGTGCATTGTTTAGTAAGTGCTTAACCATGTGCATCACTGCTTGGCCACCTCTGATTTTACTGTAGCAAAAAAGTCAGATGTACAGAAGAGACCTTCATACAGTATATGAAACTGGGAGTTTTGAATACTGTTATAGTAGAACACTTGAAGGCCAGAATATTTAGTCTTTAAGCATGTCTACCACTTTCAAAATAACATTATAGGGCCTTGGAGAAAGGTGTTAAATATTAGAATCTCAGCAAGCTTTGGATTCCAGTGGATTGAGAGATAATTATGTGAGGTGAGCTTTGGACACAAAGCTGACTGTTTAGTTATCCAAAGTATTCATGTCAAGTAGCAACTACTTGAGAGTCTACCTTTTTGTGGTTTTCTCCCAGTATCTAATCTGTAAAGAATAGGGAATAGTGACTGGGTGGTAACTAGTCTTTATTTTGCAGTGTTCTGAAAAACAATACAAGAGTGGAAGAAAATTAGTATTCTGGGAATGTTTTCATAAATGAAATATGAATAAGAGTCTATATAATAGGATTATAAATTCAAAGCAAAATGCTTTTGTAAATCTTCCTATTTAGCCAGCTAAAGCAACTCAAAAGATATTTTTGTGAGGAATTGCTTTGTAAAAAGAGGAGCTAATTCTATTCACCCACTAGCTTGGATGTTGAAGAATGCTTGTCTCATCTATTTTAACTGGAAACAAAATGTGCTTACTAAAGTTTGTAGGTAGAATTGCAAGGTGACATAATAGCTTTGAGAAATACTTTTTAGTAGGCAGAAATTAAAATTTTATTAATGGAACAGTAAATGTGAAGGAACAAAAATCTTGTTAGTATCAGTTGGTGTGACTTTTTAGGGAAAACAGAAAAACAATGTGGCCAGCGAGTTGTCATAAATGGATGGTGTTCTGAACTCTTTAGCCTGAGGTCTGGAGTTTGATTCCTAACATTGCCAGTGCCAGTGCGATGCTCTAGTTGTATCTCTTAGCCCTCCTCTCAATAAAAAATGAAAAAAAAAACTTTAAAAACACTGTGTGTCTCTTTAGAAATACTGATTTGTCTAGTTCTGTGTTTTTATTTTGTGTATGTATGTGAAAGATGGAGGAATTATTAACATGCTTTTTTTTAGTGTATTTTTCTTAAGCGTACAAATTTAACTCTGGAAATAAAGTAGCTTTTCAATCCTGTGTTGACTGCGTGTGTGTTGGTTTGTTAATACCAGAAATGTCCAAATTAAATTTTATGGTATACGGATGATTTATTATAATTTCCCCTACAAGAAAATTTGTCTTAAAATCTTTTTTAAAATCATCCTATGTGTGTGGGGGGTGGGGTTCTAATTCAAAACAGGAGTCAGGCTAATATCACATGTCTCTAAAGAGAATAGAAGGGAGGTTTTACTTGTTGCATATGATTTAAAAATATTTATAGATACAGTTGGCCTTACTTCTGGTTTTAATGATGGCATTCCCATAGGACTAAGACTGCTCCCAACAGTCTGAACTATGTCTGAAGTTCAAGAACAATATATAGTGGGCCTAAAAAATTTTAATCCTCCTTGGAAACTTTGAATGGGAAAGCTGGCCCTTTTGTCTTGTGTTTCTTCAACTTCCTGTTA
The DNA here is from genome assembly GCF_950295315.1 of Erinaceus europaeus. Lineage (NCBI taxonomy): Eukaryota > Metazoa > Chordata > Mammalia > Eulipotyphla > Erinaceidae > Erinaceus > Erinaceus europaeus. The sequence continues at coordinate 31,241,808 of NC_080176.1, forward strand.
GTGTAACAGCTCTATGTCTCCTAGTCATTCCTTAACCAGCTGCAGACTGTCCTCTTCTGAAGCATTTTGTGTTTAAGGTCATCAATAAATTCCTAAATCATAAAGATGAGTGATTTTATTTCCCAGCCATCTGTATAGTTTTTAGTCTTTTTGTTCTGGGTCTGGTATACAGAACTTGATGCTAGTGATTCAGTACTAAAGGAGGAAGACATACTCTAATATTGTGGACTTTTTGGTCTAACACCAAGGACCTTCTTCATTCAAACTTCGTGAAATCCCTGGTTTGTGAAATACTCTTAGGGATTTTTATTTCTTTTTAAATCTTTATTTTCCACTAGGAGGCTAATGGTCTATAGTACAGTTTCTGGCACATGGGTATAAAAATCTAACCTAGACAACAATCTCTCCCCCAAATTAGGTCCATCATTGTGTCCCAGGACCTGATAGCCCTCCCTACCCCGCCTCTCCTGTCCTCCTTCCCAGAGTCCTCTGCTTTGGTGCAGTTTACCCAAACAGCCCAAGCTTTACTTTATAGTCTAAGTTTTCTCTTTCTGTTCATCTTTCTTAAGTTCTGTGGGCTTTATTTTAATGTTAATTTTCTCACCTACCTGCTTGAGTATGCCTCTGTGCCTCTCTTGGTTGATAGTTGTGTGTGTTCTCTTACTTCCATGTCATCTCTAACAGTTGTTAGGATCAGTGTTTGAAATTTTATATTTTCTAATGTCATGATCTCCCCATGTGGTTTTAAATTGCATTTCCCAATGACTAATGATGTTAAATATTTTGTAATTTTTTTAGTTCTTTACACATATGTATTTGTATATTTTTTCTTTCATAAACTATTTGTTCAAATCTTATGTCCATTAAACCATACTAGGTTGTTTGCTTTTTGTATTGTTGAGTGTTGAAAGTAATTTGTTCTGTATACAAGATCTTTGTCAGATACTTAATTTTAAAATATTTTCTCCCAATTTGTGACTTCTTTTTATTCTCTTGCAAATGTTTATTAAGATCAGTTTTAAATCTTGATGAATTCTAATTTACCAATTTTAATAGATTATTATTTGTTGTTCTATCTAATAGATTATTTCTAATTCAGAGCTACAGGTTTTTCCTTTCTGGGGAATTTATAAAACATTTTTTTTAATATACTATCTTTATTTATTAGCTAGAGATAGCCAGAAATCAAGAGGGAAAGGGAAAATAGAGAGAGACACTGGCAGCACAGCTTCACTACTTACAAAGGTTTTCCCCTACAGGTGGGGGCCAGGGGCTTGAACCTGGTTCCTTTAACATGGTAACATATGCACTCTACCAGGTATGCCACCTCCCTGTACCCTATTTTGGGAAAAAAAAATATATATATATATATATATATTTTACATTTTGCATTTAGCTTTCTTAGTCACTTTGAATTAATTTTAAAATGGTGTATATATAGAACATAGTATTATTTCTTGTAACTTCTATCTAGTTATAACATCACTGCTGAACAGTTCTTTTTCTACTGAATTACCTTTCCTCTTTCTTTCTTTAAGATTTATTTATTAATTAATGAGAAAGATAGAGAGGGAGAGGGAGAGGGAGAGGGAGAGGGAGAGGGAGAGGGAGAGGGAGAGGGAGAGGGAGAGAGAGAGAGAGAGAAAGAGAAAGAGAGAAAGAGAGAAAGTACCAGACATTACTCTGGTACATGTGCTGCCAGGGATTGAATTTAGGACCTTATGCTTGAGAGTCTAGTGCCCCAGCCACTGCACCACCTCCGGGACCACTTTTTTTTTTAATCAAGATCATTTGTTCTTATATGTTGGGTTCTTTTTTTTTTTTTTTTTTTTTTTGTTTCACTGATCAGTTTGTCTTAGGACTGCCAAACTAAGAGCCACTGGCTAAATACAGCTCACATCATGTTTTTGGTACAGCCTCATGGTTTAACCTTTATAAATAATTGTAAAAAGGAAAATAATAAATCTAACCGAGGTTTTTGTCTAGAATAGATACTGTTTTATGTTTTTTTTAATCTTGAAGTGATCATGTAACTGTATTCTTTTGAGTAATATGATAATAACTTATTGCCAAATATTAAGCCAATATTTTGTTCCTATATTGAACACCTCTGCATTATGATGTATTGTCCTTTTTATATATAATTAGATGTCATGATTTTTTTTCTTTAGTTTTCTCTCAGTGTCTTTACTGTTCATCTTGAGAATTCTGTCGTTGTAGAATGCTAGTTTTCTGAAAAGTTGATGTATTATTCATATTATTTGTTCTTTAAACTCTTGGTAAAATCTGACAACAAAGTTATTGGGTCGATATTGTTTTGTATGAAAGGTTTTTTTTTAACTCCAAAGATAATTTATTTAATAAGAAAAGGACTATTTAGGTTTCTGTTTCTTCTTGAAAGAACTTTTGGTAACTTGTAACTTTCAAGTTGATTAGTTCATTTGAACTGCCAAATTTATTGGTGTATATATTTGATATATCATGTAAAATGTAGTTTATATAAATTATATATACCTATTTTATATGTTTGCTTCATACTGTTAGAATTTAGTGTGATCTTTATTATTCTTGGTGATAGTAATTTAGTCATTCTTTTCCCATATCTTCCATTGGCTAGAGTTCTATCAATTTTATTTTTTTCAAAGAACCATCTTTGGGTCTTATTAATATTTGTTTTCTTTCAATTTTCTCCTTCACTGATTTCTTTTCTGAAACTTTTTCTTGCCAGAAACAGATAAAACATGTTAAAAAATTCCTAAGTGCTTTTCCAGGTACTATATATTCGGTTTTCTTATTTATTTTTTAAAAATTTAACTACTATACTTTCTACTGTCCCATTTAATACCATAGTTAGCAGAGATTGGACTTTGTGCCATCTGTATAGTTTTACATTTATCAAGATCTGCCTTATGACCCAGTGTATGTAGTCCAACTTGATAAATATTCTATGTACACATGAAAGAACGGTGTATTCTGACACTGTTCATGAGAATGTTCTAGAAATATCAATCACTGTTGCTAGGGTTCTCACATCTCTGTAGTCTTAATTAAGAAGAGATTTTAAAATTACTGACTCTAGTTGTATATTATGTCTTGGATGGTATGGGGAGCTGGGCTTGGTATCTCTCACATGCATGATCTTAGTACTCTTAGCCCCGTTTGCATTTAGATAGACAAGGACAGAAAGTACAAAAGACGTTACAGAATAGAGCTTGTTCTGGTGCTACACTACTTCTCAGTGTGGTACAGTGGTTTGGTGCTGAGCCATGTGCATGCTAAGGCATGTACTCTACTCCTGAGCTATTTATTGCTCTTATTTATTTATATCTTCTTTGGGCTTTATTATTATTATTACATTTATGATGAAGCTCTGTTATTACATGTATAAATATTTAAAATTATTACTTCCTCTTGATGAATTTATCACTACTGTGAAATAGTCTTTCCCTCTCTCTTTTTTAAAATTTTTATTTATAGAAAGGAAACACTGACACAAATCACAGGATAAAATAGGTACAACTCCACACAGTTCCCACCACCAGGCCTCCATATCCCATCCCCTCCCCTGATAGCTTTCCTATTCTTTTTTTTTATTATTTAATTTTCTATTTACAAAAAGGAGACATTGACAAAACCATAGGATAAGAGGGGTTCAACTGCTCACAATTCCCACCACCATATCTCTATATCCCATACCATCCCTTGATAGCTTTCCTATTCTTTATCCCTCTGGGAGTATGGACCCAAGGCCATTGTGGGATGCAGAAGATGGAAGGTCTAGCTTCTGTAATTGTTTCCCCACTGAACATGGACATTGACAGGTCAATCCATACTCCCAGCCTGCCTCTCTGTTTCCTTAGTAGGGTGGGGCACTGGTGAGCGGAGCTCCAGGACACATTGGTGGGGTTGTCTGTCCAGGGAAGTCTGGTCGGCATTCTGCTAGCATCTGGAACCTGGTGGCTGAAAAGAGAGTTAACATACAAAGCCAAAGAAATTGTTGATCATTCATGAACTTTAGGCCTGGAATAATGTAGATGAGGAGTTTGGGGGTACTCCATTTTGTAGATAGCTAGTAGGCATATTGTGGTTATATTCCAAAGGGCCTGTGGCTACACTAGTTTTTTGTGTGTGTGTCCCTGAGCCTGAAATCTGATATACAGGTGGATCCAAGTTATTGTCTTGGGAGATGATGTCATGGCTGGAAAAGGAACAGAAAGGATGACATTTTTATTAGTCATTTTGAATCATTTTGTTGTGACTGGCATAAACTTAGCCCTCTTTATATTTCTAATATTTAGAATTTTCAAGTCTTTAGTTTGTGAACTGTTTACACCAGATTTTGAAAATTTCTAGAGTATTTTAATTCTCTTCACTAATTATTTCAATACTTAATGACCCAATGTAAAAGTACACTACAGAAAAAAACATGTTTCAATCATTCATGTAGAAGTTACTATCAAACAAAATATGTAGTGACAGAGCCAAGTCTGGAGACCTAGGAAAAAAAATAATTTGTTTTTACATTTCAATTTGGGGTGAGTTATCTTTTAAGAATACTCAGGTACTCTCTGCCTTTATAATCTCATGTCCTTTTTTGATTTTAACTCCTGAAATTCTTGCAAGTTAGCTCAGGAACTAGGAAGCCTCAGACCTGAGATGGAGAGGTCTTTGGGTCCTGTGGGGACCTGTGCACACCTGTTTTTTTAGTTCTGAGTCATCATGAACACTAAATTTCATGTGGTATTTTCTACTTCTTTCCATTATTCTATTTTTGTGCCGACTGACATCTTGATAGATTGTCTTTAGTACAAAGATTTGCAGGTATTTATTTTATCCCCAATTCATAATATTCTATGGTTATGTACAAGGGGAAAGAGATCCTTAAATATTCATCTGCCAGCTATCAAGGAAAGGAGATTACCCCCTTAATCTCATTTACATTTTGTGATAGCTGTGGCAGAGAAAAATTCCACAGGCAAAAATCAAACCTCTGAATTATGAGTGTGCACTGCTTACAGCCTGTGTCTATGAGAATAAGTATATGAAAACTTAGTTTCAGCAGTTCATTTTTATTCTTTTACTTTTTAATAAACCAACTCTGACAAATGAAAAGGAATCTGTGCTATAGCTCAGATTTCCTACATTAGGCATACGTGGCCATAAACTTAATTATCACAAGAATTTTCAAATGACTCCAACTTGTTCTGCACTTGGTTCCAGAGGATACCAAGTTTTATTTTCAAGCTGATAAAATCCTCCTTCTGAAAGCATTTGTTTATTATATTACAGCTTCACATGAGACGAGCTCCATCATGACCCTGTGTTAAGTGTCTGTGGGAGATTTCATTACATCCATATACTGGAAGTCCTGCCAATATACTGGCAGCAAAATCCTAGTGGAAAATAAATGGCAATAAAAAAGAGAAATGATAGCCCATGTGAGTGGTGAGGAGCACAGCTTTATTGAGACTGGACAACCCCAGAGTAGTGACTTGGCATGCAGACATGAGCTTAAGAGAATGTGAGTGAAAGCTGATATTGGAATAATGACTCTGTGGCACAGACATGGGAATAATTTAATTAATTGCAATGAAATTTCTTTGATGAATAGTTATGTGGTGATAAGCATGAGGTCGAATAGCAGAATGAGTTTCAGCTTCTTAATGGGCCAGCACAGCTGCAGTTTTGGATGCCTTCCCATTTTATTTTTCCCTGCAGCTCTGCACTGCTTTCCTCGTCCACATCTCTCCAGCTAAACACACCACTAGCAGGGCTCCCTCTCCATGTCTGTCGAGCTGAGGGGAAAGTACATTTGGCCAGGGGAAGCAGGCTGGTGACTGCTTTGAAATGAAAACCAGATCAAACGAAGATTGTGGGATAGTTTCCTTATGGTGACTACTCCTCCTCCCACTCCACCCCCCACCCTTGATCTCTAGGATGCTTTTGCAGAGCCTTTGCTGTTAAGTTGTATAAAGATTTTAATAAAAATTTCTTGTCCCTGGAGAAAGAGGCATGTCTTTGTTGTCAGAGAGCTAGAGGGAAATGAGCAATGCAGCCCAGCTGGAGCACCAGCATTAATCCCATGATTCGTAGCCTGTATTTTCAGACAGATCAATTACTTATGGCTGTAACCAATCTCTCACCATTTTCTTGCTGTGCAGTGCTCCATTTCCAGACTTGGCAGCTGACATAACCTTCCAACTTGACAGAACTTCAGCTGCAAATCTTTCAGGTCTGCTGCCTCATTCATGGAGGTTATACAAACGAGTTGTTAAATAAAAATCAAAAGTCAAAAATTGTGGGTGGTAATCAGTAACATCGTGAATCATGGAACATTTTCAGTTTTTTTTTTTTTTTTTAAAGAAGGATGAATGATTTTGTTGTCTTCCTATATTTGTATGGACGGGCTTTACATGAGAGAAAGGCCGTCTCAAGAGGAAAGAAATTATCCACAGTGGATGCATTTCTTATCAATGTGTAGGTTGAAAGATTATCTCAGAATGGAGAGAAAAGAGATAGTGAAGGAGACATGCAGGGCATGGACAGGTGAGCTGTGCTTAATGCATTTCATATGGAGTGAGTCACCCATTTCAGCTGCTAGGCTACTTAGGCATAGGCCAGTAGATTTTGTATCAAAAAGAAGTGAGCCTCGCTAACACAAGGTGGCAGAGAACATGAAAGCTGCTTATACAGTATGTCAGTGAATGTGTGAACATAGAACTTCTGTCCATTATATAAACTCAGCAACCTTCAGAGGACTTTATCCATTTTTTTTTTTTGGTGGGGGGTTTCACTGTAAGACATAGCTACTCTTCATGAGTATCCATCTTTACAGTTGTGTCAAGCCAAGTCAGCCTTCCTGGAAGGAAGTGTGTAGGGACCAGATGAGAGAAATCAGAGAATTCTGTTGTGATTTGACTTGCTTTCGATACATAAAGTGTGATAACTGGCAATTGGCAAACCATGTTTTGACTCTCTTTCGTTGTCCTTCCATAATTTCCATTTCTCTGATAGCTTTTGGGGACTTTTCAATTTCCATCCTAACAGGCAACTGTGAAAGAAATATGAAAACGGAAAATGTGAACATCTAGAGAAAATAAGTGGTTTAATGTTCAACTAGGGGCATTCATGTATTTATATACACGCATATGTGTTTATGTGCTGTGAGTACTTGCTTGGTATACAGCTGAATGCTTTGGAAATTCTGCTTACTTGGGACAAATCAGTGATGTTCTTTTGGAATAGATATTCGTGGGCTCTGTTAGCAATTAGGAGGTGAATCCCTACAGATTTCTCTTGGTCTTGTATTACCAAGGATTTATTCTAAAGAAGCAATGGTACTATCCAGAACATACTTTTTTCATTTGAAAGTTAAAAAAATGCCCTGTCTATGACTGCATTCCACTCCCTTTCTGTTCTAGTCCTTCTGAAGCATCCCACTTGCAGAGTAAAACGTAGGTTATGCAGTACCGGAAGGCACCACCACAAATCTTGCCCTGCTCTGGACTTGGCTTTTCTGGATCTGTGTTTTATTATGATTCATTAGCTAGAATGGAAAAGACTCTCTGGTAGCCATGCATGACAGTCCCCCATCCTCAGAGCTTGCCAACAATTGAAAGTTTGAGAGCAAGTAGGAATAAAAGGGGGTTGAGATTTATAGTTAGGGAATTTGAGTTGCTTTTTTCTTTTTTGGAATATTGCCAGTCTTATTAGGAGTTCTTTAGTGAAACAAAACATAGTGGTAGCCTGGAGAAATTATGGATATTTTCCAGCAGCCCCTCCCTCCCCGAAAAAGCTTAAGAGTCTGTAAGCCTTCTCCCTTGGTTGCAGTTAGGAAGCCAGTTGACAGTATAATAGGCTTTTGGAAGTGGGTGCAATGGTTTGTGTGTTTTGTTTGATGTTGCAAATACCAAGCCCTCAGGGAGATCTGCAAAGAGGATGTTCTGTTCTTAAAAAAAATGAAAAGATTAACCTGAAACGTGAACTGAAAAATTCCTGAATTCTAAAGGAGTTAGGTGCCAATGAGAAATGATCTCTTCTACTTCTCAGGAAACATTTGGCAAGTTGCCTGCTGCAGACAAGCAGAAAGCTGGGCAAATATGTTTTCCAATTCTGACTAATGAAAGATCACTAGTAAACTTGAGAGGATTAGATCACAGATTAAGGGTGTATGTGTGTTCATTGATCATAGCATTCTTTAGAGACATGTACATACTAATATACATGTTCTTAGAAACTATGTGTAATTCTTAAAACCTGCATACTGCTTTTCTTCGTTTCCCAATGTAATGGTGTGTAATGCTAACTATGAAAGGGTATGGCACTTAATATGTTGAAGATATTTTTATTTTGAAGACAAGAGTGCTAATGAATAGACATTAAGCCAGTCCTGTTATTCATTTGACAGACAGTTGTTTGAGACTTAGTATGTGCCGATGTCTTTGTATCAGCTAGATAGGAAGTAGGGACACAGAGGTGAAAAGTGAGGATATGCATTTTTGCTCTCCTGTACTTTACGATCTGCTAAAGAGATATACTAAAATAAAAAGGCATGCAGCTATATGCCCACAGTTTTTTCCATTTGCTCTGTATTCAATAAAAATTTCTTAAGCACCTCAATATGCTCTAAACTCAATGATGGGATTCTTTTTAATTATTTAGTTAAAAAAGGAGACATTAACAAAACCATAGGATAGGAGGGGTACAACTCCACAAATTCCCACCACCAAATCTCTATATCCCATCCCCTCCCCTGATAGCTTTCCCATTCTCTATCCCTCTGGGAGTATGAACCCAAGGTCATAGTGGGTTGCAGAAGGTGGAAGGTCTGGTATCTGTAATTGCTTCCCCTCTGAACATGGGCATTGACTGGTCAATCCATACTCCCAGTCTGCTTCTCTCTTTTCAAAGACTAATCCTATGTATTCAAAAGACTCAGTCAGTGTTTATATGACTACAATTTAATGGGAGTGTACATAAACACCATTCTCACCACCAAAAGACTGTGTCCCATCCCACCCACCCACCCCGCTGCCCCCACCCACTGCCCCTGGAAGCCGAATGTCCACCCTCCTCCTCACCAAAGGGTTTTTACTTTGGTGCCCTACTCCAGATTTAGTCAGATCCTGCTTTTAGTTTCCCTTTCTGTTCTTCTTTCTCAACTTCTGTTGATGAGTTGGATCATCCCATACTAATCTTTATCTAACTTAGGTCACGTAACATAATTCCATCTAGCTCCATCCAAGATGGGTCATTGAAGGTGGGTTCATTTTTCTTAATAGTTGTATAGTATTCCATTGTATATATATACCACAACTTTCTCAGCCACTCACCTATTTTTGGGCACCTGGGCTGCTTCCAGGTTTTAGCTATTATGAAGTGTGCTGCTATGAACATAGGTATACACATATCTTTTTGATTGGGCATTATGGAATCCTTGGGGTATATGCCCAGGAGAGGAATTACTGGGTCATATGGAAGGTCTATGTGTGAGCACTCTCCAGAGTGCTCTCCACAGAGACTGGACCAATTTACATTCCTACCAGCAGTGTAGAAGGGTTACTCTGTCCACACAGCCTCTCCAACATTTGTTGCTGCTGTCCTTTTTGATGTATGCCATTCTCACAGGAGTGAGGTGGTATCTCAGTGTTGTCTTTATTTGCATTGCTCTGACAGTCAGCGACCTGGAGCAGGTCTTCATGTGTTTATTAGCCTTTTGGATATCCTGTGAAGTGAATGTTTTGTTCATATCCTCTGCCCATTTTTGAATGGGGTCATTTGCTTTTTTGTTGCTGAGTTTGCTGAGCTCTTTGTACATTTTGGTTATTAGTCTCTTGTCTGATGTATGGCATGTGACAATCTCCCATTCAGTTAGGGGTCTCTTTGTTTGTGTGATAGTTTCTTTGTGCAGAAGCTTTTCAATTTAATGTAGTCCCATTGATTTGTTTCTGCTTTAGTCTTCCTTGCAGTTGGGTTTGTTATATCAAAGATGTCCTTGAGGTTTAGGTGGGAAAGTGTTCCACCAATGTTTTCCTCTAAGTATTTGATAGTTTCTGGTCTAACATCCATGTCCTTGATCCATTTGGAGTTGATTTTTGTTTCTGGTGAGATAAGGTAGTTCAATTTCATTCTTCTGCATGCTTCAATGCAGTTTTCCCAGCGCCAGTTATTGAAGAGACCCTCCTTCCTCCATCTAATAATTTGGGCCCCTTATCAAAAATTAGATGGCCATAAATGTGGGGTTTTAGGTCTGGCCTTTCAGTTCTGTTCCACTGGTCTGTGTGCCTATTTTTGTTCCAGTACCAGGCTGTTTTGATGATGATGGCCTTTTAATATAGTTTGAGATACAGCTAAAGCAGTATTGAGAGGGAAACTCATAGCCATACAATCACATATTAAACAACAAGAGAAAGCTCAAATTAAAGACCTACTGCACACCTTAAGGCTTAGAGGGAGAGGAACAAAGGAACCCTAAAGCAACCAGAAGGACAGAAATGACTAAAACTAGAGCAGAAATAAACACATCGAATATAAGAGAACCACATAAAAGATCAATGAAGCAAAATGTTGGTTCTTTGAAAAATTAAACAAGATTGACAAACCCCTAGCCACACTCACTAAAAAAATTTAAAAAGGAGAAGATTCAAATTAATAGAGTTGTAAATGATAGAGGAGATATCACAACTGACACCACAGAAATCCAGAAAATCATGTAATACTTCTATGAAGAACTATGCATCACCAAGCTAGAAAATCTGGAAGAAATGGAAGAATTCCTAGAAACATATGCTCTTCCAAAACTGAACCAAGAACTACAAAACCTAAATACACCAATCACAGATAAAAAAAAAAATCGAAACAGCTGTTAAGAATCTCCCCAACAACAAAAGTACTGGACCAGATGACTTCACAAATGAATTCTACAAAACTTCAGGGAAAAGTTAATACCCATACTTCTAAAGCTTTTCCATAAGATCGAAGAAACAGGAACACTCCCTTCCACCTTCTATGAGCCAACATCACACTGATACCAAAAGCAGATAGGGACACAACAAAAAAGGAAAACTACAGACCAATATCACCAATATCTCTGATGAACATAGATGCCAAAATATTAAACAAGATCTTGGCCAACCGGATACAGCAGCACATCAAAAAGATTGTCCATCACAACCAAGTGGGATTTATCCTGGGAATGCAAGGCTGATTCAACATACATAAGTCAATCAATGTCATTCACCACATCAATAAAAGCAAAGCCAAAAACCACATGATTATCTCAATAGATGCAGAGAAAGCCTTTGACAAAATCTAGCACCCATTCATGCTCAGAACTCTGAAAAAATGGGAATAGATGGGAAATTCCTCAAGATAGTGGAGTTTATATATAGCAAACCTACAGCCAACATCATAATCAATGGACAGAAGCTGAAAGCATTCCCCCTCAGATCGGGGACTAGACAGGGCTGTCCACTATCACCATTATTCTTCAACATAGTATTGGAAGTTCTTGCCATAGCAATCAGGCAAGAGAAAGAAATCAAAGGAATAGATTGGAAGAGAAGAAGTCAAGCTCTCACTATTTGCAGATGACATGATAGTATACATAGAAAAACCTAAAGAATCCTGCAGAAAACTACTGGAAGTTATTAGGCAATATAGTAAGGTGTCAGGCTACAAATCAGTGTACAAAGTCAGTGACATTTCTTTATGAAGCACTGAATCTGAAGAAGAAGAAGACATCCAGAAATCACTCCCATTCACTGTTTCAGCAAAATCAATAAAATACCTAGGAATAAAGCTGACAAAAGAAGTGAAAACTTGTATACTGAAAACTATGAGTCACTATTCAAGGAAATAGAAACTGATACCAAGAAATGGAAATACTTTCAATGCTCATGGATTGGAAGAATAAATATCATCAAAATGAATATTCTCCCCAGAGCCATATACAAATTTAATGCGATACGCATCAGAGTTCCACCAAACTTTTCCAAGAGAATGGAACAAAAACTACAATCATTTATCTGGAACTAGAAAACACCTAGAATTGCCTAAACCATCTTGAGGAAAAGAAACAGAAATGGAGGCATCACACTCTCAGATCTCAAACTATATTACAAGGCTATCATCATCAGTTGATGGGCTTTTAAAAGAAAAAGTGTCATACCTGATTTCCTATTGAAGTCAGTGGCTTACAGCTTACAAGGAATAAACTGACTCTGGTTATGAGATGAGCAAAGCCACCTGATCCACATCAATATGTAGATAGCAATTTATTGCACAGTTCTAAGGGCATTCTAGCACAACATTCTATTATACATATAGACAAACTCTGTTGTATTTACCAAGGATAGTGTTATAGCCTTCTCTTCACTGATATCTCCATAACTCTAGACTTAATCAGCCTTACTTCTTCCTTGCTGTGTAAACACAGTAGGGACTAGGAGGTGGTTCATTGGTTAGAACTCAGGCCTTAGCATGTGTGTAGACCAGGGTTTAGTCCTTGGCACTATTTAACAGCACCAGGGGGACTCCATCAATGCTGCTTTGGTTTCTCCCTTTCTGTGTGTCTTCCTTTCTCCTTTCCTCCTCTCTAAATATATAAAATAAAAAGGCTTCTCAGCAGTATTACACTTGTACAAGACCCTCAGTTCATTCCCCTTTATGCATTAAAATAAAATAAAAATAGACATAGTAGTTAGCCTCTCTGAACAAAGTTTTCTAGCTGCAAAATGGAAATGGTTGTATGGATTTATGTTGTTGTAAAATGAAAGAAATCTTGTAGATGGGAATACTTTGTAAAGCGGCCCAGGTGGTGACTCACCTGGTTGAGCACACATGTTACAGTGCACAAGGACTCAGCTTCAAGCCCTGGTCCCCACATGCAGGGGGAAAGCTTTGTGAGTGGCGAAGCAGGGCAGCAGGTGTCCCTCCCTCTCTTTCTCTGCTAACCCCTCGATTTCTGACTGTTTCTAGACAATAAATAAAGTTAATTAAAAAAAAAAGTAGCTTTAGAGTGCTGACCTGGTGTAGTGGCTCTGCACATGCACTCTGAGGCAGACAGGAATACTTTGTAAAGAACTGTGCTCATATGAGTTTTTCTTATCACCATTACTGAGATCTTCTAGATGTAATAACATTTATTGAGGCCAATTATGTACCATTCTCAATACTTAAAGAAAATCAGATGAACGGTTTTGTGATGCTGGGAATAATATTGTTTATCTAGCAGAGTGTTCCAGAAGAATTAAGAATAAAACAGAAACTAAGGTAGAAACAAAGTTTGCTAAGTGTTACATAATTGGTGTCAACATACCTGTATTATACTTGGAGTTTCATCTTGTATTGTCACTAATCTTTGCTGTCTTACAATCCTTTTTTGTTTCTTCTATTTTGTATTACTTGTTCAGGCAGAGAGGACTGAAATTGAAGAATAAATATTATGACTTTATTCTCAGTGACTGGGTTCTGACATTTTGGCTCTTAAGAGGTTCATGTTTTGTAACATTGAATAAAGTACTCTAATGAAAATAAGAGTTAAAAATATGAAGCCATACAAGAACAGCTGTTGGACGATGAGCCTGCATGTGTGATTACACTAGGTGGTACTAATCTGTGAAGCTGTGTTTTCTGGGGAAAAATCAATATGAATGAAACAAGAACTCTGTGTGCGTCCTACAGTGCTTGTTGTATCTGCATCAGCTGTGATATGATCTCTTGACCTTTTGAATAATTTTGTTTAAAAACCTTACACAGTGGTAGATGACTTTTCATGAAGATCCTATCCGTAGACTGAGTATTGGAAAATAATTTTGATCTTTGTTCTGTATGTGTGTGTACATGCAAAAGTGTCGGAAATACAGATCACAAAACCCAAGTCACTTAGCACTTGCACTGACTCTGCTTTTGGGTTTTTTTAATAGAATATTTAAAAAAATTATTATCTTTGTTGAATAGAGACAGTCAGAAATTGAGAGGGTATGGGGAGGTGGTAGAGGAGGAGAGAGACAGAGAGATACCTGCAGCCCTGCTTCACCACTCACAAAGCTTTCCACTTGCAGGTGGGAACCAGGGGCTCAAAACCCAGTCCTTGTGCACTGTAAAATGAGTGCTCAACCAGAGTTGCAACCACCTGGTCCCAACTCTGTGCTTTTGGATACCGAGAATATTCCATTCTCTCACTTTGTCATTTTCCTCCCTCCCCCCTCCTCTCTCTCACCCTCCCTCCCTCCTTCCTTCCACCTCTAGGGTTATCTCTGGGGCACAGTGCCAGCAGTACAAATCTGCTGCTCCTGCCTGCCATTTTTCCCCCTCATTTTTATTAAATAGGACAGAGAGAAATTATGGTCTGCGAGGTGGTGCAGTGGCTAAGGCACTGGACTCACGAGCATGAGGACCTGAGTTCAGTCCCCGGCAGCACATGTACCAGAGTGACATCTGGTTCTTTCTCTCTTTCCTATCTTTCTCATAAATAAATAAATAAATAAAATCTTTTTAAAAAAAAGGACAGAGAGAAATTGAGAGAGGAGGAGAGGAGAGGAGAGGAGAGTGAGAGAGAAAAGATAGACACGTGCAGACCTGCTTCACCACTTGTGAAGCAACCCCCCTGCTGGTGGGGACTGGTGCTTCAAAAGCAGGTCCTTGCGCTTAACCAGGTGCCCCACCACCTGACCTCCACTTTCTCATAATACCTGTCCAATTTTTATATTCTTAAATCAAATTGAGTATTTTACATCTTTACATGCTATGCTTTATCAACCCTATTTATGAGGGGGGAAAATTGGCACTTGATAGTAAGTGAAAAAAACAAACATGATATTTGCCTTTGCTCCTTTTCCTTTCAGGTACCCTGTCTTTAAGTTAATTTAGGCCTGAATATCTTGCTGGTAAACAGTGAGATAAAATTAATACTGATACAGGATCAAAGTCTGATTCACACATTTGAGTTTCAGCTTCCTCACTACACACTGCATATTAGTCATGCTACTGCCTCATGAAGAACCTTCTAGGAGAAACTGCAGCAGTGTTAAACACACCGCACTCTAGTGGGCAGATCTATTGGTGAGACTGTACAGAACAGCTCAGGTTACATGTACCTTAAGCTATTTGCTAACTGAAACTCTGGCTAAGGCAGCATCTTAAATTATATGTAGAATCAGCATGCTGTCTTCAAAACATGTTACAGCATTGACTAGCAGGACATGAGATAAGGCAAACTCTAATTAAAAAAAATCTTTGTAATGATTAACAGGGGCCTAGTATAATTTAAGGTGTTCTTTGGAGTTTATAAATATGGTCTCATAAAAAACCCAAATATAAGGGAACTGTGACTTTAAGTCATTAGAAGCCCAGTGGTTTGATAAAATAACAGGAAACAGACAATTTATTATGAGCAGTCTCAGTAGCTCTGGATTATCTATAAAACTTTTATAGCCTTCCCCAAGTGGCAAGAAGCCATAAAACTTGCCTGAATGAGGGACTTGTTAATTTACTTGTTAAAGCAAATTAAAAATTTATAAGTGCTTTTAGGTAAATGAGATCTTCTCTCATTGCTGCCCTTGCGGGGCCCTGGAGTCCTAGAAGGGGAGAGTGGCTATGCTCAGACACCTCTACAGAACAATAAAAGCTATTCAATTGTTCCAGTTTATTGCAACAGAGCCATGCAGCTGTTGCCATGGCTAGCTATGGGGTACCAGTGGTTGACAGCCTGGAGTTTCACTAGGTTTCCAGTCTCACTCAGAAATAAAAAGGGAGATTTTTTTTTTTTACCTTTATGATTCTCAGTAGTTGATATTACAATATGTCTTTTATTTTTTCCTTGACTTTGTAAGCCCAGTGGTCTTAAGGCTATTTCTTCTTATTTTTACTAAATATTTCTAATTTCATAGTTTGTTAGTGCTTATAAATTCCTGCCCTCAGCCATGCCATTTAGCGACTTAGTCTGTAGACAAGGGTTTAGACCTTAGGATGTATCTATACCCTCATCAATATATATCTTTTAATCAGTTTACTTGGGGAACTTATAATTTACAAGATAGTTGTTGTTATTGGAGTACAGTTTCTTTTCTCTCCATGATAGCTGTCTGAGCACCACTCCCACAACCAACTGAATTATTGCTTTCACTATCATGTCCTGGGGCCCCATGTCCCCTTAATCTCATCTTAAGTCCTCCCTTCAGAGTCCTTAGATCTACTGCAGTAGGCCACAATTAACATTTCTTAAAATATAATTCTCGGGGACCAGAAGAAAACTCTCTTACCTTGCCATGCTTATATACTCAGTCTGAGTACCAGTACCACATGGGAATCCTATGGTACCAGGGAAAACTCAAATACTGTGGTGTGTCTTGTTCGTTCATCCATCCACCCATCCATAATAAAAAGAATGAAGAAGCCCATCAGGAGCTATGAAATCCTGCATGTGCAAGGCCCAGACACTACAATAAATAAGTAAATAAATAAATACTTTGTGTTTCTCTATCCAACTCTGATTCCACCCCCCTTTGTTTATATAACCTCAAAATTAGGGAAGAACACTAAGAAAGGCAGTGTGTACATTCTTGTGTATTCAACTCTCCTTTGGATAAAGAAAAATGAGCATAGGTTGAATTTTGTGGATCAAAATACTTTCCCTTTCTTTCTTCTGTTTGCCATTTGTCAAGTTTCTTCCAAAATTGATTCTGTTGTAACAAGTTTCAAATAGTGCTGTTGACTGTAGAGGTTCCTTCACCTCAGGGACTCTTGCCTTTTGCCTCCATTGAGTTTGACAGTGGCCAGTGTCCTCCAGCTTTAGTCATAGGTTGCATTCTGGGGAGATAAAAAATACCTTATTCTTCCACATAGATCAGAAATTTTGCTGTAAGAAGACTTTTTTTTTTTCTTTTTCACTGGTAGGTTCAGAAAAATGTTATACCTGGGCTGGGCATGGCACACCCAATTAAACACACATGTTACCATGATGAAGGTCCTGGGTTCAAAGCCCTTGGGCCCATCTGTAGGAGAGAAGCTTCAGGATCAGTGACAAAGTGCAGCAGGTATCTCTCACTCTCTTTCAGTCTCTCCTTTCCTTGTCAATATCTCTCTATCTAATAAGTTTCTAAAAATGTTATACCTACTATAGGTATAACAATTTAAATTTCAAATATTTTTATAAACCAAAGTCTTTCGAAATAAAGAACTATGATGTTTAAACCATCTTCTTGTCCAAGAGAACCAAACTGAGTTTATGTTCAGAAAAGTTATATATATTTTTATTGAGGGGCTAATGGTTTACAGTATTTTATTCACCACTCCCCTTACCAAAAGTCTGTGTCTCCATTTTCACCCCCATAGATAACTACTATTGTTCTACCATAGCCTTTGATATAGGTTGACATTTTTTTTACACAGTCATATGTTCAATTCTCTATATTCCACATGAGTTAAACCATTTTGTAGTTGTCCTTTACCTCCTTACTTGCTTCACTAAACATAATTTTCTCCAATCCCATCCACTTTATCCCAAAGACACAATATCATCTTTTTTAAAATTTCCGAATGATACTCCATTGAGTATATGCCCCATATTTTTTATCCAGTCATCTATCAAAAGACATTATGTTTGTTTCCAAATTTTTGCTATTTTGAATAATGCTTCTATGAACATGGGGTTACATATAATGCTTTGAATCAGTTATCATTTCTTTTGGGTACATGCCTTATAGTAGAATTGCTGGATTATGAGGTGTTTCCATTTGTTTTTGTTTAAGGATTCTCCATATTGTTTTCCATAATGGCTGTAGCAATTTGTATTCCCACCAGTAGTGTAGTAGAGTTCCCCTCTCCACATCCCCTCACACTTATCTTGTTTTATTGA
This sequence comes from Erinaceus europaeus, assembly GCF_950295315.1. Taxonomy (NCBI): domain Eukaryota; kingdom Metazoa; phylum Chordata; class Mammalia; order Eulipotyphla; family Erinaceidae; genus Erinaceus; species Erinaceus europaeus. Next base: position 31,259,665 of record NC_080176.1, read on the forward strand.
TGGAGCCCATTCTCTGAGGTGTGAGGTGGAATCTTAATGTGGTTTTACTTTGCATTTCTCTAATGATGAATTGGTGTATTTCCACGTGTCTATGGCCAATATATCTCTTCTTTAGAGAAGCATCTATTCATATCTTCTGCCCCCCCCCCTTGTTTTTTGCTTTCAGGGTAATCATTGGGGCTCAGTGCCTGCACTATGAATCCACTGCTCCAGGAGGCTATTTTCTCCTTTTTTTGTTGTTGTTGTCATTGACCTTGTTGTTGTATTTTTTGTTGTCATTGTTGCCATTGCTGTTGTTGTTGGATAGGACAGAGAGAAACTGAGAGGAGGGGAAGACAGGGAGAGAGAAAGATAGACACCTACAGACCTATTTCACTGCTTGTAAAGGGTCATTTGTTAAGGAATTGCTTTGTGAATTATCCAGAAAGGACATGGAATTTAAGGACAGCTATAATGAGCTGCTCATAAAGTTTTCACAGTAATATAGGAATATTTCAAAAATACTTGCTTCCCACACAGTTTTTGTTTAATTCTTGTTAGTAATATTGATAGATGCTGTGTAATGATTTAGTTGTTAACTTTTCTATGTTAATTTATACTTTCCTATAAAGCTAAGTTTCATTGCTCTTTACATTTATTGAATATTATATGGCTTATGGATTTTCATAAGAAGTTCCATAAAAAGTTGCCCACCCAAAACTTTCTGCTAAAAAGGTCCCAAACATATTGGGTATTTTTTTTTTGTAGGAATAAAATATCCTCTCACTATGTACTAGAAGGTAGTATATCCATAGGGCATCTGTCTTGCCATGCATTTGGCACAAGTTCAAGCTCCAGCACGACATAGGAGCTCCACAACACTTGTCAAGCTCTGGTGCTGTAGTGTCTCTCTCTCATAAAATAAAAAGAATGAAAAAAAATCACCTTGGGAGTGGTGAAGTTACTTGCACCAAATGAGGCCCTTGACGCCACAGTGACAAAGTCAGCATCGTCTTAATCAAATTGTTACCCCTTTTTCCTAAGTCATCATCTTTGTTGTTGTGTGAAAAATACCATCTTACTATTACACAGGTGTATTTTCTGCTGCAAGATAGCCAAGTGGGACATGTGCCCTGTCATGTAGGCAGCCCAAGTTTGAGCTCCAGCACCACTTCAGTGCCATAATACTTCTGTCTCTGAAATATTGGGTTGTTGGAAAAGGCATGACTCATTTTCACATAGAATAAAAGAAAAGTACATCATGACTTTTCCCAACAACTCAATAGAAAGATTGAAAAACTTGTCCTTGTAGCCATGGGCAAAGGCCCCAACACCACCAATCAATTTAATTTAAATATTTTCTATATTACTTTTGTGAGTGTAAACATATGTATATACATAAATATTTACTCTTTTTTTCTTGGGAAAAATCCCAAATTTGTTCTTAATGAATTTACTTTTAACATTTTTGTTTAAAGACATAGTAAGTGCTCCATATAGTCTTTTTTTAATACTCTTTTTTAAAACTTTTTTTTTAAAAAAAATCTTTATTTATTGATTGGATAGACACAGTCAGAAATTGAGAGGGAAGGGGATGAGAGAGAGAAAGAGGGAGACACCTGACCACTGTAACATGTGCACTCAACCACCTGGTCCTCTCCATATAGTCTTTACTTGGCAATGCTTGATATGTTTGTTGATACCCATCCACAACTAGGTATTGACTATGGCATCTTTATGTAGCAGCAGATAGTTTTGATCTTACAGTTGTTGTTTTTTATAATGCTTCTATAACAGTTTATAGTAAACTGACTTCTAAACAATAGAAATGTATTTCTTGCGTATCTGGAAGGTATACACTTCAATATTAAGGCTCTCTTATATTCTGTTTGATGATGGCCTATTTACTATGTCACCACCTTCCCTGCTTTTTCTCACATGGTCGAAGATGTGAGGGAGGTCTTTGGAATTTCTTCCCCTCTTTTTTCTTTCCTTCCTCTCTTTGTTTTGCTCTATCTTCCTTTTTAGACATTTATTATTATTACTACTATTTTATGATGACTAACAAATAAAACACCTTTAAATTAAATTAAATGTGTTCAATGTATTATTTTATTATTATTATTACCACCAAAGTACTGCACAGCTCTGGCCTATGGTGGTGTTAGGGAATGAACCTGGGACTTTGGAGCCCCAGGCATGGAAGTCTTTTGCATAACCATTATGCTGTCTCCCCAGCCCTTTTTTTTTATTTTTGGATAGCTACAGAGAGGCAAAGGGATGTAGAGACCACAGCATCAAACTTTCCTTCAATGTGCTTCAACGTGGTGGAGGCTGGACATGTTAAAACAGTGGAATTTGAATTTGAATTTCCTTTATATGGTTACTAACTTCACTTAGGAGAACTCCACCTTCATGAGCTAATCACTGTCTAAATTTCCCACCTTATATTACTATCACACTGGGGATTGTGTTTTAGTTTAGGAATTTTGAGAGCAGACAAATACTACATCTATAACATTCATGTATTTAAAGGCATTAGAATATAGCAGACCTATTTCTATAAGTAACCTCGTCTACATTCTATTCTATTTTCCTCTCTAATAACGTTATACTAAATACCTAGAGCTAAAAGAACAACTTGTTATAAACCAGGCAATAATTGTTTGATACTGAAAGATGTTGAGTAAATCAGTTTATTAATGTGTTTTAAACTTTATTATTAAATTAATCTTAATTTCTTATTTCAGGTAAACAAAGTACATGAAATTTTATTCTCAGTTGTTTTGGATTTTGTCCTACTTTTTAATTAAAAGGGGTTTTATTTGCTAGTTATTCTATAAATGAGACAGTTTTATAGAATTTAATTCCTATGTTAATATATCAAAGTTTTGTACTCTTTGTGCATTCCTTATTCAGAGACAGAACTAAGGAACACAGAGTTGAAAAAATAACCAAGGTGGGCAGTGAGACAGCTCAGCTAGGCTAGTGCCAGCTGTACCATGTGTAGGACCCAGATTCTAACCTGGCCCTCACCACACTGGGAGAATTTTGGGACTATGTTGTCTTTTTCTCTTCCCCTTTATCTGTTTCTATTTCTCTCTGAAAAAGTAGGAATGGTGTGGTGAAGCCCCCACAAGATGAACGTGAAAACATACAATAAAAAAAATTAATCAATGCATGCTGTGGAGTTATTTTTTTTTCTGTTTTAAAGAAAACAGAATAACTATTAGAGATAAGTAGCTATCTACTTATCCCCGAAAATATTTGTTCAGTAAATTAGAAAACAATAAAATGATTATTTTTCTGTAGGTATACACACATCTGCATTACCTGTGAACAACAATAATGTTCTGGAGGGCGACATAATATATGGGATAACTCTGAATGAGATTAAAGAAAGACTTATCAGAATCCTAAGTCCATCTTTTTCTTTACTTTTTAGCCTTAAAATAATAATAGTCATGTCTGCTGCACAGACTGTTAGGGCAAGAACATGTAAGTCAGGGCAGAAATTGTAGCTATGCCTCAAGAACAGTGCACAGAGCATCCAGGGTTGGTTGCATTCTGATCCAACTCAATCTCTTCTGGCCTTTGGTTATGTGATTCATCTCTGAATTTTAGTTCATTTTATCTGTGAAGGGGTCAAATTATAGTTTACTTACCTCATAACATTTTATATGAGGGCTAAATTGAATAAGTTATGTGAAATTTATTGAAAAGTTGTGTAACAGCAAGTGTACAGTATTAATAGCATAATAAAATGAAAGCTGCTTAATGGTAACTGGTCATCCTGTGTTAACCTGCCAGATCAGAGAGTGTGGTATGTCCAGTTGTCCTTAAGTATTCTGTGGTTGTTGTCTTCTTCCTGCAAGGGAACGGCTTGCACTCTTAGAGTTTATTTGGCAATTTGAGTCAAAAGTTATCAGCACTCACACCTTTTTTAGTAACAGCTCAATGAAAGCTTCTGTTGTATATCAAAGGGCTAATGTGGCATGGATTTAAGGGAGACCTGATTAGATAACTGGACCTATTTTTAAAATGCAAATATGTGTACATCAATGCCATCATAAGAATAAATTTAAGTCGGATAATGTACATGATTTCAGTACACATTGCAAAATTTCCTGCTGACTGCTGATTGAAAACAGTTGTTAATTCTCTACTTCAGTAAATTTAGAGTGGAAAACTTTCCTTAATAAAGAACAGATTGAGGAGATCCAAGACCTTACTGTGTAGGAATTAATGGCAGATGCATATACTGGTAGTTAAAATGTTTCATTAGATGTTAATATCTTGCTGTGTTTTTAATTGTTCAGGAATTAGCCTCCAGAATATTAAATCCATCTGTTTGTTATCATGATGAAACAGAATGCTTAAATAGTTATTAATTTGTTTCTTCTCTTTTTTTTAGGGATAATCTGTAAATCTTTGATCTGTTCAGAGTTTAGGGAATTTGGAATGTGGAAGTGAAAATAATTCTAATTCCCATGTCCCAAATAGCTATAATTTGGGTTTTTTTTTCCCTACCTGCTGTACATATTTTTATGAGTGTTCTATTCCACATTATTATTTTTTAAATGAGTTGAGTTGATTCCTGTGCAAAGGATGATCATAGAGTTGTTGATCTAAACTGCCAGGCCACTCTTGACATGCTTGCAATTTTACATTCAAGATCAAGACAATTTAAACATTTGGAGAGGGAGTTGGGCGGTAGTGCAGCCGGTTAAGCACAGGTGGTACGAAATGCAAGGACCAGCCTAAGGATCTCGGTTCAAGCCCCCAGCTCTCAACATGCAGGGGAGTCGCTTCACAAGCAGTGAAGCAGGTCTGCAGGTGTCTATCTTTCTCTCCCCCTCTCTGTCTTCCCCATCTCTCTCCATTTCTCTCTGTCCTATCCAACAACAACAGCATTAACAACAACAATAATAACTACAACAATTAAAAAAAAAAAAAACAAGAGCAACAAAAGGGAAAATTAAAAAAAATAAAAACAAAATATTTAGAGAAATTAAGAGAAGCTAACTTTTAATTCCAGATTTGCCTTACCTATGGTATTCCCCCAGCTCTATAACTACCAAGATGGGTGTCCCTTATATAGTCAGTTCTAGTTGTGTTTGTGCGTGTGCGTGTGTGTGTGTGTGTGTGTGTGTTAACTTTTATGACTCAAAATGTGGCTCAAATTATACACAGTTTCTCAGTTTTGATTTCCCCTTCTGCAAGTTAGGAAATTTGGTTTAACTTGTAGAGCTTATTTGATACTTAGAACTAATACAAAGATAGCATATTTATTTATTTTTAATTTCTTTATTGGGGAATTAATGCTTTACATTTGACAGTAATTACAATAGTTTGTACATGCATAACTTTTTCTAGTTTTCCATATAACAATACAACCCCCACTAGGTCCTCTGTCATCCTTTTTAGACCTATATCCTCCCGCCCCCCGAGTCTTTTACTTTGGTGCAATACACCAATTCCAGTTCAGGTTCTACTTGTGTTTTCTTTTTTGACCTTGTTTTTCAACTTCTGCAAGGATAGCATATTTATCCATACAGCAGATATATTAATTGTTTTCATTTGTGATTATATCAAGCCAGTGAGATGTATTGGGCCTTACTGAGAATATATTATAGCTGCAAGAACCAGGAACAAATCCTTCATTATAATTTTTTTCCGACTGTGTTAATAACAATGCTTTGATGCATTTAAAATCATTACCTGAAAAAAAATCTCAGCTAGTATTACCTTATTTCTAGTTATATATTTAGAAATGTGTAGATTTATAGTACAGATAATTACTGTTTTTTTAAGTTTTTTCTTTTTAGTGGAACTGAGATCATGCACATTCATTACTCTGGGCCACTTTACATTATTCAGGCATAGAGACAGAGAGACATAATAGCACCCATTTGATGGGTCATACAAGTAGAAATACAGGCACTTTACCTGTTGAACTATCCCTCCAATTCAATTTGTCTTCTTTTGCATGAGATCTGACTGTTTTTTTTAATTTTTATTTATAAAATAGAAATATTGACAAAACCAAAGGGTAAGAGAGGTACAGTTCTCACCACCAGAACTCGGTATCCCATCCCTCCCTTGAAAGCTTTTCTATTCTCTATCCCTCTGGGAGTATGGACCCAGGATCATTATGGGGTACAGAAGGTGGAAGATCTGGCTTCTGTAATTGCTTCCCTGCTGAACATGGGCATTGGCAGGTTGATCCATACTCCCAGTCTCTCTCTCTTTTTCCTTAGTGGGGCAGGGGTCTGGGGAGGCAGGGCTCCAGGACACATTGGTGGGGTCATCTGCCCAGGAAGTTAGGTTGGCATCACATTATCATCTGGAGCCTGGTGGCTGAAAAGTAGTTAAGATATAAAGCAGAACAAGTTGTTTACTAATCATGAACCTAAATACAAGAATATTACAGATGAGGATTTGGGGTCTCCATTTTGGAAAAAGCTAGTAGGTCTGTTTTAGGTATATTCCAAGGGCCCCATGACTTTAATTGTTTTTGGTAGTGTATTAGATGGAGGAAAGAGGGTCTCTTCAATATATGGTGCTGGGAAAACTGGATTGAAACATGCAGAAGAATGAAACTGAGCCACTTCATCTCACCAGAAACAAAAGTGAACTCCAAATGGATCAAGGATCTGGATGATAGACCAGAAACTATAGATTAATGTTTTAAGGGTACTGTTTGGTACTTGTTTTATCTACTCTAAAGTTGGGTTGGAAAATGTGTAGAGATCTTTTTTCATCACTTTATGCAGTCCAGCTAAAATTATGTAAATAAATAAAAACTTTAAATATTTGAACCTTTGGGGGTCCAGGGCTGTGATTGAGCACATACATTATTACCATGCTCAAGGACCCAGGCTTACCCATTGCCCACTGAGAAGAATAGTAGTATTGCAGTTGTCTCTCTTCCCCTCTCAATTTTTCTCTGTCCTATCAAATGTAAGAAGGGGTCGGGGTGGGAATGGAGAAGGCCACTGGGAGCAGTGGATTTGTGGTACAGGCACCTAGCTAATTGATAACTCTGGGGGCAATTAAACATAATAGAAATTTCTGAATTGTTGTACTCCTTGGCCAACTGCCATGTGTTTAGACTGACTTCTTTCTAGTCTAAAAAGGTAGTTGGTGAATCTGTGGTTTTCATGGTATATGCTTACTTTGATTTATCTCCCTCTCACTCAGAACTTTTTTATCCCATCTCCTGAACTAGAAGAGATTTCAAACTTGAAATCTTTTGGAACCAAGTGAAAAATCACTTGTGTGAAAGTGAAATTTATTGTAAACCCTGAGTGTCTAAATCAGATTCCTCAGAGGCCCTAGAGATGATGAAAGTAAGCCTTGCAGGACAGTATTGAGTGTGAAAATATCACTGGGCTGGTGCTATGATAGTTAATTTGATGGGGACTCCCTTTTCCACCTCAGTGTTCCTGTATGGCAGCCATGAAGATCATTCCTTTGCCATATGACAAGAACATACATACTGTATCAGGTGCCTCCTCATTTGAAAATTTATCCAGAAAAAAGTATTCTATAGCAAATTATGTTTCTTTTTGGTAAATACTAATTGTAATTATTAGTAAATTAGTGTTTGGGAGTATGCATGTTTAAATATTTCTTTGTGTGAATTGTGTCAGAAGAAGGTTCTTGCTAAAATGATTTCTAAATACAGAAGCAATTTTTAAGGCACTTGTTAAGAGGTAAAATAAATAGGATTTTTAAATGCTCCATATTATCAAAACTACTTAAAGTGGCAATGTCATCAATAATGATGTATAATACCAAGAGAGCTATTAATTTCTCTTGGTAATGGTTTTTGACCTTTTGCTGAACAAGTGCTTTTAAAACTCAAATGCCAGGAGGAAGATTTACTGTAATTATATACTGATGTTCATTTTATAGTTCTATACCTGACTAAAACATCTTAAATTGTATATAATCACTGTTTCAAGAACAAAATCAGCAGTAGTATTTTATGCAGAAAAAGGAATCTGAAGGTTGATTTTCTATGCTCTGGAGCCTACAAGTTCATGAGTGCATGTGTCACTTTTCATATTACTGGTCATCTTTGAAGCTCTTCTTATTGCCCAGTCCTACAAGACCAACTTTTCATGACCCAGTCACATTCTTTTAAGGAGCAGTGTTAATCATACCAGCAGACCCAACTGGACTTGTGTCCACAAAAGACTGGGCCTCAGCACAAAGGTGATTGCTCTTTTGTGCAGTTATCAAGTTTCCCATGATAACTCACAGCAACAGTCTTAAAGGGTTACCTTCTCTTTTGTATTTTCAGAGAGTATAAATTGTTTGGGTTATCAGCAGACTCTTGGAGAAAAGGAGCGGTTTCTAAGGCCACAGACCAGGGCCACTTTGATCACAGCAGTAGAAAGCCCTGTTTATGCTGGGAGGAGGGGGACAGTGGCCATCAACTGCATTTTACTTTAAGGAAGAAGTTAACCCTTGCTTCACTCTTGAAAAGTTAACTCTTACTTGCCTCATTAGTAGCTCCAGGGACTGTTTTATGGAAATTCTGAAGACTGACTCACATGCCATCAATCATAACAGTTTATTCTATGGCTTTTAAATAACACGGGGTGGTTGGCTTCAAAAGCAGAAACTTTTTGGATAAGTTCTAGAAACTTTAAGTCTAGATCAGGGTGTTGGCATTTTAGTTTCTATTGCTGCCTCTCCTTGCCTTGCAGAGGATTCTCTTCTTACTGTGTCCTCTTGTGGACTTTTTTTCTCTACAGCCCTGCTATTGCTCTGCCTTAATTGACTCTTCATTTAAAATGCCAATAATATTGGACTAGGAATCACCCTAATGGTGGCTTCATTTTCATTTGATTACCTTAACCTGCTTCCAAATGTTGCCACATTCTAAAGTAATAGGCTGAGGGCTTCAACATAAACATTTTGAAACACAGTTTAATCTATAATAGGTATTCCAGATATCTCTGAACATACATTAATGAAAAGCCTGTGGTTTTTCAAAACACTGACTATATTGCTTCTTAGACTAGATTCTCTGAACCAACTAAAACATAAGGATACCTGTGATCAGGGAATCCTGGTAATTTAGTTTTAGAGTTTTTTAAAATTTATTCTAACTTCAGTATAATTTTATTGAGGAAATGTTGATTCAGAGAGTTGTTGTCACAAGGGTACATTTCTATATTTCCTCAAAAAAGTTGTCATTTTACCCCACCCACCACCACCCCATTATTCTGTTCTCCCCAGGCTCTTACATCTCCCGTAGGAGCATTTACTTTTGTATTGAATTTAAATTCATCTCAGAAGAATTTTGACAATGAGGTCAGGAAATGCCTCACCTGGAAAGAGTGTACACACTAGCATGTTTCAGTGATCCAGATTTGGACCCCTCCCCACCACCACTATCATCATTACCAACTAGGAATGCCAAAAGGGAAACTTTATGAGTGGTATTTCCCCTCTCTCTGTCTCTCTATCTCTCTCTGCCCTTTACTTCTATATGGAAAATAACAACAATAATACCGTACTCCAGGAATAGTGAAACCATGCAGGCTTGAAGACCCAGTAAAGCCCTGGCAGCATGGGAAAACATTATCCACAGCTGGGAAAGTATTTTTATACTACAACTCATTCTACATGTTTGTAATCTCACAGTTAAAATTAGTAGTAAATAATAGGCTGCAGACAAGAAAAGTGTGTTTTCTGGAAATAAATTTCAGACAAGACAGATTTAAACTGTGTCATCCAGTTTTAGCAACTGGCCAACACTTTTTTTTTTTTGTCTCAGGACTCCCAGTCTGCCTCTCTCTTTCCATAGTAGGGTGGGTCTCTGGGGAAGCGGAGCTCCAGGACACATTGGTGGGGTCTTCAGTCCAGGGAAGCCTGGCCAGCATCCTGATGACATCTGGAACCTGGTGACTGAAAAGAGAGTTAACATACGAAGCCAAACAAATTGTTGAGCAATCACGGACCCAAAGCTTGGAATAGTGGAGAGGAAGTGTTAGGGGGATACTCACTGCAAACTCTAGTGTACTTCTGCTTTCAGGTATATATTTTGCAGTAGTTTATGGTTACATGTGAACATATGCTCTCTCTCACAGAAACTGGTGTATATCTAGGTTTTTGGACTTTGTTAGAAAGTGAACCACCTGAGATGGAATTAGAGTATACTATGAAAGGAAAGGTCTCACCCGAGTAATGAAGCTGAAGGGTTGTCATTCCACACGTGAAGTCTCTGGACACAGTCTGAAGTGAAGCATGTTGAGGTGGCAATCGTTGCGTTGGTTAGGTTGTGATCGGCGGATGCAATATTATTTGATATGGATTGGGAGAGGCATACGGGAAAGTGGGCCCTATCCAAGGGTTCCAGGACTGGGGGAAGTAGAGGCTCTATAGTGGAGATGTGAGGTTCCTGCTGTCTTAGGGTTCAAAAAGACAATCGATAGTTAATGTTATCATCACGTTATTTGGTAATTGGGTTAACTTTGAAAAGTCCTTTTGTTAGGGTTTGCTGTATATATCTTGTATATAGCTGTGCTATTGGTTGCTTCTGATCTACTTGGTCTAGGCTTTTGAGAGAGTCTGCATAGCAATTACACAGCCTATATATTAAAAGGATTCAGTTTGTGTTTTGAAAAACTTCGAGAAATACAATTAATTTTCCCCCTCTCATATTAATTAGTGATTTATATGACTACATTTTACTAGGAGTGTACATAAACACCATTCCCACCACCAAAAGACTGTGACCCATCCCTCCCACCCACTCCCACCCCCCATTGTCCCAGGAAGCTGCATGTCTAGCCCTCACCACAGGGTTTTTACTTTGGTGCCCTACTTACAATTTGGTCAGGTCTTGCTTTTAGTTTCCCTTTCAGATCTTCTTCCTCAACTTCTGTTGATGAGTGGGATCATCCCATACTCATCTTTATCTTTCTGACTTAGCTCACTTAACATAATTCCTTCTAGCTCTGTCCAAGATGGGTCAGAGAAGGTGGGTTCATTGTTCTTGATAGCTACATAGAGATGGAAGCTTTCTATGTTCTTTTTGCGTTCTTTTTTTTTTTTTGCTCCACACCCTCTCCTAGTCATTCCCTTTCCCTTGCCACTTCCAGTGAAGAGATGCATAAAAGGCGATGTATCTGATTAATAAACGAGATACTACTTCCCAGCTCAGCCATGAGTCCCTGGTCATCTCTCTACCGCCTGTGAAGCTAGCCCAGCCTGCCATATGGAGCCTGGAACAGGGACACACAAGCAGCAGACCTAAGAAGACCAGATAAGTAAAGCCACTTGGCTACCTATCCGTCATGGCCTGCCTTTCTACTTATGAAGAGGTTTCCCAAAACCTCTACTCTTTCTTCATGAGGCAGTTTCTCTGTCTCTTGAACATTTTGCTCTGGGCCACACTTTGGTTCCTTATGACCATGATCATAGAGCTTGGAAGATGCATGGAGATTTCCCCCTGGGACTTTCTGGACTTCCTCTCACATGTTTCTAACTTGAAGAGCATTCTCCAGTACCCTGGCAGTCCCCAAGAATGGAGACACGTGGTTAGTTCTACCCTCCTGATTCGATTCTTTCTTCAATGGGAAGACGTTTTTAAAAATGGGTGCCTGCAATCCTGCAGGAGCTGTCAGAAGCACCCTAAGTGGAATTTTGAGGAGCTTTTTGGACTAGGACACCCTCCGGGGTACTCATGATGCTACTTGGTGAGATCTGGATAATCTGGTTCAAGGTGAAAGAAGCAAAAACTGCCTACCGCTTTTCTCTTGATTCCCCCCGGTTGTTCTCTTCGAATATCTTAAGTTTGCTGTCTGCTTTCAGTTGCATTTTGTAAGAGAGTGATTTGAATGACTGAATTTTTTGTATGACATTAACTTAAAAAAAACATGTTGGACACAGCCATGATTTCTAGAGACATCCAGAAACAGTACAAAAAATTGTTTTTTTCTCTTTTGATTTTTTATGTTTGGAAAGGTTTAATCCTGAAAACTGTATGAGTATGGCCGGGGTAGAAAAAGCAATGGTTATGTTAATGATTCTCATGCCTGAGGCTTCTAACCATGGTTCTATTATTGAGTTTAAACTGTTTCAACAACCTTTTAATCATACTAGAAAGGACTTCCAATTATAATGGAGTTATCAATTATAGTAAACTTCTAATCTGCTACAAGTTTTGTTTGACAAGTAAGTGAATTTCAGCTGTCAAGTTTTCACATGAAAAAGCATCTGCTCAAATGAAATCCCCAGAAATCCATTTGGACCCCTATTCTCTGACATCACCCACAAGATGGCACGACTACAGCACCCCCCCCAACCAATGATGTGACCTGGCACGACCTGAAGAAACAGATTCACAGACTCCAAAGCTCACTCTCTACAGAAAAGCGGAATTCCGGTGGCTAACCTTCCCCATCGAGACAGACATGCAAGCATTTCATCCCCTGGCATTTCTTCTGTCGTCATCTGCTTTGGACTGACACTTCTATCGGACTTACTGGTACATGTTGTTAAAATTTTTGGAGGCTCTTGCCGGGTGGGTCTAGCTTCGCGGTGGTGAACAGAGACGCAGAGACAACGGCTGGGCAGGGAAGCTGTATTTCTTTATTTAGGAACAACGATTCATAAACTAAGACAAACTAATCACCAAACAGAACTCTGCTGTCTATTTGCGGCGGCACAAGCACTCTCTCTTTTTCTCTTGAACTCAGAAACTCTCGAACTCAGGAACCCTCTCGAACTCTGTCACTCTGCAACTCTCGTACTGGGGAATCCTCTGAAACTCTGGCACTCTCGAACTCAAGAACCCAGGAACTCTGTCACTCTGGAACTCTGGCACTCAGGAACTCAGGAACCCTCTCTCGGGGTTCCTTGGGGCGGGGCCAAGCGGGCCCGTGAAATTAACTGGACTGATCCAATTCTCTTGGCGGGGGAGGGCTAGAACAAACCAATGTAAAGCATATGACAATTCCCCCTTTTCTTTTACTTTTTATTTATTTATTTTTTATTTTATTTTATTTTATTTTATTTATTTATTCCCTTTTGTTGCCCTTTTTTTAAATTGTTGTAGTTATTATTGTTGTTGTCGTCGTTGTTGGTTAGGACAGAGAGAAATGGAGAGAGGAGGGGAAGACAGAGGAGGAGAGAAAGATAGACACCTGCAGACCTGCTTCACCGCCTGTGAAGCGACTCCCCTGCAGGTGGGGAGCCGGGGTTCGAACTGGGATCCTTAGGCCAGTCCTTGTGCTTTGCGCCACCTGCGCTTAACCCACTGCGCTACAGCCCGACTCCCCCCTTTACTTTTTAACTAAATGACTATAGTATCAAGGGTGTGGGGTGAACAGAAACATATATAACAAAAACCAGCATGTTGCCAAGGGAAGGCCTGAGGGGGCCATATCTGCCTCTGTGGGCTAAACTTTATCAGCTTAAAAAAAAAAACATTTCTTGCCTCTGGGGGGCTACTTGCCTCAACTGGCATTTGCATGGGGGCGGGAACGGCCTAGAGTCCCAAAGGCAGCTGGCTGCAATTTACTTACTATGAAACAAATCTTGTTATTAGCATATCTACTGCACGATCCAACGTTTCTAATAGAGAAGGAATTTGAGACTTTTACATATCAACAACGTCTTTTAACCTTTTGTTACACCCATTCAAGATGGAGACACACCCTAGGTGTGGGCCGGAGAGGAAACCTCAGGCATGAGAATAATTAGCATAGCCATTGTGTGATCTACCATTTCTAATAGAGAAGGTAATGGAGAGTTTTACATATCAACAAGTCTATTTAACCTTTTGTTTAGACCAACTTAATTAAAATATATTGATTGTTAACTAATTTTTACCTTAGACTTTAAATGTAAGTTAATTTTATCTTTATGAGAATTACGTTGAAAACCTTTTTCATTTAACTTTGACTAGTAAGAACTTAGCCTTAAAGCTACTGTTTACCAAATTTTAAACATACACATAAACATGGTCATTAATACACAAGGAGAGAAACCTTTGTTACGAAGACATGTCATTTTAAACACGAATTTAAATCTATACTGTCTTAGTTGTTGTGGGGGGGTTCACCATCCGGAGGTGGCTTCCCGTGCAGCTTTACTTCTAGGAATTGCAGGTTGCGATCTCTGCACGAATCTCTGCGTACTCTAGCTTGTCTGCCTTCAGACCGGACCGGCAGCTGGAGATCTCGTGTGCCCAGTTTCAGCAGGGAGCCCGGGGGTCCGGGAGGCCCGGGATGGTTCCAGAATTCATAGAAAGAGGGCAGGCAGGCCAGTTTTGTAGAAGGCGTGGGCCTAGGTGCCCAGGGGTGGCGGCCATGATAGGCCGCCGCGGCCCTGCCCCATGGACCTGACATGTCTGCTGCCCTGTTCGCAGTGGCCGAGCAGCGTGGAGGGATCACGCGTCCAGTGCCCTGCGCCACGTGGTGGAGAGCCGGCTCCTGTGGGCTGGCCTCGGGCTCTTGCGTGTTGGCCTCGGGCTCTTGGGGCTCTTGTGTGCTGGCTTCGGCCTCCTGCATGCTGCGGGGCTGCGGGCGTGGTGCGCGGGGTTGTCTGGGCGCAGCCGACTGGCTGGCTGTTTAACCAGGTGGAAACAGCAGCTCCGCGCCTCGTCTCCCTCCCACTGGCTCTTCCCGCTGGCTGTTCTGAGTTCGCCCGAGCGAGTGGAAACCACAGAGTGGTCCAGAGATAAATGTTCCAGAAATAGCAAAACAGTCTCGTGAAGAAAGAGCAGAGGCCTTTGGATATCTCTTCACAAGCAGAAGAGAAGACCATAGTGCATAGGTAGCCAAATTGTCTTTACTTATCTGAGAGATGCGCAGGTCAGGTCCACGTGGGCGCCATTTGTTGTTAAAATTTCGGAGGCTCTTGCCGGGCGGGTCTAGCTTCGCGGTGGTGAACAGAGACGCAGAGACAACGGCTGGGTAGGGAAGCTGTATTTCTTTATTTAGGAACAACGATTCATAAACTAAGACAAACTAATCACCAAACAGAACTCTGCTGTCTATTTGCGGCGGCACAAGCACTCTCTCTTTTTCTCTCGAACTCAGAAACTCTCGAACTCAGGAACCCTCTCGAACTCTGTCACTCTGCAACTCTCGTACTGGGGAACCCTCTGAAACTCTGGCACTCTTGAACTCAGGAACCCAGGAACTCTGTCACTCTGGAACTCTGGCACTCAGGAACTCAGGAACCCTCTCTCGGGGTTCCTTGGGGCGGGGCCAAGCGGGCCCGTGAAATTAACTGGACTGATCCAATTCTCTTGGCGGGGGAGGGCTAGAACAAACCAATGTAAAGCATGCGACAGGTACACCTCTTGGACACTTTATACAACTTTACAGCAGCTTCCCTTTACACTGCTGAGTTTCTCAAAGACTGACAGCAGCAGTCCATGGACTTTGCAGTCAGCAGCCTTGGGGACTCTATAGGCCACACTCCCTTACCTGCAGGCTCTGGTTCCAGAGTCAGGAAACCTCCCCCTCCTTACTAGGTCCTGCCCACAGAGGCAGGAAACGCCCTTTGAGGCATGAAACACCCCCAGAGGCAAGAGATGCCCACAGAGGCAGGAAACACCTTTTTGCCTGATACGCCTTGCCCTTTGAGTCAGGAAACGCCCCCCTCAGGCCTCCCCTTGGTATTACACTGATTCTTGCTTCTCTCTTACTTGTTCCTCCATGTCTTCTGCCATTTCTTTTGAAAATGCCTGTACAATATAGGTTTCTGTTCACCCCACACTTCTGATACTATGGCCATTTGTTAAAAAGAAAGGGGGAAATGTTGGTATGCTTCTAAATTCTGCTTATAAGACCTTCTGTTTTGATAATCACATTAGGTTTGCTTGTATTACTTATGATGTAGTCTATTTACATAATCATTGTTTTACCTGGGTCCTCCCCTGCCTGCAGGGTATTGGTTTAATCCCCACTGGTTAGATGGAAGTTTTCTATGTTCTTTTTGCGCTCTTTTTATGCTCCGCCCCCTCTCCTAGTCATGTCCTTTCCCTTGCCACTTCCAGTGAAGAGATACATAAAAGGCAGTGTATCTGATTAATAAACGAGATACTGCTTCCCAGCTCAGCCATGAGTCCTTGGTCATCTCTCTACCACCTGTGAAGCTAGCCCAGCCTGACAGAAGACCTGCTTCATGGATTGTAAATTGACTCCCCTGCAGGTGGGGAGACCGAATGGGATCCTTATGTGGGTCCTTGCTCTTGGCAATATGTGCATGTAACCTGATGTGCTACTGTGAGGCTCCCTCTATTTACTTTTTGTAATGATAGTTACATTATATTATTACATTAAGTATTATGTTGCTACATTTTTATATAGTGACATCACAGTTTGGGAGTTGTTTCTTGACTTTTGGTTTGGTAAAGAAGTATGTCTTTAATTTTGGTGAGTCCCACTTCCAATTATATTCTAGTTTATTGCTTGTATAGTATTTAAATTGGCAGTTCATAATGTAGTTTTCATTTTTCAAACTTTTTTCTCTGATTTTCTCTAAAATTGCTTTATTACTTTTTTTCTTCCACTCCTTCTTTACTTCACTCCCTCCCTCCTTCCCAGTCTTTTCTTTTTTCCCCTATCACCCTCCCATCCCCTCTCCTCTTTCATTGAGAGCACTACTTTGTTTTGGGTTTGGTGGTGGTGAGAGCTAAGAGCCTCAGGAATGAGGAGGTGGGGGTTCACACTTGGATAAGGATGCATATTACCTTGCACATCTTTCTCTCTCCCTCTCTATCCCCCCCATTTCTCTCTGTCCTGTGGCTGCTGGGAGTGATAGATTCCTCATTCAGGCACCAGGCTCCAGCAGTAACTCTCTTAGCAATTTAAATAAGTCATTTGCATAGTAATTACACTATTTCTCCAGCCCTGTATTATTTCTGCTTAGTCTACAATTATATTTTTGTGTTTTTACCATTTCCCATTTAATCAAAATAACTCAAGTCTTCTAGCACAGTTTCATAGACTTCTGTTACATTGTTAGGTTAGGTTTTTGCTTTTTATTTCCTTCCTTTCTCCATCCCCCCTTTTCCACTTTTCCCTCCCTTCTTTCCTTTTGTCTTTGTTCTCTTTGTCTTTTGAGATAAAACCTCAGAGTCAACATTTCCTCAATAAAATGTCTGTAAAAACAGAAACAAACAAACAAAAAAGCCCCAAAACTTTAGTGTCTCTTTATTGAAAGTAGTAACAAGATAACTACTGATTCTGTGGTCACAGAAAAATTTTTTACAAATTCCTAGTTTTACTTTTTTTTCCAGAATTAATTTTTAGCTTTTACCATAATTTGTACTTTTAAATGCTTTTTCATTTTTCAAAAAAAAAGCTTATTGCATTCAAATTTGTAATTTTATTAGTAGCAGATACTTACACTATCTTTCCCATCACATTCTCTAGTTTGTTTCTGTCTTTCTCATTTGCATTGCTTTTCAAACCTAGGCAGGGAATAAGAAGATAGCTTGCCTGGTAGAGTGCACACTTTACCATACACAGGGATCCTGTCTCCAGCCCTGGCACTATGGCATGAGTTGTGGTGTCTCCATTTTTCTGTGTGTTTGCCTCATTGTCTCTCTTCCTCTCTGTCTTTAGAAGAAAATAATCATGGCCCAGGACTGCTGAAACCAATAAAATGTACAAGTTATCTTGCACAAGGAGCCTGCTTAAAACACCTGGTCCTCATCTGTAGAAGGGAAACAGTGCTACAGGTGTCCCTCTTTTTCTCTCCCTGTCTCTACCCCTGTCCTAACCCCCTTTTATCTCTCATAATAAAGCCTAAAAAAGATTTAAGAAGAAAAGAAAAGGAAAGAAAAGAAAAGAAAAGAAAAGAAAAGAAAAGAAAAGAATCCTTGCACAATGGCATAGATACAAAGTGCTGGCACACCCAATGAATGAATGCATGAAGCCAAGCAAGAGCCAGCAAAACTATAGATGCTTTCCTCATTTATGGACAGTTTTATTTTGAACAATAACAAAATCCTTTAGAAAAGCTAAATATCTCTTCTTTCATGTTAGAGATGTATGAGAAAATTGCACTGAAAAAAACGATTTTGCACTTATTGATATATATTTAAAACATTGTGTGGAGTTCATTTATATCTCTACAGGAAAATGCAGCAGTCTGAAATAGGATTTATGTTTCTTTGAGGAACCAAAACTGTGGTAGGAGGTTACTTTTGGATGTTCTTCTGAATTTCTTTGCATAATTCACATCATTCCTCCTGAGTTCCAGGTAGAGATATCTCCTACACATACTTTATTCTTCTATGAATTTTGTTTAAGGGGTTAGTTATACCTGCTAGGCATCTAGCATGTTGTTTGAGCTCTCCATTCTTAATCTGAAAAGAATGATATAGCCTCATTCACAAGTCTTGGCTGGTCCTCAGAGGAATATTCTACTTTTCCTCAGCCCACAGTGATGGGACTTTGTAATATACATTAGCACTGGTAAAATCATGCATCCTTATTTTCCTAAATAGCCATTTATAATACTCAACTCTTTGACAAAGTCACAATTTCAGTGTTTAGAGGATATATTGTTTGCAGTGAACTCTAGTGAAAAATGAACTGACTTACATTTGATAAAACATACTGCTTTTTTTATATATATATTTTAAATATTTATTTTATTTATTTATTCCCTTTTGTTGCCCTTGTTGTTTTATTGTTGTAGTTATTGTTGGATAGGACAGAGAGAAATGGAGAGAGGAGGGGAAGACAGAGAGGAGGAGAGAAAGATAGACACCTGCAGACCTGCTTCACCGCCTGTGAAGCGACTCCCCTACAGGTGGGGAGCCGGGGTTCGAACCGGGATCCTTATGCCGGTCCTTGTGCTTTGCGCCACCTGCGCTTAACCCGCTGTGCTACAGCCCAACTCCCAACATACTGCTTTTTTTTATGTCAATTTATTGCCACTCATATCAGGTAGAATTTTCTTTAACTACACTGGTCTAACCTAATTCTGATGCTTAAATGATATGCTGTTTTATCTGGAAGGAACACACTAGAACTAGAGATTATGTTACAATTCTTAAATAAATATGATTCAGGAGTATCAAATGGCTGAAGTATAATAGCAAAGCTTTCTTAAAACAGAACCACGATGAATGATAAAACAAATCAACATAAGCAGATCAGTTTTTCTTAGGTCTTTAAATGTTTGAGCCAGTACCTGGCCTTTGCAATGTCTCTTGGTTGTAGGTAATAGCTGGGAATTTCAGGTTAAGGATTACAACTTCTGAGTTAGTTATACTGCCTCAAATGTACCATTGGATGTGGCTCCAAATGCCAGTTTTAAATGTATTCATGGGATTAAGAATGAATACTTCTTTGCCTGAAATCTTGTGGTTTAGCTTTAGTACTTACTATAGTCAGTCCCTTTCTTTGAAATATTGAGCTGTCTGACAGCTTAAAATCCTAAAGTTTCCTTTAAACTTGAGCCTGGCTTTAGAGGAGAAAAGGGGTAATGTAGGGGTGGATTTTATGTAAGATTCTGAAGAATATTCATTGGCAGGGTGATGGGAAGGTATAGCAAGCTGCTTTCTCTCAGTCCTTGGATTTTGCCTGTAGCCTAGATCAACATTTAGTTAAGTAATTTATATCAGGTCCACTGAAGTTTCTTTCTGGGCATCGCTGAAGCCATTATTTCTTTCCATGAAGAAACATGGAATGGACCCAAATCTAGGTTTTGTTAAGCCAATGGAAAAATTCTTGATACATTTTTACCTTTATTTCTTAGCTGAATGTTTATTTTCCCCCTCTATTGTGAGGATTAATAGTTTACAATCAGCAGTAAAATACAGTTGTTTGTACATGTGTAACATTTCTCAGTTTTACACATAACAATTCAATCCCCTCTAGGTTCTGTGCCATCATGTCCCAGAATCTGAACAACCCCCACTCCTCAACCCAGAGTCTTATACTTTGATGTAATACACCAACTCCAGTCCAAGTTCTACTTTGTGTTTTTCAATTTATTTTTTATTTTAATTATTATTAATGATTTAAGAATGATCAACAAGATTGGGATAAGAGGGGTACAGTACAGTTTATAGAATTCCCACAAACAGATGGCTGTATGTCATTCCCTCCTTTAGAAGCTTCCCTATGTTTTATCCCTCTGGGAGTATGCACCAAGAATCTTCTTTTTAAATATTTATTTATTTCCTTTTGCTGCCCTTGTTGTTTTTTTATTTTTGTAGTTATTATTGTTATTGATGTCATCATTGTTGGATAGGACAGAGAGAAATAAAGGAGGGGAAGACAGGAGGAGAGAAAGGTAGACACCTGCAGACCTGCTTCACCGCCTGTGAAGCGACTCCCATGCAGGTGGGGAGCTGGGGGCTTGAACCGGCATCCTTAGGCCAGTTCTTGTGCTTTGCGCCACGTGCACTTAACCCGCTGTGCTGCTGCCTGACTCCCTGCACCAAGAATCTATATGGGCAAAGAAAGTGGTAAGTCTGACTTCTTAATTGCTTCTTCCCTGTACATGGACATTGATGGGTCATTCCATACCCCCACCCTGTTTCTACCTTTCCCTAATGGGGTAAGACTTTGGAGATGTGGGGTTCCAGGACACATTGGTGAGGTTGTCCTCCTAGAGAAGGCAGGTTGGTGCTATGGTAGTATTTTTCAACTTCTCTATGTTAGTGAGATCATATCATATTCATTCTCTTTCTGGCTGATCTCACTTAACATAATTCATTCAAACTCCATCCAAGATGAGGTAAAGAAGGTCAATTCACCATTTTTAACAGTTGAATATTATTCCATTGTGTATATAGGCCACAGTTTACACAGCCATTCGGGTTGTTGGACCCCTGAGTTGTTTCCAGGTTTTGCCTATTACGAATTGTACTGCTGTGAACATAGGCATACACATACTTTTTGGATGGGTGTGTTGGGTTCCTTAGAATTCTCTGGAGAAGAATTGCAGGGTCATAGGATAGGTCCATTTCTAGCCTTCTGAGAGTTCTCCAGAGTGCTCTTCACAGGGGTTGGACCCATTTACATTACCATCAATAGTGCAGGAGGTCTTCTTTGTCTCCACAACCTTTCCAGCATTTGTTTCTGCTACCTTTTATGATGTATGACATTCTCACAGGAGTGAAATGAAGTGGTATCTCATTGTTGTCTTTATTTGCATTTTTCTGACAATCAGTGACTTGGAGCTTTTTTTTTTTTTTTCATGTTTGTTGGCCATTTGTATCTCTTCTCTGGTGAATATTCTGTCCATGTCCTCTTCCCGTTTTTGGATGGGGTCATTTGTTTTCTTGTTGCTGAGTTTGATGAGCTCTTTATTTATTTTGGTTATTAGCCTCTTGTCTGATGTATGGCAAGCAAAGATCTCCCATTCTGTGAGGGGTCTCTTGGTTTGGGTAGTGGTTTCTTTTGCTGTGCAGAAGCTTTTTTTATTTTTTATTTTATTTATAAAAAGGAAACATTGACAAAACCATAGGATAAGATACTACAGATCCACACAATTCCCACCACCAGAACTCCATATCCTATCCCCTCCCTTGATGGCTTTCCTATTCTTTAACCCTCTGGGAGTATGGACGCAAGGTCATTGTGGGATGCAGAAGGTGGAAGGTCTGGCTTCTGTAATTGCTTCCCTGCTGAATATAGGCATTGACAGGTCGATCCATCCTCCCAGCCTGCCTCTCTCTTTCCCTAATGGGCCGGGGTTCTGGGGAATCTGAGCTTGAGGACATATTGGTGGGGTTGTCTATCCAGAGAAATCTGTTTGGCACCATGGTAGCATCTGGAACCTGGTGGCTGAAAAGAAAGTTAACATATAAAGCCAAACAAATTGTTGACCAATCATGAACCTAAAGGCTGGAATAGTGCAGATGAAGAAGCTATTTTAATTTGGCATAGTACCATTGGTTTATTTTTGTTTTAGTCTTCTTTGTAATTAGATTTGTGTCATTGAAGATGCCTTTAAAATTTGTATAGAAAATAGTTCTGCTAATTCTTCGTCTAAGTATTTGGTAGTTTCTGGTCTACCATCTAAATGCTTGATCCATTTGGAATTTACTTTTGTGTTTGGTGAAATATAGTGGTTCAGTTTCATTCTTCTGCATGTTTCAACCCAATTTTTTTCAACACTATTTGTTGAAGTGATTCTCCTTTCCCCATTTAATAGTCTTGACACCTTTGTCAAAGATTAGATGTCCATAAGTGTGGGGGCCAATTCTATTCCACTGGTCAGTGTGTCTATTTATGTCCCAGCACCAAGCAGTTTTGATTACAGTGGCCCTATAATATAATTTGAGATTTGGAGTGTGATGCCTCTGGTTCCAGATAAACATTTGTAGCTTTTGTTCTATTCTCCTAAAAAAAAAAAAATTGGCTGGAATCTTGATGGAGATTACATTAAATTTGTAAATGGCTCTAGGTAGTATATTCACTTTGATGATATTAATTAATTCGTCCACCCCATGAACATGGAATATCTTTATACTTCTTTGTGTTTTTTTTCCTATTTGTTGAATAGTGGCCCATAATTTTCAGCATACAAGTCTTTCACTAATTTTGTTAGGTTTATTCCGAGATACTGTTTTTGTTGTTGTTGTTGCTATAATAAAAGGGATTGATTTCTGGTATCCTTCTTCGAACTTAGTGTTTGCATAGAGGAAATCCACTGACTTTTGTATGCTAATTTTATAACCTGACATTGTATTGCCTGATTATTTCCAAGAGTTTTCTGCTCAATTCCTTAGGTTCTTCTATGTATACTCTCATATCATCTACAAATGATGAAAGTTTGACTTACCCTCTTCTATTCTGTATTTCTTTAACTCCTTGCTCCTGTCTGATTGCTATGACAAGATCTTCCAACACTATGTTGAATAGTACTGATGATAGTGGGTCGGCCTGTTTAATGCCTGATCTAAGGGGAATGCTTCCACTTTGTCACCCTCTATTCCTGTTTCTTGTAGTGTTTTGATCATAAAGCGATGCTAGATTTTTTTAAAGGCTTTCTCTGCATCTGTTGATATAACCATGTGGTTTTTGGTCTTTTATAGATGTGGTGAATCACATTGATTGATTTATGTGTATTAAACCCACCTTGCATTCCTGGGTTAAACCCCAGTTGGTCATGATGAACAATCTTTTTAATATACTGCTGTATCTGGTCAGCTAGAATTTTGTTTAGTATTTTAGCATCTATGTTCATCAGAGATATCGGTCTGTAGTTTTCTATTTTTGTTGTTGTATCCCTGTCTGCTTTTTGGTATCAGAGTAATGTTGGCTTCACAGAAGCTGGAAGGGAGTATTCCTGTGTCTTCAGTCTTTTTGGAAGAGTTTTAAAAGTAGAAGTATTAACTTCTTGAATTTATTAGAATTCATTTTCAAATCCATCTGGTCTAAGACTTTTATTGTTGGAAGTTCTTGATAACTATTTCAATTTCCTTGCCTGTGATTAGCCTGCTCATATTTTCTAGTTTCTCTTCATTTAATTTTGGAAGTTTGTAGGTTATTTAGGAACTTGTCCATTTCTTCTAGGTTCTCTAGCTTGGTGGCATCAGAGAAGCTTCACATGATATGTTGGATTTCTGTTGTATCTTTTGTGATATCTCCTCTTTCATTTACAATCCTATTTATCTGAGTCTTCTACCCCCCCACACACTCCCCCTTTTTTTGTGAGTCTGGCTATGGGTTGAATGATTTTGTTTACTCTTTTAATAACCAACATTTAGCTTCATTGATCTTTTGTATGCTTCTCTTATTTTCACTGTTATTTATTCCTGTCCTAATTTTATTTATTTCAGTCCTGGTTACCTTAGGGTTCCTTTGTGCCTCTTCTTCTATATCTGTAAGCTGTGCAATCAGGTTGTTTACTTTAGCTTTTTCTTGTTTTCTACTGTGTGCATGTGTGGCTATGAACTTCCCTCTAGGTATGGCCTTAGCTGTTTCCCAAATATTTTGATAGCTCATGTCTTTATTTTCATTGAATTCTTGCAAAATTTTGATTTCTTCCTTAATTTCCTAAATGAAGTAGTTGTTAAGTAGTATACTGTTGATTTTTCATGTTTTGAGACTTTTACTATTTTTTTATTTGTGGCTAAGTGTTAATTCCATTGTGGTCTGAGAAGATGCATGGCATGATTTCAGTGCTCCTGAATTTGTTGACACTGTCTTTATGGCCTAACATATTGTTTATCCTTATGAATTTTCCATGTGGACTTTAACAGATGTGTATTCCAGTTTCTTGGAGTAAATGAATCTGAAAAAATCCAATAGCTGTCAGTTGGGTGATAGTGCAGTGGCTTAAGTACACATGGCTTGAAGTGCAAGGATGGGTGTAAGGATCCCTGTGCAAGCCCGTGGTTCCCTACCTGCAGGGAGGTTGCTTCACAAGTGGTGAAGCAGGACTAAGTAGCGTCCAGGAGCAGTAGATTTGTAGGGCAGGCCTGGACCCCCAGAAATAACCCTGGAGCCCCCCCATATATATATCCAGTAGTTCCAGTTTTTCTACCTATTAATTTAATTCCTTTCAATATTGGTTTTCTGCCTACATGATATGTCAAGTTATTACAGTGGGATGTTGAAGTTCCCTACTATTATTGTGTTACTGTTAATATATTTCTGTAGCTCTTTCAGTAGATCTTAAATGTACTTAGATGGCCTTTTATTTGGTTCATAGATGTTAATAATTGTTAAGTCCTCTTGATTGACTGATCCTCTGAGCAAAGTATGTCCATCCCTATCTTTTAAAATTATATTTATTTTGACATCTGTTATGTAAGACATGAGAATAGCTGTTCCTTCCGTGTGTGTGTGTGTGTGTGTGTGTGTGTGTGTGTATGTGTATGATCTATTCACTTGTATGATCGTTTTCCATCATTTCACTTTGAGACTGTGTTTCTCTTGTTGCGTTAGGTGGGATTCATGCAGATAACATACAGTTGGGCTGTGTTTTCTAATCCATATTCGTACTCTGTGCCTTTTAATAGATGAATTCAGGCCATTGACATTTGTTGATATTATACAATTGAGATATTTTAATTCCATTATTCTAAACTTTTACAGTGTCCTGATATATGGCATGTTCATGGTGGTGTGTATTGTTTATAGGAGACCTTTTAGAGCTTATAGCAGGGCAGGCTTGGTGATAGTTGATTACTTCAGCTGTTGCTTGTCCGAGAAGATTTTTATGACTTCATATAGTCTGAATGACCATCTAGAAGGATATAGTACTCTTGGTTGAAAGTCTTTCTCATTGAGCACTCAATATTTACCTTGCTATTCTCTTCTGGCCTTTCTAGTTTGTGTGGAGAAATCTGCTGCTAATCTTATGGGTTTTCCTCTATGACTCTTTGTTTTTCTCTTGCATCCTTTAGGATCCTTTCTCCTTTTCTTTTAAAGGCTTTTCTGTTTTTATATTTTTAATTATCTTTATTTATTTATTTATTAGATAGAGACTGCCAGAAATCAAGTGGGAAGGGGGAGATAGAAGAGAGAGTGAAAGAGAGACACCTGCAGCCCTGCTCACCATTCTCAAAGCTTTCCCCTTGCCAGTGGTTACTGGGGGCTCAAACCTGAGTTCTTGCACATTATAACAAGTGTGCTCAACCAGATGTACTACCACCCAGTCCCTCAAGATCCTTTCTTTATCCTTATTCCTTTTCATTCTAAATATGATGTGTCTTTTAGGTCTGGGTTACTTTTGTTTGGGACTCTCTGGGCTTCTTGAACCTTTATATCCTTTATTTTGTTCAGAATAGAGACCTTCTTAGCTATTATGTCCTGTAGAATGCTTTCTCCCCCTTCCTCTCTTTGTGCCTCTGATAAGCCAAATAATGTGTATATTACTTCTTTTGAAACCAACCCATATGTTTCTGTTGTTGTTTTCAGTTCTTAAATTTCTTTTATAGTTCTCTTACTTCTTTCTTACTTTTCTCTAATTTACCCTCCATGTTTCTAATTCTGTTTTCTGTCTCACTTATTCTGTTCTCTCTCTCCCCTCTGCTGTTTTCTATAGCTCTACTGTTTTGTTACCCTATTCTGATACTGTATTGACTTGTTCATCTCTCCAATGTCTCTCCTGGGTTTAACCATTACATTTGGTGTATTCTGAAGTCCCTCCCTCATTACTTTTCAGTTCACTGATCACACTTTCCGGGATTAATTGTGTCTAAGTAAGGTACTTAATCTTTCACAGTCCAAGTCTTAACAGTTGTTTCAATGTTACCTCAGTCCCAGCACAATGACTGTTAAACCTTTTGATGTCATTTTAATTTTTGTATTTTTTGTCTTCCCTGCAGGCTATGGGAGACTGAGGGCTTTTTAAGTATAAGTAAGAAAATTTTCTTGCTTAATCACTCACCTGTGACCAAGAGCTAAAACAGGGTGGATTGTTGGGTTGTGTCGTGGGGGAGAGAGAAGAGACCAGGAATTTGTGGCGGTTTGGTAACAATAATCTTTATTAATGTGGGTGCCTCAGAGTTGGGTGAGAGCACAATGGTTCGGGTCATGTGGGGCTAGCAAAATGTCTGCCTCCCGCTATGCGCAGCAAACTTTCTCTGGGTCAGGTCGCGGAGGAGAAGAGGGGAGCAAGAGATAGAAAGTGGAAATACAAGCGGCTTTTATGGGAGGATTCCAGAAGTGGCAAGTTGGGAAGGGATTGGCTAGGAAAAGGGGGTGGAGAATACAAGGCACTCTGGGAAGATAGTTTCAGCTCTCTTGGGAATGGGTGATAACCTGAGGGTATCTGCACAATTACCCAACACCTCCCCCTTTCTTTTTATCTAATGGCCATAGTATAGGAAATTTAGAGCAGAGCAGGCTTAATGTTTTTTAAGGAATGCCAAGCTCCAGTGGGAAGATGTAGGATGTTTCTGTGTTGGAGGGAAGACTTACATATCTGCCAGCCTTGTGAGATTTATATGTCCTCCCTTTTGATCAACTCCTCTGTAGAGAGACTTACCTGCAGGGACTCAAATCATAGGTTAAGCTCTGCCAGGCTTCACCATCTCTTCACAATTTTTCTACATCTTTCCCTATCTTTCTAGTTGTCACATTAAAATGGGTCAGTGTCTGTAAAAGACTCCATCTGTAACAGAGGAATAGTAGTGTAGTGAACAAAAACCTTTTGGGCATAAACCTGAATGAAATCATGCAGGCATTTTCAAAAGAACTGGAACAAGACAGGAAGGGACAAGTAGGAGAGCAGCAAGAGCCAGTGCGACGCCAAGGGGAGGCTTGGTGCATAAAGGGGAGTTTCCTGCATATGGGGACGTCTCCTTTCTCTGGGGGCAGGGCCTAGTAATTAGGGGGTGTTTCCTGCCTCAAAGGGCAGGGCCTGCCAAGCGAAGGGGCTATTTGGCATTGTACAGTCCCCAAGGTAACTGGCTGAAAAGTCCATGAACTACTGCGGGTCAGTCTTTGAGAAACCAGCAGCGTAAAGGGAAGCTGCTGTAAAGTTGTGTAAAGTGTCCAAGAGGTGTACCAGCAAGTCCGATAGAAGCATCAGTCCAATGTCTACGGCCAGGGGAAGAAATGACAGGGGTTGAAACGCTGCACGTCTATCTTGATGGGGAAGGGGGAAAGGTCAGCCACTGGAATTCTGCTTTTCTGTAGAGAGTGAGCTGGAACCGACAAAACGTGACAGGCAAAGCAGAAGCAGGAAGGGCAGACAGTGATGGGTGAGAGGGAAGGCAGTAAGAAAGTTCTGTCCTTGGAGTCTGTGAATCAGGTTCTTCGGATCGTTTCAGGTGTCTCAGGGGGTGTGCTGTAGTCATGTCATCTTGTGGGCCATGTCAGAGGAAAGGAGTCCAAATGGATTTCTGGGGATTCCTGTGAAGGAAACACAAACAAATCTGCTTTCCATGGTTAGCTGGGCATCTGGTTCAAATTTTATAGATTTTAAAAGAGGTTTAATGTAGTTGGTGTCTTAGCTGAATATTGGGGGGATGTATCTCCCCTTTTTTGTTTACTTAATTGGGCCTAGGCATTTGGCGGGCCTTTTAACAACAGTCTGTCATTAATTTACATAAGTTGTATTTGGAGGAACTTCTTATAGTTTAATACCTTACCATATGAACAGATGCTTCGTCATGTGAACACTTGACAGCTGTACTCACTTACTTGTGAAAAAAAATAAAACTTGTAACAAGTTAGAAGTTTACTATAATTGATAACTCAATGATTATGATTGGTTTAAGTATCTTTATAGTTTTGGAAGGCCTTTGTAGTATTATCTTAAGGCTGTTTAACCAGTTTAAGCACAATAAAATGTGGTAAGGCAAAAAGAAGAACCATTGCTAGAGCCTCTGGCATAAGAATTAGCATAACCATTGTGTAATCTGTCATTTGCCCTGGCTGTTTCCCTCTTTAATTGAGAAGGTATTTGAGAGCTTTCCATATCAATAACGTCTTTTCTACTTTTTGTTACACCCATTTAAGATGGAGACACACCCTAGGTGTGCACAGGATTTTCAGACCAAATTTAGTTAAAATATATATAATTTTTACTTTGGACTTTAAACAAACTCAGGTTACTTAGAGAGTTAACACATGTTAATGACAATGTTTTTTTTTTGTATATTTACAATGTCAAAATTGATGCCAGAGTTGTTGTGGATTAATTTCCACAATATTAGTTTACAGGGTACTTTTGGGGGCCCTCCAAAAATGTCCTGTATGGAGAATTTGTATTTTAATTTTGGAAATGTATTGACACGTTAAATATTTAGACTTTTACCTTAAATAGTTATTTGCTTTAGCAGATTAATTTTAACTTGGCTGGTTATAATGTAGCTTCAAAGTTACACTTTTTTAACCGTTAAGTTAATGTTTACCAAACTTGAAACATACACATAAACATGTAGTTATAACACATAGGAGGAGAAAAACTTTTGTTATGAAGACATATCATTTAAAACACGAATTTAGATCTGTACTGTCCTAGTTGAACCATTTCTACTCACACAGTTTAAGACTAAAACGTTTCACATTTATACCAAGACTTAAAAAAATCAGAAGAGGAAAAAACTATTTTTTTTTTGTCATTTAACTCACTCACAAAACACAACTGAAAGCAGAGGGAACAGACACAAGCTCAAGATATTCAGAGAGAATGAGGGGGAGAAGAGAGAAATAGTAGGATGGTTTTGTATTTGGGCTCTGTGAACTAATTTTTCAGATTCCCCCATGTCGTATTAGAATCCTGGAGGGTGTCCTGCCTCCAGCAAAAGTGGCAGGGGGAGGGGCCGCAGAAACTGCTGAAAAGGGATAGATAGCACAGTGGTTCTCTTGACCAAATTATTTCAATATTAGATTTTTTTCCTTGAGAGTGTAGTCTGGTATCAAAATGTGTTTGTGTTTGTGCATATATATTATGTATATATACACACATCAGATTTATGTACATGTTAGTTCTCACCACAAGAATTTGATTTTGTAATATATTTTTTTTAGTTTAAAGAGAGAGAGATATAGAGAGAAAGATACAGAGAAAGAACCAGAGCCCTGCTCAGTTCTGGATTATGGTGGTGCAGGGGATTGAACTTCGGAATTTGAAGCCTCAGTTAAGAAAGTCTCCAGACTCAGTTGGTAGCGCAGGGAGTTAAATGCATGTGACTTGAAGCGCAAGGACTGGCTGAAGCATCCCAGTTTGAGCCCCAGCTCCTCACCTGCAGGGGAGTCGCTTCACAGGCAGTGAAGTAGGTCTGCAGGTGTCTGTTTTCCCCTCCTCTCTCCATTTCTCTCTGTCCTATCTAACAATGACATCATCATCAACAACAACAATAATAATAACTACAACAACAATAAAAAAAAAACAAGGGCAAAAAAAAAGGGAATAAATAAATAAATATTTTAAAAAAGAAAGTCTGGGAGTCGGGCTGTAGCACAGTGGGTTAAGCGCATGTGGCGCAAAACGCAAGGACCAGTGTAAGAATCCTGGTTAGAGCCCGGCTCCCCACCTGCAGGAGGTTGCTTCAGGTGTCTGTCTTTCTCTCTCCCTCTGTCTTCCCCTCTTCTCTCCATTTCTTTCTGTCCTATCCAACAATGAAGACAATAACTGCAACAATAAAACAAGGGCAACTAAAGGGAATAAATAAATATTAAAAAATAATAAAATTAATTCCTTTGCATAACCATTATACTATTATTCCTATCCATATTAAAATATACTTTACAGTGAATAATTGCATACTTCAGAATTCTTATTTCTATATTAAATGCAAACATTTAAGAATTAAAATTGAGAGACCAGTAAACATGAAAGTCATGGGCTTTGTCCTAGGTTTCTTCTCTGATTTTGAGGACAGTCATATACACTATTTGTTCCTTTGTACATTCGTTCAAGACAGCTTTATCTTCCTTTTATTTACTTAGGGACCCAGGGGGATATGCATTCTAGCATTGCTTGTGAATTAGTGGACTCATCCCATATACATATTTTGTTGTCAGTAGACTTTTTACATTTGAAAAGCTATCCTAATTATCAAAGCATTTAATGAACAGTGACAAGCTAGTTGAACTATGAAGTTATATATTAAAGATATAGGAAGAAAGAGACACTTCAAATACTGTAATGTAGTGTCAGTAGCTTACATTTAATAAATCTGTCTCTGAGGAGCAAAGAGAAGGTAAAGGTGAGTGTTCCATATAGGAAGTCTAGTGTGGAAAAGTACTGGGCAGGAGTGGCCATGGCATGTTCGGGAAGCTTTGAGAAAGTGATGCTCAAAGTGATGCTTTTAAATTCTTCTTCTTCTAGCGTTTGCCCTTCTTCCGTAGCCAGTCAACAGCGTCAGGTTGAAAGCTGTCAGGAGCTGCTTGTTGCTGGCTTTGAAAGTGACTGGGATCCATGTGGATTCAGTCGGCTAGGAAGGATCGTCAGTTTCCCCAATGAATGGGTACTCAAGGGATGCACCACGAGAATGTCGATCCAATGATCCACCCTTTATTATTGGTATAAAAATGAAAACTTCTAGCAAAGAGTAATACTCTGAATTTTTATCCCATAGTAATAAGAAAGGGCTCATATAGCTTGCATCTGAATTAAGGTAGAATTAACAGGTTTAACAGTAACTTAGGAGAAAACTACGTGTCGTGGGCTCAAGAGGATACTGAGTAAAATTAGTCTCATTTTTCTAGGATCCAGTACAGACTTCCTGGAGTAAGGGATTTTAGAATAAAGTGATAAAAGTGGATCTGTAGAAAGGTTGAAAACAAAACAAACAAACAAAAATAGTGAGGATTTGGGGGTAACTAACTGGATGATATAATCACAAATGGGGTCTGAACTGTAATCTTCAAATAAGAACATGAAAGATAGAAATAGTGTTCATTCTTTCACTCTCCATTCATCTTGGTTTATCTTCTGCCCAAGCCATCTGAATACTCACAAGCAAAGGGTTTGTAACCCACTACTTATTCTGCTCTCTGAAGTTCCCTAATTCCTAGAAGTACAGAGCTTTATTTGAGAGGTTCTGTTTTCTGATCCATTCACCCCTCTCTAAAACTTTATCCTAGCTCTCCCTAAAAGGAACTCTTTGATAAATTTCTTTTTTTTAATTTTTTAAAAATTTTATTTATTTATGTATTCCCCTTTTGTTGCCCTTGTTGTTTTATTGTTGTAGTTATTATCGATGTCATTGTTGTTGGATAGGACAGAGAGAAATGGAGAAAGGAGGGGAAGACAGAGAAGAGGAGAGAAAGACAGACACCTGCAGACCTGCTTCACCGCCTGTGAAGCGACTCCCCTGCAGGTGGGGAGCCGGGGGCTCAAACCTGGATCCTTTTGCCAGTCCTTGAGTTTGGCGCCACCTGCGCTTAACCCGCTGCGCTACCGCCCGACTCCCTCTTGGATAAATTTCTAAGCTCGCTGTTTCTGCCTTTCTCCCATCGGCAGTGACCTTCTCTTCCCTGTTTAAACCATTTTTAAACCCAAGACATCATAGATCACTTTTTAAAATTATATTTTTATTAAGCAGTCAGTAGATTATAACTTAGTTGTTGACATATTTCTCATCTCTCATTTCCTTGTGGTTTATGTCTGCAAGATACTCTCACCCCTAACATAGGTCCTTTTCCACCATCATGCACCAGGACCCAAAAGCTCCCTTAGCCCTCTCCTTTCCCCTTTCTTCCCTAAGTCCTTTGCTTTGGTTCAGTACACTAAATCCAGTCCAGGTTTCAAATTGTGTTTTTCCCTTTTGTCCTTGTTTCTGAGTGCCACTAGTTCCATTTTAGCTTTTCTTTAAAAACAAACAGACAAACAAACAAATAGTGTGGAGACTGGGCAGTGGCAGTAGCATGTGGGATTAAGTGCACATAGTGCAAAGAGCAAGGATCCCAGTTTGAACTCCTGGCTCCCCATTTCTCAATTTCTGTCTGTCCTATCCAACAATAACAGTATCTCCAACAACAATAGTAGAAAAAAGACGGCTGCCAAGAGCAGTGGTTTCCTAGTGCAGGCACCCACCAAGCTCTAGAGATAACCCTGGAGACAAAAAACAAAAACAAAACAAACAAACAAAAAGTTACTTGGTCTGGTTCTTCCAGCAGCCCCAGATGTGGCACTTAATAGATAATTGTGGAGAAAGTGCTGGCTTCATCTCCTTGGGCTGTATATTTTAACCTGGCACTTTTCACTGCTGGGCAAATCTCCAGAATATTTTCTTAAGAAAAGCAAGCAAACAACAAAGGATTATTTAAGTGGTTAAAGCAAAACATCACAGCATATCATCTTCTCCTAGAAAAAAGTTTCATTTTGTGGTTTATTTTATTTCAGAAGAGGTGACAATAAATGAGGTGTAAAGTCATGGGTGGTAACATGATTTTAGTTTACTCAGTGTCTTTTATCTTATTCAGTATTGACAAAGTAATGATAATGGAACAGAGGAAAAGGGTAAGTGCTTTCTAACATCATGGACCTCTGCTTGCTTTTTTCAAATACTTACTCTTTCATCTAGATTGACATTTTCTGGGAAATATTTTGCTTATCCTGCCTTCTAGATTTCTCTTTATGACAGCTTCCTGGCACAACTTAAAAACTAAGAAGACCATTAGCAATATGGACCAATTGTCCCCTTTTGATAAGGCATAAAGAACAGGGTTGAAGAAGCAGTTATATGAAGAGACCACTAACTTTCCTTTTTTGTCCTTTCTTTTCCTTTTAGCCCAAGCCAGGACAGAACAGCTGCAGAGACAGTGACAGTGAATGTGCCAGTGGAGAATCCAAAGGCTTCCACAGGAGCAGCTCACAGGAAAGACTCAGCGATGTAAGTTACAAACCATCCACCAGACACACATCCTTTGGGTCAAGTCTCAATTCTTTTGACGCTCCATCCCTTCACAACACTTTTTATAGCCAAGTATCTTGTACTTGAAATCTGCATTTCCATTTCACACATGCCTGGCTTTATAGCATTCTGTACTTTAGTTTGACCTAAAATATTTTAACAGATGATAAAGTATATGGGAGCATTTGCCACCTTCAAAGCAAATCAATTTACAGAAGAAAGTACAATGTTTTCTTCATCAGTGATATTAGGAGCTATCCCTTCTTGCAGTTTTATTTCTCCTAATAAGAAGAATAACATCCTCACCCACTTTCTTGTCAAGAGAAGAAATTCAGTTTCCTGACTGATTCTTGGAAACATGCTTGTGAAGACATGCCATACTTCTGGACAGATGGGCCCACTCTCTAGATCTGTCTCTAGTTACCTTCCAGCCCCCTACTCACAAACAGACCAAAGTCTTTTTTGCCACACTCCATAGCTATGTAAGTCCTCTTCTTATATATGTCACATAATAAGATTGATGACTCACCTTTGCTCCTAAGACTATTAATTAGACCTGTTCTTGTAAGGCAGCTCAAGTACAGAGAAACTTTGATTGATGATACTAATGAAGGAGCATTAACAGATTAATAAACATGAGTGGTGAAGTAGAGCTGCATGTGTCTGTCTCTTTCCCTCTCTTTCCCGCCCCTCTCAATTTCTCTTGTCTATCCAAGAATAATTTTTTTAAAAAAAGAGTAAATCAAAAGAAGTATAATTTTTTTAAAAGGTTGGCCCAGAGTGATAGTGTACTGCCTATGAGAATAACAACAACAACAACAACAATAGTAAATATACCTTACCTGAGAATGTGTATACCGTAACATCCTCAAAATTCCACATTGAAGCCCTAGTGCATGAGAGTACCAAGGTACCAGGAGAAAAATCTGTTGATGATAGAGTAGTAGTGTGGTGTTGATCCCTCATTTTCTCCCTCTCTGTTTATAACTGGGGAAAAAAAAAAAAGCAGTCAGGCCAGGCCCCTAACACCACACACACACACACACACACACACTCTTTCTCTCTCTCTCTCTGTCTCTCACACACACACCATGTCCTCTCTAAATATAATGTGCTTTCTTTTATTTATTGATGCTGCTTTACCATGTATATGACCCATTTTCAAGCTAGGTCCCCACCATATTGAAGGAAACTTTAGTGCTGTGGTCTCTTTCACTCTCTTTGTCTCACTTCCTTTCTGTGTCTATCTAAAATAACAGTAAAATTAACAAAACATTTTACTTGCTAAAAAACAAAACAAACAAACAAAAACCACCAGCTATCAGCTGAACTTTTTATCAGTTTTAACCATTTTGCTGGTAGTGGTTCTTGCTTCCAGGTTGGTGATGCTGAATGATCAGAGTGGTGGTTGCAGAAGGTTGGGGGTCAATGTAGCAGTGTCTGTAAGATACCTATGACATTTTTGTGAAAGACTTTCATGTAGCATTAATGCTGTTTGTTTGTTTTTATTTATTGTTTTTGTTTTAATTAATTTTTATTACCAGAACACTGCTCTGTTCTGGCTTAAATCCTTCAGGGGATTAAACCTGGGTATGAGAGCTCAGACATGCGAACCTCTTTACATAACCATTATGTTAACTACCCTTGCCCTCTAAGACCTTTTCAAACTAGAGTCATTCCTCTCAAACCAAAAAACTTCATATAATAAATTATATTCTTTATTGCTGTTTCAGGAGTATTCATAGAATCTTTACTCCTAGTAGATTATGTCACAGGAGTCTCTTTGTTCACTTGTAAGAGTCTACTGCTTATTCATTAACGTTTTATCATGAGATTGCTGCAATTCAATTATGTCTTCAGGCACCACTTCTAATTCTGATTCTCTTGCTATCTCCTCCACATCTCTGGTTACTTCCTTTACTGAAGTCTTAAACCCATGAGGGGGTTCAAGCCAGCTCATCTATGAGAGTGAAATTGGTTCTTGATTTACTCCTGTAAATGACTGATTTCATTAAGTCATGATTTACTCTTGTAAATAGTGACATTTGGATTTCCTCCCTTGAATCACAGCTATTCTCAAATTGGAATATAGAATCCTTTTTGAAAGGTTTCCCATTTTACTTTGCCTATATCTACCAGAGGAATCTGTGATAACTAAAGCTTTGTAAAATGTGTTTTTTGCTATTCTGAATGGAACAGCCTTTAGTCTTAAACTACTACCTCTTCCAAAAGTACTGAACAGTGCTTAAGTTCTGATATAAGACTTTTCATTCTGTCTGTTTTGTAATTCCACTTATTCTCCGTTCTTTGTGAGCTGTGGGAATTATTATATGTGCTCCTTCTCTCTCTGAAGGTCTTGTCTTTCTCATCCTCTGGTCTGCAAGTTCCAGCTACCTTGTTCTCACCTGATTTTCTGTTCTCTCTGAGTCACAGTCTGTTATGACATGCAAATTGTCTTCAGGACTGTAAGCAGAGAAAATTGAAAGGATCATTCCATCTTCTTCCTTTCTTTCTAATGTCTCTTCTATACTACATTTTGACCAAATTCTAATCCCCCCTTTTGCCTCCATACCTATGGACATCTAGTTTTTGACAAAGATGCCCAGACTATTAAATGGGGAAAGGAGAGTCTCTTCAACAAATGATGTTGCGAAAATTGGGTTGAAACATGCAGAAGAATGAAACTGAACCACTATACTTCAACAAACACAAAAGTAAATTCCAGATGGATCAAGGACTTGGTTGTTAGACCAGAAATTATCAAATACTTAGAGGAAAATATTGGCAGAACTCTTTTCCATATAAATTTTAAAGGCATCTTTAATGAAATGAATCCAGTTACAAAGAAGACTAAATAAAAAGTAAACCAGTGGGATATTGAAGGAATCATGTTGAGATAAGTCAGAAGCAAAAGGATGAATATGGGATGATCTCACTCATAGGCAGAAGCTGGAAAACAAGATCAGAAGGGAAGCATAACTTGGACTAGAGTTGGTATATTGCACCAAAGTAAAAGACTCTGGGGTGGGTGGAGGGGAGGGTTCAGGTACTGGACCTTGATGGCAGAGGACCTAGTGAGAGGGTTGTATTGTTATGTGGAAAACTGGGAAATGTTATGCATGTACAAACTATTGTATTTACTGTTTACTGTAAAGCAACAATGCCCCAATAAAGAAATTTAAAAAGAAAACAATAGGACTACATCAAATTAAAGATTCTGCACAGCAAAAGAAATTACCATCCAAACAGAGACCTCCCACAGAATGAGAGAAGATCTTTACATGCCATTACATCAGACTAGAGGCTAATAACCAACATATATAAAGAGCTCACCAAACTCAGCAACAAGAAAACAATTGACTCCATCCAAAAATTGGGAGAGGACATGGACAGAATATTCACCAGAGAAGAGATACAAAGGGCCAGAAAAAATGAAAAAAATGCTCCAAGCCACTGATTGTCAGAGAAATGCAAATAAAGACAACAGTGAGATACCACTTCATTCCTGTGAGAATGCCATATATCAGAAAAGATAGCAGTATGGTCCTGAAGATGGTGTAGAGGATAAGCTCTGGACTCTCAAGCATGATGCCCTGAGTTCAATCTCCAGAAACACATCTCTCTCTCTCTCTCTCTCTCTCTCTCTCTCTCCTTTCTCATGAATAAATAATAAATAAATTCTTTAAAAAAAAAAAAAGGTAGGAGCAACAAATGCTGGAAAGATTGTGTGGACAAAGGAGCCCTCCTGCACCAACATGTCAATTGGTCCAACCCCTGCAGAGAGCAGTCTGGAGAATTCTCAGTAGGCTAGAAGTGGACCTTTCCTATGACTCTGCAATTCCTCTCCTGGGGATATATCTTAAGGAGCCAAACACATCATCCAAAAAGACTTGTGTATACCTATATTCATAGCAGCACAGTTTGAAATAGCCAAAACCTGGAAGCAACCTAGGTGTCTAACAACAGATGAGTGGCTGAGTAAGTTGTAGTCTATATACACAATGAAATACTACCCAGCTATTAAAAATGGTGATTTCACCTTTTTCACCTCATCTTGGTTGTAACTTGAAGGACTCCTGTTAAGTGAGATAAGTCAAAAACAGAAAGATAAATATGGGATGATCTCACTCATAGGGAGAAGTTGAAAATCAAAATCAGAAGGGAAAACACTAAGTAGAACTTGGACTGGAGTTGGTGTATTGTACCAAAGTAAAAGACTCTGGGGGTGGGGTTGGGGTGGGTGTTCAGGTCCTGGAACATGATGGCAGAGGAGAACCTAGTGGGGATTATGTGGAAAACTGGGAACTGTTATGCATGTACAAACTATTGTATTTACTCTCAACTGTAAACCGGTTAATCTCCCAATAAAGAAATTAATGAAAAAGAAATAAAAATAACCCCCCCTTTTCATACTTTCTTTCTGTATGAGATCCTTTTAGGTCTCTGTTAGTCCAACTTGCTCACTCCTGGACTCTCCAGGGAGATATAAATTCCCATAAGTCTTTAGAGATATTTTTAGAAACTTTGACAATTGAGACTCTTCAATCCAGCTAATCAGGACACTGTATTGGGATTGGGTGGTGACACACCTGTTTGAATGCACATGTTGCAATGTGCAAAGACCCAGGTTCAAGCCCCTGGTTCCCATTTGCAGGGGGAAAGTTTTGTGAGTGCTAAAGCAGTGCTACAGTTATTTCTCTCCCTATCTCCCCCTTCCCTCTTGATTTCTGTCACTGTCTAATAAATAAAGATAAGAAAAAAGACACTATAGTATTACAGCTCTATTTTTAAAAATTTTTTTATTTATAAAAATGAGACATTGACAAAACCATAGGATAGGAGGGGTACAACTCCACAGAGTTCCCACCACCAGAACTCTGTATCCCATCCCCTCCCCTGATAGCTTTCCTATTCTTTAACCCTCTGCAAGTATGGACCCAAGGTCCGGTGGAATGCAGAAGGTTAAAGGTCTGGCTTCTGTAATTGCTTCCCCACTGAATATGGGCTGTGTTAACAGGTCCATCCATACTCCCAGACTGCCTCTCTCTTTCCCTAGTAGGGTGGGGCACTGGGGAAGCAGAGCTCCAGGTGGGGTTGTCTATCCAGGGAAGTCTAGTCAGCATCTTTCTAGCATCTAGAACCTGGTGGCTGAAAAGAGAGTTAATATATAAAGCCAAACAAATTGTTAACCAATCATGGACCTAAAGGCTGGAATAGTGCAAGTGAAGAGTTGGGGGGGTGGTCTTTGTTTGGTAGATAGCTCGAAGGCATATTTTAGTTATATTCCAAAAGGCCTGTGGCTATACTAGTGTTTGTTTGTTTGTTTGTTTGTTTGTTTTTTGCCTGAGCCTAAAATCCGATATGCAGGTGTATCCTGCTTATTGTCTGGGGATATTATGTCATGGCTGGCAGAAGGACCAGAAAGCTGGATCGGGGAAGAGAGAGCTCCCAAATATGGGAAAGGGGTATAAATATTGTTGATTGTAAACCCCATTGATTTGATGTGATCTGGGGCCCATATTCAGCTTAGGAGCCTATGTGAGCTCTGCATCCCTGTAGATTTGAGCTCACATTCTGCGGTCATAAGTAGGAACATTCCCAATATCAGGACACATCTTCCTCAGGTGTAGCATTGTCTGTCCAGCCTCCCTTCAGAGGATGCAACATTCTCTACCATTGTTGATCCAAGTTGAGGGCAAGGTCCTATGGGGACCCACAAAGGGGTCTATTGTGTTGTTCCTGATAGAGATGACCAGTAACAATGGAAAGAGGGCTTTATTGAGGTCTAGGCCCATCATGTCTGTTTGGGAATGCAGCTCTGTTTTTACGATCAAAAAGGTTAATGAAATATTGCAGTATAGCTAGAGGATTTGACTTAGAGGTTAACCTGAATAATCTAACAAATTTGGCTTTTCTAAATAACTTATTCCCAAACCATATTGCTGGAAGTGAATACCAACTCCTTGATTGTTCACTTTAAAAGAACCTAGTAACTTAGAGCAGTCACTAAGAAAAAGGTTTAAGGGGAATGATTGGATATGAATTTTTTTTTAATTTTTTATTTAAGAAAGGATTAACGAACAAAACCATAAGGTAGGAGGGGTACAACTCCACACAATTCCCACCACCCAATCTCCTTAACCCACCCCCTCCCATGATAGCTTTCCCATTCTCTAGCCCTCTGGGAGCATGGACCCAGGGTCGTTGAGGGTTGCAGAAGGTAGAAGGTCTGGCTTCTGTAATTGCTTCCCCACTGAACATGGGCGTTGACTGGTCGGTCCATACTCCCAGTCTGCCTCTCTCTTTCCCTAGTAAGGTGTGTCTCTGGGGAAGCTGAGCTCCAGGACATATTGGTGGGGTCTTCAATGAATTTGTTTTTTTAAATGCCTCTTTTTCTTTTTTGCCTCATGCATGCACAACTTCACTGTACCTTTGTTTTCCTCCCCTTCCCTTTCTTTCCCCTCTCCCTTTTCTCTTTTTCCTTTTTCTCTTCTCCTCTCCTCCTATTTCTCTCTCTTCCTCCCCTCCTCCCAAAGTACTTTTCAGTTCTGGCATATGGTGGTGTAGGGGATTCAAGCTGGGACTTTGGAACCTCAGGTATGAAATTCTCTTTGCATAACCATTATGCTATTACTCCACCCTACGAGTTAATATAGGGGTAAATATTCCTTCTTACTTGCACACTGATTTTTTTACAGAAGAAGTTGTTGAAAATTTATGGGCCAATGTTCTTATCATTAAAACCCTATTTATAGCAATAGAATCAGTGTAATCCCTTTAAATTTCCCACTAAAGTTTTCTAATTGAACAGAGACTATAAAAGTTTACTTGAAACCAGAAAACACTCAGAATAAAACTAGAGGTATTTTTTTAAAAAAAATTTTTTTAATTAGCACCAGGATTGTTGATAGGGTCATTGCCTGCACTAAGAATCTATCACTCCCAGTGGCCATTTTTTCCTTTTTTGTTCTTATCCTTCTCTCTTTTTTTTTTTCTGGATAGGACAGAGAGGAATTGCGGGGGGTGGGGGGAAGGGTGGAGAGAGACCCCTACAAACCTGCTTCACCACTAGTAAGTATCACCCCCCCCCATAGGTGGGGAGCTGAGGCTCACAGGAGCATCCTTGACTTCCCTTTCATACTATGTGCACTCAATCTGGTGAGCCATTGCCTGGCCTTGTTTTCCTGACTTTTTATAATCAAAACTGTATGATACTAGAACACAGATCATTGGAATAGAGCTGATAGCCCAGAAATAAATGCTCACACATATGGAAAAATAATTTATGACAAAAGGGGGGCCTAGAAAATTCAGTGGAAAATGAAGAGTGAAATAGAAGCACCACGTCACTATGTACAAAAGACAATTCCAAGTGGATTAAAACTTGGACATTAAGCCAGAAACCATAAAATACACAGAAGAAAACATTGGCAAAACATGACATGATATTTGTTTCAGAAGTGTTTTTAGAGACTCAAATCAAGGACAATGGTAACAAAGAAAAAGTAAATCAGGGGGTTGGGCGGTGGCACAGTGGGTTAAGCACATGTGGCGCAAAGCACAGGGACTGGCTTAAGGATCCCGGTTCGAGCCCCTGGCTCCCCACCTGCAGGGGAGTCGCTTCACAGGTGGTGAAGCAGGTCTGTAGGTGTCTGTCTTTCTCTTCCGCTCTCTGTCTTCCCCATCTCTCTCCATTTCTCTCTGTCCTATCCAACAACGAACAACATCAACAATGGCAATAATAATAACCACAATGAGGCTACAACAACAAGGGCAACAATAAGGGGGAAAAAATGGCCTCCAGGAGCAGTGGATTCATGGTGCAGGCACCGAGCCCAGCAATAACCCTGGAGGGAAAAAAGAAAAAAAGAAAAAGTAAATTAGCAGCACTATACCAAACTGAAAAGCTTTTGCATAGCAAAAGGAACCACTGTCAAAACTAAAAGTTATCCTACACCCTGCTGCTGGGGGAAGATCTTTTATTATACACCAGACATTAAATTAGGGTGATAGTCAAAAGATATAAAGACATCACAGATGAAAAAAAAAGATTTCAACTACAGCAGAATACAACCTTATTATAAAGGCAAAGACATAAACAGAATCTCCACCAAAGAAGATTTGGCTATTTATTATGTGTTTGACTTTGGACAATTAGTTTGATCCATCTAAGCATTACTTCCATCTTCTTTGAAATGTGGTCATGTTTCTTTAAAGGTTCATTGCTACAGAGTAGCACATTTTCCTTGCTCCACAATTTTATCTTCTCCTTTACATAATTTAGGAGCTTTTTTTTAAAAAAAAAACTTATTACTTTGAATATCAATTTGACAAGACATGTTTCTCTCAATCATCTGATTATCTGAAAAGAGATTCATTCTTCCAAATTAAGTGATTATTATCTGTTGTTTCTCAACTATTTTTCTCAAAAATTATTTTTCCTACATATTACTAGTACCAACATAGGATCCTAACAATCTGGCTTTCTTCTGTCACTTATCTTGTGCATTTAGGCATTTTCCTTTATCTACTGATTTTATTTTTGAAGTTGTGTTTGCATGTCTTTATACTCAACTTGGTTATACTCAACTTGGCACTTCCTTTCAAGCACTTATGGTTCCTGAAGCCTATCAATAATTGTATCTGCCTCATTTCTATTTCCTTTCTACTGCACTTCTTCCAGATTTTTTGTTCTTTTTTTTATTTTTTTTTAACTTTTACTTATAAAAAGGAAACACTGATGTCTTCAGGATGCCGGCCAGGCTTCCCTGGACTGAAGACCCCACCAATGTGTCCTGGAGCTCTGCTTCCCCAGAGACCCACCCTACAAGGGAAAGAGAGAGGCAGACTGGGAGTATGGACTGACCAGTCAACACCCATGTTCAGCGGGGAAACAATTACAGAAGCCAGACCTTCTACCTTCTGCAACCCACAATGACCCTGGGTCCATGCTCCCAGAGGGATAGAGAATGGGAAAGCTATCAGGGGAGGGGGTGGGATATGGAGAATGGGTGGTGTGAATTGTGTGGAATTGTACCCCTCCTACCCTATGGTTTTGTTAATTAATACTTTCTTAAATAAAAAAAAAAGTTAAAAAAAAAAGGAAACACTGACAAAAATCA
Source organism: Erinaceus europaeus (assembly GCF_950295315.1). NCBI lineage: Eukaryota > Metazoa > Chordata > Mammalia > Eulipotyphla > Erinaceidae > Erinaceus > Erinaceus europaeus. The sequence continues at coordinate 31,302,040 of NC_080176.1, forward strand.
TAGGATAAAAGGGATACAACTCCACACAATTCCTACCCCCAAAACTCTGTATCTCATCCCCTCCCCTGATAGCTTTCCTATTTTTTATCCCTCTGGGAGTATGGACCCAGGATCATTATGGGGTGCAGAAGGTCTGGCTTCTGAAATTGCTTCCCTGCTGAACATGGGCATTGACAGGTGGATCCATACTCCCAGCCTGTCTTTTTCCTAGTGGGGTGGGGTTCTGGGGAAGCGGGTCTCCAAGACACATTGGTGAGATCCGTTGCCCAGGGAAGTCCAGTTGGTATGTTTTCCTGCTTGTCAAACCTCACAATTAAACTTTCTTAAGATTTTTTTGGAGGGAGTTCATAGTCCTGAGGATTATTCACTATGCCCTATACAAGGCTGTATGAAACTCCACCTATTTCTTCCTCCGCTCCTCCATTTTTGTAGTGTTGGGGCTCTAGGAATACCCTGCCCTCTAGGTCCTTTGTGACCTGGATGGGTAATTCTAACAACTTTAGCCAGACCAGCAAATGGAAAACATTTAATTTCAGTAATATGGGAAAAGGGAGAGCATACAATTAAAAAGTGGTTCCTTAGATTTGATAAGGAAGTAATGGGTGCTTAATCTTAGAACGGGCCTTCAGGGGATCCAAGGAATGGAGAAGGAATTTGGGAGTGGCAGAGGGGTGGGGTAATCTTCAAATAGATAAAAAAGAAGGGCTGTTAAAAATTATTTGTTAAAGAGAATTAGGGGTGGAGGGTAGATAACTTAATGGTTATGCAAAAAGACTCTCTTGCCTGAGGCTCCAAAGCTCCAGGTTCAATCCCCCACACCATCATAAGCCAGAGCTGAACAGTACTCTGGTGAAAAAAATTTAAAAAATAAATAAAAAAGAAAGAAAAAGAAAAAAAAAAAAAAAGAGAAGTAGAGAGTTAGAGAACTACATTTCAGTTTAAAGCAAGCTACATACCAAAGGGGTATTTGAAGACTAAGGCCCACTATGGCTATTGCACCTTTTGTGACTTATATCTAGTCCTGTGGAACATCCTTTGCTTATTAGGTAGTATACATTTTAAATGTTTTTACTTTTGTTCTTCTATTTTTTTTTTCCTTCTGTTAGATCCAATATTACTTCCTTTAGCATATTCTTGCCTCAACCCAGTGGAAGTAAGGTCCTTTAATACTTTATCCAAATGAATATGATTATATCTCCAGATATATTTGACAGATTTTGGTTCAGATTTCTGGTTCAGATTTCTAGTTACTGGAAGGCAGAAAATAATAAATAGTTTTCAACTATTTAGAGAATTTGAGGGAATTGAAGTATCTCATGAAATGGTAAAAGGAGTCTGAATTCTTATAAATGTATTCTCTAGTCTTTTCCATGACAGTTTAGTCCATTTAATATAAAGAGGTTTTGTTTGTTTGTTTTCTTTATTTTCACTTGTCTTCCTACCCAAGTCGCCTAGGTCCTTGGCTTACTACTTACACAGCATATGATCATGTATATATATACACATATCCTAGGCGCTCTTTTTCTCTTTCTTCAAACAATTGAAGATTTACTGTGTGCCAGCTCTAGTAGTTACCATTAAGGAAGAAACAGACATGGAGGACCTTTTTTTTTAATTGTCTCCATTTTACATTTATTTTTTATTGATTATTTAATAATGATTTACAAAACTCTTAAGATTACAGTCATCCACAACCTAAGTTCTGTTCCTCTGCCACCTTGCACCACAAATGACCACCATAGTCCTTACAATGTTGTATAGATAGTTTAGCTACTATTTTTTGTGCAAATGTGTTTCAGTTCTTTATAATCCACATATGATTGAAACTATCCAGTAGTAATTTTTACTTCCATAAATAATTCAGCATAATCATCTCAAATTCTATCCATTTTGTTCCAAAGGACATAATTATCATTTTTTTTTTTTTTTTTGTAATTGCAGAGTGGTATTTTCTGCAGTATATGTCCTATAAAGTCTTCATCTAGTCATCTGTTGATGGGTATTTAGGTTGTTTCCACTCTGTGTAAATAATGCAGCTATGGGCATATGTTTATATGTACATGTTCTTTAAAATTAGTGTTTTCATGTCCTTTGGATGTATGCCTAGGAATGCTATTGCTTAATCATTTTCATTTATCTAAGGGCTTTTCATACTGTTTTACATAGGGGCTCAACCAGTTTGTATACCTACCTATAGTGTACCAGAGTTTCTTTTTCTCTACATCCTCACTAATACTTGGCATTCTTTTTTTTTAATATTTATTTTATTTATTTATTCCCTTTTGTTGCCCTTGTTGTTTTATTGTTGTAGTTATTATTGTTGTTGTTGGGTAGGACAGAGATAAATGGAGAGAGAAGGGGAAGACAGAGAGGAGGAGAGAAAGATAGACACCTGTAGACCTGCTTCACCACCTGTGAAGGGACTCCCCTGCAGGTGGGGAGCCGGGGTTCGAACCAGGATTCTTATGCCAGTCCTTGTGCTTTGCGCCACCTGCACTTAACTCGCTGTGCTACAGCCCGACTCCCCAATACTTGGCATTCTTGATTTGTTGATATGAGCCATTCCTGTTGGTGTGAAGTGGTAGCTCAATGTGATTTTACTTTGTGTTTATCTATTAATAAATAAAGTATAGCATTTATTATTTATATGTCAGTGGGCCATATGCATATCTTCATTAAGATTTTTTACCTACTTTTTATTGGGTTGTTTAATTTTTTTTTTTTGAGTCACTACGCTGGGTTGTTTAGTTTTTTGTTGTTGAGCTATATGTGTTTGTTTGTTTTGCCTCCAGGGTTATTGCTCTATTGAATAGGACAGAGAGAAATTGAGAGAGGAGAGGGATATAGAGAGGGAAAGAGAAGCTAGACACCTGTACCTGCAGCTTATGAAGTGTACCCCCTGCAGGTGGGGAGCCAGGGGTTCAAACTGGGATCTTTGCATGGGTCATTGTGCTTTGTACTGTGTGCACTTAACTTGGTGTGCCACCGCCCAGCCCCCTGACTTTTGTATGTGTTGTTTATAACTATTTGATGTCAATCCTTTGTCACATATGTGATATGCAGATATCGTCTCTCAATTGCTGGATTTCCTGATTATTCTTGTGGACTTTCCTTTTTTTATTTTAAGATTTTATTTACTTATTAATGAGAAAGATAGGGGGAGAGAGAGAAGAATAAGACATCACTCTGGTACATGAGCTGCTGGGGATTGAACTCAGAACCTCATGCTTGAGATTGAAAGTCTAATGGCTTATCCACTGTACTACCTCCTGGACCACTGGACTTTTCTTTTGATATGTAGAAGCTTTTTAATTTGCTGTAATCCCATTTATTTAATCTTGTTTCAGTTCACTCTCCCATGAGGTTGAACCTCCAATTACATCTTTGATGTTCAAGTTCCAAAGTGTTTTATAGTTTTATTTTTGTTTTTTTTTAGGCTTGGTGCTGGCACTAAGAATCCATTGTTCCCGGCAGCCATTGTCCCCCTTGTTATCCCCCTATTTTATTTGATAGAATGTAAAGAAACTGAGAGGAGAGGAAGAGAGAAAGATATCTGCAAACCTGCTTCATTGCTTGTAAAATGAAGGCTTGAACTCAGGTCCTTGTACATGGTAATGTGTATACTCAACTGAGTGCTCCATTACCTAGCCCAGTAGGTATTTTCTCTTATATATTTTATAATTTAAGATTTAATACCCAGGTCCATTTTGACCTGATCTTGGTATAAGTGGTAGGCTAGCTTTATTTTTCCTACATGTGGCTTCCAGTTTTCTTTTTCTTTTTTTTCAATCTATTTTTTATTAAAGAAAGGATAAATTAACAAAACCATAGGGTAGGAGGGTACAACTCCACACAGTTCCCACCACCCAATCTCCATATCCCATCCCCTCCCCTGATAACTTTCCCATTCTCTATCCCTGTGGGAGCATGGACCCAGGGTCATTGTGGGCTGCAGAAGGTGGAAGGTCTTTCTTCTGTAATTGCTTCCCCGCTGAACATGAACATTGACTGGTTGGTCCATACTCCCAGTCTGCCTCTCTCTTTCCCTAGTAGGGTGGGTCTCTGGGGAAGCTGAACTCCAGGAGACATAGGTGGGGTCTTCACCCAGGGAAGCCTGGCCCACATCCTGATGGCATCTGACACCTGCTGGCTGAAAAGAGAGCTAACATACAAAGCCAAACAAATTGTTGAGCAATCATGTACCCAAAGGTTGGAATAGTGGAGAGGAAGTGTTAGGGGGGTACTCACTGCAAACTCTAGTGTACTTTTGCTTTCAGGTATATATTTTGCACTAGTTTATGGATATGTGTGAACATATGCTCTCTCTCACAGAACCTGGTCTATATCTAGGTTTTTGGACTTTGTTAGAAAGTGAACCACCTGGGATGGAATTAGAGAATACTATGAAAGGAAAGGTCTCACCCAAGTAATGAAGCTGAAGGGTTGTCATTCCACACCTGAAGTCTCTGGACACAATCTGAGCTGAAGCATGTTGAGGTGGCAATCATTGGCGTTGATTAGGTTGCGATCGGCAGATGCAATATTATTTGATATTGATGGGGAGAGGCATGACGGAAAGTGGGCCCCACCCTAAGGTTCCAGGACTGGGGGAAATATAGGGTCTATAGTGGATAAGTGAGGTTCCTGCTGTCTTAGGGTTCAAAAAGACAATCGATAGTTAATGTTATCATCACATTATTTGGTAATTGGGTTAACTTTGAAAAGTCCTTTTGTTAGGGTTTGCTGTACAGTACCCAGTATCTTGTATGTAGTTGTGCCATTGGTTGCTTCTGATCTACTCGGTTTAGGCTTTTAAGAGAGTTCGCATATCAAATACACAGCCAATATATTAAAAAGACTCAGTCTGTGTTTTAAAAACTTTGAGACATAAAATTAATTTTGCCCCTCTCATATTAACTAACTAGTGATTTATATGACTACATTTTATTAGGAGTGTACATAAACACCATTCCCACAACCAAAAGACTGTGTGCCATCCCACCCACCCACCCTCACCCCCCCACCAGCCCAGGAAGCTGCATTACTACCCCTCACCACAGGGTTTTTACTTTGGTGCCCTACTTTCATTTTAGTCAGATCCTGCTTTTAGTTTCCCTTTCTTATCTTCTTTCTCAACTTCTGTTGATGAGTGGGATCATCCCATACTCATCTTTATCTTTCTGAATCAGCTAACTTAACATAATTCCTTCTACCTCTGCCCAAGATGAGTCAGAGAAAGTGGGTTCATTGTTCTTGATAGTTATATAGTATTCCATTGTGTATATATACCACAGCTTTCTCAGCCACTCATCTGTTGTTGGGCACCTGGGTTGCTTCCAGGTTTTAGCTATTATGAATTGTGCTGCTATGAACATAGGAGTACACACCTCTTTTTGGTTGGGTGTTATGGAGTCCTTGGGGTATAAACCCAGGAGAGAAATTACTGGATCATATGGAAGGTTCATGTATAGCCTTGTGAGAGTTTTCCAGACTGCTCTCCACAGAGGCTGTACCAGTTTACATTCCCACCAGCAATGCAAAAGGGTTCCTCTGTCCCCACAGCCTCTCCAACATTTGTTGCTGCTGTCCTTTTTGATGTATGCCATTCTCACAGGAGGTGGTATCTCAATGTTGTCTTAATTTGCATTTCTCTGACAATCCGTGACCTAGAGCAGTTTTTCATATGTTTGTTAACCTTTTGGATCTCCTCTGAGGTGAATGTTTTATTCATATCCTCTGCCCATTTTTGGATGGGGTCATTTGCTTTTGTGTTGCTAAGTTTGCTGAGCTCTTTATATATTTTGGTGGTTAGTTTCTTGTCTGATGTATGGCATGTGAAGATCTTCTCCCATTCTTTGAGGGGTCTCTTTGTTTTTTTTTAATAGTTTCTTTGGTTGTACAGAAGCTTTACAATTTGATGTAGTCCCATTGGTTTGTTTCTGCATTAGTCTTTCTTGCAATTGGGTTTATTTCATCAACGATGTCCTTGTGGTGTAGGTGGGAAACTGTTTTACCAATGTTTTCCTCTAAGTATTTGATTGTTTCTGGTCTGACATCCAGGTCTTTGATCCATTTGGAGTTGATTTTTGTTTCTGGTGAGATAAAGTGGTTCAATTTCATTCTTCTGCATGTTACAACCCAGTTTTCCCAGCACCATTTATTGAAGAGAGCCTCCTCCTTCCATTTAATCCTTTGGGCCCCCTTATCAAGATTACATGTCCATAGGTGTGGGGATTTATTTCTGGGCTTTCAATTCTGTTCCACTGGTCTATGTGCCTATTTTTGTTCCAGTACTATGATGTTTTTATGATGATGGCTTTATAATATAGTTTGAGATCTGGGAGTATGATGCCTCCATTTCTGTTTCTTTTCCTGAAGATGGTTTTGGCAATTCTAGGAGTTTTCACATTCCAGATAAATGATTGTTGTGTTTGTTGTATTCTCTTAAAGAAGCTTGGTGGAACTTTGATGGGTATTGCATTAAATTTGTATATAACTCTGGGGAGAATATTCATTTTGATGATATTTATTCTTCCAATCCATGAGCATTGGAAGTATTTCCATCTCTTGGTATCAGTTTTTATTTCCTTGAGTAGTGACTCATAGTTTTCAGTATACAAGTCTTTCACTTCTTTGGTCAACTTTATTCCTAGGTATTTGATTGATTTTGCTGAAACAGTAAATGGGAGTGATTTCTGGATGTCTTCTTCTTCTTCAGATTTAGTGTTTGCATGAAGAAATGCCACTGATTTTTGTACATTGATTTTGTAGCCTGACACTTTACTATATTGCCTAATAACTTCCAGCAATTTTCTGCTGGATTCTTTAGGTTTTTCTATGTATACTATCATATATCTGCAAATAGTGACAGCTTGACTTCTTCCCTTTCAATTTGTATTCCTTTGATTTCTTTATCTTGCCTGATTGCTATGGCAAGAACTTCCAATACTATGTTGAAGAGTAACGGTGACAGTGGACAGCCCTGTCTAGTCCCCGATCTGAGGGGGAATGCTTTCAGCTTCTGTCCATTGAGTATGATGTCGGCTGTAGGTTTGCTATATATAGACTCCACTATCTTGAGGAATTTCCCATCTATTCCCATTTTTTGTAGAGTTTTGAGCATGAATAGGTGTTGGATCTTGTCAAAGGCTTTCTCTGCATCTATTGAGATAATCATGTGGTTTTTGGCTTTGCTTTTATTGATGTGGTGAATGACATTGATTGACTTACGGATGTTGAACCAGCCTTGCATTCCTGGGATGAATCCCACTTGGTCTTGATGGACAATCTTTTTGATGTGCTGTTGTATCCGGTTGGCCAAGATCTTGTTTAATATTTTGGCATCTATGTTCATCAGAGATATTGGTCTGTAGTTGTCCTTTTTTGTTGTGTCCCTATCTGCTTACAGGGTGATGTTGGCTTCATAGAAAGTAGAAGGGAGTATTCCTGTTTCTTCAATCTTATGGAAAAGCTTTAGAAGTATGGGTACTAACTGTTTCCTGAAAATTTTGTAGAATTTGTTTGTTAAGCTCTCTGGTCCAGTACTTTTGTTGTTGGGGAGATTCTTAATAACGGTTTCAATTTCTTTGTCTGTGATTGGTGCATTAAGGTTTTATAGTTCTTCTTGGTTCAGTTTTGGAAGGGCATATGTTTCTAGGAATTCTTCCATTTCTTCCAGAATCTCTAGCTTGGTGGCGTATAGTTCTTCATACAAGTTTCGCCTAATTCTCTGGATTTCTGTGGTGTCATTTGTGATATCTCCTCCATCGTTTACAATTCTATTAATTTGAATCTTCTCTCTTTTTTGTTTGGTGAGTCTGGCTAGGGGTTTGTCAATTTTGATTAATCTTTCAAAGATCCAACATTTGGCTTCATTGATCTTTTGTATGTTTTCAATGTTGTTTATTTCTGCTCTAATTTTAGTGATTTCTGTCCTTCTGGTTGCTTTAGGGTTCCTTCGTTTCTCTTCCTCTAAGTCCTTGAGGTGTGCAGTAAAGTCGTTCATTTGAGCTTTTTCTTGTTGTTTAATATGTGATTGTATGGCTATGAGTTTCCCTCTCAATACTGCTTTATCTGTGTCCCAAATATTTTGTTGATAGGTTGTGTGTTCATTTTCATTTGTTTCCAGGAACATTTGAATTTCCTGCTTGAGTGACTCTCTGACCCAGTGGATCTTAAGGAGTATGTTGTTTAGTTTCCAAAATCTGTGACTTTTAATAATTTTCTGTTTGTTGTTAAATGTTAGTTTTACTCCGCTGTGGTCTGAGAAGATACTTGGGATGATTTCAATGCTCTTGAATTTATTGATGCTGTCTTTGTGGCCTAACATGTGGTCTATCCTTGAGTATGTGTTATGTGGAATTGAAAAGAAGGTTTATTCCAGTTTTGGGGGGTGAAGGACTCTGAAAATGTCCAAGAGGTCTAGTCTGTCAATCTGTTCATTTAATTCTCTTGTATCTTTGTTGATTCTCTGCTTTGTTGATCTAAGTGTGAGAGTATTAAAGTCTACCACTATTATTGTATTACTATTGATGTATTTTTGAAATTCTTTCAGTAGGTGCTTGTTGTATTTAGATGGTCCCTCATTGGGTGCATAGATGTTAATAACTGTTAAGTCTTCTTGGCTGATTGATCCTCTAATCATTATGTAATGTCCTTGCCTATCTTTTATTACTTTATTTAATTTAAAATCTATCGTGTCTGAGATGAGAATGGCTTTTCCTGCCTTTTTTTGTGGTCTGTTAGCCTGTATGATAGTTTACCATCCTTTCACTTTAAGTCTGTGTTTATCTTGTTGTGTCAGATGGGATTCTTGCAAGCAGCATATGGTTGGGTTATGTTTTCTGATCCATCCCCCTACCCTGTGCCTTTTGCTGGGTGAGTTTAAGCCATTGACATTTATGGATATTATGGATTTAACGTATTGTAGTGCCATTGTTCTAAAAAAACAATTTGTTTACTCTGATATATTACAAGTATTATAGTGATGTTCTTGTTTATAAGAGGTCTTTTAGTACCTCTTTCAGGGCCGGCTTGGTGATAGTTGCCTCCTTTAACTGTTGTTTGTCTAAGAAGGTTTTGATCCCTCCATCTAGCTTGAATGAAAGTCTATCAGGATATATTATCCTTGGTTGAAACCCTTTTTCATTCAGGGCTCGATAGATATCTTGCCACTCCCTTCTGGCTTTTAGAGTTTGAGTTGAGAAATCTGCAGAAAGTCTTATGGGTTTTCCCCTGTATGTGACTTTTTGTTTCTCTCTTGCAGCCTTTAGGATCCTTTCTTTATCCTTACTTCTTCTCATTGTGACTATGATGTGTCTTGGTGTTTTCAGGTCTGGGTTGATTCTGTTTGGTACTCTCTGGGCCTCTTGCACCTTGATATCCTTTCTGTTATTCAGGTCTGGGAAATTTTCTTGTATTATTTCCTCTAGGATGTTTGCTTCCCCTTCCTCTCTTTCTTCCTCTGGCAGGCCAATTATACGAATGTTACTTCTTTTGAGATCATCCCATATGTCTCTGTTGTTGTTTTCAGTGTCTCTCAATCTCTTTTTAAGCTCTTTCACCTCTTTCTTAGTTTTCTCTAACTCATCCTCTGTCTGACTAATTCTGTTTTCTGCTTCTGTTAGTCTGCTTTCCCTTGCCTCAGCTTCTTTCTTCATTACAGCTATTTCAGCTTTCAGTTCTCTAATTGTCTCAAGATAATCAGTATTTTCCTTGGGGGTCTCACCTGTTGTTTCCCTAATACTGCCATTCCTTTCCTCCAATGTTGTTTTCATTTCTGTGATTAATAAGTTTATTATTGCTTGCATACTTTTCTTATCTATGGTTACTTCTGACTGATTTGTGGTTTCTTCTGGGCTCTTGTCTTCATTCATTGGGGTAGCAGTTTTATTTGTTTTTAATCTACCCATTTTTTTTATTTATGTGTTTCTCTCTCTCTCTTTTTTTTTAATGCTCTGTTGTTCCTCAGTTGTTGTGTTTTGAGCACAAGTAACACTGTACTAAATACCTTTATGACAATTGCACTCACCAACCTCCAGAATTACAGTAACAACTGAAGTAAGTATTGAAGGAGTTTAATCGTTACCAGTTAGCCAAAAAATTTCTCCAGTCCGTGAAAAAATAGTAACCAAATCCCAGTGAAGAAAGAGAAAAGGAAGAGAGGATAGCAAGGATAGACAGTTATGCAAATCTACTATCCAGTGTATATTCTAGGGGTAACAAGAGTGTAAAGGGAACTAGAGCAGAGATACACACATAGAGAGTCCACTCTGGGTCAGATTTCTTCCCCAAAGTAATTCACAAATTCAGAAAGGCAAAGAAGAAAGAAGTGTATGACAAGATAAAAAAAAAAAGAGATAGAGAGAGATAAGAGAGAGAAAAGGGAGAAGATAAGAAGGGTTGTAATTAAAGAGCAGTGCGAGGAACTTCCCAAATGTGTATCTGTGAGTTTAAAAAAAAAAAAAAACAACCCTGTTTGGTGGTATGGGGTATCCTGCTAGTAGCTGGTCCCAGGCACTGCTTGTGGGGGGGGGGGGGGCGGCGGGAAGGATGTATGCTTGAAAATTAAAAGGAAGAAAAAAGAATTTTTTTCCCCCTATTCTAATTCTTAACCCAAATTAAGTTATAGACACCTCCTTGGTGTCACCGCTATGGCCCCTTATTGGCGGCCTGCTAAAGGCAGAAAATCCTATTGTTTACACGAGATGTGTCCGGAGCTCCAAGGCTAGCCGCTTCTCAGTCCGCCATCTTCCAGGAAACCCCCCCCTCCAGACTTTTTTAAAGGATTTCTCAAAAATGAAAACTAGCTCCAAGTCCTTTGATCCAATGAGAGCTATACTCAAGAAGCCTTTGGATCCGCCCTCAGGGTCGTGGTGGACCCTGGAGACTCCCAAGGGAAAACCCCCGAGCTAAAGTGCTCTCTCCGGGTCCTCTGCCCGCTGTGCTCTGCAACCGGCGGAGGAGCTGCCTTCCTGGGCGGGCGGAGGACAATGCCCGGCGCACTCGCCTTGCCCGGCGCCCTGGGAATTCTGGAACCCCGCTAGTCCGTGTCACCTTTACTCTAATTCTTAACCCAAATTAAATTGTACTCACTTTTTGGTGTCACCCCTTATTAACTGGCCTGCTAAAGGCAGAAAATCCTACCGTTGCCAACGATGCGTTCAGAGCGGTCGCTGTTAGCGACTTCTCAGTCCCTAAAACCTGTTTTTTAACTGTGTAATACATCTTTATTTTCCTCTTCCTCATGAAAAATAGTTTGAATTGGTACATGAGATTCTAGGTAGAAAGTTTCAAAATTATCTTTCTGTCTAGGACATTTGTGAAGAATATTTGAATCTGAAGAATGCTTGGTTTATTTGCTCCTTGAATAGCAGTGGCTAGTATAGTCTCATAAAAGTATTGGAACAGGGAGTCGGGCTGTAGCGCAGCGGGTTAAGCGCAGGTGGCGCAAAGCACAAGGACCGGCATAAGGATCCCAGTTCGAACCCCGGCTCCCCATCTGCAGGGGAGTCGCTTCACAGGCGGTGAAGCAGGTCTGCAGGTGTCTTTCTCTCCTCCTCTCTGTCTTCCCGTCCTCTCTCCATTTCTCTCTGTCCTATCCAACAATGACAACAACAATAATAACTACAACAATAGAACAACAAGGGCAACAAAAGGGAATAAATAAATAAAATAAATATTAAAAAAAAACTGTTGGAACAGTTGGAGACAAATTAGGTTTACTTGAGATGGTCATACTTTTATTTATGGTTTTCCCCCCTCTTAACTCCTTTATTTATTTATTTATTTATTTATTTACTTACTTATTTATTTCCTATGCCAGAGTGCTACTTAGTTCTAGCTAAAGGGGATGCTGGGAATTTAACCTGGGAACTCAGAGCCTCAGGCTTGAAAGCTGTTTGCATTATCAATATGCTGTCTCCTCAGCCTTCTTCTTAGTTCCTTGAAACTTTGATTGGATAAATAGTAGATCTGAATAACACTTCTGCTTTTGAGGATAAACAAGGTTTGATTCAGCTGTGGATGCCATTTTCTTGTTTGTAAACTTTGTAGGTTTATCTTATTAAGCCTGTTTTTTCACTATCCATGTGAATTATCCTGCAGTTTTCATTGGTGTTGTCATTAATAGTCAGATCTACTTCCTGGGTCATTACTGTTTACTACCTTGTTTCTTAATAACTTGTCATGCTGTAAACATGCATGTGTTTGCTTGTTTGTTTATTACCACTGATGTTATTGATTGGGCTTAGTGTCTACATTATGAATCTCCTGGCAGTTTTTTCCTCCCCCCCCCCCCCATTTTTACTAGATAGGGTAGAGGGAAAATGAGAGGGGAAGACATGATAGATTGGGAGAGAGAAAGACACCTGCAGACCTGCTTCACAACCGGTAAAGCAGCCCTGCCTCCGTGGCAGGGGACTGCAGGTTTGAACCCGGGTCCTTCCATATGGTAATGTGTACACTTAACTGGGTACGTGACCACCTGGCCCCACTCGTTTATTTATTTGCTATGGCACTACGGCCTTGCTTATATGCAATCCCATCTCTCCTGGGCAAACCTTTTTATTTCAGTTAGAGAAGGAGACAGAGATGAGAGACACAGCAATGTTCCACCATCCTTGGAGCTTCCATGTGATGTGAAGGCCCAGAACCTTGAGCATGATCAAGAGGTTCCCTTACCACGTGAACTGCTTCCAGGCCTTCAGCTGGATTTTTTGTGACCTATAATCAAGATATAGAACATTTCTACTATACCCTAAATTCTCTTTCCTACTGACTGCCTGCTCCTACACTTAGCTCCAGGCAACTACTGATTTGCTTCTTGTCTCCAAAGATTAGTGTTCTTTATTTTAGAGTTTACATAATATAATTGCATCTTATGTACCTTTTAAAATGTCTGACCTATTTCAGAACAATTATTTTACAGCTCATTCATGTTGTTGGTGTGTATCAGGAGTTTTGTGTTTTTTCATTGCTATGTGCATCCATTCCTGCTGATGAACTTTTGTTTGCAGTTTGGGGCTGTTATGGATGTGGCAATTATGAACTAGTGTGTATATGCATCTACATAAGTGGACATGGGCTGCTACATAACTACATAATGTAGACCTTTTAGATGTTTTTGTCTCTCTCACTGTGATGCTGAGGAGAGGAGAGTTGCTAGGTATTACGTAAAGCTTAAGTCTAATGGCATTTTATCGATGTTAAGATGCATAAAAAGGCTGAATAAACCAAGGTCACTCAGCCAGAAAAGCAGTATTCCTGGTTAGTGTGTGATGATTAGTGTCTTCTGACCTCTCTTGAACCCAGTGATTTTTTTTTTTTATACTTTCAGAGCAGTAAGACTGTCTTTTATATAAAGAGTTGTTCAGATTAGCCATAAAAAAGCAGACTAGAGCATTGTAAAAAGCCACTTTTGTCCTGTTGTGCACCCACCCTCTTCTTCTGGAATGCCTTTTGCATGGCACTGCACAGCCTTTGTCTCTGTAAGAGCAGATCCTCCAACCTACTCATGCTTGGCTACGGAGCACCTCTCTTTTCTTAGTTGCATTACCAGGCCATTGAGTTATTCACCTTTGCATTTCAGTAAAGAAGAGTATTTGAAACTTGTATATTTTGGTTCATTAAAACAAACAAACAAACAAAAGCTCACAAATGCACATCCCCATAGACACACATACTGCACTGGTCAGGCTGTAAAACTGATAAAGACAGCATAACCTTACAATGGTGCTCTTACTGTCAGTCACTGTTAGGGGTGTATCTTCTTGATGCCAAAGGCTCTTCAGGGAATGTAGGGCCAGATAAGTACGTTCAAGCTCTTAGCTATTTACCATTATTCTCTGGTGGAGTGGTTGCCAGTATGTTCCAGTTCCATTGCCCTGCTCTGGAGCTGTGAATCTTATCTTATCAGAGCTCAGGTTATGAAATTTGAAATGCACTTTACTTCCCTTGCACAATTAAAATTGCATCAGAGCATTTTAATCAACTTGCTCTCATTGAAGTGTACAATTTTTCTTCTTATTACATCTGCAAGCTCTCAAGTTTACAGACACGATCTCCTTGGCTAGACTAACATTACTTGGTCATTCTTGCATGCAAATTTAAAATTTAATATCTTACTGCAGGTCTGTTGAGTTTTATGCAAATTCAAATATAGATTGTATTTTGAAGTTGTAAATTACAAATTACATTCAGAGGGGAAGTAATATTTGTGTGGGCTTAGTAAAAATACTCTTGCAGTTGGCATGGTACATGACATTTCTCCTGAAGAAATGGGATTCTGTGTTTTCTTGGTATATAGGTTTGAAAGTTGTATTGTTCAGTTGAGGCACTGGTAATAAAAAGACAAAATTCATTACTACTACTCATCAGTATTTTTAATTATATTAGCTTGTTTAGGATACCCATTTGGAATTAACTGGGTTCACTCATTTATTCTTTTATTGAACATGTGGTTATAGATAATTAACAGTATTGGCTTTGATGGCATAGCAATATACAGAACATTCTCTACCCTCAGGAAATTTACCTCTGCTTGAGGAAAATAAACCTCATGCCATTAAGAAGCATTTGCTATATCTATATCTAATGATGATAGCATTGTGTGGGGGAAATAAGTCATGGATAGAGAGTCAGTGTATACTGCAGTGGTGGTCAGGGAGAGACCTCTGAAGTGACATGCAAAGACTTGGAGAGGAAGGAAGATGAGCAGCACATTTCTTCTCTGAATATATCAGACTAGGAAGAGATTGCTACATACAAATGTTCTAAGTGGGTACCTCTTGCCATTTGTGAGGAGCAACAAGGATAATAGTGTCATAGATTCCATAGAGTAGGGATGGCTGATTTCTGGGCTGTGTGCTGAAATCATTTGTTATCACCATCAAGCAACTGAGGCTTTTTTCATAGCAACATTAAGTGCAGGTTTTTAAGTTGAAACTTTTATATGACCCAAGAATGATGTCATATGACCCACAGCAGAAAAACGTTCCACACCCTTGCTACAAAGACTTATTAGTCCAGTGATAGCTTTCACTTTTGCTGAGTGAGGCAGAGAGCCTCTATTGGAGGAGTTGTTCTTGTTGAGTATAGAATTTATGGAGGAGGCAGACATAAATGTTCAGTTGATGTAGAAAAGACACATTCAATCTGGACATAGGAGTTGAGTGCAGAAGGCTAGTGGCTAAAAAGAAGACACTGAGATTATTGTCATTTTTGTATTTGAACACCTTAATTTGCCTGTGGCAGAAGTGTAAAGCATTTTTATTGATGAGACTTAGCTCACCAGGTAACTACGATGCTGTTGTTGAAACACAGACTTCGGGGTTACACGTGCTGAACTTTCTAGTCAGGAGGCATGGATGCCAGTGCCAGTGCTGTTGCACTTGGGAGAGACATTGCTGCAGTGAATGGAAACTGACATACAGTCCTTCAAATTTGTGGGCTTTGCAGCCAGAATTCAAAACACATTCTCTCATAGTGTATAAGTAACATTGCTATCCAACTGAATAAAAACTTAGTAATTTCTGTCTACAAACTCTCCCTCTCTCTAAAAACTTAGTAATTTCTGTCTACAAACTCTCCCTCTCTCTCTCTCTCTCTCTCTCTTTCTCATTAGTCCCTTGTAGAGCTGATTTAAAGTATAAGGAAGACGTGTGAACACTACCCCACTTAATGTAAGGGATGTCAGCATTCATACAGTCAGTATTTGCCCCTGCAGATGCTGAGGCACTATTTGTTATCTGCAAATTTAACTTTCAGTACTTTTGTTTTAAAGATAGCAGACAGAAAATCCTTGGCTCTAAGCCGGGCTGCCTGGGCTTAAATTCCAGTTGAAAGGGTTGTCTTTTACATTATGGCATGCAAGTATAAGATGATGTGATAATGACAAATAGTTTATTGAATGTAAACTCTAGACTGTGGGTATTAGAGACATTATCTCATTTTGTTTTCAGGATAACCTGCAAGGTCTTATTTTTACTGCTTACACATGGGGAAGTAGCCTACTCATGATCATGCAACTAGTAGGTAGTAAATATGGGTTTCAAATTCAGGTCTCTGAGTTCAAAACATGTACTTATATTAAATTTTGAGCCCTACCATTTAATGTGGTGCATGTGTAGGAGACACACATTTGGGTAACATTGTAGATCCTTATTAGGCCACACACATTTGGGTAACCTTGTAGATCCTTATTAGTCCACGTTTACCCATCTGTAAACCTGGGACAAAACACATTAAAATTCACCTATACTTGCTACTGTGGTTTAACATTTATTTACTTTCTTTCCTATTTTCAAATACTTCACAGCTAAACCCAATCTAGAGAAAATGTATTAATGAGATTTTTCTTTTGAGTTTCTTATGAGAATGGGTTATTCCTAATATATGTGTAGAATTCTTGTCAAGAAACTCAACCTGGAGTAAATGACCATGTTTCCTTTAAAAACAGCCTCTCTCTGCCTGGGGCTTTAGATTCCTTATCTCAGAAAGTTCAAACACTTAGGGTAAAGCTTCCCAGTTAAGACATCTGTAGGAGCTGTCAAGTAGGTGGGAATTCAGGCTTGTGGCAAGACCACTTATCTAACTTTTAAAAGAGCTAGTTTAGTCTGTATTTGTAAAAATGTAAAGTATTGAGCCAGTGAATTTGCTTATCTGGGAGGGTGCCAACTTTGTTTCCCATCTATTACCATTTTTTGTAGAGTTTTGAGCATGAATGGGTGTTGGATCTTGTCAAAGGCTTTCTCTGCATCTATTGAGATAATCATGTAGTTTTTGGCTTTGCTTTTATTGATGTGATGAATGACATTGATTGATTTACGGATGTTGAACCAGCCTTGCATTCCTGGGATGAATCCCACTTGGTCATGATGAACAATCTTTTTGATGTGTTGCTGTATCCGGTTGGCCAAGATCTTGTTAAATATTTTGGCATCTGTGTTCATCAGAGATATTGGTCTGTAGTTTTCCTTTTTTGTTCTGTCCCTATCAGCTTTTGGTATCAGGGTGATGTTGGCTTCATAAAAGGTGGAAGGGAGTATTCCTGTTTCTTCAGTCTTATGGAATAGCTTAAGAAGTATGAGTATTAACTGTTTCCTGAAAGTTTTGTAGAATTCGTTTGTGAAGCCATCTGGTCCAGGACTTTTGTTGTTGGGGAGATTCTTAATAACGGTTTCAATTTCTTTGTCTGTGATTGGTGCATTTAGATTTTGTAGTTCTTCTTGGTTCAGTTTTGGAAGTGCATAGGTTTCTAGGAATTGCTCCATTTCTTCCAGATTCTCTAGCTTGGTGGCATATAGTTCTTTATAGAAGTTTCGCAGAATTCTCTGGATTTCTGTGGTGTCAGTTGTGATATCTCCTGCATCGTTTACAATTCTATTAATTTGAGTCTTCTCTCTTTTTTGTTTGGTGAGTCTGACTAGGGGTTTGTCAATTTTGTTTAATCTTTCAAAGAACCAACATTTGGCTTCATTGATCTTTTGTATGGTTCTTTTATTTTCGATGTTGTTTATTTCTGCTCGAACTTTAGTGATTTCTGTCCTTCTGGTTGCTTTAGGGTTCCTTTGTTCCTCTTCCTCTAAGTCCTCTAAGTGTGCAGTAAGGTCGGTCATTCATTTGAGCTTCTTCTTGGTGTTTAATATGTGATTGTATGGCTATAAGTTTCCCTCTCAGTACTACTTTAGCTTTGTCCCAAATATTTTGATTGGTTGTGTCTTCATTTTCATTAGTTTCCAGGAACATTTGAATTTCCTGCTTGAGTGAGTCTCTGACCCAGTGGTTCTTAAGGAGTATGTTGTTTAGATTCCAAATTCTGTGACTTTTAATAATTTTTTGTTTGTTGTTAAATGTTAGTTTTACTCCACTGTGATCTGAGAAGATACTTGGGATTATTTCAATGCTCTTGAATTTATTGATGCTGTCTTTGTGGCCTAACATGTGGTCTATCCTTGAGTATGTGTTATGTGGATTTGAAAAGAAGGTGTATTCCAGTTTTTTGGGGTGGAGGAGTCTGAAAATGTCCAAGAGGTCTAGTCTGTCAATCTCTTCATTCAATTCTCTTGTATCTTTATTGGTTCTCTGCTTTGTTGATCTGTCTAAGTGTGAGAGTGGGGCATTGAAGTCTCCCACTATTATTGTATTACTATTGTTGTATTTTTGAAATTCTTTCAGTAGGTGCTTGTTGTATTTAGATGGTCCCTCATTGGGTGCATAGATGTTAATAATTGTTAAGTCTTCTTGGCTGATTGATCCTCTAATCATTATGTAATGTCCTTGCCTATCTTTTATTACTTTATTTAATTTAAAATCTATCGTATCTGAGATTAGAATGGCTGTTCCTGCCCTTTTTTGTGGTCCGTTAGCCTGTATGATAGTTTTCCATCCTTTCACTTTAAGTCTGTGTTTATCTTGTTGTGACAGATGGGATTCTTGCAAGCAGTATATGGTTGGTTTATGTTTTCTGATCCATCCCCCCACCCTGTGCCTTTTGATGGGTGAGTTTAAGCCATAGACATTTATTGATATTATGGATTTAGTGTATTGTAGTGCCATTGTTCAACAAATTTTTGTTTGCTCTGATATATTGCAGGCATTATAGTGATGTTCTTGTTTATAAGAGGTCTTTTAGATCCTCTTTCAGGGCCGGTTTGGTGATGGTTGTCTCCTTTAACTGTTGTTTGTCTAAGAAGGTTTTGATCCCTCCATCTAGTTTGAATGAAAATCTAGCAGGATATATTATCCTTGGTTGAAACCCTTTTTTTTATATTTTATTTTATTTATTTATTCCCTTTTGTTGCCCTTGTTGTCTTATTGCTGTAGTTATTATTGTTGTTGTCATCATTGTTGGATAGGACAGAGAGAAATGGAGAGAGGAGGGGAAGACAGAGAGGAGGATAGTAAGATAGACACCTGCAGACCTGCTTCACCGCCTGTGAAGCTACTCCCTTGCTAGTGGGGAGCCAGGGTTCGAACTGGGATCCTAATGCCGGTCCTTGTGCTTTGCGCCACCTGCGCTTAACCCGCTGCGCTACAGCCTGACTCCCCTGTTGAAACCCTTTTTCATTAAGGACTCGATAGATATCTTGCCATTCTCTTCTGACTTTTAGAGTTTGAGTGGAGAAGTCTGCTGATAGTCTTATGGGTTTTCCCCTGTATGTGACTTTTCGTGTCTCTCTTGTAGCCTTTAGGATCCTTTCTTTATCCTTACTTCTTCTCATTGTGACTATGATGTGTCTTGGTGTCTTCAGGTCTGGGTTGACTCTGTTTGGAACTCTCTGGGCCTCTTAAATCTTAATGTCCTTTCTGTTATTCAGGTCTGGGAAGTTTTCTTCTATAATTTCCTCTAGAATGTTTCCTTCCCCTTCCTCTCTTTCTTCCTCTGGCAGGCCAATTATACTAATGTTACTTACTTCTTTTGAGATCATCCTGTAAGTGTCTGTTGTTGTTTTCAGTGTCTCTTAATCTCTTTTTGAGGTATTTCACCTCTTTCTTAGTTTTCTCTAACTCATCCTCTGTCTGACTAATTCTGTTTACTGCTTCTGTTAGTCTGCTTTCCCTTGCCTCAGCTTCTTTCTTCATTACAGCTATTTCAGCTTTCAGTTCTCTAATTGTCTCAAGATATTCAGTATTTTTTAATTAATTTTTTATTTTATTTTATTTTTTTAATTAGCTAGGAGGAGGGAGAAGGGGAGAGTCTGTAGAGGAGGTAGCAGTAATGAGACAAGTTCCTCTCACAATGGATAAGATGCCCAGTACCCTAGCAATGAAAGATACCCTAAGAGTTAATTCTGGTCAACCTAAAAGAGGGGGGGAAAGAGATACACCTTCATATAATATTAATAATAAAATAGAGCAGGGTAAAAACCTGTCCCATATTGCCTCAAGCCTCCTGAGCAGAGGCAGCTGATTGTTAAGAAAAAAAAAAAAACCTCAGGACTAGACAAGAATAGTAGGAATAGACAGTTATGCAAGTCTACTATCCACTGTATATGCCGCCGACCTCCCAACTGGGGGCTCAGCAGGCCGATCCAGGGAGAATGAGACTTATAGGTGGGAGGTGGATTCGGCGCGACAGACAACACTGAGACACATGAGTTTCAATGCTGCTGCAATCTTTTACTGATATAGAGATTCTTTTTATAATAGCATAACAAAGAAGCATAAATCAAAAGCTGGCCAAGTCAGTTGACCACAAAGTACGCAGGGTACATTTTTTATAAGTAACACAGACAGGAGGAACTGAAGGCATACAACTACCATCAAAACGAAAGCACAGCCATACTGTTCTTTCATGGGTTATTAACCACATCCCTTTGGTTTCAGACAAAAGTCAATTTATCAGTAAGAACTAAATGCTTTCACTGCTCTCATTTATCCAAAGGGCTATTCTTTCTCCTTCCAAGCACTGGACCTTAATACCCAGAATAGGGGAGGCACTAGTGGGAACACGGCGTCTTGCTCTGATCCTTATGCCAAGCTCCCTTTCCTGTAATCTACCTAAGACAATATGCAGGTGCATTTCAGGGTTGCTATGTAACATGTTTCCTGGGAAAGCTAAAGGACCATTGTCTGTATGATTGAATGTAATATTTCTGAGAATAGTGCTCAGTCCTTGCTCAACCTGGATAGCCAAGTCATTGGGGCTTGAAGTGCTGGGATTTACTGTTGTAAGGGGCTTTTCATCCAGTGGGGTCCCATCTGGAATGTCCAGACTAGACTTGGGGGGTTGCACTGTAAGCGTCTCCGGAGTCTCCTGGACATTCCCTGGGTGACCTGCATAAAGCATGATAAACAACAACAGTAAGCTTTCAGAAGCGAAACCAAGTCCACCTAGCCATCCAAGGCCTTTCCGCCAACCGGGAGACCCAGGGATCCGTCCACACAAATATCCAGGCTTCGGTCCACCACCTATCTTGGGTACGGTCTTCCATACAGGAGCTTGTAAGGCCCCTGTCCGGTTCCCTAACCAGGTCACCCGCACTGTTTTGTCACACCGCGGTCGTGGCCTGCCTATCTGGCCAGACAGGTGTGGCATGTATATTCTAGGGGTAGCTAAAGGAGAAAGGGAATTAGAGCAGAGATACACGCAGAGAGAGTCCACTCTGAGTCAGATTTCTTCCCCAAAATAATTCCCAAACGTGTATCAGTGAATTCAGAAAGCTGAAGGAGGAAGGAAGAAAGGATGACAAGTATGAGAAAAAGAAGAAAAATAAGAGAGAGAGAGAAAAAAAAGAAAAAGATAAGAAAAAGAACAGTAATGAAAGAGCAGTGAAAGCAAACAGTTATTTATTTATTTATTTATTTATTTTATTACTTAATTAGCTATTTGTGGGGGGAGAGAATGGGTAGGGGCAGTAAGAAAAGTGCAACAAGTTATTTTAGCAGTGAATAACACACCCAGTCCCCTAGCAATGGAAAATATACTCAGAGTTAATTCTGGTCAACCTGAAGGAGAGGGGGAAAGGGGTACACGTTTATCTTGTATTGATAATAAAATAGAACAGAGTAAAAAACCTGTCCTGTCTTCAGCTTGGATGGCTCCAGATTGCCTCAGGCGCCCTGAGCCAGGGGCAGCTGATTGGCTACTTAGAAAGAAAAAAGGCCAAAGGTTTCATAAGGGAATAGAATTAGAATGAATGACACCCCCTGGTGGGACAGGAATCTTGGTAAAGAAAGAAGCTCAGCAGGGGAGCCTACTAGGAGCAGATCTCTGGTCCCCAGGGACTGGTTATGGGGGGTGTGTGCTTCGGGAATAATAATTTAAAAGAAAAAAATTTTTCCCTTTCTTTTTACTCTATTTTCTAACCCAAATTGAGTTATAGTCACCTCCTTGGTGTCACTGCTACGACCCCGTATTGACTGGCCTACTAAAGGCAAAAAATCTTACAGTTTCCAGTAGATGTGGTCAGAGCTCAAGCCACTAGCAGCTTCTCATTCCACCATCTTCTGGAATCCCCTCGGCTGTCCAATTTTCTAAGCATCATTTGTTGAAGAGACCTTTTCCCCACTGAGTGGTTTTGATTCTATTGTAATATGTTAGGTGCTCATTATGTGCGGGTTTATTTCTGTGCTCTCTATCTTATTCTACTGGTCTAACTGCCTGTTTCTGTTCCAATACCACAATGTTTTAAATACTACTACTTTGTTATATAAGCTAAAGCCAGGGAACTTGATACCTTCAATGTATCTCTTTTTTTTTCTCAGGGGTGTTTTGGCTATTTGTAAACTACATTATATCTATTTATTTATTTGTTTGTTTGCTTTTGATAGAGATACAGAGAAACCGATAAAGAAAGGGGAAATAGAGTGGGAAGGAAACAGAGAAACACCTACAGCACTGTTTCCCCACTTGCAAAACTTTCCCCTGCAGGTGAGGACCAGGGGTTTGAACTGGGGTCTTTGCACACTGTAATGTGTGTGTTCAAGTAAGTCAGCCATCACCACCCAGCCCCCAGACACATTCTTAATGGGCTTACATCCCCCATGTATTTAAGAAAAACATTGAATCCAGGCTTATGAAGTACTCTTAAAATTGTTTCTCACTTCTGCTTTGTTTACTATATATTCTTTTTCATTCACCACTCATGCCTTCCTATATCATATAGTCATGTGTTTTCCTAACTATATTAATATTTTGACTGTCCAGGAATATTTATGAAAATACATTTTACGTTCTAGGCTCTTTAAGTTGATGATGATAGTCTCTATTTATGAATCTTTCATTCTGTTGAAGAAGGCCAGCAGTAAACTGTTCCTGCCCTAATTGTTTTATGAAGTGAACAAAATAATAATGAAAGATGGAAGTTTGTATTGCTACATTAACTTGGAGACTTGGATAAGAATTTTCTGCACAGGTAATATTTGAACTAAAGCCTGATCATGAAAAATGAGGTAGCTCCTATGAATTTATAGGAAATACAAGTTAAAGGCCCTGTATTAGCAGTAAATATCATGTGTTTGAGGGAAAGAAAAAAGCCACACTAATGTATGAATGAGCATAGAGACTGATAATATTACTGTCTACCAGTCCATAGTGTCATTTATATTAGTTTCCTGGCCTGCTGTAATGAACTAGGCTACTTAGAAGACTGGACCTTGGTCTGACAAGGTAGCTCATGTACTATGCCTACTTTTTTAAATGCATAATCCAGATTTGATTCTGGCTTTGGTGCCTTGATATTTTTTAATTTAATTTAATTAAAAATTTTAAAATTTAAAAAATTTTTAAATTAAAAAAATTTTAATGGCTCAACTTTAGCTTATGATAGTGTGGGGATTTAGACCTATAGCTTTGGAGCATCAGACCTAAAATTCTTTTTCTTTTTCCTCCTCCTCCCCTTCTCTTCCTTCTTCTCTCTCCTTCTCCCTCACCCTCTCCCTCTCTCTCTCCCTCTCCCGCTCCCTCTCCCTCTTCCTCTCCCTCTCCCTCTTCCTCTACTTCTCCTCCTCCTTTTCCTCTTCTGCCCTTTCCTCTTCCTCCTTCTTCTCTTCCCCTCCTCCTCCTCTTCCCTCTCCTCCCCTTCTCCTCCTCCCTCTCCTCATCCCTCTCTTCCCTCCCCTCCTCCTCTTCCTCCTCTCCTTTCCCTCCTCCTCCTGCTTCTCTTCTCCTCCTTCTCCTTCTCTTCTCCTCCTCCTCCCTCTTTCCCCCCTCCTCCTCCTCTTCCTCCTTTCCTTTTCTTCCTCCTCCTACTTCTCTTCCCCGCTTCCTCCTTCTCCTCCTCCATCTCCTCCTCCCTCTTTTCCCCTTCCTCCTCCTCTTCCTCCTCTCCTTTTCTCCTCCTCCTCCTTCTCCTCCTCCCTCTCCTTCCTCTCTTCCTCCTTCTCCTTCTACTTCTCCTCATTCTCCTCCTCCTCCCGCTTATCCTCCTCCTTTTCCTCCTCTTTTTTTCTTGTAAGATGTTTTATTTATCTTCATTTTCGACAGAAAGAGAGAGACACAAGAGCACTGCTTAGCTCTGGGTTATGGTGATGCTTGGATTGAACTTGGGGCCTCAGAGCCTCAAGAATGAGAGTCTTAGCATAACCGTTATGCTATTTGTCCAGCCCAAACATGGAGGTCTTTTTGCAAAACCATTATACTATCTCCCTAGCTCAGTGCCTTGACATCGTTTTCTCACTCCCTCTCTCCTCTCTCTCTCTGAAAAAAAGAAAAATGGCATTGAGTTGTGAAGCCCTGTCAACAACAAAATGAACTATTATTATTTTAGTTTCTAAATCTACACAAGTGAGATAAAGGTGTCAGCAGAGCCATAGACCCTCTGAAAGCTCCTTCCTCACCTCTTGTAGCTTCTGGTGGCATTTTCAGTCTTTAACATTACTTTGTTTATTTCTAAGTTACTCCAGTGTCTGCTTCCACCTGCATATTCTATATGTAGCTTTGCCTATCCTCTTCCATTTTGTAAGGACAGCAAGTTGTTGTGCTTAGAACCTACATTAACTCAATATGACCTCACTTTAATTACATCTGCAGAGATTCTAATTCCAAACAAGGTCATTATATCAGTCAGGGATCTCATGAGGTATAGAGCCAATGGGAAGAATGTCTACTAATTTATATAATTATGGAGGCTGATGGATTTCAAGATCTGTAGTCTGTAAGCTGTAAGCCAAAAAACTAATGGCTGTAGTCCAGCGCCAAAACCCTGAGAACTAGGAGAATGATGATACAATTTCAGTGCAAAGAATGAAAGAAGGCTCAAGAGTTGGGAAAGACTATTTTGAATGTAAATCTGAACATGGAACAAAAAATTCAGGTGGAAGGCAGTCGGACAGGAATTCCCTCCTCGTCGTGAGGAGAATCATTCTTTTGCTTTATAACGGATTGCTTAAGGCTCACCCCCACTAGGCAAGATAGTATGCTTTTCTTAGTCAAATTCATTAAAAACAGTCTCACAGTAAAACTCAGAATAACATTTGGTCAAGTGTCTAGGTACCCAATAGTCCAACCAATGCATAAAATGTTCTCTCAGCCGTGCCCCAGTATGAAAAGATAGGGACATGCTGGGAATATGCATTGACCTGCCAATGCCCATGTTCAGCAGAGAAGTAGTTACAGATCTCAAGATCTTCCCGCACAGTCATCACCGCCCAGCTATCATCCACATTGGTCTCCAGCTCCCACTGATTCTGTGCTCGGAGAAACTAAGATGGAACTTTCGGAAAGCAAACTGGCGTCTGTTCAGTGATCTTACCAACAAATCTATTCCTGCAATTCCAATTAACTCTATCCCCTCTGAAGATTCCTACAGGCGCTTCCGCCAAGCCATCTTCAAAGCAGTTTCCCAAGCCATTCCTCATGGGAGACGTGCTAACTATATGCCTTGTCTTGATGCTGAATGCCAGCAACTACTAAAGCAGTATGATGAGTTGGGCGACCCAGTGGTGGCTGACCATCTCATTGCCTCCCTGGAGGCAGCACGCCAAGCCCGCTGGCAATAACTCACGGAAAGTCTGAACTTCACCCACTCAAGTAGGAAGGCCTGGAAGCTTCTTCATAGTCTGGGTGCCGGTAGCCAACCCCCTCCCATCTCCCACCCTCCCGTATCTCCAAACTCAGTGGCCAGTCACCTAACTCAAGTTGGACGTGCTATGATCGACCCAGTCTGGAAAAGAGAAATTTCCCATGAGTGGTCATCCCACTTCCGTTTATCTTGTCCATCTCCAAAACTCTCTCCCTTTACACTGTCTGAACTGGAAGACGCTTTGAAGAGGGTTAAACAGGGAACAGCTGCTGGCTATGATAACATCACCCCAGAACTCATTCTTAACTTGGGCCCTGTGGCAAAGAAGTGGCTCACTTCATTCCTGTCCCACATCTTGGAATCTGAATCTATGCCCAAAATTTGGCGTCGTGCGAAGATAATAGCAGTTTTGAAACCAAAGAAAGACCCAACACTGGCCACCAGATATAGACCAATTTCTCTCCTCTCCATGTGTTACAAACTCCTTGAGAGGCTGCTTCTGTCACGTATTTCTCCTTTTACAGAGAAATTCCTATCACCCGCCCAAGCTGGTTTCCTCCCAGGAAGATCTACCTGCGAACAAGCCCTGGCCCTCTCAACTTACATTGAAAATGGATTCCAGAAGAATTTAAAGACGGGTGCTGTCTTTGTTGATCTCACAGCAGCCTATGACACAGTCTGGCACCGTGGTCTCCTAGTCAAGATCTCAAGATGCCTGCCTCCATGGGTGGCCAACACTATATCGTTTCTTCTCCAAAACAGAAGATTCCAGGTGCATCTGGGTGACAAGTCTAGCAGATGGAGACTTGTCTCACGTGGCCTCCCCCAGGGCTCTGTTCTGGCTCCTACGCTATTTAATATTTACATCAATGACCTCCCAGAAACTTCTTCAAGGAAGTTCATCTACGCCAATGACATCTGCTGTGCAACTCAGGCATCCAAGTTCGACATCCTCGAGGAAACACTCACGAAAGACATGTCTCTGATATCTGATTACTGTAAAAAATGGCGACTAATCCCTAGCACTGCAAAAACGGTATCATCTGTTTTCCATCTACACCATGCCTCAGCCTCGCGTGAGCTTAATGTGCAGCTTGGCGATACGAGAATCCGGCATGAAGCCCAGCCAGTCTATCTTGGCGTTACTCTCAATCGCACTCTGTCATTTCACGAACATCTCATAAAAACTGCAGCAAAGGTGGGCGCGAGGAATAACATCATTGCGAGACTGGCCAGCTCCTCATGGGACGCGAGCACTTCCACACTACGATCATCATCTCTGGCATTATGCTATTCCACTGCAGAATACTGTGCTCCAGTATGGCTCCGTAGCCCCCATGTCCACTTGGTCGATTCCAAATTATATTCCTCCATGAGGATAATTTCTGGAACCATCCATTCCACCCCGGTTCCATGGCTGCCAGTTCTTAGCAACATCGCCCCGCCAGATATTCGTCGGGATGTGGCATCATCTAAGTTCATTTCCCACGTCTACGCTCGACCGGACCTGCCAATATACGCAGATATCTTCGCCCACCCTGTTCAACGCTTGACGTCTCGTCACCCAATCTGGTCCCCTACGCCTACACTGAACTTCTCTGTTCCAGACTCTTGGAAACAGAGTTGGCAGTCAGCTGAGGTAAAGAACAAACACCTCATCACAGACCCCTGCAAGCGTCAACCCGGCTTTGACCTAGCACGTTATGATTGGGCCCTCCTCAATCACTATCGAACAGGCCATGGCCGGTGCGCCCCTATGTTCCATCGCTGGGGAGCCAGAGACGACCCGAACTGCCCCTGCGGCAGTTCATCCCAAGGTTCTAGGCAGACATGAATCTTGGTGGGGGTTGGGGCACTATAAACCTTCTGTAAGTTATTGTTAAAGCCACAAAATAAAATTTTAAAAAAATGCCACTAGAACATGTTAAAAGAGTGCTGTGTGTGTGTGTGTGTGTGTGTGTGTGTGTGTGTAGTTTGTTTTTGCCATTTATATAAAAACTAAAGAAACATGAGAGCAATAGTGGAGTCAGAGAAATAAGCCAAGGTACTATTAAATATACACAGAATTTGGTGACAGGTTAAAGTGGGTTCTAACAGTGGGTTGAGATAGTTAGTAAGCCTATTTTAGTTATATTCCAAAGGGCCCATGAATGTACTAGTTTTTTGTTTTTTTTTCTGAGCCTGACATCTGATATCCAGGTGGATCCAAGTTATTGTCTGGGGAGATGATGTCATGGTTGGAAAAGGAACCAGAAAGCTGGATCAGGGGAGAGGAGAGAGTAGCTCCCAAATATGGGAAAGTTGTATAAATACTGTTGACTATCAAACCCATCTTTGATCTTATTTGTGGCCCATATTCA
Organism: Erinaceus europaeus; assembly: GCF_950295315.1. Classification (NCBI taxonomy): domain Eukaryota; kingdom Metazoa; phylum Chordata; class Mammalia; order Eulipotyphla; family Erinaceidae; genus Erinaceus; species Erinaceus europaeus. The sequence goes on from NC_080176.1 coordinate 31,329,863, forward strand.
GTTTAGGAGCCTATGTGACCTCTGCATCCCTGTAGATCTGAGCTCACATTCTGTGGTCATGAGTAGGAATGTTCCAAGCTGCCCCAATTTCAGGACCTATCTTCCTCAGGTGGAACGTTACCATTGTTGATCCACATTGAGGGCAAGGTCCTATGGGGCCCCACAAAGATGTCTGTTGTGTGTTTCCTGATAGAGATGACCAACAACAATGGAGAGAAGAGGGTCTAGGCCAATCATGTCAGTTTGGGAATCTCAGGACTCTCTGACTAGGGCCCCAGCTGATGGGGTGGCCTGATAGTGATTAAAGAGTCATCCTTAAAGTATGCCAGTCTCTTGGTCTCTTGCCCTTATTCAGCTTTTGAGTCCTTAATTTGATAAGGTTAGGTTTGGAGTGGCTGAAGGAAGTATAATAGGAAGTAGGTGAGAAGGGTATCTAAGTCTCAGTAGACACTATTTCATTAGGAACTTTATGGTGTCTTTTTAGGTCTTTCTACTTACTTGCTGCCTATACTAACCCACTGCAGACTATTGTGCACTTTTGCTTTCAGGTATATATATATATAACAGAGGGCTGAGATTTTTAAGTTTTAAATAACACCTAATAGCCATTTTTCAAGTAGTTATGCCCATTTTTACTTGAACATGCTTTTTTCCCCCATTCAAATAAAGTTGTGTCTTTCATCAGCTATCAATAATCTGTCTTTGAAGGACACTTCTTAAAGTTAAGATTTTTAAAAATGTTAATGTTTCTTAAAACTTCACAGGAACTACACAGATGAACCTTCTTTGGGGACTTTGTAGGAAACAACTCTTTGCCAGGGCTAATAGGAGATAACTTACCAGGTAGAGTAAATATTTTCACATGTTCAAGGATAGGGGCTCAAGCCTCTGTATCACATGGAAGCACCATGCTCTGGGAAAGCTTAGTGAATGGTGGACCAGAACTGGGCTATCTCTTTCTGTTTCTCATCCTCTACCAAATAAAATCAGTCAATCAAATTCAATCAAACAAATCACAGTTCTCAGTCATGACATTACTGAACAACTAATTCTACTTTTAAACCATGAGAGTTAAGTAGAGTAATGAGATCTTAGGTAAGGAATCAGACATAAGTGATGATTTGGGGGAAAAATTAAATTTAAATTTGTTTAGGTTAGGCACCTTACATCATCATGTATCAGTTGATGCGAGATCCACCCTATACTTTGAGATTTATTAAAGTTCCCGCAGACTCTCTTTGGAGCTCTAATGAAAGGAGCATATCTCTTCTAGATAGAAAATCAATTTTGAAATCCCTTGTTGTAGGTAAGCTATTAAAATAGCAATGACAGGGAGAGTAAGTCAGGTGTGGTGGTGGGGACAATGAGAGAGTTGAATGAGTGTTTAATGAATATCCACTTGCAAACTAGAGTGTCAGCAGGAACATTCTCCATCCCAGAAAGTGTCTTTCAAATGTGCATTACCATACCTGTAGCCTGTACTTGTACCTGTAACTTGGAGTTTGAGGTAGATTATATTTGTAAGAAAGCTTTCCTTTGCAACATAATGAGATCTGTGTAGGTGATTTGCTGGAACAGTGGTCAAATCTTGTGTGTGTGTGTGTGTGGAAGACACAATGGAAAAACCATGTTAAATAGGAGATGGGTTATAATGAGCCCAGAAATCACATATCCTATAGCCAGCTGGCTGGCATTTCCTCATAATTATACCTTTTCACTTTCTCCTAGTCTGTTTTCTAAATCTCTCTATATCTCATTTGTACATTGAAAATATAAATGAGTCGGCAACTCTAAAACTTAAAGGATTAAGAAAGGAGTCTTTTTCATTATTCCATGGAAGTGTTTGCCTAAACATGGGCGTATGGTATTATTTCAGACACGTTTGAATCTAATCATGTTTCTGTTAGTGGCATTTTTTAAAAAATTACTTCAGTTTTTCAAGTCTTACAGACTTTGTGACTAATCTTGCTTTATAGTTTAGAGTTTGTTTTCTCCTTCAAGCAAGAAAGATGGGAGACCTCCCATAGTATCACAAATACAAAATAAAAAATAAGTTGAAGCAAAAAAAAAAAAAAAAGAAAGAAACTGACAATACACATGCTGGCAAAATAGTTCACCTGTAAAGTTGCCTGCTCTGCCATGCACATAGCTAAGGTTAAGGCATAGCCTCACTATATATACTGGAGGAAGCTTCATTGCTATGGTGTCTTTCTCTCCTTGGATTTGAAAAATGCCTGGTAAGAACATAAGCACGCGTGCACACACACACACACACACACACACACACACAGATCAGAAAAACACAAAGTTGAAATCAGCTTGATTATATCAATTGGTTCATTGGTGAAGGTCTTACCAACTTGTCTGCTTTCTAGACCTTTTTTTGATGACTTTTTTTAAAAAAGATTTTATTTATTTATTAATGAGAAAGATAGGAGGAGAGAGAGAAAGAACCAGACATCACTCTGGTACATGAACTCAGGACTTGATACTTGAGAATCCAGTGCTTTATCCACTGCGCTACCTCCTGGACCACTATAGACCTTTTTTTCTTAGAGTCTTTTTTTTTTTTTTGCCTCCAGGGTTATTGCTGGGGTTCAGTGCCTACACACAAATCTACTGCTCTTAGAGGCTATTTTTACCCCTTTTGTTGCCCTTGCTGTTTTATTGTTGTTGTGGTTATTATTGTTGTTGTTATTGATGTTGTTGTGGGATAGGACAGAGAAATGGAGTGAGGAGGGGAAGACAGAGGGGGAGAAAGATAGACACTTGCAGACTGGCTTCACCGCCTGTGAAGCAGCCTCCCTGCAGGTGGGGAGCAAGGTGCTTGAACTGGGATTTTTGCGCCGGTCCTTGCGCTTTGCACCATGTGCGCTTAATCTGCTGCACTACAGCTTGATCCCCTTTCTTAGAGTCTTTATCTTCTGCTATAGCAAAAAAGTAGTACCAATTTCTAGATGCACATATACAAAGACTTATAGACCACCTTTCAAACCATTTTTTAATGGTTTCAAAACATTTACCACCACCCCTTTTTTGGTAGTAAAATCTGTTTTAAGTGTTCATGGGATTTCTGACTTAGCAAATTGTTAAAGTAGTAAAAAATTCAAAGCTCTATTTAGATATTGACTCAGGTCAATTGTATTGCACTGAGACACATGGAGACCTTTTGGTTCTGCTGCATCCTAGGAGCTATCACTGAAACCCCAGTGCCTACTCCACTGCTAGTCATAGGAATTGCATTAATGCTGGAAGTCCTTTTGAGGATAAGAGTACAGGATGAAAGCCAGAATATCATGGTTATAGCATAGGACAATGAGAATTCTCTTTATCCCAAACATTTTGCTTCTTTTTCAAATTTCCAAAAATGATGAAAGGAAGTTGGCCAGAAGCAATATGGCACAATGGAGGAAATTTCTGTATCATGGATATTAGGGAAGTAGGTCAGGAATTTTCTGCCAAGTCCAGAAATTTTAAGTTCATGACACAAATCTTTTCCTACCTATAAGATGGGAAAGATTAGTTCAGTGAGTTGACAAATATAGAGAGCTGTTGTTTATTTTCGGAGGCTCCAGCTGGCCGGGCTAGCATCGCGGCGGTAGACAGAGACTCGCGGACACATGGCTAGCCAGGGAAGCTGTATTTCTTTATTCAGGAACAACGATTCATGAACTAACCCAAACTAATCACCAAACAGAACTCTCCTGCCTCCTTCCCCCGCGGCGGCACCAACAACTCTAGAACTCTGGAACTCTGGAACTCTCTCGGGGTTCCTTGGGGCAGGGACAAGTGGGCCGTGAAACTAGCAGGACTGAACCAAATTTCTTGGCAGGGGGAGAGCTAGAACAAACCAATGTAAAGCATACAACAGAGAGTCTCCAACTCTGGAGCTCTGCATACTTGCTTACAGATCAGGAGCACCAATAGACTTTGAATGTATGTTAGGATCTAGTAGTATCTGTGTTCCCTCAAGTGTCTGTGAGTATGTGTTTGTGGGGTGTTATAAGGCAGGGTGCTTAAATGCTTTGTGCATTATGTTAATTCCTCGGCAGTGCAATCAAATTCATGTCGTAATTAAAGCTGTCAGTTGGAAGGCAAGCCAGTCGCCACAAAAACACAGCATAACAAATGAAGTGAAATGATTCTGCGTGTAGCTATACAATGCTTCGCCAGGCATGAAATTAAATAAGTAATTTGATGTTGACATCAGAAATTGAAATGATACCCACTGTTCCCTCATTCAGTCAGACCTGCATAAACAATAGCCAGAACAAATATGCACAACAAAGCCCTCTTCTCCATCCAGCTCCCTGAGTAATGTACAATATATATGCAAAATGAGTATAAGAGAGCTTTCTGAGACCTGAAGGATGTAATTTTCTTTGGTATACAATAAGATGATATGTATGTGGGGGCGGGGTGTGCTTGGAAGAATACCTCTGCTTCTGGGAGAAAATACATTTGCAGGAAGGGAAAAACAAACTGAAATAAACAAATTCTATTCTATATTCTCTCTGTGTAATTCAACCTAAAATGAGTTTACCTCCCAGAGGCATGGCTAAAGGCTGGTGGAGACCTAACCTGGCTTTTGCTTTCACCAATTCCATCAAGGGCTGTGGGTGACGAAAACAGGTGATGCTATCACATGGCTAATAACTGCTATGAGAAGCTGTCTATGAGAAGCTGTCTCCATGACTACTGTGGATCTCCCTACATACCATTTATGGGATCAAGAATGCAGCAGGATTGTGTTTCTGTTTTTTTTTTTTTTTTTTAACAACCACATCCAGTGTACAAGATCACACATCCTTTGTCCTTTATTCCCCTGAGCTTGTCTAAAACACAGAGGTAAAGAAAAATTCTGCTTTGGGAACTGCATTTAGAAATGCCCTGGAGTGTGCTCTCATTTTATGTGGATGCTGTTTGTGTTTCCAGTACTGTATTTCTTTCTCAAAAGAAATCAAGAGGAGTCACTTCTACTCTGCTTTTGGAGATACTGACATAAATTTCTTGCATATCCAACCAATTCATTCATTTATGGCTTTTTTCATCAAATACTTAATTATTTCATTGGTAAGCATTGTCCTAAATTCTGGGAGAGTAATGATCAGAAAACCAGACAATCTCCATTGCTGTAGCTTGCAGAGTAGTACAGGCCATTTCAGTGGGACAGCTTGCAAAATTCAGGCCACTCCAGGGAAGGTATAATACACTACCCACACCAGTCATGTGGATGCCAAGAAGCTCTGCACTAGTATGGCTTTTGCTTTGTGCTTATTGGGGACCTTTCTCCTTCACAAAGAAGACACTAAAAATAAATAATTTATAAGGAAGTGTTTTAGGAATAAAAAGAAACATAAAGGGAGTCGAGTGGTAGCACAGCAAGTTATTAAGCACATGTGGTGTGAGGTGCAAGGACCGGCCTAAGGATCCCGGTTTGAGCCCCCAGCTCCCCACCTGCAGGGGAGTCGCTTCATAGGCGGTGAAGCATGTCTGCAGGTGTCTATCTTTCTCTCCCCTTCTCTGTCTTCCCCATCTCTCCATTTTTCTCTATCCTATCCAACAACGATGACATCAATAACAACAACAATAATAACTACAGTAATAAACACAAGGGCAACAAAAGGGAATACATAAATAAATATTAAAAAATCATAAAAACAAACAATAAGGATCATGTACATATTTAAAGCACAAACCATGTTCTGTTGATCTTTCCTCCAATGAAGTGATGCTGACATACCTTGCAAAGTATTGTTTTAGTTCCCCATTTGTCTAAATTGATTGTCCTTGTGACTAAAACCTTTAGCAAAATAGTGCTTTTCACTGCTTCCCTATAGCCATGCAGTCTTTGCATTTTTGTCTACTAATTATGTTTACAAAATGTCTCATTTTTGAAAAGTGCCCTGTGTTTACTAACTGATGCCTTGAGGGAATAAACTGGCAAGTAGGTCATACACTGGAAAAGTCATCCAAACCCACTGGGCTTTTTATTTTCAAGTTCATCTGGGCTTTTTCTTTTAGCCTGTCCCTTTGTGGCTACAAAACTGAGTAGCTTGAGACCAGGGCATTGAATGTCAGTGAGTCAGGGAGGCAGGCTGATGCGTGTCTGTTTAGTCTCAGTGTAGGGCGAAATGCCATCATTAATTCATTACCCAGCTGCCTGTCAAATAAATTGGCAATTATGTCCACCGCAGAAGCTTGGAATTCAGTAAATAGCACGTTAGCATCTCTGAGTTGTTGAGAGACGTAAAGGGGAAAAAATTAAGCAACATGGTGTTTGTATCAGTAGCAGATGACAAGGGGCAGCATATACTGGTGATGTGATGTAGTGATGAAAAGCCTGCAAAGGGCTGGTAATGAGCTGTGTGGATTGGAACGTGTTAAAAACCATTGCTGATTTTCTACTTTGTCTTTATGCTTTATTGCAGAGTTCAGCTCCTTCCAGCTTGGGAACAGGCTACTTCGTAAGTGTCATTTCACTTATACATGTGTTCCTGGTATCGGCATTGATTTACTTCTACAATGTATGCTCATTAGGAGGTGAAAGTAATCTAAGAAACCCTCTTTTAGTCCAAAGAGCAGACTGATGTCCATCTTTTTTGTTAATTATTTTTGGGGGAGGTTCTTAAAAGACATAATATGTTGAACCCTTGGGATCATGTCAGCCTGAAATACAAACCTGACTTTGAGATACACATCTGGCTCTCAGCACCCAAGACATTTTCCTTTATGTTTGACAGTGTTATGGCTATGGGGAAACTTGATTGGCATTTTCTCAATATATACATATATATTTATATATGTACATATATATTTGTATATATATCTTTTAGTGACAAGTGTCACACTGAAAGTAGACTTAGACTATGCTTTAAAGAATCTCTTGATATATACAGTGAATTGCCAATTAATTTTGAGGAAATGTGGTCTTTTAAAGGCTATTTCTTCTCACAGACTGAATAGAATGCCTTTAGACATTGATTCAGCAATCAAGTTCCTAATTGCATTGATTATAGGTATATTACTTTGTTTCCAGACCTTAATCTCTATCCTTTAGAGGAATGTGGATGGTGTCAGTACTTCTCATTTATAGAAAGATGCAATTTCAATGATCTTATTGACAGAAATATTACGTTTTGGATTCCATAATCCTTTTGAAGTCATTGATGACAAGAATTACAGGTACTGGGAGATCCTCCACCCAGTAGGGCATACACTTTACCATTTGTGTAAACGTGAGCTCCCCTCTCCATCCACTATATAGGAGCACCTACCTGTACAGGGGAGGCTTTATTAGTTTTTGCAGAGCACTGTGGTGTCTCTTCTCTGTATGTCTCTGTCTCTCTCACCTTCTGTAAAATATGAGTTAATTAGTGGTAGAATCTTGCAGATGCCTCATCTAGCAATAACCCGGCTGGCAAAAACAATTCCAAATAAGTAATATTTAGATGTGATAATATGCCACCATAGAAGCATGTCTGGTATTGAAAGTAATCCGATTCATGTTTTGAATGATAAACACTGGTCTAATGCCTACTCAGCATTTTCTGAGAAAATGATGACATCATGAATATTATGGTGAACATAGTTATTGATTTGGTTTATTTGTATTTAAGTGTCTTAAAAAAAACTTCTCATTGCTCTGTTTTTTCCCTGCCCACACAATTTTCTTCATACATTTACATTAAATGTATGAAAAAGCAGTATCATTTTGTTGAATAATAAATCTTATCTGAACTTGATTCAGGTGTCACTTTTCAGTTTTTGATTTTTTGGTCTTAATCCATGATATCAGAAGAAGACAGATGATGATTTTTTTGGTGCCTGATGATGATTTTTTTGGTACAATCAGCCCACTTATCCTTGCTCGTTATTGTGGCTGAATATTCATGCTAACAGAAACAAGCAGGATGCTGAAGCAGAGTACTGCTTCAGCAGTCGAAATAACAGAAGTAGGCCCATCTGCCATCTCTTCACACCAGGCTGGATGTGGGTTGAGATGCTAGAAGTAAAATCTGGGAACTGCCAATGTCTAGTCTCTATCCAAAAGCTAAACTCTCCCTTTTGCTCTCTTCAGCTGAACCATTCCAAAACCACTAACTCACCCCTTGATCCCTTCTAGACTGAACATTCTAGTATTTTTAGAAATTTCCATTATGGCCACCCTGAAAGAACAAAGTATCTCTAGAAATAGTGAGAATTTGTTATGCTTTTTTGTCAGTGTATCTTTCTCCTCTGTTTCTGGATATATTTTTTTACATTCTTATGAACAAAATATCTCCAATTTTGAATTTTAAGTTAATTTTATATGGATATAATCTATGTTTTATGAGTTTATTTTTTTTTCTTATTTTGGTAGAATTACTTAGTATTACTATTTATGTGTATGTATATTTATAAAGTCTATAGTATTATAGCTCACATGGCAAAGATACATAACAGATGTATGCTTAAATCTCAATTATGAAAAAAATGTCCTACATAGAATGTTTCCAAATGATGTGGATATTGTGTTATCAAGGTACAAAATTTATTGATATTACTGCCAAATACCCACCAAAATCTGTCTTCTAACTTTAACTTATATTCCAATGATGTCACATGTAATGTTTAATTTCAGCTACTAGCCTCAACATTGGTGAGTTTCATACTTTTAAGTGGAATTAGTATATTCACATTAATAGTGGTTGCATGTGAACATGCACTGTGCATTGTGCTTTATGTATAATATGTGGTGTCATGATAGCCTTTACTTACGTTTCTAATGATGATTCAGGTAAGTGGTGATCTTTTGACTCAGTTCTGAAGTCTCTTCAGTAGCTTTGAAATGTAGATGATGTAAAATTATCTGCAGAGCCATTGAGCTATTAATGCAGTTGAACAATAATATGAATTTGAAAGTAAGAAAAATGAAGACACTCACCTACTGGATATAACTAGTTAAAACTGTTTTCTTAAAGATTCTTTCATCGCCCTAATGTTACTCTCACTATAGAATCTTCTCTCACTTAGATTTTATGGTCTCTTAGAGATTTTCCAGAACTAAGATGTAAAATGAAGATCATTATGTTTACAAGTAAAATAGACACCCAACCACCCAGACATGTGCATATAACACACACACACACACACACACACACACACACACACACACACACACACACCTCTACAGTCAATGTAAGTTCTTTTTTTTAAGTTTGTTTCATATATTAGAGGTGCTAAGTTAAAGCATTTGAAGAAGAGCCTTTGCTTTTTATTTAGTTGTATTTGTTTATGTCTCCTTGGTTTTGTGTTCTAAAGTTGTCTGCTTAAGTCTGTCACTTTTCCAATCCATTTATAAGTTGAAATTTTGAGAAATGAGAACAGCAGCTAAAATCAGTATTTACATAAGCATATTGCAGAGAATTCTTAAAGTAGACAACACAGAGAAGGATTGGAACAAACTTTCAACATTTTGGGGAGTTTTTGAATAATGTGGGTGTTGTGTACACATACTATATATACATATATGTGTATATATATATATATATATATATTCATGCCCAGATCATATTCTAAATATAAAGTATAGGCTAGTTGGAATAATCTTTTTGGCAAGAGTACTGAAACTTGTTGGCATATACAGGATTTTTTTTACATTAATACATTGAACACATTTTCTTTTCAATTTTAATGTTTTGGATTTATTCTCATGCATGTGTTTTAAGTTTTATTTGCATAGAGAACAATTAAGAATCAGAGACAGAAGATTTGAAGACTAATAGTTTAACTTTGGACAGATTATTTAATAATTTACTCTATTTCTTCATTTGTACCTAAGAATTGTGAACATTAAATGAGAAAATTTAGTGAATTCTTGTACAACAGCACTCAATAACTACAAGTTGTAAATACTGTTTCCTGTTTATTCCACAATATCATGTAACAGAATAAATTTGACCTTATTTAGTGGCTGTGTTCCATTGTACTAATAGAGGCTTCCTATGAAAAAAATTAATGATCTAAAAGTAAACTTTAGAATTCTTAACCATGGGGTAGGGTTATTCTGTTCTCATTAGACTCTACTTGAAATATTTTCAAGGGCCTAAGATTTTGTCTGGCCATCTGTATACCAACTTACTCTGTGATCATATATACAGAGTTCATTCTCTATGATCATAAGAATACTGGAATGAAGTAGGTAATAGCCTGTACAGATTAATTTGACAAAGTTATTTTTTGTTGGCCAGATATGAGGCACCATAAGACTGATAATAGTTTTTAGGGATTGGATGGAAAAGTTAAGAAAGACTGGCTCAACATAGTCAAGTTATATAAAGTTATATCACCTGCTTGCTGCTCTTTGACACCAGAAAGCACTGTGGATTCTAGCATTGCTACTACCCTAAGTGTCTATGAGTAGTACTACCAAGTTATCCTTGGTGTAGTGGTGAGGTACTTGTCAGGAGGAGCTTGATTGTTGACTATTCAGATCATACATCATTCCTGTTTTGCTTCTTATAATAATTTCAGTCTCTTTAAGGTTTTACTCAAGAACTCAGGGCAATTGTCTTAAATAACTTAGCTTTTCTTTTTGTAAAAGTTAATGATCCAGAGTTTTTTTTTTTTTTTTTTTTTTTTTTAAGAAAACAGGCAGAGAATCAGGGATAAGAGTGAAAGAGGGGAGCCGGGTAGCGCAGTGGGTTAACCAGGACTGGCATAAGGATCCTGGTTCGAGCCCCTAGGCTCCCCACCTGCAGGGAGTTCGTTCACATCATAAGCGCTGAAGCAGGTCTGCAGATGTCTGTCTTTCTCTCCCCTCTCTGTCTTCCTCTCCTCTCTCTATTTATCTCTGTCCTATCCAATACAACCACAGTAACAACAACAACAATAATAACAACAACGATAAACAACAAAGGCAACAAAAGAGAAAAAATTAAAAAATAAATTTTCTTAAAAAAAAAAGTGAAAGAGATGATAGCATTGAAGCTGTCAGTGTGGTGGGGGCTGGGCTTGAACCTGGGTCTTACATGTGTCAAAGCAGCATACTAGCCAAGTGAAACATTTCTCCAGCTCTTTAATGGTTTCTAACTAGTAATTTTTATTCTGCTCAATTGAACCATTTCTGGTAGCATACAAATTATCAAGAGAAACTTGCCTACCCACTTTTATTTAGTGATTAAAACCACCACATTATATAATGAAGTAGAATTTAATAGTGGACATAAGTCTTTAATGTATGGTTATGTAGTTATTGTTTTCTTGTGTGGTTGAATTATTTAGGAAGTTGAGTTGATAATGCTGATATCAGCCTATAGGTACAGAATATTGACCTGTGGTTTTCTGTGCAGAGTTTTCAAGTCATAAAGGGGCTGATTCCATTGATTGCTTTGTTCTAAGTTTTAGACTTTATACCCATGAAATATTTCCCATTTAAGCTTACTTGTTTACTCTTTTATAAAGCTTTTTGAAGAAAAATATCTTTTTTAAACTTGTTTCTTTCTAACGACAGAGTAGGTCCTATCATTAGATGAGAGTTAGAATGATTTTTTTTTTTTTTTTGCCTCCTGGTTTATTGCTGGGGCTAGATGCCAGTGGTGGCCATCCCCCACCCCCCCCCCCATACCACACCACCCTTTATTTGATAGGATGGAGAGAAATTTAGAGGGGATACAGGGAGAAAGATACCTGCAAACCTTCCTCACTGCTTGTGAATTGTCCCTGCTACAGGTGGGGAGCAGGGGCTTGAACCCAGGTCTTTGAGCATAGCACTGTGTGGGCTTAAGCAGGTGAGCCTCCAATAATAATTTTTTTTTTGTAGAGAAAGATTATGGATATTTTTCTGTTGGTATGCTTCTAGTTCTGCTTCTGGGTTACATTGCTAGACGACCCGAACTGCCCCTGCGGCTCCAGACAGACTATGACCCACATAGTCAACGACTGTCACCTCTCCAGATTCAAAGGAGGTCTCGAAACTTTACATCAGGCTCAACCTGATGCTGTTGACTGGCTACGGAAGAAGGGCAAACGCTAGAAGAAGAATTGCTTGACATTGTGGTCTATTTACATGGTCATTCTGTTACATTGGTTTGGTCTCACTCCCCCTGCCTCCAGGAAATTTTGGTTTAGTCCTTGCTAGTTTCTCTGCCCCCTATCCTACATAGTTCCTGGGTTCCTGACTCTGCCGCTGGAGGAGAAAGATGCAGGACAGATTTGGGTTGTGATTAGATTAGATTAGTTTTTTGAACCCTTCGTTCTGAATAAAGAAATACTGCTTCTCTGCTCAGCCATGTATCCCTGATCGTCTGTCTCCTGCCGCGAAGCTAGCCCGGCATATTGGCGTGCTGGACTTTGCTGACATTTTTCTTCCTTTTTTTTGCTGCCAGGATTTTTGGATGGAGTTTAGTACCTGTGTGGTTCCACTAAAACCCAACAGGCACTTTTAATTTTTCTTAGAGAGTGAGCAACAGTGGGGGAATTAGAAATACCACAGCTCAGTTCCACTGCCTGTGAAGCTTCCCTTTTGTATACTGCTCCCATATGATGGTGGAGACTCAAACCTAGTACTTGTGTATGATGTGCTGCACTCTACCATGTAAACTATCTTCTGGACCCAGATTACACTTAAAATAGGGAGGGTGGGGGAGGGAGAGAGAGAGAGAGAGAGTGTGTGTGTGTACTACTTAGTAGGTTGTATTTTTTTTTTTAAACAGCTTTAGAACTGCTCTGGGATGATTTTCTTGGATAGAAAGGGAGAGGCAGAGACAAAGAGCCAGACAACTTAGTATCAAAGCTTCCTGATGTGTGATAAGGGCTTGCACCTAGATCACATGCATGGGAACACAGCACCCCCCCCCCCCCAAGTGAGCTATTTCAGACCCCTTTTGACATTCAGTAAATATTAAGCACCTCTGTGTCAACCATTGTTCTGCATGTTGGATAATAGATGTGATAATCCATTATGCTTCTCTAAATGAATTAACCTACTCTAAATCCAGATCATTTTTTTCCTTTGTGATGCTTTAGATTTTTGATACATCATATTTAAGAGGACTTAAACTCTATATTTTAAGAACACAATGAGTATCAAAGTTAGGTATTTAGTAAATATGAAGGTATAATATCTTTCATTAATTGTAATAAGGTATAGGGGAAAAAAATCGATATCTGAATTTTAACTTATATTAAAACATACAGAACTTCAATATATTTTTAAAATTCATTTTCATGCCTGTTACAGAGATGTGGCTGTATAATTTCCCCTGTGAACCCTAACAGTGATCCAGGGAATCAGTAACTAGATTTGAGACATTGGCCCAAGGAAAACCCTATGTCCGGAATGAACACATCACGAAAATGTTTTGTTATGTAATACTTAATATGCTAAAGTTATTATGAATATGGTCTGTTTCTTTTTTTTTTCCCCTTTTGCTGCCAGGGGCATTGCTAAGCCTTTGTGCATGTACAGTTCCACTGCTCATGGGTTTTGTTTATTTTAGCTAGAGGTAGAAAGACAGAGAAAGTGAAATAGAGGAGAGAAGAGAGGGGAGAGATACCACAGTGCTGTTCCACTGCTTGTGTAGCTTCTGGCTGCAGGCACTCCCATGTGGTGTGTGTGGGCCTTGAGTTTGGTAAGATGCTCTTTGCTGGAGGATCTACTCCCTTCCCCCCCACCCCCCTCCATAAGTATGTTGTTTTGTATCTTTGCAATAAGTTGTAAAACCCATCACTTTATGTAAATTTTAGTTCTTTTGACATTATCTGCATAGTGTACATAAATGTCTGGGTAATGGAAACAGTTGCTTTTCCTTGCAATAAAAAGTTGTCACCAGTGGCTAGAGCTTTGGGCCTAAAAGCATGAGGTGTTGTGAGTTGGCTCCCTGGCATCTCATGTGCCCCCCTCAAAAAAAACAAAACAAGTTGTCACATTTTGAAACTAGCTTTAAAAACTACCATTCAAACTATTTTTGCTTCCTATAAAGTAGGAAAAGAAGGACTACAAAGATATTTGATTAAGATAAAGAACTACTAACTAACTTGTATACTCCATTTATACTAGGACTAAGTAAGTAAATATTCTGGCTGACTCTTCTGCAGAGTTACAGGTAAACTAATTTTATGATCCTTAGACTAAAAGTATAATTGTATTGTGTTATTGGAACTGTCATGTCACCTTTCTGCATAGAAAAATGTCATTACTTTTCCTGCAACCCAATATTTTATTATTATTATTATTTTTAAATATTTTAAATGTATTTAATTTGATAGAACAGAGATTGAGACAGAAGGGGGATAGAGAGAGACAGAGAGACACCTGCAGCACTGCTTCATGGTAATCTGCTCACTTGACCAGCTCCACAAACTGATATTTTACACTTCTGTTTCTTATCCCTCATGATGTATTTCAGATTAACACATTCATTTTTAGAATATGATCAAATGTAACACACTCTGATAGTTAAATTTTGTTAGGTAGATACAATAGGATGACAGTTTTTTTTTTTAATCTCACCTTTGGAAATTGCTTGCATCTCCATACTATTTCTTAGCTTTAACTTTCTTATTCAGAATAGGGAATTGAATAATTTGATGAATATGGTAATCAGATGAAAAGGATTAAATAATGTATCTAATATGAGTCTCTGCCTCCCCCCATTATTTCTGAAGTTTTACTGCCCTAGTCTTTTGTTTTTCCAGATAGAAACAGAGACAGGGAGACAAAGGGGGAAAAGAAAAAGTATATTACAACACTGAAGCTTCTTCCTCCACTGTAGTGGGGACTGGGTTTCAACCTGGGTTGCATGCATGACAAAGCACTATCTGGTTGTTGTCAACAAGAACTGTCTTGTGGACCCTGTTAACTTTTGTTTTCTCAAAATTTATGTGAGGGGCATTATTCATTTTTTGCTTTTTTTCTCTCCAGATACAGTGTGTAAGGGAGGAAGACAGAATAAGACACTACACAGTATTACCGCAGTACTGCTCAAGTTTCTCCTTTGAGTGATGCTCATGTGTGATGGCCAAGGACTACAACCTGGGTCTTCACATGTGGTAGAGTATCAGTATGTGCTCTACCCAGTGAGCCTCTGCTAAATAATACTAAAACATTTCTTGCTTACAGAAATCTCTGTTGTTGCTATTACAAGCTCTAGTTAAGAAGATAAAATGAGAACTCAGATGAGTTTTGGAGAAATGTCTCTATGCTCAGTCTTCTGTCTCCTCAGTAGCCCTACCTGGTCTTTCAGCTTGGAAGAAAATAAATCATTTTAGAGAAGAGAAGAAAATAGTTTACCATGTCTAGATAGCTGATAAATGATCTTTGTTTCTAATAACCCAAGATCTTGGTCACTTATACCTTAATGTCTGCCATCTGAGACTACATTTTTCTTTTCTTTTCTTTTCTTTTCTTTTCTTTTCTTTTCTTTTCTTTTCTTTTCTTTTCTTTTCTGTCTGTCTTTCTTTTCTCTCTCTCTTTGTCTCTATTTTGCTTCCAGGGTTATTGCTGGGACTTTGTGCAGGCACTAAGAACCCACTGCTCCTGGCTGCCATTTTTATTTTATTATTTTTTTTTTATTGGATAGGACAGAGAGTGATTGTGATAGGGGATACAGAGAGAGAAAGACACCTACAAACCTGCTTTGTTGCTTGTGAAGTGTCCCACCTTCACAAGCAGCAAAGGTGGAGAGCCGGGGCTTTGAAGCCAGGTCCTTGCACTTCGCATTGTATGCATTTAACTGGGGTCGCCACTGCCCAAGACAACCGTTTTCTGATTGTTTTTCTGTTATTTATTCACTGTCCTTTGAACTACAAGAATGCAGTCCCATAGTTTTCTTATGGCTCAAATATGCCTTTCTTTGCAGTGAATAATAATGAATAATGTTTCTATATGCATTATTCAATTCAATTAGCACACAATAATATTGAGGTTGAAGGTGTATGTCATTTGTTAGCTAGTATATCCTATTAGTTGTAGAGACAACACAGTAAAGGTTTTAGCAATACACTGTGTTTCTTTTCATTTTACACTGGAATTAAGGGATGCCTTTGTCTTTGTTGGAGATTTCCAAATTACTGAAATCTGAGGTAGTTGAAGTTAACTATATAAGTGAGACATAGGCAGTGTCAAACCCCAGGGTTCACTCTGACTACTCATACAATCTTTATTTTGATCGATTTGACTGGCTTGAACTTTTATGGACTATCCTTCAGAATCCTTTAGATCATAGAACTCCTTCCTTTGCTCAACTGCTTTTAAAACATATTCTTCCTGAAATTCTAAATTAGATGCCTCCCAATCCATTGCATAAGAAACTTAATAGCTTCATGAAACACCAAGTGTATCATCTAAAAAGAGGTTAAAAAACACAACCGGGGCTTGTTAAAGAGGAAAAGTGCTATTTTAACTCCAAGTGTCACATTTTCCTATAGTCAGCTGTAGCATTATACAAGAGTTACTGGAGGCTTAGATGGTTTGAGACACTTCACTTATCTCCCTGTACTTGATTTCAGAAGCCAAACATTTAAAATGCATTTTGCTAGAGTAAAAATGTTTATCCACTTAAAATACAATGTCATTTTTAACAAAAGCACCCTGGTGACAAGTTGTTTAGATATAGTACACTTAATAAACTGTCAGGTCCTGTATATACACATATGTTTGAAAAGAGTACCATAGCTACCTAAGGCTTGGCATCATAAATCACTATTAACAAACTATAATTTGCTTAGTAGACTAATGAATGATCACCAATTTTCCTGTAGTAATTAGCTTCACTAAAAGGTCCTGTCTCATACTTCATTGAATTCCTGCTCTGAAATCTTTGTTACCTAGTATGCAGAATCAAAACAAAAAAAGTGTGGGGTGGAGGTGTGGATAACCTAAAAGCCTATCAATCTCCATTGACAATTCCTTGATAATAAATCAAGATTATTGCTGTTCTCATGTAGAAGCATTGACAAAGGTGGTGCTTGTCTGTTAGGGCTTATAAACTGTAATGCAGTTGCAGATTTGCAACTGGTGGTGGAACCAGATAATTGTTGTGTTTTCTGTTTAAATGTGATACTATAGATTGTGACCTCTAGTTTTAAGGAACTATTAAAAAGCAGTAAGGTATAGCAGCTGAGGTTTCTAGTGTATTCCTAATATTTCAGGTGCTTAAATAAAATATTACCCAGATCAACAAAAGACTATCACATAGCTGGATTGCCCCAGAGCAAAATTGGGGGTAAATGTGTGTAATTTCGGTAGCATTTCAAAAATCCACTAAGATCTCATCATAGCCACGATATGCCATGTTTCTCTTCTGAAGTGCTCTCTTTCAATTTCAGTTCCTATAGAGAACATTTACATATTAGCTTTCCAGAGGACCCTGTCATAGCCTTTTTTTTTTAACCGCCATAATGCCATACATATAGTTATAGCAAGTTATCATCATTATCATATAATGGTTAGAGGAAGTTATCATCTAAACCTGATAACCATAGGAGACAAAAAATTTGTTTCATTTACAATTTAAAATGCACTTTTAAAAATTTTATGTAGTAGAACTACATCAGTGATATGAAAAGTTGATGTCTAAACAAAGTAAATATTAATACCAGAGCATTCTGGGTAGGGGTAGGAGTATGAGTTTCCAGTAATATTCTCTTCCTTTCTTTCTTTCTACCTTTCTTTCTTCCTTTCTTTTCTTTCTCCCTCTTTTCCTCCCTCCCTCCCTCCCTCCCTTCCTTCCTTCCTTCCTTCCTTCCTTCCTTCCTTCCTTCCTTTCCTTAATGAGAGAGTCGAATTAAGAACACTGCCCAGCTCTGGTTTATAGTGGTGCTGGGGATTGAATTTAGGAACAGAGAACCTCAAGCATCTGTCTTTTTTATAGCTAGTTTGCTATATGTCCATTATTTTATTGCCACCCTTGTTATTGATGAGTTTTGGTATCTGCACAGTGAATCTACATCTCCAGGCACTTTTCCCCCCCTTTTATTGAGGGGCTAATGGTTTACAGTATGGTCGGCACATGGGTACAATTTCTCATCTCCCTGTGATAGGTATCTGTAGGACTGGGGCTTTAAGCTGCGTCCTTATACTTGGTAATATGACTCTAGTGGGTGCACCACTGCCTCCTGCCCTGCACTCCCTGTGTTTCTTTAACCAGATATTAAACATGACTAAATGAAAGACTAAAATGGCATTTTTAGAGGCATAACATAATCATCCGTTTTTTCATCTATGATTGTTAAATTGCTGTTTTTTAAATTTCATAATAAAGTGGACCTATTGTTTGGACTCTGCATAGATTTAGAATTACAGAATCTTTTGATCAGAGGGAACTTAAAAGCATATATTTTTAGTCTAAACAAAAACTCAGGAAACTAAAGTATAGTTGGATAGTCTGACAATTAGAACTGTGATTTCTCATTCTAGTTCCTGCCTAGTTGAAGACAACATTAAATTTGTTCCCAATCTACACCTCACTGCTATTTTCTTTTTTTTAAATAAATAAATAAAATCTTTTTTAAAAAATATTTTATTTATTCATGAGAAAGGAGGAGAGAGAGAAAGAACCAGACATCACTCTGGTACATGTGCTGCTGGGGATTGAACTCAGGACCTCATGCTTGAGAGTCCAATGCCTTTCAAGTACACCACCTCCCAAACCACCTTCACTGCTATTTTCTCTTTATGATGGTAATGATTAGATACCAACTCTAAGTCTTTTCATCTTTCATCCATTAGTTCATTCTATATTAAAAACAAAACAAAACTGTTTCCTCTGTTGCAGTTCACCAAGATATACTTAGTACACCTAACCCTTTTATCTAATTAAATCTGTCTTTAAAGCATTATTGTCCTTAGCACCATGCTGGTGAGAGTTACCCACTCTGTCAGCACAACTTAATGGTCTTCATCCAAGCTATTGACAATAAAATACAAGTGCTTATAGGTTTTTCTCATTCCTCCCTTTGTCTGGGAATTTTATATATTACTGGTTGACTGATGTAGTTGTGACTATTTGTTTTTAATTTTTTCCCAAGGCCTCATAAGAAAACCATACATTATTTATTTATTTTAACCAGAGCACTGCTCAGCTTTGGCTTATGGTGGTGCAGGGGATTGAGCCCGGGACTTTGGACCTTCAGGCAGAAGAATCTCTTTGCATAACCATTATAGTACCTACCCCTGTCCCCATCACTTCTTTGATGTTAATCTATGCATACATTAGGAAAGGGATTTGAAACAATTTATAGATATGTTCAATATACTGTATACTGTTTAATATACCTTTTTCCTTGTAGTCATCCTTTTTTTTTTTTAATTAACTGGGAATTCTTCTTATGTTCGCACCTATGTTCTGCAGAATATCAAAGTAATCAACCATTGAAATATACTTATTAAGTGTTGGGTTGCATTGCAGCATTCACAGCATAGTCTCTTTGAGTTATGCAATATGTAAGTAAGCCATATTATTTGAAATAGATAAAAGGGCTTGCTACTATGAAGAGAAGCAATTTGATACAGTATTTATGAGATGACAGATATGCTGAATAATTAGAAAAGGAGAGAGATGAAAAACTTGTTCCTATTTATAAATTAGTCTATCATATATTCTAGGATGGTAAATATGAGCTCCTTGAATTGTAACACAGTAACTTTTAATATAGAAGGGATAAGTTAATTTTCAAAATTACTGAAAATTCTAAATTTTAGGGGCATGAAATTAATGAAGGTTTTGTTGTACTTATTTATGTGTAATCTTCCATTTTGATATTTTCTTCATCTTTTAAATGAAGGTTAGATCAAGATGTTCATTGTATTCCTTATTATTGTTGTTTTAAAATTTCTATTCATATATTCACTTATTGGACAGAAACAGAGAAACTCAGATGGAATGGGGAAATAGAAAGGGAGGGAGAGAGACTTTTGCTGTACTTATTCACCATTCTTGATGCTTCTCCCCTGTAGGTGGGCATGGGGGCTTGAACCCAGGTCCACCCAGGTATATGGAAAGGTGTGCTCACCCTAGTGCAACCTAGCCCCATTCATTATTGTTGTTAATATTTATTTTAATGAGAGAGATGATGAGAGAGGGGGGAGAGCAAGCAAGAACTAGAACATTGTTCTACTCTGGCTTATGGTGTTGGGGATTGAACCTGGGATCTCAGAACCTCAGGCCTGAGAATATTTTTTTTTCATTTTAAATGCATAGGTCTGAGAATCTTTTGTGTAACCATTAAGCTGTCTGTCTCCCCAGCTCAAGATGATGATGATGATGATCATCTTCTTCTTTTTAATGTGATGCTTGTTAGTGAATCCAGCGTCTTCTGTCTGACTTAAAGCACTGAACTACCTTCCCAGCCCAACTTGTATTCCATACTTAAGAGAGAAGGGAATATGCAAAAGCATCATTTCATCATCTTGGAGTTCTATTGGTGTTGTCCATGGTTCTCCCATGTGGTGCTAGGAATTGAACCCAGGACCTGATGCAAGGTAAAGCATACATTCCACCTGTTCAGCCCCCTCCCAGATTCAAGATACTCTTCCCCCAACCCCATTTCTAGGGCATCCCCACTCTAGACTGTTTTGTTTTTTCAGATTTAAAGAGACAGAAGGAAAGACACTGAAACTTTTCCATTTGTGGTGAGGGATGAACTTGAACATGGATGGCACACATAGTAAATTGGCATCTTTTCTGGGTGAGCCAGCCCTTAGATGGTCTTTCAAGGGGCTTCTCATTCAAAGTCAGCACATTTGTGGATATGTTGATAGCACCACAGTATCACCAATTAAATCTTGGTCCATTTTCAGGCACCATTTGTGTATACTATTTTCCACCTGAGCAATGTGTCACAGAACTCAATTCAGTTCATAATCACTTAAGTTTTATAATATCAAATGCTAGAAAACAAGTATAGGGGCTGGGCTGGTTAAGTGCACATAGTAAGAAGCACAAGGATTGCTATTTGAGCTCCAGGCTCCCTACCTGCAGGGGGGATGCCTCACAAGCAGATCTGCAGGTGTCTCTCTTCCTCTCTTTTTCTCCACCATTCTCAGTTTCTCTCAGTCCTCTTCAATAAAATGGGAAAATAATGTCTGCCAGGAGCATTAGATTCTAGTTCTGGCACCAACCCCTGGTGATAACCCTGGAGGCAAGTAAGAAAGAAAAGGGAGGGAGGGAAGGAAGGAAGGAAAAAAGGATGGAAGACAAGGATAAAATTAGTGCAAAGTCAGCATTTACCTTTTTTTTCAAATTTATTTTTATTTATTTTTTTAATTATTTATTTAAGAAACGAGACATTAACAAAACCGTAGGATAAGAGGGGTACAGCTCCACACAGTTCCCACAACCTGATCTCCATATCCCATCCCCTCCCCTGATAGCTTTTCCATTCTCTATCCCTCTGGGAATATGGATCTAGGGTCGTTGTGGGTTGCAGAAGGTGGAAGGTCTGGCTTCTGTAATTGCTTCCTTGCTGAACATGAGTGGTGACTGGCCAACCCATACTCCCACTCTGCCTCTCTCTTTCCCTAGTAGGGTGGGTCTCTGGGGCCGCAGAGCTCCAGGACACATTGGTGGGGTCTTCAGTCCCGGGAAGTCTGGTCGGCATCATCCTGGCATCTGGAACCTGGTGGCTGCAAGAGAGTTAACATACACAGCCAAACAAATTGTTGAACAGTTATGGACCTAAAGGCTGGAATAGTGCAGATGAAGTGTTGGGGGGTACTCCCTGCAGACTTTTGTGTACTTCTGCTTTCAGGTATATATTTTGCCCTGGTTTATGGGCATATGTGAACATATGCTCTATCTCAGGGGAACTGTACTATATCTAGGTTTGGGGACTTTATTGGGGAGTGGACCACCTGGAATGGAATTAGAGAATACTATGAAAGGAAAGGTCTCACCCGAGTGATGAAGCTGAAGTCTCTGGACACAGTCTGGGGTGGCAATTTTTGCTTTAATTAGGTTGCGATCAGCAGATGCAGTATTATTTGATATGAATTTGATTTTTGTATTTCTCTTCTAATACACCCATCTGATGTATTTCCATGTAAGGGGTGTTTTTACTACATCCCACATATTTTGATGCTATATTTTTTCATTATTGTATAGTTCAAAATATATTTTATTTTAATTTAGTATTTTTTGTTTGACTTGTGGGCTGCTTGATTTCTTCTGTTTATATTTCTTTTTCTACCGTGTTACTTATCCAACCCTTACTTAGATATTTATCTAACAGTTATTTTGTCATACTTATGTAAATTTTTATTATTTTCTGGGTAGAATGCTTGCATAATGGAGAACAGAAGAAAAATACCTGCTTTGATTCTTGCTATAAGTACTTTTATGCATCTTATACTCTTATTTATGGCAATTGCTCATTGAGTTATAGTTATACTGTTTTTTTTTGCATTTGTAGTTTGTATTTTTAAACTTCCCAATTTCTGTTTACAGCAGCGGATACATTATTTAATTTTTTTTTTACTCCTTAGTTCATCAAGCAATTTTTTGTTTTAGCTTAATTTTCTGCATTTCATCATAGAACGGTTGTAGCCCATTCTTCACTTACTCTCTTTCTAGAAGCTAAAAATCTAGTTTATTTTTTTCCTTTTCTTCCATTTCTTCTATTTTTTTAAATATTTATTTAATTTATTTATTCCCTTTTGTTGCCCTTGTTGTTTTATTGTTGTAGTTATTATTATTGTTGTTGTTGTTGGATAGGACAGAGAGAAATGGAGAGAGGAGGGGAAGACAGAGAGGAGGAGAGAAAGTTAGACACCTGCAGACCTGCTTCACCGCCTGTGAAGCGACTCCCCTGCAGGTGGGGAGCCGGGGTTCGAACCGGGATCCTTATGCCGGTCCTTGTGCTTTGCGCCACCTGCGCTTAACCCGCTGCGCTACAGCCCGACTCCCCTATTTTCTTTTTAAAAAATATTTATTTATTTATTCCCTTTTGTTGTCCTTGTTGTTTTATTGTTATTGTTGTCGTTGTTGACTAGGACAGAGAGAAATGGAGAGAGGCAGGGAAGACAGAGGGGGAGAGAAAGGTTAAACACCTGCAGATCTGCTTCACCGCCTGTGAAGTGACTCCCCTGCAGGTGGGGAGCGGGGGGCTCGAACCAAGATCCTTACGCTGGTCCTTGCACTCTGTGCCACCTGCGCTTAACCCGCTGCTACCGCCTGACTCCCTTCTTCTATTTTCTATTCCCTGCTCCCATCATGCCCAATATCATTTGTGAGTGATACATGGGCCTGAATAATAAAGAACTGCTTCCTGATTACTAAACATATATTATAGTGCTTTTAAACTCATTTCAGGTCATTGTGCTGCCAGTTAGTTTGATTGCAAGTATTTAAGCTGTTGCATATAAAGCCTTTTGCTTCTTAGTGTTTCAGTTACAAGTCATGGACACCGAATATTCTTATTTCTCTGTGAACACAACTTTTAGTATCTTGGTAGAAACTTACATTATCGTGGTCCGGGAGGTGGCACAGTAGATAAAAGCATTGGACTCTCAAGCAGGAGGTCCTGAGTTTGATCCCTGGCAGCACATGTACCAGAGTGATGTCTGATTCTTTCTCACTTTCTTCCTATCTTTCTCATTAATAAATAAAATATTAAAAAAAGAAACTAACACTATCTTATAGATCATCTAGAGTTTTCATCCTTCATTAATTCATTGAGTCCTGCACAGTTCTGGCTTCACCAAATATTGGATTATGAGTTTTTCAGCTTCATGGTTGAAAAGGATGTTGTAATTTCTGACTCAATTTAAACTACTGTGTTCTTAAGTTGTTTATGCACTGGCATAAGAAGTTGTAATACTAGAGGTTATTCTCTTTCTTTTCCCTCCCTCCTTCAGTTCCTTCTTTCCTTCCTTCCTTTTTCTCCCTCTCCCTTTCTGCCACCTTTTGTCTCTTGCCCTCTATCTAGAGGAAAGAAAAAAAAATTGCCACTGGAAGCAGAGGAATCATGCAGGTACTGAGCTCCAACAGTAACCCTGCTAGAGAAAGACTAAAAACCGTATACACTTAAAGTTAATGTTTTCAGTCAATATTATGTGTAGCCTACATATCCAGTGAGTATATGTTAATTTAGTATCAGTTCAAGATGTTAGGTTAGTTGAAGAACTTGAAAATTATGTTCATGTTGTTATACAACAAATCATAATTACTGTTGAAATCATTTTCATTAGAATAGTCATTCAATTTGATCAAATTAATTTTTTCATAATGTTGTATGCAAGTAGAATTAATGCTTATTTAGTCGGTGAGCAAAAGCACTGCAAGTAAGGTTAACAGAAAAATAAGAAAGAAGAAACAATATAGAAAGTAATAATGGGGGGGCTGGGTGGTGGCGCACCTGGTTGAGCGCACATGTTACAATGCTCAAGGACCCAGGTTCGATCCCCTGGTCCCTACCTGCAGGGGGAAAGCTTCACAAGTGGTGAAGCAGGACTGTGGGTGTCTCTCTGTCTCTCTCCCTCTCTATCACCACGTTCCCTCTCAATTTCTACCTCTCTCTATCCAATAAATAAATAAAGATTATTTAAAAAAAAAAGAAAGTAATAACGGGGAGGAGTGTTCAGGTCCTGGAACATGAAGGTGGAGGAGCACCTAGGTTGGGGGGAGTTAGAGTGTCAGGTAGAAAACTGACAAATGTTTACACAGTGATAACCTTAGCAGCAATAAAAAAAGCAGCACAAGAACCAAATTGAATTTATGAAAATAAAATATAATGTGTTAGATGAAAAGCTTCACGCTTAGACAATACAACTAGACCTATTTTTTTCTTAAATTATTTTCATTTATGGAGAGAGAATGATAAGGGTGAGAGAGTCAAACCTGTATACCACTCCACCATCCAGGGAACTTTCCATAGTGCTCCAATGGGCTTGAACCTAGAGTCTTAGACATTGTAAAGCTCACATTTGATTAAAACATTTTGCGTTTTAGATATTCCAACTTATTGTACTCTATTCCCTTTATTTCTGTCTCAGAAAAGTAATCACAAATGTCTCACTGAAGGATGTCAAAATGTGTATTTCCATCAGAGGATTATCTCATGGTCTTTTATAAAATGTTTAGTTATATGTGTTTGGACCTTATGAAATAAATGCATATATATACACATATATTAGAATTAGGGGAGATAAAATGAATACAAAAGAGTGCAATCTTTTTTCTTTTCTTTTTTTTTTTTTACGTTCTATGTCAGAACTCAAAATTGCTGTCTGATAAAATGTAGGCCACCAGATTGAATTACTTCATTGAACTACTGCTGTCCTCTGTTAATGGTAATTGCACAGATATAGCAGTCTTTCTCGGCAACATCTCAGATATTTACCTCCTACTGTTTTTCAATTCAAACCTTTGATGAAAATATTCCCAGTACTTCTTTAAAGCAGACATCCAACTGTCTTTCTTGACAAAAGCAAGGTCTCTAAATCAGATCCTGACAATTTGTGACACAGCAGTCTATCCAAATCACCTTTTACCCATGTCACTGTCATTTCCTGGAGAAAAAAAGTGTCCATCAGAGGAACATTTCTGTAGCTTTCGGGGGCTTGAAGGTTGGTATGCTAGGAGTAATAGAAGAAAAAAGAAAAAAAAACAAGTTCTTCCTTTTATTTGAGTGGAAGGTGAGTGGTTGGCATTCTCTAACAAGAAAATAACAGATTTATATATTTTGAAGATAACTTTTGGAGAGAAATCTTGCTCGGGTATTGTTTTTAAGCTCAGTGAGTAAATTAATTTCAAATGGTCCAGGAGGTGGCGCAGTGGATAAAGCATTGAACTCTCCAGAGTTCAGTCCTTAGCTTCACATGTTTCAGAGTGATGCTCTGGTTCTCTTTTGATCTCTTCCTCATTAATAAGTAAATAACAGCTATTTTATTTTATTTTTAAAATTATAAAATGGAAATATATTGACAAGACCAATTCTTTCATTTCATTTTTTACCAGAGCACTGCTGGAGATTGAACCTGGGCCTTTTGGTGCCTCAGACATTAAAGTCTTTTTGTATAACTCTTAATGCTATCTCCCCTGTCTAATTAATAAAATATTTAAAAAAAAATCTAAAAGAGATAACTGTTAGTATAATGGGGTAATGAAAAAATTCTTTAAACCTCCCAACTTTACCCCTTAGGTTTCTTGAATTTACAGTCTACTATTTATATTTTTTTATCAAGAACTCTACTCATTTTCTGAGATACCTCCTGTCTTAAACTGAGACTAGATTTCATCAAATATAGGTTAGAAAAGCAGTAGCATTTTACCATTGATTGGCATTTACCATGATTAACTGATGATATGTAATGTATCTAGAGTGAAAATGTGGTCACAAGAAGGCAAAGGGGCCAGGTGGTGGTGCACCTGGTTCAGCACACATATTACATACAGTGTGCAAGGAACGGGGTTCAAGCCCCTGGTCCCCACCTGCAGGGGGACAGCTTTACAAATGGTGTCTCTCTGTCATTCTCTCCCTTTCTGTTTCCCCCTTCCTCTTGATTTCTGGCTGTCTCTGTCAAATAAATAAAGATAATAAACAACAAAAAATTAAGAAAAAAAAAAAGGAAGGAAGGCAAACATGGTTTGAAATCAACTCGATTGTCCTCAGAGTGAAACACACGTCTGCTATACTTCAGCTGTGTTCGCTTGGGTACCATTTTCTTCCCTTAAGTATTTGAAGGGTAAATTTGATAATTGCTTCTTTGTATCAAACTGGAGCATCATGTATTTGATTGAAGGGTTAGCACTAGAAGCTACGGGGCCCCTCTGGAGACTGATTTTCAGGGTTGACAGCTGACAACACTGTGAATACAAACCTGCTGCTGGCCTGGTTTTGCTCGTCTCAAGTGCAACTCTCACTACAGGAACAAGCTTGAGGATCATGTCTGTCCAGGAATACTGCTGGCTCAGTCGATGAGGCTGGAAAGCTGGCATATCTCATTTAGAGTGATCTTACTCTAAGCTTGTTCAACTTTTGGGAGATCAGTGAACAGAACAGTGGGATGAATGTTGGGGAGAATCTGTCTATGGAATAAGGCTAAATCTAAAGCTCCTAGGAAGTTGGAGCCAAGAAATCCTTAGGAAAGACCATAAGAGAAAGTCTTTGTCAACTTGGGCCCATGTGTCCAGCTGGTCCCCTTCTGTGTGTATGGCCTCAAAAGATGTTGAGGAGCAGGTATTTCTGGAAGAATCTTGCTTGCCTTTTTAGAGATCAGGGCCTTTTGCTTGTCATGAAAAGAAAGCAAGACCTTTAGTAAGGAATCCTACATTGAGGGTTGCCTGCCATATACTTTTAATTCTCCCTCTCTGTATCTTTTCACAACTATTTCAGGATCGATTTGGCTAGTAGATATTTTTTATCTTCATTAGGAATCTAAGGGCAGGAAGAGGCCACTAGACTAATAGATGACTTTTACAATTGCCTCCTCAATTTCTTTCCCTGAGGCTTGAATTCTCCAGACTACAGGGTGGAATTTACTTTCCTTGATGAAATTCAGGAGCTCAGGAAGAAAGTCTGGCCACCAAGAGGCTGTGTGGGTGTTTCTGTAGAAGGATCGTTTTCACCTGGAACTTCAACCCAGATTATTGCCATCTGCCAGGCAGGGCGCAGCAGCGATCTGAGTAGGAAGGATAGCTGGACCGTCCTGCTGGTTTTGTCTGCTGACATGTGGTTGGTGCTGTCCAGATATCTGCCCTTATTGTCTTGTCCACAGCTTCATCTGGCTTCTTTCGCAGAATGAATCCAAGTGACCAACCTCAAGGAAACCACTCCTTCAGACTCTTCTTACTCCTCCCTGGCATCATGTTTCACACTCTTATGCTCTTCTTGGAGCCTCCTTCTTCATACTCTTTTCTGTTGACAGAATATATAAGATCCAAGGGATGCAGCAATGCCAGTAAGAGCTAAATTACTTGCAGCTGTTGGTGCCACCTGTGTTTATCAAGCTTCAGCCAAAGCAGTTGCTTCCCCATAGTGCCCTGTAACAGGGAATTGGGCAGCAGTTGTGGGCTAGAAAGAGAGAGCTTTCCTCTGGGTTCTTGTATGAGTAAGATTTCAGATGGTCCCAAATGCTTCCTTTCTACCTCTTCATGGTAGACTCTTCACTGGACTCAAATGCAACACAGGAAATTTTTGAGTTAAGTTTTCAGCCTTTATATGGGCCAAAAGAAGACACTCTTTAGCAAGTACATCTTTTAAGGAGCTCTGGACTGACGACTCCGTAGCCCGCTCTGACTGTATAGTTGAATAAAATTGCTCGCCATAATTGCAGTTTACATATGTTTTATTTTTCTTAGTCATGTATGTACTTGTAAATCAGTTTCTCAGCTTTGTGCCTCTACTTCAATAATAGTCCTACACGTAACTTTGAAAAAATAGAGTGTATCAGATTAACATTTTTATTTAGTCTTCTCCATTCTTCTGAAATTTTAAGCCTATTTCTTGATAGTCTCTCATGTATGTTAAATCTTTTCTTGTATTCAGTCAATAATTCATCACTTTTATCTTGCTTATTCTCTCGTATTTTTCTCTGTATGCACTCTTTCCTTGTGCTTTCTTGTGTGTTCATTCATTTCACCCTCCCTTAGAGCCTGTAATGATCTAAGCACTGAAAAGTCTGAGCATAGGGGGATGAAAGATATAGTCTCTGCTCTTAAGGGCTAGATTCTTAAACTGGAATGCCCATGGGACTTTGAAAATTATACCTGGTGGACCCCACCTCATTGAGAGCAACTACCTTAATGAGTTCATGGCCATGTGATGGGAGTGAGGGAAGAGAGAACATTGAAGCAAACAGTTATAATGTGAGTGTGATGGCCCTGTCAGGAATATAGCTGTACAAACTGGAGCTTCCTGGCTTATGCCTGAACTGGTTCTTAGAAGCAGGTGGGGAGATTATCCAGATGAGGAAAGGGTGGTGGAGGATTTGTATTTTGTGTTGCATGCTATAAAGGCTGATGCTTTCAAGACCTGCAGGTATTTTGAAATACTTGTAAATTAGAAAAATAAGTATAGAAAGGGGTCAGGTCAAAGATACATTTTGATGAGTCTTGTAAATAGTTTGTCTTTTGTAACTGAAGGTGATGGAGAGTCACTGAAGGCTTTTCAGTAGTAGAGGGATATAGTTAGAACTGTGTGTGTGCAACAAATCACTTAGGCAGTTTTGGGGGAAAGATGGCTATGCAAGAGTGAATTTAAAGGCAAAGAAGTTTTGAGGAAAAGTAGCCATGGTGACAGTGTAATTGAGGGAAAAAGGAAGACAGCCCTAGATATATTTGGGATATTAAACTTAACAGAACTGAATCAGTGTTGCAAGTGGCAACAAGGTAAGGACTCCAGGATGACTGGATTTCTGCCTTCTTCAGCTAAGTGAATGCTGGGGTGCTTCACCAATAGAAGAATTACTGGGTGTTAACTGGATTTTTTTATGTTACTTTTTAAAATTGGTGATTTAATAAATAACTAACAAGATTGTGGGATAAGAGAGGTACAACTCCCACCACCAGAGTTCCATATCCTATCACCTCCATTGGAATCTTCCCTGTTTTTTATCCCTCTGGGTTAAAAAGATATATTTTTTGAAAGCAAATAATCTTTTATTTATTTATAAAATGGAAACATTTGCCGGGATAGCCTGAGGGTACTTCTTCCCGAGCTAGTGCTCTCTGGGTTGGAGATCACTCAACTGGAGCTGATCTAGGCTGCTGTGTGGGAGAGGGATCAGGAACTCGTGCTGCACCAACTTCCGCAGGAGATACACTCTGGAACTCTCGGAGCCGGAAAGCAATTTCCAAGTGTCTTTAATCAGAAGAGCAGCTGTTTTTATACTCTCCAAGTAGGGTGGAAACAGGATGTGATATAGAGAGGGTGGAGAGAAAAGTGACTGGTGAAAATCAGAGTGTGACAAGGAGGGGGCAGAACAGGCGAAAATCCTATAACTGAACCACCAATGCCCTGGAGTGCTTTATGTAAAAGTGATTTATGTAAATAGACCAAACCTTTGGATCAGTAAATCCCTATATAGGCATATGGATAAGAAGAAGCCAGGGGGAGGTGGCAACTACCCAACATCTCCCCCTTTCTTTTTAACTTTTTGCCATAGTATCAGGAGTGTGGGGCACTTTGTGAGGCAGGGAGACTGATAAGAGGCACACCTTTTTTGGGGTTCTACTGTCCCTCCTTGCTCAACCTCTCCGTGGAGAGAGAGACTAACAGGATTGACACACCCCTCAGGCTCAAGCCCTTCCAAGCTCAACCATATCCTCACAATTCCCCAACATCTTCCTCTTACTTAATGGCCATATATAACTGGGTCAATGTCTGTAAAAGGCTTCATCTCTGTCAGGGGAATAGCAGTGTAGGGGTGAACGGAAACCTGTTGGGAAGAAAGCAGAATGATAGTGTGTAAGTGTCTTCAAAAAGAACTAGCACAAGACAGGGAGGGATAAGTAAGAGTAGCAAGAGACAGAGTGAGCCTGATGGGTGGAGGAGTGGGGGCCTGATAAGCCGAGGGGCTAGAGGGGTGATCTGGCATTGCAAAATCCCGAGTCAGCTGGCGGTAAGTTCTATGAACTGCTACAGTCATTCTTCAAGAAGTCCAGCAGTATAAAAGGAGTGTCCAGCAAGTTCTATAGAAGCATCAGTCCAATGTCAACGGCCAGGAAATAAATGCCACACGTCTATCTTGATGGAGGAGGACGGCCACCGGAACTTTTCTTCTCTGTAGAGAGTGACCTGGAACCGCCAAAACATGATGGGCGAAACAGAAGCAGGAAGAGCAGACACCGATGGTTGAGAGAAAGGCAGTAGGAAAGTCTTGTCCTTTGGAGTCTGTGAATCAGGTTCTCCAGATCGTGTCAGGTCACATCATGGGTTTTGGGGGATGGCTGTAATTGTGGGTGATGTCAGAGGTCAGGGGTCCAAGATGGATTTCTGGGGATTCTATATGAGCAGATGCTTCTTTATGCGAAGGCTTGTCATAGCTGTAGTCAATTACTTATGAAAAAACTTTGTAACAAATTAGAAGTTTACTACAATTGATAACTCAATGATTATAACTGGTTTAGGTATCTTTATAATTTTGTGTAAAGGTCATCTTACGTGACCTCATGTAGCAGTCTTTATATAGCAAAGTTTTCATACCGAATTTAAGTTACATATATTGATTCTTAACTATTTTTACATTGGGTTTTTAAGCAAACTCAGGTTACTAGAGTTAACACATTTTAGTGACAATTTTTTTTTTTTTGGTACATTTACAATATCAGATTGATGCCAAATTTGTTGTGGATTAATTTCAACAAGATAGCTTACAGGACATTTTTGGGGGCCCTCCAAAAATGTCCTGTATAGAGAATTTGTATTTTAACTTAGGAGATGATGAATTGTCACATTGAATATTTAGAGTTTTACCTTAAACACTCAGTTACTTAAATGAATTGATTTTACCTCTTCTCGTAAAAATGTAACTTCGAAGTTACAATTTAACTGTCAAGTTAATGTTTACCAAACTTGAAACACGCATATTAAACATATAGTTTATAACACACAGGAGGAGAAAAACTTGTAAATAAGATATATCATTTCAAATGTGAATTTAGAACTACTGTCATAGTTGAACCATCTTTACTCACACAGTTTAAGACTAAACATTTCATATTGATATCAAGACTTAAAAAAGAAATCAAAAGGGGGAATGAACAATTTTTGGACTGTTTCTGGACGTCTCCAGAAACCATGGCTGCGTCCAGCCGTTTGATATAAAGTCAGTTAACTTTCAGAGTACTCTGAGCACAATGGGTCATACAAAAATTTTGGTCACTCAATTTTTTTTTTTTTTCACTCACTCACTCACAAAACACAACTGGCCAGTCATAGCATAAGACATTCATTGGGGGGGGGGGGAGAGTTCTGTGAATCAGATTTTTTTTTTTTTTTTGATTCTGCCATGCTGTATTATGGATCCTGGGGTGCATCCTGTAGCCAGTCCTCTTGCAGCCAGTCTTCTTGCAGTGTTTCTTGTTCTTCAGGGATATCAGCGCCATCATGTGGGTATTGCCGGACATGGCGGGCAGGAACCCAAACAGGCTTGGAGTAATTTTGTGGAAAAATACATGCGAAACCCCTCCCCATAGTCAACAGGGGGTCAGGTCCTTTCCAAATTTTATCAAGTGGGTCTTTCCATTTGACTTTAATAGCTGGGAGGGTGGGTGGTGTTTGCCAATGAAGAATTATAGGAGGTTGGTCGGAGTTTTTGTAAATATTAAAGAGATTTAATGTAGTTAAGGCTTTTGCCAGCTGGATATTAGGGGGGTACATTTCCCCTTTTTCTTTATTTAATTGAGCCTTAAGAGTTTGATGGGACCTCTCAACAATGCCTTGTCCCTGTGGATTATACGGAATGCCTGTAGTATGAGTAATGTTCCAGAGGGAACAAAAATCTTTAAATTGTTTGCTAGTAAAAGCAGGTCTATTATCCGTTTTAAGTTGAAGAGGTAAGCCCATTACAGCAAAACAGGAGAGCATATGGCTTATAAGCTTTTTTGAGTTTTCTCCAGTCTGAGCTGTAGCCCACATAAACTTAGAGAAGGTATCAATTGAGACGAACACATATTTTTGTTTGCCAAAGTTAGGTATGTGGGTAACATCAATTTGCCAAAGAGCGTTGGGTTTTAAACCTCGAGGATTAACCCCCAGAGTCTGAATAGCAGGTGTTTTGATTAGACCTGCACAGGAGGAACATGTAGCAAGAATACGTTTTAACTGTGGCAGAGGAATATCAGGAAATCGAGTTCGAAGACCTTTAAGATTAACATGGGTTAGGGAATGAAAGTCAGCAGGATTAGAGACAGAGGCTAGGAGAATTCCTGTGGAGGCAAGGCGGTCAGCTGCAGCATTCCCTTCGGACAGGGGACCAGGAAGAGGGCTGTGGGAACGTAGGTGCTGAACATACAGTGGATGGGTTCGAGAACAGAGCATAGAGGCAATTTGAATTAAAAGAGGAGAAAGTGGGTTGTCATCAATTCTTACATAAGATCGAGCAAGCCATGGAAGTAAGTTAACAGTATACACACTGTCAGAAAAAAGGTTGAAGGATTCTGGTACAGCTTTTAATGCAAGGAAAACAGCATAAAGTTCTTTGTACTGAGGGGAATTATCAGGAAGTTCAGTAAAGAGAGGTTTGGGGTATTGCTGGTCTGGATAATATATAAGAGCAGCAGCTCCCTTTTTTCCACCATCAGTGAACACTGTAGGAGCAGAGGGGATGGGATCTCGAGAGAAAAGTTTAGGTACTAGTAGAGGCAACAGAGGTAAAGAAGCTATCAAATTATTAGAGGGAAAATGATTATCTAATTGTCCTGGAAAACCCATTAAACTTATGGCAAAACGAGAATGGTGGCGTATGAGCCATTCTGTATCAGTGAGAGAAAAGGGAAGAATGATTGAATCTGTTCCCTTCCTAAGACCTGAACCGATCTGTTTCTTCCTTGGCGAACCATAAATGCTAAGGCATCAATCTCGGTAAGGAGTCTTGGAGCTCCACCTACTGGTGTATGAAGCCATTCGAGAACGCCATGTTTCTGCCACAATGCCCCCACTACCGTGGGGGTGGAGTTAAAGATTAGAAGATTTACTGGAGAGGAGGGGGAGAATCGAACGAGGTGCATGTCCTGGAGAGCCTGGTTAACTTTTTCCAGAGCCAAGGATGCTTCGGGGGTTAACATACGCTTTGAGGAGGGCTGTTTGTTTCCTTTTAACAGATCGAACAGTGGTTGCAGGCAGCTCGTAGGCAGATAAAGATACTGCCTAAGCCAATTCAAATTTCCAAGAAAACTTTGTAAAGAAGCAAGAGTGAGATTAGAAGGAAAAGTAACACAAGGTTTTAAAGGACGAATCTGTGTTAGGGAAATCTCTGAGCCTAAGAAAGATATTGGAGGGATTAGTTGTATCTTCTCAGGAGCTACATTAAGTCCACTTCTCTTTAAGGCAGGGATTAGAAAATCACATAGGGCGGAGAGATCTGTATCTAATTCTCCCCATATTAACACGTCATCCATATAATGAAAAACCTTAAGGCCCTTATGAATATATGGAAAAAGGGCAGATTTAACAACCTCTTGACAAATAGTAGGACTATTAGCCATGCCCTAGGGCAGTACCACCCATTCGAATCTATCGGCAGGGCTGGCATTATTAATAGAAGGAACAGAGAAAGCAAAACGTTTACAATCTTGTGGGTGTAAGGGAACAGAGAAAAAACAATCCTGTATATCAATAGCTATGATTGGAATTCCTGTGGGAATTACAGAAGCAAGAGGCAAACCCCTTTGGGGGGAGCCCCAAACCTGCATGGTTTTATTAACTGCACGAAGATCTTGGAGGAGGCGCCATTTTCCTGAGCGCTTTTTAATTTTAATTACAAAGACTGGAGTATTCCATGGGCTCCGAGAATGACGAATGTGTCCCAAAGATAACTGCTCTTGGACGAGTTTTTTTAAAATTTCTAGCTTCTCCCTAGGCAAAGGCCACTGTTCCACCCAGACAGGCTCATTAGAAAGCCAATCTAAGCGGGGAGTTCTGTTACGAACAGTGGCAGTTAGTATTGGGGGTGCTGGTTGGGTCTAGCAGTCTCACAGGAGTGAGTGTGGTGTCCTGCAGAGGTGTCTGAGGATATCACTACATCTAAAGATTCCAGCAAGTCTCTTCCCAATAAATTGGTGCTTATATCAGCTATTAAAGGCTGAAAGCGTCCGGTAGTCCCTTCTGGATCTTCCCACACAAGGGAATCTCGTGTGCGGAATGCCTGAGTCAATCCTCCAACACCATGTAAGCGTGGTCCTGGGAGGAGTTCCCAACTCTGGGGAACCTCTGCTTGTCTTAATATTGTCTTATCTGCTCCCGTGTCAATCAAACATTTAAAAGGAATATTACCAATCTTTACTGTCATAGTTGGGTGATCCCTTTCTAAAACAGGGGTGGTCCATAAAATCTCAGGCTCTGAATTCGAGCTGTTCTCTTGCTCCAGCCGGTTATTTCTATGCTGGAAGTTCCCACATACTGCGGGTTCCTCCTTCTGCTCACCCTCTGTTATTGTTACTTGGCGTGGTGGGTGTAACGATGGATTGGGTCCCAAGCTGGGCTTCTGTTTGTGGAAGAAGGGCACAGCACCAAGCGGGCGACCTGCTTCCTTCCCTCTTGGGGGCGGGGCTAAGGGAAGCCCCATACCTAGTTTAAATCCCTGTTTACATTTGGCAGAGGCGTGCCGTTCCTATGGAACCTTGACCAACAATCTCTCCTCCAGTGAAATCCTTTCTGGCATCTGGGACAAGGCATTCGTGGTCTCTGATTCCCTGTCTGGAGGCGGGGTTGCCCTGATTGGAGGTGGGGTCGCCCTGACTGGAGGTGGGGTCGCGGTCTATTTTCTGGACATTGGTTACGCCAATGCCCTTGGCGACCACACTGAAAGCAAGCTCCTTTTTGCTTATGTAAGGTAGCTGCATAGGCCTGTAACATAGGTCCTTGAAAAGAGCTTGATCTGAGATCCTGTGTAGCTAGAATCCAAGTATCTGGGTGTTCGTTTTTAAGAGTGATACAGGCCTGTCGAAAATGCGGAAGCATTCCATCCCAGACTATGGATCGCAGAAGGAGAAAACGAGCGTCAGGATTATAAATCTTCCTTTCCAAACTCGACTGGACCCTGGCAATGAATTTAGCGAGGGATTCATCAGGTTCTTGTTGCAGGGAGAGAATGGGGGCTGAGGCTGCTCCCATGGGTGGTGTTAATTGCTCCCATGCTTTTAATGCACACAGGCGTACTTGATCAAAATACCCCGCTGGAAACTTGGCTTCCGCCTGTTGAATCCCTGTTTCTAATTGGCCTGTTCCAAACAATGCATCAAAATTACCCTCTGGCTGATTTTGAATATTTTTCCGCGATTGTTGTAAACATTCGTCACGAAAGAATGCCTCCCATTGCAGGAAGAGGGGGCCTGGGAGCGTAGCACGAGTCACATCTCTCCAATCTTGAGGGGTATTAAGGTTCTGAAGCAGGCCTTGTAAAATGGACCTGGTCCATGGGGCATGAACACCGTCATCTTTGATAGCCTGGCGTAGTTCCTTCAGGTCTGTGGCGGAATATGAATACCAGGCCTGAGGTTTTTGTCTATTGGGGGCAACATTGACCAGAAATGTGTGGACTTGCTCTAAGTGTGTAGCGGTAGGAGGAGTCATCGAAGTGGAAGCTTCTGGACAAGTGGCCGAAGAAGTGGTTTTGGAGGCTACAGGAGAATTCGGACATGTGTCTATCAAAACAGGGTGGGGTGAAGAAGCAGCCGTGGAGGCAGCAGGAGGTTCCGGACACGTTTCTGCCAAAATGGGGGTGGCCGAAGAAGTGGCTGTGGAGTCCAAAGGAGAATTCGGACACGTGTCTGCCAAAATAGGGGCCTCAGGGCAAGATGCCAAAACAGGGGCCTCAGGGCAAGATGCAGAGGAATTAGGGTGGGTCAAGATCACGACAGGCCTTTGCTTCCTCTTGTTTTTAAGGTGATGGTTAAGTTCTATGATTACTTCCTTTATCTCTTTGACCTCAGCCTCTAGGTCCTTAAGCCTTTGGAGAGGTTGACCTATATATCCCTTAAAAGCTGCTATGATGATCAACAGGATATAAGGTGAAGCCCCGAGAAAAATGTCCCAGATATATAAAAATTGTATACTGGAAAAAGAATGCAGGATTTGGAAAAGATTTTCCATGGTGGAAAGATCTCCGGAAAACAATAAGAAAGAAAAAAAAATCACAGTGCCTTAACACAATATTGCAGATACCCAAAAGGTGTGTACTTATCTAAGATGTCTTCTTGTAAATCTGCTGCTTACGGGTCCCTGTTCCGGGCGCCAGATGCCGGGATAGCCTGAGGGTACTTCTTCCCGAGCTAGTGCTCTCTGGGTTGGAGATCACTCAACTGGAGCTGATCTAGGCTGCTGTGTGGGAGAGGGATCAGGAACTCGTGCTGCACCAACTTCCGCAGGAGATACACTCTGGAACTCTCGGAAAGCCGGAAAGCAATTTCCAAGTGTCTTTAATCAGAAGAGCAGCTGTTTTTATACTCTCCAAGTAGGGTGGAAACAGGATGTGATATAGAGAGGGTGGAGAGAAAAGTGACTGGTGAAAATCAGAGTGTGACAAGGAGGGGGCAGAACAGGCGAAAATCCTATAACTGAACCACCAATGCCCTGGAGTGCTTTATGTAAAAGTGATTTATGTAAATAGACCAAACCTTTGGATCAGTAAATCCCTATATAGGCATATGGATAAGAAGAAGCCAGGGGGAGGTGGCAACTACCCAACAAACATTGACAAGACCATAGGATAAGAGGGATATATTTCCATACTTTGCCCACTCCCAGAGATCCATATCCAATTCCCTTGCTTGATAGCTTCTCTATTCTTTATCTGTCTGGGAATATGACCCAGGATCATTGTGGGGTGCAGAAGGTGGAAGGTTTGGCTTCTGTAACTGCTTCTCTGCTAAACATGGGCATTGGCAGGTTGGTCCATACTCCCAGCCTGCCTCTCTTTTTCTCTAGTGGGGCAGGTATCTGGGATAGATGGGGTTCCAAGACACATGGTAGGGAAGTCAGGTTAGCATCATGGTATCTTGAACCTGATGGCTGAAAAAGAGTTAAGATATATTGCAGAACAAATTCTTGACTAATCATGAACCTAAAGGCATGAATATTGCAGATTTTATGGGATGCAGGAAATGGAAGGTCTGGCTTCTATAATTGCTTCTCTGCTGGACATGGACATTGGCATGTCTTTCCATGCCCACAGCCTGTTTCTATCTTTCCCCAGTGGGTTAGGGCTCTGGAGAGGTGGGGTTCCAGGACTCATTGGTGAGGTCTTCTGCCCAGGCAAGTCAAGTTGGCATCATGTTAATACCTGGAACTTGGTGGCTGAAAAGCAGTAAGATATAAAGTAGAACAAACTGTTTAATAATCAGGAACCTATAGGTAAAAATATAGCAGATGAGATTTAGGGTCTTTTGTGGTACACCAGGTTAAGCACACATAGTACCAAATATAAGGAGATTTAGGGTCTTCATGTTGGAAGAAGCTCTAGGAAGTCTATTTTAGGTATATTGCAAGGGGCCCATGACTTTACTGATTTTTGCCTGAGCCCGATAGCTAACATGCAGACGGGCCAAAAGTATTGTCTGGGAAGATGGTGCCAGAGTTGAGAATAGAACTAGAAAGCTGGATCAGGGCAGAGTGTAGCTCCCAAATATGGGAAAAGTCTATAAATATCATTAGCTGTAAGTCCCATTGATCTGACTTAGGACCCATATCTGTTCATATTTGGCACAGGAGCCTGTGTAACCTCTACATCCTACTGGATGTTCTTTTCTTTTTTTTTTTTTTTTAATCTTTGGACCCCAAGGCTTTTTAATCTTTATTTATTTATTGGATAGAGACAATCAGAAATTGGGAGTGTAGGGGATGACAGAGAGGGAGAGAGACAGAGAGACACCTGCAACCCTGCTTCACCACTTGTGAAGCGGATCCCTCTCCCCCTGCAGATGGGGAGCCTGGGGATTGAACTGGGATCCTTATGCCGGTTGGTGCACTTTGCGCCATGTGTACTTAACCTCCTTCACTACCGCCCAGCTCCGCTTAACTGGAGGTCCTTATGTGTACTTCCTTTGCTGAGTTAAATATTGAATATATTGGTGGGTTTTTTTTTTTGCCCCTATTGGGTATTCACATATACATTATTATGCTGTTCTTGGTCAGCATATATTTTTTTCCCATTGGGGCTGGTGGGTAAAAGATCACAGCACCAGAGGTTCCCCTGGTGCCATGGTATTTCCAGGTGATGTTTGGACTTCAATCTAGACCATGCACATGGGAAGTCATTCACTCTAGCCAGTGATCTCTCTCTGTCCAACACTGGACAGGTTGATTTTTTTAAAAATTTCTATATTGGGAAATTAATGTTTTATATTCTACAGTAAATACAATAATTTGTACATGCATAACATTGCCCAGTTTTCCATATAACAATACAACCCCCACTAAGTACTCTGTCATCCTTTTGGACTTGTATTCTCCCCTCCACCTACCCACCCCAGAGTCTTTTACTTTGGTGCAATACGCCAATTCCAGTTGAGGTTCTGCTTGTGTTTTCTAATCTTGTTTTTCAACTTCTACCTGAGAGTGAGATCATCCCATATTCACCCTTATGACTTATTTCACTTAACATGAATTTTTCAAGGTCCATCCAAGTTCGGCTGAAAATGGCGAAGTCACCGTTTTTAATAGCTGAGTAGTATTCCATTGTGTATATATACCACAACTTGCTCAGCCACTCATCTGTTGTTGGACACCTGGGTTGCTTCCAGGTTTTGGCTATTACAAACTGTGCTGCTAAGAACATATGTGTACACAGATCTTTTTGGATGGGTGTGTTGTATTCCTTAGGATATATCCCCAGGATGGGGGTCGGGCGGTGGTGCAGTGGGTTAAGTGCATGTGGCGCAAAGCTCAGGGACCGGCGTAAGGATCCCGGTTCGAGCCCCCGGCTCCCCACCTGCAGGGGAGTTGCTTCACAGGCGGTGAAGCAGGTCTGCAGGTGTCTATCTCTCCCCTTCTCTTTCTTCCCCTCCTCTCTCCATTTCTCTCTGTCCTATCCAACAACGAATTGCATCAACAAGGGCAATAATAATAACCACAACGAAGCTACAACAAGGGCAACAAAAGGGGGAAAAAATGGCCTCCAGGAGCGGTGGATTCATGATGTAGGCACCGAGCCCAGCAATAACCCTGGAGGAGGAAAAAAAAAAAAAGGATATATCCCCAAGAGAGGAATTGCAGGATCGTAGGGTAGGTCCATTTCTAGCCTTCTGAGAGTTCTCCAGACTGTTCTTCACAGAGGTTGGACCAATTTACATTCCCACCAGCAGTGCAGGAAGGTTTCTTTGACCCCACAACCTCTCCATCATTTGCTGCTGCTACCTTTTCTGATGTATGACATTCTCACAGAAGTGAAGTGCTATCTCATTGTTGTCTTTATTTGCATTTCTCTGGCAATCAAAGACTTGGATCATTTTTTCATGTGTTTCTCGGCCTTGTGGATCTCTTTTGTGGTGAATATTCTGTCCATGTCCTCCCCCCATTTTTGGATGGGGTTATTTGTTTTCTTCTTGTTGAGTTTGGCAAGCTCTTTATATATTTTGGTTATTAGCCTCTTTTCTGATATATGCATGTAAAGATCTTCTCCCATTCTGTGAGGGGTCTCTTGGTTTGGGTAGTGGTTTCTTTTGCTGTGCAGAAGCTTTTTAATTTGATGTAGTCCCACAGGTTTATACTTGCCATAATCTTCTTTGTAATTGGATTCATTTCGTTGAAGATGTCTTTAACATTTATACAGAAAAGAGTTCTCCCAATATTTTCCTCTAAGTATCTGGTAGTTTCGGGTCTAACATTCAAGTCCTTGATCCACTTGGAATTTACATTTGTATTTGGTGAAATATAGTGATTCAGTTTCAGTCTTCTGCATGTTTCAACCCATTTTTTCCAACATTATTTATTGAAGAGTCTCTGCTTTCCCCATTTAATAGTCTGGGCACCTTTGTCAGAGATTAGATGTTCATAGGGGTGGGGGCTTATCTGGACCCTCAATTCTGTTCCACTGGTCAGTGTTTCTATTCATGATCCAGTACCAAGCAGTTTTGATGACAGTGGCCCTATAATACAATTTGAGATCTGGGAGTGTGATGCCTCCAGTTCTGTTCTTTTTTCTCAAGATTGTTTTGGCAATTCTAGGTCTTTTCTGGTTCCAGATAAACATTTGTAGAATTTGTTCTATTCTCCTAAAAAATGTTGTTGGGATCTTGATGGGGATAGCATTAAATATGTATAAGGCTTTGGGTCAGTATATTCATTTTGATGATGTTAATTCTTCCAAACCATGAGCATGGAATATCTTTCCACTTCTTTGTGTCTTTTTCTATTTCCTTGAGGAGTGACTCATAATTTTCAGTATACAAGTCTTTCACTTCTTTGGTTAGGTTTATTCCTAGATAGTTTATTGTTTTTGTTGATATAGTAAAAGGAATTAATTTCTGGATTTCAACTTCTTCTAACTTAGTGTTTGCATGGAGGAATGCCATTGGCTTTTGAATGTTGATTTTATAGTCTGACACCTTACTGTATTTCCAAAAGTTTTTTGCTGGATTCCTTAGATTTTTCTGTGTATACTATCATGTCATCTGCATATAGGGAGAGTTTGACTTCTTCTCTTCCAATCTGTATCCCTTTAATTCCTTGCTCCCACCTGATTGCTATGACAAGAAATTTCAACACTATGTTGAATAATAGTGGTAATAGTGGGTAGCCCTGTCTAGTACCTGATCTGAGGGGAAATGCTTCCAGTTTTTCACCATTGAGTATGATGTTGGCTGTAGGTTTGCTATATATAGACTCCACTATCTTCAGGAATTTTCCATCTGTTCTCATTTTTTGTAGTGTTTTGATCATAAAGGGATGTTGTATTTTGTCAAAGGCTTTCTCTACATCTATTGATATGACCATGTGGTTTTTGGTCTTGCTTTTATTGATGTGGTGAATCACATTGATTGATTTACATATTAAACTAACCTTGCATGCCTGAGATAAACCCCACTTGGTCTTGATGAACAATCTTTTTAATATACTGCTATCCGGTTGGCTAGAATAGTGTTCAGTATTTTAGCATCTATGTTTATCAGAGATAATCGTCTGTAGTTTTCTTATTTGGTTGTGTCCCTATCTGCTTTTGGTATCTGAGTGATGTTGGCTTCATCGAAGCTGGAAGGGAATATTACAGTGTCTTCAATCTTCTGGAAGACTTTTAAAAGTAGAGGTATTAGTTCTTCTTTGAAGGTTTTATAGAATTCATTTGTAAAACCATCTGGTAAAGGACTTTTATTTTTGGGAAAGTTTTTGATAACTGTTTCAATTTCACTAGCTGTGATGGGCCTGTTCATGTTATCTAGTTTCTCTTTATTTAATTTTGGAAGTTCATAGGTATCTAGGAAATCGTCCATTTCTTCCAGGTTCTCCAGCTTGGTGGCATATAGTTGTTCATGGGAGCCTCGCATGATATGTTGAATGTGTGCAGTGTCTGTGTGATATCTCCTCTTTCATTTATGATCGGATTTATTTGGGCCTTCTCCTTTTTTGTTTTTTGAGTCTCGCTAAAGGTTTGTCAAGTTTGTTCATTCTTTCGAAGAACCAGCATTTATTTTTGTTGATATTTTGTATGGTTTTCTTATTTTCAGTGTTATTTATCTGCCCTAACTTTAGTGATTTCTGTCCTTCTGGTTGCTTTAGGGTTCCTTTGTTCTTCTTCTTCTAGGTTTTTAAGATGTGCAATCAGGCTGTTTATTTGTGCTTTTTCTTGTTTCCTAATGTGTGCTTGTGTGGCAATGAACTTCCCTCTCAGTACTGCCTTAGCTGTGTCCCAAATATTTTGATAGCTTGCATCTTCATTTTCATTGAACTCTCAAAACATTTTGATTTCTTAAATTCCTCTTTGACCCAGTAGTTGTTAAGTAGTGTACTTTTGAGCTTCCACATTTTGGGACTCTTACTAATCTTTTGTTGATTGTGAAGTGTTAGTTTAATTCCACTGTGGTGTGAGAAGATGCTTGGGATGATTTCAATGCTCTTGAATTTGCTGATGCTGTCTTTGTGGCCTAACATATGGTCTACTCTTGAGAATAACCCCTGTGGACTTGAGTAAAACGTGTATTCGTTTCTTGGAATGAATGATTCTGAAAATGTCCAATAGCTCTAGTTTATCTATGTCCTCATTTAGCTCCCTCATCTCTTTATTGATTTTCTGCCTGGATGATCTGTCAAGGCAAGAGAGTGGGGTGTTGAAGTCCCCTACTATGACTGTGTTGCTGTTACTATATTGTTGTAGCTCTTTCAGTAGACGTTTGATGTATTTAGATGGCTTCTCATTGGGTTAATAGATGTTAATAATTGTTAAGCCCTCTGGATTGAAGGATCCACTGAGCATTAAATGGTGTCCATCCCTATCTTTTTAAATTTTATTTATTTTAAAGTCTATCGTGTCAGATATGAAAATAGCTGTTCCTGCCCTTTTTTGTGGAACATTGGCTTTATGATAGTTTTCCTCCTTTCTCTTTGAGTCTTTGTTTGTCTTGTTGAGTTAGGTGGGTTTCCTGTAGACAGCATAT
The DNA here is from genome assembly GCF_950295315.1 of Erinaceus europaeus. NCBI lineage: Eukaryota > Metazoa > Chordata > Mammalia > Eulipotyphla > Erinaceidae > Erinaceus > Erinaceus europaeus. Next base: position 31,373,089 of record NC_080176.1, read on the forward strand.
TGTTGGGTTGTGTTTTCTGATCCATCTTCCTACTCTGTGCCTTTTAATGGGTGGATTCAGGCCACTGACATTTATTGATATCAAAGATTGAAGATAGCTTAATACCATTCTTGTAGACTTTTATAGTGTTCTGATATATTGCATATTTATGGTGGTCTGACTGTTTATAGAAGACCTTTTAGAACTTCTTTCAGGGCAGGCTTGGTGATAGTTGATTCCTTCAACTGTTGCTTGTCTGAGAAAATTTTTATGCCTCCCTAAGTATGAATGACAGTCTAGCAGGATATAGTAGTCTTGGTTGAAAGTCTTTCTTATTGAGCACTGGATAGATATCTTGCCATTCTCTTCTGGCCTGTAGTGTTTGTATGGAGAAATTTGCTGCCAATGTTATGGGTTTTCCTCTGTAGGTGACTCTTTGTTTTTCTCTTTCAGCCTTTAGGATTCTTTCTTTATCCTTACTCCTTTCCATTCTAGATATGATGTGTCTTGGTGTCTTTACGTCTTGGTTAATTCTGTTTGTGACCCTCTGAGCTTCTTGAACCTTTATGTCTTTGATGTTGTCTCGACTAGAGAAGTTCTCAGCTATTATGTCCTGAAGAATGCTTTCTTCCCCTCCCTCTCTTTCTTCCTCTGGTAAGCCAATAATATGTATATTACTTCTTTTGAAGTCATCCCATAGGTCTCTGTTGTTGTTTTGAGTATCTCTAAATCCCTTTTTGAGATCTATTTCTTTTTTAGTTGTCTTTAATTTGTCCTCGATCTTGCTGATTCTGTTTTCAGCCTCATTTATTCTATTCTCTCTCCCCTCTCCTGTTTTCTGGAGTTCATCTATTTTTTCCCTCTATTTTGATTTTGTTTTAGCATGTTCAGATCATTATGTTCTTAGCTCAGCCATTTCAGCTTTCAGCTCTCTAATAACCTTGAGATAATTAGTGTTTTCTTCCACAGTCTCATTTGTTGTTTCTGCATTTTTGATGAGAGTTCTTTCAAACTGTTTACTCACTCCTGTTGTTATTTCCTTAACTCGTGTTTGGATGTTGACCTCATTATTTTGTCCTTCACCCTTTGGGGGGCTTTTAGTTGGACTATTGTCCTGCTTCATTTCTCCAGTATTTCTTCTTGTTGGTTTAACCATTTTATGTAGTATGTTATGAGGTCCCTCTCTCAGTACTTTTCAAATTACTGATCACTCTTGCCTGGATTGACTTGTGGCTAAGAAAAGTACTTAAAAGTTTCACAGTTGTGGAAATTGACAGTTGTTTCAGTATTATTTTAATCCCTGAGTTGGAGCACAATGGCTTAAAAGCCCCTTTTTTCTTTTTCTTCCTTTGTAGACTATGGTAGCCTGAGGGCTTTTAAAGTATAAGTAGTCTTCTTAGTTTAATCACTGACTCCTGACCAAGAGATAAAGCATGGTAGGGCAGTGATAATCCAGTGGTTATGCATAGAGACTCTCACAGCCCCACTGCTAGGCCACTGAGGTATAGATCTTCTCTTGAGTTTCCTGGTTAGTTCGTCTCCTGGTGTCAGCACAGGGCCTCCCCCCTCCCACTCCTGTTGCGTTTGGTGAGTCTTAGGTGAGTCCTCTTCTCCCTTCAGCTGTCTTTTTGTTGTTGAAACAGACTGGAGGTGGTGTCTCAACTGGTAAACTGCTGGATTGTTACCAGCCACTCAATCTCTCCTTAGGCTCCTCCCTGTCCATGAGCCACATGTGTTTGCACTCACTGGTGGTTTGGTGGATTCCTGAAATTGTTATAGTCCTGCCTTGTTGCAGTCCCAGGTGGTCTCCTTTGGTATTCCTAGTTGACCTGGGAGAGGAGAGAAACATAGCTGCTGCTGCTGCTCCATTGTTCCACCTCTGGAAGTCAGACCTGGACAGGTTGATTTTTTTTTTTTTACACACTTGCAATGAAAGCTATCCTGTGAGATTATCAGTCTGGAACTTAAGGAGCACATAGATGTGTTTTGGTGGTTCATATTTTTTGAATAAAATTTCTTTGTTAGAAAAAAGATGTGGTAATTTAAGACATGTGTTGTAAAGCTTGTGAAATCCCTACTTCTCTGTTTTTTACCTAGAGAACTATGGAAGTGACAGGATCAAAGGCAATAAACATTTGAATAATGACCTATCTATGATGCATTTGCCTCATTAATATTAGTGAGAGTATATTACATATTTCTTTGGATCAAAGCATAATTTTAGAAAACTCTGGATAAACAGCTTTCTCTTTTATTTATTGCAACACTTTCTTTTGATTGCTTCTGGTGTGGTATCAACCTGTATCATATTTTAATCAACTTCTCTCAGAACACTGATGATTTTGAAGCCCTGTTAAAATACATCTTGTGTGGTTTTATTTCTTTAGAACTGTTTCAAGGACAATAGGCATCAGATGATGATGTGGCATCTTTGGAGGATGCCATAATTTCTGTCCTGAGAAATCCCTCACACACTTTTGAAGCAGCCATTATCCTCTCTTTGCTAGGTCATATGACTTTTTAGATCACTATGTGTGAGCATCACAAAATGTTGGCAGGACTCTTAATGTGAAGCACAGTGTGAAATATATGTATGCCAGTCAAAGCAAAATAGCTTAAAGACTAGATAAATTTCAAAAGAAACTTTTCGAATTTAGAACAGAAATTGAACATAGGACTTTTTATGTCAGTGTTTTTATGTTAAAGTATTATAGAATGAAGTTGACTAGCAAGGTTAATGCTGATTACATTATAAATAGGGAAGAATTTTTTCTTTAGCCATTATGGTTCCTAGATGCATTGATATGGAGAGCTGGAGATATATAGTGATTTATAAGACTGTAAAATAATAGGGGTATAATTCCATACCACTCTGTGCCCCCCTAAGGCCCCACCCCCAGCCAGTGGTGATCACCATAGTTCTTCCAAGATCATAGATATGAGTTAGTTGACTAAATACACTAACTGAAAATTACAGCATTTATGTGTCTTAGCAATACTCAAAATTTGTTAAGTGATAGTTGCCTAAGTATTATTTCTACTCTGACACATAAGGTTTATTATTTTAATATTATTTAAACTATATTTATTTATTTATTTATTTGCCTCTAGGGTTATTGCTGGGACTCAGTGCCTGCACCATGAATCCACTGCTCCTAGAGGCCATTTTTTCTCCTGCTTTGTTGCCCTTGTTGTTGTAGCCTAGTTGTGGTCATTATTGTTGTTGTTCGTTGTTGGATAGAACAGAGAGAAATCAAGAGAGGAGGGGAAGACGGGGGGGAGAGAAAGACAGACACCTGCAGACCCACTTCACCGCCTGTGAAGTGACTCTCTGCAGGTGGGGAGCCGGGGGCTCGAACTGGGATCCTTACGCTTGTCCTTGCACTTTGCACCACATGTGCTTAACCTGCTGCGCTACCGCCCGACCCCCTGACACAATCTTTTAAAATAATATATTTATTTATTGAATAGAGAGAGAGATTAAGAGGGAAGGAGGAGACGGGGAGTAGAATTAGAGATGTCTGCAGCACTGCTTCACTGCTTGCAAAGCTCACCCCACCTACATCCCCCTGTTGGTGGAGACTGGGAGCTTGAACTCAGGGCCTTGAAAATTGTAAGGTATGTGCTCAACTGGGTGCACCACTGTCTCGCTCCCTCGATTATGTTATAGTATTGAAATGTGGGAGGGAGCCAGGAGTTAGTACGGTGGCTTAAGTGCACATGATGCAAAGCTCACAGACTAGCATAAGGGTCCCCGTTACAGCCTCCGGCTCTCCACCTGCAGGGGTGGTTGCTTTACAAGTAGTGAAGCAGGTCTGCAGGTGTCTGCATTCCCCTCCTCTCTCGATTTCTCTGTGTCCTATCCAACAACAACAGTAATAACAACAACAATAATAATTAAGACAATAAACAACAAGGGCAACAAAAGGGGGAAAAATAGCCTCCAGGAACAGTGGGTTCATAGTGCAGACACCGAGCCCCAGTGATAATCCTGGAGATAAAATAGAAAGAAAAAAAAGAAATGTTAGATGGATAGGTTATAAGATCATGACATTGTTTTCCCAGAGCAAAGTAACATACTAAATGTGAAGGCTGACTTGGAATCTATTACACTCTCCTTCTTATTTACCTAGTGATATTCCTTCTCCAGAAAACTCTCTGTCCATCTTAATTTTCTGTGTGTGTGAAATTTTAACTTGACTTCATCAACATTTACCTCCTTCAAGACTCACTGTGGGAAAAATATTTCCAAGTCACTCAAAATTAGCCTCATAGATTGTCCTTTTTGGCTTATTGTTTAGAATAGGTGGCAAACCTTGACACTTAGAGATTTTCCTTGGGGAAAAAATTTGTTTTCTTTCACTTTGTTGAAGGCTTTCTAACACTTATCACCCAAATACATCTTGTTGTAGTTGGCTTTTCTACTCACTGCTGTCAGTGTCAGGAAGTGTGCTTCTTAGCAGTAGCATGAAGACATTTTTGATAGATTCTTCATGGATGTCTGACACTGGTGAATTGAAGAATAGTGTACTAGCTACATAAAATTGTTTATTCCTCCTAAAGTGCTAGTTGACTTTTACAGTATTTGCAATGAAACTGACTTTTTTTAAAAAGCACATTCTTCTTTGATGGAGCTGTGATTTGCAATAATCTTGTCATGCCAAGCTCAAAATACTACTAAATGAAGACATTTGTGGAAAGGAATGATTGTAAATTGCATGCGAATTTCAACTCCATTGGAATTAATCAGTATGGAAACAGAAATTGTGTGTTCCTGATATAATGATGCTGAAACCAATCCTATGGAGTTAGTTCTATTTCCGTGGGAAGTAGACATTTATTTTGATTTAAGTCTCTTTCTTTTTCTTGAACACAAAGTCTGGTGTTTGAGTTTTTTAATGACTTTTGAGGATAGCCTATAAAGGAAATGAGTAAGCTAAGCATCTGACTTTATGGGGACATCTGCTATTTTCTATTTAATTTGCTGTACCTGTTTAATTATTTAATTATTCTCCCAATTTATTTATCTTACTGCCTCATAGGCTTTCACTGAAACTCTGTACCAATACTAGGAATCCACCATTTCCAGTGGTCAATTTTTTCTTTCCTTTTTTTTTCTTTCAATTTTATTGAATAGCATGGAGAGTAATTAAGAAGGGAAGGGACACAGAGAGGGGAAAAGACTTATTCACAGCTTGTGAAGTGTCCCTCCTTGTAGTTGGGGAATGGGGGTAGAACCCAGGTCTTTGTTCATGGAACTGTGTCGTTCATGCTGGTACTCTGTTGTACTATGTTCATACTGGTACTATATTCATGGTATTATGTGTACTTGGTGTGCCATTGCTCTGCCTGCCTTTATCCCAATTTTTCTTACTTGTTTTCTGCAGAAAATGCCAAAGTTTATATTTAAGTAGGTGATGCAGTCTTTATATATGGTAAATGTATATAGTCTAAATGGTATATTCTCTCATTTACATCAATTACCCAGGGCATTTTTCCTACCCATTTTTCTTTCACACGAAAAATCTTTAATTCACTTTAAAAGAAGTCATGATACACAGATGCAAACAAACAAACAAAAAATCCTTGTTGTCAAGAGACAACATTCAACAGAATGCAGATATCAAACAGGGACTCTGAAATAAGATAATTACTATATTATGAAAGTCTAGCCGGGGTCAGGTGGTGGTACATCTAGTTGAGTACACATGTTATAATGTGAAAGGACGTGGGTTCAAGCCCCGGTCACCACCACCTGCATGGGGAAAGCTTTGTGAGCTTTGTGAGCTGTGAGCTGTGAAGCTATGTTTCACATAGCTTCTATATTTCTCTCTGTCTTTATTCAATAAATACATTAATAAATAAATAAAATTCCAGTTAAAAATAGTAAAAAGGAAGTTTGATGGAAAGTGTAATTACTTAAATGAGCATAGAGTTCCAGTTGATATTTGTGTCCTATTTATACATTCCAGTTGATAGATGGAATGTATAAATAGGACACAAATGAAATACTAGAATTTAGAAACACATTATCCATAGATTAAATTCTTCCTGTTTTCTGTTATCAAACTTGATAATAGAAAAGAATCAGTGAACTTGAGTAAATTCTAAAGTAGAAGCCTTTCAGTCTAATAGACCAAAAAGAAGGGAAATTTATAAAGGTTCCCCCAAACATGGCATATTACTTTGGATCTTATCAAATAATCAAATATATATGGAAAGAGAGAACAAGGCAGAAGTTTGTTTTTTTTCCCTAGGGTTATTGCTGGGCTCGTTGCCTGCACCATGAATCCACCGCTCCTAGAGACCATTTCCCCCCCCTTTTTTGTTGCCCCTGTTGTTGTAGCCTCATTGTGGTTATTATTATTACCATTGTTGATGTTGTTCGTTGTTGGATAGGACAGAGAGAAATGGAGAGAGGAGGGGAAGATGGAGAGGGAGAGAGAAAGATAGACACCTGCAGACCCGCTCCACCGCCTGTAAAGCGACTCCCCTGCAGGTGGGGAGCTAGGGGCTCAAACCGGGAGCCTTAGGCCAGTCCTTGCGCCGGACCTTGCGCCGGACCTTGCGCTTTGCGCCACATGCGCTTAACCCACTGCGCCACCGCCCGACCCCGGGCAGAAGTATTTTACGAGAAGTATTTGAAGAAATGATGACTGATAATGGCTAAATATGAAGTAGAGAACAACTATTATTTTTGTTCGCAGACTGCTAAAAACCAAAGATAAAAGGAGATCTTGAATGCAGTGATGGGTGGGTGGGGGAATGTATAAGCCTCACTATACTTGGCTCAGAATTGTATGAATGTCAGAGGACCATAAGAACTGAGATAACACAGCAACAATAATAACTACAACAATAATAAAAACAAGGGCAAAAAAGGAAATAAATATTAAAATAACAACAACAATAATAACTTCAACAATAATAAAAACAAGGGCAAAAGAAAAAGGAAATAAAGAACTGAGATAACAGATATCCTTAATCTAGAATTTTGTATCTAGAAAAGTGCTCTTTCAAAAAGAGATAGAAAATACTTTACCAGATAAGCTAATATAAAAAAAAAAATTTGCTAGTAGACTATAACTACAAGAAATGTTAAAGGAAACTAGATGAAAAATTCAGTGTTGGGGAGTCGGGCTGTAGCGCAGCGGGTTAAGCGCAGGTGGCGCAAAGCACAAGGACCGGCATAAGGATCCCAGTTTGAACCCCGGCTCCCCACCTGCAAGGGAGTCGCTTCACAGGCGGTGAAGCAGGTCTGCAGGTGTCTTTCTCTCCCCCTCTCTGTCTTCCCCTCCTCTCTCTGTTTCTCTCTGTCCTATCCAACAATGACGACAACAACAATAATAACTACAACAATAAAACAACAAGGGCAACAAAAGGGAATAAATAAATAAAATAAAATATTTAAAAAAAGGAAAATTAAGTGTTAATCGAGTAAAGAGCACTAGCAATGTAAATAGTATAGATATGTATAAAGCTACTTTTTTGGTACTAATCTTTTGAAAAGAAATAAGAATAGGAGCTTTACAAAATGTGGTCTATGCACTGAGCCATACCTCCTCCTTTTTTTTTTTTTTTTTAAAGTATCCTTCCTGTTATGTCAGAAAGTTCTTGTTTTGTTAAGGGCTATAAAAATAGTCAGAAATCCATAATAGAGACTATATGTTGTTGGCAAAGCCTCAGTTACCTACTATCTGATACTTATATAAAACAAAAATGACTTTATTCATTAAAAATTTTATAACAGTAGCAGAAAATCCACGAGTAAGGAAATAGAAATATACTGTAGTAAATCTCCTCTTCTATCTATATGTGAAATAATATAATCAAATTTCAAAATATAACAAGTCAAAAATTTACTTTATGAACCAGAGGAAAAGATAATGCAAAAACAATATAATACTCAAGGTGATAAGAACTAAAACAGAACCGAGCAACATTTTAAGTTAAAAAGGGAAAAGAACAAAAAGTTCTGTTTATCCACTCTGAGCAATAAAATATAATAAATATAAATGATCAGTTAGAAACAGGTTATAAAATTGAATAGAAAGAACTCTATTGTCTTGTCTCCATGACATTATTTTAGATTTGAAGACACAGCTACATTAAAAGTAAGAAGGTGGAATATAATATATCATATAAGAATTTATCAATAAATCTTAGTTGTGTATGGACCTGGGTTCAAACCCCCCAGTCCCCACCTACAAAGGGACTAGTTTCAGGAGTAGTGAAATAGTGCTGCAGGTGTCTCTCTTTCTCCTTCTCTCCACTTCTGCCACTCTCTATTTGTGTCTGCCATGTCAAATAGTGTGTTGTCAGAAAAGTCACGACATTTTCTCTATGCAAAAATACATCATGACTTTTCTGACAGCCTAATATTATAAAAACAAGGCATTAAAAAAGAAATCTCAATTTATATGTACATAATAACAGAGTTTTCAGAATACACAAAGGAAAATTAATAGAACTGCAAGGAGTAGTAGACAAAGCCATCAACTTGTAAGAGTTCTACCCATATCTCTCAGCTTCTGAACACAGACTATTTGAGTTTCACTTTTTATTATTGACTTCACTGATATTTATAGAATATATTCTTGATATCTTAACTGCTTCTTTCAAGTATATTTAGAATATTCATTAATAAAGATCACATTGTTATGCATTAAATCAGTTTCAATAAATGTAAAATTATTGAAATTATGCAAATTATGGTCACTGACTACAGTAGAATTAAACTTGGGCTCAGTAAGAAATATAATGGTATCTACAATATCTCCAAAGGACAGTAAATGATGTACTCCTAAATATTGTAAATCAGAGAAGAAATCACAAATCCATTTTCTTTTTGCTTTTTAAGTTGCTTATTCCTAAGCATTTGAAAATATATGGGCTTATAGTGTTCACTGTTCATCTGTGTTCACTAAAGACCTATGCTAGTGGAATACATGACTGTTGTAAGTACTTTGGCTTAAGGACATGTTTAGTCATATGACTTTTTTGAAAAATGTACTTTATTTTTATAAAATAAAATGCTTAATAGTTGATAATGACCAGGTTTAAAAATATACTTGAGTATGTCAGACGTCTTAATGACAGTATTACAGAATTAATCTGAGCCTAGTTTTTGCTTTATATTACAGTAATACTATTAGTTCTTTTCTGTTGAATTTGTTGGGTTTTTTTTGGGAGGGTGGGGGAGAGGCATCTCTGAGACTTTATGTGGTAGAGGCCACACTTAGATCTGGGTTATATGCATGTTGTAGTAGTGTACTATGCAAGTGATCTATTTTTGCCAGGACAGACTTGTTGATTTTGAAGTGTGAATGGTGCTCGAGATGTCTGACCCATCAGCCTGTCAAGCATTCACTGTGTGCACTCTGAATAAGGGGCCATTCTTCAATATGTTTGTAAATACTTTCAGTAGTTTCAGTTTAAAGAGAAAGCTTGAAGACATAGATGCCAGTAAAAACAAGCTGTGGAAAGTTTTGCTTTGCTTTTAAAGAAACAGAATTAGAGTAGTGTATTCTAGTAGATTAACAGTAAGATGATGAATTCTCAATATGCATATAAATCAAAGTCTAGGCAACTCATACAAAAGTGTCTCTGTAATATCACCCCTTCTCAGGAGGTGTGTAAGCATCTCTCTGGCGGGTGAAAATAATTGAGTCTGTGATTTACAGCTATACTAAAATGATATAAATGTCAATAATATGGTAGTCTCAATAAATAATTGATTCAAAGTTTACAAAATTTATTTTTTAGACATTATTAGGGGTTTCACTGCCCTGGGCTAAGTTTTTCAGATCAAGACAGAGGCAGAAAGATATAACAGTAAAGCTTCCTTTAATGCAGTGATTATTACACTCAAATCAGGGGTGCACACAAGATAAAGCACTATCCAGATGAGCTGTCCTTACAGTCTTTTTCTCTTTCTTTGAGATCAGATTTAGGGGAGACAGGTTTTCTCTATCTCCTCTATATTTAATCCCTCACTTTCACACTGAATAGATTGAAATGGTTTGGGAAAAATTAAAGTGACAGTTCTTAGTTGTACTTAGTTGTGTTCAATTCACTAAAGATAAGAGATTTCAGTCATATATGCTTCAGCACTAGGTACATTAGTTACCTGCACTCATACAGAGATAGTCCCCAAATATGTGTATGCTTGAATTCATTTGAAACAGGTAACAGGCCTGTTTCAGACTTGAGTTTATACTTAAAATGGGAAGTCAACACAAATTGCCCCAAGTTCATTGGAACTGTGAGGTCAGAAATGTCAGCCAAGTAGGGACTGCAGAGACATTAAAATAGTGTGACTTCTCTCCCCTTTCTCCTGTCTGTATTTTGACCACCTGTCTTTTACCCTTTGCAGTTCTATTCTGAGAGGAATATGAGGGAAAACATTGAAGATGGGGCCACTGCAGCTAGATTGTTGCCATTAACTAGCTTTCATGGCTTTTGTGGGAGCCTCCTTTTCATTAGTATTTGCAACATGTTCACCAGCAAAATGATTATGTTAGGCAGAGACATCGCATCACTTACATTTCATAGCTCAGTGCAATATTCATAAACTGCGAGGCAACATCCAAAAAAACATGACTCAGAATTAGAGTTTCAGAAGATTATTATATAGACATTATTTCCCTCAGGTCACGGGCTTTAGTCAAATTTGGAGGAGAATGAAATTGCCAACAGTGAAAAGCAGACAGAAAGGTATGAGTTCATGAGCAGAGAAATAACATTTTCATTTGTTCCTTCCCCATGGGAAAGATTCAGCATTCCGGTAAATGGAGACGGTTATAAGAAATGAATTTTTGTCAGCAGGGATGTGATTTTAAGGCTCACTTATCCATTGGCAATCTAGATTTCTAACCCCAGGAATCTAGGAAATTGCTACAGAATGTAGTCTTTATTATAAACAAGTTTTTTTTTTTTTTTTGGTAGTTTTCCCCTTTTTCTCTCTTGCTCAGATTTTATGTTAGGCAGAGATATCACATTTTTCTGCCTTTCAGGGATCAGATGACTGCAGACTTTGCCCATCTAACTTGAGCTTCCCTTCACCATTCCTTTGTGATGTGAACCTTTCTTTCCCCACCAAGATTCCCCCAGTTTCTGTTCTTTCCTAATGTTCTCTGCTCAGCAAGCATAAGGCTGACAATATTAGAAGCCACATGCCTTCTAGTGCCAGGTCTGCAGCCTCTGCTTCTGTTCCAACATTTGCAAGATGTCTTATGATGCTGGTGTTTCTCTACTCTCAGCCCTTTATGTCTGTAGACCTGAGTGAAACAGGAAATGGTTTTCCAGGTGGCTCTCATTTTGGCAGATGTAAAGAGCATGGATTTACATGGTTTCTGTAGGGTAATCCCAGACAACCTTCTTCATAATTAAAGTATGTTCTTTCATGAGAATTTTTTTTTCTTCTTCGATTTCATATGATGTTTCTCAGCCTATCACTCATTCAAATTCTGTTCAGAGGTTCTCTTCCTAATGACAATATATTCTTGAGAGCAGGAGATACTGCATATAAGCTAAACCCTTCATTTCTAGAGAGGCAGATGGATTCTGTAACATTAATCTCACCTTTATATTTTTTCAATTTTTAATAACTTGAAAATATGTAGGTCTAATGGTTTCTTCCCCAGTGCATTTTTTGTCTCTTTTAGTATTTCTGTCAGCATCATAAACTATTTGTCTGGCCGTATTACTATTAGAAATTGCTATTGTCTGCTGAAGTTTACTGAAAGTAAATCCCATTGTCTTTATTAGTATGTTTACTTATAAGTTCTACGCAACTTGTGCATGGAGTTGATTAATTAATGAGAAGCCATCATATCATGATCCATAACTGTCCCCTAAACACCAAGAGCTTCTGGGAGTAAGTGAAAAAGGATATTGGAAATAGGAGGAACATCTATGTTGCTGCAAAGTATATCCAGTCACATGCTTGAACTCCTTATGTGTGGTGTGCAAGAATATTGTTTGCTCTTCTGTGACATTTCAATTTCTTCCAATAGATTTTTTTTAAAGTAGAGAACAGTTATCTTTGGAGTGTACCACTATAACAGAAATAATTCCATGCAGGTATTTTTATTGCTATGGCAACATTTCATTGTGGATAACTGAGTAGACTAGGATTGTTTTCTTTTAGTTCTCAAGAATGGTCTATCATAAATGTAGTAATTCATAGTAGAAATAAGAGAGCTATAGATTAGCTTAGTATTTAATTATATCATGACCTCCATGCTATAAGAACATATCCAACCAGTCACCTGAAAATTCCTCATTGGTCATAGGTTTAAAGACCTACTGCTGACCATCTGAAGTCAAAGACAGGAGTCTCCTTTCTTCATTTTTTACTCTTGCTCATTCGCATCCAGCTCTTGAAAAAATATCCAAGTTTCTGATCTTTGTTTTCAACTTTTTCTTTTGTGATTTTGCCTGTACAAATCACTATAGAGCTATTATCTTAGTATCCTTATATAACTTTTGTTCCAGAACTTGATAACCCAAGAATAGTTAACCCACCTTGCTTCCACATGCTATTTCATAGTATTAAGTCTTTTTGATTAAGAAGATAATGCAGTAAGATCTCTGTTAACTGAAAGGAAGTGTTATTTTAAACTTGTACCATTTTAAAAGAGCATATTTGTTTCCAGATACTTGTTCTTGAAAATCTTCTAATTTATTCAGTATATTTTTGCCTTAGAGAGGGTAGTCTAGCAAATGTAATTGGATATCTGTGATGATGGGTTGTCTTGCACTGCCTTGGGGCTGTAATATTGGAGCACAGTTTCTTTTGCACTTAAGAAATGTATACAAAATGAGAGTCCTGTGGGAATTTGGGTTGGATTTGTTTTGATGCTTTTTAATAAGTTAATTGCTTATATGAATTGTTTTCTCGGTGCTTTACTTTTTTTTTCTTCAAGGGAAAGCAAATATGCATTTGCCATACTTTCAAAAATGAAATTACAGTATCAATGTGAAAATCTTTTTTATTGATGATTTAATATTGATTTACAAAATTATAAGATGACAGGAGTATAATTCCACATCTTTCCCACCACCAGGGTTCTGAGTCCCCATTCTCTCTGTTGAAAACTACATTAATTCTCCAAAGATCACAGATATGGGCTGACTATTATTTCTGTAACTATCTATCTATATATACATTTTGCCCATTTTTCTATGGTTTTGCCTTCTCTTTCTAAGTCACACCTACTACTTCTGGAGGGTCTCCCCCCCTTCTTCTCCAGGTCCTGATGAAATTGGAGTTCAAAGCCCTCTGGTCATCTTCCCCTAACACTTACCCATCTTGGAGTATGGACCAAAATTCTTTATGGGGAACAGAAGGTGGAAGGTGCAGGTCTTTGATCCATTTGGAGTTTACTTTTGTTTCGGTGACATATAGTTGTTCAATTTCATTCTTCTGCACGTTTCAACCCAATTAAAATATTTATTTATTTATGTGTTTATTTATTATCGAATAGAGACAGAGAAATTGAGAGGGGAGGAGGAGGTAGACAGAGACCCACCTGCAGCCCTGCTTCTTCATCACTTTTGAAGCTTTCCCCCTGCAGGTAGAGACCAGGGGCTTGAACCTGGGTCCTTAAGCACTATAATATTTGCGCTTAACCAGGTGTGCCATCACCTGGCCCCTCAACTTAATTTTTATGGCACCATTTATTGAAGAGACTCTCCTTTCAACATTTTATAGTTTGGGCCTCCTTATCAAAAATTAGATGTGGAGGTTTATTTCTGGGCTTTCAGTTCTGTGTATCTTTTTTTGTTCCAGTAACATACATTTTTTTATTACAGTGACCTTATAATATAGTTTGAGATCTGGGAGTATTGTGCTTCCATTTTTGTTTGTTTTTTGTTGTTGGTTTGTTTTTTCCCCTCAATGTTGTTTTGGTGATTCTAGGTATAATTTTTGTTGTATTCTCTTAAATAAAATTGGTGGGACCTTGGTGAGTGTCACATTAAATTTGTATATGGCTCTGGGAAGAATATTCATTTTGATGATATTAATTCTTCCAATCCATGATCATGGGCTATCTTTCCACTTCTTTGTATTATTTTCTATTTCCTTGAATAGTGACTCATAGTTTATAGTATACAAGTCTTTCACTTCTTTGGTTAGGTTTACTCCTAGATATTTTACTGATTTTGCTGCTATAGTGAATGGGATTGATTTCTATATATCATCTTCTTCTGACTTACTGTTAGCATAAAGGCATGCCACTGATTGATTGATTATTTATTTATCTATTTATTTTGCCTCCAAGGTTATTCCTGGGGCTCGGTGTCTGCAGAAGGAATCCACTGCTCCTGGAGGCCATTTTTCCCCCTTTTTGTTGCCCTTGTTGTTTATCGTTGTTGTTGTTGTTGTTGGATAGGACAGAGAGAAATCTAGAGAGGAGGGGAAGATGGGGAGAGAAAGACAGACATCTGCAGACCTGCTTCACCATTTGTGAAGTGACCCCCATGCAGGTGGGGGAGCCAGGGACTTGAACTGGGATCCTTACGCTGGTCTTTGAGTTTTGCACCATATGTGCTTAATCCACTGCTCTTCCGCCCAGCCTTTGCCACTGATTTTTATATGTTAATTTTATGGTCTTGACAATTTAATAATTTCCAGAAGTTTTTAGCTGGATTTTTTTTTTTAGTTTTTTTTCTATGTATACTATCATATCATCTGCAAATAGTGAAAGCTTGAGTTCTTCCCTTCCAATCTGGATTCCTTTTTCTAGCTGCACTCATTTTAGGACCAGATTTCCTCATGTGACAAGAGTAGGATAACCCAGCCACTCTTCAGAATGGGGCAGTTCTTACCATTGCTAGTTCGTAATAGGATACAGTCCTGAAGAAGCCCACAAGAGAGCTCATAGTGAAGTTCTTGATGGAAGTGACCAGTGATGGTGGAGAAGAGGGGTCTACTAGATGTCTAGGCCCATTGTATCTATGGAGGGAATCCAAGGATCTCCCTGATTAGGGTAGTGACCAAAAAGGCAATCACTTAATGAGCCAGTCTCTTCCAGCTTTTGTAGTCCCTTCTTTACCTAACAAGGTTAGGATTTTTCCCACTTGTTAATGCATTGACTGTCATTTGTTGTATCCAAACTGGAATTAGGTTTTTATAGGGTCTGGCCTCAAGCTAGGGAGGAAATCGGTGTGAAAATCTTGATTACATTTTCTTCACAGAAATATTTAAGACTTAATTTTAGAAAGCCTTACTTGGGGAGTCCGGCGGTGGCACAGCGGGTTAAGCACACATGGTGGAAGCACAAGGACTGGCGTAAGGATCCCGGTTCGAGCCCATGGCTCCCCACCTGCATAGGAGTTGCTTCACAGGTGGTGAAGCAGGTCTGCAGGTGTCTGTCTTTCTCTCCCCCTCTCTGTCTCCCCTCCTCTCTCCATTTCTCTCTGTCCTATCCAACAACAATGACATCAATAACAACAGCAATAAAAAACAAGGGTAACAAAAGGGAAAAATAGATACAAGAAAAAGAAAGCCTTACTTGATTTAATTAGCCTCTGATTTTTTCAAAATTTCAAAGAAGATATTCTCTGTGTCAACAGTTTTTTAATATTTTCTGTATAGCAACAGTGATCACAATTCTAAGTTATTGTACTTTGAATTTCAGGTACTTTTCTAGGCATGTTTCAGGCAGTGACTCAGTTATTCCTCACAACCACTCATTCAAGGAGGCACTATTATCATCTCTTTTCCCAGTAAGGAAACTGAGGCTTCAAGAGATGAAGACCTTTTTCTTTCTTTCTTTTTTTTTTACATGCTTTTATTTATTTTTTATTTTTACGTATTTATTTATAAAATGGAAATGCTGTAAAGATGATAGGATAAGAGGGGTACAATTCCCACCACCACTGTTCCGCATCCTATCCCCTCCCCTTATAGCATTCCTATTCTTTAACCCTCTGGGAATATGGACCCAGGGTCATTATGGGGTGCAGAGGGTGGAAGGTCTGGTTTCTGTAATTGCTTCCCTGCTGAACATGGGTGTTGACAGGTCGAGCCATAATCCCACCCTGAAGACCTTTTTCTAAGGTCCTTTTGTCAGTAGCTGACTGAACCAGGATTTGGATAATCTGATTAAGTACTTCCATTTGTATCATATCATTTAATTTCAAAATAATTCTGCCACATAGATTCTATCGTTCGTATTATGAAACTCATAAAAAGTGAACCTTTTTAAACCAGATTTGTGGAACTAGTTCTAAGTGAAAGATACATTTAGATTTTGGCTAGGGATAGGGTAATTTCATATCATTAGGAGAAGGAATTTATTCTCAGAGATGTCTTTTTTTTTTTAATTATAAGAGATGTCCTTTTCTTATACAATGCTCAACCTTAGCAAAGGTTTGTGTTTTACTTTTTAGTTAGATCTAATTGTCCTGTGTCAGAATGATTTCATCTCTTTGTCTCCAAGGAGTTTCAATTAATAGCTGACACTCTGTAATCTCCTTCCTGTTAGTGGTTTATAGATAATATATTGGTCTTTTGCAATTAACATCATTCTTTCAAATTTTTTATTCTTGAAAAATTAATATCCCTTTGAGTTTTGGTCCCCTAATATTATGTGCCTGAACCCCCTGAAGAGTAGGTGTCCCTGTGGTTCTAGTAGTCATTCTATTTCTATGTCCTGAAAATGTTTTCAGAGACACATGAATGGCAATACAATTTGGTTACCGATTAGTGAACTCTCTCAAGACCCAGAAAGTAGGTTGTCTCAGTTTCCTTTGCCATTACTGACATAACTTAAAACTTCTTGGAGGTAGCACATTGGGTTAAGCGCACATGGTGCAAAGCACAAGGACTGGAGTAAGGATCCCGGTTCAAGCCCCTGGCTCCCCACCTGCAGGGGAGTCACTTCACAAATGGTGAAGCAGGTCTGCAGGTGTGTCTACCTGTCTCTCCCCCTCTCTGTCTTCCCCTTCTCTTTCCATTTCTCTCTGTCCTATCCAACAACAATGACATCAATGACAACAACAATAGTAACTACAACAATAAAACAACAAGGGCAACAAAAGGGAATAAATAAAGAAATAAATATTTTAAATAACTTGGTATAACAGAAGGGGGTTTTAATGAAAATATATATACTTTTCCTGTTGCAGTGGAATTATAGCCAGTTTTTCTATAATGTTGTATTTAGTGGGCACACTGGATGGATTTTAACAGATCCTACAGAGTCCTGATGAATCTCAGTTGTATGACGTTCATGTGGGTATCCTTTGGAATGTCTAGGCAACATCTTGCCAGCCCACTGTGACTCATGGGGAGTCTATGTTTCTCTGTGTTGTTGATGGCTATACTTTAATAGGCCAAAACTCCCTGCCATCTCATTTCCCTGGCCTGTCTTCTCTTCTGTTTACCTTGGCTTCACCTCTGGCTCAGCTGGACACCACAGGCATCACCAAAGTCATTTGGAAAGCAAGCACTTCACAGGATGTCTCCTATCTCTCTGTGGTATTTTATGGCTCATAGAGAATTGGAACTAAACTCTGGGTGGCTAATGGTTGGTTGCTACCAGCCAAGTCTGGAGAGGTGGAGAAAATACTTGGATTTGTGAGACTGCATATATTTCACATTTTCACAGGTACATCTTTGAGTTCAAATAAATATGTCTGTTATTCTTCCCTGATTTTAGTGGTCAATCACATAAGCCTTGAAGATTGAGTTTTGGTTCCCCCTGGGGTAAGAAGGAGGTTTGGGGAACAGCTGTGATTAACTCGAGATTATTGCATTGTACTTTTAACACCTGCACATCATAGCTTTCCTGGGTTCCTCCAGCAGTGTCACCTGCTAGCTTGGCGACTAAAGAGAGTTCCAAATCCATTTTTTACTCACTTTGTCCATGTGTATTATTTTATCACAAGTTGATTTGGCAGATGTTTTCTGAAATGCTCTAGTTTACCTCTTCATAGATGTTTTCTGAGAATCTCTAGCTTGCCTTTTCACAGCTCTGATAGAGTGGTTATCTGGATCTCTCAACTTAAGTAGTTGTGGGAGACAGAAACTTAGCAGGACAAGGACTCTTTGAAGTCTATCTCTAACCTTAGTGTAAATGTTCTGGTCTGAAGGGAATTGTTGGACTTTCGAAAACCTCCCCAGTTGCCACCAGCCTTGTAAGTTCTGGGCTGTTGCTTTGATTGTGCTAGAAAGGGATTAGTGCAGGGTTCAATTTCATCTCCTGTCTCAGACTCCTTGAAATCTAGTCAGGATAGTTACCTGTTCCTTTTGTCTAATTCCCATGGATTTCAGTTCTGTTGGGGAAGTGTGTGGGGGTGCGGGGGGAGCTGTGGCAGTGATGGTACTAACAGATGAATAAACTAGGTACTGCTTCATCTTTGCAGAATGCCTCAAAAAGCAAACTTTCTGTGCTCCTGGTACATTTGGTAAACACAGGCATAGTTTATTGTGAAAGCCTTTCAGCCACAAGTTTCTTTCTAAGGCATAATTGTATCCTCCAGGGAAACCAAAATAAATACCAACTTAATGAACTTCAGATTTTTTAAATAAGTCACTCTACTGCATTTCTGCAAGAAGAAAAATATGAGAGGTTTGACGTGTGGACTTTATTCTGTTTTGTTTTACTTCCCACACTGTCTTGTCCCAATTCTGCCTTAAAGTGGAAGAAAATGCTTTATCTTTTGAAGAAGAATGAGTACAAAATCCAGTCTTTCTGAAGGGGAGATGGGAGAGTAGGATTTGATACCAGCTTTGGAATTTTCCTGAAAACAAAACACATACTCTCTCCCCCCACCCCCGAGGTTCAGGATAAATTTGTTGTCTATAATTCTGGCAAAAGAAGTCTGCTACGTAGGTTTCTCTTCCTCTTTTACTTAATATAGTGATGTCTCTGCAAACCGCATGCTAGTGTTCCTTGTCCCTTTCTCTGCCTGTCTTTTAATCCATTGTCTGTTTCACCTCTAGTTCTTACTCTGTCTCTTGGCTACTCCTGTTTGCCCAGTGTGGACCACATGTCTGAACTGTTGCCAGCACCCACCTGACCTTCAGCTACACACTCCTGTCAGGCTCTGGGTTCAAGGTGTTTCAGCAGTCTGACTTCTTCCTTTTGCAATTATTAAAAACTTGTTACACACTTGTTTTTGTTTTTGTTAGAGGAGAGACACCACGATACTCTTCCACCATCCGTGGAGTTCTCTTTGATGTTGTCTATAGTGCTCCCATATGGTGCTGGGGATCAGACCCAGGTCCTCATGCATGCTAAGGCAGATGTTCTACCCATTGAGTCATCTCCCAGCCCCACTATGTTTTTTTTTTAATTGCATGTATGCTTTTTTAGAAATTGAACATTAGTGTTTGTGAGCTTCATTCCAGTTAAAGTGTTTTGCTCTTTCACTAATCCCCTGGCCAAAGACTGTAGTGCCATTTCATCTATTCTGTTTGTGAACCTTTACAGTCTTTTGCTATCATAAGCAGTGATGCTACAATCTTTCTTGTAGACATCTCCTTGTACTGGTGTCCATTTGTTATTTTAGGAAATTGCACTGAGCATCAATTAGCACCTGGCATGATTGATGAGAGACTGCTGAAACATATGAAACTTAGCCCTTATCTTCAAGCTTCTTGCTGTGCAGAGAACTGGCAGGAAGGTTCACTTCACCAGATATTCTTAATGCTCATCTATCCTCTCCTTGGTCATTTTCACAGCTGTTAGTTACATTCTCATCACATTTTGATCCTTTACCCTTCCCTAAACATCCCAAGACTTGCTGTTACTCATGAGAAGACTCTTCTTCAGCCATGCTAGCCTAGTTCTTGTGCTTATAGTATTTGCATTTCACCCACACACTCTTTTATTCCAGTGACATTTCCTTCTGTGCCTCTCAGTGATGCTTTCTTGCCCTTAATTGTCTTACCTGTATTGAATTTTATCCAAGATGTCAAAATTCCGCTCATTGTTCAAGATCCTGATGAAATACATTCTTATCCATGTATAATTTAAGCCCCTGATTCTGACTATATATCACAGCTTGTTGGTTACGTATTTTCTTGACTATGAGCAGGAGCTATATTGCAGCTACTGTGAACATAGTAGGACCTCACATTAATTAAAATAAAATAATAAAATATAATGAATCATTTGGTTTTCACCCTTGTTCAAACACTTCAAATCTGTTGATTGGAGGAGAGGCTAGAGAATAAATTTTTAATTCTCAGCTACAGCTTTCAAACATTTCTGGTCCCTAATATGTGTTTATTATAGTCACTTCCTACCAGAGCAGTGATCCTGAGCAGAACCCTTACCACTTCAGATTAGGGCAAAGATGAGTAAGAGAGATGGAATCATTTCAAAGGGCCATCTTCTCACCTCAGCAGGATCTAACTATAGCACACTTTCACTACCCTCTTTCTGGTCTCTTGGCCAGACCCTTCAGCCTTTTGGGGGGGTGGTACAGGTTGGTGACGTGTCACTAATTGTGCATTTCAACTTATTTATTGCTTCCAGGATGGAAGGCAGATTGAGGCTACTTATGAATAGCAGAAGCCCAAATTCACTGTGTCCGCATTTCCGTTTTGAAGGAAATGGGAGAAATGAGGCCAGTGGTTTGATAAATTATATCAAAAATACTCCCTTCATGCTAATGGAGTGTGAAGAAGCTGATGCACTGGAGATGAACTATAATATTTCATATTTCTCTGAGGAGAAAAATGATAAACTTGATGATGTGTGATTTATTCATGTTTCTTCAGATGAAGGGGGGAACAAAAGCCCAAAATCAACTGCCTGTTTCTCCCTCCTAGAAGCTGGTTTGTGGGTTTTATACTGGGACTGGAGACTGGCTTTGTTTAGAGAAATACCTAGAGAGATGTTGATTAATCACCAGGCCTTTGGTAGTTGGTTGGGAGAGGGTAATTATACCAGCATTGTTGTTGTTTTATCATTAGTATTTTATGGCTCTACACCACCAGGTGACAAATGTGTTAATTATTGCATTTCTTAGCCAGGACTTCTCCTGCTTCCTGCTCCCCTCATAGGTCTGGCCCTTCCCTGCAGCTCAGCCCTAGACAGCAGCAACTTCTGCAATCAAAGAACTGTTCTTTAGAAGCCATGCTGTGAGGGACATGGTTATCAACCCTGCTGTGTGCAGACTCTGACCATGGGGGATCTGGTTAATTCCCTTTCCTCTTCTTTCTGCCCATCACCCTTTGGGTCAAGTGCTGCTCAGAGCTAGAAGCTCAACTTGCTTCTTTAATAACTGAAAATGGCACCCCTGGTCTGGCCCATTTCACTCTAAATAGCCCCGTGAAGGAGGTTAGAAACAGAAGTTGCCCTAGGCAAAACAATTTAGCAGGTAAAATTGTCCTTTATCTTTTTTCTTCCTCTCTCTCTCTCTCTTTCTCTCTCGCTTTCGCTCTCTCTTTCTCTGTGACCCCTTCCCTCACTGGCCATTAGCCATAATGGTACTTCTTTTTACAACACCCTCTGGACATACCCTTCCTGGACTTTAACCCTTCCATTCACCATAGGTCACTTGCTGTAATTTCCCAAGAATACAGTTAAGACATTTGCTAATTTTACTTTTCTGACTATTTTCAGGTTATGCTAAAGACTTTCTAAGAGAAATCATTTGGATTTGTCTTACCCCAGAGTCTCAGAAGATAATGTAAGAGCTCTCCCTCTTGGAAAGGTGTGGAGGAGTCAGACTGCACTAGGAATCCCACACCCTGCTGGTTCCCTAAGATTTTTAGAGACTCCTTATAAAGGCTCTGAAGGAAAGATATCATTCATGGCAATAGGAAAGATTTGGGGTGAAATCAAGGGCTTCCTGAGAATTTCAGGCTGTGTTCTTTTCTCCACAATCACAGTATCTGCCAGTTGAGATTATGACTGCTTGCTGTTTGCCCAAATTCTTTTTTCTCTTTTTAATCTCAAGCTATATATTGAAATAGATTTCAATGTATAAGTAGGTTTTTAAGTTCTTGTTGTGATTTGGAAACTTTAAAGACCCTTTAGAATATGATTTGTGGATAACCATAGAGTTCAGGGCATGTTGCCTCAAACTATGGCTCCTTGGTATACTGAATATTTCAAGTTTAATTTTGAGAATACCAATGCAGGACGCTCTTCTAAAGCAGGTCATGAAGCCTCATGTGAGAGGTGCCCTTCCTTTAGCTGGAGGAAGAGAGCATTCATATCTCTAAAGATGAAGAGAGTCCAAGAGGCATCTTCAGACATCATCCTTGCTCTGTTTCTTCCAATTCAGCATACTTAGTTTATACCCTCTGTCTTATCTATAACTTTGCCTACAATTATCCATTCTTCAGTAAATCTAGCTTATAAAAACACCTGACTCCCAGATTTAACCACTTCTTTGATTCTTCTTATCTTGATGATTAGATGAAGGTTCCTATGTCACCTAAATTTTTTTATTAAAATAAAATTGTATGGTTTTATGCTGCTAATCTTCTTTTGTGATAGGAGTCCCAGTGAAACTTGACTTAGAAGGGTAAAAGGGAAAGGTCAGACTTTCCCCTCCACTACAGTTTCTCATTGTCAGAAAGGGGCAGTCAAAGCCTGGGCCATTCTTCTGGCTCTAGAGACTGCAGCTGAGATTTGGGAACAACTGATAGAAAGTCGACAGCAGGTAAGAATTCTTAACCATGTACATCAGTTGCCTAGTTTGCTATTTGTTGTGCCTTGTATGAAGAGGAAGGGGAAAGTCTCTCCCTTTATTTGAAAAGTTATATTAGCAGAAGAAAAATAGTTGTATTAGATATCTCTGCAAGCTTTTCTCTAGTAACCTCTCTTTGTAACAGGGGTACCAGCAAAAATAAACAACAGGTAAAAGTAAGATACATTTTCATTCCTTACAACAAAATTATTAACTCTCTTCCTAGAAACTCTGCTTGTAAGTTTGTTTTCCCTTCATAAACTTGCCTGCTTTGGGTGAAAGTTAACATGTTGTAGCAGCCTCATCATTTGATGATTCTGTCACAACGTTTTGCTGAAGAATGTGATCAGATGTAGCAATGTTAAAAGTTTAGGGTGGATAATATAGGAGATTATGAAAACAAATTAGGCTCCACAATTTTGTGTCTGGGCCAGCAAGACAGCTCACCTTGGTAAAATTATAAAAATGATTTGTATCTTATAAAAAATGGCATCTTACCCAGTAGAATGTACATGTTACTGTGAGCAAGGACTTGGGCATAAGCCATGATACCCACTTATGGTAGAGTAGTGTTGTGCTCTGTTTCTTACCCCCTGTCAAAGGAAAAATGAGCAAGTGGGAGGGGATAAAAAGCTGTGGAGTCATGGGGATCCTCCCCCCATACCCCCCATAGCAATGGTTCCTAAATGAAATAATACACACACGTGCATACACACACACACACACACACACACACACACACACACACACACACCAGTTTTGTTTCATCAGAATGTTTACCCTCTTCAAATGTAATACCTTAGTGTCAAATGTTATTCAGCTAATTTTGTTCTTTTGTAGTGATGTGTTGTGTAACTTCCTCATGAGCAAAGAGTGGTGGAATTAATGTTATATAATGAAAATGTAAATAGTTTTTTTGCATCAAGATTCATTTACCATATTGTTTTTACCTTACTATTGTAGGAATAATGTTACATGTCTTCAATTCGGTTAATCATTTTCTCAGTTGCTTTCTTCATGGGTCCCACCATCCTCCCCTCTCCTTCTCTTTCTCCCCTTCCCTCCCCTCCTCTCCGTTTTTCTTTAGATAGAGTCAGAGTAGGAGAGTGTGAAAGATGACAGCATTGAAGCTACCTTCAATGCCTTGGGGTCTAAGCTCAGACCTGGGTTTTACACTGTCCAAATGAACTATTTTGTAGCCTGTGTTGGAACCATCTTCTGTGCTTAATTTTTTAAAATTTATTTCCCTTTTGTTGCCTTTTTTTAATAGTTGTTGTTATTATTGATGTTGTCATTGTTGGATAGGACAGAGAGAAATGGAGAGAGGAGGGGAAGACATAGAGGGGGAGAGAAAGATAGACACCTGCAGACCTGTTTCACCGCCTGTGAAGCGACTCCCGTGCAGGTAGGGAGCCAGGGGCTCGAACCGGGATCCTTACACCGGTCTTTGCACTTTGCACCACTTGTGCTTAACCCGCTGCACTAGTGCCCAACTCCCTTCTGTGCTTATTTATAGTCAAGCCATTTTTAGGACTTTCTCTGGAAGGAAAAAAAATCATTGCACAATATTGTGGAACCATTATCTACTGCTCCACACGCCTGCTGTTATGCACAGCTTGAGAACCCCCCACAAGTTTGCATGAAGTATTCTTACTAATTAACCATGGAATATGGAGAGTTTTCCTCTAACAGTTTCTTGGTCTAAATAGCTTGAAGCCAAATAGGTGCACGGCGTGCACGCACGCACACACACACGCACACCCCTTCTAGAATTTAACTTTAATATTGTGCAACATCTATATGAATTGGAGGAAGTTTAATCGACTTCAGTGCATGTATTTAGAGAAGTACCTATTCCAGTTTATACTGTGAAGATTACAGTCAGAAGAGTCATATTTCTTTTTTTTTTTAATTTTATATTTATTTTATTTATTTATTTATTTCCTTTTGTTGCCCTTGTTGTTTTATTGTTGTAGTTATTATTGTTGTTGTTGTTGTATAGGACAGAGAGAAATGGAGAGAGGGAGGGGAAGACAGAGAGGAAGAGAGAAAGACAGACACCTGCAGACCTGCTTCACCGCCTGTGAAGCGACTCCCCTGCAGGTGGGGAGCCGGGGTTCGAACCGGGATCCTTATGCCAGTCCTTGTGCTTTGCGCCACCTGCGCTTAGCCCGCTGCACTACAGCCCGACTCCCAATATTTCTTTTTAAGAGTCATTTTGCCATTGTCTGCTGTTATTTATCAGTTCTTCAGTAACTCTTCTTTGACATTCATTTGTTTTTTAGCTGGTCATCAAATTAAATAAGCTTAATCACGATGGCCAACCTCAAAAAGAAAACTAGGTGGACATATACCTATAAAAAGAAGAGTAGGAGTAGCTGTGAAATGTAGAACATAATTCCTAAACCAGGCAGAAAGACAAGAGCCATGGTTGAAGGGAAAGCTGATGCAGAAGTATAGGTAGGTTATCATGGAGTTCCACCTCCCAACAGTGCTCTACTCCTCCATCTCTTCTTGATTTGAGGAACCACATATTTTCCCTTTGGCTAAGTCTTTATTGATTATGTCCTCGTATAATATGATCTAGTTCATCTTGTTCTTCTTTGATGTCCCAGATTATAGGGCAAAGCCTGACATCTTATTGTCCATATGTATTCTTGAATAAATGAATGAGTGAGTGAGTAAATGAATGAATAGGTAAAGGAAATAACAGATATTATGCACAACCCTTTTCTTGACTGGGTAGGATTTAGATGATTACATTTGTGTAAGTTTCTTTTAAATCTATGTTTGGGTATAATCAGTATGTATCCTAGAAATAATTGACTATAACACATGCATAAAAGTGAAGAAAATGTCTGCCACCAATTTCAAGTATTAGTTTGCTTTTAAAGTACTCACCAGTACCTGGGTTTATAGTGATGAATGTATTTCTATCTCATTCATTAAACTTTGAGCTTCCTGAAATAATGTTTTGTTTATATTTATTTATACCCTCTTTTTTTTTTTTTAGCAAAGGTTGGCATACAGTAGGTACTTGCTGAATCACTACTGTTTTGTGGAAGTCTATTTTTAGTACCTCTGGCAACTTTATAACCCATTAGAAACAGCAAATAGTTGGACCATTAAAAACCAAAGGCTTTGGCTTGGAAACAAATGGCATTAATTTTTTTCTGGCAGGAATTTTGTAAGATCAATGACTTTTGAGGCCTTTTTTGATGTGTGAGGCCACTTCTGTGACTATTTGTAATCATAGTCATCATAAATCATATTCATCTAAATATTTATCAAATTATGCTATTGTGACTGGCAAAGAAAGAAGAATTAGACTTTGGCTATTTTTTTATGCTACTTAGGATTGAAAATCAGCCAGCCATGAATCTTTCCTTTTCATTCTGTTTTTGAAGATGATACTAGGATTAATTTTTCAAAAACATTAAAAATCTAGACTAAAGTTTATGTAGTCTGGACTTTCCAGTTCTTCATATGTGTGACAATAAAGAACAATAAGGCTTGATATGATCTGAGAACTTTCCCATTATTTTTGTAATGTGTTGCGTCGGATGTCATAATATTACTTAATTCTTGCAGGTTAATGTGAACTGTATGAAAATAAGAAACTAGACTTAGAGGTTATGATGGAAAACCTTGCATTAAGTTTATTTGTTTTATTTTTAATACTGATTTATAATATTTTTTTAAATTTTTTATTTAAGAAAGGATTAATGAACAAAAACATAAGGTAGGAGGGGTACAACTCCACACAATTCCCACCACCCAATCCCCATAACCCACCCCCTCCCATGGTAGCTTTCCCATTCTCTAGCCCTCTAGGAGCATGGACCCAGGGTCGTTGAGGGTTGCAGAAGGTAGAAGGTCTGGCTTCTGTAATTGCTTCCCCGCTGAACATGGGCGTTGACTGGTCGGTCCATACTCCCAGTCTGCTTCTCTCTTTCCCTAGTAAGGTGTGTCTCTGGGGAAGCTGAGCTCCAGGACATATTGGTGGGGTCTTCAATCCAGGGAAGCCTAGCCAGCATCCTGGTGGCATCTGGAACCTGGTGATTGAAAAGAGAGTTAACATATGAAGCCAAACAATTTGTTGAGCAATCATGGATCCCAAGCTTGGAATAGTGGAGAGGAAGTATTAGGGAGGTACTCACTGCAAACTCTAGTGTACTTCTGCTTTCAGGTATATATTTTGCAGTAGTTTATGGATACGTGTGCACATAAGCTCTCTCTCACAGAAACTGGTGTATATCTAGATTATGGGACTTTGTTAGAAAGTGAACTACCTGAGATGAAATTAGAGTGTACTATAAAAGGAAAGGTCTCACCCGAGTAATGAAGTTGAAGGGTTGTCATTCCACACGTGAAGTCTCTGGATTTGTAATATTTTTAAGGGGTGTAGTTGTATTAAGGGTGTAATTTCATACAGTTCCCCCTACCAGAGTTCTGTTTTCCATACCCTCCACTGGAAACTTCCATATTGTTTATATCTCTGGATATATGGACCAAAATTATTTTTGGTATTTTTTGGTATGTCAATGCCCAGGTCCAGTGGAGAAACAATAGCACAGACCATACTAAGAATTCCTGAAGTTACTTCATTTAAAATAAAACATTTTTCTTTTGGAAATCCACAATTTCCAAAACCATATATTTGATTTTTATGTGAACTTTCAATTCTTGCTAAGCTTCAGAAGGAATACTATACAACTGGATAAAAATTATACTGGCAAAAACTATGTATCTAATAAAGGATAATTATTATTATCCTTATGACAGTCTTTGTTAGAATCATCACACAAGTAAATGCAGAAAAACTTGAGGCTAACCGAGACCCCACTAGTATCCTGGGGTAGTATTCCTCCCTAACTTAAGCCCAGATCCCATAAACCTAATACTGATTTAGATGCAACAAAAGACACTCAATGCTTTAACAACTGAGAGAAAGCCTAAACTTGTCAGATTAAAAAAAAAAAAGTGACTACAGGGGCCAGGCAGTGGCACATCTGGTTAAGCACATACATTACAGTGCACAAGGACCCGGGTTCAAGCCCCTGGTCTCCACCTGCAGAGGGAAAGCTTCACTAGTGGTGAAGCAGGGCTGCAGGTGTTTCTCCACTGGACCTGGGCATTGACAGATTGATTCATATTGCCAGCCCATTTCTATCTTTACATAGTGGATTAGGCCTCTGGAGAGGTGAGGTTCCAGGAAACATTGGTGAGGTCAACTGCCCACAGAAGTCAAAATTAAATTATAGTAGCATCTGGAACTTTGTGGCTAAAATGCAGTAAGATGAAAAACAGGACAAAATGCTTAATAAATAATAACCATAAAGTAGGAATAGAGCAGATGGAAGTAGGGACCTTAGGGTAGAAGAAGCTTGGAAGTCTATTTTAGGGAGGTCCCTAGGAGCCTGCGTCTTGATAATCTTTGCTTGAGCTTAATAGCTAACATGGGGGTGGGCCAGAAATATTGTCTGGGAAGATGGTGCCAGAGTTGAGAGTAGAACTAGAAAGCAGGATTAGGACAGAGAGTTGCTCACAAACTTGAAGAAGATATACAAATTAACTATTTACCACAATGATCTAACCATTCCATTCACATTTAGCACAGGAGCCTGTACAGCCTCTGACATTCCCAATGGGTATGACTAGTGATGACAGAGAGAGATCTATCAGAAGTCCAGGCTCATAGTATCCAAGGGGGAATCCCAGGATTCCCTATCTAAGACCCCAGGTGATGGCCATCATTTAAATGAGCCAGTCTCTTGCTCTTATCTAGAATTAGTAGTCACTTTTTAAAAAATATTCTTTATCATCTTTATTTATTTGATGGAGACAGCCAGAAATCAAGAGGGAAAGGGAATTAGAGAGGAGTGAGACAGAGAGACACCTGCAGCTCTGCTTCACCACTCGCAAAGCTTTCCCCTTGCAGGTTGGATATGGGGGCTCAAAATTGGGTTCTTGTGCACTGTAATGTGTGTGATCAACTAGGTGCACCACAGCCCATCTCCAACAGTGATAATAGTTCTTAACCAGTTATGCTAGAATTAAAATAAGTTAGTATAAGTTAGTATCTTATTTAACTCATAGGGTAATGTTATAAGACTATGTGCTTTTATTATCCTTGTTTTCTATACAAGGAAACTGAGACTGCAGAGGTTAAATAACTTGGGCAAAGTCCAAAAATCAGCACTGGAGGATATCTTTTTTTTTTTTTTGCCTCCAGGGTTATTTCTGGGGCTCAGTGCCTGCACCATGAATCCACTGCTCCTGGATGCCATTTTTCCCCCTTTTGTTGCTCTTGTTGTTGGAGCCTTGTTGTGGTTATTATTGTTTTTGTTGATGCTGTTCGTTGTTGGATAGGACAGAGAGAAGTGGAGAGAGGAGGGAAAGACAGAGGGGGAGAGAAAGACAGACACCTGCAGACCTGCTTCACCGCCTGTGAAGCAAATCCCCTACAGGTGGGGAGCCAGGGGCTCGAAATGGGATCCTTATGCCGGTCCTTGTGCACTTAACCCACTGCTACCACCTGACCCCCTCTGGAGGATATCTTACTGGATAGGGCACCTGTTTGGTCATGCACCCAGTGGGAGTTTCTATTCCCAAAACTACATGGGTATCTGAGGTCAACGCTGGTGTTCTGTGGTCCTTTCTGTCTGAATATGAAAGTCTTCCTCATACTCAAGGTCTTAAAGTTAAGAAAAAAAATGAGATTCAGAATTAATCCAGTAGAAACAAGATTTTAACTCAGGTATTCTGGCTCTGCAATCCATTCTCATAGCTGGGTTTTAATTTAATGGATTAGTTAGAGATTAGTAACAAAGCCATTCCAAAGAATCTTGAAAATTATATGGGTTGAAGAATGTAACTATTAATAATGAGAAGGTTCCACTTCATTTTATCTGTAACCCTCATCTTAGCATGTAGTAACATAGTGAAACTAGTGTTTTTCAGATTTGAGTAGAGAACTGAAAAGCTAGAGCACCAAACCAGCACATGTGGTATAGGGAATCGAACATGGAGTCTGGGGCATGCAAGTCCTGTGCTGTACCAATTAAGCGATTTACAAGACCTTAGCAGTAGTATTTTTGTACTGATTATCATAAGTTTATATTTTACAGAGTCATTGTAAGGGTAAGAATAGTGTTACCTGTAATGCTTTGTGGTATACAGGAAATTTCAAAGAATGCAGAGATTCCTAGAACTAGGAAATGTAAGACTTGTAGCTAGATCTTTGAAGGTTGCTCAGAGCTGGTGGTTATCCAGAATAACTGGGTTAAAAAATGACCTTGAGTAGTATGTTGCAAAGATTTTATTAATATTGCAAGGGAAGAGCTCACTGCACAGGCTCATCCCTCATTCCTAGGAAAAGTGTGCTCTAAATCACCCTATAAATTATAATTAGATGATAATGAAGCAAAATGGTATAAATCAGAGTCCAAAGAGAGGTATATGTGGCCCAAACTTGATAAATATGTATCCTTCCAGAGTAGGAAATCTAGAACTGCTTTTGTTGCATATTAGATTCCTTATCATGACAGTATATTATGTGTCAATAATATTTAATTGCTGATTAGTTCAAAAAGAAATGTATTTTTAAGAATTGGAGCCAGACTTGGACAATACTTGGAGTATAATCAATGTAAGTATGTGAAAGATGTTTTTATGTATTTTTTCTGCCAAATTGAATTACTCCTTCTTTCTCTCTCCCCTTCACACCCCTCCTCCCTCTTTCCTCCCCCGCTCTCTTCCCTTCCCCTTTCTTTTTTTCTTTTCTTTTCTTTTTTTTTTTTTTTTTTTTTTGCTTCCTGGGTTATTGCTGGGGCTTAGTGCTTGCACCACATATTCACTGTTTTTTCGTTGTTGTGGTTATTATTATTATTGATTTCGTTGTAGTTGGACAGGACAGAGAAATCAAGAGAGGACAAGAAAACAGAGGGGGAGAGATAGACACCTGCAGACCTTCTTCATCGCTTGTGAAGTGACCCGCCTGCAGGTGGGGAGCTGGAGCTCAAACTGGGATCCTTACCTGGTTCTTGCGCTTTGCACCATGTACACTTAACCTGCTGTGCTACCACCTGACCCCCTCCCCTTTCTTTCTGTTCCTTCCTTCTCTCTTTCTCTTTTGTCGCCAGGGTTACTGCCAGGGCTCACTGCTTTCAAGTTGCCTTCACCTTTCATAGTAGCCACTTTCCCCCTCCCCCACTTTCTTTCTGATAATGAGAGTGTGTATGGAAGGGGGAAAGGGAGAGAGAGACAGAGAGACAGAGAGACAGAGAGAGAGAGAGACTGTCAAAATTATTATTTACCGACTTTTGACATTGTTCACATGATAGGTGAAACTTAACAGAGCTCTAGTGTTCCTTCAGTAACAAGTCTACCTCCCATTTATCTTCGTAAGATTATGAGGTATTATTTCTGTAAATTCCAGTGGGGTTTACAGTGCATCTGGTGGAACCTAGGGCTCCCAATTATGTTGCTCTTCTTTTTATTTATGGTATCTAACCCAACATACTCTTTTAAATAAATGAATATTAGTTTCCTGTAGGATTTAGAGTTTACATATACTCTATATTTTTTTGCCTCTAGGCTTATCGCTGGGGCTTGGTGCCTGCACTATGAATTTTCCTGGAGGCTATTTTTTCCCCTTTTGTTGCCCCTGCTGTTGCCCTGTTGTTGTTATTGTTGCCACATGCTGTTGTTGGATAGGACAGAGAGAAAACAAGTGAGATGGGGAAGACAGAGATGGGGAGAGAAAGACAGTTGCAGACCTGCTTCACCACTCATGAAGCGACACCCCTGCAGGTGGGGAGCTGGGGGCTCAAACTAGCATCCTTACGCTGGGCCTAAGCCTTAGTGGTGTGATGTCTTTCTCCCTTTATCTCTCTGTTTCCTAAGTCAGCCCATAACTATGAAGTCCTGGTGAGAGTAAAAGATGTGGAGATCAGGTTATGGGAATTATGTGGAATTGTACCCCTCTCATTCTATGGTTTTGTTAATGTCTCCTTTCTTAAATAAATAAATAAATAAATAAATAAATAAAAAATTTTCCCTCCAGGGTTATTGCTGGGCTCGGTGCCTGCACCATGAATCCACCACTCCTGGAGGCCATTCCCCCCCCCTTTTTTTTTGTTGCCCTAGTTGTTGCAGCCTCGTTGCGATTATTATTGCCACTGTTGACGTTGCTTTGTTGTTGGATAGGACAGAGAGAAATGGAGAGAGGAGGAGAAGACAGAGAGAGAGGGGAGAGAAAGATAGACACCTGCAGACCTGCTTCACCGCCCGTGAAACGACTCCCCTGCAGGTGGGGAGCTCGAACCGGGATCCTTACGCTGGTCCCTGCGCTTTGTGCCACATGCGCTTAACCCACTGCGCCACCGCCCGACTCCCAAATAAATAAATTTTTAAAAAACAATAAATAAAATAACAGCTACATTTAGATTTTTATTCTTTTTTATTTAAGAAAGGATTAATTAACAAAACCATACGGTAGGAGGGGTACAACTCCACACAATTCCCACCACCCAATCTCCATAACCCATCTCTCCCCTGATAGCTTTCCCATTCTCTATCCCTCTGGGAGCATGGACCGAGGGTCATTGTGGGTTGCAGAAGGTAGAAGGTCTGGCTTCTGTAATTGCTTCCCCGCTGAACATGGGCGTTGACTGGTCGGTCCATACTCCCAGTCTGCCTCTCTCTTTCCCTTGTAGGGTGGGTCTCTGGGGAAGCAGACCTCTAGGACACATTGATGGGGTCTTCAGTCCAGGGAAGCCTGGCCGGCATCCTGATGATGTCTGGAACCTGGTGACTGAAAAGAGAGTTAACATACGAAGCCAAACAAATTCTTGAGCAATCATGGATCCCAAGCTTGGAATAGTGGAGAGGAAGTGTTATGGGGATACTCACTGCAAACTCTAGTGTACTTCTGCTTTCAGGTATATATTTTGCAGTAGTTTACGGATACGTGTGAACATATGCTCTCTCTCACAGAAACTGGTGTATATCTAGGTTTTGGGACTTTGTTAGAAAGTGAACCACCTGGGATGGAATTAGAGTATACTATGAAAGGAAAGGTCTCACCCGAGTAATGAAGCTGAAGGGTTGTCATTTCACATGTGAAGTCTCTGGACACAGTTTGAAGTGAAGCATGTTAGGTGGCAATCGTTGCGTTGGTTAGGTTGTGATCAGCAGATGCAATATTATTTGATATGGATTGGGAGAGGCATACGGGAAAGTGGGCCCTATCCAATGGTTCCAGGACTGGGGGAAGTAGAGGCTCTATAGTGGAGATGTGAGGTTCCTGCTGTCTTAGGGTTCCAAAAGACAATCGATAGTTAATGTTATCATCACGTTATTTGGTAATTGGGTTAACTTTGAAAAGTCCTTTTGTTAGGGTTTGCTGTACAGTACCCGGTATCTTGTATATAGCTGTGCTATTGGTTGCTTCTGATCTACTTGGTCTAGGCTTTTGAGAGAGTCTACATATCAGTTACACAGCCTATATATTAAAAAGATTCAGTTTGTGCTTTGAAAAACTTCGAGACATACAATTAATTTTCCCCCTCTCATATTAATTAACTAGTGATTTATATGACTACATTTTACTAGGAGTGTACATAAACACCATTCCCACCACCAATAGACTGTGACCCATCCCTCCCACCCCCTCTCACCCACTCTCACCCCCCACTGGCCCAGGAAGCTGCATGTCTACCCCTCACCACAGGGTTTTTACTTTGGTGCCCTACTTATAATTTGGTCAAGCCCTGCTTTTAGTTTCCCTTTCAGATCTTCTTACTCAACTTCTGTTTTTGAGTGGGATCATCCCATACTCATCTTCATCTTTCTGACTTAGCTCACTTAACATAACTCCTTCTAGCTCTGTCCAAGATGGGTCAGAGAAGGTGGGTCCATTGTTCTTGATAGCTGCATAGTATTCCATTGTGTATATATACCACAGCTTTCTCAGCCACTCATCTGTTGTTGGGCACCTGGGTTGCTTCCAGGTTTTAGCTATTATGAATTGTGCTGCTATGAACATAGGAGTACACACCTCTTTTTGGTTGGGTGTTATGGAGTCCTTGGGGTATAACCCCAGGAGAAGAATTACTGGATCATATGGAAGGTCCATGTCTAGCCTTCTGAGAGTTTTCCAGACTGCTCTCCACAGAGGCTGTACCAATTTACATTCCCACCAGCAATGCAAAAGGGTTCCTCTGTCCCCACAACCTCTCCAGCATTTGTTGCTGCTGTCCTTTTTGATGTATGCCATTCTTACAGGAGTGAGTTGGTATCTTAGTGTTGTCTTAATTTGCATTTCTCTGAAAATCAGTGACCTAGAGCAGTTTTTCATATGTTTGTTAGCTTTTTGGATCTCCTCTGATGTGAATGTTTTGTTCATATCCTCTGCCCATTTTTGGATGGGGTCGTTTGCTTTTATGGTGCTAAGTTTGCTGAGCTCTTTATATATTTTGGTGATTAGTTTCTTGTCTGATGTATGGCATGTGAAGATCTTCTCCTATTCTGTGAGGGGTCTCTTTGTTTGTGTGATAGTTTCTTTGGCTGTGCAGAAGCTTTTCAATTTGATGTAGTCCCATTGGTTTGTTTCTGCTTTAGTCTTCCTTGCAATTGGGTTTGATTCATCAACAATGTCCTTGAGGTATAGGTGGGAAAGTGTTTTACCAATGTTTTCCTCTAAGTATTTGATTGTTTCTGGTCTGACATCTAGGTCTTTGATCCATTTGGAGTTGATTTTTGTTTCCGGTGAGATAAGGTGCCTCAGTTTCATTCTTCTGCATGTTACAACCCAGTTTTCCCAGAACCATTTATTGAAGAGAGCCTCCTTTTTCCATTTAATCCTTTGGGCCCCCTTATCAAAGATTAGATGTCCATAGGTGTGTGGATTTATTTCTGGGCTTTCAATTCTGGTCCACTGGTCTGTGTGCCTATTTTTGTTCCTGTACCAGGCTGTTTTGATGATGATGGCTTTATAATATAGTTTAAGGTCTGGGAGTGTGATGCCACCATTTCTGTTTCTTTTCCTCAAAATGGTTTTGGCAACTCTAGGTGTTTTCAGGTTCCAGATAAATGATTGTAGTGTTTGTTCTATTCTCTTAAAGAAGCTTGGTGGAACTTTGATGGGTATTGCATTAAATTTGTATATGGCTCTGGGGAGAATATTCATTTTGATGATATTTATTCTTCCAATCCATGAGCATGGGATATCTTTCCATTTCTTGGTATCAGTTTCTATTTCCTTGAGTAGCGACTCATAGTTTTCAGCATACAAGTCTTTCACTTCTTTGGTCAATTTTATTCCTAGGTATTTGATTGATTTTGCTGAAACAGTAAATGGGAGTGATTTCTGGATGTCTTCTTCTTCAGATTTAGTGTTTGCATAAAGAAATGCCACTGATTTTTGTACATTGATTTTGTAGCCTGATACCTTGCTATATTGCCTAATAACTTCCAGTAATTTTCTGCTGGATTCTTTAGGTCTTTCTGTGTATACTATCATATCATCTGCAAATAGTGAGAGCTTGACTTCTTCCCTTCCAATCTGTATTCCTTTGATTTCTTTCTCTTGCCTGATTGCTATGGCAAGAACTTCCAATACTATGTTGAAGAGTAACGGTGACAGTGGACAGCCCTGTCTAGTCCCCGATCTGAGGGGGAATGCTTTCAGCTACTGTCCATTGAGTATGATGTTGGCTGTAGGTTTGCTATATATAGACTCCACTATCTTGAGGAATTTCCCATCTATTCCCATTTTTTGTAGAGTTTTGAGCATGAATGGGTGTTGGATCTTGTCAAAGGCTTTCTCTGCATCTATTGAGATAATCATGTAGTTTTTGGCTTTGCTTTTATTGATGTGGTGAATGACATTGATTGACTTACGGATGTTGAACCAGCCTTGCATCCCTGGGATGAATCCCACTTGGTCGTGATGAACAATCTTTTTGATATGTTGCTGTATCCGGTTGGCCAAGATCTTGTTTAATATTTTGTCATCTATGTTCATCAGAGATATTGGTCTGTAGTTTCCTTTTTTGTTCTGTCCGTATCAACTTTTGGTATCAGGGTGATGTTGGCTTCATAGAAGGTGGAAGGGAGTATTTCTGTTTCTTCAATCTTATTGGAAAGCTTAAGAAGTATGGGTACTAACTGTTTCCTGAAAGTTTTGTAGAATTCATTTGTGAAGCCATCTTCTCCAGGACTTTTGTTGTTGGGGAGATTCTTAATAACGGTTTCAATTTCTTTGTCTGTGAATGGTGCATTTAGATTTTGTAGTTCTCCTTGGTTCAGATTTGGAAGGGCATATGTTTCTAGGAATTGTTCCATTTCTTCCAGATTCTCTAGCTTGGTGGCATATAGTTCTTCATAGAAGTTTCACATGATTTTCTGGATTTTTTTGGTGTCAGTTGTGATATCTCCTCCATCGTCTACAATTCTATTAATTTGAGTCTTCTCTCTTTTTTGTTTGGTGAGTCTAGCTAGGGGTTTGTCAATTTTGTTTAATCTTTCAAAGAACCAATATTTGGTTCATTGATCTTTTGTATGGTTCTTTTATTGTTATTTTTATTTATTTATTTATTTTCCTCCCCCTGGGTTATTGCTTGGCTCGGTGCCTGCACCATGAATCCACCGCTCTTGGAGGCCATTTTCCCCCCCTTTTGTTGCCCTTGTTGTAGCTTCGTTGTGGTTATTATTATTGCCCTTGTTGACGCAATTCGTTGTTGGATAGGACAGAGAGAAATGGAGAGAGGAGGGGAAATCAGAGAAGGGGAGAAAAAGACAGACACCTGCAGACCTGCTTCACCGCCTGTGAAGCGACTCCCCTGCAGGTGGGGAGCCGGGGGCTCGAACAGGGATCCTTACACCGGTCCCTGCGCTTTACGCCACATGCGCTTAACCCACTGCGCCACCGCCCAACCCCCGGTTCTTTTATTTTTGATGTTGTTTATTTCTGCTCTAATTTTAGTGATTTCTGTCCTTCTGGTTGCTTTCGGGTTCCTTTGTTCCTCTTCCTCTAAGTCCTTGAGGTGTGCAGTAAGGTCGTTCATTTGAGTTTCTTCTTGGTGTTTAATATGTGATTGTATGGCTATAAGTTTCCCTCTCAATACTGCTTTAGCTGTGTCCCAAATATTTTGATAGGTTGTGTCTTCATTTTCATTTGTTTCCAGGAACATTTGAATTTCCTGCTTGAGTGAATCTCTGACCCAGTGGTTCTTAAGGAGTATGTTGTTTAGTTTCCAAATTCTGTGACTTTTAATAATTTTCTGTTTGTTGTTAAATGTTAGTTTTACTCCACTGTGATCTGAGAAGATACTTAGGATGATTTCAATGCTCTTGAATTTATTGATGCTGTCTTTGTGGCCTAACATATGGTCTATCCTTGAGTATGTTTTATGTGGATTTGAAAAGAAGGTGTATTCCAGTTTTTTGGGGTGAAGGACTCTTAAAATGTCCAAGAGGTCTAGTCTGTCAATCTCTTCATTCAATTCTCTTGTATCTTTGTTGGTTCTCTGCTTTGTTGATCTGTCTAAGTGTGAGAGTAGGGTATTGAAGTCTCCCACTATTATTGTATTACTATTGTTGTATTTTTGAAATTCTTTTAGTAGGTGCTTAATGTACTTAGATGGTCCCTCATTGGGTGCATAGATATTAATAATTTTTAAGTTCTTCTTGGCTGATTGATCCTCTAATCATTATGTAATGTCCTTTCCTATGTTTTATTACTTTATTTAATTTAAAATATATCGTGTCTGAGATGAGAATGGCTGTTCCTTCCCTTTTTTGTGGTCCATTAGCCTGTATGATAGTTTTCCATCCTTTCACTTTAAGTCTGTGTTTATCTTGTTGTGACAGATGGGATTCTTGCAAGCAGCATATGGTTGGGTTATGTTTTCTGATCCATCCCCCCACCCTGTGCCTTTTGATGGGTGAGTTTAAGCCATTAATGTTTATTGATATTATGGATTTAGTGTATTGTAGTGCCATTGTTCAAAAAAATTTTTTTTGTTTGCTCTGATATATTGCAAGTATTATAGTGATGTTCTTGTTTATAAGAGGTGTTTTAGAACCTCTTTCAGGGCCGGTTTGGTGATGGTTGCCTCCTTTAACTGTTGTTTGTTTGAGAAGGTTTTGATCCCTCCATCTAGTTTGAATGAAAGTCTAGCAGGATATATTATCCTTGGTTGAAACCCTTTTTCATTCAGGGCTCGATAGATATCTTGCCATTCTCTTCTGGCTTTTAGAGTTTGAGTGGAGAAGTCTGCAGATAATCTTATGGGTTTTCCCTTGTATGTGACTTTTTGTTTCTCTCTTGTAGCCTTTAGGATCCTTTCTTTATCCTTACTTCTGCTCATTGTGACTATGATGTGTCTTGGTGTCTTCAGGTCTGGGTTGATTCTGTTTGGTACTCTCTGGGCCTCTTGAATCTTGATGTCCTTTCTGTTATTCAGGTCTGAGAAGTTTTCTTGTATTATTTCCTCTAGAATGTTTGCTTCCCCTTCCTCTCTTTCTTCCTCTGGCAGGTCAATTATACTAATGTTACTTCTTTTGAGGTCATCCCATATGTCTCTGTTGTTGTTTTCAGTGTCTCTCAATCTCTTTTTAAGCTCTTTCACCTCTTTCTTAGTTTTCTCTAACTCATCCTGTCTGACTAATTCTGTTTTCTGCTTCTGTTAGTCTGCTTTCCCTTGTCTCAGCTCCTTTCTTCATTACATCTATCAGCTTTCAGTTCTCTAATTGCCTCAAGATATTCAGTATTTTCCTTGGGGGTCTCAACTGTTGTTTCCTTAATATTGCCATTCCTTTCCTCCAGTGTTGTTTTCATTTCTGTGATTTATAAGTTTATTATTGCTTGCATACTTTTCTTATCCATGGTTACTTCTGGCTGATTTGTAGTTTCTTCTGGGCTCTTGTCTTCATTCATTGGAGTAACAGTTTTGTTTGTGATCTACCCATTTTTTTTATTTATGTGTTTCTTTTTTTATGCTCTGTTGTTCATCAGTTGTTGTGTCTTGAGTACAAGCAAAACTGTACTAAATAACTTTATGACAATTGCACTCACCAACCTCAGGAATTACAGTAGCAACTGAAGCAAGTATTGAAGCAGTTTAATCACTACCAGTTAGCCAAACAATTTCTCTAATCCGTGAAAAAATAGTAACCAAATCCCAGTGAAGCAGAAAAAGAAAATAAAGAAGGGATAGTAAGAATAGACAGTTATGCAAATCTACTATCCACTGTATATTCTAGGGGTGACAAGAGAGGAAAGGGAAGTAGAGCTGAGATACACACATAGAGAGTCCACTCTGTGTCAGATTTCTTCCCCCAAATAATTCACAAATTCAGAAATGCAAAGAAGAAGGAAGAAGTGTATGACAAGATAAAAAAAATAAAAATAAGAAAAAAGAGACGAGAGAGAAAAGAGAAAAGATAAGAAAAAGAGCTATAATTAAAGAGAAGTGAAAGGAAAGTTTTTTTTGATTACTTTATTTTTAATTTAATTTATTTTAATTTTTTTTAATTTGCTAGGAGGAGGAGGGAGGGGAGAGTCTGTAGAGGAGGTAGGAGTAATGAGACAAGTTTTTCCCACAATAGATAAGATGCCCACTACCCTAGAAACGAAAGATACCCTAAGAGTTAATTCTGATCAACCTAAAGGGGGGAAGATAGATGCCTTTATATAAAATTAATAATAAAATAGAGCAGAGTAAAAAAAAAAAAACCTTGTCCCAGATTACCTCAAACCTCGTGATCAGAAGCAGCTGGTTGTTAAAAAAGAGAGAAAAAAAAAAAAACAACCTCAGGACTAGACAAGGATAACTGAAATAGACAGTTATGCATATCTACTATCCACTGTATATTCTAGGGGTAGCTAAAGGAGGAAGGGAAGTTGAGCAGAGATAATCGCAGTGAGAGTCCACTCTGAGTCAGAATTCTTCCCCAAAATAATTCCCAAATGTGTGTCAGTGAATTCAAAAAAGCACACTGTTTGGTGGTGTGGGGGATGGGGCCTGTGGCTTTGGAAGCTGTAGGATTAAGGAAGAAAGGATGACAAGAATGAGAAAAAGAAAAAAGAGAGAGAAAAAAAAGAAAAAGATAAGAAAAATAACAGTCATCAAAGAGCGGTGAAAGAGTTTTTTATTTATTTATTTTTAATTATTTAATTAGCTCTGCGGGGTGAGGTGGGGGGGGTTGGCTACTCAGAAAGGAAAAGGCCAGAGTTTTCAGAAGGGTATATACTTAGAATGAATGATACTCCCTGGTGGGACAGGAATCTTGGTAAAGAAAGAAGCTCTGCAGGGGAGCCTGCTAGGAGCTGGTCCCCAGGGACTGGTTATAGGGGGGGAGGAAGGGGGAGGAGGTGTGCTTAATAATTTAAAAGAAAAATCTTTCCCCCTTTTTTTCTACTCTATTTTTTAACCCAAATTAAGTTATAGTCACCTCCTTGGTGTCACCACTATTACCCCTTATTGACTGGCATACTAAATGCAGAAAATCCTACCGTTTCCGGAAGATGTGGTCAGAGCTCAAGCCACTAGCAGCTTCTCAGTCCGCCATCTTCCGGGAATGCCTACGTTTATATTTTTAGGCTGTTATAGGTTCTTGTCTCCCATGTAAATATACATAACAGATAATTTGTAACCAGTGTAGTTGTCCTGATTTAATTGTAAGTATACAGGGTTTTCATATAACAAGAGACAGAGTGATCATTTTGTTCAGATACCCAGATTTGGAAACATTTTCTTTAACTAACTGGTTTTAGGAAAACCAGTTAACTTTATCCAGTCTCAGTTATTTTCCCTATAAAAATGCAACCAGGGGCCAGTAATACTTCCTCAAGAAAGTGTGTGTGTGTTTGTGTGTATTCATAGACAGTATTTTATTTCAAATATTACATTAGGGGATGAAACTATGCTTTATTTCTTTCTTTTAGGAATTATGTCTTTTATTAAGACTGTATTTTTGCCACCAAAGAGGAAAACATCCTTTTTTTAAAAAAATTGGTTTTTAGAGAATATGTAAGTTTACTGTGGGTCTTCTGATTTGACAGAATACTGATTTTGAGTTCATTGTTATAAATCTACCACATTAAATGCCAGTTTTACACTACTTCTTTCAAGTCACTTTAGATATCTTGAGTAATCAAAGTCTGTATTTAGTGATAGTTTGCTAATTGGAAAGCTTTACTAACTCAACACAGATGTAGAAAGTGAGAAGTTGAAAGGAGACTATGAACTAAATAAGAGTGTAGGATAAAAGTTGTCACTTCATCACACTTGTGAAGATGAACTTGAAACTGTACATGGCTTTGTGCTAATTACCTTTAGCATGTTTAAACTCTCACTTCACACTTATCAGTGCAAAGATAGGAAAATCCTTATTCATCTGAATTTGTCACAAACTGCAGCAAAATGAAAGCTGAAGTACCTCTATAGGCACTACCTCTACTGAGATTGCTGATGTTGCAAGTGAAATTCGGACAGATGGGATTCTAATTTAGGGAGCAAAATGACATAGAGGGAAGCCAGAGTGTTAAACAGTGGCTCCTTGCTTCATTATCATCATTTTCTGTGTGAGTGTGAGAGTTCTGGCCTATAGGCTAACACACAAGACTTGAAACATGTAAAAAAAAAATTGGATAGATATTAGCTACAATCTGAGAAAGTAGTAAGTATACAAAAGGGAATACAAGAAACCAACGATGAGAATGTAATCAACCCACTGAAGGGTTCTTTTAGTGTGTAGTTGTCACCTTAGATGGCATCTACCACCTTTGTCTTCCATCTGGACAAAGCCTGATTGTATCTTGATCTGCTGTGTAACGTCAAATGTGTGGTCTTTACATTCTGTCTCATGTCAAAGTCATATATCTATAGAACACTCATTCCTTCTTGGTTGCTTGGTATGGTCTTATAATATATTGTTTGAACCTTATTAGACATCATGAAAGAAAATAGCTGGGTTTGAATTGAATATGTTATGGATAAATTACCTTAAGACTCTGAATTCACATTACATGCCTTGAACACATATATTAATAGAAACGAACACCTAGTGATTCTATAACCTGTGCATGTACTCAAAGTATTTAATATTTTATTTATTTATTTATTTATTTATTTATTTATTTATTTATTTATTTTGCCTCTAGGGTTATTGCTGGAGCTTGGTGCCTGCACCACGAAACCACTGCTCCTGGAGGCCATTTCTTCCCTTTTGTTGCCCTTGTTGTCCATAGTTGCCGTTGTTAATATCATTGTTGTCATTGTTGTTGGATAGGACAGAGAGAAATTGAGAGAGAAGGGGAAGACAGAGAGGGGGAGAGAAAGATAGACACCTGCAGTCCTGCTTCACTGCCTGTGAAGCGATTCCCCTGCAGGTGGGGAGTCTGAGGGCTCTAACCGGGGTCCTTATGGTGGTCCTTGTGCTTTGTGCCACGTGCACTTAACCCGCTATGCTACCACCCAGCCCCTCAATATTATGTTTAAATCACACCACTGCCTTCTAATTATTATCCTCACTTCATAGGTATAAATTAAAGCTTAGATAACTTAATTTGCTCAAGGTCACATGACTCATAAGCAACAGAACTGAGACATAAGGGCAAACCATCTAATTTCAGAGAGAAAATGAAGAGTCATTTAGAATTATCTTGATTTTTGCCATAAGAAATCACACTAAGAAGGTCCAGGAAAGAGTATGGATCCACCAGTCAATGCCCATGTTCAGCGGGGAAGCAATTACAGAAGCCAGACCTTCCACCCTCTGCAACCCACAACGACCCTGGATCCATATTCCCAGAAAGATAGAGAATGGGAAGGCTATCAGGGGAGGGGATGGGATATGGAGATCAGGTTATGGGAATTGTGCGGAATTGTACCCCTCTTATTCTATGGTTTTGTTAATGTCTCCTTTCTTAAATTAAAAAAAAAAAAAGAGAAGGTCCAGGAAAAAAAATATATGTAGTTAATTCCCATAGAGGACACTATTCAGACCAACTTCCCCCAATGTAATTTTCTGACTTGATAAAGTAGGCCTGTGCCAGATACCTAATTGTTTCAGATGAGTTTGCCTCTGGGGGAGAAAGTACAATGATTCATATAACTTAATTGTCAGGGTTACTTAAGTCTCAGACCCAACCCAGGATTCACTTTAATAATCTTTTATCATTTTTGCATGTATTGTTCATTTTTCCCTTTATGAAAGAGTATCATTCAGCATAATGAATTCAGCTAGTTGTAGGTTTCCTCCTATCTGTGTTTATTATTCAAAGTACTTCCTTCTCTTTGTTCCCTGATTTACCAAAATCTGTCACCATTTTATAAAAGAATTACAAAGGACACCATCTGTTGAATCTAGAAAATGTCAGTGTAACTTAGTAACTTGGTGAATGTATGTAAATAACTTGACCAGAAAGCCACTGTTTTTTTTTTCCAAAAAGGAAAAAAATGATGGGGCTGTATGGATAATAAAGATTTTTTTTTCCTTTTTGGTCCTTGGTGCTGCCCATGTTGTCCCCCTATGATTTTGGAAATGAAACTCAGAGCCTCCAACATGGAAGGCATATGCTCTATCACCAAGTCACCTCCTGCCCCTCTCCAGTCTTTCCCCCTTACAATCCAATTTAGATGCCTTTGAACTAGCCATGATCTACATGGCCAACTTGGATAGGTTAGCAGCAGCTAGGGTGGTCACATACCTTCTAGGCAATGGGTATAGTGAGGGAGGGGACTTTGTTTCCTTAAGGAACAATGATGGTTGTCTTGTAGAGTTAATAATTACTACAAATTTGCTATCTATTTTATTTCACCTTACTTGGGGATCAAACTCTGAAGGTAATGATAATTGTCTTCAGTGGGGAAATTCAGATCTGTTTTGAACCAAAACATAATTCACAATGACTTGTGGAACCTGAGGTTAGGAGTCCAGTGTAATTAAATGGCACTGTTATGTAAGATTATCAGAAGAAAATGGTTGAGTTCTATCATGGTGTATTTGGATGAACTATTTTTATTATTTCCCACTTATATAAGGTATTATCTGAGGCTTTATAAATACCTTTTCTTCAAATTTCCTTCTCTGTATGACATTGAAAGGTATCATCTTAATAAGAATTCCATCTTACAGTGTGTATAAATTCCTATAAAATAGTATAATATAATGTCACTATCATTAACAACTCAATGATTCGGAAGTACAGTTTCTTCAGTTCTTTATTCCTTAAATTCTTCTGACAGTCTTTAAAAAAATTTTATCTTTATTTATTGGATAGAGACCGACAGAAATTGAGAGGGAAGGGAGAGATAGAGAAGGTAAGAGACAGAGAGACATCTGCAGCACTGCTTCACCACTTATGAAGCTTTCCCCCCTGCAGGTGGGGACTGGAGGCTCAAATCTGGGTCCTTGCACGTTGTAACATGTGCGCTCAACCAGGTGCACAGCTACCCAGCCCCCTGACAAAAGTTTTTTTAAAAATGTTTCTCTTGATGTGGATTTATAAATTACTTTTTATTTTTTGTTGGTGATTTGATAATGATTTACAGGATTATAAAATTGCAGAGGCATACTGCTACACTGAACCCACCACCAAAGTATTGCAATCTCTTTCATGAA
Organism: Erinaceus europaeus; assembly: GCF_950295315.1. Taxonomy (NCBI): domain Eukaryota; kingdom Metazoa; phylum Chordata; class Mammalia; order Eulipotyphla; family Erinaceidae; genus Erinaceus; species Erinaceus europaeus. The sequence continues at coordinate 31,417,369 of NC_080176.1, forward strand.
TTTTGGGGTCCTTAAAAGTTGGTGATTTATTTAGTGTTGATTAATTTATCAACTAGCCATTGTAATTGTTCTTTGTTTTGTAAACATGCTTTTTAAAATAGTATACATTCATCTATTAGTATTAAAAAAAGAGTGGTATTGAGAATAGTAAACTTTCTATAGAGTTCTTTTCACCCTCAATGCTAAAGTTATTGAATGTGAAAAAAAAAAATCAGTAAGCCATAGTGATTAACATATGTGCTGAGAATTAACAAGTCACTTATCATAAATTATGAACTCTCCTCCAGGAGATTGAGACCCTTGTCCAGTACCAGATTGTTTCCTAGACTTAAACCCAAATTAGAATAAGAGTGACCCTTCTAATATGAATACTAAATCTATGCTGGCATGGCAGAAGAAAATGAGAGTTTCAAGATAGCAGCAAACCCCAAAGACCTTATGAGTTCCAGGAAAGCTGCATTTTCTTCTTTGTTATTTCTCTCTAAGTCTAAGATACTCTTGTCAACAAGTTTAGAAGTCTTGTTTTTCTTTTTCTTATTGATTGATTGATTGATTTTAGTTGCCACCAGAGTTCTTGCTGGAGCTAGGTGCTGGTGTGACAAACCCACCACTGCCGGCAGCCATTTTGCCCCCTTTTCCTTATTTTTATTTGACAGGACAGAGAGAGAATTTGACATGGGAGAGGAGATAGATAGGGAGAGAGAAAGACACCTGCAGACCTGCTTCCCTGCCTGTGTAGTGTCCTTCCTGCAGGTGGGAAGCTGAGGCTCAAACCCTGGTCATTGCTCATGGTAGTTTGTGTGCTTAACTGGCTGCTCCACTGCCCAGCATCCAATTTTTAAAAGTCTTTTAAGGAAAGCAAAGCATTGTTTGTCTGCTTGATAACTACTGCAAAGTATGAGGTTCCTGTTGTTCTTTTTTTAAAAAAAGTTTTTATTTATTTATCCCCTTTTGTTGCCCTTGTTGTTTTATTGTTGTAGTTGTTGGACAGGACAGAGAGAAATGGAGAGGAGAGGGGGAGAGAAAGACAGACACCTGCAGATCTGCTTCACCACTTGTGAAGCGATTCCCCTGAAGGTGGGGAGCCAGGGGCTCGAACTGGGATCCTTATGCCAGTCCTTGTATTTTGCGCCATCTGCGCATAACCCAGTGTGCTACCGCCCAAATCCTGAGGTTCCTGTTTGTCTGCCCTACAATTTATACTAACTGTAATTAGAAAACACCTATTGTCATTATCTGGAAAAAGAAATTGGTAGATCAGATTAAGTGAAGTTGTTGTATTCTTAAAAAATGACTGTACTGGACTAAGGATGTAATTCAGCCTGTTGAAGAACAGAACCTGCATGCATGAGACCCAAAGGCTCTGGGATAAATTTCCAGCACAACTTTGTGCCAGAATTAAGCTTCTCCCCTCCCTTCCATTCCCCTCTCTTCCAACCCCCCCCCCAACTCTCAGAATAAGTAATTAAATATTTTTTAAAAGAAGAAGAACTTCAGGTGCTAGGCTGTAATGAAAGTATGGCAGCAGGAATGACTACTATTTCACCAGAGTAGCTCCCCATCTCTTTGTGAAGGAAGAGGGCACAGAGTAAGAGAAGCCTTCTGCTCTCTGTTTGGGGATAAAGTATCATAGCCTATTAGTTAGAAGCGATGAAATTGAGACAGCTTTGGGGACTCCATTAAGTGCATGATGTTTAAGCAGACTGTGTCTCTAGGTAAAGTGTACTGTTGAGGAGGAGAGTGCACAATAAAATAATTGGGCTTGGGAAATCAGCTGGGCTTCAGTGGCCTCATCTTTCCTTGTGTGACATGAGGGAGGAGGTACTTTTTTTCTCTCCCTTCACACACTTCTTTTCTTCCAGTATCAGAGCTATACCAAATCAAATGGGGGGGGGGGTTCTTGCAGAGTAGATACACTGTCAGTATATTTTGAATAACAAAACAACAGATATAATTAAATTTCATCAGGCACAGGAAGAATTCAGAGCATGTCACCTTGGAACCATCATGTGCTATGTTATTCTCTAGACATCAAGGTATTTGGCTATAGCAGCTGAATGAAAATAATTCCGATTTGATCAGTAATGGCAGCATCTGTAGGGACATGTATTAATACATTGATGTGTCTGGAATTAGATTCTTAAATAAAATATCATCCCTGTTTACTTGTTTTCATTTTAAAGGAAAAAATTGAAATCTGTCAATAGTGAAAACTAAACTGACTTTGCTCATCAAGACATACTTGTGGGCAAACTTTTGTGGATGTTATTTTAGGGTAGGTTGAGCTGTTCAGCTTTATGTACCTTTAATGTATACATACTTGTACATCCTTTGGGATTTGCATAGGCACTGAGATAACAGACTCATATAATCGTTGTTGCACACATTCTGTTCGGGGAAAAAGGCTTAATGGGCTGTACCAGACAGTGGTACACACTGTAGAACAAGTTACTATGCATGAGGACCTGGAGGAGCTTCATGAGCAGTGTTGCAGATGCCTCTCTTTTCCTCTCTTTCCTTCTTTCTCTCCATTTCTGTTAGGAAGAAGAGAGGGAGAATGGCCACTAGAAGCAGACATAGTAGTATAAGTGGTTTTATTTAAAAAAAAATTATAGGGAGAGAAAGGAGGAAGGGGGAAGAGAGAGACATCATAGCATTGAAGCTTCCTTCAGTGTTGTAGGGGATAGGCTGGAACCTGGGAGGCATATATGGCAAAGCAACTTACTATTCAAATGAGCTATTTCACCAGCCCACAGCAATGTTAAATTTTAAAAGGAAGAAAATATTTCTGCTGCCTTGATCAGGGAAAAATTCTTGGCTAGCTGACATTTAAGCCAGGTCTTAAAATAGTAAGAAACCCACATCTTGAGTATATTCTAGAATTATAGAATTGTAGAATAGTGGATTCGGAACAATAAACTTTAAAGGCCATCTGTTCCAAGCTCCTAATTTACAAGGGAGGAAACTGGGATCTGTGAGGTTAAGTGACTTGCTGTAGGACATATGGCTAATTAATTGGCATTAGAGCTATTCTCCTAGCTGCATCCATTCTTTCCTCCCCACCCCCACTATGTGCATTAGCTCATGTTAAGCTGGCTTTTCATTCTTTCTATTAATAATTTCCTAAAAGTATTTTTCAGCCTGGAAATGGAGACTTTCATTGAATGAATGATGATAAATTAAGCCAGGAAAATGTCAGGGTAGATATGGAAGAGAGTTATGTCAGATATACATGGTGATATGAAAATATATACATGGTTACTCAATATTATTACTGCTTCTGTTTCCTTCTGAAAATGAAATGAGAGAAAGAATCCAAATAAAACAGCAAAAACGAAAAAAATTATAATTCCTAAAGGTCTATGAGAGCTTTCCTTAATGCTTTCTCAACCTTCTGAGAAATGTGGGATATTTTCAGCATCTCCTAATGCTTGCTAGTCACTTTCCTTACTGCCACCTACCCACCAAGAAGGACATAATAAAATAAAATGAGATACTAATGTGAATGCACATACATGACACAAATGATACTGGCAGTCTTATCTCTTTCTCAAGCCTAAACTCTTCTTACCACAAACTGTAGTTCCATGTTTTGATTTTGATGTTGCTTAGTCTGTTTCTTTAGTCAAGTCCTTGTGTTTATGCAATGCTGAACAGTAAATTTGGGACATGTGTAAATACTCATTGGAAAAACATTTATTTTATTCTGAGTGCTTGCTATTAATTCTCAACTTAGACAGCTTGCAATAGCAGGGGCTTGAGGGTTTTTTGTCCCCTCCTTTCCCCCTATTTCCTCCAGTGATTTCAAATGTAAAATGAAACCTTATCAGTAGAGTGAATCAGTAGTTATTTACATCACTTGGGTTTAGGTGCTTTTTTTTTTTTTCAGACCAGCTAGAAGATTATAGTAATTAGCCTATGTATTTCTTCATTAAAATGTCATTAGTGAAGGCTTTGTTCTTTTAAGATCTCCCAAATAAGGTTTATTGCATTACGTTGCATTCTACAATTAATGGTTTACCAAGAACCAGATGCTCTATGTAGGTGTTTAGAAGTATTGCTTTGAACTGTCTAAAGGGTAATAGTCAAAGAACAGGACTCAAATAGGTAGACTGTATGCTAACATATGGTAGACTCCTTTATGAGCTGCTATAAGCATTTGGCCCTTCTTGAAATGGTAAAGCTATAGGACTTTAGCTATTTGGATAGTGCCAAATCCAAACTTAAATACTTGAGAGAGTAAGAACGTGTTCATCTGCACCAAACTAGTTCCCTTTGTATCCTAGTTGTGAGTGATTAAAAAATTAATCAAGAATAAGAAAATACCTTTACTTTCTTCTATAATAATGTGTAGAATGCAGTGATAATAGTATAGGTTTTAGAATCAGACTGTCATAGATTCAAATTCTAATTTCATGATTTGCAGAATTTTGACAACTTGCTGTTTGTAAACCTTCGTTGTCACAAGTCTGGAAATAACAATTATACATGTATTACAGGCATGTTTGAGAATTCCATTTAGCTGCTCATGTATAATACTTAGGACTACAATGTAGAATGTTTTATTTAGTGATGTTTATAATGAAAAATGACAGTGTATATATATATATATTTGTATCTGCTTCTACCATTTTCTTACTATGTATCTTTGACCTGAGTTATAAAATCCTAATGTGAAATTCTAAGATAAATAAATATTTAAAAGTAGTCCTTAATGTCACTAAATGATTTAAGATAAACTTTATTTTTAATTTTTTTAATGATTCAATAATGATTAACAAGATTGTGGAATAAGAGTGGTACAATTCCATACAGTACCTACCACCAAGTTCCATATTCCATCCCCTCCATTGGAAATTTCCCTATTCTTTATCCTTCTGGGAGTATGGACCAAAGATCTTTATGGGGTGCAGAAGGTAGAAAGTCTGGCTTCTGTAATTACTTATCTGCTAGATATAGGTGTTGGCAGGTTGATCCATACTCCCAGCCTGTCCCTCTCTTTCCCTAGTGTGGCAGGGCTCTGGGCAGGTAGGGTTCCAGGACACATTGGTGAGGTTGTCTGTCCAGAGAAGTCAGGTTGGTGTCGTGGTAGTGTCTGCAACTTGAGTGGATAAAAAGCAGTAAGATATAAAGCAGAGGGGGAGTCAGGCGGTGGCGCAGTGGGTTAAGCGCACGTGGCGCAAAGCGCAGGGACTGGCGTAAGGATCCCGGTTTGAGCCCCCGGTTCCCCACCTGCAGGGGAGTCACTTCACGGGCGGTGAGGCAGGTCTGCAGGTGTCTATCTTTCTCGCTCCTCTCTCTCTGTCTTCCCCTCCTCTCTCCATTTCTCTCTGTCCTATCCAACAACAAAGCAACATCAACAATGGCAATAATAACCGCAACGAGGCTGCAACAACTAGGGCAACAAAAAGGGGAAAAAATGGCCTCCAGGAGCGGTGGATTCATGGTGCAGGCACCGAGCCCAGCAATAACTCTGGAGGAAAAAAAAAAAAAGATATAAAGCAGAGGGAGTCGGGTGGTAGCACAGTGGGCTAAGCACACATGGCACAAAGCATAAGGACCAGCATAAGAATCCCAGTTTGAGCCTCTGGCTCCCCATCTGTGGTGAAGCAGGTCTGCAAGTGTCTTATCTCTTCCTCGTCTCTGTCTTCCCCTCCCCTCTTGATTTCTCTCTGTCCTATCTAACAATGACGACATTAATAACAACAACACTTAAAAACAAGGGCAACAAAAGGGAAAATAAACAAATAAATAAATAAATAAATAAAAAAGAAAGAAATCACTTTAAAAAAATATAAAGCAGATTAGATTGTTTAATAGTCAACCTTAAGGTAAGGATATAGCAGATGAGATTTGGGGTCTCCTTTTTGGGAAAAGCTAGGAAGTCTATTTTAGGTATATTTTGATATTTTTATTAGTGATTTAATATTGTTTTGTAAAACCACAAGATAACAGAGATACAGTTACATACTGTTCCCACCATCAGAGCTCTGTGTCCCTATGCCCTCCATTGGTAGCTGCAGTTTTTCTCCCAAGGTCACAGATAAGGGTTGACTATTTATAACTATCTGTCTATATATAATTTTGCCCAATTTTTCCTATAGTTCTGCCTTCTCTTCCTTTCTAAATCACACCTACATCTATTACTAATTCTGAATTTCTTTTTTTCCTTCTCTCTATGGGTCCTGATGGAATTGGGTTTCAGAGCCCTCTGGTCATCTTCCTCTAACATTTCTTCCCCTCTGGGAGTATAGACCAAAATTCTTTATGGGGTTAGATCCCCCCCCCCCCCCCAGCATTACATTATACTAAGGATTTTGAAGTAATTGTGTGTCATGTTGTTGCTATACAGGAATTCAGTTTAGCTAAAATGCAATGGGGTGAAATGTGTTTCTATTAGGCATCTTCTTTGAGCTAGGCATTGTTCTCTGTGTTGGAAATATAGTGCTGAATCAGAAGAACCATGTTCTCTAAAGCATTTACATTCTAAGGCAAAAGTGCTAGTAAACACATAGAGATGCAAATGGCAAATTCAGATATTTGTGAATCTACAGTTGAAAATAGCCTGGGGAAATGTGATAGAACATGACTGTTGTGAATTTGACTTAAGGTTTAGAATATGAGAAGGTGTTTTTGAAGAAAATGAGTATGGTAGAAAATGTTCCAAGTAGCAGAATAAGCAAGTACAAAGCCCCTGAAACACTGGCACACTTGTGCTTGAGGGTCAGAAAAAAAGGCTTGTGTGGCTGAACTTCCCTGTTCAAGGAAAGGCAGAAGAAAGAAAAGATGACTCATGTATAACCTTTGAAGTCTGAGAGTAGAAATCAACATTAAGTTAGTTTTTAATGGGAAGTCCTTAGACTCTTTCGGCCTACAGAATGGTGTTAATGCTGATTACTATGAGAAAACATTTACTATTGCATAGGAAATGTATTGTGTGCTCACAAGGATAGAGGTAAGATCACCTTGCTTGGGATGAGAGGTGGTTGTGACTTAAGACAAGATTGTGGTACTGAAGTGTATGTTAAGTTATTCCATTTAAGCTTCATTTTCAATATGATTTGATAAGACTTAAGATGGACTAGACATGGGCGGCAAGGAAAAAGAGGAATTTCCAAGATTTTTACCTTGAGTATCTGAATGACTGATAATCATTTATAGATGCAAGGGTAAATGATGACAGAATGTATTTTTAGGCTGAAAAACAGGAAATCAGTAATTTGTTTTTGACATGTGGAAGAAATGCCAATTCACAGCCATAAAATGATGCCAACTTGGCAGTTAAAGAATCTAAGAGATTGGGAGGGTGCTCATGGTCAAGACTCAGCTTGTCAACAGCATGTGGAGAGGATATATAGTTGTGGGAATGGGAGTCGGGCAATAGCACAGCAGGTTAGGAGCACGTGGTGCAAAGCACCAAGGACCAGCATAAGGATTCCAGTTGTTGCCCCCAGCTCCCCACCTACAGGGGAGTGGCTTCACAGGTGGTGAAGCAGGTCTGCAGGTGTCTTATCTTTCTCTCCCCCTCTGTCTTCTTCTCCTCTCTCCGTTTCTCTCTGTTCTATCCAACAACAACAACATCAATAATAATTACAACAATAAAACAACAAGGACAACAAAAGGGAATAAATAAATATATAAAAATTAAAAAATAATAAAATAAAGTTGTGTTTAGGTTCCCCACAAAAGGAATGCAAATGAAGAATAGAGCTGAGAATAGATTCCACATACAGAGGCTTGGTGAGGAGGATAACCCAGAGAAGGAGGTGAGGGATGAGTAAGTGATGTGAGACAAGCTTAAATTAGGATGTGAGCATGTCTGTTCTGTAGAGAGGCTGACTATGCTCATGACAGTGTTTTCATCATTAGACACTAGATCTTTATATAGCTCCTTTCATGAAACAAATACCTAGTATTCACTGTGCCTCATACAAATGATCTCTCTCCATTTTTGTTTTATTGGTAATTCTCCAAAACTGGATTAGCTCCTTTCTCTGAAAGGGAGTGGTTTTATATACTATTATTTATTGGAACAACTCCCACCCTAATAATAAATGCAATGGAACTTTTTTTTGGAAAACAGAAAATACATGAAAAATTTTAAAAAGTACTTCATAGGAACAAAAAATTAGATTAGGAGAATAGGAATTACATTATGTGCATTCTGTCTCTCACCTCAATTTGAGAGTAATTTGCCGGGGACTTCTATAGCAATGATACTCACATCACTTCTGTCAAGAATAAAGTACAATCTGCCCCCATTCTACATGCAGATGCAGTGCTTTTCTGAGTAGTTTTAGTAATAACTTTTCTCTCAAATGAAAGCATTTTCCCTTCACGATTAGCATCTGTTTATAGACTAGTTCCTATTTTCATAATTAGATCCTGCATAGAAATGCAAAGGCTTCTATGTAAAAGGATAATGAATCTTTATTGCACAGTTGAAATCAGATTTGTGCAAAAGGCATTCTGAAAACAGTAATAAGCAGAGACATGTATTAAATCACCCAGATAAGGCACCCCCTTTATATTTTCTGTTTATAAATGGAAATCACGACCACCCATTGGATTTCATATGACATTTCCTATTACTAGCAAAGGTTTTTAGCTTTGACCATGAAAGTTATCTAAAGTCCAAAGCCCCTGTGGATTCATGGCTCTAAAGAATACTTCTAGAAGGGGCCGTGCGAGGGTGGAAAGAATGCTTTGTCTTTTTTCCTTTGTCTATGCACACTGGAAGAAGCAAAGGTTAGCTACTAGTAGAAGAAAGAAACCATTTGGGAAAAAAAATTGTGATAAGATCTAATCAGAGAACTCAGTGGCCATTTAACACAGACAGTACCATTTTAAGAATCTTCCAGTAGGGTTCCACAAGAGCCCAGTTCATGTTCTTATTAGCTCATCCTTGTATTTTTTCTATTGTATATATCACTTCTTGGCAAACACAGGACTTATTCCAAAGCTAAGCCCTTCTTGAGAGGTTTGTTATCTTTTTTCTTTTTCTCCTTGGTGAGTCTCAGAAAGCTGGAGTATTGCTTATGAAGAGTGAGAGAAGGGGCAAGTCAGTGTCAAATGAACTGCCAAGGATGGATATTATGGCTGCTGGGGACCTTAGAGAGTATCATGTGTCTTTTGTGTCTATTTTATAGTCGGTGTGTCATGTAGAATGGCAGTCTCTCCTGAACTATGCTTAGTATCGATTTACTCTCAGGCATGCCCGACCATTTTAGCTTTACTAAAGGGAAAAAATTCTATGTATTTCCCCTTACAAACAGATGTATCAAAGTCTTATCTGTTTAACCCTTTATTTTTCCTTTCATTTCCTCTTTCTAGTTCTCCCTTTTCAGCAGTTTTTACAAGTCTTTTCTTTTTCCCTTTTTATTTTATTAAAGAGAAGTGAAAAGCTCCATATTGATATTATAAAGAGAACACATCAAGTGGACTTTTTAAGAGAACAATAATCAGTAACAACTCAGACCTGTGAGATAAAGGCTTCAGACTTTTTGCACATTCCTAGCCTTTCAGTGGACATAGAAAGACCTGATTTCCCAAGACTAGCTTTGCCGTGGTAGGACTCAGTACTGCTGAGTACTGACAAAAAGGGATGAATGGATGCTAAATTTGGAGACCAAGAATACCATCATTTTTCACCTGCTTGAACTCTTCTGTTGTTTTCCCTAGTTGCTGCATTGCGCTTTTCTTCCAGCATAGGGAAAGAAATCAGTTGCCTGGCTGTCTGAACTCCTGGCATCTGCTCAGCAGTTTCAGTACCTCATAGTTAGGACTCATCCCTCCCTCAGAATTATTTTGCTTCTCCCTCAGCTCCATTAGTGGGGAGTCTGGGACCAAGCTTCTGAATTCATTTGCATACTTCCCTGCTACCTAGCTCAGATAACATATGGCAATGCACAACACTAGGGTTTGTATCTTATCTCTTCACACAAATTAAAATTCCTCAAAAGTTGGAAAACTCCATTTGTTTTGTGTTACAGAAATCCTTTGTTCATTTTTTTTGTTGTTGTTAGGCAAAAGTAACGTAATTTTGGCATAGGAATCTCTGGATCAGCTACTTGAAACAGAGAACATTTATTTGATTTCCCTCTTACATTCCCTCTCAGAAAAAAAAATGTATGCTGGCTCTTGTAGGACTGAATCATGCAAAATGTCCATTGAGACACATGAATTAGAGAATGTCTTCAATTAGTTCTGTTCTTAAAGGAGTGATTTTTATTATTTCTACCCTTTCCACTCTCCGTTAATATCAACTGTGTAATGACATGTCTCAATTTATGTATTATCCTAGAACCATTCATTCGTAGAAGTACGTAGATAAAGTGGCCTGGCCAGGTATATATATAATGGGTCCTTCAGTAAAGCACAAATCTTATCATTAGTATGGACCAGGCTTCAAGCACCAGCCACATGCAGGGGGAAGTACTTCTTGACTGGCAGAAAAGTGATGCAGGTATCCCTCTTTCTCTGTCTGTCTTCTTCTTTATCTCTCTCTGTTTCTGATCATCTATCCAAAGGAAAGGAAAAAGAAAAAGTTGGAAAAATGGCCACAGGGAACGTTGGAATGGAGTGATATAGGCACTGAGCCCCAGTGAAGACCCAGGTGGCAAGAAAAAAGTAGACAGATACAAAGAAAAATAGATTGACAAAAATTTATAGGGGATATATATATGCAAGTGTCCTTATTGCCCCCCCCCTCTATCTTGCCCTAACTTCTTGATTCTGGCTGTCTCTATCCAATAAGTAAAGATAATTAAATTTTTTTTTTTTAATTTTATAAAAATAAATTGTTGGGGCCAGGTGGTGGTGCACCTGGTTGAGTGCACTTGCTACAGTTCACAAAGATCCAGGTTTAAACCCTCAGCCCCCACCTGCAGGAGGAAAACTTTGCAAGTGGTGAAGCACGGCTGCAGGTGTCTATCTTTATTTCTCCCTTCCCTCTCAATTTCTGACTATCTCTGTCCAGTAAAAATATAATAAAAAATAAAAATAAAAATTATACAAAAATGAGTATTTTAAATACATATAATGTTTGAACAGTACTGGTATGTGAAGATAATATTTGTGTCTCTAAGAAAATGCATTGTTACCTTAATTAGATCCTACATTATGGAGCAAATTTATTCTGTTTTGTTTTAGGTAGAGACAGAGAGATAGAGAGAGAGAGTGAAAGAGACCACAGCAGCAAAGCTCCCTTCAGTGTAGTGGTAGCTGGCCCATAAATTTCTTCTCAGGATGTAGGATCTTGAAATGGAAAATACTTTTCTTTGGGTACTTGTGATTTTTTTTTCCCCTAAAGGATTCAAGGATAAGCCATGATGATAGCTGGAAGACAAATGGGTTTTCACGTTGCCTGGTCTGAATTTGAATTCTGGCTCTGTGGTTTGTTCTTCTGGGATGACCTGGCCAAATTATGTAATGTTCTCAGAATTAGAGTCATAATAGTAATACATGTTCAGACTATTGTTGGAGGGAAAAGTGAAAAAGTAGATGTTAGCATTCTGCTGCAGTATCCTCACTTGGAAGCAGATAGACATGTTATTTCAGAATAGAGAGTAAGTGTTGTGCTTCTCCGAAGGTAGTTGTGATGACCTCAGAGGAGGATTGAACCTATTTTACTTTTGAGGTATTTGAAATAGTGAATTAGGTTTTTCTGGTGGTATGCTCAATTTTGTTGTTTCTTTCCTTTTACTTTAAAACAGTAGGTACTTTGTTATGCACTCCATGCTCCAAACTAGTGACTTAATTAAGCAAGTCTATTGACTGTCACAGAGACTGTGGTTAGAAACTGGAAAACGTCATGACGGTATGTCTCAGAGGAAATGAAGGGAAACGACAGGTTTCCACCCTTCCATATTTTTTCTTCTTTTTTTCTCCCAGACTCATTCTTGCACTGTAACATTTCACTTATAATCTGTTAATTAAATCATTTCACTCCATTTTATAGAATTTTTAATTTGGCATTCATTTTTGACTTGGCTTTTTGGCTCCATTTACTGATAATAAACAGTGTTGCATACAACACATGTTTCACAAAACATTCAGTCATACACATACAGATGCCAGTAATTTTTTTCCAGCATGTCAGGCACATTAAAATTAAAGGCAGCATCTCCCCTCACCCTTTCCATTACTGAATGTGCACCCTATTTGAATAATACATACTTCCTGACAGCCAGCAGTAGGCTAATGTGTGAAAATTATGTGTGGCATATCACTGATACGTTTTTGAAAATTCATGGTTTTCTCAGACATAGTTCTACAGAAGGTTTCTAGAGTGGTTACTGCAATACCTTGAATCTTTGTCTTTATTTTTAATGTATACAAGCAGTAAGAGCTCTCCAAAATTATTACTTTGTTTATAACATTGTGGGAGTTACTGAGAAACACATCTCTGGTATGGTGTTTAAATGGTTTCTTTTCGAGATCATCTTTTGAATCATAATCTGAATTCTACAGATTCCATTTCCTTTAGCTTTAGGTAAAGTCTGAAAGTTTCCAAGACTGTGAACCCCATAGCTTATGTAAGGATCACTTCTAAATGGTATGATTGGTCTTGCTGAACAAGCCCTTATAGTTCATTTACTTGCAGTTGGCTTCACCAGTCATTGAACCTGTTAGAAAAACCTCTGCTGCTACATCTCACATAAAATTCTCACATGGTCACTTCAACTTTGTATCTTCCATCTGTAATTAACTGTAGACAGTAGTCGGCAAATGTATTTGTTGTGCACTTACAGCTGGTGTTATGGTAGATGCTGAGGAATGTGATGTTGGTGGCCATATGGTCTTCTCTCTTACTCTAGCATGGAAAGACAGTTTTCTTACGGATGCTTCTTACACAAAGACGGAAATATGTGAAAATTTAAATCAACAGATCCCACCTTGTCTGGGTGTTTAGAAACTTCTCTACCAAGACAATATTGTTTAAGCATGGGTAAAAATTAGTAAGGTGAAGAGAGAGGCATAGAGATGTCAGACACAAAGCCCCCATGGCATGAAGAAGAGGGTGTGTTTGAATCCTGGAGAAGACAAGAGGCAGAGTAACATTAGGGTAACGACATGGATTCCAGAGTGTTGTGAAGCATCATTGTGAACGTCAAATTTCATTTAAGGACAGTGAGAAATGAAGGGTTCTAGGCAGAGGCCAATTGAGACCTATTTGTTTGTACTTGGAAAAACACCACTGTGTGTTTTGGAAAATGTTTGTCAGAGTGGTTGAAGAGACAAGTGAGGAGCCTGTGCAGGATCACCTGGTTGACAGAAGCAGTGGCAATAGTGAGAAGTGGTTTCATTTGAGAGTTATTTGAGGGGTGTAGACACAGCCTGTGATGAATTGAACTTGAGAAGAAGGGAACATCAAGGATGACACCTGGATTTCAGGCTGGAGCAGTTGTATGGCTAGTAGTAATTTTTCATGTTGAAGGTGATAAAGTAGTGTCTGGACCTGTTCCACTGCTATCTGGCATCTAAGTCAGAGGTCAGAAGAAGCCCATAAAATGTGGTAGTGATATTAGGATTATTTTATAAGGGATATTTTCTGCTGTAAGTGAACAGTAGAATTTGATTTAAGTCACAGAATTTATCTTTCTCACTTCTGATTGTCATCTGCTAAGAGCTAAATACAGCAATTAACATGGTTCTGGAGAATTTGACAGATAAAGAAATAAATAATTTCAGAATTCCTACATACTATCCCTTTCATCTTTACTGCTTCTATCCTTGAATGTTAGAGATATGTTTTACCCTGGACATATTTTGGATAGATTTTTCTTTTTTGTAACATTTTTAATTGCTGCATTACTGGTTATTGCAGCTGTTCAGTTTCTCCCCCTGACCCCCACATTCTGATTGTAGATATTCTCCTTCCAGTATACACAGATTCCATTTTACACAGAAGAAACAAGATGGAATCTGTGGGAAAAGGTGTAAAATTGGCTTTAAATCTCAACAATACAATTTAGTAAATGCTTGCTTCTTTTAATTTTAATTAGCTAGAAGCTCCATGCTAGCAATTGTTTTCTAGTGCTCAGCCCACATTCTTCTTGCCCTTAGATGTTAATGGCATGACTTTTGTTTCCAGCTTCCAGCCACTTGCATTCATTTTTCTCTGGTCAGTGAATTCTGTTTTTCTAATAGGGTAAGCAGGAAGTAAGAGGGACTAACTCCTAACCTGTGTAGCCCTCGGTTGGTGAATCATAGGAACTGGTATGTACCCTCCTCTCTGATTCCTTAAGAAACTAGAAACCTGGATGGACAAAACAGTTCACCTAAATAGTGCACCTCGGTTGCCATGTCCAGGAGACCCAGGTTCAAGTCCAACCACCACTGCATTAAAAGCAGTTTTGTTTGTGTGTTTGTCCTCATTTCCCCCCTTTCCTGTCTTGTCTCTCTCTCTCTTTCCCTCCTTTCCTCTCCCCCTCTCTCTCTCTCTCTCTCTCTCTCTCTCTCTCCTTCCTTCCCTCTCTACCTCCCTCCCTTCCTCCCTGAAATGGACAACAGAAAGAGAGAGTAGGTCTGCAGTGTGCAGTCCATACCAGCTTTTACAGTCTGCTTAGAGGTACTGACTTCAGTTGCTGACAGTGGCAGCGGACTTACCTATACACCCTTTACCTCCCACATACAGTCTATGTCATCACAACTCCCCTCTTGTGACTCATTTTACCTCCCAAATACTCTTCTTCCACTTGTCTCGGGGTGGACTGTGGGAGGAATCCACATTGAGACAGCCTCTGTGACATGTAGTTTATTCTCCTTTTGAATGATCGTGTTTGACTAGTAGGTCATTTCCTACTAGGTCACATCAGTTATTTGTCCTGGCTCTGTATCATTTGCTGCTTGCACCTGTCAACTAACATAAGTTCTATGTTCTTTTGCTCAAGTTAGTCAGCTGGGCTGAGACTATGAACTGTGCTAGAGTCCAGGGTGGCGGTGAGTATAGAGACAACTGTTGGTCAAGTATATCCAAGTCCTGTGCCTGGACACAGTCAAACAGACTTGGGGAACAAGGTATGCAACTGGCTCTAAAGCAGAGTACCTTTTGCTTCCCTGTCTTGATTTTTTTTTTCTAAATATTTAAAATTTTCAGTTTTTGTCCCTTGTGATGCCATTACTGAGCAGCTAACCTAAGCTGATTTTAATTGAAAATTTTTCTTTGTTTTATTGATAGAGACAAAAATTGAAAGGGGAGGGGAAGATAGAGAGGGAGATAAGACGCCTGCAACACTGCTTCACTGCTTGTGAGGCTTCCCTCCCTGCAGTTGGGGACCAACCAGAGCTTGAACCTAGGTCCTTGCACATGGTAACATGTGCATTCAGCTAGATGCACCACCACCTGGCCATTTATTCCTCATTTTAATAAGATAAGAAGAGGAAGATTTACCTCAGTACTTCTCAACTGTCAGTGAAGCTCTCCCACTGCCATCCATGGTGCCCACATGTGGTGCTAGGTCTTGAACTCAGAGCCTTGTTCTTTATAAGGATTATATTCTACTTGAAAGCCATCCCATAGCCCCTCAACTGAATTTTTAGTAGTATAGACTACCATTAAATATATTAATGTTAGTACTTAGGTTGTTTCCTTTCTTAAACTCCTTGTATTAAAATGCAGTTCACTGCATTTAAAATTTGTTTTTCTTGTGTTGATAATACTTTTGTGTCATGTGTCTTTGATATAATGTCTTTCCCATGTATTTGAAACTTAACTTTTTTTGAGATAATAAAGGTAAATTAAGCACAATAAATATGCAAAAATTACAAAAGAATTATAGGAATAGAGAAAATTCATAGTTGTCAATTGAAGGTGAGACATAACAATGGTATAACATTCATATTTTAGAAACTTCACTGGCGTCATTGTCAGTATTAGGCAGATGCCACATATAACGCATTTGAAACTTGACTTTTCTTGGCTGTTTCTTTTTCTGGGTACTACCATTGTTTGAACTAATTATTCCAAGATTTTTATAAATATAAATATATATATATATTATGTATTTATTATTGGATAGAGACAGAGAAAAATTGAGAGAGAAGTAGAAGATAGAGAGGGGGAGAGACATAGAGGCACCTGCAGCCCTGCTTCACCACTCATGAAGCTTCTCCCTTGCAGGTGGGGACCAGAAGCTTGAACCCGGGTCCCTGCACACTGTAATGTGTGCACGCTTAACCATGTACATCACCACCTGGCTCCTATTCTGAGATTTTACTGGTCATGCTTTAGCATTTTATGGGGAGGGAAAAAATTATCTCTGTGTTCTATAATAAACTGCATTGGAAATAAACAGATTTTGGGTACTGTTTTGCAGTCTTCTCTCTTGGTCTCTGTTTTCTCAGCAGTCACAGATGTTCTCATTGTACAGAGTGTAAATTCTATATTCTTCATTCCATATATTTCCTCTCAGGTGAACTCTAGGAGGTAGAGAATGTGACTGAGAACAATTAGTCAAAAGAAAAATGTGATTTACAGTTTTCTAGGAAAGACAAAATTAACCAAAAAAATACGTTCATCCCTATTTCATTCTAGTTGTGACACATAACTGCAAAGACAAGAACATAGAAAACCTTACATTCTGGATTCCCTTGTAGCAGAGAAGGTGGATCGGGTATATTTACTCAAGATTTGAAAGGTGGACACGAGGGAGAGCCTACTCAACTTTGGCTTCAGATACAATAAACTGACAATCTAAGTTATTGTTAAATACGATGTTTTTCCATAGAGGTTCCAGTATCCATTTACCAGCTTCCTGCTTGTTAGAGACAGTTGTAGTATACCTTCTTCATATTGGCATGCAGTGTTGATGCTGATGATGGCTTCCTGTTTGTCAGAGGACAGACCATATTTCAACCCTGTCTAGTGATTTTTTTTTTTTTGCAAGTAGCTAACACTTTCTGTCTAAAAATTTCTCAAGTGCTTTCTGTCTGTTGACCTGGACCCTAAATGACATAGAGAGGCGTGAACTGTGTGTTATAGAGGGCTAGCTCTGTGTGTGTGTGTGTGTGTGTGTGTGTGTGTGTGTGTGTGTGTGTGTGTGTGTGTGTTGTGGGGGATAAAGACTAGAAAGAAGCAACAAAGTCAACAGACCTGCACATACAGATTCTACTTTTTGATCTGGTATCATCAGGTAATCAGAACAACTGCTAGTTAAGTTACAGAGCAATCGATGTTTCAAGTTTTTGCTTGTTTTATGTTTTGTCTTTGTTTTGCATACCTGTGTGACTCCACTGCTTCTGGAAGACTCTTTCTCTTTAAATATAATGCAGAGATAGGGAGAAAGAAAGAGACATACCATGATGGTCTCTTATGGTCCTGGATGCTTCTAACAAGGAGCCTTGCACATGTGCCCTCTACCTGCTGAGCCATCTCCCAGGTCCTGTTTTAGTTCTTGAGGTTCTGTTTTGTAGACCATATAGCTCTTCTATACATTGATCAACAAAGGTGGCAGAGACAGTCTTTGTTGAATGACATCACCCCTAACTTTGTGCTGTAAAGCAAGTGATACTTTACTTCTTACCTTTGAAATAAGGTAAACTATAGAAAAGAAGACTAATTTGCCCAATCATGGTATAGAAGAGCAAAGAAATATAATATTTAGAGTCTAATGCTTCCTATTATAATTCAGTAAAAGTGAAAAGAATGGGACACAATGAGACTATAAACTTGTGCATAGCAGAGCAAGCCATGGTCCCTGCCCTCATAGTCTGTGATTAGCAACTGAGCAAACATTCCCACTTCCTGTGTTCCATTTACTATGTTAATTTACCACCAAGCTCCAACCCCAACTCTGCCAATTATTTTTGTTTCAACCATCTAATTACAACATTATATGACCATTCAGGCTGGTACTAATTAAATCATTACTTAATTCACAAAGTGTGTGTGATAATGCTAATGCTTCTTGTCAGCTGAAATTATAACATGGCACCTATTTTCTTCATTCTTGGGAGATGGGTGGGGAGAGGGGTGTTCCTCTGCCAAAAAACTTCTTGTTTACTCTCTGGTAGCTAGGTGACAATCATTTAAAGCTTTTTCCCTCTTCTCCCCCCCCCCACCCATAAAAAACAACTTGGTATGCTTAGTAGTATGTACCTTCAATTCATCATTGTCATGTTAATTCATGAGCTTGACTTTGATATTCAAGTCAAGTCTTGATATTCAAGAAAAAGAGTTAAGTATAAAATTTAGGGTACTATTTTCTGCCATATTTCCTTGTCATTTTGTTCTTCATATTATATTATTTTTAACAATAAAACAGTAGCTTGTCTTTTTCTCCCTCATATTTAAAACAGATTTGTTTTCCACTCAATTAGACTTGTGATCACAAGAACACAAAGTAGTATTTTTCTCCTTCTGGAGAGAGACATACTGTATGATGGGCAAATTGTCAGGAATAATTATACCAAATGATGGAATAAAATCCAATGGAAAACATCTTTCTCCTTGCTAGTGATACATTTTTATTTAAGACACAATGAGCATCAAGTACGTTTATGACAAGGTGAAATTGACAAGTGGCCCTCTGCCATCATTTTATTTTTAATTGCTACTAAACTAATTAGCCAGAACAACATGTTGTATAATCCACAAAACTGTCGCTCAAGCATTCTCCAATAAAAGTAAAGTGTGATGTGGAAAAGTTCTTTAAGAGAAAGCTAAAAAGAAATTGCAGCATCTGATTGTCTAGCTATCACAGAGTAAAACACTCTCATCCAGGGAATACCATTAAAATTTAACATTGATTTATAAGATTATAAGGAATATAGTTCCATAGGACTTCTATCTCTAAATCTCTGTGCTTCTATTATCTCCCTTCCCCCAAGAATAACACTGTGGTTCTCCCAAGGTCTCTGAGATGAGTTGGTTACTTTTTGTGTGTGTGTATGAGCAAGTTTGTGTATTTCAATTCTCTATAGTCCATGTATGAATAAAGCCATCTGTTGTTTTTCACTTCTTTACTTGCTTCACTAAGTTTAACCTCCTCTCATTCCTTCCTTTTTGGCAGAGAATATCATTAATTTGTTTTATTAGTGATTTAATATTGATTTACAAAAGTATAAGACAATAGGGGTATAATTCCACATGGTTCCCACAGCCAGAGTCCTGTGTCCTTATTCTCTCCATTGGAAACAGCAGTAGTTCACTCAAGGTCACAGATAAGGGTTGACTTTATACCTATCAGTATCTCTTTCTATTAGATAAATGTTTTTTTTTTCTTTTGCTCATTTTTTTTATGGGTCAACCTTCACTTCCTAAGTCACACCTATACCTATTACTACTTCTGAGCATCCTTTTTTCTCTTCTCTCTCAGATAAGAGAAACTATGCCTTACTTCCTTTGGTGTTTTCCAGATTTGTCTCCCTTTCAATGATGGTATACAAACAAGATTCCTTTGGGTCCTGGTGGAACTGGGGTTCAGAGCCCTCTGCTCATCTTCTCTTATCATTTATCCCTTTGGGAGAATGGACAAAAAGAGAATATTGTTGGTTGGGGGGGGGGGGAAGAGAATACTGTTTGTATGCAATATTTATTTTGTATTTAAATAGGAATTAAGAACACACTGGGTAGTGTTTTTCCCGTGCATACATAATTATGTTACCACTCTCTTTAATACAACTAAATTTCATGTAGTTGAATCATTTCTAAGACTGACAGTCTATCAGTAGTGTTTCCTGTAATACAAGGGCTTGGCAAATTTTTCTGTAAAGGGATGGATAGTAAATATTTTTGGCTGCATGTTCTGTATAGTCTTCGTCACAACCAATCAACTCCGATGTTATAGTACAATAGTAGTCATAGAGAAGACTTGAATATGAGTGACAATATCCCAGTAAAACCTCATTAGTTTGATACAATTTTCACTTGTCACAAAATATGATTCTCTTGGCTTCTTTTCCACTCTTTAGATCATGGGCTGTACAAAAATGAGTGATGGATTGGATCTGGCCCTCATGCTGCAGTTTCCAGCCTCTGCTTTTATATGCGCTACATGCCAGGCAGAGTCACTCCTTAGTACTTCAATGTCTGCTGAGTGCCACACAGGGTGCTAAGCCAGAGATCAGGATAGTAAACCTTTGCCCTGGAGAAGCTGACAGTTGAACTGGAAAGAACATACAGATGGGGCTGTATCACAATATTAGATGTTAAACAGAAAATATCACTTTATGACAGAGCCACCATCACTTTACAAGCTTGGGAGAGGGAGATCACTTTGACCGAAGGAATGTTCTGCTGAGATATGACCAAGTTCTAGACCCAAGGAATCAGAGCATTAAAAATATATTGGGCGGGGGGGAGGCACTGGCACACCTGGTTAAGTGCTCACATTACCTGCAGGAGGAAGTTTCACAAGTGGTGAAGCAGGTCTGTAGGTGTTTCTATGTCTCTGTCCTTCTCTATGTCCCCCTTCATTCTCAATGTCTCTCTGTCTCTATCCAATAATAAAATAAATAAATATTAAAAAAATAATTCAAAAATATATTGGGAATATGATACCTTCTTTTGGGGAAATATGGGTGAACTGGGAATGATGAAAATATCAGTTATTCTATCACTACTTTCTCATTCATGCCTTCATTTAATCTCATGAACATTTTAAGGGACCAAGTGGTGGTGCACCTGGTTAAGCCCAGGCATTGTCATGAGCCCTGCTCCCCATCTTCAGGCAGAAGTTTCATGAGCAGTAAAGCAAAAACTTCATGTGTCTCTCTGTATATATATATCTCCCTTTCTGCTCTCAATTTGTCTCTGTGCTATCAAATAAAGGAATAAAAAAAAGGGAAAAATACCAGCAGGAGCAGTAGATTCTTTTTTTCAGGCAGTAAGCCCCAGTAATAATCCTAGTAGCAATAAAATAATAACAACAACATCATTTTAAATCATGCCATAAAGATAGTTCATCCTGGAGAATACTTGCTTTGCCATGGGCTTAACTCAGGTGGTTTCAACCCAGCACCTACTGCATTGTAGATAGCTTTGGTGTTGTGTCTTTCCTTCTCTTTGTCTCTTATTGCTTGTCTGGATGCCTGTCTTCCTTCTTTTCCCACCAAGATAATTGGTGGGGCTCAGAACCTGTCTGACTTCACTGTTCCTGATACAAACATACACACACACACACACACACACACACACACACACACACACACAACTAAAGAGGGAGAGATAGAAAGGTTGTTGCAGTTCCTCATACATGATAACATGTGCTCTCTCTGGTTAAAAACTACCTAGCCCTTTTGTCTTTCTAGAGAGGTTGACCTGGAGTAGTGAAGTCCTAGAAACACCAACAAAAGAACATTCAAACATAAAGCACAATATTTATTTATTTACTTATTGCCACCAGAATTTTTGTTGGGGCTTTGCACCTCTACAGCTCCACCATTCCAGCATGTCCCCTTTTCTTTAATGACAGAGATTAAAAGATAAAGAAGAAGAAAAAAGAGAGATACCACAGAAATTACCCACCACTTGTGAAGCTTTGCTTTTTCATGGGTGGCTGGGATGACTTGAGTCCTAGTCCTTGCACATGGTAAAGTCTGTGCTCTACAGGCTGAGCTATCTCCCAGCCACTAGCACAGTTTTCAAGACCTTTACAGTTAGTACAAAATACTCACCGCCTAAATTCAAACATTAACATTTGTCACACTCTACCACCTATTTTTTATTCTACCCATCCATTTTATTTCAAAGTAGATTTAATACTCAAGATGTTTTCTCATAAATATTAAGCTATATTTATTATGATTATTTTACCATGTACATATGTGATTCTACTCCTTTCAGTGGACTTTGTTTTCTTTTAAATTTCACATAGAGAAGGAGAGGCACCATAGCACTCCTCCACCATTCATAGACTTCCCCTCTGGTGCCTTCCTTGGTGTCCTGTGTGGTGCCAGGAACTTGAACCCAGGTCCTTGTGCATAGCAGAAAGGTGTACTCTGCCAGTAGGCTATCTCCTACTCCCTGGATTATGTATATTATTAATTAAAAGTTTATGTTGGTTTATAGTTTTTTTCTTTGGGGTAAGATCTATATACAGTGAAGTTTATGTGCTGACAGAAAGATGTGCATTCTCTGAGATTTAACAAGGTTAATTCCTGTATAACCTAACCTCCCCACCAAGATGTTTGCACACTTAACAAAACTTCCCCCAGTCAGTTCTTGTCCCCATCCTACCCCTAGAGGAACAGCTGCTCAGATTATGAAATTACACAGAAGCTTTCATTTGGCTTTGTTATTTTGTCATCTCATATTTTGGCTTTATCTGCTTGGCTGTAGTATTCTTGAAAGCAGAAGGCTCAAAATGTAGTTATTTTCCCCAAAGAAAGTATGTTTTTCAGTGAAGGATGCCTGGTATTCATTAGCAAAAATAGTGGTTCAATTTCATATATGTTACCATTGATTGCAATAAAATGGATTGCAATGTTTACAATATAATTTCTTAAATGTCTGTTATATCTACCAATTTACATAGTTTATATTGTTTAATCTTTATAATAGCTAGCATTGTATTTTACAGAAGAAATAGAGGGAATGAATTGAAGTAGCTGAGTCACATTATTTCTGACCTTTCCCATCAGATGTCAATTGAGTAATGGGGGTGACAAAGAATAGAGATAGGTATTTGAGATGTGAATGATCTTGGAGATGCTCTGGAGCTGTTTTTAGACTCAACAAGTGAGTGGAGTGGAGATGTTCAGTAGAAACATATTTTTTTTTTCTTTTGTAACAGAAGGAATATTTCAAGGGCTACATTTATCATTTTGGATTAAAAATTATTTCCCCCTAATCTCATAGGTTAAAGATGGTCCTATCTTCTTCAGTAGAAGACTATAGCTTATAAAAGTTGTTTCTTAGGATCTCAAGATGCTGTATAATAGTCATATCATTGCATTTCACTGCAATGTTGAATATTTAAGATACTGCCTTTAAAAAAAAGCCCCCTGAAGAAAATGGCAAACCTAAACAATACTATAAACTGAAAAGGAAACTGGCTTTTGTTGTTGTTGTTGTTGTTGCTGCTGTTGAGAATAGGAATGCTTCCAATTATACATCTTCAGACCAGTATATATATATATATATATATATATATATATATATATATATATATATATATCTGCAGATGTCTATCTTTCTCTCCCCTCTCTGTCTTCCCCTCCTCTAGATTTCTCTCTGTCCTATTCAGCAACATCAATGCAGCAATAACAACAATAATAATAACAACAATGAACAACAAGGGCAACAAAAAGGGAAAAAAATAGCATCCAGGAACACCGAGCCCCAGTGATAACCCTGGAGGCAAAAAAGAAAGAGGTACATTTCTTAGAACATTTATTTAGAAATACTATGTTTAGTGCTTGAGTCTTACATGTAGCATTCAGATTGGGTAGTCATCCAGCCTACAGCAGAACTGACTTCATCCCACCTCCTAGAAGCTTTATCAGATAAAAGTGTATCATGCATTCTGATACTTGATATGCTTTGAGCACCACCTTCAACTTATGATGTGTATGGACCCTACAAAATTCTGTTAAGCAGCTAACTACCATTGAACTTTGGGCTTGCAGGTACTTGGAGAGTTGTTGGTACTCTAATGCTTGCACAAAGGTCTAGTTGTAGCTATTTACTAAATTAACAGTGCTTCTTCTAGTAAAACAATGAACTACAATGCATAAAAATCGATTACCATACAAGGTATTAATTTAAATAAGATTATGGTACTTGAAAATTTCTTTTTCCTGGAGAGATATCTTAGTGGTATAGCACTGGACTTCCATGCTTAAAGTTCCTATGTTTGACCACTGCACCACATATGCATGAGACAAATGATGCTTTGGTCTCTTTTTCTCTCATAAAAAATGAGTAGAAAATAAACAAGAAAAACTATTTGAAATGATTGTATTAGTAACTTTTTCTCAAGTTAACACCAACATAAAATGGCTATGTTCATGTAATTTCTTTTCTCAATTTGGTATGACTTGTATACCTCCCAGTAGTAGATTTTGCCATTGTATTGCATGATTAAAGTGTCCATCAAAATTTTAAAGTTGGTGAACAGTATTAAAAATCCATCACCAGCTTCTGTAAACTGTACGGAGAACTATGAACTACTAGAAGAAATGGAAATACTTTAATTAACTCAAGTAGGACTAATCAAAGCAAAGCAACCAGTTTATTCAATTGAACATGTTAATGTCTATTCATCCATAACATGGCTGAATGTTTATGTCATTTGTTAAAAGCCATTTCATTGCTTGTACAAGTGAAAGCTGTTGTTCAGCATGGGCCTGAATTCCTTAGGGGCTTTTCACCCTTATAAGAATTATATGTAATAATTTCCTTAGCATCCTAGTCTCTGAATGCATTTTACTCCAATAATATTAACTTTTTTTTTAATTTAAGAAAGGATTAATTAACAAAACCACAGGGTAGGAGGGGTAGAATCCACACAATTCCCACCACCCAATCTCCATATCCCACCCCATCCCCTGATAGTTTTCCCATTCTCTATCCCTCTGGGAGCATGGACTCAGGGTCATTGTGGGTTGCAGAAGGTAGAAGGTCTGGCTTCTGTAATTGCTTCCCCGCTGAACATGGGCGTTGACTGGTCGGTCCATACTCCCAGTCTGCCTCTCTCTTTCCCCAGTAGGGTGGGTCTCTGGGGAAGCAGACCTCCAGGACACATTGGTGGGGTCTTCAGTCTAGGAAAGCCTGGCCGGCATCCTGATGACATCTGGAACCTGATGACTGAAAAGAGAGTCAATATACGAAGCCAAACAAATTGTTGAGCAATCATGGACCCAAAGCTTGGAATAGTGGAGAGGAAGTGTTAGGGGGGTACTCACTGCAGACTCTAGTGTACTTCTGCTTTCAGGTATATATTTTGCAGTAGTTTACGGATACGTGTGAACATATGCTCTCTCTCACAGAAACTGGTGTATATCTAGGTTTTGGGACTTTGTTAGAAAGTGAACCACCTGAGATGGAATTAGAGTATACTATGAAAGGAAAGGTCTCACCCGAGTAATGAAGCTGAAGGGTTGTCATTCCACATGTGAAGTCTCTGGACACAGTCTGAGCTGCAGCATGTTGAGGTGGCAATCTTTGCGTTGGTTAGGTTGTGATCGGCAGATGCAATATTATTAGATATGGATCGGGAGAGGCATACGGGAAAGTGGGCCCTATCCAATGGTTCCAGGACTGGGGGAAGTAGAGGCTCTATAACAGAGATGTGAGGTTCCTGCTGTCTTAGGGTTCAAAAAGACAATCAATAGTTAATGTTATCATCACATTATTTGGTAATTGGGTTAACTTTGAAAAGTCCTTTTGTTAGGGTTTGCTGTACAGTACCCAGTATCTTGTATATAGCTGTGCTTTGGTTGCTTCTGATCTACTTGGTCTAGGCTTTTGAGAGAATCTGCATATCAATTACAGAGCCTATATATTAAAAAGATTCAGTTTGTGTTTTTTTTAATTTTATATTTATTTATTCCCTTTTGTTGTCCTTGTTGTTTTATTGTTGTAGTTATTATTGGTGTCGTCGTTGTTGGATAGGACAGAGAAAAATGACAGAGAGGAGGGGAAGACAGAGGGGGAGAGAAAGATAGACACCAACTGACCAATTCTTCACCACCTGTGAAGCGATTCCCCGTAGGTGGGGAGCCAGGGGCTCAAACCAGGATTCTTACGTTGGTCCTTGCGCTTTGTGCCACGTGCGCTTAACCCACTGCGCTACCGCCCGACTCCCTCAGTTTGTGTTTTGAAAAACTTCGAGACATACAATTAATTTTCCCCCTCTCATATTAATTAACTAGTGATTTATATGACTACATTTTACTAGGAGTGTACATAAACACCATTCCCACCACCAAAAGACTGTGACCCATCCCTCCCACCCATTCTCACCCCCCACTGGCCCAGGAAGCTGCATGTCTACCCCTCACCACAGGGTTTTTACGTTAGTGCCCTACTTACAATTTGGTCAAGTCCTGCTTTTAGTTTCCCTTTCAGATCTTCTTACTCAACTTCTGTTGATGAGTGGGATCATCCCATACTCATCTTTATCTTTCTGACTTAGCTCCCTTAGAGGAAAACATTGGTAAAACAGTTTCCCACCTACACCTCAAGGACATCTTTGATGAATCAAACCCAATTGCAAGGAAGACTAAAGCAGAAACAAACCCATGGGACTACATCAAATTGAAAAGCTTCTGCACAGCCAAAGAAACTATCACACAAACAAAGAGACCCCTCACAGAATGGGAGAAGATCTTCACATGCCAGACATCAGACAAGAAACTAATCACCAAAATATATAAAGAGCTCAGCAAACTTAGCACCAAAAAAGCAAACGACCCCATCCAAAATGGGCAGAGGATATGAACAAAACATTCACTACAGAGGAGATCCAAAAAAACTAACAAACATATGAAAAACTGCTCTAGGTCACTGATTGTCAGAGAAATGCAAATTAAGACAACACTAAGATACCACCTCACTCCTGTAAGAATGGCATACATCAAAAAGGACAGCAGCAACAAATGCTGGAGAGGTTGTGGGGACAGAGGAACCCTTTTGCATTGCTGGTGGGAATGTAAATTGGTACAGCCTCTGTGGAGAGCAGTCTGGAAAACTCTCAGAAGGCTAGACATGGACCTTCCATATGATCCAGTAATTCTTCTCCTGGGGTTATACCCCAAGGACTCCATAACACCCAACCAAAAAGAGGTGTGTACTCCTATGTTCATAGCAGCACAATTCATAATAGCTAAAACCTGGAAGCAACCCAGGTGCCCAACAACAGATGAGTGGCTGAGAAAGCTGTGGTATATATACACAATGGAATACTATGCAGCTATCAAGAACAATGAACCCTCCTTCTCTGACCCATCTTGGATAGAGCTAGAAGGAATCTTAATTTCTTTTATGAAGAAATGCAACTATGGATACCTTGGTGCAGATCCTGCCCCCAATCATCTCTTAACCTTCATAGGAAAGTTATCTTTTTCCTATTTGCATAGTAAGCTTAGTAAATGCACTGAATACTATTTTAAGTATGTGTTATACATTATATCATCTAGTATTTGAACAATATCATTGTACAAATGATGACATAAATATTGTACAGTGTTGTAACTAATAAGACTAGAAATTTCAGACTATTCATTGTGTTGAAATTAGTTCCAGAGGTGACTATTACTCACCAACATGAAATTCCTATTCTAACTCCTTAAGTGAGGTGAACTAAAATCAGTTGGGGTTAAGGGTTTTTTTTCCTATGTTATTACCATCTAGGATATTTAAAGACATTGCATAAAATTTCCACTTTTTGTTAATTAGTTTTATATTTTGAGGCAGGAAGTTACACTGTGTAACTGAAGACTACTTTAGTACCTTCAGTGCAGTCTTCAATATGTATAAAATGTGGAAATTTAAGGGTTCTATTTAGGCAACTGAAAGGCTCACCAGGTTAAGTACACAAGACCTGGATTAAAGTTCCAGCACCACATAGGAACACTTGTACCAGAGGAAGCTTCAGGAATGGTGCTGAATTGTCTCTGTCTGATCTCTCTCTGTGTGTCTTTGAAATTAGAAGAAAAACAAAGGCCACTACTAGTGGCACAAAAACTATGACAGGTCAAAAGGAAAAGGTTTTCTACTTAATTATAAATAATTATTTTCACTATTAAAAGAAGTATGAGGGTGGGAGAGACCGCATATGGTTATGCAAACAGACTCTCATGCCTGAGGCTCCTAAATCCCAGGTTCAATCCCCCACACCACCATAAACCAGAGCTGAGCAGTGCTCTGGTGTTTCTCTCTCTGCATCTCTCTCAAAAAAATTAAATAAATAAAATTAAAAAAGAAGAATTCTTAAAAAAAAAAAAGAAGTATGAAGGTTTAAAAATAGACTTCTCTCATTCTAACATAGCAACACCGTTTGCTTTACTTCTTACAAGTCACTTTCTGTGTTTTCTTTTTTAAAAAAGTATCTTAAAGTGTAATATATAACCCATAAAATCCACCTATGTTGTATATATCATTAAATGAGTTTTAATAAACTTACAGATTTTTGTAGCCACCACCACTATTTAATATTAGAATATCAGCATCACTCCTTTCTCTCATTTTCTAGTTTCTTAAGTTGAAAGCTTCTGTTCCTACATTATTTCTACTTACTTATTACCACAGATATTTATGATACTACATTAACTGAACCTCACATATTTGATATATTGTAGATTTCTTTTTCTTTATTATTTAGTTTGTCACACACATGAGAGACATGTATTCTATTGTTGAACCACCTCTTGGGCCCTTTTTTTTTTAAGTTAAAATACTTAGGAGATGGCACAGTAGATAAAGCATTAGACTCAGGCATAAGGTCCTGAGTTCAGTTTCTTGCATTACCTGTGCTAGAGAGATACTCTGGTTCTTTCTTCATTTATATCATTAATGAGTAAATACTAGAAAAAAATGTACTGTAGAAAATAAAATTCTTCCTCAAATTTCATCTCATCCTACCTCATGTTTAGAAATGTGCTGATTGTGTGGTCTGGGAGGTGGCACAGTGGATAAAGCCTTTCTCTCTCTCTCCTTACTTTCTCATTAATAAATAAAATCTTTTTTAAAAAGAAAGAGAAATACTTTGATTTGATTTAAAATTTGTACATTTTTAAATTTTGCTTTTGATTTGTAGTTAGAAATGATGATTTCAATTCTTTTAAGTTTATCAATATTTGTTTTATGACCTACCATATGGTGCTTGAAAAAGATATAAGACTGTTTAGTCTATGCTGGAGCGAGAGCTCTCTGGGGAGGGTGCCTTTAGTGCCATGTGCTCAACCCTGATTCAAGCCCTTGCACCTCATGGGAAATGCTATAGAAATGGAGGGAGCTTTGGTGCTTGATCTGTTGGTTGGCAGTGAAGTAAAGGTGTGCTTATTGATTTGTTGGTCTACCTGTTTTGTCCATATTCAGAGTAGAATATTGAGGTTTCCATCAATTAATATTGGGATGTTTCTTTAACCCTTGAGTTTTGTGAATGTGTTCCTTGTATTTTAGGACTTCTTATGGGTGTATAAGTGTATGTTACATATATTCCTGGTGGATTAATTAATTATAAAATGCACCTATTTGTCTTTAGTAACAATTTTGTTTTAATGATTTTATCTGGTAATATATTCTAGAGCACCCCATTCATTGTTTGTAAGGTTTATATATATAATTTTTTTCTTACCTCCAGGGTTATTGGTGGGGTGCAGTGCCTGCACTACAAATCCACTGCTCCTGGAGGCTATTTTTGCCCCTTTTGTTTATCATTGTTTTTACTACTACTGTTGTTAAAATTCGGAGGCTCCAGCAGGCCTGGCTAGCTTCACGGGCAGGTAACAGAGACGACCAGAGACATACGGCTGGGAAGGGAAGCTGTATTTCTTTATTCAGGAACAACGATTAATAAACTAACCCAAACTAATCACTAAACAGAACTCTGTTGCCTCTTTCCCCCGCAGCAGTGCCAAGCACTCTCGAACTCTAGGATTCTAGAACTCCGGAACTCTCTCTCGGGGCTCCTTGGGGCAGGACAAGCGGGCCCGCGAAACTAGCAGGACTGAACCAATTTTCTTGGCAGAGGGAGAGTTAGAACAACCCAATGTAAAGCATACAACAATCCCCCCTTTTCTTTTTAACTAAATGACTACAGTATCAAGGGTGTGGGGTGAACAGAAACCTATATCGTACAGGCATTTTTAAAAAAGAAGCTGGCACAAACATGAAAGAGGCAACAGAGTTCTGCCTTTTCCACCTGGTGGAGCAGCCAGCCAGCCGGCTGCACCCAGACAACCCCGCGCACCACACCCGCAGCCCCGCAGCCCGCAGGAGGCGGACGCCAGCACACAGGAGCCCGACGCCAACATGCAGGAGCCCGATGCCACCACACAGGAGCCCGATGCCAACACGCTAGAGCCCGATGCCAACATGCAGGAGCCTGATGCCAACACGCAGGAGCCCGAGGCCAGCCCACAAGAGCTGGCTCTCCACTGCATGGTGTGGGGCACTGGACGCATGATCCCTCCATGCTGCTTGGCCACTGCGAGCAGGACAGCAGACATGGCAGGGCCATGGGGCAGGGCCGCGGCAGCCTATCATGGCCACCACCCCAGGGCACCTCGGCCCGCGCCTTCTACAAGGCTGGCCCGCCCGCCCTCAGGCTATGAATTCTATACAGATCCCGGACCTCCCAGACCCCCAGGCCCCCTGCCAAAACTGGGCATCCTGGCCAAGATCTCCAGCTTGGGTCTGAAGGCAGACGAGCTAAAATACGCAGAGATTCATACAGAGATGCAACCTGCAATTCCTAGAAGTAAAGCTGCCCAAAAGAACACCACTGGACAACGCACCCCCCCCCAACAACTAAGACAGTACCTATCTAAATTCGTGTTTAAAATGACATGTCTTCGTAACAAAGGTTTCTCTCCTTGTGTATTAATGACCATGTTTATGTGTGTGTTTAAAGTTTGGTAAACAGTGACTTTAAGGCTAAATTCTTACTAGACAAAGTTAAATGAAAAAGGTTTTCAACATAATTCTCATAAAGATAAAATTAACTTACATTTAAAGTCTGAGATAAAAATTAGTTAACAATCAATATATTTTAACTAAGTTGGTCTAAACAAAAGGTTAAATAGACTTGTTGATATGTAAAACTCTCCATTACCTTCTCTATTAGAAATGGTAGATTACACAATGGCTATGCTAATTATTCTCATGCCTGAGGTTTTCTTTCCTGCGCACACCTAGGGTGTGTCTCTATCTTGAATGAGTGTAACAAAAGGTTAAAAAGACGTTGTTGATATGTAAAAGTCTCAAATTCCTTCTCTATTAGAAACGTTAGATTGCGCTATGGTTATGCTAATAACAAGTTTTGTTTCATAGTAAGTAAATTGCAGCCAGCTGCCTTTGGGACTCTAGGCCGTTCCCCGCCCCCCAGAGGCAAGAAATGTTTTTTTTTAAGCTGATAAAGTTTTGTCCACAGAGGCAAAAAATGGCTCCCTCAGGCCTTCCCTTGGCAGCACACTGGTTCTTGTTACTTGCTTACATGTTTCTCCATGTTTGTGCCAGTTTCTTTTTTTAAAATGCCTGTATGATAGAGGTTTCTGTTCACCCCACACCCCTGATACTGTGGTCATTTAGTTAAAAAGAAAAGGGGGAATTGTTGTATGCTTTACATTGGGTTGTTCTAGCTCTCCCCCTGCCAAGAAAATTGGTTCAGTCCTGCTAGTTTCGCAGGCCCGCTTGTCCCTGCCCCAAGGAACCCAGCAAGAGTTCCAGAGTTGGAGAGTGCTTGGCGCAGCTGCGGGGGAAGGAGGCCGGAGAGTTCTGTTTGGTGATTAGTTTGTCTTAGTTTATAAATCGTTGTTCCTGAATAAAGAAATACAGCTTCCCTGCCCAGCCATGTGACCCTGAGTCTCTGTTAC
Organism: Erinaceus europaeus; assembly: GCF_950295315.1. Taxonomy (NCBI): domain Eukaryota; kingdom Metazoa; phylum Chordata; class Mammalia; order Eulipotyphla; family Erinaceidae; genus Erinaceus; species Erinaceus europaeus. The sequence goes on from NC_080176.1 coordinate 31,448,851, forward strand.
TCACCCGTGGAGCTACCCCAGCCAGCTGGAGCCTCCGAATTTTAACAACATACTACTGCTGTCGTTGTTGGATAAGACAGAGGGCGAGAGAAAAATAGACACCTGCAGACCTACTTGACTACTTGTGAAGCAACCCCCCAGCCAGTGTAAGTGGGGGGCTTCAACCAGGATCCTTCTGCCGGTCCTTGCACTTAGCACCATGTACGCTTAACCAGGTGTGCTACTGTCCAATCCCCTGGCTTTTTTATATTTTTATTGAGATACAATTAGCATGAAACATGTGTTAGTTTTAGGTGTTCAACATAATAGTTTGGCATATATATATTGAAATCATTGCAGCATGTCTAGTTAACATCCATAACTATGCATAGTTATAAAGTTTGCCTGTTCTTTCATTTTTTTCAGTTTTTCTTTAAATCTATATTTGAATGTAAAATGTGCTCCTGATAGCTAGCATATAGTTAGATTTTAAATCTAAGAAACTTCAGACTTTTTTTTTGATTTTTAAAAAATAGTTTAGTAGTGATTTAATGAAATTACATTTTTTAATTTCTTTATTGGGAAATTAATGTTTTACATTCAACAGTAAATACAATAGTTTGTACATGCATAACATTTCTCAGTTTTCCATATAAAAATACAACTCCCACTAGGTCCTCTGTCATCCTTCTTGGATCTGTATTCTCTCCCTACCCCTACCCACCCCAGAGTCTTTTACTTGGGTGCATTATGCCAATTCCAGTTCAGGTTGTACTTGTGTTTTCTCTTCTGATCTTGTTTTTCAACTTCTACCTGAGAGTGAGATCATCCCATATTCATCCTTCTGTTTCTGACTTATTTCACTTAACATGAATTTTTCAAGGTCCATCCAAGTTCGGCTAAAAATGGTGAAGTCACAGTTTTTAATGGCTGAGTAGTATTCCATTGTGTATATATACCACAACTTGCTCAGCCACTCATCTGTTGTTGAACACCTGGGTTGCTTCCAGGTTTTGGCTATTACAAATTGTGCTGCTAAGAACATATGTGTACACAGATCTTTTTGGATGGGTGTGTTGTGTTCCTTAGGATATATCCCCAGGAGAGGAATTGCAGGGTCATAGGGTAGGTCCATTTCTAGCCTTCTGAGAGTTCTCCAGACTGTTCTCCACAGAGGTTGGACCAATTTACATTCCCACCAGCAGTACATTAGGGTTCCTTTGACATCACAACCTCTCCACCATTGGCTGCTGCTACCTTTTCTGATGTATGACATTCTCACAGGAGTGAAGTGGTATCTCATTGTTGTCTTTATCTGCATTTCTCTGATAAGCAAAGACTTGGATCATTTTTTCATGTGTTTCTCGGCCTTGTGGATCTCTTCTGTGGTGAATATTCTGTCCATGTCCTCTCCCCATTTTTGGATGGAATTATTTGTTTTCTTGTTACTGAGTTTGGCAAGCTCTTTATATATTTTGGTTATTAGCCTCTTGTCTGATGCATGGCATATTAAGATCATCTCCCATTCTGTGAGGGGTCTCTTGGTTTGGGTAATGGTTTCTTTTGCTGTGCAGAAGCTTTTTAATTTGATGTGGTCCATTGGGTTTATACTTGCCTTAGTCTTCTTTGTAACTGGATACATTTCGTCGAAGATGTCTTTAAAGGTTATGCAGAAAAGAACTTGCCACTTCTGGATCCGACTCTTAAAATGCTTGGCTGTCTGATCAATAAAGAATTGAATCACCTTGCCACCACCAAAAAAAAATTATGCAGAAAAGAGTTCTGCCAATGTTTTTCTCTAAGTATCTGATAGTTTCTGGTCTAACATCCAAGTCCTTGATCAACTTGGAATTTACTTTTGTATTTGGTGAAATATATTGGTTCAGTTTCATTCTTCTGTATGTTTTAACCCGTTTTTTCCAATACCATTTGTTGAAGAGACTCTGCTTTCCCCATTTGATAGTCTGGGCACCTTTGTGAAAGATTAGATGTCCATAGGTGTGAGGGCTTACTTCTGGGCTCTCAATTCTATTCCACCGGTCAGTGTGTCTATTCCAGTACCAAGCAGTTTTGATTACATAAAATTACATATTTTAATCAATGTATGTTTGATATTGTCATCGACATGGCTGGGTTTATTTACTTTTGTCAAGTGTTATCACTGAGACCTTGTAACTGCATGATTTCATTGCTTCTAGTGGACTGTTTATTCCTTTAGATAAATGAAGGGTAATAGACATAGAGGAAGAAGGAAAAAGAGACAAGGAAAGACAACATATCTGTGTGCCACCACTTCCTCTATGTAGGTGCTCCCATGTGGAGGCTAGCGACTTGAACTCAGGTCCTCAGACATGGCAATGTGTATTCCAGTGGGCAAGAAAACTCATAATCTCTTTAACAAATTCTTCTCATTGATACTCTTTTAAGTCTTTGGACATAAAATTTCTGCTTTGAAGTTCTTACCTGCTGAATCCCCTTGATCTTGAGCCCCTCAGAAATAGCTTCTTTTAACAACTTTTCCCCCTTGCATTTAGACAAATTTTATTTTTCTATTTTTTTAATTTTTTTTATTTAAGAAAGGATTAATTAACAAAACCATAGGGTAGGAGGGGTATAACTCCACACAATTCCCACCACCCAATCTCCATATCCCACCCCCTCCCCTGATAGCTTTCCCATTCTCTATCCCTCTGGGAGCATGGACCCAGGGTCATTGAGGGTTGCAGAAGGTAAAAGGTCTGGCTTCTGTAATTGCTTCCCTGCTGAACATGGGCGTTAACTGGTCGGTCCATGCACCCAGTCTGCCTCTCTCTTTCCCTAGTAGGGTGGGTCTCTGGGGAAGCTGAGCTCCAGGACACATCGGTGGGGTCTTCAATCCAGGGAAGCCTGGCCAGCATCCTGATGACATCTGGAACCAGGTGATTGAAAAGAGAGTCAACATACGAAGCCAAACAAATTGTTGAGCAATCATGGACCCAAAGCTTGGAATAGTGGAGAGGAAGTGTTAGGGGGGTACTCACTGCAAACTCTAGTGTACTTCTGCTTTCAGGTATATATTTTGCAGTAGTTTATGGATACGTGTGAACATATGCTCTCTCTCACAGAAACTGGTGTATATCTAGGTTTTGGGACTTTGTTAGAAAGTGAACCACCTGAGATGGAATTAGAGTATACTATGAAAGGAAAGGTCTCACCCGAGTAATGAAGCTGAAGGGTTGTCATTCCACACGTGAAGTCTCTGGACACAGTCTGAGCTGCAGCATGTTGAGGTGGCAATCTTTGCGTTGGTTAGGTTGTGATCGGCAGATGCAATATTATTAGATATGGATTGGGAGAGGCATACGGGAAAGTGGGCCCTATCCAAGGATTCCAGGACTAGGGGAAGTAGAGGCTCTATAGTGGAGATGTGAGATTCCTGCTGTCTTAGGGTTCAAAAAGACAATCGATAGTTAATGTTATCATCACATTATTTGGTAATTGGGTTAACTTTGAAAAGTCCTTTTGTTATGGTTTACTGTACAGTACCCAGTATCTTGTATATAGCTGTGCTATTGGTTGCTTCTGATCTACTTGGTCAAGGCTTTTGAGAGAGTCTGCATATCAAATACACAGACTGTATATTAAAAAGATTCAGTTTGTGTTTTGAAAAACTTCTGGACATACAATTAATTTTCCCCCTCTCATATTAATTAACTAGTGATTTATATAACTACATTTTACTAGGAGTGTACATAAACACCATTCCCACCACCAAAAGACTGACCCATCCCTCCCACCCCCTCTCACCCACTCTCACCCCCCACTGGCCCAGGAAGCTGCATGTCTACCCCTCACCACAGGGTTTTTACTTTGGTGCTCTACTTACAATTTGGTCAAGTCCTGCTTTTACTTTCCCTTTCAGATCTTCTTACTCAACTTCTGTTGATGAGTGGGATCATCCCATACTCATCTTTATCTTTCTGACTTAGCTCATTTAACATAATTCCTTCTAGCTCTGTCCAAGATGGGTCAGAGAAGGTGGGTTCATTGTTCTTGATAGCTGCATAGTATTCCATTGTGTATATATACCACAGATTTCTCAGCCACTCATCTGTTGTTGGGCACCTGGATTGCTTCCAGGTTTTAGCTATTATGAATTGTGCTCCTATAAACAGAGGAGTACACACCTCTTTTTGGTTGGGTTTTATGGAGTCCTTGGGGTCTATCCCCAGTCGAGGACTTACTGCATCATATGGAAGGTCCATGTCTAGCCTTCTGAGAGTTTTCCAGACTGCTCTCCACAGAGGCTGTACCAATTTACATTCCCACCAGCAATGTAAAAGGGTTCCTCTGTCCCCACAACCTCTCCAGCATTTGTTGCTGCTGTCCTTTTTGTTGTATGCCATTCTTACAGGAGTGAGGTGGTATCTTAGTGTTGTCTTAATTTGCATTTCTCTGACAATCAGTGACCTAGAACAGTTTTTCATATGTTTGTTAGCATTTGGATCTCCTCTGTGGTGAATGTTTTGTTCATATCCTCTGCCCATTTTGGATGAGGTCGTTTGCTTTTTTGGTGCTAAGTTTGCTGAGCTCTTTATATATTTTGGTGATTAGTTTCTTGTCTGATGTCTGGCATGTGAAGATCTTCTCCCATTCTGTGAGGGGTCTCTCTGTTTGTTTAATAGTTTCTTTGGCTGTGCAGAAGCTTTTCAATTTGATGTAGTCCCCTTGGTTTGTTTCAGCATTAGTCTTCCTTGTAATTGGGTTTGATTTATCAACGATGTCCTTGAGGTGTAGGTGGGAAAGTGTTTTACCAATTTTTTCCTCTAAGTATTTGATTGTTTCTGGTCTGACATCTAGGTCTTTGATCCATTTGGAGTTGATTTTTGTTTCTGGTGAGATAAAGTGGTTCAATTTCATTCTTCTGCATATTTCAACCCAGTTTTCCCAGCACCATTTATTGTAGAGAGCCTCCTTTTTCCATTTAATTTTGGGCCCCCTTATCAAATATTAGATGTCCACAGGTATGGGGATTTATTTCTGGGCTTTCAATTCTGGCCCACTGGTCTGTGTGCCTATTTTTGTTCCAGTACCATGCTGTTTTTCATGATGATGGCTTTATAATATAGTTTAAGGTCTGGGAGTGTGATGCTTCCATTTATTTTTCTTTTCCTCAAGATGGTTTTGGCAATTCTAGGTGTTTTCAGGTTCCAGATAAATGACTGTAGTCTTTGTTTTATTCTCTTAAAGAAGCTTGGTGAAACTTTGATGGGTATTGCATTAAATTTGTATATGGCTCTGGGGAGAATATTCATTTTGATGATATTTATTCTTCCAATCCATGAGCATGGGATATCTTTCTTGGAATCAGTATCTATTTCCTTGAGTAGCGATTCATAGTTTTCAGCATACAAGTCTTTCACTTCTTTGGTCAACTTTATTCCTAGGTATTTGATTGATTTTGCTGAAACAGTAAATGGGAGTGATTTCTGGATGTCTTCTTCTTCAGATTTAGTGTTTGCATAAAGAAATGCCACTGATTTTTGTACATTAATTTTATAGCCTGATACCTTGCTATATTGCCTAATAACTTCCAGTAATTTTCTGCTGGATTCTTTAGGTCTTTCTATGTATACTATCATATCATCTGCAAATAGTGAGAGCTTGACTTCTTCCCTTCTAATCTGTATTCCGTTGATTTCTTTCTCTTGCCTGATTGCTATGGCAAGAACTTCCAATACTATGTTGAAGAGTAATGGTGACAGTGGACAGCCCTGTCTTGTCCCCTATCTTAAGGGGAATGCTTTCAGCTTCTGTCCATTGAGTATGATGTTAGCTGTAGGTTTGCTATATATAGACTCCACTATCTTGAGGAATTTCCCATCTATTCCCATTTTTTGTAGAGTTTTGAGCATGAATGGGTGTTGGATCTTGTCAAAGGCTTTCTCTGCATCTATTGAGATAATCATGTGGTTTTTGGCTTTGCTTTTATTGATGTGGTGAATGACATTGATTGACTTATGGATGTTGAACCAGCCTTGCATTCCTGGGATGAATCCCACTTGGTCGTGATGAACAATCTTTTTGATGTGCTGTTGTATCCAGTTGGCCAACATCTTGTTTAATATTTTAGCATCTATGTTCATCAGAGATATCGGTCTGTAGTTTTCCTTTTTTGTTCTGTCCCTATCAGATTTTGGTATCAGGGTGATGTTGGCTTCATAGAAGGTGGAAGGGAGTATTCCTGTTTCTTCAATCTTATGGAATAGCTTAAGAAGTATGGGTATTAAGTGTTTCCTGAAAGTTTTGTAGAATTCGTTTGTGAAGCTATCTGCTCCAGGACTTTTGTTGTTGGGGAGATTCTTAATAACTGTTTCAATTTCTTTGTCTGTGATTGGTGCATTTAGATTTTGTAGTTCTTCTTGGTTCAGTTTTGGAAGGGCATATGTTTCTAGGAATTGTTCCATTTCTTCCAGATTCCATCCCCCCACCCTGTGCCTTTTGATGGGTGAGTTTAAGCCATTGACATTTATTGATATTATGGATTTAATGTATTGTAGTGCCATTGTTCAACAAAGTTTTATTTGCTCTGATATATTGCAAGTATTATAGTGATGTTCTTGTTTATAAGAGGTCTTTTAGAACCTCTTTCAGGGCCGGTTTTGTGATGGTTGCCTCCTTTAAATGTTGTTTGTCTAAGAAGGTTTTGATCCCTCCATCTAGTTTGAATGAAAGTCTAGCCGGATATATTATCCTTGTTTGAAACCGTTTTTCATTCAGGTCTCGATAGATATCTTGTCATTCTCTTCTGGCTTTTAGAGTTTGAGTGGAGAAGTCTGCTGATAGTTTTAGGGTTTTCCCTTGTATTTGACTTTTTGTTTTTCTCTTGCAGCCTTTAGGATCCTTTCTTTATACTTACTTCTTCTCATTATGACTATGATGTGTCTTGGTGTTTTGAGGTCTGGGTTGATTCTGTTTGGTACTCTCTGGGCCTCTTGAATCTTAATGTCCTTTCTGTTATTCAGGTCTGGGAAGTTTTCTTCTATAATTTCCTCTAGAATGTTTCCTTCCCCTTCCTCTCTTTATTCCTTTGGCAGGTCAATTATACTAATGTTACTTCATTTGAGATCATCCTATATGTCTCTGTTGTTGTTTTCAGTGTCTCTTAATCTCTTTTTGAGCTCTTTCACCTCTTTCTTAGTTTTCTCTAACTCATCCTCTGTCTGACTAATTCTGTTTTCCGCTTCTGTTAGTCTGCTTTCCCTTGCCTCAGCTTCTTTCTTCATTACAGCTATTTCAGCTTTCAGTTCTCTAATTGCCTCAAGATAATCAGTATTTTCCTTGGGGGTCTCAACTGTTGTTTCCCTAATACTGCCGTTCCTTTCCTCCAATATTGTTTTCATTTCTGTGATTAATAAGTTTATTATTGCTTGCATACTTTTCTTATCTATGGTTACTTCTGGCTAATTTATAGTTTCTTCTGGGCTCTTGTCTTCATTCATTGTAGTAGCAGTTTTATTTGTTTTTGATCTACCCATTTTTTTGATTTATGTGTTTCTTATTGTTGTGTTCTGTTGTTCCTCAGTTGTTGTTATTTGAGTACAAGCAATACTGTACTAAATACCTTTATGACAAATACCTTTATGCAATAACCCACCTCAGAAATTACAGTAGCAACTCAATCAAGGATTGAAGCAGTTTACTCACTACCAGTTAGCCAAACAATGTCTCCAGTCCGTGAAAAAATAGCAACTAAGTCCAAGTGAAAAAGAAAGAGAAAGGAAAAAAGGGATAACAGGAATAGACAATTATGCAAATCTACTATCCACTGTATATTCTAGGAGTAACAAGTGGAGAGATGGAAGTAGAGCAGAGATACACACATAGAGAGTCCACTCTGAGTCCGATTTCTTCCCCCAAATAATTCACAAATGAATATCAGTGAATTCAGAAGGCGAAAGAAGAAGGACGTAAGGAACATAAGATAATAAGAAAAAAAGAGAAACAAGAGAGAAAAAAGAGAAAATAAGAAAAAGAGCTGTAATAAAAGAGCAGTGAAAGGGAAGTTTTTAATTGATTAATTTATTTTATTTTTTTATTTTTTTAATTAGCTAGGAGGAGGGAGAAGGTGAGAGTGGGTAGAGGAGGTAGGAGTAGTGTAACAAGTTCCTCTTGCAATGGATAAGACGCCGTATTCCCTAGCAATGGAAAATACCCTAAGAGTTAATTCTGGTCAACCTAACAGGGATAGGGGGAAGAGATACACCTTTATATAATATTTATAATAAAATAGAGCATGGTAACAAACCTGTCCCAGATTGCCTCAAGCCTCTTGAGCAGAGGTAGCTGATTGTTAAGAAATTAAAACAAACAAAAAAAAAAAACAAACAAAAAAACCACCTCAGGAATAGCCAATAGACAGTTATGCAAATATACTATCCACTGTATATTCTAGGGGTAACTAGAGGAGAAAGGGAAGTAGAACAGAGATACATGCAGGGAGAGTCCACTCTGAGTCAGATTTCTTCCCCAAAATAATTCCCAAACGTGTATCAGTGAATTCAGAAAGCCAAAGGAGGAAGGAAGAAAGGATGACAAGAATGAGAAATAGAAGAAAAAGAGAGAGAGAGAGAGAGAGAAAAGAAAAAGATAAGAAAAAGAACAGTAATAAAAGAGTAGTGAAAGGAAAGAGTTTTTTAAATTTATTTATTTATTATTTAATTAGCTAGGCTGGGAGGGAGGGGGAGAGTTGGTAGGGGAGGTAGGAAGAGTGAAACAAGTTACTTTAGCATTGGATAAGATACCCAGTCCCCTAGCAATGGAAAATACACTAAGAGTTAATTCTGGTCAACCTGAAGGAGAGGGGGAAAGGGATACGTGTTTATCTAGTATTGATAATCAACTTGAACAGAGTAAAAAAAAACCTGTCCTGTATGCAGCTTGGATGACTCCAGATTGCTTCAGGCCTCCTGAGCAGAGGCAGCTGATTGTTGAGAACATAAACCAAAAAAAAAAAAAAAAAAAAACAAAGAAAGAAAAGAAAAAACCCTCTGGTGGTCTTTCCCTGTTTAAGTAAGGCTCTGTTCAATGGAATATTTGTACCTGGTATTGGCCACTTAGAAAGAAAAAAGGCCAGGGGTTTCAGAAAGGAATAGAATTAGAATGAGTGACACCCCTGGTGGGATAGGAATCTTGTTAAAGAAAGAAGCTCAGCAGGGGAGCCTGCTAGGAGCAGCTCTCTGGCCCCCAGGGACTGGTTATGGGGGGGTGAGGGGTGTGCTTCGGGAAAAATAATTTAAAATTTTTTCCTTTCTTTTTACTCTATTTTCAAACCCATATTGAGTTGTAGTCACCTCTTAGGTGTCACCACTAGGACCCCTTATTGACTGTCCTGCTAAAGGCAAAAAATCCTACCTTTTCCAGTAGTATTGTCAGAGCTCAAGCCACTAGCAGCTTCTCATTCTACCATCTTCCGGAATCCCCCTCACTTTTTTTTTTTCTGAAGCTAGAACTTTCAGTTAATACATTACTACCACTATGTTATGATGTCTTTTCCTTTCACTCACATTGAAGGTGGTTTTGTTGCATAAAATTTCAAATTGTAAGTTTTCACCAAAACAGCTTTGATGAAACATTCCTCTTTCTTATTATGCTGATCCATCTGCCTTGCCTCTACCTCTTTTTTACATTTAACTCTAGCTTTCTGGGAATCACTTGAGTCAGAGTAGCTCAGTGCTTAGCTAAAGACTTCTCTAAGCACTTTGAGCACTTTGAGCTCAACACTTTAAGATACATTTAATCATAAAGTCTTTATTTTTCAAAATTAATGGACCCATGTATGGTTTTGAGACCAAATCATAGTCCAACTAAGTCTTTCTGTGTATGTGAGGTCTCATGTGCTATAGAGATAAATAACTTACTAGAGCTTCCCCAGCCTCTATATTCTACACCTCCCTAACCACCAGAGTAAATCTTCTATGGCACTCTCTTTTACTCTGGATCTCCCTATTCATTTCCTGATTGATCTCCTACATCGTTGCCTGCTTTTGCCAGTAATGGAAGTTCTGGCTAGCTGCAATAATGTTCTCCTCTATTTGCAGTTGAGATCAGTGTTGTTTCTGACATCCCTGGTCATAGAATTTTCCATATTCCACTCCAACTAAAATCAGTCCTAAAGGCAGAAGGTGATTAGCAAAATAAGTAGAGATGAAAGACAACTACAGAATGGTTTCACTTATATGTGGAATCTAGAGATCTGATATGTATGAACTTGCAAACAAAACAAAAACAAGGAAACTGCTTTTAAGATCGTTATCTGTGGGAAGTATGAGAGGTGGGAGGGTGGGGACACAGAACTTTGGTGGTGGATGTGGTGCAGAGCTAGACCCTGTAATCTTACTATTGTAGGTTACTATTGTAACCTACTGTTTATCACAAATAAAAATGAATTTTAAGGGAGTCGGGCGTAGTGCAGTGGTTTAAGTGCAGGTAGTGCAAAACACAAGGACCGGAGTCAAGATCCCAGTTCGAGCCCCTGGCTCCCCACATGCAGGGGAGTTGCTTCACAGGCGGTGAAACAGGTCTGCAGGTGTCCTTCTCTCCCCCTCTCTGTCTTCCCCTCTTCTCTCCACTTCTCTCTGTCCTATCCAACAACGACAACAAAAGTAACTACAAGGGCAACAAAAGGGAATAAATAAATATTTAAAAAATGAATTTTAAAGGGAGTCGGGCAGTAGCACAGTGGGTTAAGTACTCGTGGCACGAAGCACAAGGACTGGTGTCAGGATCCCAGTTCAAGCCCCGGGCTCCCCACCTGCAGGGGAGTTGCTTCGCAGGTGGTGAAGCAAGTCTGCAGGTGTTGGTATCTTTCTCTCCCCCTCTCTGTCTTCCCTCTTCTCTCCATATCTGTCTGTCCTACCCAACAACAACAACATCAATAACCACAACAATGTTAAGGGCAAAAAAAAGGGAAAATAAATAAATAAATAAATATTTTTTAAAAAGAACTTTGAAAAGAATGTATTTTTATGAAATTAATAAACTACAAAAAAAGCACCCACAACTCAGTCCTAAAGGAGCAGCAGATCCTTGATCCTCAACTTAGCTACCTGGCAACACTTTAGCCTCATGGAGTTATAGTGGGGTGAGAGAGGGGACTAACAACGTATTCAAGTCTGCAGACTCATATCTGTATATTAAGGTTCAAAATATTTTCTTCAAAAAGCAGTTATATTCTGTTATATGCCTTTGGTCTATTTTTGATGCTCTTAAAGAGTTACTTTTGATCATTTTCAAAAGTTTATTGTTACTTTTTATGACGATTGATAACCTCCTCATTCAATTATTTCAGAAGATGTGCTCTATTGTGTGGTTTATTTTGGTGGTGTTTAAAAACCTTCATAATACAAAGTACACTAATGGGTATGGTCTGAATATCTGTGTCCATTTCAAATTCATATGTTGGTATTCTAATGGTTAGTGTAATACTAGGAGGTGAGGCATATAGGCCATGAAAATGGATCCCTCACATGTGGGATTAATGCTCTTATAAAATATCCATCGAGCTTCCCTCGCCCCTTCCCACCATGTCAGGGTACAAGGAAAAGTTGATGAAACTCAGAAAGGGACTCTCACTATACCTCAATCACATGGACACCCCCGAGCTTGGACATGCAGTTTCCTGTACTGTGGGCAATAAGTGTTTGCTTTTTATGAGGGAGCTGGTCTACAGTGTTTTAGGATACAGCCCAACAGAACTATGACACTAATCTTTTTTTTTAAATTGATTTAATAATGATCAACAAAACCGTAGGATAAAAGGGGTACAATTCCACACAATTCTCACCACCAGAGTTGCACATCCCATCCTGTCCATTGGAAGCTTTCCTATTCTTTATCCTTCTGGGAGTATGGACCCAGGATCATTATGGGGTGCAGAAGGAGGGAGGTCAGGCTTCTGTAATTGTTTCTCTGCTGGACATGGGCTTTGGCAGGTCAATCCATACCTCCAACCTGGTTCTATCTTACCCTAGTGGGGCCGGGCTCTGGAGAAGTGGTGTTCACATTGGTGAGGTTGCTATTACACTAATCTTAAGCATACAGCTCAGTGGGTTGTTACAAAGGAAAACACCCTTGTAATCACCAGATAGAGTAAGATGTAGAATCTCACTAGTTTCCCTTTCTAGTCTCTACTCTCAACCCACAGCTAAACTCTGTTTTCACTTCTATCATATTGTTTTTTCCCACCACTAAACTTAATGTGATTGAAATTTTGTAGTAAATACTGTTTCTGCACTTTCATATATTTATTCAACATAACATCTAGGGCCAGGCAGTGGTGTACCTGGTTGAGTGCTCATATTATAATTCACAAGGATCCAGGTTCAACCCCCTCTGACTCCCCCCTGCAGGAAGAAGCTTTATTAGCAGTGAAGCAATGCTGCAGATGTCTCTCCTTTGACATCTTTATCTCCCCTTCCCTCTCAATTTCTCTCTGACCTATCAAATGAAATAAATAAATATTAAGAAAAATGAAAAAGTGTAGCTTCTTAATTTTTCTATCATATTTTATGTGTATCTGGATTTATTTATTTTTTTAATTCTCTGTGATTATGAGTAGTCTACCAATTTCTCTGTGGTGGTTGTAAGGGTTATTGCCATGTGAGACTATTATTGATTAAACAGCAATGGACATTTTTTTATTTACAAATATACATGTATCCAATTTTAGAATGCTTAAATAATGAATGTGTAATTTTGGAGGAGAGAAAGACAGGGGGAGGAAAGGATAGACATCTGAAGACCTGCTTTACTGCTTGTGAAGCGATCCCCTGCAGGTGGGGAGCTGGAGACTTGAACTGGAATCGTTGCGCTTCACACCCTGTGCGCTTAACCTGTTGTGCTACTAGCCAGCCCCCGATAGCTTTCCTATTCTTTATTCTTTTTGGAGTATGGACCCAGGATCATTATGGGGTACATAATGTGAAATGTTTGGCTTCTGTAATTGCTTCCCTGCTGAACCTGGGTGTTGGCAGATCAATCCATACTCCCAGCCTGTCTCTCTCTTTCCCTAGTGGGACAAATGTCTGGGTAGGTGGGACTTCAGGACACATTGGTAGGTTGTCTGCCCAGGAAAGTCAGGTTGGCATCATGTTAGCATCTGGAACCTGGTGGCTGAAAAATAGTTAAGATATAAAGCAGAACAAGTTGTTTACTAATCATGAACCTAAAGGCAAGAATATTGCAGAATATTTGGGGTTTCCCTTTTGGAAAAAGGTAGTATGTCTATTTTAGGTATATTCCAACGGCCCCATGACTTTCCAATTTTCTCCTGAGCCTGACATCTAATATGCAGGTGGGCCCAAGTTATTGTCTGGGGAGATGATATCATAGTTGGAAAAAGGACTAGAAAGCTGGATCAGGGAAGAGAATAACACCCAAATACAGGAAAAGTATATAAATATTGTTAACTGTAAACCCCATTGATTTGATCTGGGGCCTATATTCAGCACAGGAGCCTATGTAACCTCTGCATCCCTCTAGGTCTGAGCTCACATACTGTAGTCACAAGCTATAAACATTCCAGGCTGCACTAATTTCAGGACCCATCTTCCTTGAGTAGTAGGTAGAGTATGTTATCCAACCTCCCTTTGGAGAAGGGGACATTCCCTACCACTGATGATCCACAATGAGGACAAGGTCCTATAGAGGTCTGCAAAGGGATCCATTATGTTGTTCCTGATGGAGATGACCAGTGACAGTGTTGAGAGGGATCTGTTAGAGGTCTAGGCCCATCATGTCTACATTGGAATCCCTAGACTCCCTGACTAGGCCCTTGGGTGGCCTGCTAGTGACTAAAAAGTCAGCATTAAAGTATGCCAGTCTCTTGCCCTTATTCCGCTTTTTTCAGTCCTTACTTTGTCTGACAAGGTTAGCTTTAAACATTATAGTAAGTATTTTTTCTCATATTTGTCACTGTCAGAAGTGTAATTAGTATTTTTAGTTTTTCTGGATGAAGTATAGTAAAATTATTAGCATATCCTCTTAAACACGCTAGTCAAAAGCCTATGTTTAATAATGAGGCATGACAATACAGATAGCACTGGTATTTAGTAAGCATGTCTTTAAAATTAAGAGTTCTAGCTTAAAAAAAATAAATAACTAGCCCAAGGTGAAACAAAATTTATTGCTTTTTCTGTTTCTATACATGCTTCATAAGATTACGAGATTCAAATACTAGTAGAATTGCTTTTTTAATATACAGAGGCAGGAATTTCTGCCAGCAATAGTCTCTTAAACAAGCATTTTAATATTTTCTGCATAGCTTATATTGAGTTGGGGAAAAGTCTTTATTGCTCATAGTGCTTAAAGAATCAAATTCCCTCTTATAAGATCATTATTCATTTTGCTTTCTGCCCTTTTCCCTCTTTCTCCCCGCCAGCTCACCCATGTGCATTTTTACCTATGCTCATCACACTATGGTCTGGTCTCTATGTACTGGTACCTTTACTTCACATACTGTTTGGAAGCAATCTTTTGGCAAGGGGGAGGGAAAAAAGAGTATTTGAGTTGTACTGGTGTAGGAATTTTATACCCTTTTAACTGGATGGTGACTTTTCTTCTCAGAAGCTGGTGAGACTTATTCTGGGTAATGTGAGCTGTGAAGGACACAAGGAGAATAGGAGAGTAAAGGAATTGCTTAATGGACCTCACATAATTGTGACCATGACTCCAAGTCCACTGAGTTTAAAGATGGAATTGCAGGCAGATAAATTTCTCGAGTTTGACCTAATCCCTTGGCTTTTATCTGATATATATTTTCCATTAACAGCAATATACCTTTCATCTCTGCTTTCACACAATCAAACAATGATCTGATTTTTTGGTGAACTTTTTCTGTGTGTGTGTATTTATTTAATTATTTATTTTTACTTTTTCTTTTTACCATGCTGAAATTGTTCCTCCTAGAGTCCTAATCAAGTCTTAGGCTGTGAAGAGAAGACCATAAGAGACACTAAGGCTGAATTTCCCATTGTCAGGAAAAGGATTTCAGTAGGTACCAGACTTGGACTAACAAGTCAAGCATGAAGTAAGTGACATGGTGGTTTTATCCCAGTTATGTCATAGGGGAAAGTTTTGTTTAACATCTAATTTTACCTGATTGTTAGAATGAGACCACTGTTCAAAAGGTTGATCACAGCACTGTGGGGGTGCTTTGTGGTATTCAAACAATGATAAAAACTTAACTCATGCTTTTCCCCCCATGTCATTTATTACCAGAATTTATTTTACTTTTTTTCTAACAATGTTTATCACTGAGGTTCTGTACCTACATGATTTCGTCACTCCAAGCAGGCTCCCCCCAACCCCTTCCTTAGATAAAGGGTATAAGACAGAGGGAAGAGAAAGAGAGAGAAATTAAGCTTCCCCTGTTCACAGGCTCCCATGTGGTGACCAAGGGCTCCAAATCAGGACCTTGTTCATGACGTCAAAGGGTGCGCTCTACTGGATAGCCCTTCTCCTGCCCCTATTCATTGCTTTACAAGCATTATAACTAAATCCCATTGAGTGGTGTCTTGGTTTAATTAGTGGAAATCCCAGCCTCTGTCTAGACATCTGCATCACATTTGTGAATAAGAAGTCATGGATATCTGTGCTTTCAGTAGAATGTTTCCTGATATTTCCATCATGACTGTAGGATGGCTACTGTGTGCCAATTAACAAAGTATTAATTTTTGGATTACAGCTTATATTTATTTAAACCTCAAATGAATTAGTGACAGGTAGAGCATACCTCAAAACTTTTCAGGTCGGGTTTTGAATATTTTATTTAAAGTATTTTTACTTTCAGGCATTTCTTGAATGTTTTTCTCATCTCTCCTTGTCCTTATGAAAACTTTCTCACCTCTTTTCTCAAAGTGCTTTTGTTTTTGCTGTAAGATGTCTTTTTTTTAACACTTCCTCCTCTTTCTCTCTAATTAATAACAATAATAACACAGGCATTATTTGTATGTGTATGTAACTACCAGGCGTTCAGCCAATTATTGTATGCATATCTTTTCATTTGCTGTTTTTAATATTATTGTTGTTGTTTTCATTATTATTTGCCTCCTAATGCTGGGGCTTGGTGCTGGCATTGTGAATCTACTGCTCCTGCAGGTCATTTCTTTTTTCTGTTTTTTTTTTTTTTTTGCCTCCTGGGTTATATCCTGGGCTCAGTGCCTGCACTACGAATCCACTGCTCCTGGAGGCCATATTTTCCCAGTTTTTGTTGCCCTTGTTGTTGTCGTTATTGTTGCCATTGATAATGTTGTTGATAGGACAGAGAGAAATCAAGAGAAGAGGGGATAAAGAAAGGGGGAGAGAAAGACAGACACCTGCAGACCTGCTTCACCGCCTGTGAAGCAACCCCTTTGCAGGTGGGGAGCTGGGGCTCTAACCAGGATCCTTATGCTGATCATTGTGCTTTGCGCCATGTGTGCTTAGCCCGCTGCATTACTGCTGATCCCCCATTTTTTAAATAGGGTAGGACAGAGAGAGATTGAGAGAGGAGGGGAAAGTAGAGAGGGAGAGAGAAAGATAGACATCTACAGACCTGCTTCATCACTTGTGAAGTGTCTCTTCCCTATAAGTCAGGAGCTGGGGACTCAAACCATGATCCTTGTGCGGGTCCTTGTGCTTTGCACTATGAGTGCTTAACCCATTGTACTGTTGCCTGGCCCCCCTCTATGGTATTTTTATTCAGATTTTGTAGTTGAGGAAGCCGAGTTTGTTGTTGCTTTTCTCCTCTCTGAACATGAATTTAGCCCTAATCTTTCAATTAAGTTGGTCAGTTGGTTCTCCAATTCAGTAGTTAAGCTTACTGGTTCACAGTCACTGATGGCACTTCAGCTTTTTAAGTATTTATTTTATTTATTACATATTAAAAATAGAAACAAGCCCTCCAACAATGACGACATAAGCAATAACAACAACAATAACTACAACAATAAAACAACAAGGGCAACAAAAGGGAATAAATAAATAAATATTTTTAAAAAATAGAAACAAGCCCTAATGCTATTCTGTTACATACAGAGCCACAGATAGAACTAGGAGCCACAGGCATGCAAATTTAGTTGAGCTGTTCCCCTGGCCACATTGCTGGCATTTAGAATATTGTTCCCTCCATCTAAAACATGAGTGGGTTCCCATTATGAAACTTGTATTGCTTCTCCTGGGAACTTAACAGAGGAATTTTAAAGACAAACAGAGGGAGAGAAGCTGTAAATCTTCTGACAGCCCTCTACTAGGACTGCTCACATGGCCAGTTATAATTTTGGGTTATAATTCTTCCTAAATCTTCTTTTAATTCATTTTTGTAACTATCTCTATTTATGTTTACATAAGTTTTTTCTCATCTTTTTTAGTGAGCCTGCCTCACTTCCTTTCTGAGTTATCCCCTTCACCTATTACTAGTTCTGAGTGTCTTTTCTCTCTAAGATAAGAAAAACAGTGCCCAGCTTCCTCTGGTATTCTACAGATTCACTTCCCTTTCAGTGATGGTATAAAAACAAGATTTCTAGTAACAAATGTTTTATGTCCTGGTGGAATGGAGATAGAGAGCCCTCCGGTTTACTTCTCTACTATTTACCCTTTCCGAGTATGGACTAAAATTCTTTCTGGGTTCCAGAAGGTGTGAGTTCTGGCTTCTGTAATTGCTTTTCTGTTAGACATGGACATTGACAGGTCAATCCATACCTCCAGCATGTTTATGTCTTTCCCTAGTGGGGAAGGGCTCTGGAAAGGTGAGGTTCCAGGAAGCATTGATGAGGTCATCTGCCCAGGGAAGTCAGGATTGAATCATAGTAGCATCTGCAATATAATGCCTGAAAGACAGTAAGATGCAAAGGAGGACAAAATGTTTAATAAGCAGGGACCATAAAGTGGGAATAGAGAGCAGATGAAAGTAGGGACCAGGTTATGCCAAAAGACTCTAGTGCCTAAAACTTCAGAGTTCCAGGTTCAATCCCCCCACAGCATCATAAGCCAGAGCTGAGCAGTGCTCAGGTTTTTTTTTTTTTTTTTTTTTTAAATACATTAGGGTGGAAGAAAACTTGGAAGTCTACTTTAAGTTTATTCCTGTGAGTCTATGTCTTAGTAATCTTTGTTTGAACTTGATAGCTAACACGGGGATAGATAAAAATGTTGTCTGGGTAGATAGTGTCATAGTTGAGAATAGAGCTAGAAAGCAGGATTAAGGATGAGAGCTTCTTGCAAACTTGAAGAAAATATATAAATGCAGTTAACTGTTTATCACATCCATCTAACCGGGTCTCACATTGATTCAGATTTAGCACTGGAACCTGTACAACCTCCTGCTCCCTGTCAGACTGAGTTCACAGTCCATGGTCAAAGCTTCCTCAAGTGGCAGAGTAGGATGATGCATCTTCCCTTTGGAGAGTGTGGCAGTCCCTACCGTTACCAGTTCATAGTGAGGGTAAAGTCTTAAAGAAACCCACAGAAGGGCTTATGGTGATGCTCCCCATGGATGTGACCAGTAATAGTAAAGAAGGGGGGGATCTATTAGAGGTCTAGGCCCATATGAGTAAATCCAAGGGTTCCCTATCCCTCCCCAGGTGGAGCCTGATAGTGGCCTAAATCTTCTTTAATGTTTTATTTTATTTTGTTTTGTTTTATTTTATTCATATGGTAGAAGAAGGTGCTCTAACAGCTCTTGTTAAATGTATCTGCTTAGGGAGGTGGGGCAGTAGCACAGCAGGTTAAGCACTCATGGCACAATGTGCAAGGACTGAGTAAGGATCCAGGTTCAAGCCCCACATACAGGGGGATTGCTTTGCAAGTGGTGAAACAGGTCTGCAAGTGTCTATCTCTCTCCCTCTCTGTCTTCCCCTCCTCTCTTGATTTCTCTCTGTCTTATCCAACAACAACAACAATAACTATGATAATAACAACAATAACGATGAACAAGGGCAACAAAATGGAAAAAAAAAATGTATCTGCTTAAGTATTACAGCTATTTTTCATTTTCTTTTAAGGAATTTCCTTACTTTTTTCCCCCACCATGTCTCTGCCTTGCACCGTCACCAAGGCCATTGGTTCATTCTCTATTTCTCTTTCTATTCAAGGTGCTATAAAGATTCAGCTTCTCCTTGTTTATATTTCTTACGTTAGACAACTGGCAAGCTTTCATTTTATATTAATTAGTTATTATTTTGTATGTGTGGAACAGGGGCCTCATGCATATGTGATTTCACTTCTTCAGGCCACTTTTTTTTTTTTTTTTCCGTTCAGGTAGAAACAGAGAGAGGGAGAGTCATCACATCACTGAGGCTTCCTCCCTTGCCTTAGCACCTCTAGTGAGGTGACTCCAGCCTGGGTCATACACAGGCCAGACACCTATCCAGTGAGCTTATGCCTCTCCCCAACTAAGCTTTTACCTGCCTTACTCACTAGTGTGGATACTCTGGGAGCCTTATTTCATTTACTCCACCCAACAGTCTACTTCTTAGATGAGGAAACTGAGCCTCAGATAGAATATTACTTCCCTGAGATAGCAGAGCTGTGGATATTTGTTTTCTTTCTACCATAGTGTTGTGTTGCCCAGGAAATGAAACCAGAATGTAGTGACAAAAATTTTAAATGAGAAGATATTTGAAAATCAGATGACTGAAACTTTTGAGAATCCGACTGAGTTGACTGAGTTACTTTATCTTCAGAAAGGCCCTTCCTTACCACCATCTGAGGACAACTCTCCATTTTATCCTCTTTCCTCTGAACCTTGCCACTTTTTTACAGCATTTATCATTTATTCTTTGCCACCAATACAGACTAGTATGCAGGACTCATGGAGGTAAGCCGGGCTCATAATGTGCCATTTCCACAACTTGATCTCCAGTTTCCTGAGTAGGGTGCAGTGACACTCAGTGCATGATTATGGGATGAATATAGATTATTATAAACATTCCTAGGAAAATTTTAAATTAAACATTCAGACTTATTAGCCAGAAATTGAATTTATACTTCTGTTCTAAAACAATACCATTTAATCATCTAACAAAAGAGAGGTCACAGTATTTGTCCTTGCTGCAGTGTGACAGCTTGAAGTAGTTTTCATTGGTAAGTGTATGTGGCCTAAGATACCTTATAAAAGTGCAGCAAGTAAATATTTTGCTTGGAACTGAAAGGCAATTGTCAACCTCTCTAAAAAGTTTAGTTAACAACTGTTTTTCTATATATGTGTGTGTGTGTGTGCATGTATATATATATATTTTTTTTTTCTTTCTCTTGGTTTCTTTCTGTCATGCTCACTGTTCTACTCTCTACCAGAGTGTTGTTGCCCTCTTAGGAACTGTGACAGAAGCTCAGATCATTTACTTCAGAGTAGTTACTGTATCTTCTACATCAGTTAGTATTTTACATCCTCATGAAAATTGCTTTTCTCTCCTGTACTTTCAGCTTTTGCTTGGCTTTGCCAGTATAAACATATTCTGTTGAGCCTTAAAGGCTCACCTGATGTTTAACAACACACCTTCTGACATGCTCACAAGTAGTAATTCTTCCTCCTCCTCTGTCATCTACATTCTCCAGTGAGCAGTACAGTACACAGGTGCTCCCCACCCCACGTCAGCCTATGGGGGTGCAGAATACCTAGGGACAGCTGCATATGCAAACGTGCCTCTCCAACCACTGATTATGGAAAGGGGATCTGCAGAATAATAATTTGCACTCCAAGTTCTCTACACTGTTCTGTTTAATCCTTGGTCTGACCACATACTTCCTTCACAGAGTAAGCTCAGTATAATTATTCCTAGAGAGTGTTGTTGAATTCTAGAAATAGAAGATACTTAGGGCTCATTAGATCCTTCTCATTCATCATTTAGATGAAGAGACTGAGGCCCAGAAAGGGATGTTCTACTAACCTCCAGGTCCTCTTAGTCATGATGTATCTTGTTCAGTTTTATGTTATCCATCTCTTATGTCTGTACATAATAAGTGCTCAATAAAATGTTTGCATTTTTCATTGTCACAGAAATATTCATTGCAGAGTTAGTTACTTGTCCATAATTATCTGTCATTGTAGTTTAAATTAAGGAGTCATCTTTCAGTCTTTTAAAACAATCACTATTCAGTTCATTGCTGGTATGCAAACATCAGCTGTCCCTCATTGGAATGGCTGCAGTTTCACTACTGAGCAGCTCTAGAAACTGACACTGTAACTATTCTGTGAAAAGGATTCCTCTCACATGATATCCAGGCTGTGTCCAAAGTGTAATATTTAATTGCATTTTGTTAATCTTTACCACTGTATTGCTAAGATTTCTAATACCTTCAAAATACCAAATCTCAGGCTTATCCTAATTAAAGAATCTCAATTTAATCCATATTGCATGACAATTCAATTTGTTGATTGCTTTTTCTCCCCCTCTTTGTGAAATTCCCGTCAAATGTATTAATTCAACATGATGAATCCTGTATTCAACCCACTGGAGTGAATAATTAAAATTAGCTGATAAAACTTTCAGCAGAATTACTTTGTGAAATTGCTGAACAGATGTGTCATTTTAATGAAAATCCACAGACAAGCTCCTTCTCCCCCTCGCAGGATAAAAATATTATCCCCTCGGCACATACTTAATTTGGTGGTAAATACACTCGGAGCGATTGCTGGAAGGGAAGAAAAAGCAACTTGTCACACTTAGTAACTTGATTTTTCCCCAGCATGCAGTAACAGCTATCTACAGTAATTCATAGTGCTCTATTGTTGCTGCAAGTCCCAAAGAGAACTTATTAAAATGCAATAATCTCCTATTTAAACAGAAACAATAACCATTAAATTTCCTGTGGATCCAAAATTGAGCACAAGCCCCATCTGGTAAGAGTGATTAGAGGCCTGATGAGGGAATTTAATTTGCAACATTCAAAGACTAAATCTGAGCAGATCTTGTCACCTGGGACTGGAGTGCTGCTTGCTGTCTTCTTAAAAATCTCGACCTAAACTGAAAATGGAATGTAGAAGTGAAAATGTTACCCAGGGGCCACCCCCGGCAGGCTCGTGTTTCATTATGTGTCTCCAACAGGCCCAGTGAGCAGAAGGGATTTCATTGCTGTCCACCTTGGTTTTCCTGGCAGGGCCTTTGGAAAGGGCTGCCTGACTCTGCTGTTTCCTGTTGTGCCTGTAGGTCTTTAATGTGCGGTCCCTCTGGGGTCTGGGACCGCCTGCTCCTCCCATCTTATTTCCTCTCCTCTTGCAGCTGTCAGTTCCTCTGTTGACTTGAAGGTGCTCCCCAGCTCTCACTGGACTGTTTCCCATTCCAGAAGCCAGATTCTTCCAGCAGGCTTTTTTGAGCACCGCAGAGTCAATGTGTTTTCTCCCTGTCAGTAGACAGTCCTTTCTCCTTGTTTTTGTTATGCTTTTTTTTTTTTTTTAAGCTGTAAGGGCTAAGATTCCTTATATGTCCTAATAAACACAAGTGTAATTTTCCTCTCTCCCCAGCATTTCTCCCATAGTTCCCCTTCATTATTTATACCACTTTCTAGACTGCAGAGAAACAAAGTGTACTTGAACCTGCCATCACAGAAACAAGGGGTGTATGTGTGTGTGTGTGTGTGTGTGTGTGTGTGTGTGTGTGTGTGTGTGTGTGTGTGAGAGAGAGAGAGAGAGAGAGAGAGAGAGAAAGAAAGAGAATTGGCATATACATTTATATGTGCTCAGACAGTAACATGCCACAGCTGTCAGCACATCAATTAGTACAGACCTCCTAATTACGTATTCATCTTCAGAAGTGGAGCTCATGTTGGCAGTGAGGTAACTTGCCAGAAGGGAGGCTGTTGCCCATGTGATAGACAGTCCTGATGTTTCTTTGTCCAGATCCTGTTTAGTAGTCTTTATCAGAATTTCAGGGGTCTCCTTAGGCAGCCAGCCCTCTGTTTTCCATAAATTCTACCTCCTTACCTCTCCAGCATCTGCTCCAGCCCCATGGTTCTGGACAGTCCACTTCCAGGTAAACTTTTCCACCAGGTCTTTCTAACTATTCTCTTTGCCAAGCCCTAGTTCCCTGAACTAGTTTATAATTAGCATTTTGAGAACATAATTTATCAGTTACATAGTTTAAAAGACCAATATTAATACTCTTTTTAAATTTTTTATTATCTTTATATATGTGATAGAGACAGCCAGAAATCAAGAGGAAGGGGGAGACAGAGAGACAGTTACAGGCCAGTGTAGTTGTTGTTCTTCAGCATTTGCAAACCTTTCCTCTTGCAGGTGGAGACACGAGGCTTGAACCCAGGTCCTTGCGCATGTTAGCATGTGCACTCAAACAGGTGTGCCACCACCTGGCCTTCTCTTTTAGTCCTATGTACCTCTTCCTCATTATATAAGGTGATGTAAAACCAGCCTTGGGGTGTAATTTTTAGGAATGAAGAGAAAGGCCCTTTCTGTGGAGCAAGGCAGTAGCATCTCCGGCAGAGCACACACATTACTACACCTAAGACCTTGGTTCAAATCCCAGATCCTCACATGCAGGAGGCAAGTGTCAGTGGTAAAGGCATTATTCCAGGTGTCCCTTTATCTCTTCCTTTCTACCTCCCTTTCTTCTATATTTTTTGTCTCTATTAGGGAAAAAAAAGGGGGGGGGAGGGAAGGCGAATGGTTGCCAGGAGTGGTAGAGTCATCATGTAGGTACAGAGTGATAACCCTGGTGAGAAAAATAAATAAATAATTTTAAGTACTTATTTTTTTTAAAAAAAAAGGTTCTTTCTGTGAACTATACCACTCTAGGATTCTAGAAAAAGCAATGGCATTTAAATGATTTTATTTAACGTATAGTAAATATATAAACTATACAAGTTACTGTTGTTTGTGAGATAATGCTGCCACTCTTACCCCCACCCCTTCATAGAGAAGACACTGAGAAGTTTGAGACTCTGCCATTCCAGCATTTACTTGTACATAGTTGAGAAAAAGGCATAAACATACAAACACTAAAGCTACCCTGGTTTATATGGTAGGAAAAAGATCTTTGGGCCTAAAAGGATTGATGAATCACTGAATAGCATAATCAAAGCTGGATGTCTAGAATAAGGATAGATGGCTGGGGAATGGTACAGTTTATGGAGAATGCCTTTGCTGCTTCACATAGCTCTTCTGTTCCTAGTACTTGGAAATCTTCCAACCACAGTAAGGTTCTTGCTTCTTCTTCTTCTAGCGTTTGCCCTTCTTCCGTAGCCAGTCAACAGGTCAGGTTGAAAGCTTTCAGGAGCTGCTTGTTGCTGGCTTTGAAAGTGACTGGGATCCAAATGCTAGGTGTGTTAGGGTGCACAGTCCATAGCAGCCCTGGATGCAGTGTGTATGTGTGTGTGTGTGTATTTACGAAACAGGTGTGTGTGTTTGTATTTGTGTGAGTATTTTTACAAGATGAGTGCTTTAGCCAACTAAGCAACAGAGTTAACTTACTCATTGCTATTTTGTTTATTCTTATGATTTATTTATTTTTTAACCAGAGCACTACTCAGCTCTGAGTTATGGTGATGCTGGGGATTGACTCCTGGACCTTGGGTGCCTCAGGCACAAAAAGGGTTTTTGTTTTTGCATAATCATCTCCCCTACCAGATATAACCTCTTTTTTAATTTTTATTTATTTATTTTGTATATTTTAATTTCTTTATTGGGAAATTAATGTTTTACATTCAACAGTAAATACAATAGTTTGTACATGCATAACATTTCTCAGTTTTCCATATAACAATACAACCCCCACTAGGTCCTCTGTCATTTTTGGACCTATATTCTCTCACCCCAACCCCAACCCACCCCAGAGTCTTTTTCTTTGGTGCAATATGCCAATTCCAGTTCAGGTTGTACTTGTGTTTTCTCTTCTGATCTTGTTTTTCAACTTCTGACTTATTTCACTTAACATGAATTTTTCAAGGTCCATCCAAGTTCGGCTGAAAATGGCGAAGTCACAGTTTTTAATAGCTGAGTAGTATTCCATTGTGTATATATACCACAACTTGCTCAGCCACTCATCTGTTGTTGAACACCTGGGTTGCTTCCAGGTTTTGGCTATTACAAATTGTGCTGCTAAGAACATATGTGTACACAGATCTTTTTGGATGGGTGTGTTGTGTTCCTTAGGATATATCCCCAGGAGAGGAATTGCAGGGTCATAGGGTAGGTCCATTTCTAGCCTTCTGAGAGTTCTTCAGACTGTTCTCCACAGAGGTTGGACCAATTTACATTCCCACCAGCAGTACATTAGGGTTTCTTTGACATCACAACCTCTCCACCATTGGCTGCTGCTACCTTTTCTGATGTATGACATTCTCACAGGAGTGAAGTGGTATCTCATTGTTGTCTTTATCTGCATTTCTCTGATAAGCAAAGACTTGGATCATTTTTTCATGTGTTTCTCGGCCTTGTGGATCTCTTCTGTGGTGAATATTCTGTCCATGTCCTCTCCCCATTTTTGGATGGAATTATTTGTTTTCTTGTTACTGAGTTTGGCAAGCTCTTTATATATTTTGGTTATTAGCCTCTTGTCTGATGCATGGCATATTAAGATCATCTCCCATTCTGTGAGGGGTCTCTTGGTTTGGGTAATGGTTTCTTTTGCTGTGCAGAAGCTTTTTAATTTGATGTGGTCCCATGGGTTTATACTTGCCTTAGTCTTCTTTGTAACTGGATTCATTTCGTCGAAGATGTCTTTAAAGTTTATGCAGAAAAGGACTTGCCACTTCTGGATCCGACTCTTAAAATGCTTGACTGTCTGATCAATAAAGAATTGAATCACCTCGCCACCACCAAAAAAAATTATGCAGAAAAGAGTTCTGTCAATATTTTCCTCTAAGTATCTGATAGTTTCTGGTCTAACATCCAAGTCCTTGATCCACTTGGAATTTACTTTTATATTTGATAAAATATATTGGTTCAGTTTCATTCTTCTGCATGTTTCAACCTATTTTTTTCAACACCATTTGTTGAAGAGACTCTGCTTTCCCCATTTAATAGTCTGGGCACTTTTGTCAAATATTAGATGCCCATAGGTGTGGGGGGCTTACTTCTGGGCTCTCAATTCTATTCCACTGGTCAGTGTGTCTATTCATGTTCTAGCACCAAGCAGTTTTGATGACAGTGACCCTATAATACAGTTTGAGATCTGGGAGTGTGATGCTTCCAGTTCTGTTCTTTCTTCTCAAGACTGTTTTGGCAATTCTAGGTCTTTTCTGGTTCCAGATAAACATTTGTAGCATTTGTTCTATTCT
The DNA here is from genome assembly GCF_950295315.1 of Erinaceus europaeus. Taxonomy (NCBI): domain Eukaryota; kingdom Metazoa; phylum Chordata; class Mammalia; order Eulipotyphla; family Erinaceidae; genus Erinaceus; species Erinaceus europaeus. Next base: position 31,475,074 of record NC_080176.1, read on the forward strand.
CCTAATAAATGATTTCTTACGTTATTTTCTCTTGGACCCAGTAGTTGTTAAGTAGTGTACTGTTGAGCTTCCACATTTTGGGACTCTTACTAATCTTTTGTTGATTGTTAAGTGTTGGTTTAATTCCACTGTGGTCTGAGAAGATGCTTGGGATGATTTCAATGCTCTTGAATTTGCTGATGCTGTCTTCATGACCTAACATATGGTCTATCCTTGAGAATGACCAGTGTGGACTTGAGTATTATGTGTATTCCTGTTTCTTAGGGTGAATGACTCTGAAAATGTCCAATAGTTCTAGTTTTATCTATCTCCTCATTTTTTTAAATTGATTTTCTGCCTGGATGATCTGTAAAGTCGTTAGAGTGGGGTGTTGATGTCCCCTACTATCACTCTGTTGTTGTTAATATATTGCTATAGCTCTTTCATTAGATATTTTATATATTTAGATGGCTTCTCATTGGGTGCATAGATGTTAATAATTGTTAAATCCTCTTGACTGACTGATCCACTGAGCATTAGGTAGTGTCCATCCCTATCTCTTTAAATTTTATTTATTTTAAAGTCATGTTAGATTTGAGAATAGCTGTTACTGCCCTTTTTTGTGGGACATTGGCTTTATGATAGTTTTCCATCCTTTCACTTTGAGTCTGTGTTTGTCTTCTTGAGTTAGGTGGGTTTCCTGTAGACAGCATATTGTTAAGTTGTGTCTATGAACCATCTTCCTACTCTGTGCCTTTTAATAGGTGAATTTAGGCCATTGACATTTATTGATATCAAAGATTGAAGATATTTTAATGCATTCTTATAGGTTGTTAGAGTGTTCTAAAATCAGTTGATTCCTTCAATTGTTGCTTTTCTGAGATTTTTATGCCTCCATCTAGTCTGAATGACAGTCTAGCAGGGTACAGTAGTCTTGGTTGTAATCCTTTCTCATATGGCACTTGATAGCTATCTTGCCATTCTCTTTTGGCCTGTAGTGTTTGTGTGGAGAAGTTTACTGCTAATCTTATGGGGTTTCCTCTGTAGGTGACTCTTTATTTTTTCTCTTGCAGCTTTCAGGATCCTTTCTTTATCCTTATTCCTTTCCATTGTAAATATGATATGTCTTGATGTCTTTAAGTCTGGGTTAATTCTGTTTGGGACCCTCTGGGCTTCTTGAACCTTTATGTCTTTGATATTGTCTAGACTAGAGAAGTTCTTAGCTATTATGTCCTGAAGAATGCTTTCTTCCCCTCCATCTCTTTCTTCCCCTGGTAAGCCAATAATGCGTATATTATTTCTTTTGTAGTCATCCCATAGGTCTCTGTTGTTGTTTTCAGTATCTCTTAATCTCTTTTTGAGATCTCTTATTTCTTTTTTACTTGTCTTAATTCATCCTCGATCTTGCTAATTCTGTCTTCAGCCTCATTTATTCTATTCTCTCTCCCCTCTACTGTTTTCTGGAGTTCATCTATTTTGTTCCCCTGTTCTGATATTGTTTTAGCTTGTTCAGATCATTGTGTTCTTAGCTCAGCCATTTCAGCTTTCAGCTCTCTAATAACCTTGGGATAATTAGTGTTTTCTTCCACAGTCTCATTAGTTGTTTCTGCATTTCTGATGACAATTCTTTCAAACTCCTGTGATTATTTCCTTAACTAGTGTTTGGATGTTGATCTTATTATTTTGTGCTTCAACCTTTGGGAGGTTTTACCAAGACTCTTGACCTTGTTCATTTCTCCAATATTTCTTCTTGTTGGTTTAACCATTCTATATATTATGTTATGAAGTCCCTCTCTCAGTACTTTACAAATTACTTGCCTGGATTGACTTGTGTCTAAGAAAAGTATTTAATGGGTTCACAGTTGTAGAAATTGACAGTTTTTTCAATATTATTTTAATCCCTGAATTGGAGCACAGTGGCTTAGAAGCCTCTTTTGTTGTTTTTCTTCCCTGTGGGCTGTGGGAGCCTGAGGGCTTTTAGACTATAAGTAGGCTTCTTAGCTTAATCACTGACTCCTGACTAAGAGATAAAGCAGGGTGGGGCAGAGAGAATCCAGTAGTTATGTAGAGAGAATCTCACAGCCCCACTGCTAGGCCATTGAGGTATAGATCTTCTCTTGAGTTTCCTGGTTAGTTCTCTGTCCCCTGGTATCAGCACAGGGCTTCCCCCCCCCCCCCCCCCCCGCTGCTCCAGCTTCTGAGGGCAGTAGCAGTGGAGACTCACATTTTGCATTTGGTGAGTCTTAGGGGAGTCCTCTCCTCCCTTCAACCACCTTTTTGTTGGTGAAACAGACTGGATGTGGTGTCTCAACTTGTAAACTGCCGGACTGTTACCAGCCACTCAATCTCTCCCTAGGCTCCTCTCTGCCCTTGAGCCACAGATATTTCCACTCACTGGTCATTTGGTTGGTTCCTGAAGTCGTTCTAGTCCTGTCCTGTTGTGATCCCAGATGAACTCCTTTGGTATTCCTAGTTCACCTGGGAGAGGAGAGCTCTGTTTTTGTTTTTGTTTTTTTCCCTTTTGTTGCCCTTGTTTTATTGTTGTTGTAGTTATTATTGTTGTTGTCATTGTTGGATAGGACAGAGAGAAATGGCGAGGGGAGGGGAAGATAGAAGGAGATAAAGAGAGATACCTGCAAGCCTGCTTTACTGCCTGTGAAGTGACTCCCCCGCAGGTGGGGGCCAGGGCTTGAACTGGGATCCTTAGCTAGACTGTGATCTTTGTGCCACTAATCTCAGTGACTGTTTTTTCCTTCTTTTTCTTTTGATAGAGACAGAGAGTGAGAAACACTTGCACCACTGCTTCACCACCTGTGTAGCTTCCTCCCTACCAGGTGGGGAATTGAGGTTTGAATGTGGATCTTCATATTTGGTAACATGTGCACTGTAACAGATGTGCCACCTTCTGGGCCCTAGCTACTTTTGTTGTTGTTTTAATGTAGCATAGAGGTAGAAGTCAGGCCCTTGTGTATGTGTGATACCATCAGTCAGTCTTATGAGTCTAAATTGATTTTAGAGAGAGAAGAGAGGGAGAATCAGAGAGAGAAAAGATGTACAGTTTTTCATTTTTGTTGTTTACTTGGGATTTTAATTGTTTATAGTACAGTTGTTGGGACATAGGTACAATTTCTCATCTCACCATGATAGGTGTTTGCAAAACACTCTCATCCCCATCCTAGGTACTTTTCCACCATTATGGATCAGGACCTCAAAGCCACGCGCCCCACCACACCGGCCCACATATACCCAACCCCACCCCTCTCCCTGTTGTTTTCCCCCAGAGTCCTTTGCTTTGGTGTAATTCACCAAGCCAGCTTTGCTCTATACATGAAACTCCTTTGGTACTATCCATGGTGCTCCCATGTGGCACTGAGACTCAAAAGCCAGGGCATTGTGTAAGGCATGTGCTCTGCCACGCAAACTACCTCCTGGTCAAAGACTTGGTATAATTTTTGTTATTAAGCATATTCTCCTCTGGTTGTATATCTAGTTGTAAATACATCTTGGTAACTTGAATTTGAAAATATAAATATTGATATGCATAGAGAACATAAGAAAGACATATAATAAACATCATCTGGTGATGATGTTTATTACCTTTGATTCAGTGGATTGCAAGTGACTAGTAGTTTTCTTTCTGATTATGTCTGTATAATGTTTAGAACTGTTTAAATTTTCAATAAAATGGCCTCCTGTTTTTTTATATTATTTATTTATTTATTTATTTACTCTCTTTTGTTGCCCTTTTTATTGTTGTTGTTGGCTAGGACAGAGAGAAATGGAGAGAGGAGGAGAAGATAGAGAGGGGGAGAGAAAGACAGACACCTGCAGACCTACTTCACTGCCTGTGAAGCAACTCCCTTGAAGGTGGGGAGCAGGGGTTTGAACCAGGATCCTTACGCCAGTCCTTGCGTTTTGCGCCACCTCCACTTAGCCCGCTGTGCTACCACCTGACTCCCAAAAATGGCCTCCTATTTAAATTACCTTTTAACTCAGGACTGAGAGGAGAAGTCAAATTTATGTTTAGTAGATAGAACTTGAAAATTATATCACTTTGGGCTTTCAAGAGTGTGATTGCACTAAGTAATGATACTATCTGAATACTAAGTTCTGTCCTTCCTTATACCATACTCTTATGGCATTAGAGAATTCATGGTGTCATTGGTATTGTATACCTCTATATCTTTGATACTAGACAGATTCATGCTCCAGAATTTTGAATAGAGGCAAAGATTGCCCTATAATCTAATACTTTCCGTGTCAATATTTGGGCTGCTCTAGTATGTGCTTGGCCTACCCATTTTGATTTGTACATAAGATTAGAGGCCACAGTAATATAATAAGGGTCTGTAGTGGGTAAAACAAATCACTTTGACGTGTGTGTGTGTGTGTGTGTGTCTGTATGTGTGTGTGTGTGTGACATTCAGTGCCTGAACACTATATGCTTACCTTTTGTTTTAGAACTAATTCTATGCCCTATCTAAGAGGTTCAGTATAAAAGATCTTACATTTAGCCATACTCTGTATATCCCCTAGATAAAAGTATAAAGTATATCCCCTAGATAAAGTATATCCCCTAGATAAAAGTCATTATTACTTTTTTTGAAGTTTTTTTAAACCTTTCTTTTGGTAAATAAAAGTTTTTTGGCTTTGATGTGACTATTACACCATTGGTTTGGTTTCTTTCTCTAGCTCTTCATCCCTAGCCCCTGAGGGACCCCAGAAAGAAAAATGGGAGGGGGGAGAAGCATGGATTCCTTAATAAGTCCCAAAGGTAATCAAAAGAAAGAGATGCAATATGAACAAACTCAGAAAATATTCTAGTGTTTCTTCAGAGAATATTTAATGCACATAAGGTCAGGCCTTTGTAATGTTAATTTCTGAATTGTAGGAAGAAAGCCATTATTTTAAAGAGTAGTGTTGCTCTTGCTCTGAAAGATCCTTGATTTACAGAGAAAGATTGTTCTAACACACCTGCATTATCATTTGCTGCCTGGAGATTCCAGGGCTGCTGGGCTTAGGAAATGCTCCTTTGAGGGTACTTGGGTTCATTTAGCTGGAGCTGACAGAAGGCATCCTGTTTTCCTGTGGTCAAACCACTTTGTTCTGATGGGCCAGCTGGTGGCACACCTGTTTAAGTGCACACAGTGCAGGTCACAAGGACCCAGGTTCAAGCCCCTGGTCCCCACCTGCAGGGGGAAAGCTTCACAGGTGGTGAAGCAGTGTTGCAGGTCCCTCTTCTCTCTCTCTGTCTCTTCCCCTCCCTCCCTCTCTATCCCCCTTCTCAATTTCTCTCTGTCTCCGTCCAATAATAAATAAATAAAGTTTGAAAAAAACAAAAACTTGTTCTGACTGAGAATGGTATGTACCTTACTTTTGCACCTTGTCTTCCTGAGTGACAGCATAACTCATCAAGCACAGATACTCTCCTCTCCCAAGACTGTCATTTAGAGGAAAATCTTAAGAGACATGAGGCAAGTATAAGTTGCTGGAGACACCTTGGTTGTAGACACATTCATTTCCACTGCAAATAGTGTCCATGCCTTCTCAGCAACCTGTGAACCTCCAAACTTCATAGATAAGATAGTGTAGTTTAAAAAATGTGAAATATCCAGCCCATCACTCCCAAACATAGTGCAAAACAAATGGCTATCTATTCCATAATGAAACATCCCCAGAGACCTGGGGAGACAGCATAATTGTTTTCTAAAGTTTCAGGTTCAATCCCCAGCACCATCATAAGCTAGAGCTGATAAGGTCTCTCTCTCTCTCTCTCTCTCTCTCTCTATATATATATATATATATATATATATATATATATATATGTATGTATGTATGTATGTATTTCTCTCATTTAAAAGTAAATTAAATAAAATATTAAAAAGTAAAAGCAAAGAAAAGAAATACCACCGGAGACTGCCAGTCTTTTTAGAGGCTATCTATTCCACCTGTGGTTCTTTATTTTTTTTATTATCTTTATTTATTTATTGGATAGAGACAGCCAGAAATTGAGAGGAAGGGGAATATATATAGAGAGAAAGAGACAGGCTTTCTCCTTGCAGGTGGGGACCAGGAGCTTGCACACATTGTAACATGTGCACTCAACCAGGTGAACCACCAACAAGCACCTGGTTCTCTCTTTCCATTTCCATGTCTACATTCCCCCATTCATACATCCCTCTGCTTTGCCTTCTCTGCTTTTTGTTGGCATCTATTCTACTTTTTTTGGTGATATAAGTCCTGTAAAAATTTTCACATTAACTACAATTGAACAATTAAGTAAAACTAAATATGAATAGTCTGTGCAGAGTTCCTGACATTGAGTATGTTTCGAAGTATCTCTCTCCCTCTCCGGCGGGGTGGTCTCCAGGGGAAAGGTAACGGGCTGGTTCTTTCTCGCTCACAACAGGGGTGACACGAAGTAAAAGACACCAGGGGACTCTTAGCATGCCTAGAATCTGAGTCCTAGAATCCCAGAATCCTATAGAGTCCATTTATTAGCAAAGTGGACATGAGTTAAATAGAAAAGCAATGGAGGTAATTATTGTTGAAATATGTCAGAAATTACAGGTTTCTTAACAGTCAGCATGCCCCTAAGGTAGGGGGCTGGTATGACAGGAATTGATGAGATACAAGACAGTTATTTTCCATGACACAAGCAACTTAATTATCCAAAGGTATTTGAGAGAAGCATAGGGGCTAAACCCGTAGGGTGAGACAGAAAGAAGATGGATATCAAAAAGCCATATAGTTTGGAATTTCTCTTGTCTGGGGTCTGAGGTGCGTGATGAAGTGTGTGATAAGGTGTGTTCTTCTGTGATCAGAAGGTGACTTTGAGTAAGTGAATCTGTGACCATGTGGCCTGCAGTTAATGGAGGGAAGTATTGGAGTTTCTGTGGGCCTGAGAGTCAAGAAGGAAAGAACCAAGTCTGAGTTTCCCCCCTTATGCTCACCTCGGTTGAGAGAGACTTACCAAGAGGTTATCTTCTCAGACCTCCATCCAAGGATGGGGGTGGTTCTCCCTAAGCTCTATCAGGCTTACACATGATCCCAACAAGTATGCAGCTCTATATGCAACTCATCCATCCCTTTCTTCTTGGTGATAATTCTTTCAGCATTTGAGATTGTTATCATGTTCTTTTTGAGGTAATCTCATTCACACTCATTTCTCATCCGCTCAGCTTACTCTCTTCTTCCCTCAAACTATGTCTCAGTGTGTGTGTGTGTGTGTGTGTGTGTGTGTGTGTGTGTGTGTGTGTGTGTTAATGAGTGATTCTCAAAACTATTACAGTTCTCCAATTAGGCTGCACTTTGCCAGATCGTTATTATTAAGGAAGGAGAAATGTCAGGTTCTTTCTGGAGGAGCCAATATATGGAAATTACCCTTGTTTTTTCTCTGAAGTAGTAAAGGTCACAGCAGTAGTTGTAAAACCCATAGGCTTCCTGCTTCCTTCCACACATTCAGCATTACTATTCTTGCCTATTTTACCCTTAGGCATCCTTTATTTCTTGCACAGATGGTCTCACTCAGGCCTAACAAAATGTTTTAAGTTTTGCATAAATTAAAACAAGAGGTCTATGAGTACAAAAGTGCAACTTTTTTTTTTACTTGAAAACAGCTATGCAGCATCTTATACAAAATTGCAGCCTTAAGCCAAGCTTATAATCTGGTTTTCCTTAAAAACAACAACAAAAAAAAAAAACAAAAAACAAAAAAACAAATATGTTAGAGAGTGGGTGTGTCTATGTGAACCAAACACAAATATGGTTTAAATCAGTGGTTATGTGACTTTTATACTGCTTTGTGTTTCTCAGAAGGTAGATGGTGATTCTGCTTGAAAACTAAATTTGGAAATACTATTGGGTTGTCAGAAAAGTCATGGTATTTTTGTTTGTTTGTTTGTTTTTGCATAGAAAAATAAATCATAACTTTTCAGACAACCCAATATTTGGGGTCCTAGGATTTCTACATCTCTTCATTAGTTCTGTATGTAATACTGCTTGGATATTTAAGTTTGCAGGAACTCCCTTCTAGGCCTCTTTAGTACATCCATGTCACAGGGTCTTATCCAGTCTAAACTTAACATTGGTTGTATGAAAGAGGTGAGTCAGTTCTGAAAGAGAAATATCCTGTTTCTACCAACTTTGTTAAAATTTGTCTCTTTAGCAGTAACACATGGCACATTTTATTTTTAAGATAGGTGGAAAAATAATGAGTATGATATTCTAGAGACATGGCTTCCCTTTTGATTTATACATCATCCACAGAAGAATGATGTTATAAATCTTTCCTACTCAGTGAGTCTACTTTTAATAGGCTGTGATTTATAATGAAGCTTATAAGCTATAGAGCTTTGGTCTAGTTTTAAGTTATTATTCTGGGTTAACTGTATACTGTACCTGAATAGATAATAAGAATCTCTGCTCTGAATTGACTTCCTACTATGTGTCAAGTACAGTGTTATTTCAAGAAACATTTATTATCATATTGTGTCCTTTTTCACACATTATTTTTTCGATCTTTATATATTTCCATACATATTTTATTCATATGTGTGTTGATGATACTATAAATAGTACTTGACATTGTATCTGTCTTATTTTATTTACACTAATAGCATAAGCTTACTTCCATGTGGTTAAGAAGTCTTAGTTAGATCAAATTATTTTAGAAATTAGGTTTTTACTGAGTTGGGAAATGTCATTCGGGATTTATAAACTACCATTAAAATAAATTTAAGAGCTTGGGGACAATCTAATGAATAGAGCTAGCCTGTCTATCCCTCCTTGACAGCAAAATCACAGCAGTTCATAGAAAAAGGAACACAGAAACTCACTTTCCATTGCAAGAGGCAAAAACATCAGCTTCCTGGTAACAGGAAAGAGTTATACACACACACACACACACACACACACACACACACACACACACACACACACACACACACACCAGAAGATAAAAGCTCTTGCACATGACAACATATTGGAACTAAAAGAGATCAATAAAATCCGGTAAGCAGGAGTCTGGAAGTACCAAAATCCCACCACATTCCTACTCCTATCTCCACAACAATTAGAAATTCATAATTAAGAACAAGAAAATTAAAAGGAGAGGGGAAAGTTGTGGCTATTATCCTCTCAACTGTAGCTTGTCTGAATTTTGTTTGACAACATACTGCAATTCAGCTCCATAGTAACAGACCCTACAAGCAAGGGTCATGCTCACAGCCTGCTAAAATCTATACTAGGAGACATAGAGTATGAATAGCACTATCACTACTGCCCAGACTGAGACCCTAGTTGTATACCATACCACATTTTAAAAAATATTTATTTCCTTTTGTTGCCCTTGTTATTTTATTGTTGTAGTTATTATTGTTGTTGTTATTGATGTCATTGCTGTTGGATGGGACAGAGAAAAATGGAAAGAGGAGGGGAAGACAGAGAGGGGGAGAGAAAGATAGACACCTGCAGACCTGCTTCACCACTTGTGAAGTGACTCCCCTGCAGGTGGGGAGCTGGGGGCTCCAACTGGGATCCTTACACAGGACCTTGCACTTTGTGCGCTTAACCCACTCATTGTGCTACCATCTGACTCCCTACCTTTTTATTCTATTTACTGAGAAGAAGGGAGGGAGGGAGGGAGGGAGGGACAGATGGAAAGAGTGGGGAGAGAGAGGGGGAGAGAGAGAAGACCTAGACCAGAGCCCTAGTAAGCTCTGGTTTATTGTGGTGCTGGAGATTGAATCTGGAACTTCAGAGCCTCAGGTATGAAGGTCCTAGTTTTATATCAGTTCTGAATCCCAACCTCCACAACTTAGGTGTCATTGAATAGTTACAACCTTAAACTCCTAGGTCCAGGCACAGATCCCTGGGTCAGGCCCTCATATCTCATCAAATATAATGAAATTACAGAGGAAATTACAAGTAAATCTTAAATTCAACTGAATTATATAAACTTACTAAAGATGACATCAAAGCTGTAGTTTTAAGGATGCTTACCAAAATGAATACTTAGGCAAAGTCAGAGAAAGGACGAGAAATGTCATGATAGAAATCAGAGACATAAAGTACAGTAATTGAGCTAAAAATACAATAGATGCATTAGAAGAAAAACAGGCTGGGCGGAGGTAGATAGTATAATGATTATGCAAAGAGACTCTCATGCCTGAGGTTCTGAAGTCTCAGGTTCAATCCCCTGCACCACCATATCCCAGAGCTGAGCAATGCCCTGATAAGAAAGAAAGAAAGAAAGAAAGAAAGAAAGAAAGAAAGAAAGAAAGAAAGAAAGAAAGAAAGAGAGAAAGAGAGAAAAGAAAAAATAAAGAAGAAAAACAAGCCAAGCATCAAAGTGGTCCATTGAAGGACACAGTAGAAGAAACCATCATGAAAACCAATTGAAAAATAAAGGATAATGGTTTGGATTAGGATGAAACATACTGAAACCTACCTTGGAATATCTATATAATGGAATTCCCTTTAAAAGGAAAGAAATTCTGATACATTGAAATTTGAAGACATTATACCAAATAAATCATTCACAAAGGACTCTATGATTCTATAAATATGAGGAACCTTGAGTAGTAAAAGTTATAAAATTAGAATAGTGGTTGGTATAGGCTGGGAGAAGTGGAAGTGGGAATTTTTTAAAGAATGTATTTAGAGTTTCATTATAGTTAAAGAAGTTCCAAAGATGGATGGTGGTTATAGTTGCATGACAATTGTTTAATGCTCTAAATTGTAATTCTAATAGTTAAAGTGGTAAATTTCTGTTCTATATGTTTTATCACAGTAAAATTTTTTCACATAAAGGAAAGGTGGTAGTGCACTCATGCACAAAGACCTAGGTTCAAATCCCTGCTCTCTATCTGCAGGGGGGGGAAAGTTTCATGCATAGTGAAGAAGTTTGCTGGTATCTCTCTCTATTCTTCCCTACCTCCCCTTCCCCTTTTAATTTCTCTCTATTCTATAATGAAAATAAAATAATTAAAAAATTAGTTTATAGAATGTATTGCTGATCTGTAATTTTACCTATTGATTTTGGATTTAGCAGCTGTGTTGAAGTTATTTTCTTTTTTGGTGTCTGTTTTATTATGTAATAAGTAAATAATGAGTTCTGCTTCTTTACTTTTTTAAGCAAATACCTCTTTTTAAAAGTATTTTTATCTGTTTCTTATTCAATAGAGACAGACATTAAGATGGGAGGAGAAGATAGAGAGTGAGAGATATAGTGAGACACCTGAGACACCTGCAATCCTGCTTCACCACTCATGAAGCTTTCCCACTGCAGGTGGGGACCAGCAGCTTGAACTTGGGTCCTTTCATACTGCAAAGTGGTCACTAAACTAACCAGGTGCACCACCACTTGGCCCCTTGTTTCTTCTTTTCTAATCTTTAATTTCATCTTCTTTGTTTATAAAGTTATGTAGGACATTAAGTAAAATGATAAGTAAACTGTGATAAAAGTGTTCTTTGTATCAATTAGAATACTTTTGGATATCTCATAATAAATATATTGCATGTTTTGTTGCCTTTTTCAGTTGTAAGAAATTCTCACCTATTTGTAGTTTGCTAAGATTTATTTGAGTGACTGCTAGATTTGAGTACACATTTTCTGCATCTATTTAAAAATAACATAGTCTACCTGAAATGTATTTATATTATAAGATATAATAACGGATTTTCTAATGTAAAATCTTTTTTTTTTTTGCCTTCAGGGTTGTTATTGGGGCTCAGTGGCTGCACTGTGAATGCACTGTTCCTGTCAGCCATTTTGCATTTTATTGGCTAGGACAGAGAGGAATTAAAAGAGGAGGGGAAGCTAGAGAGAGACACCTGCTTCACAGCTTGTGAAGTGGCTCCCCTGCAGGTGGGTACAAGGCCTCGAACTGGAATTCTTGCATGCAGGTCCTTGCACTTCATTCTTTGTACACTTAACCCAGTGTGCCACTGTATGACCCCCTGAAATCAGTTTTTTGATTCTTCAGTTCACCAAATTGACAGTGATGCCTTATATATTTCTTTTTTTCCCCCCAGTTGTCTTGGCTTCCTACTCAAGCTGACTTTTTTCATGTACAAAGAGGAAGATAGAGAGGCATAGAAAGAGAGAAGAAAGGAATCATAACTCATCAATCTGGGGGCTGGGCATAGTCACACACTTGGTAAAAAATAAATGTCTATTCGTGAGAGCTATTTTGCTGACCATGTATTTTATATTTCAGACCACACTGGATTCATTATTCTGACATTTAAGATTTTTTCGTTGAAGTTCATGAGCTCAACTGTTTTTTTCCCCCCTCAAATTGTCATTGGGAGAGTTGGTGCAAAGTTTATATTAACCTATTAAAATAAGTTGAAAAGTGGAACTCTTTCTCTTTGGTATTTAATGTAATTTACTGGGTGTTTATAATTTTTAATCTTTTTAAGTTTACTTTTTATATATGAGGGAGAACAAGTTTCACATCAGTTAGAGAGGAGAGAGAAACCAGCTAATGTACCACTTAAGCACATGCAATGGCAGAGATTGAAATGGGAGCCTCAGGCATGAAAGTCCTGTGTTCTGCTAGTCGAGGCATTTATCAACCACTGGAATGATTAACTTTTTAAATCAAGTGTTTTTCAAACTATTGGGGGGAGTATTAGATAGTAAACACTTGAGGTTCTGTGAAGCACATTTTTCTTTGTTGAAAGTCTTAAATTCTGTTGTATTGTGACACAAATGAGTGAGGATGATTTTATTCCAGTAAAACTTTATTAACAAAACAGATGGGTATCATTTGGTCCCTGAGCAGCACCTGGATTAGGACATCTGTGTGAGACTGGATTTTCCTTTGGAAAGATTCTTTTTTAAACTTCTTTTTCCATTTCTTTGTTAGAATTTCAAATATTATATTACTTTTTACATAAGTTTCATATTTTAAATTTCCTATAAAGTTTCCATTTCATTGAAGCTTTTGTGTAGTTAAAATATTTCAAAAATATTAAACAATTTATATAATCTCTGTTTTATTTATTTATTTATTGAGGGATTATGGTTTACAGTTAACAGTAAATACAGTAGCTTGTACATGCATAACATTCCCCAGTTTTCCACAAAACAGTTCATCCTCACTAGGTGCTCTATTGCCATCATCTTCCAGAACCTGGAACACACACCCCCTCAAGAGTCTTTTACTTTGGTGTAACACACCAACTCCAATTGATGTTTTGTTATTTTGATTGGACAGAGAGAAACTGAGGGGAAGGGACATGAAGAAGGAGAAAAAGGGAGACACCTGCAGTCTTGCTTCATCACTCATGAAGCTTCCCCTCCTTTAAGAAGTGACTTGGAACTTAAACCTGGGTACTTTCACATGTTAACATGTGTATTCAACCAAGGGTGCCACTGCCTAACACCAACCTGATAATTTTTGATCATTCATTACTTTTTTAAATATGCATAATGGATAATTAAACTATTAATTTTCCATTGAGTACAACTTTAGCCTCATTTCACAGACTTTTAATATGTTTCGTATTCACTGATATATTATTTGATTTGCATTTAGAATTACATTTCTTGATTTCAGATATATGAATATATTTTTAGATTATTTTCTTCCTTTTCCTGGGAACATGGTTTGTATGATGTTAATCCTTTCTAAAACTCTTTTTCTTTTTCTTTTTCTTTTTCTTTTACTACAGCACTGCTCAGCTCTGGCTTATGGTGGAGCAGGTGAATGAACTTGGGACTTTGGCGCCTCAGGCATGAAGTCTCTTTGCAAAACCATTATGCTACCTATCCCCACCCTAAACTACATCTTAATGTTATTTATTTATTTATGCTTAGCTCTAATATAATGTACTGGGGACTGAACCTATAACCTCTGGCTTTTCAGACACTCAAGTCTTATACTGTAAAGCTGAGCTATCTTTCTAGCTCCCTTTGTAAACTGTTGACACTTGCTTTGTGGCTTAATATGCTGTCAATTTTCCAACATGATCTGTGAGAGTTTGTATGTATATGTGTGTATGTGTTGTAAACTTCTATTTATATTTTCTATATTTAATTTTCCTCTCATTTTTTATGTAGAACTCTTTTTTCTCAATTCATTTTCTCTTTAGCCATTTTAGAAATTATATATGATGTTCTGATTCATTTGATCGTACTCCAGAAATTTTACTAGAGGTTACTTATTTATTTATTTGCTTATTAATTTTGCCAGTGCACTAGGCAGCACCGGTTTATGGTGGTGCCTAGGATTGAACCTGAGAATCTCAGATATGAAAGTCATTTGCATAACTATTATGCTATCTCCTTGGCCCCTGCAGGAATTTTTTAAATTATCTTTATTTATTTATTTTTTGGATCGAGACAGCCAGAAATCAAGAAGGAAGGGGGAGAGAGGGAGGGAGAAAGATACTTGCAGCCCTGCTTTACCACTTGTGAAGCTTTTCCCCTGTAGGGGACCAGGAGCTCAAACCTGGGTCCTTGTGCATTGTAACGTGCACCCAAGCAGGTGCGCCACTACCTGGCCCACTCCCCTTCAGGAATTTAATATAAATCTAAAGTTATTCAGAAAAAAAATGACTAGTACATGGAATTTTGAAGATTTTAAGACTCAATACCCTCTTTCTTGTTTCATATGCTATTTCTTAATTTTTTGTTTTAACCACAGCAGCAACTATCATTTTGTATAGCTATAGTTTGTTTAGATTTCCTTACTTTGTTCTCTTCCTTTTTCTTGTATCTCAGACTATGCCTTGTTGGACTAATCTGATCCTATGTATTCCTCAGAGATTTGTCTGGAAAGATTTGTTTTTCCATTTTTCTTTCTCCTCTGGAGTTATTGCTGGGGTTCGAATCCACTGCTCCTGGAGGCTTTTTCCCCCCTTTTGGTTGCACTTGTTGTTTATCGTTGTTGTTGTTATTGCTGTTGTTATTGTTGGATAGGATAGAGAGAAATTGAGAGAGGAGGAGAAGACAGGGGGAGAGAAAGATAGACACCTGCAGACCAGCTTTACCACCTGTGAAGAGACCCCTCAGTAGGTGGAGAGCCAGTGGCACGAACAGGGATCCTTCCTCGTGTCCTTGTCCTTCATGCCATGTGTGCTTAACCAGCTGCGCTACTGCCCGGCCACCGGAAAGATTTATTTTATGAAACACAGAGTGAGGGAGAGACTACTGGCAGAAAGAGAGCCTAGAAACTAGAGAGACCCCAGAGCCCCAATCACCTTATTTAATGGCCCTAGGGATCTAACCCAGTGCCTCATGCACCCTACCACTGAGCCACCTCATTGGCCTCAATCTGGAAAGTTATTTTTACAC
Source organism: Erinaceus europaeus (assembly GCF_950295315.1). Lineage (NCBI taxonomy): Eukaryota > Metazoa > Chordata > Mammalia > Eulipotyphla > Erinaceidae > Erinaceus > Erinaceus europaeus. The sequence goes on from NC_080176.1 coordinate 31,490,360, forward strand.
CACAAGATTTTAGGTCTACAGTTTTCTTTCAGCACGTTGAGAATGTCATTCTATTGCCTTCAAAGTTCAGTACTGTTGTGGTTGAAATGTCAGCTGTCTTCCAAATTTTACTCTGTATACATAATCTTGTCCTTCTCTGACTGCATTTAATTCTTTCTCTTGTTTTTAGTATTCTGAATCATAACTGTGTTTTTAGTATTCTGAATCATAACTGTGATGTATCTAGATTTACATTTCTGTTACATGTACCACTTAGAATTTTTTGGCTTCTTGCAACTTTGGATTGGTATTTTTCATCACTTTTGGAAAATTGTTCAATTCTTACTCAAAATTTGCATACTCCCTATCCTCTTTATTTCTTCTCATGAAACAAATATATGTGTATACTTGACCATTTTTCTCTCTTCCTCATAATTCAGATTATCTGTACTACATTGTAGAAAATTCCTTTTATTTACAGCATGTTGAACTTTGTGCCGGTGAGTTCTATCTGAGGCATAATTATTGCTAATTGAAAACTTTCCCCAGTGTGTTGATATCTTTCCTTTTCAAAAATTTTAATATTGATTTAATATTGATTCACAAAGTTATAAGATATAGGGGTATAATTCCATACTGCTGAGACCACCAGATTTCTGTGTCCCCATCCCCCTCCAGCAGAAACTAATAGTTCTCCCCAGGTCACAGATAATGGGTTGCCTATACATTTCTCTCTCTCTTTCTGTCTATCTATCTGTCTAGCTATCTATTTATTGTTGATTTGTCTTTTTACTTATACCTTTTTACTTTATACCTCTTGTTAAGACTTGCTGCTCAGGTTTTTTAAAAAAATATTTATCTACTTATTTTCATGAGTGAAAGAAAAAGACCAGAGTACCACTTAGTTTTTGGCATATGGTGGTGCTGGTAATTGAACCTGTGTTTTCTGGACCTCAGACATTAAAGTCTAGTGCCATTGTGCTTCACTAACTCTCCCACCCTCATTTCAGAACTTTCAAATGTTAATATATTTAAAATTTTCTATTTTCAAATTTTGTTTTTAATTACAAGTAAGACCATACTAAAGAACTAAAAAGGACAACTATGTTCATGTTGTATATCAACCTATTTGATTTTTTCCTAGATTTGCAAATGGATGTTCCATTTCCTTTATTTTGTTTTTAAGCTATTTATTTATTTAGTTTTACTTATTTATTTATTTATTTATTTTGCCTGTAGGGTTATTTCTGGGGCTCAGTATTTGCACAACAAATCCACTGCTCCTGGCAGCCATTTTTTCCATTTTATTGCTTAGGACAAAAAGAAATAGAGAGGAAGGAGAGATAGGGAGAGAGAAAGATAAGACCCCTGCAGACCTGCTTGGCCACTTGTGAAGCGTCCCCCCTCCTTTTCCTTTATTATTAGCTTTTTCTCACTCAGATTGTCTTTTTCCAGGGACTGGGCAGTGAGGTGCCCAGTTAAGCACACATAATAGGACCCACACAGGGATCAATCGTACTCTCACAAGAACCCACACTCCCCACCTGCAAAGGGACTGTTTCACATGTTCCTTTTCTATCTCACCCCCCACCCCAATTTCTCTATGTCCTATCCAATAAAATGAAAAAAAATGGCCACCAGGAGCAGTGGATTCATAGTGTTGGCACTGAGCCCCAGATAACTCTGGAGGTAAAAAAAAAATAAATAAAACCAAAAAAACAGATTGTTTTTTTCCAGAACAATATATGAGTAAATTGCATACATTGTAATGTTTTTCCTTAGATATTTTAGTCTCTTTTTCTTGAGGATAAAAATATTCTCGGGGGCCTGGTGGTAGCACACCAGATTAAGTGCTCATGGCGCAAGGATCCACTCCATGATCTGATGGAGTGCCTGGCTCCCCAACTGCAGGGGGTTGCTTCACAGGCACTGAAGCAGGTCTGCAGATGTCTTATCTTTCTCTCCTACCCTCTGTCTTCCCCTCATTTTTCAATTTCTCTTTGTCCTATCCAGCAACTATGGCAACATAACAATGTAAAAAAAAAAAAAAATCTTTCTTATCCAACAACAACAGGGGGGAAAGATGGCCTCCAGGAACAGTGGATTCTAGTGCAGGCACTGAACCCCAGCGATAACCCTGGAGGCAAAAAAAAAAAAAGGAAGAATATTCTCTTAAATGATCTCAGTATAATTATCAACTTTACTAAATATAATATGGATTTAATACCTTTTTCCAATTACCATTCAAATTTTCTCTCTGCCACCTGACCCAATATTAGTTTTTATGGCTTTCTCCTCTCAGAACTAGAATCATGAATTACAGTTTGTTGTTATATATCACTGTTTTTCTTTAATCTTAAACTTTTTATGGTCTTTAGCATTCTCTTGTTTATTTATTTATTATTGGATAGAGTCAGAGAGAAATTGAGAAGGAAGAGGGAGACAGAGAGGGAAAGAAGTAGATGCCTGTTGCCCTGCTTCACCACTCATGAAGCTTTCCCCTTGCAAGTGGGGACTATGGGCTTGAACCCGGGTCCTTATGCACTTAACCAGGTGCACCACTGCCTGCCCCCAGCATTCTCATTTTTAAAAAGCACATTTTACCCCTAGTTTTCCAGAACTTTTCCTGAAATAGAATGCTTCTTCTTTGAGATTTATCTAATGTCTTTACTATTATATTGAGACTGTGGATTCTTGGCTAAAATAAAATATAAATGATACTTTTATCACAGGGTACCCCATTCAGAGACCCATAGTATTCATCTGTTCCTTACTGATGGTAAAATTTCAATTATCCACTCAAGGGGTTGTCTATTTCTTCCACTATATAATTACTTTCTATTATTATTATTAGCCTTTGGAACTAGTTAGCAGTGTATAGGAGACAATTCAGGTCATGCAAATAGCTCACTGATCATCAGAATTTCTCCCAATATTCTAACATGTATCGATAGTTCATACCTGATTCTATCTTTACCTCGATGGTTAAGAAGTAATGATATTTCCAAGTCTGCCACTTTCACCACATTTACCAGTCCTCAATATGCCAGTGTAAGGGACTAGGCAATGGTGCACCCAGTTAAGCACACACATTACCAGGCTCCAGCCCCCAGGTCTCTACCTGCAGGGGGAGGCTTAACAAGCATTGAAGAAGGTCTTTAGATGTCTCTGTCTCTCTTTCCTTCTCCACTGTTCTTACCTTTCAATTTCTCTCTGTCATATCAAAATAAGTAAATACACTTTTAAAAATTCCAATGTAAGCATAACTGATAATTCCTAATGACAAGTTCACCTTCATATATATTTAAACTTTATTCATAAAGTTCTATCCTTTTTCTCTTAAAATTTACTAATATAATTTTATAAATTCCAGTTTTCCCCAGCAGTCTTAAGTTCATTGCAATGCTTAATTATTTTAGTAAAGTCATCCCAGATTTGGCCAGTAGTAAATGCATCTAAAGTGATTTGTGTCCTTGCAACATGTTTCTGTTACTGTTTCTATTATTATCTCACAGTATGGCATGACGAAATGACATTTTATTTCTACCTTGCTTTAGTTCCAGAATTCATGAAAGATTTTTTTTCCAACATGATTGACATTTTTTAAAATTTTTATTAGCAAGTAAATATGGCTTTATAAAATTATATGTCAGTGGGTATAATTTTATACTGTTCCCACCATCTGAGTTCTGAATCCCAAGTCCTTCCATTGTAAACCACCCCGATTTTCCCAATGTTGCAGATATGGGTTTTCTGTCCTCTCTACAACTATGTGTCTACATTTGTACATAAGTTTCCCCTTTTTCATTTAGGTTCAATCCTCTCTTCCCCTCTAAGCCACACCTAACCCTACTGCTATGTCCAAATATCTCTCCCCTTTTCCATCTCTCTGTCTGGGACCTGATGGAGCTTGAGTTCAGAGCCCTCTTATCTTCTTCCTCCTATAATTTCTCTCCCACTGGGAGTATGGATCAATGTTTTTTGGGGGATGAAGAAAGTGGGAAGTCTGGCTTCTGTAATTGCTTCTCTGCTAGATTTGAGTGTTGGCAGGTTGATACATATCCCAGCCTGTTTCTGTCTTTCCCTTGTGGTATAGGAGAGGTGAGGTTCCCTGACACATTGGTATGATCCTCTGCCCGGAGAAGTCAGGGTGGAATCATGGTAGCATCTACAACTTGGTGTCTGGTAGATGGCAGAACATTAAGTGAAGCAAAATGGTTAATGAAGAGGAACCAAAATGTAGTAACAGGGTAGATGAGATTAGTTATTTTAGGCTGAGAGAAAGCTCAGCAGTCCATTTTAAGCATGTAAGGGCCCACGACTGTGGTAGTTTTTCCTTGAGTTTGATACCTAGCATGAAGTTGGATAAAAACATTGTCTGAGAAGATGGTGTCAAAGTAGAGAAAAGGGCTAAAGAGTTGGATTAGGACAGACAGTAGCTCCCATTCTTGAAAATGTTCTATGGATAGAATTCACTATTTACCTCCATCCACCCAACCTAAGGCATGTGTGCATGCATGTGTGCATGCATGTGTGTGTGTGTGTGTGTGTGTGTGTGTGTGCATGTGCATGTGTGTACTTAGCACCAGAGCCTGTGTAACCTCTAAGTACCTGTTGGTCTGAGCTTGCAGCTTATGATCACAGCTGGGAAAGTGCAGGCTGCACCCATGTCATGACCAGTCTTCCTCCACTGGCATGGCAAGATACCCCGCCTCTCTTCAGAGACTGTGGCAGTCCCTACTATAGCTGTTCTATGGAGAGGGAATGGTCCTGAGAGGGCCCACAGGAGGACTTGTGATGACATTCCTGATAGAAGTGACCAGTGGTGGTGCAGAGAGAGATTCATTAGAGGTGTAGGCCTATCATATTTGTGTGGGAATCCAAGGATTCCCTGACTAGGGCCCCAGATAGTGAGGTGGTATGATATTGACAAAAATGGCCATTATTAAGTGAGCCTGTGTCTTGCCTTTACCCAACTTTTGTAGTCCTCTCTTTGTTTGATGACTTTGGACTTTCTCCCAGTTTTTTAAGCACTGAGTGTCATTTGTTCAGCTTAACCAGAATTAGTTTTTTGGGATCTGTCTTGGGCCTTTCTGTTAGATTGCTAAGCTAATTTGGTCTAAGTCTAATTGACTAGAGAATTTATGATACCTTCTTTAGGCACTTCAACTAGGATTCCAGGTTTATTAGGTCTATGTCTAATCATCAAGGACTGTTGAATACTATTACTTTGAGTTATATAATTACCCCTAGCTTATGGCTACATGTACACCTGTTCCCAGTACCCTAAACGCCATACCTAGTATCCATAACTTTGTTAGAGGATGTATCATTTAAAGAGGATGTAGGTAGTCCCATGTGTTAGGAAAGATCTCACCAGGTTGATAAATGATATTTTCTCGGTTGTGTGTGTGTGTGTGTGTGTGTGTGTGTATCACAGAGACCTTGTGCAAACATTATTTTACTGCCCCTAGACAAAATGTCTCATTCTTTTAATTTTAGATAGAAAAAAAGACAGAGAAAAGGGAAGGTGTCGTAGCACTGTTCCAATATCTGTGGAGCTTCCCTGGGTGCCATGATGCTCCCATGTGGTACTGGGTCTCCTTGACCCCTCACCTGGTGCATGGTTAAGTTGTGTTCTGTCAGGTGAGCTATCTACCATCCTCATTTGTTTGCTTGTTTATTTATTTGTCTTAAATAGTCTTATTGTGAGGGCTTTGAGGTGGTTCATCCTGTAAAGTGAACACATCACCATGTACTAGATCCTGGATTCAAGCCTTTGTCCATGAAAGAACTTTCAAAGGAGGAAACTTCTCAAGAGTTCGAGGGGTGCCAGTGTTTCATCTTGAGCCCCCACCCCAACCTCTACCCTGGCTTCTTACCCTCTATCTAAAAATAAATAAAATAAAGGACACAGGTATCTGTGGAGTCATGCAGACAGTGAGCCTTAGTAATAACCATGGTAGCAAAAAATAAAATAGAAATAAATGAATTTTCTTATTTTATATTTTGTGTCTGAAATTTCAATATCTGAAACCTTAATATTGATCCATGTATCTGTTCATTGAATCTCATGGTGTATTAGTTTTTCACTTGTTCAGTGATTTTTTTTTTAATTGTGAAATAATCATTTTTCCTGGAATATTGTTCATTCACACCTGGAGTAATGATGGCTTTTATCAGGCATTTGATTATTTTTATGTCTCCAGTAGAATTAACAATGTGTTAATTTTCAGTAATCTCAGATTGAGGTTTTTCATACCACTCTATGAAAATTAAGGGCTTAAATTTATATGAAGGTTAAGTTGTCATTATGAATCATCAGAGGAGTGCTTTTTCTTGGCCGTAATGTTTGAGATGGGAAGCTTTCACTGAATTTACTGGAGGAGAGGGGAGCTTATTTTCAGTTCACTTGGCACTGAATATGTAAATCTTTCATATTCAGCTGTATTGGGAAGCCTCCTATTAGGTTTCTTGCCTTAGGTGAGCCCTGTGTCTTGCTCTTGAACTGGATTTATGAGGACTTGAAACTAAGACTAGAGTTCAAATCAGCTTGGCAGATAATCTTAAGAGAAAAACTAGAAATTTGTGTTTCTACTGTTTGCTTTATTTTTTACCTAAATTTAACTAATTTAGGTAAAAAATTTAGGCCATGGGTGTAGACTAAAAGGGTATTTAAAAATTAAGTTTATAGGGGGTCAAGCAGTGACCTCTTAAGCACACATAGTATTATGCACAAGGACCAGGTTTAAGCCCCTGCTCCCCACCTGCAGGGGGTATGCTTCAAAAGTGGTGAAGCAGGGCTACAGCTATCTGTCTTTCTCCCCTTTCTCTCTGATGGGAGTGGGGAGGAATGGCCACAAGGAGGTGGATTCATAGTGCTGGCACCAAGCCCCAGTGACTGGAGGCAAATAATAATAACAACAACAGCAATAATATTAATAATAATAATGGGCACAGGGTAGATACCATAATGGTTATGCAAATTGATTCATGGCTCCAAAGTCCCAGGTTCAATCCCTTCCACTACCGTAAACCAGAGCTAAGCGGTGCTCTGGTAAAAAAATAATAAATGAATAAATAAATAATAAATTAAGTTTATGTAATTCAGTTGTTTTCTAGGGAGTATTACGGTTTAATATCTAATATCCCATAATATGAGGCTGAAAATAGCCTCATTCATGTCAAAATATTCTTTGATAAAAGTAGCAGTTGAGCTCTTCTCCCTATAAAATAAAAAGTGTAAGCACTAATATAATTGAAATTATTTCTCTCATTCTAGTCTTTCAAACAGATTATTTTTTTCTTCTTAAGAAGGATTAATATTTCATTATTCTATAAAGCTCTACAAATAGCTTATTTTGCAGAGAGCATTATGAATTCCAGGTGCTTTATAACCTGACCAAGTTTGAGGACTGCTGAGATAACCAAATTTAATCACTTAATGTTCTTCGGCTTACCTGCTCCTGTGATTTGCTCTTTTATCTCCCTTTATCTCAAATACCTCCTTTTTTTTTTTTTTGTCTTTCATTGTCACTAGTTCTTTTTCTCCACCCTCCCATCCCCCACCTTTTCTGGAAAACACTTCAAACTCTACTGCTTCCATGAAGTTTTCTTTCTTTTGGCTTGTATGAAAAACTTCTCTAGTCTCCTAGATTCTAAGAGCCAGTTCCAGAAGTGTTATCTTTGTTTGTATCTTATATAGCAGAGTCTCTTAACAAACCAGAGTTAATGAGTTCTTAATCTGTTGAATGAACTGGGCAGAGAGCAAAGTAAAGGAATAATTTTGCCTCCTGGACTATCTTAGTATATCTTTTTTAATTCCTAGAATTGGCTTGTGATAATTCATGTGGAAGTGTCTTGGTCTCTCTCTAAATATACCAGTCCTAATCATAACTCCAGGAAGTGACTGAACAGGGTTCATTGGAACCTGATCCCCTCTTCCTGCCTTCAGGAATCCATTGCTATATAGTGTGGATATTTTGTGGAGTTTTTTTGTTTGTTTGTTTTTTATTTAAAAATTATTTATTTAAGAAAGGAGACATTAACAAAACCATAGGCTAAGAGGGGTACAACTCCAAACAGTTCCTACCACCAGAAGTCCATATTCCATCCCCTCCCCTGATAGCTTTCCTATTCTTTATCCCTCTGGGAGTATGGACCCAAGGTCATTGTGGGATGCAGAAGGTGGAAGGTTTGGTTTCTGTAATTGCTTCCCCGCTAAACATGAGCATTGACTGGTCAATCCATACTCCCAGCCTGTCTCTCTTTTTCCCTAGTAGGTTGGGGCTCTGGGAAAGTGGAGCTCCAGGACACATTGGTGGGGTCATCTGTCCAGGGAAATCTGGTCGGCATCTGGAACCTGGTGGCTGAAGAGAGTTAACATACAAAGCCAAACAAATTGTTGAGCAATCATGGACCTAAAGGCTGGAATAGTGCAGATGAAGTGTTGGGTGGTACTCACTGCAGACTATTGTGTACTTTTGCTTTCAGGTATATATTTTGCACTAGTTTATGGATACGTGTGAACATATGCTCTATCTCATGGGACCTGGTCAATATCTAGGTTTTGGGACTTTGTTAGGAATTGAACCACCTGGAATGGAATTAGAGAATACTATGAAAGGAAAGGTCTCACCTGAGTAATGAAGCTGAAGGGTATCATTCCACACCTGAAGTCTCTGGACACAGTCTGAAGCGAAACATGTTGAGGTGATACTCATTGCATTGATTAGGTTGGGATCGGTGGATGCAGTATTATTTGGTATGAATTGAGAGACACAGGGAAGTGCACCCCACCTTAAGATTCCAGGACTGAGGGAAATACAGGCTTTATCGTGGAAATGTGAGGTTCCTGCTGTCTTAGGGTTCAAGAGGACAATAGATAGTTATTGTTATAATCACATTATTTGGTAATTGGGTTAGCTTTGAAAAATCTCTTTGTTAGGATTTGCTGTATAATACCCAACATCACCATAATTTATGTCCTTTGATATTATTTGTAAAATTCATGTTAAGTGAAATAAGTCAGAAACAGAAAGATGAATATGGGATGATCTTACTCTCAGGCAGAAGTTGAAAAACAAGATCAGAAGAGAAAACACAAGTAGAATCTGAACTGGAATTGGCATATTGTATCAAAGTAAAAGACTCTGGGGTGGGTGGGTGGGGAGAATACAGTTCCAAGAAGGATTGCAGAGGACCTAATGGTGGTTGTATTGTTATATGGAAAACTGGGAAATGTTATGCATGTATAAAGTGTTGTATTTACTGTTGAGTGTAAAACATTAATTCCCCAATAAAGAAATTAAACAAAAAAAAAAGAGAAAAATCCCTTGTTAGGATTTGTTGTATAATACCCAGCATCACCAAAATTTATGTCCTTTGACATTATTTGTATATAGCTGGACCAAAAACAATCTTACTGCCTTTTATAGAAACACTCATGAAGAGAGACTAACCATAAAAAGGAATTTAAATGGCGTAACAGATTACCCTTCCCTTTCTATTTCTTTTCTTGTGGTGATCCTTTTGACATTTGTATTCCTAACCAAAGTCATGCAAATAAATGAGCTGAAAGCCAGTGTTCCTTTGGCAAGGGAAATTTTTTTTCTCAGATATGTTTTATAACTTGGCCTATGTGGGAAGAACTTTGCTTTCTAGAGGTGGTTTCATGGTAAAATCCTTCAAAAATCCATACTGTAAAACTTTATTTCTCTTTATTGTTTTATTAGTTTTGCTCTGGGAGGTTTTATTCTTCATTGCAGCTGGCTTATGGAAAGAGACAGGACTTTTATGCAACTAATTGGATTTTTGTTTTCTTGCATAATAAATTATGTTTATCAAAACCGCCATTTACCTTGTGTTGTCAAAAATAAAAAAGCTGAGCAGAAACCATTTCCCAACGTTTATACGACTCCAGATGATATATATTGGGGAGGGAAAAAAAATAAACGGACTGATGCTCACTTTTATTGATTATTAGGTTTTATTTGAAAAGAACCAGTCTATAACTTCTCCCCAGTTTTAACATTTGTGCTAGAAACTTGAGTAGACTTAAGTATACTGCAACTGAGGACTGCAGTCTTATCTTTCCCTGAATACCAGGGCTGCTTTGTTCTGGCATTTCCATTTGTGGCATAATGAATGTGTAGGACGCTAATGATGTGGTCTCTAGGTGTTCTCCTACTACACAGAGCACTGGTAATGAGCTACGAGTAATCGGGTACAAGTCCCTGAAGATGAATTCTGATTACCTTCACAGGGCCATTCCGTTCTGCTCCCTTCTTCCTTGATGTTTCTGTAAAGAACATTTGGATTTTGAAGAGAGTATTGTGTATTTGACTTTAATTAGATTTGCAATGTGTCAGGTTAATAAACTAGGGCTTTCTCTGCTTATCTTCTCTGAAGAGAGATTGTGGATGAGGTAGTGTGGGTTGAGGGAGAAAGAGAGGGCCATATAGACAGCAGGGATGGTGCTCCTCCTTTCATGCCCCCTCTGGAAGGACAGGCTTATTAAGGGTTGATTTCTTCCCACTGTCTCTGACTTGCAAATGGCTTCTAGGCTGACAGGGACCTGCTGCACTGTTGTGTCTGCTCTGTATAAGGCAGTCTCAGAGTACAGCATGAGAGTTGTCAGTTAAGGCTGCTTGGGACTGTTTGGGGCTTTGTGCACTTTGGTGTGCTCAGAAAACAGATCACCTTGGTTTACTATACCTTTGTAACTACCAAGATCTTAAGACTGGGATTTATAGGAACAATTTGACTTACCACTTCCTTCTCTGCTTCTTGTGGTTTCTCTGTCAGTTGTGTGTATTTCTCTCCCTTGTTATGTGTTAAACCATTGCTTTTCTTTTTTTTATATTTATTTTATTTTTCAATTGTATTAGTGATTTAATAATACTTGAAAATATTGTGGTATAAGGGGGGGACAATTCCATGCAATTCCCACCACCAGAACTCAGTATCCCCTTCCCTTCACTGGAAGCTTCCCTATTCTTTATCCCTCTGGGATTATGGTCTAAAGATCTTTATGGGGTGCAGAAGGTGGAAGGTCTGACTTCTGTAACTGATTCTCTGCTGGACATTGGCATTCACCAATCAGTCCACCCCACCCTACCTCAGTCTGTTTCTATCTTTCCCTAGTGGGGTAGGGTTCTGGGGAGGTGTGGGGTTCAAGGAAACATTGGTGAAGTTGTCTGTCCTGGGAAGTCAGGTTGGGGGCATGGTAGCATCTACAACTTGGTGGCTAAAAAGCAGTAAGATATAAAGCAGAACAAATTGTTAAATAATCAGAAACCTAAAGGTCAGAGTATAACACATGAATTTTGGGGTGCTCATGTTGGAATAAGCTAATAGTCTATTTTAAGTATATTTCAAGGGGCCCATGACTTTACTAATTTTTGCCTGAGCATGACAGCTAGCATAAAGGTGGGCTAAGAGTATTGTCTAGGAAGGTGTCAAAGTGGGAAATAGGACTAGAAAGCTGGATAAGTGTAGAGAGAAGCTCCCAAATATGGGAAAAGTATACAAATACCATTAATTGTAAACCTCATCAATCTGACCCAGGGCCCATGTCTTTTCATATTTAGCACAAGAGCCTGTGTAACCTTTGCATCCTTGTCAGTCTGAGCTTGCATCCCATGGTCATGGCTAGGAACATTCTAGGCTGCACTCATTTCAGGACCTGTCTTCCTCTATCGGCAGAGTATGTTGACCCAGCCTCCCTTTGGATAGTCGGGTAATTTCTACTACTGTTTTCTACATTGAGAGCAATGTCCTGTAGAGGCCCACAAGAAAGTTAATGATGTTGTTTCAATGGAGATGACTGGTGATGATGTAGAGAGGGATCTGTTAGAGGTCTAGGCCCATCATATCTATGTGGGAATCACAAGATTCCCTGACTAGGCCCTGGATGATGGGGTTGGCTTGGAAGTAATCAATTGAGCCATCATTAATGTGTGCTGGTCTCTTGCCCTTAGCCAGTTTTTGTAGTCCTTACTTTATATGACAAGATTAGACTTCAAGTGATTGAAGAAAGTGAAATAGGAAATATGTGAGGAGGGTATCTAGATCTAAGTTGAAAATATTTGGTTAAGTTCTATATGGTGTCTTTTAGAACAAGGAGACCAGAAGTGGTCTCGTCAGTATGTAAGATACAACTTTTCAAGATTTTTTATTTATTATTAGTAATTTAATATTGATTTACTGAATTGTAAGATAATAGGGGCATAATTCTTTTTTAACTTATTTTATTTTTTTGTATTTTTATATTACAGAATTACTTGTTGACAGGGCTTTGAATCCACACCATTCCCAAGATATAGTTATTTGTAAATAGCATTAAATGACATAAATCATTTAAGGTAAGGTCATGTATGGCACAATAAATGCTAACCATGGGATTTTCAAAGTAAACCCAAGTTCCCACATAACTTGGCTATAACAATAATTATCTCTTGCCTTCTTCTTCTTTTTTTTTTTTTAAGAATTTTTAAATTTATTCATGAGAAAGGAGGAGATAGAGAAAGAACCAAACATTATTCTGGAACATTTGCTGCCGGAGATTGAATTCAGGAGCTCATGATTGAGAATCCACTTATCCACTGTGCCACCTTCTAGACTACCTTTTTGCCTTCTTAAACTCTGACACCGCAAGGAACTCCTAATTCTCTATAAAACCTGTATTTTTCCCAGGAATGTCTGGGTCTTTGCTCATTTTCCTTCCTGCTACTTCTGATCCATACCATTTGATATTGCATCTACTGATCTTAACCAAATCAGTGGAACCAGTGGCACCTTTATATGTTCCACTTTGGACTACGTCCAGAGACATAAGACCTGAGTTGTCAACCCTCCAGCTCCAATACGCTGGTGAGAGCTTTCACAGCACATAAGACTTCTTAGTTCCATTTCAGGTGGCGTACTTCCTAACAAAGTTACAGAACCTAGCTGTAGACCAGGGCCCATGAGATAGGGCACATGTGCACATGTATCCACAAGTTGGAGGAAACAAATACCTTAAAGTAAAAGTGTGCAGTAGACTACAGTGACTCAATAAGTGCAGCAAGCTAGTAGAAAGACTTAACAAAGACACCATCGAGTATTTAATCAAATATTTTAATTTATTTTAATGAGATGGTGGAGAAACAGAAAGAAAAACCAGAGCCTTGCTTGGCAGTGGTTTATGGTGGTGCTGGGCATTGAACTTGGGACCTCAGAGCCTCAGGCATGAAAGACTTTTTTCATAACCATTATGCAGTCCCTCCAGCCCTGAACCTTTTTTCTAACACAGCTTGCAGGTTTATCATGCAGAGAATTAACAATTGAGGATACTTTAGTATCTTTAACCTACCCTGGCTCTTAATCTGGTAGAAAACTAAAGAAGAATCAGCTTTGCAAACAACACACAACTTAGTCTCTGACCTTTCTTTTTATTCATTTGAATCACCACACATTTGTGTCCTTCCTCTGAGGATTAGTCCTCTCCTCCCATTGTAAGGAAAGTAGATATGTAGCTTCTATTCTAATCTCCAGTGTTTTTCTGTGTTCTTTCTAATACTTAGTCTTCTTTCAGTCCTAGCCCTTGACCACAACCCCATTCCCCACCCTCCCATCCCCTCATCCCTACAACTTGAACCCTGCTCTTTTTAAAGATACGTCTCCCAAATGAAATGTGTGACAGACCTCTGAGGAATCATATTGTCTATGCTGCTTGTGCATCAGTTCTTTACTTTCTTTGATGTCCATTATTTTTTTAAATTTCTTTATTGGGGAATTAATATTTTACACTCAACAGTAAATACAATACTTTGTACATGCATAACATTTCCCAGTTTTCCTTATAACAATACAACCCCCACTAGATCCTCTGTCATCCTTTTTGGACTTGTACTCTCCCACCACCCACCCACCCCAGATTCTTTTACTTGGGTGCAATACGCCAATTCCAGTTCAGGTTCTACTTGTGTTTTCTCTTCTGATCTTGTTTTTCAACTTCTGCCTTAGAGTGAGATCTTTAATGTCCATTATTAATTCCTCTTGTGTTCTGACTTACTTTGGACATTATTATTTTCCTGAAATCATCCTTGCTTTACAGACTGCTATAATTGTGTGACTGGACCATCCGTTTGCCCATAAGTTTCTACTATCCTTTGAGCATACCATTCTCATCTGTGAATCCAAAGACCCAGCATCATGTTTTTATCCTCACCAGAGTGAGAACATAGGAACTGAGGCAGACTGAAAGCATGAAAAGTGGCAGAGGTTTCTCATTCATCCTCCAGCACCCCAGGGATTCTTTTTTGGCAGAGGTAGGCTTTGGTCCAACTCCTGGCTACCATGAGCTTGGACAATGGGGCACAGTTGCTACTCTGCTTCTTGTGTGTGACTGCTGCCTCATTTTTGTTTAGCAAGCTGCTCTGCCAATTTACTATGCATGTTGTTACATATTCTGCTCTAATTTGACTGCCATTTTGCTTCAGAGAGATGATGATTGTTCATGGCAGGGCTGTAATGTGTTGTCAGCACAGGTTACTTTCGACTTGTTGGCAGTGGCCTAACATTGTCTGAGACATAGTGTCACTGTGAAGTGGTTTGACAATTTTGAGACTGTAGTTATGTTGAGCAGTAACAACTGTAGAGGTCAAGAAAGGGCATCTAAGAGGAACTGTGTTCAAAAGGGAAAGATGGAATAGGAATACTAAGTAGGACAGTAACAAATGCCATTGAACCTCATTTTTCTGCAACTTTCATAATTCAGTTAATTTTCTGCGAACAGTGTTGATTCAGCTGTTTCTAGGAAGTAGAAACACATTTATGAGTTTAGAAATAAATTTTGTGGAGCATGACTTTGACTGTTCCTTTCTTCTTTGAGCACTCTTAGAAAGTCCTCAAATCCTGAGAATGTGTGAGGTAAGGAATTCATTGGAGACATGCTGACAAGGTTTTGGTTTTGGACTGTTTATCTAATGAATGCGTTGATGAGTTTATCTAATGAGTATGTTGGTGGATTAGGCTACGCCTTCCCCCCAACACATGAGCATGCTGTGAAAATAGCTTTTGTTTTCAGCTCTAAGATATTCTGAAGACCTAACCCAGCATAAGAATGCAAATATTTGAATATAGTTGACAAAGTAAATGTTAAAATGGCCTAGAAAGCCCTTTAGAGCTTAGGACAGAGTGACCTTAACAAGTTTGACCTTTCAGTACTACTGAGTTTGTTTGTCTATTTATTTATTTATTTTTATTGATTCCTAGCTATTTTCTCATAAATATGTTGAGTTAGCTGGTTTGGTGTGACATGTCTAGAAAGAGATTCTTCCTTTTATCTCCATGTAGGAATGATGAAGAGCAATATCCATCCTAGATTCTTCTACAGTTCATAAGGGTTCAGCTATCTCATTTACTATGTGTGGCCTCACTAAACTTAATGTCTTTCTAGTTCCTTTATTCTGGGATTTTTCAAGCAGAAAAATACAAGTCAGGACAGAGGTAGATAGCACATAATAGTTATACAAAGAAACTCTCATGCCTGAGGCTCCAAAGTCCCACCACCATAAACCAGAGTTGAGCAGTGCTTTGGCTTAAAAAAAGAAAAGAATATATATGAGTGATGATAGTGTCTAGGATAATACATGAATAAAGAAATCAGAATTTTTTACATTGGTATATATTCTGCAGTTTCCAAAAAAGACTTTTTCTGTTACTAAATACCTTTATGCTTAAAAGGAATGACCTTTAGGTTCCCCCTCTCACTTCCTTTTTTTTATTTAATACACAGGTAGAGAACCTGGGCAACAGCAGGCTTTTTTCTCCAATATATATTTAAGCTCTTAATGCATTCTTGCTGATCAGGATAGAGAAGTCCATTGATTTGGTCATCAGTGGCATATTCTTTGATGTGGCTGCTGAAGAGGGATGGTGTGCATTCAGTCCTCAACAAGCTGAACTCCTTTCTCCATGTTTGGTTTTGTCCAATTGTTTTCCTAGTAATTCTAATGCCAGTTGCATAGTAGTGTGCCAGAGGATTTGACAGAATATTTCATCAAATCTGATGCCATTCACCCTAGCAAGTGCCTTGTTATTGCTGACCACTTTCTACCAGGGAAGAGCTGAGAATTGTCTGCTAAGAGCATTTAGAGAATCCTTCTGCAATTGCTAAGTGTTTGTTGACATTATTCCAGTTTGAATCAGATCATCTGGAGTTCTTTTGCTTGGACCTCTCAAAAGTGTTGATTCACTTGTATCTTGGTTTTATCTTACTGGGAAAGAGAGAAGCCAGTAGTTTAAATGAGTGTATTTTAAGTGGTTATGCAGAGAAGGATGGGCTCTCAGGATCATAATGAAAAATGAGTTAAGAAATTGCTCAAAATTTGCATTTACTTATAAAGCATTTTGAATTTTACTAATGTTTATGCTGTAATTCAGCGATTTCACTTAAAAGTAATTACATAAGAGAAATGAAAATATAAGCCCATACAAAGGCTTTTTTTCAAAATAGCCAAAAAATTAAAAGCAGGTAGTGCTCATTAGTAGATGAGAATAGATGAGAATGGCTGTTATTTCTCACTAAAAAAAAAAACAAAGTACTGAAATGCTCTGCAGTGTGGCTGTGTGTCAAAGGCAGTGTGCTTTTGGGAGCCCCAGGTTTGATTCCCAGCACTGCATGTGCCAAAGCTTCACAGTGCTATGTGCTGTCTCTCCCATAAAGGTAAATGAAATAAACCTCTTTTTAAAATTGCATTTAAAACAAGTTCTGAGTTAAAGAATGCAAATATGAATATGATTCTTATATAAAACTATTCATCATTCTACTATGAATAAGACTAATTTATTATAATGGAAAAGTAGACCTGTGTTTACCCTGGATCAAGGGCAAGGACTGGACTACAAAGCTGCCTGAGAAAATATGGGTGATAGATGTATTCTACGTCTTGACTGTTGTGGTGTTACAAGGGTGTGTGTGTGTGTGTGTGTGTGTGTGTGTGTGTGTGTGTGTGTGTGCGTGTAAGTTCATCAAGATGTGCTCCTCAGTCAGGAACATTTTTATAACATATACCTAATACATAATGAAGCTGGTTTTAAAAATAAATTTGCTGAGCAGAGAAGATTGTACAGCAGTAGCACAACAAATTTGCATGCTACATAAAGACCCTGCACCTCAGCACCATCTTATGCCATAGCTGAGTAGTATTATGGTCTTCCACTGATGAAAATAAATAAACATTTAGAAATATATGAACCTGTTCTAATTGCATTTATTTATATAAATAGGGACCAGAGCAAATAATTTGATGTTCCTACCCTTTATTTAGGTCACCACATTGATTGACTTATATAGTAGTTCCTCTAGCAGGCTCAGTTAAATTAATGAACCCAATAAATTTCTGGATCCAATTTATTCCTTCGTCTTATCATAACTGATAAATCAGTGAATTTTGGATGTAGAAACTTAGTAGGAAATAAGAATCCTGGCCTCAGGAGCAACCCTTTGTTCATGAATGACTATGACTGCCAATTTGTTCTTTAAATAAGGAAGGATAGGGTTCATTTCTTTGTACTGTTTTTCTGATTGATAGTTTTTTTTTTTCTTTCCCTTTTGGTTTTCAAGTCTTTTTTCCATAAATGACACAGTTTGATTTTCATGCTGTTAATTTTGTACTACTGAGAGTAGAGCAAGCATAGATAAAGCACAAAGGATGTGGTACCTTTCATTAAAAATGTTTCACTGACACTCTGAAAATAAAGTACAGAATTCTGTGGTTAGTGTCTTTAAAAATCAGGTTTTTTATTTGTTGATAAAAATATTTTTGTTTTATTCTTAAATTGATGTTAGTTGTTTTGAACTTGGGCTTTTTGGTTTCTATTGATAACTATACTAACCTTGTTTTATATATCAAATAAAAAAGGTTTAAACTTTGAAGCGTGACTGTATCTTCAGAAAGGTATGTGACATATAGAAACTAGTTTTATGATTATGAATGACAGAATAAAATTATACTTTTTTTTGCCTCCAGGGTTATCACTGGGGCTCTGTTCCTGCACTACGAACCCACTGCTCCTGGAGGCTGTTTTTTCCTTTTTGTTGCCCTTGTTATTATTTCTGTCATTGTTTTTGGATAGGACAGAGAAATCGAGAGAGGAGGGGAAGGCAGAGAGGAGAGAGAAAGATAGATACCTGCAGACCTGCCTCACCACTTGTGAAGCAAACCTCCTATAGGTGGGGAGTCAGGGGCTCAAACCAGATTCCTTAGGCCAGTCCTTGCACTTCATACCATGTGCGCTTAACCTACTGTGCCATAGCCCAACCCCCAAAATGTATACTTTCATCTTAAATATCTTGCTAAGAAATTTGTTTCAAAGGTTGGGGTTATGAAAAGATTTTTATATGACTGTGGCTCTGGGGTCCCAGGTTCAGTCCAGAACACCACCATAGGCCAGAGCTGGCTGGTGTTCTGGTAAAAATAAGGGGGGGGGGGTAGATTAAGAAACCACTTTTATATGCTGTCTCAAATATGCATGTTAAATACAAGGACATAGGTCGGCTGGAAGCATTGTAGGACAACAAAAAAAAGTTAGTTTTAAAAAAAGAATTTTGATATGTGGTCTTTTGAGTTAATGTATACTTACATTACAATGCATATTAGATAAATCTAAAGAAGTTCCTCCTTCATAACTTACCACCATATAGTTCTGTGAGCCTCGACATTTATAATTAGGAAAGTTCTAGGTCTTTGGAGTTCCATATGGGGTCCCTAAGCCACACTGCGATATTTATATTTGTAGATATACAGTGTAGTCAGAAGTCATACACCATATTTAGCAAGTTTGAATTCATACACAGAACTTTACTTAACAAATGCACAATAAATTGCATAAAATATTATTTGTTCAATTTTAGCCCTGTGCATTTCATAAATGTTATATTGTAGATTTTTTTCCTTTATTGGGGGATTAATGGTTT
This sequence comes from Erinaceus europaeus, assembly GCF_950295315.1. Classification (NCBI taxonomy): domain Eukaryota; kingdom Metazoa; phylum Chordata; class Mammalia; order Eulipotyphla; family Erinaceidae; genus Erinaceus; species Erinaceus europaeus. Next base: position 31,509,303 of record NC_080176.1, read on the forward strand.
ATAGTGAATAGCAAAATACACTAGTTTGTACATATGTGATATTTCTCAGTTTTCCACATATCAATTCAACCCCCTCTGCCATGATGTTCAAGGACCTAACTCTCCCCCAGACCCTAGAGTCTTTTACCAAACCCAGTCCAAGTTCTTCTTTGTGTTTTCCCTTCTGTTCTTAGTTTTCAACTTCTGTCTAAAATTTTTAATAAAAATAGTTATACACATATATAAATAGGTAGATATTCATATTTTTCAGTTTTGACTTTTACCTAAGATTGCTGATCATCAGTTAGAGAGATTAACATCCAAAAAACAACCTTGAGTTCTTCTCATTTAATCTCTTATTTTTATGAAGGTATCCATTATAACATCATTGGTTAGTAAAGTACAGCTTAGGATAAGTTTTGTCTCTAATGAATGTTTATTTTACATAAATAGGAAAAATGGTGAGATCCCTTGGTAGAAACATGATATTGGTATTTTAAAGTAAACTTAAATAAGGTCAGAATTTTTATCCTCTAGAGAAAATTTCATATCTGATTAAATAGTTTACATAAACTTCATCTTTCTGCTAGATGCATTATAATCTCAGATATTATTCATGTAGCTATTCCTCTGTGAACCATAAAATGTTCATTTCTTCAAAATGAATACGAAGCTCAAAGCATTAGTGGTCTTAAGAGCATAAAAACTTTATTGCTTTGTGCTTAACATTTTTCAAGTAACTTTGGAAAGCCAAAACAAATTTTGCATTTAGATTAATGGAAGATGTTTTCCATTTGAAGGAACTGGCAAGGGAGCAACAATAACAAAAATCCCCCAAGGTTAAAAATGTAGTGCTTTTGATTCTTACCAGAACTGTGTTAGCAGAACAATCATTTCTCAGCATGGAAAGGTATCGTAATTGGTCTTTATAGTGGCAATACTGAAAATGAGTACGCTTCAGAGAAAGCTAATATGACTCTACTTAATAATTTCCTTCAAGAGTCTGAATTTGAATGTATATTCCACCCAGCTTGAGGCAAACAATTTGGTCCTATAAGTTCCAGTAGAAGTTACCAGGGGGTCATGCAATTTATTTTTGTCTTGGAGTTTTCAGAACTGTGTAAAACTAAAGACATACCCACTTGCATTGTCCCACCAGTCATTTGATCCAGTCGACAATACTGCTTTCTGTTCTCCCAATTCTATTATATTGGAAGAGTAGACATATTCATAATTTATTGTGACAACAATTCTTCCCAGTAGTGTTTGCTTTGTGTGTTTGAATCTTTGGTCCACTTGTCAGTGTTTGCATGCTCTAGTAAAATACTGGTTTAATTGGGCTTTTTTTTTTTTTTTTTTTTTGCTGTTGTGGGTCTTTTCTTAGAGACAATTTACTTGTCTGTCTTACTAAGTTTATCTAGTTTTTTAAACTGCTACTTGTTACTAAATCTTTGCAGTGTGCAACTAACTTCACAGCCCCAGGTGAAATTAAGAGGCTTCACATGAGAACAATTGCACACATTTTTCTTTCCCTTAAATAACTTTTTAAATGAATGTATATATATATGCTAGAGGATGAGGAAGGAAAAACATCAGATGGAATGACATGATTTCCACACTGTAAATATCAGTAACAGGGAGGAGGCACACCAGAATATGTGTTTTCAGAGAAAAGATGGTTTGGTAATTCTGTTTCTGTTAAGTTTTAGCCTGTACTTTAATGAAGTGATAAGATACTGAAGGTGAAGTTGTCTTAAAACACAAAAAGGAAGTGAGAAAGAGCATAAAAGTAATGCACAGAACTTGCATGCACATCAGAGGCCCCAGGTTTGATCCCAGATGCCATCAGTAGCCAGAATGAGTGGTATTTTGGTCAAAAGAAGGAAAAAAAAAAACATGCAGACAGGCTGTAGCCTCTGTTACCAGAACAAGAATTATATTTCAGGGCCTCTCCCCTTCATTTTAATTTGCGTTTCCCATATTTACTTTTTTCCTTCGGAACAATTGGTTTTGTTTTAAAAACAGCATTACTTTAATTTAACACCCCATCCTTTGCTGTGGGATTACTGTCCCAACTTTTTCAGATAGAAGGACAGAGATGGGGTGAAAGAAAAGAGACACCACAGCACTGAAGCTTCCTGCAGTACAGTCAGGCTGGGCTGGAGCTTGGGCAGTTTGACAAGACAGATGCCTTCCCAGGTGAACTGTCTTGTTGGACTTCTTGCCTTCATATGAGAAAACAACAATGGCTTCTAGTTCTTATATTTAAAATCCATGTATTGCAAATAAAATTATTAGTATTACTGTTAACACACACTTTTTTTTTTGAAGGATAGCAAGAAATTGTGATGTAATGGGGAGATAGAAATGGAGAGAGGAAGAGAGGTATCTGCCTACAGTATTGCATTACAGTTTGTAAAGCTCCCCCCTTGCCCATGGGGATTGAGGGCTTGGACCCCTGTCCTTGCACATGGCATTATGTGCACTCAACCAGGTGCATCACTGCCTGGCTCTACTGGTAACTCTTCTTGTATGGGGTTGTTGGAAAAGTCACGATGAATTTTTGCATAGAAAAATAATGTCATGACTTTTCTGACAACTCAATAGGTAGAACAGTTAAGAGGAAGGAAAACCAAGGTATGAGTCACTAATGAAATTAAAATGATTATAAAGAAAACTAAGCTATGTTATAGGTTTGCAGAAGCTACCGCTGGCAAAACATGGCTAGCTATGACATTGTTCAGGTTGTAATAGGCATACATTCAGTATCTACATGTAAGTAAGTATTTCTGGCTAGTTTCTTGAGTTAAGCTCATACCTTATCCTTTTCTAATGTAATAAGCTAATATATATTCTTGTTATTATTTGTGTTAAGAAAACTGGGTAGATTATTATGAAATGGAAATACTTTATAGACTAGAAATTTGCCTCAGTCTCTTCTGTTGGTTCTTTTTTTTTCATTATTTCTTTTTAATTTGTATTCATTTATTGGCTTGTCTGAAAAGACATGAGATTTTTCTGTTTTTCTATGCAAAAAATATCTCATGACTTTTTTGTCAATCATATATATATATATATATATATATATATATATATATATACACACATACACACACACACACACACACACACACACACACACACACACACACATATATATATATATATATATATATATATATATATATATATATATCCACCAGACTTATTACTGGGGCTCAGTGACTACACAACTTCACTGTTCTCTGTAACCCTTTTTTTTTTATAGAGGATAAGAGACTGAGAGATGGGAAGAGGGCAATGAGAGAGAGGGGGTGGGAGAAGATATCTACAGCACTGCTCTACTACCTGCAACTTTTCCCTACAGTTGAGACCAAGGACTTGAACCTGGGTCTTCATATTTAATAGCTTGTGAACTCTACTGGATGAGCCACTGATGCCACCTGACCTTAATTATTTGCTATGTACAATAGGACTACTAATAAGGAGAATGTATATTGTATTGAAATCAGGAGGAGGGTAAAAGAGTTTGAATGAAGGCAAGTAACCCATAAGCAGAATATTGAATGAATAAAATATTTATAATGGTCTTATTAAGCTTGACAACTGACAAGTACTTGAATCACTTATGGGATATAGTTTTTCTTCTGTGTGGTTTATTTAGAGAAAGCTGCTATCAAAAGCTATTTAAATCTATTGTAACAATCAACTGTAACTCTGAAATAAGCAAAATAAGTTAGTGTTTTTTTCCCTTCAGGTTCAATTAAAATAAGGCTGCCATATAATGTATGCAGTATGTAACCATAATAGGAATATCACCCTCTGGATTGTGCAGTATACAACCTACAAAATTATATGAGGCAACTCAGTAATCCCATTCCAACCTACATACCCAAGCCAGTTGAATAGCCATGCAGCAATAATTCATATTAGCCAGAAACAAAAATAACCTAGGTGTCCATCAAACCACTAAACGGTTAAAAGAAAACAGTCTTATAATAATGAGATATTGTTCATTTTATTCACTGTAATGACAGTGAAATATTATGTAGTGGTAAAAATAATGAAATACTGAATCTTAGAGATAATTCTGATTGCATGTTAAGTGAATGAAGCCAACAATAAGTCTACTTAGTGCATGATTCTGCTTACATGCAATGTGCAGATTAGGTGAACCCATAGAGATCAAAAGTAGTTTCATGATTGCCAGTGACTGGGGAAGAAGGCAATGGGGATTGAGTGCTTATGAGTATAAGTTTCTTGGGGGGTGATAAAAATGTTGTGGAGCTGAGAGTGGTTATAATTACACAACCTTGGAATATACTAAAACCTCTGTGAAATACACTTTAGAATGTTTGAACTGGTGAATTTTACATTTATGCATTTTATTTACAGGATTTATTACTGTAAGAAGTGAAAATCTAGTGGGAATTGACTGTAAATAATTATGTAGGAGCTTTTTTGGGGTGGTAGAAATGCTGTAAAATTATATTGTCGTGATGACTGCAAAACTATATAAATATGTAAAAACTCATCAAAGCATATGCTTACTACATGGTTGAGTTTTATGGTGTGCATTTAGACCTCAGTACAACTATTTAAAACATTTGTAGGAGACCACATGAAATATGAGTCATTGTCTGAATTTCAAAAGTAACCAAAGGAGTGCTTTCCAAATGAGAATTTATCATATGTAATTTTTGGTGCTATTTTGTTTCCTTTAGTTTCCCAGGAGCCTGAGATACAAAAACACATTTGCACTTCTGTGTTGAATTGCTTGCTTGGGACAGCCCTTAGACATTTCGCAGATGTCCCACCTGTCTGAAAATGGGAATGTTTTGTCATATCAACTCTGATTTCTATTGTTGGTGACACAGTAATAACAGATACTTTCTTCTGTGCAGATAAGCTGCTTTAGTGATAATATTTACAAATTGAATTGTATTTTCTTTTTGTGTTACATTGTCCTAAAAATCTTCTGATTGGTTTAGTTATAGACATCCCCATATCAGCTTCTCTGTCCTCTTTCAGTTTGAATATCTGTATGTTGTAGCAAACTGCATTATGAAATCCTCTCACTCTTAGTGCTATTTGGTATATGGAAATGGCATATCCTCATTACCAGTCAAAGATAAATTCTAAACATTGTGACTTTCTTTTGTGAACCGTGGAATGACATATTTAAAAATCTTTCCTCTCTGGCATTATTTCTGTGAGCTTTCCCCTCCTTTCTCCACCCCCCAAGACTGACACCAGATGCAGTCTGCATGGACATTGGTCCCCCAGACATCTTGTTTACTTCCTCCAGCAGGGAGATACAGGAAGTAGTGCTGACTCTCATAGGTTCACAATGTGCTGACATGATAATAGGACATAAATGGCTCCACAGTACCTTTGTGCTTGAACTAAGCGAGGGACAGAGGCAGGCAGCTCCATGGCTTGATTCTTGTTAACAGTGTGACAATAAAAGAGATAAGTAGATGTGACAGTTATGAATGATCCTTTGTCATGCACTTATGCATTCAGACTCAGATAAACTGACACTGCTGTCAGACAGCAGCTATGGAGAGCTGAGACCTCTGATGAACCTTCTAATATGGTAAATGGGAGTCTTAATTCTTTATTAACTGGAAAAAGGAGATTTGGCCATGTAATTTTCTCCTTGCTGCCTGTTTTAAAGATTCCAATAACCCAGCATTTACAGTTGACTAGGCAGGGATTGCTTTCCTCCTTTCTACACTTGCAACATGCAGACTGTGAAATCTGAGGAAATGCCGTTTTAAACCCAGACTTATTGCCTTTGTTATTTTTAATGACTTTGAAATGTATTTGCCTCATTATGGAACAGTGCAGTTATCAATTCCTCTCATTAGGTGATTTGCTCCCATAAGAAATTTAACATTAAAGCACAAAACTGAACTAGTTAAAGGCATCCGATGCTGGCAACCTTAGCTCAGTGGCAAATTTAAAAGAATGTTTCTTTATCATCTCTTCTACACCATAGCTTTAAGACTAGAACATAGAAAATATTTTCCTTAATGGCTTGATGCTTATATTGCACCCCTAGTACCTCTTCTTGGCTTACACTCTGCCAGGGGAGGAAGGAGGTGAATAATTTATCTTTAAATCCTCTAAATGTTAACACATCTTGACTTCTCAATTTATCCCATGGCATGCTATTCATTCTTAAAAGATACAGTACTTGCGTATTCTATCTTGTACATATCCAGTAAACTTTCTTCCTATAAATAGTTCAATTCAGGTGTTTTTGAAATATGAGAACTTTTAAAAATTATGGTGGTGGAGGAAGGAAGAGGCAGAGAAAGAGAAGAATGGAGAAAGGAGAGAGAGAGAGAGACCTGCAACCTGCTCCATTGATCATGAAGCTTTCCCCCTGTAGGTGGGGCCAGGGACTTGAACCCACATCCTTATATATGCTAATTTGCATACTTTACCAATTGCAACACTGTCTGGTTCCCTAAAATTATGAATATTATTTGTTTATTTAATAGTAGTGCTATTTGAATCAGATTAAGTTTCTGGGTTGATGCTGCAGTGAAGGGGCACTAGCTCTTTTAATTCTTCTTTACCTCAATCATCTATCTGAGCAACAAAAAATTAATAATAATTGTAGCCTCCCCTTTGGGAAAACTACATAGTTTAATTAGTGTTTTTCTAATAACTTACAAATCCTTAGAGAAAATCACAGTAAAAGCATAAGAAATTACCTTTGGGTTAGTTTATTGTCATAGGTTTTGTTTTTATCATTGCTAGTAAATTGGGGCTAGTTTTCTTTGAAATTGGCTACTTGAAGATGTGCTTCAGATCTCACTGAGTAAAATTCAGCTTTAAAGTGATAGTTCTCAAATAAAAGAAATGCTTTAAACACAAAAAGAGAGAGCAGTACTCTTTAAAACACCTGACTTTATTAAAGACAGTAGTGTTAACTGTTACCATCTGTAAGAAGATACCACTCTGAACCAGGAAATATCAGAATGAAAACTTAATCATCTCTTCAAAATGGCCATTAAGGAAACAGATGTATGAGCTTAAGTCCATTGAAGTTGTTCTCTTAGAATATCAAATCATTCAGAATCAGTTTTGACCTTTAATCCAGAGTTAAAAACCTAGCTTTGAACCTGGGTTACAGCAGTGAGAACCAGGCCCTGCCTGATGTACAGGCTTTTAGAAGTCCTCTTCTAGTAAGTAGGGCCTTCTTGGAACCCCACTCTTCACCCACATATTTGCCACCTACCTTTTTGCACATCTGGCTCTTCTCTCATATCCTCATTGTTTCTACCATGTGCATGTCCTACTGTCTTAATAGATACAGTTCAGTTCTATTTATCTTGTTCAGAATTTTTCTTCCAGGAAGTAGAGCCCTTATCTTGCTAAAGGTAGGTGACTGGAGGATCCACTGACTCCTACACCTGAGAGCTTCAGAAGCATAACTGCCTCTGGGAATTCTAATTCTGTCAGTTGCTATATGACTTTAAACAACTTACTTAACTTCTCTGAGCCTCAGTTTCCTGTCTGTAAAAATGAAGATGCCACAGTTCTGTTTTTCTCTTTCATTGGGGTATAACTGATGGAAAACCTTTTCCAAGTTTACAGCATAATGATAACATGTGAATTGGCTTTCATGGTAAATGTCATTACGATACATAGTTACAAAATTGCCTTTTCTTATGATGTGAGCTTTTAAGATGTATTCGCAAGTATTTGATTATTATTAAATATAGTCCCTCTGTTGTCGATTATATTCCCAGGACTTAATTTAAAACTGGAAGTTTGTACCTTTTGATCCCCTCACTACATTTTATTCACCTCAGCTCCCACTCTGGCAATCATCAATAGGTTATATCTATAAGACTGGTTTTTAGGTCATGTCTTATTTTTCAATCCACATGTAAAGAATTTCAGGTAGCATTTTCCTTTCTCTGACTCAAATTAATATAATACCCTCAGGGTCCATCCATGTTGTTGCAAATGACAAGATTTCTTTGTTTTTTCAATGGCTTAGTAATATTCCAGTAAATATACATCATATTTTCTTTACCTGTTCTTCTCTTGATGGACACTTAGGTCACTTCCATATTTTGGGTATTGGAAATACTACAGCAATAAATTTGTGGTGCAGAGATTTCTTTGAGATAGCAAATTCACTTCCTTTAGGTATATATCCAGGGTTGGAACTATTAAATCATTTGGTGATTCTCTTTCTTTCTTTCTTTTTCTTTCTTTCTTTCTTTCTTTCTTTCTTAAGCCTCCATTACTGTTTTCTACAGTGACTACAACAATTCTGTCCCCACAAGCAATGTACAAGAATCCATTTTACTCTACATTTTCCACAGACAGTTACTACCTGTCTTTGTAATGACCATTCTGACAGGCTAAGGTGATGTCTCATTTTGGTTTGATTTCCATTTCAGTGAGGGTTTGATGTATAGCGTCTTTTCTTTTTTTATTTTATTTATTGTGGGACAAATTGTTTACAGTTAACAGTAAAATACAGTAGTTTGTACATGCATAGCATTTTCCACATAACAGTTCAACCCATACTATATATATCTGGCATTTTTTTCTGGTACCTGTTGGTTATATTTATGTCTTCTTAGGGAAACCATACTTGGAGCTTTAGGGTTTTTTTAAATTGGGATATTGTTTTTCTAATGAGCTGTTTTAGTCATTTATTGTTTTGGAGATTGACTACTTAATGCATATATGACATGCAAGCAGTTTTTCCCATTTGATCATTTATTACTTCTTTTTGAAATCACTGGATGTCACTCCTCTGGGCTAACTTTTTCAGTTAAAAAGAGACAGAGAGGGTGAGAGACAAAGATAGTATAGCTTGATGTTTCCTCCATTGTGATGCAGATTGAGCTTAAACCTGGGTTACACATGCTGCAAAACAGATGCCCTCTCAAGTGGGCTGTTTTGTCAGTTCTGCCTTTTCATTCTGTTAGTTTTCTTTGCTGTGTAAAATCTGTTTACTTTGATAAGGTTTGACATGTTTATTATGTCTTCTGTATTTTCCATATCAAATTTAGAAAGTCACCACCAAGACCAAAGTAAGGGTGCTTTCTGCTTTTTGTTTTTAATTTATTTGTGTGGAGCCACAGTCCCCTGCCTACAATATTTACCACTCTGGCCACTTTTTCATTCAGCTCAGGAGACAGAGACAGAGAGAGGGAAAGGAATCACAGTACTGGAATTTTCTAGTATTATAGCATCTCCCATGTAGTACCAAGGCTTGACCATGGACCACAACATTGTAAGATGGGTGCCCTACCTGGTGAGCTGTTTCTATGGTTCAAGGGGCTTTCAGACTTTTATCATTTCAGAGTTTTATCATTTCAGACCTTACTTTCAAGTACCTAGCATCTTTTGAGCTGTTTTTTGGTTATGGTGTAATATAATATTATTATTTTATATATATGAAATATATATGAAATGCTGCATTGCATTCATTTCAGTGTTTTTCCCAGCATCATTTATTGAAAAGACTTTTTTTCTCCCACATGTATCCTTGAGCATTTTGTCATAAATTAGCTAAATATTAGATTCCAGATTTATTTCTGAGTTTTCTATCTTGTTACACAGATATCTATTTTATTGCCAACAACATATAGCATCTTTTTAACATTTTTGTTGTTGTTTTTGCCACCAACGTTATTGCTGGGGCTCAGTGCTGGCAGTATGAATCCACCACTCCCAGCAGCCATTTTTTTTTTCCATTCTGTTTTATTTGACAGGACAGAGAAATTGAGAGGCAAAGAGAAAGACACCTACAGACCTGCTGCTTCACAACTTGTGAAGCATCCCCCCTGCATGTGGGGAATAGGGGCTTGAACATGAGTCTTTATGCTCAGTGATAGGTGTACTTAACTAGGTACACTACTGCCCAACCAGGAGTGTGTTTCTTCCAACTCTGTTATTCTGTCTCAATATTGCTTTGGCTACTTGGGGGTCTTTTGTGGTTTTTTGCAAATTTTAAAATTATTAATTCAGTGAAAAATGTCACTGCACATTTTATAAGGATTATTTTTATCATGAAAGTTCTTAGAAAAGATTAAATCATCTAGTATCTATGAAGTTCCAAGAACTATTCAAGTCACATAAATAACTTAGTTTTTACAGCTATTGTTTCTGCTTCTGTTACCATTTTCCATCTTAACCTCTCTCATAACCCATAATGCTAAATCATACTCTTTTGCTCTTGGCAGGTTTGCTGTTCTTATTGTGTGAACCCTACTATTTTCTTTTTAATACTCTTATACAGTAGTGTGTAAAATTGTTAAGTCAAAATAAATTGATCATCATGCTAGAAAATATCCCCGAATTATCCTTTCTCTCCTGACCCCCTCTATCCTAACAATTCTGTTTAATTTTGAGATAAATATTCTTAGTTTTCACTATGATTTTAACAAATGCATTTTGTCCATTGTGTCGTACTTAATAGGTACTAGGTTGATATTGGCAGTTGAAAAATGAGTAGGACGGAACCCTGCTCTCAAGTAGCAAGAAGAATTTTTTTTTTAATACTACACAGAGGGTATGAGAGAGTAGGTTTGGGTTTTGAAGAATGAGTAGTAGTTTACTGGATGAGAATTAAGAACATTTAAGACAGAAAGAAAAGTGATGTGTCAGTATAAGCCAGTCCTAAAAGATAATAAATGGAACATTTTGGAGTGTGGATTTCCACACTCCACTAGAGTGGAGATGGATTCAGTGGGCTGTCCTGAGATTCCATGATGAGGCCTTTATATTTAATTCTGTGGATAGCTGGAGCCATTGAAAGATTTGTAGTATCAGGTGCTCTAATCTGAGTTGCCAGCTCATTCTGATGGCTCTGTGAAAGGTTGTCTTGGAGAAGAGTTCAAGACTGGAGTCAGGGGACACGTCAAGTAGTGTTTCAAGTGCTATTTCCTCATGCTTTTCATGTTGTTAAATAGAGTAGAACATAATGATGTGTGCTTCTGAGAGCCGGGTGTTTGAGCTGACTTCCCAGCAGTCCCTTGAGTCCATTGAGAGGGTGCGTGGAAGGAAGATACATAATCCTTACCCAGCCCTCTTCCCACCTTAATCTTTTAGAAGAGACAGGAGCAAAGCTCCTATCACATTGGACTTGACTGAAGACAGAAGTCCTTGAGCATCCTTCCCCTAAGTACTGCCAGGGCTGGTGCTTGCAGAGAAGAGGAGGTTAGAATAACACCCTTACTCCTCAGTAAGAGGGCAGACAGACCCTCACACTGGATCTTTCCATTCCAGAGCCTCTCCTGACAAGTGCCTTGAGCATTCAATCTCCTTGGTTTCTCTTTGGCATTACTTAGCCTGTAGCAACTAAGTGTTCAGGGCATTCTCTGTCTTTTTTTCCCCTCAGTTGCTTCAAGAAGATGAAAATTTGCTCTTAAAAAAGTATCAAGAACTCCCTATCAAATAGAAAAAAGGAGGAAATCTCATGCTTTCTCCTCCAGAATGTTTCTCTCCAATTGTCATTGTCCCATTTTCCATCCCGAGACCTTGAAAATTATTGTGTATGTATATTATTATAATTATTTTTAGAAAATCAATACAATTGCTTGTCCTTATTGGCACTGATACCCTTCTGCATCTTTCTCTTCCTCTCTTCATTTCTTGTAAATTGTTATTTCTTTTTTTTTTTAATATTTTTTTATTTAATTTATTTATTCCCTTTTGTTGCCCTTGTTGTTTTATTGTTGTAGTTATTATTGTTGTTGTCATTGTTGGATAGGACAGAGAGAAATGGAGAGAGGAGGGGAAGACAGAGAGGAGGAGAGAAAGATAGACACCTGCAGACCTGCTTCACCGCCTGTGAAGCGACTCCCCTGCAGGTGGGGAGCCGGGGTTCGAACCGGGATCCTTATGCGGGTCCTTGTGCTTTGCGCCACCTGCGCTTAACCCGCTGCGCTACAGCCCGACTCCCGTAAATTGTTATTTCTAAGAGTATTATTATTGTAATTACTTTAAAGAAATTGAGAAAAATACCACAAAAATCCCATGCCTCAGACTTATTACACAGGTTTAAAAAAGATTTATATATATATATACATATATAAATATATATATCAGTGCAATATCTGTTATTCCTAAATGATTATTCGAGAAATACTAATCAAAAACATCTCCCTCTAGAGCAACACTATGGCTTTAATATCAGCCGCTGTTTCTTTGAATGGGGTTGCCCAATCTTTCATCAAAGAAACATATCACCCATATCCCTGTCTTTAAAAACAGCAATTATGTGTAAATGCTTCCTGATTTATTTGAGCCAGGGCCACTGGCCAGTGTGAGTCACCACAATTTATTGCTAACCGTCACTTTTACATGATAGGTCTGTAACAAATATCTGCCGCATATTGTTAAATTAATCTTCCGTTTAAAATTAATGGAGTTAGACTCCCCAGGTTCAATGTAATTTCATGTTCACAGGCAGGGAGGGATGTGTGCTGCATGCAAAATGAGACAAGGCCCAACGCCCTAATCTTTCATCACCTTGAACCTGGAGACTAGGACACATCTCAGCACCAACTAATGAGATTGAGCCTGCATCTCTCCTGAGGATGCCAGCTCAAAGAGGCTTTTCAGCTCAGAAATAGCAGGCTCCGTCTTATTTTAATAATTCCTCAGATATGACAAGTCTGATGTTATGTATGAAAGAGCCAGGCTTCAAAAAGAGATAAAATGAATTTTATATCATTACTTCAAAACCAAAGCCAAGGTAAGTGTGTTGCAGTTAAATTAAAAAAAAAAAGAAAATCATTTTAGCCATGAAATATAGAGGCTGTAAACCAGGAGTCATCTTTTCATTTATTTTAATGCACAATCACCTTAGATTTCTCTTCTATAATTCCAGAGCCTATTCATGTATTAATCAAAATAATGTGGATGAAAGCAGGAGCTTGTTCAATAAACATTTAGATGAAAATATCACAGGGAACATGCAGTCCCTGATGGGATATGTCATATGGAGCTTCTGAAATCCTACCACTTCTCAGTGGCATCTTCTAAAAATGGCATCTTTTATTTCTTTTTATCACTAGTCTATTATTTTAAAGTTGAAAAATTGTTAAGCCAAGCTACACAGCCTATTGGGGTCTCTGGGCCTTCTTATTTTTTTCATACAAACTTGGTAACTTTTTTTTTTCCTGCCTGGGGAGAAAAGTGTGGCAGAAAATTTTTCACTTTTCCGGCACTGATTGTAGTACTGGTGAATGGCTGTCCTTCACTTTTTTTTTATTTTATTTTATTTTTTGTTGCCCTTGTAGTTATTATTGATGTCATCATTGTTAGATAGGACAGAGAGAAATGGAGAGAGGAGGGGAAGACAGATAGAGAGAGAGAAAGATAGACACCTGCAGACCTGCTTCACCGCCTGTGAAGCGACTCCCGGGCAGGTGGGGAGCCGGGGGCTGGAACCGGGATCCTTACAGCTGTCCTTCACTTTTTAGGGAAGATTAAACTCTAGGAACAACAATACCCTTTTCATAAGTAAAGCTAGTATCTCTCAAAAGATAGTAAGTTGTGAAGGGCAGTAAAGACACTACGTGAGGTAAATGTTCTGGTTTTCATTTACTGGATGAGCTGAATTTTACTTTCAGTTACTTCTGGTTATCTCAATAAGAAGTCTTTTGGGGGGAGTCAGGCGGTAGCGCAGCGGGTTAAGTGCACGCTTTGCGCCACGACCGGCTAAGGATCCCGGTTGAAGCCCCTGGCTCCCCACCTACAGGGGCATCACTTCACAGGCGGTGAAGCAGGTCTGTAGGTGTCTATCTTTCTCTCCCTCTCTCTGTCTTCCCCTCTTTTCTCCATTTCTCTCTGTCCTATCCAACAATGACGACAACAATAATAACTACAACAATAAAACAACTAGGGCAACAAAAGGGAATAAATAAATAAATATTTTTTTAAAAAGAAGTCTTTTGGGGATTTGTATGTCATTTGTATATAATGTTAGATATTTCATGAATTTAAAACTCTGACTCATTGTAATTTGAACTCAAAGTAAAATTTTCAAAGAAGTAATACTGATATTTCCTACCCAATGATGATCATATTATTACTTAAGATTACATTCTACAGTTTAGAATTCTATTATCTCTAAACTGCATTTCAGTGAACATACAGCTAGAGAAAAAAGTCAGACTAATACAGTTAGCAAGTATAGTCACTAGTGACTTAGTGACACAAGACAGTTTTTAAAATTACATCAGTTTTGTAGGCTATTTATAAGGTAAGATTTTTTTTTAGAATTTTTTAAAAATAAATTTATTATTATTATTTTATTTATGAAAAGGAAGCATTGACAAAGCCATAGGATAAGAGGGGTACAACTCCACACAATTCCCACCAGAACTCCGTATCCCATCCCCTCCCCTGATAGCTTTCCTATTCTTTTTTATTTTTTATTTTTTATTTAAGAAAGGATTAATAAACAAAAACATAAGGTAGGAGGGGTACAACTCCACACAATTCCCACCACCCAATCTCCTTAACCCACCCCCTCCCATGATAGCTTTCCCATTCTCTAGCCCTCTGGGAGCATGGACCCAGGGTCATTGAGGGTTGCAGAAGGTAGAAGGTCTGGCTTCTGTAATTGCTTCCCCGCTGAACATGGGCGTTGACTGGTCGGTCCATACTCCCAGTCTGCCTCTCTCTTTCCCTAGTAAGGTGTGTCTCTGGGGAAGCTGAGCTCCAGGACACATTGGTGGGGTCTTCAATCTAGGGAAGCCTGGCCAGCATCCTGGTGGCATCTGGAACCTGGTGATTGAAAAGAGAGTTAACATACGAAGCCAAACAATTTGTTGAGCAATCATGGATCCCAAGCGTGGAATAGTGGAGAGGAAGTGTTAGGGGGATACTCAATGCAAACTCTAGTGTACTTCTGCTTTCAGGTATATATTTTGCAGTAGTTTATGGATACGTGTGAACATAAGCTCTCTCTCACAGAAACTGGTGTATATCTAGGTTATGGGACTTTGTTAGAAAGTGAACTACCGGGAGTCGGCTGTAGCGCAGCGGGTTAAGCGCAGGTGGCGCAAAGCACAAGGACCGGCATAAGGATCCCGGTTCGAACCCCGGATCCCCACCTGCAGGGGAGTCACTTCACAGGCGGTGAAGCAGGTCTGCAGGTGTCTATCTTTCTCTCCTCCTCTCTGTCTTCCCCTCCTCTCTCCATTTCTCTCTGTCCTATCTAACAATGACAACAACAATAATAACTACAATAATAAAACAACAAGGGCAACAAAAGGGAATAAATAAATAAAATAAATATAAAAAAAATTAAAAAAAAAAGAAAGAAAGTGAACTACCTGAGATGAAATTAGAGTGTACTATAAAAGGAAAGGTTTCACCCGAGTAATGAAGCTGAAGGGTTGTCATTCCACACGTGAAGTCTCTGGTAACATTTTTAAAATGCACTTTCTGTCTTCACTTGAATACAGTTTGGTGGAAGATCTTAGAAGGGTTTTGGTCAAGATAAGTCTGTGAAAGTGATAAAAGTAACTTTGTAAATAGGGAAATAAAGAAATGAATAATAGTAGAGCAACTGCATCCATGAAACAGAATTGCTCTGCTTCTCAATACCCTCACTTTTGATGTCTTTAAGCTGTTGCATTTCCTGCAGTAAGGCACTTGGTACATCCCAAATAACAGCTCTCTTGTTAGACTTCCTTTCTTGCCTTAATTTCCATATATTTTCCCCAATTTCTGAAAAATTTCTTCACTTTAATTTTTAGTTGAAATACATTTAAGTTAAGTTAACATACAAATTTAGTTTGTATGATGTTCTACTTGGATACATTTATGTATGATAATCTGATTGCTACTGATCTGATAATTAACCTTCCTCACAGGTCAGACAATTATCATTTCTTTTCTGTGGTAAGGATGATTAAGGTAAGGGATTACAATATGATATTTACTGGTATAAACTAGCAGCTGGCAGATGAAGAAGCTTACAGTATGACACAGTGATTATAGCCAACTTTGTACTTTGCTTTTACTTCTTCACATTCTTTCTTTTCCCCTTTCCTCCCTTAAAATGTTTTATTTTATGACTTAAAGTATCATCTTTCCTAATTGTATAATCAGAATGATAGCGATGTAAAGAAATTCTGATCTAATGCATCTTCCATTTTATTCGCCTTGAAGACCCAGTGGTAAATCTTCAAAAAACCCAAAAATGTCTCTCTTAGGAGAATGGCATGGTTATTCCTCAGGATTTACATATAGAATTACCATATAATCCAGAATTTTTATTTCTGGCATATACTTAAATGAATGAAATTCAAGGACTCAAACACGTACCTGTACATCAACATTCATAGCTGCATTATGCAGAGCATAGGAATGGAGAAACAAATGTTCTGTATCTGCCTAGTGGTGTACTATTCAACCTTGTAAAAAATTCTGACACATGCTATCAGATGAATGAACTACAGAGGCATTCTAAGTAAAATAAACTAACACAGAATGACAAATACTGTGTGATTTCACTAAAATGAAATACCTTGAATAGTCATATTCATAAAAACAACATTCCTAGTGGTGGAGGGAAGATAGAACAGAGATTTGCTCTTTATTGATCACTGGTATGCCATTTTGGGATAAATGTCAGTGTGTTTACTACCCATGTGTCTACACAGAAAACTGGTTAAAATATTAAATTTTGCATTATGTATATTTTACCACATTAAAATATGCATACAAGTTCACACATATATCCTACTTATTTGAGAAAATTACAGTCAACTAGAAAATATGTCCTCTATCTTCATCTTTGTAGGTAACATTTGGATTTTCTCTAGTATCAGTTTCAGACTTGCTTCCCTGAACTTTTGAAGTGCTACCTTTTTCCCTATATAATTTCACTTATATTATTCCAGCGGTTGAGCACATTCTGTATTAGTGGAGATACAAGTAGCTCAGAATATAAAAGGGATTTTATATGAAGTACTTGAAAGAATTTACATATAAATCATTCAAAATATTTCTAGAAAATATTAATTGTAAAAGGAAGGAAATAAGATAGTTCCATATTTGTATATGTGCAAAAATGTCATTGTTATTTTATTTCATCAGTTTTTTTCTCCAAAGTCAGTTCTGTGAACTGTTTATCCAACTAAATGAACATTTTCTGACAAAATCAGAGGCTCCTTAGTAAGCAGACTAAGAAAATCCCATAAACTATGTAATAAATAGTAGAGTGTTATAAAAGAAGGTTAATAATAAAGTTTCGTTTCCAAGAAAAAGGAGTCTGTCAGAACAATTAAGGAGTTCAAAGGCATTTAACCTTTAAAAGGTGGGACTGTCATCAGTTAAAGATTAGGGGGAAGTTTATGAACTTGCTCAGATAGTCAGTTTATTTGTGGACTGAAATAGGCATGGCTTTGTAAGTGGAATTAAGACTGGAATGATGTGTTGGGCCCAGTAGTTAAAAGCTCTATCATTCTAGGAGGTGGCACAGTAGAAAAAAGTGTCTTTTCAAGCCTGTGGTCCCAGATTTGAACCCAGCTGTGCATGTACCAGAATGCTACCTGGGTCTCTTTCTCTCTCCCCTAACTCTCTTTCTTTAATACATACATAAATGAAAAAAGAAATTAAAGAAAGTTCTAAAAGCCTTGTTGAAGTATTTTATACGTTTTGTACAGAGTTTAAAGATAGATTTGTCTAGTGGGCAACTGAAAGCTGGATCTAGGAGAGCAAAGCTTAAGGTATATTTTATTTATTTACTTATTCTGTATAGAGACAGAGGGAAGCTAAGAGGGAAAGGGGAGGCAGGAGGGAGAGAGGAAGTGAAACATCTGCAGCGCTGTTTCACCTTGTAAAGCTTCCAGCCTACAGGTGGGAACCAAGGGCTTAAATCTGGCTTCTTGCACATTGTAATGTGTATGCTCTACCAGGTCCACAACCACCTGGCCCTAAGGTTGTATCTTTGAAGCTAACCTTACTGCAGCTTTTGCATGAGTGTGATTATGATGTAGACTTAAGCCTATTGAGTATGTCTTCCTTACTAGGAAAAATTTGGTACAAAAGAGCCAAGAGAAGAGAGGAGTGTAATAAGAATATGAAGGAGACACCTTCCCATATCAGCCTGGCCAGCAAGTGTTAAATGCTATAAAGGAAGCTTTGGAGATAATTGGAAGTGAGAGGAATCTTTGAATTTGATCCCAATTCAGTGTCTAGTAGAACTATATCCAGAGATTTGCCAGAAAGTACAAAATCACACTAAGTGTTCAGTGTAATCTCCAACTCTATATGCTTTGTGATACCATCGTTACCTTATTGATGGAGGCATGGAAGTACTTAATCAGAGATAATACTGTAGAGGACTGGGAAGATAACTCACCTGAATGATGCAGCTGCTTTGCCCTGCATAGGACTCAGGGTCAGCTTCAAAATATGTGATTCATTATAGTGAAAAGATCCTCTCTATAAATACTCTATATGGTATATATAGACTATAGTATCAATGTGTCAGTTAATATATTAATACAGTATTAATGTGTTATTAACAATAGTTGTAATAATATAGTTGATCTTTGCACAATACAGGACTTAGCGACTCTGGCCCCACTCTCCCCTACAGTCAAAATTCTGTCTATAACTTATTTTTTTGTACCCTGAATCAAACCCAGAACCACATACATGTGAAGCATCTCTTACTTATAGCTTTAACTCCCTCAAAATTTGACTAGTAGCCCCTTGTTGACAGAAGATTTATCAGTAGCATTAATCATCAATGAACATATTTTGTATGTTATATGTAGTAGACATTATATACTGCAGACTTACTAGATATATGTGGGTGTTTACACTTCCTGTATCTTCAATCAAGAATCCAAGATTGTTATATTCCACATTAAATCAACTTGATCTTTCAGGTACAGTGCAATGACTGCTCAATGTGGGTGTTTGAATGTAGTGGTGGTAGGAGTAGTTTGTCTGTCTATCTGTCGAATGGTAAGTATTATAATGGGGATTCTTTTTTAAAAAGCATACTACTTTAATACCAACAGTATTTGCCATATATTATAAATGTATACTGTAATTAAAGGAAATCATCCTTGAAGTGTTTTTGCTGTCATTATTTTAAGAGTTTATTGACTATCCTTTCTGATTACTTATCAGTTAGAAGAATTAGAACCAGCCATCAACATTGTCTGTCCTACCCTATGATAAGTAAATTGAGGTGATCTCTGGAAGGAGGATAAAGAAGATGATGATGATGATGATGATGATGATGATGACAGTGATTTACATGGTCATATATAAGTGACCTCTCTGGCTCAGGTTTTTTATTATTTTTAATTTTTTTCTTTCTGAGAAAGAGAACATACTATACCATGGAGCTCCCCCAGTGCCATCCATGGTGATGCTGGCTCTCCACAACAGGTGCAGACCCATAGAAGGACTGCTCCATACCAGTTGAGCTATTGGAAGAGGAAGGAAAAATCTTTTTTTTTTTTTCATTTTTCTGACAGGATGTTACACCTGATTGATTTATATCACTTTGGACAGACTCATTTTCTCTCTTTTTTTTTTCCAGTGAGGAGAGGGAGAGAGAGAGAGAGAGAACATTAGAGCACTGCTTCACCATTCATGAAGCTTCCCCTTTGCATGTTGCTCTTATGTGATGTCCAGGGGCTTGAACATGTAAAATGTGTCCTTTACTGGGTGAGCTATGGCCTAGCCCCTAAAAGAAGGTTTAAGTGCTCTAATCTCCAGTAGTCCAAGTGAAATTCCTTGAAGCTCACATACTTGACAGTGGAATTTTTTTTTCTCCTTCAATTACACTTATAATAAAACCTCTACTTTTGAATCTTGAGATTTTAGACACCTTTGGGCCAGCCTATTTCTCTTGCCCCCCTGCTTCTCTAATAAGCCCCAAGATCAAATTGAGACCAGGAGATTCTGAAATTAGAAAGTTTCTGCCTTTTGCAGCTTATTTGATGGAAATAAAAATGACTGTTGGCTCTTTCTCTTGGACCCTTTTGTTCGATTCAGCTATGATTATGGAGCCTATTAGCCGGAGTTACAACCTATTTAAGAACAGTGCTTACCAGTAATGGGGGCCAAATGATTTTGGAAAGTTCAGATGTACTGGACTCCCTGCAGAAATGAATTCAGCACTGAACATATTGATGCAGAACCTGAACGAGGCTGCTCCAGTGGGACCAAGAAAATTGTGAGCTCTGCAGAAATGAGTGGGTAGTAGAATTAAAGATCAGATAGATGGTTGGCTCAAGGGCAGTTCAACTCCTAAGTTCATCACAGCAATTTAATCAGACTTAAATGAGTGTTGCCCAGAAAGAAAAAAATCAGCCTTCTCTGTGACAGTAAATAGTTTAAATAGTAAATTGTTTAAAGAGTCTTTCTTCCTGTGTGTCAAGACTTCCCAGGTACACACTATGACAAGGGAACATCTGTCTTTGGAAGCTTGATGGCTCTTGGGTTTCATTTGGTTCAGAAACTGAAATCTGGAGATTTATACCAGTCATGGTTCTTAAAAAAAAAAAAGTTAGTTTTTATTATGACAGAGACAGAGAAATAGGGTGGGGGTAATAATGGGGGTAGGGTAGACATCTGCAGCACTACTTCACCCCTGCAAGTGAGGACCACAGGATTAAAACCCAGGCCCCTGTCCATGGTAATGTGTACTTTATCAGTTGAGGAAACCTGTTCTTCCTACTGCTTCCTCACTCTCAACAAACAGCACCCCCACAAATAACAACAACAAACAGCACAAATACATAACAGAGCATATCAGATGTTTAGGATTTCAGATATGTAGATAGAGAATTAAATGAAGCTTAAAGGGTAGTTTGGAGTTCCTCTACTACTGCTCATTGATGACTGCGTGTATGTGCATGTGTGCTTGTGTGTAAGAGAGAAAGCTAAAGATTGATTTAGGGTGTCTATGACCCCTAGGGAGCTTTCTTTGTTGCAGGAACTAGGCCCCCATAGAAAAAGAAGATTGTAGACTTAGAGAATCACAGACTTTAGAGAGAGGGGATGGACTTAGAAAACATCTGTTGGGTTGTTGGAAAAGTCATGATGTATTTTTCTATGCTTTTCTGTGCAAAACTGCACATGCCATTTCCAACAGCTCAATAGTTTCACAGAAGATGTTTGATTTCCTTATAGGCATCAGACTGAATATGTGAATCTGTAAGGGGCAAAACATTAAGAGTATTTTGGGGAGTGCAAGAATAAGGCTGCTACACAGTGACAGTTAGAAGTGAGTGAGCAGCTAAGGGGCACCCATCCTGGTAGTGTGCACACTTCACATGCTAGAGGCCCTTGGTTGGACCACATTAGGAAGGTCAAGAACAGCCCCGGGGCCTCCAAGAATGGTGCACCACATGGGAGTACCATGCAAAGGGAAGTTTTTTGAGTGATGAAGTTGTGCTACGGTTTCTCTCCCTCTGTCTCCCTACCTTTATCTGGAAAAAAAATAATAGTAAGAGTCTACTGGGAATTGTGAAATAACATAGACATGAAGCTCAGTGAAGACCTGGCTGGGGAGGTGAAGTGGGGGAGAGAAATGAATAAAGTGGATCAAGGCCGTCCCTTATTGATAGTATGCCACGTGTATAGACCCTGGGTTCATCACCCAGCACACTTAAAAAAAATACAAAAAAAAGAAATGTGAAAAACAACCATTATGAGGAAGAGTTATGTAGAAGAGAAAGGTAAGGAGGAATAAAATAGGGAGAATCACTGTTTTCTCAAGAACTGCCTTTATTCTAACACATATCAACCTTCAATAGCCCCATAGATATTTTACAGGAATTGCTTCCTCTTTAAAAATTTATGTTATTAAAAAATCAGACCAATTGTTGACATGAACCTAACATAGCAGCTGCTGTACAGATAGACTATCAGTTTTTTATGCTATTGATGAGAAGTTTATGACATTTATGTGCTGTAGTAAGGGTAGAAGATAGATTTTGAATCCTGAAAAAGCTACTGTTGGCACGATTTAGAGTATCAGCTATGCTCTAGATAAAAAATATTAAGATGCCTTGATTGTCTATTTCTATTTCTGTACAAACTGTTATATATGAATGGGGTGGCAGAAAGTGTTCTACCTCCTAAAAATTAAGATAGTTTTCTGTTCTGTTTTGTTTTGTGAATGGAAGGATTGAAGGCACTTAATATTTATCTCCTTTTCCTTTCACCATTAAAATAATTAACTGTTTTGATAAAATCTTATTTCATCTAATTGAAAGTGCCATAATTTGCAAGGTACATTATTATTTTGTGTGCTGCTAAGAAAATGCATTAACAATTAAACTGGTATTTCATCGATTTTAAGATGCATTCAGTTGCAGAAATGATAAAATGTATAAAAATAGGTATCTTGAAATTGATATAATGGTGATTCTTTTGTGATACAATGTCTATAAAAATATACTTGTGGGAGTTGGGTGGTAGCACAGTGGCTTAAGCGCAGGTGGCGCAAAGCTCAAGGACCGGAACCACATAAGGGTCCCAGTTCAAGCTCCAGGCTCCCCGCCTGCAGGGGAGTCACTTCACAGGTGGTGAAGCAGGTCTGCAATTGTTTGTCTTTCCCTCCCCCTCTCTGTCTTCCTCTCTCTCCATTTCTCTCTGCCCTATCCAACAATGATGACATCAATAACTACAACAATAAAACAACAAGGGCAACAAAAGGGAATAAATAAATAAATAAATAAATATACTTGCATTTGGCTAATTCTGTAATATTTTCAACCAGTTTTATAGTATTAGTGTTTATCCTTTAAAATTGCTATTACCATTTATTTTTAGCCAGCTATCCTTTTATTTGTTGGGACTTTGTGCTTGCATAATTCCACCACTCCTAGCAGACTACCCCCCCCCAAGTCTCAGATAGACAGTGGACCAGAGACAACACTATAAAGACAAAAAGGGTGTTACTGCAGTACTGTTCTGCTACTCATGAAGTGCAAGTGCTCTCATGTAGTCAGTGGGGGTCTCAAACTTAGGCTCTCACACATGGTAAGTGTTCACTCTCCTGTGTGAGGTCTCTCCCAGTCCATTAACAAAACTACTTTAAAAGTGTGAAATTGGAGCTTAGCTAGGAGGGTGCTTGCTTTGCCATAGACTTGAGCCTGGCCTCTGGCACAGTGGGGGAAATTTTGATGATGTGGTGTCTTTCCCTCTCTCCTGTTGTCTCTCCATCTCTATCTCTCTGGGGGAAAAAAATAACCTTTCATGTTAAGTGAATTGTTCAGAAATGCTACTTTTTCTGACTTTCAAAAGGCAATGGTCATAAATAAGGAAGCAGTCTGACATTAAAGTAAAACATTTATTTTCAGAAAAGTAAGAGAGAATAGTGAAATCTAAGAAAGAAATTAGGGGTGAGTGTTGTTAATTAGGAGGCTATAAACTGTTACCTTAATTTTCTTTTTTTCAGTTGTTTAGTGATTTAATAGTGATTTACAAAATTATAAGACAATAGAGGTATAATTCCACACCACTCCCACCACCAGAGTTCTATATCCCCATCCTTCAGCAGAAACTGCAATAGTTCTCCCATGGTGTTACCTTAATTTTCTTTTTTTTTTTTTCTTTTTTTTTTTTTATTTAAGAAAGGAGACATTAACAAAACCATAGGATAGGAGGGGTACAACTCCACACAGTTCCTGCCACCCAATCTCTATATCCCATCCCATCCCCAATAGCTTTCCCATTCTCTAACCCTCTGGGAGCATGGACCCAGGGTCGTTGTGGGTTGCAGAAGGTGGAAGGTCTGGCTTCTGTAATTACTTCCCCGCTGAACATGGATGTTGACTGGTCGGTCCATACTCCCAGTCTGCCTCTCTCTTTCCCTAGTAGGGTGGGTCTCTGGGGAAGCAGACCTCCAGGACACATTGGTGGGGTCTTCAGTCCAGGGAAGTCTGGCTGGCATCCTGATGGCATCTGGAACCTGGTGGCTGAAAAGAGAGTTAACATACAAAGCCAAACAAATTGTTGAGCAATCATGGACCCAAAGTTTGGATTAGTGGAGAGGAAGTGTTGGGGGGGGGGTGGTTACTCACTGCAAACTCCAGTGTACTTCTGCTTTCAGGTATATATTTTGCACTAGTTTATGGATACGTGTGAACATATGCTCTATGTCACAGAACCTGGTGTATATCTAGGTTTTGGGACTTCGTTAGAAAGTGAACCACCTGGGATGGAATTAGAGAATACTATGAAAGGAAAGGTCTCACCCGAGTAATGAAGCTGAAGGGTTGTCATTCCACACCTGAAGTCTCTGGACACAGTCTGAGCTGCAGCATGTTGAGGTTGCAATCATTGCATTGATTAGGTTGCTACCAGCAGATGCAGTATTATTTGATATGAATTGGGAGAGGCATGTGGGAAAGTGGGCCCTACTCTAAGGTTCCAGGACTGGGGGAAATATTGGCTCTACAGTGGAGATGTGTCGTTCCTGCTGTCTTAGGGTTCAAAAAGACAGTGGATAGTTAATGTTAACATGACATTATTTGGTAATTGGGTTAACTTTGAAAAGTCCCTTTGTTAGGGTTTGCTGTATAATAAATACCCAGTATCTTGTATATAGCTGTGCCACTGGTTGCTTCTGATCTACTTGGTCTAGGCTTTTGAGAGAGTCCGCATATCAAAGAAACAGCTTATATATTAAAAAGACTCAGTCTGTGTGGTTTTTTTTTTTTCCTCCTCCAGGGTTATTGCTGGGCTCGGTGCCTGCACCATGAATCCACCGCTCCTGGAGGCCATTTTTCCCCCCTTTTGTTGCCCTTGTTGTAGCTTCGTTGTGGTTATTATTATTGCCCTTGTTGACACAATTTGTTGTTGGATAGGACAGAGAGAAATGGAGAGAGGAGGGGAAGACAGAGAAGGGGAGAGAAAGATAGACACCTGCAGACCTGCTTCACCGCCTGTGAAGCGACTCCCCTGCAGGTGGGGAGCCGGGGGCTCGAACCGGGATCCTTACGCCGGTCCCTGCGCTTTGCGCCACATGCGCTTAACCCACTGCGCCACCGCCCGACCCCCTCAGTCTGTATTTTAAAAACTTCGAGACATACAATCAATTTTTCCCCCTCTCATATTAACTAGTGATTTATATGACTACACTTTATTTATTTTTTTTATTTAAGAAAGGATTAATTAACAAAACCTTAAGGTAGGAGGGGTATAAGTCCACACAATTCCCACCACCCAGTCTCCTTAACCCACCCCCTCCCCTGATGGCTTTCTCATTCTCTATCCCTCTGGGAGCATGGACCCAGGGTCATTGAGGGTTGCAGAAGGTAGAAGGTCTGGCTTCTGTAATTGCTTCCCCGCTGAACATGGGCGTTGACTGGTCAGTCCATACTCCCAGTCTGCCTCTCTCTTTCCCTAGTAGGGTATGTCTCTGGGGAAGCTGAGTTCCAGGACACATTGGTGGGGTCTTCAATCTAGGGAAGCCTGGCCAGCATCCTGGTGGCATCTGGAACCTGGTGATTGAAAAGAGAGTCAACATACGAAGCCAAACAAATTGTTGAGCAATCATGGACCCAAAGCTTGGAACAGTGGAGAGGAAGTGTTAGGGGGATACTCACTGCAAACTCTAGTGTACTTCTGCTTTCAGGTATATATTTTGCAGTAACATAGTGAACATAGGCTCTCTCTCACAGAACATAGTGAACATAGGCTCTCTCTCACAGAAACTGGTGTATATCTAGGTTATGGGACTTTGTTAGAAAGTGAACCACCTGAGATGAAATTAGAGTGTACTATAAAAGGAAAGGTCTCACCCGAGTAATGAAGCTGAAGGGATGACTACACTTTAATAGGAGTATATATAAACACAATTCCCACCACCAAAAGACTGTGTCCCACCCCTCCACCCCCGCCAGCCCAGGGTTTACCCAGAGTTACCCTCCCCCTCACCACAGGGTTTTTACTTTGGTGCCCTACTTTCAATCTAGTCAGATCCTGCTTTTAGTTTCCCTTTCTGTTCTTCTTTCTCAACTTCTGTTGATGAGTGGGATGGATCATCCCATACTCATCTTTATCTTTCTGACTTAGCTCACTTAACATAATTCCTTCTAGCTCTGTCCAAGATGGGTCAGAGAAGGTGAGTTCATTATTCTTAATAACCTTAATTTTCTAAGAGAAAAATATATTGCTTCTAGTATAACAAAATCCACTAGTTGATCTTATTACATATCTATGACTTGGGGATGTATACTCGCAGAAATGTAATGACTATAGTAATAATAGTGTAATGTATACTAGAAATTTACTAAGAGAGTACATTTTCAGATGTTCTTACACAAGTAACTATTTGATGAGATGAAGTTAGAGTTTTTTAAAATGTATTTATTGATCAATGAAAATGGCAGAGAGAGAAAGATAACCAGAGCATCATCATTCTGGCATATAAGTGGTATCAGAGGTCAAACTTGGAATCCAGGCTACTAAGATTAATGTTATTTAGCTGTATAAGTAATCATTTCATTTTGTATATCAAGGCATCACAATTGTGTAGTGAAGGATAGAATTGAATTTCTAGTGGTGAACTTAATGCATACACAAATGCTGATTTTCAATGATGCACACCTGAAAACTTAATTTAAAATGCAGTGTTACTACAATGGAAAGATCTCAGTTGAAACGTAACAAAAAAAACTTTAAAGAATGCATCATGTGTTACATATTATGTACAATTTTTGTTAAAGTTTTACAAATTTCATATTACAAAAGTAAAGCAGTGCATGTAACAATGTCTTATATATGACATACATTTTCTAGATCAATGCTTTTCGCCATAGTATTGTTACACAGTTACATAGCATACTGTCATATGATAAAACAAAAGTATAAAAAGATAACTATTTATGAAAGTTAAATTATAGTTTTTGCTTTAATATCACAACTTCCATAAAGATCCTTGGATTTTGGTTTGTGCTATCTATCTATCTATCTATCTATTTATTTATTTATTCTGGCCATACTTATCTAATCATTTTAGGATCAATTCTAAAGATACTACATTGCTTAATCAAGGGGTCTATGTGTTTTGGCATCATGAAGTGTGCTAAGGAGAAACCTTTCCCTTACATTCTCACCAGTATAAATTATCAGCAGCCCTCCTGCCATCTTTGCGTAACTGATCAATGGGTGGGTACATATTACTGTTTGTAAACCAGGGTAGTTGCTGGGGCTCAGTGCCAACAAAATTACTTCATTCCCTTTTGGTTTTTATTGATACTTTAAAAATATAGTTGAGGTGAGGCAACTTGTTTTGAGAGTGGCTGTTACTAAAAAAATGGAAAGCTTAGATCTCAACTGGCTTTCATGCTGCTTCACAGAAGGCTGTTAAGTTTTTGAGGAAACTGTCTCAAGTTCCTTAAAAGAGATGAAAACTGAATTAAATACACACACACACACACACACACATCTGTGATGTGGATATTGGTTTACTCCTGGTCTGCTTTTCAGAACTAAAAAGCTAAAATTCTTGGCATCAGGAAACCAGGGAAGATTCAGTAGGCCCAGACTTGTTTAGAAACCTGAGCTATTATAAAGGAAAATTCTAGGCTACTATATGCTTTCTGAGGTGCCATGATAGAGGAAAGGACAGCAAAGGGTGTGTTACATTTTTCTAGTGTTTGTTGTTGTTGTTTTTCCCTTTTGGTTGTATTGAAATATCTTCATTGCCTGCTGTTTTGGTTGCAAGCAACCAGACAGTGTGATTTAGTGGCAGTTAACAATAAAATTGGATAGTGAAAAAATAGGGACAGGTTGGGACTATGGATAGACCTGACAACACCCATGTTTAGTGCAGAAGCAACTACAGAAGCCAGACTTTCTACCTTCTGCACCCCATAATGACCCTGGGCCCATTCTCCCAGAGGGATAAAGAATAGGAAAGCTTTCAAGGAAGGGGAGGGGATACGGGACTCTAGTCATGGAAATGTGTGGAATTGTATCCCTCTTATCCTCTGGTCTTGTCAGTATTTTTAATTTTATAAATACATTAATAACAATAAAAAATAAAAATGCATAATATGTGCCATGCTGACTATTTAAGTGGCCCAAAGAAGGTCATTTCTCTGAATCTCTCTGCTATTAAAAACTCTTTAACATTTCAGTCAACATGAGAATTATATTTGGAATGAATTAGTAAATTTCTGCTTATTATGCCTATACTATGTAATCTTCAAGAACCATAATGACTATGCACTTACACAGCATATTTCCAACTTAGTAATTACAAAACACTTTGACTCTAGACTCTAAGAGCCCCTCAGCACTGTCCTTCAGGGCCCAGCCATATTGTTGTCCCCTCTTTTGGGCAGTGTATGTTTTGCAGTAAGTGGGATATCACTGTGCAAGGGTATTACCTTAGTTTTTGGAGTCTGACCAGACCTACTTGAACTCATAGCTCCCTGTTTCTTGCTATTTAGAAATTAGGAGCAACTTAAGTGTTGAGACAGTTTATTTAGTGTGGTAAATCGTGAAAACAGTAAAACAGTATTTGTGTTGCTTTCCTCATCTGTCTTTGAAATCTTCAACTTCATACTTAGAGAGATAACATCTCCCGGATTCTTTAAATGTCTTATTCTGTTACAAACACAGCTGTTTAATACTGATGCTTATATCTAAATGTTTGGTTCTTTGTATCCATAGCACCCCCAATTAAAACAGATGCTCATTCCTCAAGTACAGGTTGAATGCTCCTGTGTCTAAGGCCCTCAGTTAGGATACTGGAATTTGTTGATGGACAAGAGGTGTGGAACTTACATTTCAACAGGAGAGACCAATATAAATCAAGTAACTCAATGAAAATTGCAGTGATTCATGTGAATGATGCTGTAAAGCATTATAAGTATAGGCCAGTCCAGAGATTACTTTTGAGCTGCTTCCTGTGGGTGAATAGGAGTCACTAAGAGTAGGTAGGAACTGCAGCTCTTCAACCAAACAAAACAGTTTGTGTGCTTAAGCATTTTGAAAAAAGAAAGATCCTTTAAGTAGTGCAACAGAGACTTAGTGAGAATTTCTAGGAGAATAAAGTGTAGGAAGGAGACATTCAAGAGTAGGCAATGGCACAGTAAAAGAAGAGGACGTGGTCTTGTCGCCAGTCTTTGACTCAAGGACAGTAGGAGATAATGAAGAACTGAGGCTTCTCTGAAAGACTTTGAGTAAATTATGGACATATATGAGTAGGCCTGTCTTAAATAGGAGTTTGGATTTCAGAATCCTGACTCCACTTCCATATTCTCTACCCTTGTTCTTAAAATCTGCAAAAAGCACCCAAAAACAACAACAAAAAAAGCACTAGAATATTGTTTTTCTAAATCTAAAGTACTGTGAGTATGAGAATTTTATTTTCCAAACAACTAAAATGCAAATGTGCATTTCTGAGAAAAAATATTTCCAATTTAAGCTAAAAAAATCATCCAGTGGAGCTTTTAGAATCTTTAAAAATACTAATATTGTGTTCAAAGAGAAAATGATACCTTCAACTGTGTTAGAATGCTTAAAACATGCTATTAATGTAAATGAAGAATGGCAGGTTCAAAAGAACTATCCCTTAGGAGATTAGAAAAGATTAAAACAAACAAACAAAAAAACTTTGTTTCCTATAATTCCCTCCACCTGAGCCCCACAGATTACCTGTCAGATGTTGAGGGCGGGACTCTGATTTCCTGACTCCAGAAGCACATACATAATGTTTACATTTTTTGTTTACTTATTTTGCATAGGATACCATATTAATTATTTCTATTCCATTTTTTTTATTTTAGTGGAGGATACTGTAGCCTCAGTGTCTTAGAAATCAAGAAGATTCAAACTTAAACTCATGAATTGCCTCATTCTGATTTCTCTGAACAGGGATTTGATCAGTGGAGCCTCTCTCCAAGGCAGATTGATTGATATTCCCAGTATCATGTTGTACCTTGTTAAGAATCATATAATACTATATGTATATATATGTATATATATTTTTAATTGTCACCATGGTTGTTGTGTTGCTGGGGCTCTATGCCTGTATAATGAATCCATGGCTCCAGGTGGCCTTTCTTTTCTTTCTCTTTTTCCTTTTTTTGATAGTGATAGAGATTTAGAGGGAAGGGGGAAGTTTAAAAAAAAAAAAAGAGAGAGAGAAACCTGCAACATTGTTTCACTACTTGTAAAGCTTCCCTGCCTGGACAGAGAGGGGGTGTGTGTGTGTGTGTGTGGTGTGTGTGTGTGTGTGTGTGTGTGTGTGTGTGTGTGTGTTGTGTGTGTGTGTTGGATGGACAGGGTAAATTTTTTTTTTCCTCCAAGTTTATTGCTGGGCTCGGTGCCTGCACCATGAATCCACAGCTCCTGGAGGCCATTTTCCCCCCTTTTGTTGCCCTTGTTGTTGTAGCCTCCCTGTGGTTATTATTACTGCCCTTGTTGATGTCGTTCATTGTTGGATAGGACAGAGAGAAATGGAGAGAGGAGGGGAAGACAAAGAGGGGAAGAGAAAGATAGACACCTGCAGACCTGCTTCACTGCCTGTGAAGCGACTCCTCTGCAGGTGGGGAGCCAGGGCCTCGAACGGGATCCTTACGCCGGTCCCTTTGCCACATGCGCTTAACCCACTGCGCCACCGCCGGACCCCCTGACAGGGTGAATTCTTATGAGTTTCCTAAACCACTGTTTCTAACCAACATCTAAAGTAGGGAAATTCTCACACAGAACTTCAGAATTTAGGGAACTGTCTGCAATAGGCAGTAGCTACCCTTCTTGCTGCACTTCTACCTCTCTGTTGTGTTTCACATTGGAATGATGGACAGATGACTTTGGTCCTTAACCACAGAGGCTTATAATCAGGAGAAATTTATTATTTATTAGCAATTTACTTCCATATCTTCACACACTTTAGTAATTTTGAAAGTACTTTATTTCCTATCAAAATGCTGAGAAAAGCCAAATTAGTCACTTATGGCTTTGATGAGCAGATTTAGAGGGTAAATGAAAGTAAATAAGGATATAGCTTCTTTTTGCCGGCTTAGCGTTTTTTGAGACTACATTAAAAAAATTATTTATGTGGTCCAAGAGGTGGCATAGTAGAGAAAGCACTGGACTCTCAAGCAGGAGGTCCTGAGTTCAATCCTCAGCCATGCATGTACCAGACTGATGTCTGGTTCTTTCTGTCTCTCCTATATTTCTCATTAATAAATAAATAAAATATTTTTAAATAAATAATTATTTATTAATGAGAGAGGTAGGAAGGAAGGAAGGGAGGGAGGGAACCAGGGCATCACTCTGGTAAATGTACTGCTGGGGGTTGAACTTGAGGTCTCATGTTTGAGAGTCCAGTGCTATTTCACTGCACCACCTTCCAGTCAACCACGTTTTTGTTTTTGTTGAGCCAACTATTAGGATTCCCTCCAAACATACAGTTAAAAGTGGGTTATTCCCCCACAGGAGTTAGGAAGAACAGTAATATTTATGTATAATGTTATTTTCATTTTTTTTGTGTATATATATATTACATACATAAGTGGTATTTTAAATATTTATTATGTATTTTAATATATTTTATCTGTTTTTTTTTTAATGAGAGGGAGAGAGCAACACAACTGCTTAGCTCAGGTTTTTGGTGGCACAAGAAATGGAACCTAGAACTTTAGAGCCTCAGGCTTGAGAGTCTCTTTGTATAACCATTATGTTATCAACTCCTGTCCAGAGAAATTGACATATAGGGCCCTGCTTTGGTTTATGGTAGTGCATGGGATCATGGGATTGGATTTGGGACTTTGGAGCCTTAGGCATGAACGTCTTTTTGCATAACCAGGGTGCTATCTCCCAGTCTTTATTATGTGTATTTTTGCATAAAATCACTGCTGTTTTGGGAGGACTAGTGTTTCAAGCAAGTCTTAGCTCTAGAGAACGAGAACGGTAAGAAAGTCTTGAATGTGACATCTCAAAAGTTTTCTTCTGATGAAAAAAATTTTTTTTGAAGATTTTTTTTTTTTTTAACCTCCAGGATTATCACTGGGGCTCAGTGCCTGCACTAGGAATCCTCTGCTCTTACGGACATTTTTTTTTTTTTTGATAGGACAGAGAGAAATTGGAAAGAGGTGGGGGAAGATAGAGAGGGAGAGACACTTGCAGACCAGCTTCACAAATACTTGTGAATCGGAGTGGAGTGCTTGAACCGGGATCCCCCACACCATTGAAAAATTTTATGTAAAAAGAATGAAAAAATCCTTACCTACAAAAAGCAGAGTGATCATGGCCATATTTCCGTCTTTATACATTCTCAATGGTATTGTATTTTGATCTTAGATGTTCCCCAGGGTGCTGGTTTAGTTTTGGCTACAGCTGAAGGAGGGAAATTCCTACTTGTTGGCTAGATGAGTAGTAAAATAAGCCTCTGGAAAATGAGATATGGGAAAAGGGAACTAAATCTAAGCTAAAATGCTTCTTCAAAGGGACAGGAGGGCACAAATTTGGCTATCATTATTGTAAGATCCTTATCAAAGTTGTCCTTTTGTCAACAACTTAATACATGAAATCCCCAGATTAGATTTCATGCTGTGTTTATTTCATCTGAGCATTTGTTCCACTGACTTTTATCAGGCTCTGTGGTCTGCAGGTCTTTCTTAGCCCTCACACTCCTCTCTGGGTTGCTACCCTCTAATTGAAGATTTATTGGGTACTTCTTAGTAAGAGGGGAGGAAGTCCAAAGAAAGAAAATAGAGGAGAAGCAGGAAACTGAAGGATGGCAGCAGAGGGAGGAACAGGGGAGGATGAAGATAAAAGATGGATAAATGAAGAGCAATGAGCTAGGGAGGATCAAGGGGGAGTAAAATACTGAAACTGAGATAGTGAGAATACATGTAAAATATAAGTCTGTTGGAGGATCTCCAGCAAAAGTGGTATAAATCAATGATGAGTAAATTAATAGAGCAATTGTGCAAATGGGGCTCACTCATTTAAACTAAGCATAATACATCATGGGTGATTTAGAGATAATGCAACCCGTAGGGCATACCTTTTAATCTATCTAGCCAGGACCCAACAGAGAATACTGTCACTTCAAGGGTAAAAAGGCATAGGATCAGAACATAGGGTATGCCCTTTCATTTTAAAAGTGTTAATGCGAAGACTGTACAACATGAAAATTAACCAGATTCAGGAGCTTAGTTGCTATTATATGAACTCAGCAGTAACTCCACATATTCTAAACTTCCACCACAAACCCAGAACATTTCTTTACGAAGTATGTTAAAGTCTTCACTTAAATAGGTTAGTGTGTGCAATTGCTATAAATTGAAGGGAAAGGCAAATGAGTCACTGTATACAGGGTCAGAGGAGCATCTGAGAGTTAGGTGGATGTAATGACGTGGCAAGTGTGGTGTTCTGAGGCCAAGGAAGAAAATTCTGATTTGTGTGCTCCTCACTGCTTTCATTCTTGTATTTATCCACTCACACAGTGGTTATTAGGCCTGAGACATAGTGCAGAGATAGCACAACAGACATTCATGCCGGAGGCTCCAGAGGTCACACATTCAAACTCTGGCACCATTATATGCCTGAACAGACCAGACCTCTAGTCTCCCTTTCTTTGTTTGCTTGTCTCTTTCATGAACTGAGGAATCGCACAGGAGTCGAGGCTTCTAACCTCTTACCCATACTTTTGGAATTAAGTATTGAGAAAGGTAAAGGAGAAAGTGAACATTAGGGATGTTACTGGGAAACAACAAATAAATACTACTTCTGTTCTCCAATAAATTCTGCATTGAAAGTGGGAAGTAGGGGCCAGGTGGTGGCTGGCGCACCAGGTTAAGTGTACACACTGCACTGTGCAAGGACCCAGGTTCAAGCCCGTGTTTCTCTGTCTCTTTCCTTCTTTATCTCCCCTTTCCCTCTCAGTTTATCTTTGTCTCTATCCAATAATAAATAAAATAAAAATATTTAAATAAAAATTGGGAAGCAGACTCAACAAAAGGGTTTTGTATTTTCACCATACTTAGATATTTTTTTTCTCACTGATAAAGACACTGTTATCTTGCACTTTATTCCAAAGAACTAAACCAGGATTCTAGGTAAGGCAGGGGAGATAGTACAGTGGTTTTGCAAAAAACCTTTCTTGCCTGAGGCACCAAAGGTCCCAGGTTTAATCCATAGCATCACCATAAACTAAAGCTGAGCAGTAATCTGGTAATAAATACTAAGCAAACATACAGGATTCTGGGGAATTGTGGAAACTAGCAATTTGTAAAAAAAATATTTCAGGTGGTGAGGTTGGTGATGAGATATTTCTCAGGCATTCATTATAAGTTATCAAACATTTGCTTCTCTGTGTAAAGGATTATACAGCTTCCTTTGTCCATAAAAATTTACCAGTGAAATGAAATAATAACAATTTTGCAGTTAGGATTTTCATTTTTCTAATCCCAGAGATCAAGGAAGCCATCCTGGGAGAGGAGACATGTCTGAAATCTGGAAATAATATAAAGAGGATGTCAGTAAAACATATTCTGTGACAGTAAGAAGGATTTCTTCTCCATTCCCACTACTTAGCTGTTCTAATTTTTTTTCTCCCCATATTCATTTTGGGATAGTCACTCACCATTAGATTCTGATATTTTGTATGATTTGGATTCTACTGACCACTGAGTTAGTATAAATCCCACGAGAAGTTAAATACTTCCCTTCTTCTCATTTGCAGTATGATTTAGTTTAACCTTCTTTTGTCCCTCTTTTCTCTGATCTTCAGATTCCAAGTCAGGTATCAGACCCTTTGACAATTGTTAACTTGCCCATCTGGGATTGTTTGGCATTAAGCTATACTATAGTATTTCTTCTAATAAATTAAATTTTTAAAAGAATGCTACCTGCTGAGAAGCAGTCATTACTGAGTGCATATATTTTCAGTACATTGCTATAAAAATCCTAACCAAATATAATAGGCTGTTGAAATAAATTTGAAGTAATTGTGTCACCTCTCAGTTTAAAAGTCATTAAGTTAAAGAAAGATAGCCTTATATTTCTATTTTCATTTTTTTAATTCACATGGTAAGATACTTTCTTTGTGAAATCACATATCTTATGTCTGTTGTTGATATCTGTATGCCTAAGTATATAATTCTCCAGTGGAATATTAAACACAATTGAGCTTTCTTTTATAGCTGGAAATAAGTTTTACTGTGGTTGAACATTCTATCATCTTTGTCAATCAGCATTCTTACTTGCCATAAAGAACAAAATGTACTTAGCATGACCTTTTGTCATTTCAGTGTTTCAACTAACCAAATGAAGGAATAACTTGAGAATTGAAGAGTTATTTTCAAGAAATAAATATCTTTTATTAGCTATTATAGTTGTGTTACCCCAATTGCTTCTAAAAGAGGCACTTAGAGCAATTGGAAAAGTTAAATCAAATAGACACCAAAGAAAATGCTGGGGGCAGTGAGACTTTTGTGTTGGTATAGTTGCTAGCATTGTTCATGCAATTGCTGCTGAGGTTCTGTCAATCAAGACAGTGAAAGAATGCGATTACTTCTGCTTTCATAAAAGGTCTCAAGCTACATATTTTGGTCTTGGGAGTTGGGGGGGTCATTTTTGCCTAGTTTTGAAGGGTCAGTGGGAGATAAAACTGTGTCCTCAATTATAGATCCCCAGAACGTTTAGGCATGAAATTCATGTTACTTGTTTTAGCTCTGCTCTTTGAAGATCAAAGCATGACACTGAAGTTTAAGTCAGCAAAAGCACCCCTCAGGTGATTAGTTTGTTCTAATCTATAATTATCTGATGATGTTCATATTCCTTCTCAACGATAAAAAATGGGTCAGAAGTTGAAAAAGAAGGTAAACTGGAAATAAAGATTCTTCCATAAGCATTAAGGGAGGTGGGTGGTGGCCCACCTAGTAGAACACATACATTACCAAGCCCGAGGACCCAGCTATTAGGCCCTGGCTCCTCTCTCCCCAAACCCAGGAGGGAAGCTTCACAAGTGGTAGAACAATGCTTTGGGTTTCTCCCTCCCTATCCCCCTTTCTCTAAAGAAGGGAAAAATTCCCACAGGGAATCACAGAGTTATCTTGCAGGCACAGGGCCTCAGCAGTAACCCTGGTCACTTGAAATAAAATAAAATGTAGTGGTCTGGGAGGTGGAGCAGTGATAAAGCCTTGGACTCTCAAGCATGCCCAGTTTGATCCCCGGCAGCATATGTGCCAGAGTGATGTCTGGTTCTTTCCTTTAAAAAAAATTTTTTTTATTTATAAAAAGGAAACATTGGCAGAACCATAGGATAAGAGGGATACAACTTTGTACAATTCCCACCACCAGAACTCTGTATCCCATCCCCTCCCCTGATAGCTTTCCTATTCTTTAACCCTTTGGGAGTATGGACCCAAGGTCATTGTGGGATGCAGAAGGTTGAAGGTCTGGTTTCTGTAATTGCTTCCCCGCTGAACATGGGCATTGATTGACAGGTCGATCCATACTCTCAGCCTGTCTCTCTCTTTCCCTAGTGGGAAAGGGCTCTGGGGAATCAGAGCTGCAGAACACATTGGTGGGGTTGTCTGTCCAGGGAAGTCTGGTCAGCATCAAGCTAGCATCTGGAACCTGGTGGTTCCAGAACCTGGACAAGAGAGTTAACATACAAAGCCAAACAAATGATTGACCAATCATGGACTTAAGGGCTGGAATAGTGCAGATGAAGAGTTGGGGGGGGGGGTCCTCCATTTTGTAGATAGCAAATAAGCATATTTTAGTTAAATTCCAAAGGGTCTGTGGCTATACTAGTTTTGTTTTTGTTTTTGTTTTTTCCTTTTTCTTTTTGCCACTGAGCCTGAATTCTGATATGTAGGTGGATCCAAGTCATTGTCTGGGGAGATGATGTCATGGCTGGAAAAAGGACCAGAAAGCTGGATCAGGGAAGAGAGTAGCTCCCTAACATGGGAAAGAGGTGTAAATATTGTTGACTGTAAACCCCATCCATTTGATGTGATCTGGGGCCCATAATTAGCTTAGGAGCCTGTGTGACCTCTGCATCCCTATAGATCTGAGCTCACATTCTGTGGTCACGAGTAGGAACATCCCATGCTACCCCAATATTGACCCATCTTCCTCAGGTATAGCATAGAATATGTTGTCCATCCTCTCTTTGGAGGATGGAACATTCTCTACCATTGTTGATTCACGTTGAGTGCAAGGTACTATGGGAGCCCATGTCTTGTTCTTTCTCTTTCCTCCTGTCTTTCTCATAAATAAATAAAATCTTTAAAAATAATAAAACAAAATGTCTGCTGGGCTTTGTGGTCCAGATATAATGCCACTCTACTATCACTATCACATGTTAAGCAGTATAAACTGAACCAGAATTCACACTTTGGGTGTTAACATTATATTATTCTCCCTGGTCAGGACTTAGCAGTTTTTGTTTGTTTGTTTGTTTTGTTTTGTTAAACTGATTTGAATGCCCTGTATTTTTGCTTACTTCTCCTAATTCATAGAATTGATTTCAGGGCTCTGCTGGTATCTCCAGATACCTCCAAAAGTTAATCCTTACTACTTTAGTAAATAGCTATTGACTATTTCTCTTATCCCAGGCATTATGCTGGATTTGCGAAGTTTTACTCAGGTTGTTTTTGCTTTCGTGGAGTCTCCTACCAAGTACTTTTTTTTTTTAATTTCTTTATTAGGGGATTAATGTTTTACATTTGACAGTAAATATAGTAGTTTGTACATGCATAACATATCTCAGTTTTCCTCATAACAATACAACCCCCACTGGGTCCTCTGTCATCCTTTTTGGACCTGTACTCTCTCCCCACCCACCCACCTCAGAGTCTTTTACTTTGGTGCAATACACCAACATACTCTTATTTTTGATTGCTTTTTTTCCCCCTCCAGTGTTATTGCTGGGGCTTGGTGCTGACACTATGAAGTCACTGCTTCCAGAGGGCATTTCCACCCCCCCCCCTCTTCATTTTATTAGCTAGGACAGAGATAAATTTAGAGGGGAAGGGAAATAGAGAGAGGGAGAGAAAGATACCTGCAGACCTGCTTCACCACTTGTGAATTATCCCCCTGCAGGTGGGGAATAGAGGCTCAAACCCAGATCCTTGTGCAGGTTCTTGCACATAGTAGTACTATGTGCACTGAACCAGTTGCAGCACCACCCCCCTTTATTTTTTTCTCCATCAGTGTTTCCCCTCACCACCTACCGCCCACTGCCACCACCACTAGGGTTTGTAATCTGTACAATCCTACTGCTTCTGGATTTTTTTTTTAATAGAGGAGGAAAGATTGGGGTGGGGGTGAGAGAAAGCAAAGCATCACAAAATTGCTTGCTAAACTTCCCCTGTGTATGGCACTCCCATGTGGTGGTCAGAGACTTGACCTTCAGTTCTTGAACATAATATGTCACTCTACTGAGTGAGCGATAAATATCAATACTTGGTTTTTAATTTGCTTTTCCAAGTCTTGAGACTTGAAAATAAAATGGGCCTGTTACCTTCGTAGACATGAGTTGTTGAAAGTTTCCCTCACCTGCTGCACATTCCTACCCAGAGTTCTTAGGTGAAAATATGGCTCTAGCCACTTAATGTCACTTACTGCTGGGACTTTAGATTTTAGGGCTTCTAGTGTTTATATAAAAAACATGTATGTGTCTAGAGTCATAAATAGTTGAAATGGCTCAAGAAGCACACCGTCCACCCCAGCTTGCTAAATGTATCACCACCTAAACAGGCAAGATGTTCTTCTGCCTTTCATGTGTTTGATAAAAAGGATTAGGATGCTAGTGTGAATTTCCAAAGTTAGGATGAGATACATGCTGGCAGTGAGGACTGGAGTGGACTTTGTGCTACAGTGATGAGACATTAAGGAAATGTAGTTACTGCCTTTTTCCTTTGTTGTGGTTGTGAGATGGTTACCTTTAAGTTAGAAAAAAGATAGTGTTTAAATTGATAACCTGATGCTTTGAGGCAGCCTAAATCAGAATAGTGCTGTGCACTGCTTTCTATTAATACAGAAGATATGCCATTATTGTGAATTATTTGGGAATAGCACTGTCACAGACACACTATCTTCGTTGGGTGGAAGTCATTGTACATATTATTGTATCTTTTTTTTTCCTGCCTCCAGAGTTATTGCTGGCACTTGGTGCCTGCACTATGAATCCACTACTCCTGGAGGCTGTTTTTTTCCCTTTTGTTGCCCTTACTGTTTATCATTGTTATTATTATCGTTATTGCTGCAGTTGTTGTTGGATAAGACTGAGAGAAATCAAGAAAGGAGAGGAAGAGGGAGGGGGAGAGAAAGATAGACACTTGTAGACCTGCTTCAATACCTGTGAAGTGACCTCCCTGCAGGTGGGGAGCCGGGGTTTCAACCCAGGGTCCTTACGCCAGTCCTTGTACTTCATGCCATGTGCACTTAACCCGCTACACCACAGCTCTGCCCCCAATGTCTTCTTTGTGTACCTAGCAAGCTCCCTTCTTATCCTTCAAGATATAACACCAACTCTGCACAGTTCTCTCGAGAGCCCTCTGACGAGGTATGTGGTCACTTCTTGTTTTTACTCAGTCCTTTGGACCCCTTCCTTATAACACTGATTTCCTCCATGCTCAAACCCTTTGTTCACTTCAACATCTGTGCCTTACACTGTGAGCCTCTTTAGGACTTCATTTCTCACAGCTTCTGGACATATGTAAAAGATGCCCTGTAAGTAGTGGTAGAATGAACACTGCAGTATGGAGGTGAGGTATACAGAGCCACTGCCCAAGGTAACATCCTAAGAAGGGACTAGCTAACAGTGAAAATTAGTCCTTTTCACTCCATTTTATTAGTTTATTTGGCCTATCAGTAAGGGAAAGTTTGCTGATCTGAAGATGAGCCACCTTTTATTTATTTATTTATTTATTTATTTATTTATTTTTGCCTCCAGGGTTATCAATGGGGCTCAGTGCCTCCACTACAAACCCACTGCTCCTGTGACCATTTTTTTTTTTCATTTTTGTTGTTGTTAGATAGGACAGAGATAAATTGAGAAAGGAGGGGAAGAGAAAGATAGACACCTGCAGACCTATGACTGACCCCTGCCTGTAGGTGTGGAGCCGGGGCTCGAACCAGAATCCCTACTCCGGAGGTCTTTGTGCTTCTTCGGTACTTAACACATTGCATTGCTGCCTGGATTTAACACACACACACACACACACACACACACACACACACACACACACACACGTGCGCGCGTGCGCGCGCGCACCACCTTCTTATCCAAACTGTTCTGCCCATCCATGATATTTCTTGGCAATTTGAAAGATAAAGATATGATAGAAGGATATTTTAGTCTCATTATCACACCTACATTTTAACACACACACACACACACACACACACACACACACACACACACACACACACACACACGTGCGCACACGCGCCACCTTCTGTTGGTATGCTTCTAGTTCTGTTTCTGGGATCCCTTCTGTTGCATTGCTTGACGTTGTGGTCTATTTACATGGTCATTCTGTTACATTGGTTTGGTCTCACTCCCCTGCCTCCGAGAGATTTTGGTTTAGTCCTTGCTAGTTTGGTCTTCCTTCTCCCCGCCCCCTATCCTACGTACTTCCTTGGTTCCTGACTCTTCTGCTGGAGGAGAGGCAAGACAGAATTGGGTTGTGATTAGATTAGATTAGTTTTTTGAGCTGTTAGCTCATGAATAAAGAAATATTGCTTCTCCGCTCAGCCATGTGTCCCTGGTCATCTGTCTCCCACCGAGAAGCTAGCCCAGCATACTAGCGCCCTGAACTTTGACTGACATATGGCGCAACAACGTGGGACCTAACCTGCCCATCCCCCAGATAAGTGAAGACTTTTGGCTACCTATCCACTATGGGATGCTTTTCTACTTATGAAGAGGTTTCCAAAGGCCTCTGCCCTTTGCCAGAGGAGAGAGAGGCAGGACAGAATTGGGTTGTGATTAGATTAGATTAGTTTTTTGAACCGTTTGCTCGTGAATAAAGAAATACAGCTTCTCTGCTCAGCCATGTGTCCCTGGTCGTCTGTCTCCCATCCGCGAAGCTAGCCCGGCATACTGGCACCCTGAACTTTGACTGACAACCTTCTTATCCAAACTGTTCTGCCCGTCTGTGATATTTCCTGGCAATTCGAAAGATAAAGATACGATAGAAGGATATTTTAGTCTCATTGTCACACCTGCATTTTTCTGCTACATGAAATCCCACATTGGTATGAGAGGAGTATGAACAAATATGTGGATGTATGTGTGTGTTAGAGCTGCTTCTTTTTTCTGTTATGGGGGTGAATAATGATGAAGATATGGAGCCAGGACCACATATATGTGAGTCATGCACTCTGCCTCTGAACCCCATCCTAGATTTGGATCCATTTATTTTACTTTAACTGTCTTTTCTACCTATCCCTACTTGACAGATTCCTTGTCATTCTTTGAAACTGTACTCTGATGACCCGTCCCAGAAACATTATTCTTTCCATGTTTTTCTTCCCATCAGATTATCTGAATGGTACCCTGCTTCACCCTTGCCTCAGCACCCTGTCCTATTGGGTCCCTTCATTCCACTAAAGTTTGTTTTAAAAAAAAATGCTGCATGTGTGGCCTTCTTGATACTTCTCTTTGAGGTATTTGGAACTCAGTGACCCTTGTATTGGATGTAACTCTGTGGTGGGGTGGAGAAGATTGTAAAATAAGTAAGTAATCTGTGAGATGGAAGGCATTGCTGGGGACCAGTAAACCTGTGATTAACAAACCTCTGTTATTTGCTGGGTGGTTTCCACAAACCATAGTAGGATATATATATGAGGCACAGTAAAGTGTTTATGTGAGAATAATGCATATTATTTGAGTCTGTGCTGTGGAATCTATCTGAAAATGGGTTTTACAGTTTTGTGTAATTGCTTTTTCTTTGTGTTTGCATTGAAGGCATTACGTAGCTGGAAGATGATGGCAATTATAATTTATTATGTTGTAATTGTTACCTAAATGTTTTTGAATAAGCAAAAATCACATCTGTTTAGGAATAAGTTGCACAGCAAGAGAATTCCCTTTGAAATGAATGCCGTGTTCTCATATTCTGTAACTGTACACATAAAACAACATATTTATTTCCCCACTGAGTCCATTACATTCCCAAGTCAAACTGCATCCTCTCTTCCCTTTCCATATTAAACCCTTTGATTTAATGGAGGTTTTAACTACTGGTTCTATAGGGAATTTTCAGTAGGCTTTGCACAGATTAGGTTATTGGAAAGTATAGTTATTTGCTTGTAAAGTGGCAGTTCTGTGTCAAAATTGATTTTCTCTGGAGCTGCAACAGTAAAAAAGATAAGCTTCTGCTTTGCATCCAAAATGCCCTGATGTTCCTACTATGATAGTTCCTTTCGTTTCTTGCTCAGCACCATTCTGTTACTGGCTGCTTTTGGACAGGCCGATAGGAGCATGTACCCCAGAGGACTGTGATATCCAGTGGTGATAATAGAGAAAGCTTTCTTCCATCATGGTTGCCACTGGTCTGTGACAGCCAGTGTTCTGGGCATGTTGAGCACACCGTTTCTTCCCGTCTCTGGTAAATAGGAAATGCATAAAGCTGGAATGGGTTTGTTTGTTCACAGAAATGGAGCACTTGCAGTAATTACCTCACCATGCCCAGGCTAACAGGATTTATCTTCCATTAAAGATCTTGGAGACATATGCAAGAATAGTTTACTCTTCTAAATTTACTAGTCTACTCACTTAGAAATGATTTCACTGTGTAAAAAACAACAGCCATAGCTAGTGGCATAACCCAAGAAGATGAAGGACAAAGCACTTTTCTGTTTTTCTGCTTCGTGCTCCTAAAATAGATTTTGTATATATATATGGCATCCTTATTTCATATTTAATTCCAGGTTGCAATCTAGGGGTCCTTTGAGGTGGGTCTTACACACTGTATGTGTTTTTCTGTAACACTCCCATTTATCTAATGTTTTCTAAAAAATTAGTATTTGTGCTAATTGGGGTCAGTTACATGACTAAGATGAACTGGGTCAGTGTGTACCACCTCTGACCCAAGTACAAATAACAGCCTTTGAGTGCCATTTGGGTAATGTCGCTATGTGTGTGATATTCTAGACTCCTGTTTCTCACTATTTTTAAGCCTTAGTTTTGTTTTAGGGCAAATTACCTACATAGGACTTTTTTTGGATTTGGAACTCCAGCATGAAACATGGGTAGTGTTCCATGTGGTATATTTCATATTAAGTCTCTAGTTTGGATTATCATTCACCTTTATCTTCAACCAGCTGTTCGTACTTCATGGTTGGACTTTCACTACCTGCTTATAGGCAATGCCTCTTCTTCGTCTTCTTCATGAAGTAGTTTTCCTCAAGGTACTAGTTTCAGGCATATTAATGGCTAGGTAAAGGTATGTGACCTTTCAATTTTCAAAAACTAAACCAACCATACTTCCTATTTATGTTCCAACTTGCATTTTGTGATTTGACAGATTATAGTAAAGACTTAAAAAATGTGAATGAAGTTTAAAAACACTAGGTAGTTTTTGTTTATATTCTTCCTTGTACATTCCATGCATCTACTCATCCTTAGAGCACCCAATCCTTTTGATAGTTGCAAAGATGTTTAATAGTTCCCACTGGTTTAAATACTAGGTGTAAGAAAAAAATAATAAACCATGTACCTTTCCTTTAAAAATGACAAAAATAAAGCCCCTAGCCATGAAGTTAGTCTGTAGCATAGTGGAGACCCAATTTGAGAGCATTGCTTCAGACATCCCCCTCCCCCCATGTCATTCTAGGCTTATTGCTGGAGCTCAGTGTTCCTGGTGGCCATTTTTTCCCCACTTTATTGGATAGGACAGAGAGAAATTGAGAGTGAAGGAGAGAGAAAGATAAACAGACACCTGCAGACCAGGTGGAGAGTTGGGAGCTCAAACCCAGATCCTTGCATGGGTCTTTGCACTTAGTACTATGTGTGCTTAACTAAGTGTGCTGCCGCCCAGCTCCTTGCCTCACACTTCTCAGTGAATATATCATGGGGCTCTGCATGCTTGGTTCCCAGCACCACATATGCTGAAGTTGTGCAGATTGGTGTGTGTGTGTGTGTGTGTGTGTGTGTGTGTTAAACAGCTTTTTAAGTTTTATTGATAAGACAGTAAGAAATTGAGACAGAAAGGAGAGAGAGAGAGAGAGAGAGAGAGAGAGAGAGAGAGAGGTGCATCACTGCTTAACTGCTTGTGAAAATTTCCCCCTGCAGGTAGGAACTGGCACTTGGACCCAGGTCCTTGTTCAGAGTAACACACACACTTAACCAAGTATAAATCAGTAAATCAGGTGAAGATAGGGGAGCTCAGAATTATGGGTAGAATTTCCTTGGCTTGGCTTCCCTTGAAGTTTCTGTGCAGGTCCTGAGACACATCATGAAATCCAAGACCTTTTTTTTTTTTTAATTTTTAGTTATAAAAAGGAAACACTGACAAAATCATAGGATAAAAGGGGTACAACTCTACACAATTCTCACCACCAGAACTCTGTATCTCAGCCCATCCCCTGATAGCTTTAGCCTTCTGGGAGTATGGACCCAGGGTCATTACGGGGTGCAGAAGGTGAAAGGTCTGGCTTCTGTAATTGCTTCCCTGCTGAACATGGGCATTAGCAGGTCAATCCATACTCCCAGCCTGTATCTCTCTTCCCTTAGTTGGGCCAGGCTCTGGGGAAGCTGGCCTCCAGGACACATTGGTTGGGTTGTCTGTCCAGGGAAGTCTGGTTGGCATCATGGCAGCATCTGGAACCTGGTGGCCAAAAAAAAGAGTTAACATGTAAACCCAAACAAATTGTTGACTAATCATGAACCTAAAGGCTGGAATACTGCAGATGAAGATTTGGGGTCTCCATTTTGAAGATAGCTAGTAGGTCTATTTTATTCCAAAGGGTCCATGACTAGACTAGTTTTTTTTTTCCTGAGCCTGACCT
The DNA here is from genome assembly GCF_950295315.1 of Erinaceus europaeus. Taxonomy (NCBI): domain Eukaryota; kingdom Metazoa; phylum Chordata; class Mammalia; order Eulipotyphla; family Erinaceidae; genus Erinaceus; species Erinaceus europaeus. Next base: position 31,554,270 of record NC_080176.1, read on the forward strand.
CTGGTATGCAGATGGTCCCAACTTATTATCTGGGGAGATGATGTCATGGCTGGAAAAAGGGCTAGAAAGCTGGATCAGGGAAGAAAGTAGCTCCCAAATATGGGAAAGGCGTATAAATATTGTTGACTGTAGACCCCGTTGATCTCATCTGGGGCTCATATTAAGCACAGGAGCCTATACATCCCTGTAGGTCTGAGCTTACATTATGTGGTCATGAGTAGGAATGTTGCGAGCTGCCCAATGTCAGGACCCATCTTCCTCAGGTGGAATGTAGAGCATGTTATCCAGCCTTCCTTCAGAGGATGGAACATTCTCTGCTGTTGTTGATCCACGTTGAAGGCAAGGACTTATGGGGGCCCACAAAGGGGTCTGTTGTGTTGTTCCTGATGGAGATGACCAGTGACAATGGAGAGAGGGATCTGTTTGAGGTCTAGGCCCGTCGTGTCTGTGTGAGAATCTCATGACTCTCTGACTAGGGCCCCAGGTGATGGGGCAGCCTAATAGTGACTAAAGAGTCATCATTAAAGTATGCCAGTTTCTTGCCCTTATTCAGCTTTTGCAGTCCTTACTCTGATAAAGTTAGCTTTGGAGTGAGTGAGGAAAGTATAATAGGAAGTAGATGAGGAGGGTATCTAGGTCTAAGCAGAAACTATTTCCTTAGGAACTTTATGGTGTCTTTTTAGGTCTTTTTACTTGCTTGCTTCATTTATTGACTCACTGCAGACTATTGTGCACTTTTGCTTTCAGGTATATATTTTGCTCTACCTTATGGATACATGTGAACATATGCCCTATCTAATGGGACCTGGTCTATATCTAGGTTTGGGGGCTTTGTTAGGAGGTGAACCAGCTGAGATGGAGTTAGAGAATCCTATGAGAAAGGAATGGTCTCATCCATGACTGATGTCTCTGGACACAATCCGAAGTGAAGCATGCTGCATGGTACATGTTGCATTGATTAGGTTGGGATCAGCAAATGCAGTATCATTTGATATGAATTGAGAGAAGCATGCAGGAAAGTGCGCCCCACCTTATAGGTTCCAGGACTGGGGAAAACCTAAGGCCTTTTGAAAACATACATTTAAAACCATGATTTCAGTTTGGAGTGGAAAACATGGAGACAGAATATGATTTCTTCCAGGTTCAGAACTACTATTCTAGTATTTTATCAATGGATACTCTCCTGTAGGTTTAATGAGGTGCTTTTTACTCTTTTAGATTATAGGTTATTTCAAGGTACTAAGAGATTCATGTGTGTATTAATTTCTGTGCTTTCCCAATCTATATTAACAATGTTGGAATCAGAGGACCTATTAAACTACACCCAGATTCCTATTAAGTCACTACACTGGTAGAAATACTTGGACTCACCTTCTCCTTAACCCAAATTAACACATGCTCTTAGTGATCTCCACTTTAAGGTGAGTTCCTTAGATGAACAATTGACTGGGAAGACACAAGAGAAGAAAATTAAAATAAATGATAGGATGACCTTCTCACACTACTCATGGTTTCTCAATTAACCAAAAGTCAGCTAGTTCCACGTTGCTGTTCTCTCAGTAATAGATTTCACCCTCCTGCTTAGTGCCAACCCACACGGGTGCATACTCAGACACATACTTTGCTAATCAGATTGGTAGCAAATAGAATTAAACTATTAAGGCAATTAAGCAGTTCTTAGATATCATTTGATCAGTTCAATGAAAAATGCAAATTCATGCTTCTTTTAGAGAAATAAGTTGATGAAAAGCCAATTTGTGTTCCATAATCTTCATTAAACTTTTTCTCCAAATAATGATTGCAATATTTAGGCTTAGAGCTACACAGATGGAATGGAATTTTTTTCTTTTCATTTTCCTGTAGTTTCTGCTATTTATTTATTTATAAAAAGGAATCATTGACTAAACCATAGGATAAAAGGGGTACAACTCCACACAATTCCTACTACCAGAACTCCATATCCCATCCCCTCCCCTGATAGCTTTCCTATTCTTTAACCCTTTGGGAGTATGGACCCAAGGTCATTGTGGGGTGTAGAGGGTTGAAGGTCTGGTTTCTGTAATTGCTTCCCTGCTGAACATGGGCATTGATTGACAGGCCGATCCATACTCTCAGCCTGTCTCTCTCTTTCCCTAGTGGAAAAGGGCTCTGGGGAATCAGAGCTGCAGAACACATTGGTGGGGTTGTCTGTCCAGGGAAGTCTGGTCAGCATCATGCTTGCATCTGGAACATGGTGGTTGACAAGAGAGTTAACATATAAAGCCAAACAAATTGTTGACCAATCATGAACCTAAAGGCTGGAATAGTGCAGATGAAGAGTTGGGGGGGTGTCTCCATTTTGTAGATAGCAAATAGGCATATTTTAGTTAAATTCCAAAGGGTCTGTGGCTATACTAGTTTTTTTCTTTTTCTTTTTTCCCCTGAGCCTGAAATCTTATATTCAGTTGGATCCAAGTCATTGTCTGGGGAGATGATGTCATGGCTGGAAAAAGGACCAGAAAGCTGGATCAGGGAAGAGAGTAGCTCCCTAATATGGGAAAGTGGTGTAAATATTGTTGACTGTAAACCCAATCCATTTGATGTGATCTGGGGCCCATAATTAGCTTAGGAGCCTGTGTGACCTCTGCATCCCTATAGATCTGAGCTCACATTCTGTGGTCATGAGTAGGAACATTCCAAGCTGCCCCAATATCAGGACCCATCTTCTCAGGTGGAATATAAAGTGTGTTGTCCAGCTACCCTTCGGAGGATGGAACATTCTCTGCTGTTATTGATCCATGTAGAGGGCAAGGTCCTATGGGGCCCCACCAAGGGGTCTGTTGTGTTGTTCCTGATAGAGATGACCAGCAACAATGGAGAGAGGGATTTATTTAAGGTCTAGGCCCATCATGTCTGTTTGGGAATCTCAGGACTCCCCGAATAGGACCTCAGCTGTTTGGGTGGCCTGATAGTGACTAAAGAGTCATCATTAAAGTATGCCAGTCTCTTGCCCTTATTCAGCTTTTGCAGTCCTTGCTTTGATAAGGTTAGCTTTGGAGTGAGTGAGAAAACTGTAATAGGAAGTAGGTGAGGAGGGTATCTAAGTCTCATTAGATACTATTTCATTAAGAACTTTATACTGACTCACTACAGACTACTGTGTACTTTTACTTTCAAGTATTTACCCTAATTTATGGATACATGTGAACATGTGCTCTATCTCAGGGGACCTGGTCTATATATAGGTTTGGGGACTTTGTTAGGAAGTGAACCACCTGGAATGGAATTAGAGAATACTATGAAAGGAAAGGTCTTACCTGAGTAATGAAGGGTTGATATAACATGCCTGATGTCTCTGGACACAGTCTGAAATGAATCATGCTGAGGTAGTACTCATTGCATTGATTAGGTTGGGATGGGCGGATGCAGTATCATTTGGTATGAATTGAGAGAAGCATGCAGGAAAGTGAGCCCCACCCTAGAGGTTCCAGGACTGGGGGGAAATATAGGCTCTGTAGAGGAAGCAGGAGGTTCCTGCTGTCTTAGGGTTTAAGAAGACAATAGATAGTTATTGCTATAATCACATTATTTGGCAATTAGGTTAACTTTGAAATATCCCTTTGTTAGGATTTGCTGTATCATACACAACATCAACATAATTTATGTCCTTTGACATTATTTGTATATAGCTGTGCCACTGGTTGCTTCTGTTCTCCCTGGTATAAGCTTTTAAGAGAGTCAACATTATCAAAGGCTCAGCCTATGTATTATAAAGACTCAGTCTGTGCTTTAAAAAGTTGGAAACATTCAATCAATTTTCCCCTCTCATATTGATTAAATATGATTTATATGACTACAAATTAATAAGAGTGTACATGAACACCATTCCCACCACCAAAAGACTGTGTCCCCTGCCCACCTCCACCCCGTGAAGCCAGTCACCCTCACCCTCAACCCAGGGTTTTTACTTTGGTGCCCTACTCCAAATTGAATCAAATCCTGCTTTTAGTTTCCCTTTCTGTTCTTCTTTCTCTTTATGAGAAAGAAGCTTCTGTTTAAGAAGCTTCTGTTTATGAGTGGGATCATCCCATACTCATCTTTATCTTTCTGACTTAGCTCACTTAACGTAATTCCTTCTAGCTCCATCCAAGACAGGTCAGAGAAGGTGGGTTCATTGTTCATAATAGCTGTGTAGTATTCCATTGTGTATATATACCACAGCTTTATATATAGCCGCTTTGTATATAGCCACTCATCTGTTGTTGGGCACCTGTGTTGATTCCAGGTTTTAGCTATTATGAATTGTGCTGTTATGAACATAGGTGTACACATATCTTTTTGGTTGGATGTTATGGAGTCATTGGGGTATATCCCTAGGAGAGGAATTACTGGGTCATATGGAAGGTCCTTGTCTAGTCTTGTGAGAGTTCTTCAGATTCCTCTCCAGAGGAATTTACATTCCCACCAACAGTGCAGAAGTGTTCCTCTGTCCCCACAGCCTCTCCATTTGTTGCTGCTGTACTTTTTTATGTATGCCATTCTCACGGGGGTGAGGTGTATCTCTGTGTTGTTTTTATTTGCATTTCTCTGACAATCAGAGACCTGGAGCAATTTTTCATGTGTTTGCTAGCCTTTTGGATCTCTTCTGTAGTCAAGTTCTTTTCATATCCTCTGCCCATTTTTGGATGGGGTCGTTTGCTTTTTTTGGTGCTAAGTTTGCTCAGCTCTTTGTATATTTTGGTTTTTATTCTCTTTTCTGATGTATGGCATGTAAAGATTTTCTCCCATTCTGTGAGGGGTCTCTTTGTTTGTGTGATAGTTTCTTTGGCTATGCAGAAGCTTTTCAATTTGATGTAGTCCCATTGATTTGTTTCTACTTTAGTCTTCCTTGCAATTGGGTTTGTATCATCAAAGATGTCCTTGAGGTTTAGGTGGGAAAGTGTTCCACCAATGTTTTCCTCTAAGTATTTGATAGTTTCTGGTCTAACATCTAGATCCTTGGTCCATTTGGAGTTGATTTTTGTTTCTGGTGAGATAAAGTGGTTCTGTTTCATTCTTCTGCATGTTCCAACCCAGTTTTTCCCAGCAGCATTTACTGAAGAGTGCCTCCTTTCTCCATTTAATACACTTGGCCCCCTTATCAAAAATTAGATGTCCATAGGTGTGGGGGGTAGTTTCTGCTTTTACAACCCTCTATGCTTTTCTGACTCAAGATTTTTAGCTGGAACATTCAGGTAATTTTATAGTTGCTTTATGCCTCCAGGCAAGTGCAGTTATTTTTTTCTGACACATGATGATTCACTTGCTAAATAACTTCTCAGGCTGTGTGTTCATAATCCCTCCTTTTACAATACCTTAAAATGGTTCTAGTTGGCTGTTCACTTGTTGATGATGCCTTACTCAGCTGCTTCTCCTTCCTTTCTGCTCCACACAAGGTTTCTACTCTCTCCCAAGCTGATGGGGCGGCCAGTGCTGCTTGCAGCACATAGAGATGAGGATGCAGTCTTCACTTCGATTCTGGTTCTGTGTCAGATCACTGACGTGCACTCTGTGCTCTGCCCCTGCACTCTGACCCCTCCTCATAAAGTGATGAGCAAATTGCAGCCTGTGCTTCTTTTACCTGGCACAGTGTACTTTCCGTCCAGCTCAGGGTTTCAAACCTGGTGAGTCATCAACTGGGAGCTTTAAAAAACATTTATATCCTGAGGTTTCTCTCTCTACCTACTCAATCATTGTCTTCAAAGTTTGACTTAAGGGTTTTGTTTTGTTTGTATTTTACTGTCCTTACTTGCTTATAGTGATTATCAGTCTTCCTAAAACTCAAGACTAGAGGCCACAACATTATTGTTGTTTTTCTGTATTAAGAGAAATCAGGGGTGGTAGCATAATAGTTATGCATAAACTCCAAAGTCCCAGGTTAAATCCCTCTACCACTATAAACCAGAGCTGAGCAGTGCTCTGGTATAAGAAAGAAAGAAAGAAAGAAAGAAAGAAAGAAAGAAAGAAAGAAAGAAAGAAAGAAAGAAAGAAAGAGGAGGAGAGGAGGAAAAGAAAAGAAAGAAAAGAAAAGAAAAAGGGGGGAGAGAGAGATTAGTTTGGAGGCTGAGTGGTGGTGTACTCTGTTGATTGCACATATTACTATTACCAGTGTTTTAGACCCCCCCTCACTGCTCCACACCTGTGGGGGGGGCACTTTATGAGTGGTGAAGCAGGTCTGCTAAGTACCTATCTTTCTCAAATCTCTCCCCATATTCTCTCATTTTTTCTCTGTCCTATCCAATAAAATAGAAAAAATAAAAAAAGGAAAATGTGGCTACCAGGAACAGTGGATTCATAGTGCTGGCACCGAGCCCCCAGAAATAACCCTGGTGACATTTAAAAAGAGAGAGAGAGATAGGGAGCTGGGTGGTAGTGCAGCGGGTTATACACATGGTGCAAAGTGCAAGAGCCGGCGTAAAGATCCTGGTTCAAGCCCCCAGCTCCCCACCTGCAGGGGGATTGCTTTGCAAGAGGTAAAGCAGGTCTGTAGGTGACTCTCTTTCTCTCCCCCTCTTTCTTCCCCTCTTCTCTCCAATTCTCTCTGTCCTGTCCCAACAGCTATGACAACAACTTCCGCAGGAGATACACTCTGGAACTCTCGGAGCCGGAAAGCAATTTCCAAGTGTCTTTAATCAGAAGAGCAGCTGTGAGTTTTAGAGTACTTTACCTTGAGTTCAGCTTAGCTCGTCTTAGATTGTGCTGTGTCCTGCATGAATAAAGAGATACTGCGTACAACCCAAAAAAAAAAAAAATCTGATTCACAGAACTCTTCCCCCCCCCCCAATGAATGTCTTATGCTATGACTGGCCAGTTGTGTTTTGTGAGTGAGTGAGTGAAAAAAAAATTTGAGTGAGTTGAGTGACCAAAATTTTTGTATGACCCATTGTGCTCAGAGTACTCTGAAAGTTAACTGACTTTATATAAAACGGCTGGACGCAGCCATGGTTTCTGGAGACGTCCAGAAACAGTCCAAAAATTGTTCATTCCCCCTTTTGATTTCTTTTTTAAGTCTTGATATCAATATGAAATGTTTAGTCTTAAACTGTGTGAGTAAAGATGGTTCAACTATGACAGTAGATCTAAATTCACATTTGAAATGATATATCTTATTTACAAGTTTTTCTCCTCCTGTGTGTTATAAACCATATGTTTAATATGCGTGTTTCAAGTTTGGTAAACATTAACTTAACAGTTAAATTGTAACTTCGAAGCTACATTTTTACGAGAAGAGGTAAAATCAATTCATTTAAGTAACTGAGTGTTTAAGGTAAAACTCTAAATATTCAATGTGACAATTCATCATCTCCTAAGTTAAAATACAAATTCTCTATACAGGACATTTTTGGAGGGCCCCCAAAAATGTCCTGTAAGCTATCTTGTGGAAATTAATCCACAACAAATTTGGCATCAATACGATATTGTAAATGTACCAAAAAAAAAAAAATTGTCACTAAAATGTGTTAACTCTAGTAACCTGAGTTTGCTTAAAAACCAATGTAAAAATAGTTAAGAATCAATATATGTGACTTAAATTCGGTATGAAAACTTTGCTATATAAAGACTGCTACATGAGGTCACGTAAGATGACCTTTACACGAAATTATAAAGATACCTAAACCAATTATAATCATTGAGTTATCAATTGTAGTAAACTTCTAATTTGTTACAAAGTTTTTTCATAAGTAATTGACTACAGCTATGACAAGCCTTCGCATAAAGAAGCATCTGCTCATATAGAATCCCCAGAAATCCATCTTGGACCCCTGACCTCTGACATCACCCACAATTACAGCCATCCCCCAAAACCCATGATGTGACCTGACACGATCTGGAGAACCTGATTCACAGACTCCAAAGGACAAGACTTTCCTACTGCCTTTCTCTCAACCATTGGTGTCTGCTCTTCCTGCTTCTGTTTCGCCCACCATGTTTTGGCGGTTCCAGGTCACTCTCTACAGAGAAGAAAAGTTCCAGTGGCCGTCCTCCTCCATAAAGATAGACGTGTGGCATTTATTTCCTGGCCTTTGACATTGGACTGATGCTTCTATAGAACTTGCTGGACACTCCTTTTATACTGCTGGACTTCTTGAAGAATGACTGTAGCAGTTCATAGAACTTACCGCCAGCTGACTCGGGATTTTGCAATGCCAGATCACCCCTCTAGCCCCTCGGCTTATCAGGCCCCCACTCCTCCACCCATCAGGCTCACTCTGTCTCTTGCTACTCTTACTTATCCCTCCCTGTCTTGTGCTAGTTCTTTTTGAAGACACTTACACACTATCATTCTGCTTTCTTCCCAACAGGTTTCCGTTCACCCCTACACTGCTATTCCCCTGACAGAGATGAAGCCTTTTACAGACATTGACCCAGTTATATATGGCCATTAAGTAAGAGGAAGATGTTGGGGAATTGTGAGGATATGGTTGAGCTTGGAAGGGCTTGAGCCTGAGGGGTGTGTCAATCCTGTTAGTCTCTCTCTCCACGGAGAGGTTGAGCAAGGAGGGACAGTAGAACCCCAAAAAAGGTGTGCCTCTTATCAGTCTCCCTGCCTCACAAAGTGCCCCGCACTCCTGATACTATGGCAAATAGTTAAAAAGAAAGGGGGAGATGTTGGGTAGTATGCCACCTCCCCCTGGCTTCTGCTTAACCATATGCCTATATAGGGATTTACTGATCCAAAGCTTTGGTCTATTTACATAAATCACTTTTACATAAAGCACTCCAGGGCATTGGTGGTTCAGTGATAGGATTCTCGCCTGTTCTGCCCCCTCCTTGTCACACTCTGATTTTCACCAGTCACTTTTCTCTCCACCCTCTCTATATCACATCCTGTTTCCACCCTACTATACTTTATACTTTATACTTTGGAGAGTATAAAAACAGCTGCTCTTCTGATTAAAGACACTTGGAAATTGCTTTCCGGCTCCGAGAGTTCCAGAGTGTATCTCCTGCGGAAGTTGGTGCAGCACGAGTTCCTGATCCCTCTCCCACACAGCAGCCTAGATCAGCTCCAGTTGAGTTCTCTCCAACCCAGAGAGCACTAGCTCGGGAAGAAGTACCCTCAGGCTATCCCGGCAAACATCAACATCATACCTAGTGGGACCTTCATGAGTGGTAGAGTGGTACTATAGTGGCTTTTGTTCACTCTGTCTCATCCCCAGCCCCTATTCCCCACTCTTTATGTGAAATAAAGAAAAAAGTGATCTACTAGGAGTTGTCAGCTCACATAGGCCCCATCAAAGCCCTGGCAGCAAGAAACTAAAATTGGTTGGGTTCAAATTGTGTTATACTTACCTATTTATAAAGAAAAATAAGCACCTTACATGGCTTGACTAGTTCTTTTATACATATTTACATGTAGAGCATCTGCACAAGTATGTGTATGTTTCTGTACATTTAAAAGTCACCAGAGGCCTGGCTGAGAAGATAGCATAGTAGTTAAACAAAAAGACTTTCTTGCCCAAGGCTTTGAGGTTCTGGGTTGAATCCCTGCACTATCATAAGCCAGAGCTGAGCAATGCTTTGGTAAAAGTAAATAAGTAAATAAATAAATAAATAAATAAATAAGCATTAAAATGGGGCTAGGTGAAGGCACACTCAATCGGTGCACATATTGCAGTGTACAAGGACTGGGTCCCTAAACTTCATGAGTTGTGAAGCAGTGCAGTCTCTCTCTCTCTCTCTCTCTCTCTCTCTCTCTCTCTCTCTCCCCCTTCTCTCTCTGTCTTTATCTAATAAATAAATTAAATTAAATTAATAAATAAATATCACCAGATGCAAGTAAAGTAAGAGACAGCCATCTAATAGCATCAGAGCCCAAGATATTTAGTGCCACCTCCTTCTCCTTCAGTGTTAATAAAACGTTATTGAAAAGTCTCATTCAGTTGGTTACTTGCCTGCAGATTTTTGAGTATCATTGTAAACACTAATAGAAAAAAAATGTGAATGCTTCTCATGACGGTTGCTTTATGACCATAAGGCAGCCTTGCTTTAAATGAATTGAAATAATTTTATTATTTCACTCACCAGTACTACATGTTAGTAGTTTCATTTTTTTTTATTATTTATTTATTGCCTCCAGGGTTATCAGTGGGGCTTGCTGCCTGTACTAGGAATCTACTGCTCCTGGAGGCAATTTCTTCCCTTTTGTTTCCATTGTTGTTTATTGTTATTGTTATTGTTGTTGTTGTTGTTGCTGTCATTGTTGCTGGATAAGACAGAGAAATCAAGAGAGGATGGGAAGATGGGGGAGAGAAAGACAGGCACCTGCAGACATGCTTCACTGCTTGTGAAGTGACCCCCCCCCCCGCAGGTGGGGAGAGGGGTGGGGGGGCTTGAACTGGGATTTTTATATGGGTCCTTGCGCTATGAGCACTTAACTTAATGCACTACCACCCAGCCCCCTTTTTAACATTTTTTTTAGATCTTAGGAGCTACTACTAAAGCCATCAAAGCAGTGATATCACCAGTGGCACAAGAAAGAATAATGTTTGGGGGACATGATTGAATTCAGCATTTGGGCAAATATTTTCTATTTGTGTCTGTACACATTGCTTGCATTTTCTCAATCCAGAAAGACTTCTGTATTCTAAAGGGTAGGCTTTTGGCAGATAGACACTTAGTATCCTTGGCAGTTGGCAATACTGTAAAATTGCATTAATTTTTCTAAACAAATAAATGAAATATTAAAAGAAAATTACAGACTATAAAGGGAGGGCTGACTATCTTATATTTAGTTGAACCTAAAAGCAACAACATTTCAGTTTCTAAGATGTGATTGTAGATATGCTCCCATTATCAAATTTGCCATTTATGATTGTTAAGCTATTACTTGGAATTATATCTGTGAGTTTAGGATAATTTGTATTTCTTTTAAACATTTCTCTTTGTATGAACAAAAAATTAATTAGGCATTAATTCAAATGGAAATTTCCTTTAATTACATTTTCTTTGTGTGTGTAGTTGTTTTAAAACCATATGTATTAGACTGTGAAGAAAAGGGGAAAAGTCAGCAAGTGTATTGCATTTCTGTTGTATAATTTTCTGATGAATGTTTGCTTAAGTAAAGAAATGATAATTAAAGGTTGGTCATCAGTACATGACTTTTTTTTCATTTTATAAATAGGTATAACATTTCAGACTCAGTACTGCTTAATCTCCATTTCTTGGAGGCATTTCAGTATGTGTTGATCCTTTTTATTAAGTTGTTCAGGTTTCTCTCTCAATCTCTCTCTCTCTCTCTCCTTAAAATAGAAGAAGAATCTCTAAAAATAGTAGTCTTTCTTGAATGCCTGAACTTGGGCTTTGAGTACATGAGGCACTTGTGATGTTCTGTTTTTCTTTTAAAATATATTTCATTTCAGTGGGAGAGAAAGGTGCAGAGAAAGCAGAGCTCTCGATTATGGGGGTTGAGGAACTGAACTTGAGACTTTGAAGCTTTAGGCATGAAAGTCTTTTAACTGAAGTAACCATTATGCTATCTCCCCATCCCACTTTTGAGATTCTAAAGAGGAAAATGTGTGTCATTCTCTCTTGCTGCCCCCACTCCACTTCCCTCTCCATGCTGCTATAAGCTTATAATTGATGGCTTTTAAGTCAGTGCAGTGCAAGTAATATTAAAGCTTGACTTTAAAAAATAATGTATAAAGGATGATGAAATTTAGATCCAAGCATGCATTAAAAACAAAAAACAACTGCCATATCAAATCCCAGAAGGGGAGGTTGATAGACACTTCTAATATTTATTTATAGAGCTTCAATGTTTGTACAATGCCCTGAAAACAAAAGGCTTGATTGATTAAGCTTATGGAACCCACAGTAAGTCACAGTTACACTAAATTGGGTTGAATTCTGTAACTTGTTTTAGTTCTTGAAAAATACCATCATCTTCAAATGCATATGCCTACCACTGCCTGATTGTCTTTTAAAGTTACATTTAACTGTTTTCCTGTTCTATCACCTAAAACTGTTACTGAAACTACTGCCTTCTTGTCTGTGTCTCTACCACTGCCCAATGTTGTTCCAGCACTCACCTGCCAGATTGTGTTGGTGTACTGTAATGTTGAAGCTGGATAACCTAAGGATTTTGGTTAATGATACTAGCCTTACTTACTAAGTGATACTGGGCAGTCTGTCTTTCTGGACTCAGCTTTCTGTCTGCTGCCTGACTTTACTCTCCACTCCTTGAGTTCTTACCTGATATTCCAGGTGTGTGAGTGGATCTGTGTCTCATACATGTGTGGTGGTATCTCTTTTTCTGAAGACATTTCCTTTGGTCATCATTTTTGTTTTTCCTCTTTAAAACTAGCAGTTAGCAAAGGCATGGTGGACCACCTTTCTTTGAACTCCCCTGTGGCCATGCAGAGAGGGGGTCTGTCAGTGAGGCTCTCATGTGGGGATGAATCTTTGGAAACTGCTTCTTCCAAGAGTCTCATTTCTACTTTAAGGGAACCTCCAGAATACCCCATGTGGGGTAGGTAAGACCTAGTAGCATTGACACTGCTGAGCTGAGCTGTGCAGGAGCAGACAGGGTAAAAACATGTGCAGGCCACACCAGCCCACCTCTTGGAATTAGGAGGTGACAAGTCGTGAGTGCGTTTGGCTCCATTTTACAAGGCCCCAGTGCCTTTCTTGTCCTCGTGAGATTTCTGACCTTTCAATGGATGCCTTTTGCTGCTTCTGCCCTCCTCCCATTATAGGGGCCCCCAGGGATCTGTAGTGGGCCTACATTAATTGCCTGTTGAAGGACAGAAGCAGTTCCTGGAAGGCAGATTGGGAATTCCCAAGTGAATACCATTGGGGGGTGGGGGAAAGGGAGCTCTGGTTGATCTAACAAGTGGGAGTGATGAACTTAGACACACACACACACACTGCCAGAGCATCACATAATAACTGTTCTGACTACAGTGGTTTCCCTTTGGCTGCACTTTGCTAGTGTTTGGTTTGCTAGCATAGTAACTTAGAGGAAAGAGAGAAACTATTCATTCTAATCCCTTTGTGGGTTTCAGTAGTTTTAGATAGAACACACTCCAGAGAATGCTACATAATTTAAAGATTAATAAAGGTCACCTTTAAGCCCATTTTCTAAGAAATAAGCCTTTCCTGGTCCATTTATATCTGTCAGTTTTTGCCAGAAGGGCTTTATTTGTGTTGTGTTTGATTCTCCTCTTTTTTCTCTAACCCCATTCCAGGGTAAGAAGTAAAAGCATTCTTTTTTTTTCTTCTCCTCACCTTTTTTATTTTTATTTTTTAAAGATATATATGCTGCCATTCCTTTTTCTCTAGAGACAATGGTATGGTATTGTAAGAACAGGCATCAGTGGCTTCATTCTACTCTTGCCACATTCTTTGGCCCTATCTCATATCTCTCTGCAGAGAAGATGGCTCGGCCAGTGTATTCCCACCCCAGCATGTCACCATCCTTAGCTCTCAGGGCATGACATTTCCACGCCTCCCTGAAGTTGCATGGCCCTCACCAATGCCACAGAGATATGCTGCTGCTTGCCTGCCTAGAGCAAGGGAATCCTTGATAGTCGTACTGTGAGCAGAAGCAAGGAGTCCTCTCACTTAGTATTATCCATCCCAGCTTGTTTCACTCCTTCCATTATCATAAAACTCTGAAACTTCATAGCAGGGTGATACTTAAAGTACATTATGCCCAAAGACCCCAATTTACAATTGAGGGAACTTAAGTGAGCGTTGCCATGATTATGATGTTCACTTAATTGTGGGATCAGATTTGCCGACTTTGAAACAAGACTTTTGCACTTTATTCAATAACTGTATCTCTTTGTGGGATTCATAGTTCCCATGCTGTGACTCACTTTCCATGGACCAGTTTTGCTGATTTCTCTCTTGAAGACAGTGGTGGTATGGTTAGTTCCTAGAGATTGCCCATGAATTTTTATTTGGGGTATGTTACAGTGTCTAAATCCAGGAATGCTGCAGGTGGTATTTAGTTCTGGGATTTGCACATCTCCTGCAGACATCTTGCTGTAAAATAGAATAAGGAGAGCCTCTGTTGAAAAGTAAGGGTGACTCCCTTTCTAAGAGGTAATATTCAGGGAGTAAGGCGGTGGCACAGCGGGTTAAGCGCAGGTGGCACAAAGCACAAGGACCGGCTTAAGAATCCCAGTTCAAGCCCCCAGCTCCCCACCTGTAGGGGAGTTGCTTCACAAGCAGTGAAGCAGGTCTGCAGGTGTCTTATCTTTCTCTACCCCCTCTGTCTTCCCCTCCTCTCTCCATTTCTCTCTGTCCTATCCAACAACAGCGACATCTAAAACAACAACAATAATAACCATATCAATGTTAAACAACAAGGGCAACAAAACGGAAAATAAATATTAAAAATAAAAAAGAGGTAATATTCAATGTCAAAATAACTTTTGGTTTGCTGATTATAACACCAGCATAACTATAGTCTAGAAATCCCCCCTCTGGACTCCCCTCCAAAAAAAAATTACCTCAGGTGATGCTATATTGAAATTTAGTAGTTTTGCTGTTTTAGTTTTCCCATGTCTCACAGAAACTTTTCCCCCCGTAGTCTAACTTAATGACTGCTTAGTATCCTAGTGTGTTGCTAATATCATCATCTAATTTATTTTCAGATACCTGGATTTTTTATAATTCATCAGTATGAATAGTCTTATATCTTGGTGACTATTTCCTTGCAATGCATATCTCCTTGCGAACTCATTCAGGACAAAGCAATAAAATTCTTCAGAATCGGTTGTGCATGGTCACATCTCACTTTAGAAAAGAGTATCACCGTTTATGTTGTCACCAGTGATAAATGAAGGTGCCCAATGAAAAGTCACTCCACTGTGGTCTTCCTTTTTCTTAAAAGACATTTCACCATATAAAAATTCATTCTTAAGTATGACTTATAATAAAGTAGGCTCATACCTTTGAGTTCATAGAAATATTGAATTTGGATTTTCTCCAATTTCCCTTTTAGTAGAAAGGTGCAAGTTCAGTAGGAAATTCAGCTTGGAACTTGATTGAGTAGAGAAGCACACTTTGATTTCTTAAATGCATGAGAGGCAATGTGCCTAGGAATTAAATAATTTAAATGTGTTAAAGTATTGTGAGCCTCAGTCAGACATTGGAGCTCTCTGGAAATTAACCATCTTCAAGAAGTTGTTTTTTTTTTTTTTTTTTTTCAGCGTTAGGGAGTGAACCCAGGGTCAGCTTTAGAAACATGGTCTTTAGATAGCATACATTAACAGAGAAAGTTTCCATCTTTCTAAGTTGCTTTGAAATAATCTGGACACAAAATCTACAGAAAATTAGTATAAAACCTTGAATATAAATTCTTAGGGCCAGAGAGCTCACTGGGTTAGTGCTTTATCACCATTAGCACAGAGTAGCTGATGATCTCCTGGTGTTCTGCTGCATACATCAGCTTGAAAACCTTTCTGAGAATCACTACTGAGCACCTAAAAGCTGTCCATTAGCTCTTGGCATCAGGAGTGAGGTTAGCAAATCTGACACTGTTATAAAATCGAAAAAGACATCAAAAGCATTCTTGTCCTCTTGGAAAGCCTCATGAACCATTAATGCCTACAAGCAGCTATCAAAAGCTATCTCATGTGTGTGTCCCCGGTCTTTCTTATCTGACTGACATATGCTTTGACCTGTATATACAGTCTTTGTCAACCTCACCCCAAGGTGGTAGGCATGTCTCACAAGTGGGGATACTGAGGTATAAAGAGGCTAAATGCCATACCCATGACCACAGAGTTATAGTTGACACAGACACTTTCTCTACCAGGTTTCCTTCTCTTGAAGGCACTAGTGCGTCAATAATCAAGTTGTCCAAAAACAAGTTTGGTCCTAAAAAAGTTCTTGAACATTAATTACTTTGAAATACCATACCACAGGATGTAATTTTAGTTTTGAGATATTTTTATAGATGGCTTACCAAATTAACAAAAAAATATTTTTGCTTTTGAGTATAATCATATCCCTAAAAGTCACTAAAGTGGTCATAGAATGTTCCCTGGGTAAATAGACAAAATCACTTGTTGAATAATCTTTCCTGTATATTGTTAAAACTCTATTTTATTTTTCATTTTGCTTTGGCATAACATTTTTTAAAATTACTCTTTAGTTTTTTAATGTTTTATTTACTTATAATTAATTTTAAGGAGAGAAATACAGAGAAAAAGATGCAGAGAGAGAGACACCAGAGCACTTCTCAGCTCTGGTTTTGGATGTGCTAGGGATTGAGCTTGGAACCTCAGGCATGAAGGTAATTTTGCATAAACATTATGGCATTGATTTTTAAAATTTACTTTTTGACCAGAGAGAGCAATGCTCAACTTTGACTTATAGTACCACTCAACCTGCAGCATGAAAGTCTATTTTACTTAGACCAGCATGTTATATCTCCTCAGCCTGACATAGATTTTTTTTTTGAGAAGTTTAAATATTACATCAACAGCCCCTAGTCTAGCAATCTTGTGTTTTAGCTTGGTGTTGATATCTATAACTCATAGTCTGAAAGTCTCATGTACCAGAGAGATAATAATAATAGACCCAACATTGGTGTATTGCATCAAAGTAAAAGACTTTAGGGTGGGGAGAAGTGTTCAGGTCCTGAAACGTGATGGTGGAGGAGGACCTAGGTAGGGGGTTAAGAGTGTTATGTGGAAAACTGAAAAATGTTATACATGTACAAACTACTATGTACTTATACCAATAAGGGGGGGGCATGGCTACCAGGAAAGGTGGGTTCATAATGCCAGCACTGAGCACTAGCAATAAGCCTGGTGGCAAAAGAAAAAAAGAAAGGAATAAAAAGATCCAACAGATTAGGTGGTGTTACTTTCCTTTTAAGAGGATCCATAATTATCAATTAATATATACTTTAATGAATTGTTATTGACTGACATTTAGTTCCAGTAAAGTTTCTTCTATGCTGTTCTTTTTTTAAATTTTTATATATTTATTTATTTTCCCTTTTGTTGCCCTTGTTGTTTTATTGTTGTGTAGTTTTTGTTGTTGTTATTGATGTCGTTGTTGTTGGATAGGACAGAGAGAAATGGAGAGAAGAGGGGAAAACAGAGAGGGGGAGAGAAAGATAGACACCTGCAGACCTGCTTCACCTCCTGTGAAGCAACTCTTCTGCAGGTGGGGAACCGGGAGATCAAACTGGGATCCTTGTGCTGGTCCTTGCGCTTGGTGCCACGTGCACTTAACCCACTATGCTACTGCCAGGCTCCCCATCTTCTATGCTGTTCTTTCCTACCTTTGATTGACTTCAAAACTTACAAACAAGGGTTGAAGCAGAATAATGGAAATGTAGAAATAATAACATTTTCCCCATTGCAGAAGAGAAGAAAACCAAGAATTTAGAAGAAACATTTTGTGGGATATAGCTTATTTTCAATTACTCTTAGTCCTCTGTCATTGGCATTTCAGGTAATATATTTGGAATATAGTAGCCTACCTCAAGGGTATCAGTAGTAAAGTGTAGAACAAATTGAACACCTCTACTCCTATGCTGTCCACTTCTCAGATGGATGGAAGCTTAGAAAGATTTATTTTTAAATAATAAAGCTTATTATATAATACTATAAACAAAATTCTCCTTAGTATAAATCCTATAGGTTGCCATTAGCTGTAATTGTATTTTTTTTAAAGATTTTACTTAGTTATTAATGAGAAAGATAGAGAAAGAACAAGACATCACTCTGGTATGTGTGCTGCTGGGGATTGAACTCAGGATCTCATGCTTGAGAGTTCAATGCTTTATCCATTTTTCCATTTCCCAGACCACTGTAATTGGTCTTTTTTTTTTTTTGCCTCCAGGGTTATTGCTGGAACTTGGTGCCTGCGCCATGAATCCTACACCACGAATACACTGCTCCTGGAGGCCATTTTTCCCCCTCTTGTTATCCTTGTTTTATCATTGTTTTAGTTATTACTATTGTTATTGATGTTGTTGTTGTTGGATAGGACAAAGAGAAATGGAGAGAGGAGGAGAGAAAGATAGACACCTGCAGACTTGCTTCATCATTTGTGAAGTGACACCTTCTGCAGGAGGTGGGGAGCCAGGGGCTCAAACCAGGATCTTTCCACCGGTCCTTGCGATTTGCACCATGTGCGCTTGACCAGCTACCCTACTGCCCTACACCCTGTAATTGTATTTTTAACCAAATATTGACACTGTAGCTTCTATATTGTGAAGAGAATAACTTAGAATTAAATTAGTTAATATTCTTAGGATAGTGCTTAACATATGTTAAGTGCTCCATAAATAGCTCTTCTGAGTTCCCACTTGGTATACTAAGGTATAAGTATATATTTATCCCTTCTTGGATATGCCCTGAAGTATTTGTATATATATATTTAAATATAAGTTTAATAGGTGGGGCACACATTAATGTTTCAGTTGACTAAAAGATGTAAGGGACACCTTGTAATGTCAGGTCTCCTTAGCAGATTGGGGGTGCCTTGTCATGTGGGAGAAGAGCACTGCTGTTCAAAAAGACATGTTCATAAGGAGATGTGTGACATACCAGGTGAGCAGTGTGACAGCCACCACTGGTGTTTACAGACACTGAAGACACATGGCTGTCGTGTAATACCAGGTAATTGTGCTATTGTTGCTATGGCTTCTTTAAAATCTTTGGAGCCCATTGGCACTTTGGAGCCCATTCAGACTGCCCTGTGAGTACAAAGCTGTTCAGAATCATTAGTTAAGAACTAGTGGGGTGACTGGGGAGTGGTGTAACAGAACATAGGACTTGCAAACACGAGGTCCAGAGTTCGATCCCCAGCACTCAACATGTGTTGGACCAGAACTCTGGTTCCTTCTCTCTAACAAGTAAATCTTCTAGAATAATTAATCTTTGGGGTCCAGGCAATAACTAATACAGTAGCATGTATACTTTACCACCCATAAGGACCCAAGTTTAAGCCCCTGGCCACCACATGAGAGCACCTGCATGGGAGAAGTGTCGTAAGTGGTAGAGGAGTGCTGTAGTATCTCTTTCTCTCATCTCTTCATCTTTTTCTCTACCCTCTATCTTAAAGAAAGAGGAGGGACAATGGTGTATCTGGTTGAGCCACACATTACCACACATAATGACCTGGGTTCAACCCCCATAGTTCCTGCTTGCAGGAGGGTGGTTTCAAAAGCAGTGAAATAAATGCTGCAGATGTCTCTCTTCCTTCCTCCCTGTCTCCCCTTTCCTTCTCAATTTCTCTCTGCCCTATCAAATAAAAGGAGAGTGAGTGGGAGGGAGGGATGGAGGGAGGAAGGAAGGAAACAATGAAACAAAGCAGAAAAAATGGCTGCTGAGAGCAGTGGCACAACACCCCATAATAACCTTGGTGGCAAAAAAAAAAAATCCATTTTGAGTGGTACTTGAATCCATTCAAGTTCAGAGCCCCAATGATCAGTCACCCTTATGGAAAAAAAAAAAACAATAAGATAGTGGTTTAAGTTTCTTCCTATAGTCACAAAAGAGATTTATTTCTATTCTTACAACTTTATGCTTTATTAACCTACATAGAGCCTCAGAAAAACCCTTTTAGGGCAGAGTCAAATTATGTATGTCTTTTTTATTGTGATGTAGTTGACAGATACTACTTCAGGTGTACAGCATTATGATGCATTGTTTGTATATATTGCAAAATGTTCCCTATAGTAAGTTTCATTAATACTCATCACCATGTGTCATGTTTTTCTTGTGATAACTTTTCAAGTTTTGTCATCTTAGCACCTTTCAAATATACTGTACACTATTATTAATGAAGTCAGTATGTTGTACAGCCTGTCCCCAGAACTTAGTTATTTTGTAGCTGGAAGTGTGTACCTTTTGATCATGTTTCACCCATTTCCTACTCCAGTGCTCTAGAAACCACCAAGAGTATAGACATTTATGAAATTTTCTTAGACCAAGTTTTGGTTAATCAGAGAGTCTAAAAATACACTACTTATTTACTACAGTAAAGTCATGACAGAATGTGAAAAAAACAATCAGGAGTAGGACACTAGAGACAATATTTTATGTTATTCAAATGTTAGAAAAGTGATGTAGGGGGTTCAGGTGGTAGCGCAGAAGGTTAAGCACACATGGTGCAGAGCATAAGGATCCCAGTTCAAGATCCCAACTCCCCACCTCTGGGGAGTTGCTTCACAAGTGGTGAAGTAGGTCTGCAGGTATCTATCTTTCTCTTCCCCTCCTCTCTCCATTTCTCCCTTTCCTATCCGGCAACAACAATGACATCAATAACAACAATAATAATAACCACAACAAGGATAAGAAAAACAAGGACAATGAAAAGGAAAATAAATTATATATATATATATATATATATATATATATATATATATATATATATATATATTAAAAGTGACATAGAAGCTGTCTGTGTATATGCAAGTGCTTATATTTCTTAGCACCAACACACACCATATCCCTGATAATGGTCCAAGTGTTCTGCTTATCACTGGAGGCCCAGACCACTTATAAGGACTGAAGATACCATCATGAATGCCTCAAAAATAATCATCGTATTGTTCAGGAATTGATTGGAACCACATGGATTATTCCTAAAATTTTACCATTATTTTACATGCTAAAAAAATAGTCAAGAGGGCTGGGGAGATCGCACAGTGTTTATGCAAAAAGACTTCCATGCCTCAGGCTCTGGAGGTCCCAGGTTCAATCCCCAGAACCGAGCTGAGCAGTGTATCCCCCCCCTTCTCTCTGCATCTCTCTTTCATTAATAAATATAATTTTAAGTAGAGACTAGGTTTATTGTTATAGTAGGACTTATTCAAGTCAGTGCATCAATAGCTAAAACAACTATTATCCCTGCAACTCAATTCTGTTTTATAGTGTATCAGTTCTCTGATGATTAGGAAACATGGATCATCTTTGTAGTATATCACCTCTGCTCCTTTTTTGCCCACAGAATTGAGAGAAGAGAGATAAACTAACAGAGAAAATTAGGCTCTAAGACAAATGAAGTTTACACTTTTTAATTAAGCAGTCTAGAAACTTCAGTTCTGAATCTAAATTGTTGAGTATGTTTTCAGGAAAATACTGGCTTTCCTTCTCTTATATAGTAAATTAAAGGTAAATATGATCTACTGGTTAATTAACTGGTTTAACAGCCTGTTGGAATGGGGTAGGGATCTGGGAGATATTTTACCATGTAGAACACATATTTGATCATGAACAGGAACCTAGATTTTGGCCCTTGGCCAGCACAAGGTAGTAGCATGCAAAGGGGAAACTTCATGAGTGGTGGAAATGCACTGTGGTGTCTTCTTTATGCCTCACACTATATCTGAAAAAAAAAAAAGTTCAGGGGTGGGAGTGGAAGAAAGCTGTGAAATTGCACAGGAAGTGAAGCCTCAGAAAAATCCTAGTGGCAAAAAGAAAAGAAATTAGCAGCTTACTTCAAGTGCTGGAGAACAGAAAAAATAAATTTCATACACCCTCAGTAATCAGGCACAATCTAAGCGGACTGGACAGTGCCTGGGCCAGATGACCAGTAGGCCCTTCCTTTAGCCTGCAGTCTGCTCAGATGACAAATTACAGAAACATCAGAGCATCAGAGGGAAGGATGACACCAAACACAGCTACCTGGCACAACCTACAAAATATATATTTTTTTCATTGCCACTGGGAATTTGGTGCCAACACAAAGAATCTACCACTCCAAAAGCTATTTTCTCCTTTTTTTTTAGTTTATTTTTTATTTGTTTTTATAGATAAGAGATGAATTGACAGGGAAAGGGGGAATAGAGAGTGAGAAAGGAAGACAGACATTTAATACTTTTTTAAAAAATTAATTTAATAATGATTGACAAGATTATATGATAAGAGTGGTACAATTCCATACAATTCCCACCACTGGAGTTCCATATCCCATCCTCCCATTGAAAGCTTTCCTGTTCCTTATCCCTCTGGGAGTATGGACCCAGGATCATTATGGGTTAAGGTGGAAAGTGGAAGGTCTAGCTTCTATAATTGCCCCTCTTCTGTAGTTCTGTTCTCTCCCTTCTCTTCCCTTCCCTTCCCTTCCCTTCCCTTCCCTTCCCTTCCCTTCCCTTCCCTTCCCTTCCCTTCCCTTCCCTTCCCTTCCCTTCCCTCCCCTCCCCTCCCCTCCCCTCCCCTCCCCTCCCCTTCCCTTCCATTCCCTTCTCTCCCCTTCCCTTCCTTTCCCTCCCCTCCCCCTCTACCCCTCCCCTCCCCTCCCCTCCCCTCCCCTTCCCTTCCCTTCCCTTCCCTTCTCTCCCCTTCCTTTCCCTCCCCTCCCCTCCCCTCCCCTCCCTTTTCCTTCCTTCCTTCCTTCCTTCCTTCCTTCCTTCCTTCCTTCCTTCCTTCCTTCCTTTCTTTTTCTTTCTTTCTTTCACACTTGTGAAACTTCCCACCTGTAGGGGTTTGAAGTTGTGCATGGTAACTTTACCCTGTGTGCAACCATCCAGCCCCATCCTTTTTAAAATATTTAGAATACTTGCCATGCCAAGATTATTTTATTGGCATACAAGTTTTAAAATAATATACAAGTAAAATAAAATACCTTTAAAAAGAAAATGACAAGCTTTTAGTAGTTTGTCCCTCTTGATTTTTTTAAACTGAGAATTGGTAAGCTTATATGTTTGTCATACCAGCAGAAAAGTTTTAAAAAAAAGTAGTTTTTAAAAAAATTTTATTTATAAAATGGAAACACTGACAAGACAATAGGATAAGAGGGGTACAATTCCACACAGTTCCCACTACTAGAACTCTGTATCCCATCCCCTCCCCTGTTATTTTTCCTTTTCTTTAACCCTCTGGGAGTATGGACCAAGAATCATTATGGGATGCAGAAGGTAGAAGGTCTGGCTTAAAAAAAAAGTAGTACTAATCTCTGTTGCTCTTCAAAGACCTACAATGAACTGAATATCCTATTTCTATAAATTATTTAACCCACCAGCTTCTCAAAATTTTACGTTAATGTTTTAATTGGCAAGGATGATCAAAACAGTGAATATTGCTTTCATCATAAAGTGGGAATAGCTCCAGGACTTGTCTATAGGTGGGAGGATATATTAAACTAATGAGAGGAGGATCTGATGCCTGGATCATAGTAAGTGCCCAGATAGTAATAGCCCTCTTGACATGGCTTTGTCATCTTCAGCCACTTCTCAGTTATGTCCAGTTTTTATTTCGTTATTTCCTGCCCTCCCCCACAACTCCAACATCATTTTATTTAGGAAATATTGATTTACAGGATTTTTGTTGTTACAGAATACACTTCCACATTTCCCTCTTCCCTTTCATCAATAGCATCATCTTGTTCCACCATAAGGACTTAGGTTCCCAGCCTCCCTTTAGTGCATCTTCCTTGCCCTTTTGAGTTCCTGAATCTACCTCGGCAAACTGTAGTCTGTTGAGGATTTACCCTGCATTATCCTCATTGACTTTCTTTCCTAGATTCCATATGTGAGTGATATCACCCAGTATATTTCCCTCTCCTTCTGACTTTTCTCACTCAACATAATTCCTTCTAGATTCATTCATGTTGTAGCAAAGGAAAATATGTAGTCATTGTGTAACAGCTGTGTTCTAATGCAGTTTTTGTAAATGCCACAATTTAATCTTTGAACTGTTTCTATTCTCTTTCTATGTTCTCATTGCCCAGAGAGTAAGAAATAATCCTATTGCCAAAGATTATTTTTAAGTGTGTGGCCCCAGTATGACTCAAATGCTCTAAAAATAGGTTCTAGTCTACTATCATACCTCCATGAACATGCCCAATCTTGTCTGCAAATAGGCTCTAAATTCTGTTCCTAGAGCTATAAGGAAACTCTTTATCAATGAGACAATCAGAACAAGAAGGTTACTATATTTGGTCATTTTTACCATTTGTGTGACTATGGGGAAAGATATCTACCCTATAAATACCCATTCTGCTTTCCTGAATTTGTATGTCATTAAAGGAAGGGGCATTTGCATGGGAGGACAGGGTATTAAATGAACATCTGATTGTGGAAGAACTTTGAACAGGTCTGTTACTTGCATAGCAACTAGAAGGACCCTAAACTGGGAGCGAAGACACCTAATTATAGGCCAGCTTCTGAATCTATTTACTTACCACATGAAGATTTTTGATCACATCATTTCAAACGTTCCTTTGTGTCCTTAATATTCTATCATTTTCACATGTGTGTCCTCAGTGCTGCATATGCTTTATCATGGCCTTTTATGTTTAGGACGCAACGAGGTGAGGTGCTAAACTAAGTATAGTTGGTTCAGTGAGGACTTACACAGAGATTTCCAAGTCAGAAATCAATGTTATTTTTTTTCTTCTCTGTGCTCAGACTTCCCAGAAGTAAAAAGTAATAGATATGAAGTCCATCTTCTGTGTTTTGTCAGCTTAAGTAAAAAAGAACTTTTACTTCCATTTTAATAATAGAATTTTGTGTAGTGATTTGGCCTCAAGCTGAGTTTAGATTTGAAAAAGATGAGAATATTAAAGCTTGTCAGCCAACTCACAGACCAATTAAGTATTTCTAAGCTGACAGAATGTGAGGTGGAGTTCTTTTTCTTTTATCTTCCAGTAACACCCCCCCACACACACACATATACACACGTCAGATAAAACAGATGTATTTTTCAAAAGGTGGTACTAAAAGCAGGTGACAGGAAAGGATGGTCTTAAAATGAGACTGGGATGTAGAGCAGAAATTCAAACAAAAGTGCTTCATAGTCTGAGATAGTGCATTCATTAGTACTTTCTGTAATGGTAGAAATATTTTTGTCCTGTCCAGTATCTATCTACAAGTTACATGTGACTGAATGTGACACTGGTGACGAGGATCTCAACTAGAAGCTTTGTCTTCAATGAATTTTAACTTGAATAGCCATATGTAGCTAATGACTTAGCTAGGACAGTACTAAACAAAAATAAATTTTGGCACATGCCCTTAAGTGTCCAAAAACTGCCAAAGAGCAACAGATTGCTTCGTTGTAGATGGTTGATATTGGAGTAAAAGAATTATCTAAATTGTTCTATGGCTGTGTGAGAAGCGATGCAGTGGCTAGAGCTTTGAATTTGGAAGCAGGGGGTCTTGAGATCAATCCCCAGCATTGCTTGTGTCTGAGTGATTCTCTGGCATTCTCTCTCTTTCTCCTTTCTCTTTCTCTTCCCCCCTTTCTCCCATTAATAAATCTCATAAAAAATAAAGAACTATGTAGTAGAAGAGAACTCAGTTTCTACTTTGGTGTTCCAGAGTGGGGGATAAACACCCACTTGGATGTTAATTGTAGAGAAGCACATTTAAGGTTAACATTTAAAAATTTCTTCATACTTAATCTTATGAACTTACATTCAGATCTCTTAAAATATAAGGTCGTCCTCCAGTTTTGAGTGCTCATATTCGACTTGGTGATGATGCAGTTGGGCCTTCATTTCTCCTTAAGAAATGAAGAGATTGGGTGGTGGCTCACACAGTACAACACACACTGCCTGTGTGAGGACCTGGATTCAAGCCCTTGGGGCCACACCTGCAGGAGGGAAACCTTATGAGTGGTAGAGCAGTTTTGTAGGTTTCTGTTCTCTCTCTTTCTCGCATCTCTCTCTCTCTTTCTCTCTGCTGTCCATCAAAGCAGACACAAAAAGGAAGAAACAACTGACAGTAGCATACAGGCATTGAGCCCAGCAAGGGGGGAAAAAAATGAAGCTATGTACATGTTACCAGTTGCACTACGAATTAGGCTCCCCACCTGCAGGGGGTTTGCTTCACAGGTGGCGAAGCAGGTCTGCAGTGTCTTATCTTTCTCTCCCCCCTCTGTCTTTCCCTCCTCTCTCGAATTCTCTCTGTCCTATCCAACAACAACAATAGCAATAACAACAATAATAATAACAGCACCAATAACAAGGCCAACCAAAAGGAAAAAAAACAGCAGTGGATTCATAGTCCCAGCAATAACCCTGGAGGCAAAAAACAACAACAAAAAAGAATAATTACTGTTAAGTTTAAGACAGTGACAACACTATTCTTTGTACTTGGAATAGCTTTGGGGCTGCTTGTCCTAAGACAAGCAGATTGATTCTCTTTAGGATCCTGAATGCATATCCCAGAGTTTTGACAATAAACATACCCCCACTGGATATATGACATGGCATTAGTCATTCTGTCATTGATAATAATTTTTTCTGTGATTATTTAATCTAGAGAGATAGCTGAAACTGACACTTCACCACTAAAAATACCCTGAAAACTAAAAAGCAAGTGAATGAATTTACTGTAGTTCAGCTGTGGGAGACACTTTCATTACTGAGACACCTGGTTAGTATTGTAGCATCAATCAGTTACGGGGCCTATTGGTTCCTCCTGTTGCATGTAACAGATTCATAGAAAAAAGGAACCTGTAGGTAATGTCACAGCAGTGGCCTTAAATTGCAAAGAATTTCCACCAGTTTCATGTACCAGGGCATGGCATGGAATTCGTTGGCCCTGCTTATACTCCCTTGGAGATGTGGGAATGATGGGACTGTAGCTGTGGAGCTCAGCCACCCGGCAGTGGGGCTAACATTCTCATAAAGAACTCCCACAGAATTCGTTAGCTGCATTTTAGCACTGGTGCCCACACCACTTCCATGGGGGGAGTGATGATTCAGAAAGATAATGACATCCCTTAGGTTATTGCTAATAGACCCTGCTTGCTTTTTGAGCTGGAGGACATTTCCTTGTCCTTTCTCTTGTTAAAATGATAAGTGCAGAGCACTCTTGTTAGGATGGAGCCCCTTGGGACTTGGGGACATTTCTATGCCATTATTTTATGCTGTCTTTTCTCCTTTCTCTGTTGTCTC
This sequence comes from Erinaceus europaeus, assembly GCF_950295315.1. Lineage (NCBI taxonomy): Eukaryota > Metazoa > Chordata > Mammalia > Eulipotyphla > Erinaceidae > Erinaceus > Erinaceus europaeus. The sequence continues at coordinate 31,581,114 of NC_080176.1, forward strand.
ATTCCTGGCCTACATTTTAAGAAGACATGCATGCTTTTACATACTAAAGAAAGCTACCAGTGAGAGTCTCTAAACAGCCCTCTCACACACTGGCATTTGATCCTTCTGCACCTTCTCTAGAGAGCGGGTGGTATTGAGCCTCTGCCCTACTACACAGATGGCTACCTTCTGTCACCAAGGCATATGTGTGCCTGTTGGCAATACTGAATGCACTGTCTTGTCAGCCCAGACTAATGTGTGATTAAGCTATATGCTGGAGAAACCCACTGTCCACCCCAGTTGCAGATACATATTTCTAACTCTGGCTGAGTCATGGTGAAAAGCATTGTCAGTCTTTATATTGACTGCTCCAGAGTTGTTGTTCTCATCTAAAACACTCTCAGTCATGGGCAGGCCGTAGCACAGAGGGTTAGGTGCACCCGGTGCAAAGTGCAAGGACCAAGGTAAGGATCCCAGTTCGAGCCCCCGACCCCCCAACTGCAGGGGGCTCACTTCACAAGCAATTTAGCAGGGCTGCAGGTGTCTTTCTCTCCCCCTCTCTGTCTTCTCTTTCTCTCTCAATTTATCTCTGTCCTGTCCAACAACAACAGCAATAATAATAGTAATAACAAGGGCAACAAAAATAGGAAAAACATCCTCCAGGAGTAGTGGATTCATAGTACAGTCACCAAGCCCCAGCAATAACCCTGGAGGCAAAAAAAGGAAGGAAGGAAGGAAGGAAGGAAGGAAGGAAGGAAGGAAGGAAAAGAAAGAAAGAAAGAAAGAGAAAAAGAAAAAAAGAAAGAGAAAAGAAAAATAAATCACTTTCAGTCCAGCTTGCCTATCACACCTCACTATTCACAGGTAGGTCTACCAAAAATATCAAGGATGTCCACTTAGGTCACCCTTGATTTTCATCTCCTCCTTTTAGATGTTTTTGTCAGAATCCTCTGCTGTCAGAGCAGAATGTATCTGTCATTCCCACAGTCAATACCATGTTCTTGACCCATCTCTTACTGTCTTGCTTGGTATTGCCACATCAATCATTTCTTTCCTTTTATCATAAACCCACTTACTCCTTTACCACCCTTTCTCTTGTGAAGTCAACCTTTTTAAATTTAATTTGATTTTAAAATTTTTGTTTGATTAGTAATACATTATAAGATTATAAAAGTACAATGTACAGTTTCATATCATACCTACCACCAGAGTTCTGTATCCTCACCCTCTCAACTCTCAATAATAACCATTATAGTTCTCACAGATTTTGAAACAGTTTGTTTGCTTCTGTTTTTTTTCCAGGTTTATGTGTTTAGAAAAAAAAAAAAACCCTCCATTTTGAGTCCTTCCTTTCAAAGTATAGCAATTTTATATTTACTAGTATATTTTTTCCATCACACCTTAGTGAGTAATCGTATCTAAGTGTGCTAATACAATCATCTCAACTTTCACCAGTGACTTTTCATAAGGCTTTTTTTATGAGTGATTCAATAGTTATTTGTAAGATTATATAAGAGGGGTATAGTTCTATACTACACCCATCACCAAGGTTCTTCCCACCCCACAACCCACCCCTCATGAGAGGGAAAGGCAAGGTAGAGAGAGAGAGAGAAAGATAGGCACCTGCAGACCTGCTTCACCGTTTGTGAAGTGTCCCCCTGCAGATGGGGAGTGGGGGGGGCTCAAACCTAGGTCCTTGTGCTTATCCTTACACATAGTACTTATGTCCACTTAACCAGGTGTGCCACTGCCTAGCCCACCCTCAACATAATTCTTCTAAGGGAGATCATAGAGATAGGCTTGCTACTGTTTTGGGTTGGTTGGTTATGTCACCGAAGACCTTCTTAAAACAGAGTCCAGGGAAGAACAACAGCATCCAGCCTAACTGACCACCTGGGCCTTGTCTCATTCCTTGACCTTCCTGACTATACTTGTCTGCATTCTTTTCCTTCTCAAGCATCTAAGAATCAATCCCAGTGTTAAAGTGAATGCTGTATAATAGCATAGAGATGTTAGACATATCAGATCCTGCCTTTACCATTTGTCTAGCCATGAGAAGCTCAAGTAAATTATCTTAATTGTTCTGAACAATTTCTTTCCATACTTCAGAGAGTTATAAGAAAAAAATTAGCAAACAAATGCAGTGTACTTAGCACAGTTCCAACCTAACTGCTTCTCACTTTGCTTTTATTTTCCCCAGCACCCATGCCCTCTCTTTCCATCTTTATCCTTTCTGTTAGGGGTCTTGCTCTGAAGCTTGGACCACCTGCTGGATGCCTTTCTCAAACAGAAACCAGTATTCTTTCCACTCCAAAGTTAGTTTCTTTTTCCCAGGCACAGATTGGCAGTCTTTCAGGCTAGAAACAAAGATGTCCTTTTCCCGGTTACTTTCTCTTACCCTAATAGCTATGTCCATTGTAGTCCCCCACCCCAATTCTTGAGTTTGTGTCTGTCTTTGGATTCTTAATTCCACAGTCATGGTTTTGGCTCCTGTTATCTCCTGGAAGCTTGTTGTTGCCTCTGAAGTATTCCTGTTTCTCTAGTTCATACAAACATTCTTCATGAAACTGGTCTCATCTCACCATGTTGTTGCCGTACTTGGGAAGCCCTCTATTACTTTCCCATTTCACTGTGAAGTTTTGCCTTATAAAGATAAATCATTCTTGATTCATTTCTAAAAAAAAAACATTTAAAGTTGTATTTATTTGCACATTTATCTATTTCATGAGCATGAGAATAAGAGATTTTAGAGCACCACTCTAGCATATGCAGTGCCAGGGGTCAAAGCCAGGACCCCACTCATACAAGTCCTGTACTCTACCTGAGGAGCCACTTTCCCAGCTGCTCCCTGTAAATTTCCATCACAAGTTTCCATATTTATTCTATGGTTTGAGTGTAGAACAAAAATTTGTACCATGTAAAATTAGAAATCCATTAAATACATAATACATTTAGTGTTAAATACTAGTTTAATAAGATATAACATCATAATTACTGTTTTGGTGATAGATTGGTTAAATAAAAGTTATCTTTTATCCCAGGAGGTGACTTAAGTGGGTAGAGTTTATGCCTTACCACATATGGGCTTCTGGGATTTGATCCCTACCTGCCAGCACATAGAAGCACCATGGATGGTTGAAGCAGTGGTTTGGTATATCATCCTCTCTCTCTACTCTTACTCTCTTGCTCTCTCTCTTCCTCCATCTCTCCATCTCTCCATCTCTCACTAAATATAGAACAAAAGTCTTACTGATTAGTGGCTCAGCATTATTACACATGAGTAATTGTCTGGGTTTATCACATAGCACTGCATTAAAAAAAAATTAGTTCCCATACAATAATGTGTCCATCAGAATTAGTTATTGAGTCTGTAATAATCCCTGTTTCTCACTTGAAGCCCACTAAATGAGAGGCATGGACTGGGCATCAGCAGGCTGTCATCTGCTCCCACCTATAGCCAGTAAGACAGCCCTCTGTCCACTTCTGCCAGCCAGTGCTGAAGGACTAGGTCACCAGTCTTAATTTGGATGTTTTGGTCCTGAGGAGACCATTGTGAGTTGTTAGGTTATGCAGGTCTTTTTCTGGTGTTTCCTGTATGCTTCCTCCCTCACCAGCGTTCTCTCTACTTCTGCCTTCCTCCCACCTCTCAACACTCCAGGCAAGAAGCAGGATGTTTCTGCATCTGGCAGCATGGTATTTATAGAAAGAGGCCAGTGGAAGGAGTTTGATGTGAGAGTGACAGATCCCCAAGTAACACTGCTGGGGGAGTGCTTGATCTGACCAGTTTGAAGCTGAAAACTCACCAGGTCACTCTGGAAATGGTTGCTACTGGGCATGACTTTCATCTTTGTTTTTCTTTTCTTTTTTTTTTTGAAGACCTTCCTGAAGTTATTTTTATTTTTTGACAAATAGATTCTTTATTCCTGAGAGTGTAAAGTATGATCTGCAAGATAGTTTGTATTTTTTAAGTTTCTTTTTAAAAATTTTACTTATTATTGACTAGAGACAGAGAAATTGAGAGGGGAGGAGGAGGTAGAGAGGGAAAGAGACAAAAAGACACCCACAGCCCTGCTGGGGGGGACCAGGGGCTTTACCTGTGTCTTTGTGCACTGTGATGTCTGTGCTTAACCAGGTACATAAATATATATGTACAACATATACATATATATTTATGTACCTGGTTAAGCTAAATATGTATATATTTATGTCTCTTGTTCACTGCAAGGCAATATGGTAACTTTGCAGATTGTAAATTTTAATGAATTCATCATCCATGGGAAAGAGATCCTTTCAACTACTGAAAATAAATTCATTTTCTATCAATATTATAGGAATATAATTTAGAAAATATTTTGAGCATATGTTAACTAATGTAAATACTTAATGTATTATTAGCTTATTAAATCCTCAGAAGAGTCCATTATTGCCAATTTGTCCATTGGCATTTGAAGAAACTTAGAGGAAAGCAAAGTAGTTTGCTTGAGCCATACATCTAGTAAAGGAGAGACCCAAGATGCAAATGCAGGTGGGAATTTTAGTGCCATAATGCTCATGCTCTAGCTTCCCAGACCTGGAAATGATGCAGGCCCAAGCATGGAACACTGAAAACTGACTAATGCTCCCTGTGGCTGACTCCCTTGGGTTAAAGGGAGTCTAATCTAATCACAACCCAATTCTGTCCTGTCTCTCTCTCCTCTGGCGGAAGAGTCAGGAACCAAGGAAATACGTATGATAGGGGGCAGGGAGAAGAAAGAAGCGGGGACCAGCGATGACTAAACCAAATGTCCCAGAGGCGGAGGGGGGTGGGGGGGAGACCAAACCAATATCCCGGAGGCAGGGGGGTGCCTAGCCAACAGTGGACGTGCAAACAGAACACATAGCAAGCAACACAAGTGAACCCAATGTGATGATAAAATCAGAAGGCTTCACAAGCAGAATCCAGAAGCATACCAACAGTTGAAGGAGACTTTAGAAAGAGAAAGTGATGAATTTATACATAGAACATAGGACAGAAATGGGTGGAGCCTAGTGGCCAGTGAGAAGGCACTGCAGAGAAACCAGTCTGTGAAATGGAGGACTAGGTTAAGTGTGAGGGGAAGTACACAGGGAAAACGAACAGAAACTAACTAGATTGAAGGATGACACAAGCAAAGTGTGACAGATGCTTAGAAAATCTACCAGATATATTGTTCCATCACAATTACCTTAAAGGCCTAAAGATGTTAAAACTAGGGTTCTGTGGCTGACAAGTTATGATTACCAGTTGACTAAGTTTGGGTTGGGAAAGGATTTTCAGACCATGCCCCAAGGAGTTAATTCTTAAGGGGAAGGGATTTCAATAGTGGAGGTTCTTCTTGCTATGACAGAGAAAAAATGGGGTTTCATGAATATCAGTAGTAGGTTATGTGGCTTTGCTAGAAAGTTCTTTAGAAATGTGAGACATATGCCCAGCTGATATTTAAGATACTTGATTACCATTGTCCTTTCAGCAAAATTAATACACCTAGCATTTGATTTGAAGTAGGTGTTTCTGCTGCACGAAAATACACTGTACCTATTGATGCCTCTTTGGTGCTGCTAGAACAGAAAGTGGGACTTTTATGTGCTGTTTTCTAGCCAAGATGGAAAGGCCTTGTAAAAGTGGTTTCCAAGGAATAGCCAGCTTTTTAAAAATTTATAGAACAAGTGTCCACCTACAGGTTTTACAAAACATTTGTGCTTCTGTCTTACCATGTCAGCAAAAGTTTCTGGGATTTAAATAAATAAAACCTGGTGGAATATAATAAAGTACAAAAACTGTGATGCATCAAGTTACATCTGAAAGGAATCTTGATGGCTTCACTAATGTCTCCTGAACAGAAGACAGCTTTAATGTTTAGACTGTGTTATTGAAATAAGCTGAGAGATTTGAGTTTGGGGGATGCTGCACAATCTATCTACCAAAAATAATGATCCCATTTCAGATCCACACTTCTGTTTTAATGAGAGGAGACAGTGAGAGTGCAGTACAGAAATGTTATTATCACCTGATGCTCTTTTTTTTGCTTACAAGATTCTCAACCTAGATAGATTGGGGAATTTTTTTTTTTTAAGTAAATACCTTTGAGTGAATCGGAGGAATTGTGATGTTGTAGGCATCAGTTGGGAATCAGGGAAGCCATGGGCATTCAAAAGTGTTTCTTGCACTAAGTTCTTCTTGCACTTACTATTATGGGGAATTAGTAAAAAAAAAAAAAAATGATCTCGCTCAAACTCAGAAGATAACTTTTCTGTTTTTATTCATTCTTCCTGGTTTCCCCTGGATCCAGAAAACTGGCACCTTAGGAGCAAATGTCTGTTGGCTGGATGTTTTAAAAAGAGGCCTTAGAAAACACTACACAAATAATATTGAGACAGTAATTTGCAATGTCTTCATCCCATTATCCCATCTGACTAAAGTAACTGGTCCTTTGGGAAAAAAAAAAGCCATAAAATAGCTTATATTTATTGGCAAATCTAGACAGAGTAACTGGTGAGTTAAACAACAACAACAAAAAAAACCCTTTTGTTCACTCTGCAGCTTTGCTTCCATCCACTTATTATCAAACCTTCATGTTGCTTTCAGTGAAATGGAGATGATACAAGTTTGTAATACAGTCACTTGCTTTTAATTTTTTTAATATCTATACAAAGTCAGATAGAAACTTTGTTCTGCTTATTTGTTTTAGGGATCCTTAATATAAACTATAAATTAAACCATGAAGGTCATTACAACACCATCTTCAAGAAGCTGCTGATGTCAGAAAAGAAAATTTTTCATTCAGTCTAAGATCATCTTTGTGTCATTACATTTATGTTCATAATACCTAGCTAGAGTGATATAAGCCATCTTCATCAGACTTCTACAAAATCTGCTCTTACAGTGGTTTAGAAGGTAGAACAGTGGATAAAGTATTGGACTCTAGCATGAGGACCCAAGTTCAATCCCCAGCAGCACATACACCAGAGTGATGATCTGATTCTCTTTCATTCAGTCTCTCTCATTAATAAATAAAATATCTTTTAAAATATAGCCTTACTAACGTGCTAAATTTGACTTTATTTTGAATCATGACATTTTTGGGAATCACTAGGGACAGTTTATACACCAGAGTGATGATCTGATTCTCTTTCATTCAGTCTCTCTCATTAATAAATAAAATATCTTTAAAAATCTAGCCTTACTAACGTGCTAAATTTGACTTTATTTTGAATCATGACATTTTTGGGAATCACTAGGGACAGTTTATTTGAACGGAGATCTGGAGAACTTACTTATTTTGTTCAATTAGCAAACATTTGTTGAACTCCCAGTCTATGCTGTACACCACGAGGAAATCAAACTAGGACACAGTCCCTGTCCTCACAGATTCAGTAGTCCCATAAAGTCTATTGTAAAGCAACTCTTAGAAGTGATAGGCTGGATAGAAGTAGTGGACCTTGGGAGACATGAGTAAGTAGAAATAGTCAATATGAACCAAAGCTGGCAGCAAGGAGAATACAGGTTACTCTGCAAATTCTTTGTTTGCAGCTGTCCAAGGATGACATCAGAGGAACCCCAAGAATCAATGTGAGACTAGCTGAGTGAAAGACAGTAATGTGTTACAATAGATGTTTTAATTTAGGTCCTTGTTAATGTATTTTTAGCAACCAGGCTATTTACCATATTATGAGTGGCTAAATACTAAGCACCCACCCAATGACTCATCATGTAATGTCACGTTTAATCTTCACAACTTTGTATGATAAATAGTACTATTACCACTTGGTAGTTGAAGAAACTGAGAAAGGAAGATGGCATCCAGCCAGCAAAAGGCAGTGCTGGTGCAACTTAGATACACCTCAAGGGCCTTTTGACTGTCACACCTTAACATCCTAGCAGTATTGCCTCCTTAATACAGAATGCCCTTGCAAACATCCCAAAACCTAGATGTGATGTATTTTCCATAATGAAACAGCTTTAAAAAAATGTGTCATGTCCCTTTTTCTCTAATTATTTCTTTCTCCTTAAATTTGACAGCATCTTGTTGGCCTCACTTAAGCATCATTATAAATCATTGCAATGTTGTTTTAAGTACATGTGAATAGAGAAGAAGGAATAATGTATACTCTCATCTTTTTATTTCATTTAAATTTTTTTATATTTATTATTTATTTATTTCACTTTTGTTGCCCTTGTTTTTTATTGTTGTTGTAGTTTTTATTATTGATGCCATTGTTGTTGGATAGGACAGAGAGAAATGGAGAGAGGAGGGGAAGAGACCCCCCTGCTGGTGGGGAGCCAGGGGCTCGAACCAGGATCCTTATGCTGGTCTTTGCACTTTGTGCCACATGCGCTTAACCCACTGCACTACCTCCCGACTCCCTATTTCATTTTTTTTTACTCTGGTTATAAGCCAAAAAATAAATTTTGTTGTTTAGAGTAACTTAGGATGCATTCTTAGACTTATAACAACCCCTCACTACAGTGACTAAATCAGACTCTATTTTTTATATAGATTAGAGAAATAATATGGGCAGATAAATGTCCAGGCAGTTGGAATATGTCTAACATGGAAACATTGGCTTCAATACATGCCACTAATAGAGGTTATACTCAAGAGAATTTCTTGTGATGTGTTTGCTTCCTAGTACTTTTATGGTGTGTGAAACTTCTCCAGAGTGAAGTTATTTGTCTTAGGTGCTCTTTGTGAAAATTAAATGCTCCCATGAACACCAGAAAATTTATTTGGTAACTTCAGTTAGGGAAAAGTGAATTTCGTATTTAGGCGTTTTGATCCCCCAGATTAGATGGGAAATTCACAATTTTAGTAAGTTCAAAGGTGGCATTTAATCTCTAGGTTTACTTTATTCTCATTTCAACATATTGACTGTACAAGATTTATCAGACCAACAAAACTATTTATTACATATATGAATTCTATTTTATTATGGAAAAATTATGGTAAAAGGTTCTCTATAGGGATAATTTTTATGTGTCATAGTATATTCATATGGGAAGGACTTACTGAATTCCAGATAAAATGAGCTAAATGGAAAGTATTTTGAAGTGACCAGCTGCTATATTTTTCCAGATGTATTGGGAAATGACAATACAGTGGTTGAGGTGGGATGACAAGGTTAGCCACTGCTGTTGAAAAGAGATTTTATGATGTGATTTGACATTTTTCTATAAACTATATTTCATTTCATGATATCTGTAGCTTCTTAATAGTAAAGTCCTAGCTTCCTTTACATATATATCACATGTGATAGGCTGAATTCTTACTTGTGAGTCTTATACCCAGGCAGAGATTGGCCATAGAAATTTGACTTCCATAATACTAATCAATTACCTGCTGAAAGTCAAAAGATTTATTGTTTCAATTCTCTGACCATCTCTATTTGTAAGCATTCATTCCAAATACATTAGAATCAAGCAAGGGAATATATATATATCCATCCAAAGAAATGGAGCTGTTTTATTAGCAAAGCAGTACATTAGAGTGGTTGTGGTTCAAGGAAAGAAAGCTTCAGTCAGCCTTCTTCTTCTTCAGTCAGCCTGAGTATGTTTGAGTCCTGTCACTGCCATCTGTTTGTAAGAAGAGTTAGCTAAGCTCATTATATCATCTGTGATTGTTTCCTCATCCCTATGATATATAATAGACTGATTCACAGGATCATTAAAAGGACTATGGGGTAGATATAAAACACTTAGATCACACCCTCCCCATGCAGAGTATATAACAGAAGTTAACAAATATGCTTGGAGGCTTCCAGTTGCAAATCACAGGTTGTATCACAGAGCACATGTACTCCCTGTACATACCAATACTTGGGCAGGGTGATTCATTATTGAGTGGCTCCTTACAGATAGATTGTTCCATCTCCAGATAAGGCATCCATCATGGATACCAGCCTGACTCCCATGACCAAGAGCCCATGATACTGGACTCCAAGGACTTTAAGCTTGGGTACCAGGAGCACCATCACAGCTGCTAGAAGGGGGTAGGGGTGGAGGACATATACAGTTAAATAAATACTCTTTCAACATTTTTCCAGAGTTCAGAGACAGCATAAACCCCTAGTTATATTCATTTTCAGGTATTCATTTTTGCTTTCCTTAGATTTGATTCCGAATTCAGGTCTCACATGGGTGCCTTCCCCCAACATCAGCTCCCCCCTTTCTGGCTTTAACCAATGAGATCCTTTTCTGGAACCTGAGTCAGAGTTAATCCCTCAGAAATTAAAAATAGGAATAGGACTATTTCCCAAAGGGAAGTTGGGAGTACTGTTGTAACTAGGAAAATTGAAAGGACAGGTGACAAAAACAACAGATGTCTGTATATATGTGAGGGTGGAGCTGAGATGGTTCTCCAGTTGTTGTTAGCTCAGAAACAAGCAGGTATAGGTTTGTGGGTGAGGCCAGTGCACAACCCCCAACTCCGAGACAGGACTGAAGAGTGAGAGAGAAGGGTATCATTGGGAGTCTGTTCTGTCAAGTTCCTCATGCTGTGGTTTGACTTAAGTTGTTGGGAGGTTCATTTAAAGTATTAGAAACAAAGATCAAGATAAATCTAGTGTCATTGTAAGAATGATAGCTAGACGGTAGCGCAGCAGGTTAAGCGCATGTGGCGCAAAGCACAAGGACTGGCCTAAGTATCCCAATTCAAGCCCCAGGCTCCCCACCTGCAGGGGAGTCGCTTCACAGGCAGTGAAGCAGGTCTGCAGGTGTCTATCTTTCTTTCCTCTTCTCTCCATTTCTCTCTGTCCTATCTAACAATGACAACATCAACAGCAATAATAACTACAACAACAATAAAAACAACAATGGCAACAAAAAGGAAATAAATATTTTAAAAAATATTTTAAAAATTAAAAAAAAAAGATAGCTAGAGCTCTGAATGACCCAGGGGCAAAAGAAGGAAGCAGATCTCTTAGAAGAGAATATGGATGGAAAAGGCTGGGGGGCGGGTCTGGAGGATATATAGGGTGGTTACTGTATTAAAGATGAATTTTTTCTGTTTGACTTAAATGTGAAGTGAATAATCACTTTTGTTGTTTGGAAAGCAATAAAGGCAGCCAACCATACCACAGTCCTGGTCTCTCAACCCACATATCTTCTTTTGCAACAAGAAAAACCTTTTTAAGTAGAGATAAATGTGAGTTTTGTGTGCCATGTATATATTTGTGCCACATTTAATTTCATTAACTATACTATCACATGGATATGCTTATTTAACTGCTTCAACCAGATGGTAATGCCTTCAGAAGAAAAATGGTTACATGATGTAATTGAACATGTCCTGTTGACAGAGTTACAAGAACCCATTTTCCCAATTAAATATAGGTGATTCAATAAAATGAACACACAGCCTGCTACTCTGTCACTATCTCTAATTCAAAATGTGAGGGAGAAAATGTATTACAAAAAAAAAAAAAGACCACACAGTTCTGCTGCATATCACAGGGAGAGAGGAATAAAAACAGGACTTCTACTCCCATCTGGAGGAAAAATTTATTAATACCTAGACTTGACCAGTGGCCATGGGGTGACACCTTGGCTTCCTTAGGTATGGCAAGTCCAAAAGTGGTGACAAGAGCAAATGTGAACATTATCAAAACCAACCAGTGCATTTTGAAGAGGAAAACAATGATGCAGAAGTTTGTCTTTTGAATGAAATTTAACAACAGAAGCTGTTGTGTTTTTTAAAAATATTTATTCCCTTTTGTTGTCCTTGTTGTTTTATTGTTGTGGTTATTATTGTTATTGATGTTGGTATTCTTGGATAGGACAGAGAGAAATGGAGAGAGGAGGGGAAGAGAAAGATAGATACCTGCAGACCTGCTTCACCACCTGTGAAGCAACCCCCCTGCAGGTGGGGAACCGGGGGCTCGAACTGGGATCCTTAAGCTGGTCCTTGTGCTTTGCGCCACATGCGCTTAACCTGCTGTGCTACTGCCTGACTCCCAAAACAGTTGTATTGACTCTGGGCACATGAGGGTGTTGGGCTTTCAGAATGTTTGCAATCTAGTCTACAAAAACATGCTGGCAGAATTCATATATGAGAGCAAAAATCTCATGAAACTATCACTGAAAAATATTTTCATATTTATGGAAGAAGAAAAAGATTTTTCTTTTTTTTTAACCTTTATTTTTTATTGGACAGAGACAGAGAAATTGAGAGGGGAGGAGAGTTAGAGAGGGAAAGAGACAGAGAGACGCCTGCAGCCTTGCTTCACCCACTCTTTGAAGTTTCCCCCCTGCAGGTGGGGATTTCTTTCCTTTTTCTATTAGTGAGTTACAAGATTAAAAGATAGTAGGGGCATTATTCTACACAATTCCACCACCAAAGTTGTATGCCCCCACACATGTGATAACCACCATAACTCTCCCAAAGTCTTAGATAAGGCTTTAGTATATATTTTTCAAGTTTTTGTATTTCAGTTCTCTGTATGTCATATATGAATGAAATCATTTGGTGGTTGTTCTTTACTTCTTTACTTGCTTCATTGAGCATAAGCACCTCTTGTTCCATCCACAAAGTATCTTTTTTTTTTATTTAAGAAAGGATAAATTAACAAAACCATAGGGTAGGAGGGGTACAACTCCACACAATTCCCACCACCCAATGTCCATATCCCACCCCCGCCCCTGATAGCTTTCCCACTCTCTATCCCTCTGGGAGCATGGACCCAGGGTCATTGTGGGTTATAGAAGGTGGAAGGTCTGGCTTCTGTAATTGCTTCCCCGCTGAACATGGGCATTTACTGGTCGGTCCATACTCCCAGTATGCCTCTCTCTTTCCCTTGTAGGGTGGGTCTCTGGGGAAGCAGACCTCCAGGACACATTGGTGGGGTCTTCAGTCCAAGGAAGCCTGGCTGGCATCCTGATGACATCTGGAACCTGGTGACTGAAAAGAGAGTTAACATATGAAGCCAAACAAATTGTTGAGCAATCATGGACCCAAAGCTTGGAATAGTGGAGAGGAAGTGTTAGGGGGATACTCACTGCAAACTCTAGTGTACTTCTGCTTTCAGGTATATATTTTGCAGTAGTTTATGGATACGTGTGAACATATGCTCTCTCTCACAGAAACTGGTGTATATCTAAGTTTTGGGACTTTGTTAGAAAGTGAGCCACCTGAGATGGAATTAGAGTATACTATGAAAGGAAAGGTCTCACCCGAGTAATGAAGCTGAAGGGTTGTCATTCCACACGTGAGGTCTCTGGACACAGTCTGAGGTGAAGCATGTTGAGGTGGCAATCGTTGCGTTGATTAGGTTTTGATCGGCGGATGCAATATTATTTGATATGGATTGGGAGAGGCATACGGGAAAGTGGGCCCTATCCAAGGGTTCCAGGACTAGGGGAAGTAGAGGCTCTATAGTGGAGATTGTCAAAAAGACAATCGATAGTTAATGTTATCATCACATTATTTGGTAATTGGGTTAACTTTGAAAAGTCCTTTTGTTAGGGTTTGCTGTACAGTACCCCGTATCTTGTATACAGCTGTGCTATTGGTTGCTTCTGATCTACTTGGTCTAGGCTTTTGAGAGAGTCCGCATATCAAATACACAGCCTATATATTAAAAAGATTCAGTCTGTGTTTTAAAAAACTTTGAGACATACAATCAATTTTTCCCCCTCTCATATTAATTAACTAGTGATTTATATGACTACATTTTACTAGGAGTGTACATAAACACCATTCCCACCACCAAAAGACTGTGACCCATCCCTCCCACCCACTCCCACCCCCCACTGTCCCAGGAAGCTGCATGTCTACCCCTCACCACAGGGTTTTTACTTTGGTGCCCTACTTACAGTTTTATCAGGTCCTGCTTTTAGTTTCCCTTTCAGATCTTCTTACTCAACTTCTGTTGATGAGTGGGATCATCCCATACTCATCTTTATCTTTCTGACTTTGCTCACTTAACATAATTCCTTCTAGCTCTGTCCAAGATGGGTCAGAGAAGGTGGGTTCATTGTTCTTAATAGCTGTATAGTATTCTATTGTATATATATACCACAGCTTTCTCAGCCACTCATTTGTTGTTGGGCACCTGGGTTGCTTCCAGGTTTTAGCTATTATGAATTGTGCTGCTATGAACATAGGAGTACACACCTCTTTTTGGTTGGGTGTTATGGAGTCCTTGGGGTATAACCCCAGGAGAGGAATTACTGGATCATATGGAAGGTCTATGTCTAGCCTTGTGAGAGTTCTCCAGACTGCTCTCCACAGAGGCTGGACCAATTTACATTCATACCAGCAATGTAAAAGGGTTCCTCTGTCCCCACAGCCTCTCCAACATTTGTTGCTGCTGTCCTTTTTGATGTATGCCATTCTTACAGGAGTGAGGTGGTATCTCAATGTTGTCTTAATTTGCATTTCTCTGACAATCAGTGACCTGGAGCAGTTTTTCATATGTTTGTTAGCCTTTTGGATCTCCTCTGGAGTGAATGTCTTGTTCATATCCTCTGCCCATATTTGGATGGGGTCATTTGCTTTTTTGGTGCTAAGTTTGCTGAGCTCTTTATATATTTTGGTGATTAGTTTCTTGTCTGATGTCTGGCATGTGAAGATCTTCTCCCATTCTGTGAGGGGTCTCTTTGTTTGTGTGATAGTTTCTTTGGCTGTGCAGAAGCTTTTCAATTTGATGTAGTCCCATTGGTTTGTTTCTGCTTTAGTCTTCCTTGCAATTGGGTTTGATTCATCAAAGATGTCCTTGAGGTGTAAGTGGGAAAGTGTTTTACCAATGTTTTCCTCTAAGTATTTGATTGTTTCTGGTCTGACATCCAGGTCTTTGATCCATTTGGAGTTGATTTTTGTTTCTGGTGAGATAAAGTGGTTCAATTTCATTCTTCTGCATGTTACAACCCAGTTTTCCCAGCACCATTTATTGTAGAGAGCCTCCTTCTTCCATTTAATGCTTTGGGCCCCCTTATCAAAGATTAGATGTCCATAGGTGTGGGGAGTATCCTCTTTTTTTTTAATTGCTGAGTAGTAATTTGTTGAGTATATGTCCCAGAACTTATTTATTCAGTCATCAATTGATGGACATTTAAGTTATTTCCATATTTTGGCTATTGTAAGAGTACAGCTATGAACATGGGGCGTGCATGTGTCCCTTCAAATGAGCGTTTCCATGTCTTTGGGATAAATGTCTAGGAAGGAGTAGTATTGCTGGATCATAAGGTATAAGAAGGGAGAAAAAAAAGGTTAACTCTAGACTCCTCCAGGCCTCCTTGATTCTGCCTATCATTGTGAAACTTCTAAGTTTAGCAAAAGGAAAAAGAAAGTCATATTCTGGATATGGAATGTCTCAGTAAGACCACTAATGATGATGGTGACGATCAGTAGAGATGGTAATTGAGAAACTCATTGGGGAAAAGTTGGAAAGGGTCCCACTGTAAAGTGTGTAATTTTTCATAGTTATCTTCATGTTGTGTGAATAAGATATTGTAGTCATTCTTTCCCTCAGGCCATGGACAGGCTGAGTGTTTTCGATTTTAAAAAGACTCAACTTGTTCAATCTCAGCTCTTCTTTTTACTGATGAAACACAAGGAAGACACATAAAGAAGTTAAAGAGAGAGAGCTCAGGACCGAAGGTCTCTCCTTCCATTAGTGGATGTGCCCCTGATGCAGTGCTGAGGCACTGATGACATGAAGAGAAACAAAAATGTGAGCCAAGAGTATGTGAGGGTTGCCCACCTCATTGCTAGTCACCCAATGCAGCTTTGCTTCTGCCTGTTTTAGATATTGGGGCCATGTAAGAATTCAAAATACTTTTCACATATGAAGTAGGAGAATGTTTGGAACCCACTGCTGACTTCCTAAGAAGGGTGGTGGGCATGTGAAGACAGTCCTGTCCAGCATATCTTTGATATGACTTCACCATTTTCACTACTTCCCTGATTCAAGTGATAAAAAGTAAAGCTGAAGAAAATGCTCTGAAGGAGAGTACAGTCAAAAGGTACTTTGTTGTGATAGTTAAATACTTGATTGTATAGAACCCCCAACCCCACCCCAAGGAGATTCTGAAAAATAAGTCTTAGGAATCAGAATTATGGCTGTGAGTCCCAGCTCTACTAAGAAGAAGCTGTTTGACCTTGTACATTGTGTTTGTAACCATGAGCCCCTCTGAGAAAAACTGGAGGAAAAGAAAGGGCAGTCTTGTCAGACTGCTGCAAGAATGAATCCCATCAGGAAGAGGAAGGTGTCCCACCTCTGAGCCCCATCAGCACCAGCCATCTGCCTGTATCTAACCCACCCCTTCAGGCTCTCAGCTTTAACACATCTCTGCTGGTGACTTGGAAGTCTGTTCACTTTGCACGTGGTTTGTGTTTGATTCATTCAGTCACCAAGTCTTTAGTTACTCAGTGCCTTCTGCCCAGCTGGTGGGGCCCAGCCTCAAGGTCAGCACAGCAGGCCAAGCCTGGAGAGGCAATCACAGTCCCTGAATGAAGTCCTTTATTCCTGAAAGGGGCCCTTTCTAGGAGGCTCCCCAGAGGTAGCTGATCTGTTCTCCCAAGACTCCTGATTGCCTCTCTATCCAGCCCCAGGGAGAACTGATTGCAGCCCTGCCCTCCCCTGGGTATCTCTGCTTTTTACCCACTTCCAACCTGGCTTCTGAAGGCCTGATTGGCCTCTTCACTTACCCCAGGGCACTGGGATTACTCTGGAAGCCCCATCAGTTGCTCAACCACCACTTTTTTTTTTTTTACTCCATGAATGTTCCTTTACACATAAGCACATATACACTGCACCATCATGGAAAGTACTCTTTCTTTCAGTACTGCCTAAAGTAAGCCTTGCTTTCTCCTAAACCCAAATTTCCAATGACTTCTATTTCAGGCAGGTGATGAGAACTGTGGTTGGCCATATCCCTTTCTTAGGTTTACCTCTATGTGTCTTGATTAGACTAAGATCTAGGTGCTATAACTTTCACACATTGGCTCTCATTTATTTGAACGTAGTTCCAAGGTCACTTTTTAGAGATCAGATTTTAAAAAAAAGAAGAACAGATCAGTTCTACACTACATAGTAGTATTTCTTTAAAAAATAAAAAAAGGATTTTCTTCCTTGGCATAAAGTAAATGAGGATGCTTGCTGCGTGGCAGAGTGAAGAAACACTGTGTGACATTAGCTTATTCCAGAAAATTCTATAAATAACCCCATCGTCAGAGTGCTTTGTATTAACTATACAAACATAATCATAGGTGGCAATGAGCATGAAATGCATGACTCTGAGCTTAGTTCATAGGATAATAGAGGCATTCATGGGCTTCCAAATGGAGTCATTTGTGCTTTTAGTCCTGTGTCTTCCAGACTGCTGGAAAGGACTGTTGTGTTCAACTTGTCTAATAAACTGGTTTCTTAAATAACTTCAGGAGTTACTCTACATAAACTCCTATATGAGTTCTGACAAGCTTAAGGTAAAAGAGGAAATGGAGAACATCCTTCAGTCATGGTATACAAATTTCTTTTTCCAAATATACATACTTTATTAATAGTACTTGTAGTGTGGAAGGAGAGCTCAGACATGGTCCAAAGCACTGGTGACATTTTCTTAGAATTTTTTTTTCTCTGAATAAAACAACCAGCCAACATTGCACCATTCATAGATTTGGATATCTCCATGGCAAGCTACTCCTTTCAGGAAAACTATGGTTAGTCTAAGCCATCTTCCTATAAGAATCTCTTCTGTTCTCCATCTGCTCTGTAAATTCCATATTTTATATACTATTTTTACTGACCCACATTTGTCAGGTGAAAATTATCATTTGCTCTTTTTTTTCATTCCTACACGCTCCTATTCTTAAAATGATGACACTTGGTATTTAGTTAGGCTTTGTTTCTAATGGAAGCATATATATAGTTCCTTTTAGGTTTTACTAAATATTTGATTCTGATCTAGTCTAATCTATCTTTTTTCTTTTATTCCTTTTTTTAAAAACATGTAGTCTAGTGATCCATGGCTAACCTGGGTCATTTTCCCTATGCTGTCTTTAAGATTTTTCCCTGTGCTGTCTTCTAAGAATTTCATGGGTTTGGCTCTAATATGGTCTAATGATGGTCTCATCATTTCATTTTAAAATAGCTTTTGCACTAGGTGTGAGATTGGAGTTTAACTTTATTCTTGATGTAGCTGTCCACTTGTCCCAGCATCACTTGTTAAAGAGATTGTTGAATTGCCTGAGCATCATTATTAAAGTCAGTTGATCATAGATGTCTGGACCCTCAATTCTATCCCATTGTTTATGTTTATCTTTATGTCATTATGTTTTGACTATTTAAGCCCCTTAACTGAACTTGACTACTGGATTTTCTGTTTCTTTCAAAATAAATATTATAATTTTGATAGGGATGACATGGAAGCTGTCTGTCACTTTAGGTGGTGTTGACAGCTTAACCATGAACACTGGGTATTTCTTGATTTAGGTTTTGGTTTTTAGTTTCATTCAGCTAGGTTTATTTTCTATTTCTCAGTGTGATTTTTTTCTTTTTACCTCTTCTGTAAAACTATTTCCTAGGTACTTTTTCCATTTGGATACTATTGTAAAGTGGAGTTGGCTTTTAAATTTCCTTTTGGAAACACATCTGATTTGTGTGTTGGTCTTGTTTCTTGCAGCTTAGCTTAATTCACTTTAGTACCACTGATGTTTTCTGTATATAGAATCATATATCCTGTGAATAGAGATTTATTTTGTTCTTGCCTAATTGCTCTGGTTAGAACTTCCAGTAAGATAATATTCAGTAGCAGCTGTGAAGACAAGAATCCTTGTCTTGCTCATGATCTTGGGCAGGGGAAGGTGGCTGTCATTGTCTCATTGAGTGTGATGTTAGCTGTGGGCTGTTCAAAAACATTCTTTTTTTTTTTTAATTTCCCTTTTGTTGCCCTTGTTTTTTATTGTTGTTGTAGTTATTGTTGTTGTTATTAATGTCATTGTTGTTGGATAGGACAGAGAGAAATGGAGAGAGGAGAGGAAGACAGAGAGGGGGAGAGAAAGACACCTGCAGACCTATTTCAACACTTGTGAAGCGACTCCCCTACAGGTGGGGAGCTAGGGGCTCGAACCGGGATCCTTATGCTGGCCCTTGCGCTTCGTGCCACCTGTGCTTATCCGGCTGTGCTACCGCTGACTCCCCATAAACATTCTTTGTCATGTTAAGGAACTTCCCTTTTATCCATAGTCTGCTGCATGTTTTTCATATATCATTTTCAGATGTTTATGTGCAAGGCATAATGTTAGAGTAGGAAACAACAGGCAGTGGTGCACATTGCCATGTACAAGGACCTCGGTTCAAGCCCCCATCCCTATCTGCAGCCAATGAATGTGAGGTAAGTATTGTAGGTGTCTCTCTGTCTCCCTCTCTCCCTATGTCCTCTTTCCCCTATCAATTCCTCTGTCCTTTAAAAAAACAATCGAACACCAGGAGTGAAGGATTCATCATGCAGGCACCAAGCCCTATCAATAACCCTGGTAATAGTTAAATAAAAAGAGTGGGATGATTACAGAGATGTGGAGTCTGGAGAAGTAAGTAGGTTCAGTATCCTGCTAGGAACAGGGCTTGGCTCTGCAGAGATTACTGCACAGTCCAGAGCCACATAAAGAGCATACTGAAGAGCCAAAAACTAACCAATAGCCCCAAAATAGTTTGAGTACCTAGGGACAACTTTAAATGCTAAAATGTCTTTATTACTTTTGTATCTCTATTTCTGTGTTTTCTGTTGACTTACCATCCACTATTTTTTTCCTTCATTTTTCCTTCTTCCATTGGTATTAAAGCATTGTGTAGAACAAAGGAAATATAGATTTCTTTAGAGTCATGTGATGAATCCCATATTTTTTTTTCTTGGAATAAAAACAAAATTAAGAACTGAGCCAACTTTTTTTGGTGGTTCATTTGTAATTATGTACAGACAGACCTGGTAACATGCCAACAGCTTTTGTCGGGGCTGTAAATTTGCCTGGAGGGAAGAATGAATTGCACATTCCTCACTTTTGGGCAAAGGTTCCTGAGATTTCTGCCAGCTCCCTTCTAGACAGCAGCATGGCTCCTCAGCTGTCCTTCTAGTCAGGGAGACAGATGGAACCTCAGGGGTTTCCTGTTTAGGCGTTTCAGAATTCAAAGTTGTTATGATGTGTGGGCTTTGAAAATGCCACACTTCAGGGAAGCTGAGTTACTGCTTCTCAGGCATGTGTGTTCTTTTCCATCATCATGACATTAATTCTTGTTGTGGGTGCCTGAGAGCTCCTTCCTGGAATCTCTGCAGAGGATGAGCCCTGGCTCTGCAGGAAGCCAGGCTTACTGGCTGTCCTCAGTGTTGTGTCTTCTGAGCTCAATTCTCAGACCAGCCCTGCTCCCCTCCGTTCTCTTGTTCTAGTGAGTCCTTCCCTCCAAAAGGTAGCTGTTCCATGGGACTGAATCTCCAAGTGGTGGGCCCTGACCTTAGGGTCACCCCATCCGTGCCACTGGCCAGTGCATAAGCGGGACTGTCACTGTTGAGCTCTTTAACCTGAAACCTCTGTCCTTTCTAGAGACCTTCCAGCATATTATTAACCTAAGTGTAGGGGCAGAAGAGCCCAGGAGCACCTGATACAAATGTTAATGGCTTTTTCATTAGGACACTTCATCACAAAATTCCAGCTGTCAGTGTCAGGAGGTGACAGTGAGGCATCTCTTGGCTAAGAAGGATGTGGAGATCAAGGGGGATCAGAAGTGAAAAGATGGATATATACAGTCATCAGGAAGCAAATTGACTTTGTTTTAGACAGAAGCATGTAGGGCAGTTTAGAAGATGCATTCAGCCATTGCTGCAAGGCCATTATTACCTTATCACCATCATTGAGCAGCACTAGTGAAAAAGCCAGTTGTGCATGACATGGCACTGGGCCCACTATGCACATATACAAAATTAAAAAAATGTTTCTCCAGGGGCCGAGAGGTGGCACAGTGGGTTAAGCACACATGGTGTGATGTGCAAGGACCAGTGTAGGGATTCCAGTTTGAGCCCCGGGCTCCCTACCTCTGCAGGGAGGGGGGTCGCTTCACAGGTGGTGAGAGGCAGGTCTGGATGGGTCTCTGTCCTATCCAACACCAACAACAATGGCAACAAAATGGGGAGGGGGTTGACCTCCAGGAGCAATGGATTCATAGTGCAGGCACCAAGCCCCAGCAATAACCCTGGAGGCCCCCAAATTTTTTTTTCATCAGTTAAATAGAATATGAGTAAGTAAAACACTTAGCTAAAACTAAAACCTTGACTGTTACCACACTTCTTGCATTGCAACAAACATCTAAAGAAAAGGAGTCTAACTTTTTAAAATATCTTACTTGTTTTGGTCAGAAACAGAAACTGAGAAGGAAGGGGAGATAGGGAGAAAGAGACACCTGCAGCTCTTGTAAAGCTTCCTCCACTGCAGGTCAAGTCTGGGTGTACTACAAGGAGCCTAACTTTTAAGAAAGCCTGGAACTAAAGCCTAAACTTTGGAAGTAAATAGTGATCTTTTTCATTACAAAAAAATCTCTTTTTAAGATTCACAAATTTAAGCTGAGACATTATATAAAGGTTTCATTCAGCTCCTTATTAAAAAAAATTATGTTAACAGGAAAGTCATAGGGGTTATTTATTAAAATTACATTTAAGAAAGTGTCTTCATGAAGCTACTAACACCCCTGAATCTGCCTCTGCTGCCCCAGGGTAACCAACCATTGTTACTATCTCTCTGTAGCCTTTCTGTCTCTTTTTAAGCACTGTGTTTGTCCAAGTTTATATTGATAAAGGCATGTTTTCTATAATTTGCTTTGCCTACATGTCAGGTGATTCCTATTTAGGACTGCTTCCTTAGCTTCTAGAATTAAAAAAAAAAAAGCTGACACCCTTGCCTGGATTCTAGCTACTGTGACCACCGCAGTTAGCTCTCTGCCTCTAGCTTTACTTTTTAGACCTATTTTCACAATGATGTTTTTTTCCTACCATCACAAGTTAGCCATCATTTTTACACTTTCAGGATTCCCATCTTTGATTTTGGATGAGAATAATCCTACTGGATATCCATTTTACTGAGAATGTGTTTAACAGAGACAGAATATTAAGACAGTCTCTCTGGTTTTGGCAGTAGGGATGCTTGTATTTGAGACTGATTCATAAATGAATTAGCTAATAATAGGTTTTCAATTGGTAGGTGTGTCAATGATGTATCAAGACACTATAAGCTCAGAAAACACAAGTACTTTTTTTTCACAGCTCCCCCCCCCCCTTGGAAGTTTCCTTACCTCTCTCATTATCTTCTGTCTAGGTCTTGCTTTATTTTCAAGTTTGTGACTTGTTCATGGACACAGGAAACCCTTTTACTAACAATGATGTTGACTACTGATTCAGAAACTCAGGTCTTGAAAATGTAAAACTCAGTTGACATGCACAAAGTGGGCCCTTGCCTTTGTTCAAGTCTCTCTTCATCTCCAGCAACTGAATTTTTCATGCAGTAATTAAAAATTGTAGGTCAAGCCTCCCATGGCACCGTTTGCTGCTAATATGGGAAAGCAGTGATCAGATTCACTTGTGCTGCTCTTCACTGAGCTGAGACTTAAAGGATGAAGGGTGACATTTTTCCCCATTTTGTAAATTAATGCCATTGATCTGCCTAACAAGAACAAAGTTAGGCTTCAAAATACCAAATGATAAAGAGATTAAGACTTTAAATGGCTTTCCAAAAGGCAACCTCTATTGTAAGGCTCCAAGCTGACTATTGAACTTTCAATTAGAATTTCTAATGGGCTATTGACTTAAATGGATAAAATGTTGCAAGTGATAGCTTTTAAGATGACAAAGATTGCTTCTTACATTCTAGAATATAACTTTATGCAGCATAGACTGTTCTAGAAGGTGAGTTCATTGGCTGCCCTTCAGTACTGTGAACTGTGTCTGAACAATAGTGTTGTCATTTTACATAAGGGACTGGTGAAATAGCTCACTTGGATAGTACACCACTCAACTTTGAGCTTGACCCCCACTGCATTAAAGGAAGCTGTGATCTTTACTCTCTTTTTCACTGCCTGTGCCTGGCTTGATCTAAAAAATAAATAATAAGGGAGTTGGGTGGTAGCACAGCAGGTTCAGCGCAGGTGGCACAAAGCGCAAGGACCAGTATAAGGATACCGGTTCAAGCCCCCAGCTCCCCACCTGCAAGGAAGTTGCTTCATAAGCAGTGAAACAGGTCTGCAGGTGTCTGTCTTTCTCTCCCCCTCTCTTCCCCTCCTCTCTCCATTTCTTTATGTCCTGTCTAACAATGATGACATCAATAACAACAACAATAATAACTACAACAACAATAAAAAGTGCAACAAAAGGGAAAATAAATATTAAAAAATAAAATAAATAAATAAATAATAAAAACAATAACTCAACTAATGCATTTATAGTAGGATTACTAATACGCCTTCTGATCACGTTTGTTAAACATAGACTCCATAAAACCTTTCACATCCTGGAAGTCTCTACAGTTTTTGGCATTGTGATTATAACCTGATCAGTCAGTGTGGTATGTCTCCAGGGGCACACACATTTTCATGCACACTGATGTGTCTGTTCATAGTTGGGACTCTAGCAGATTTGCAGTCTGTCATTGCTCTTGGCCTCAGTTTACTGTTGTTAGAACCATTCAGTTCTGTGATGGGCTTCCATTTTAGGTGATTCACTTTCAGCCTTGTTATGAAACACCAGCTCTGATACATTTTTAAATACTAATTTTTCAAAGACCAGCTACTTCTTCTAGGATAAAGGGTTAATATTATGCTTATGTTACAGTGCATTAAAAACTCTAATTAAAACAGCATTACATTCCCATCTGCCAATCTCCAGTAATCTTCTTTAATTGCAGTAATTAAACTATATTTACATGTTCAGAATACTTGTAATTTAGCAAATTGCACTCTCTGCTCTACATTTAATCAAACAACCAGTTCCAGTATATTTAGTGTGGAAAGAAGTAATTTCAATGTTTTGATTACTATAGCAGATTTGACAGAGTAAGTGCCCCTCTAGTAGAGGGCTTGAAAGGGAAGGCAAACATGAAATATAGTCATGGTTTTGATTGTCATGTGAATGCCTAATTACATGTTCTAGGATTAACTGTTAAGGGTATCATGGTTTCTCTTGATATTTAGACACAGTTGATATCACAGATAGCAAAGACTCTTTTAGGGAAATTTCACACACAAAAAAGTAAGCTTTCTCCTTGAAAAGTTGGGCACTCATTGGAAAATTTAGTGAAAATGTCACATGAATTACGTATAATTACTATTGTGTATCCTACCTATGAGCCCAAAGCCTGTCAATTGTTATTTTAGCTCTTCCAATTGAAGTCCAGATGAAATTCAGTAATAAGCAGCACAGGAAATGTTCCTGTTTCTGTGTGAATTCCAGTTCCAAGGTGAGCCCTTGGAACTTCCATATTTTTATAGCTCAAGTTGTGTCCGGATTGATGCTAGAGAAGAGATAAATGCTTCTATGGAAAGGTCCCTCAGTAGAAGTCAGGCTTTTTTCCTGTCTTTTCTCCCACCTGACCCCAGTCCTCAAGCTCATCTGTTTCTTGGTTTCCTCACTGTAAAAAAAAGAAATACTAATATGAATATTGACTGGATTCAAAGAAACAGTAATCACCTTAAACTGTTTTTGACTACTGCTTGATGCTGATATTATTAAGATGCATCAGTATAGTTGTTTTGTTATCAACTTAAATTTGATTAGAATGCTGGATATTACTTTCAAATCTGCTTTCCAAAACATTATGTCAATGTATTCAACACTGAATTTGAAGTAATATTACTTTCTAATTAGGTGATGCTCAATTTGAATTTCCTTTTTAAAAAAAATTTTTATTATATCTATTGAATAGAGATAGCAAAGAATTGAGAAAGAAGAGAAAGATAGAGAAGAAGAAATACAGACATCTGCAACACTGCTTCACCACTTGCAAAGCTTTTCCCCTCCTGGTGGGGGCCAGGAGCTTGAACCTGAGTCCTTGCACATTGTAACGTGCACTTAACCTGGTGTGCCACCATCCAGCCCCATCAATTTGAATTTTTAAATTTAATTTCTTTGTTTATAAAATGGAAACACTGACAAGACCACACAATGAGGGGTACATTTCCTACCACCAGAGCTCTGTATCCCATCCCCTTCCCTGATAGCTTTCCTATTCTTTATCCCTCTGGGAGTATGGAACCAGGATCATTATGGGGTACAGAAGGTGGAAGGTCTGACTTCTGTAATTGCTTCCCCAATGAACATGGGCATTGGCAGGTCAATCCATACTCCCAGTCTGTCTCTCTCTTTCCCTAGTGGAGCAGAGCTCTGAGTAAGCGGAGCTCCAGGACACATTGGTGGGGTCCTCTGTCCAGGTATGTCCGGATGGCATCATGGTAGCATCTGGAACCTGGTGGCCAGAATTTCTACCCTCACCCGAACTTTCCAGTTTTGAAGCAGCCTCCTTGCGGAGCTCAGGCCATGCATTGTCTCTGAGTTGCCATCTTCCAGTTTGAATTTCTGTCATCAATTTTCAGGTCATTTATTTTATTAGTAAGGATTATGCCTTAATGAAATAAAAAATAGTTGAACCTTCCTATTGAACCTTTTTTCTAGACCATGTGAAAACACTTTGCTGAATTTTTAAAAAATATTTATTTATTTATTTTCCCTTTTGTTGCCCTTGTTGTTTAACATTGTTATGGTTATTGATGTCATTGTTGTTGGACAGGACAGAGAGAAATGGAGAGAGGAGTGGAAGACAGAGGGGGAGAGAAAGACAGACACCTGTAGACCTGCTTCACCGCTTGTGAAGGGACTTCCCTGCAGGTGGGGAGACGGGGCTACAACCGGGATCCTTGGGCTGGTCCTTGCGCTTTGTGCCACGTGCACTTAACCCGCTGTGCTACTGCCTGACTACCTGCTGAATTGTTTTTTAAAATGATGTATAGAAAGAATCATGTTCACTGAGATCAGTCAGAAAGAGGATGAATATGGGATGATCTCACTCAGACAGAAATTGAGAAATACTACCATGATGTCAACCTGCCTTCCCTGAGCAGATGACCTTACCCCACTTCCCTGGAGCCCTGCCACACTAGGGAAAGGTAGAGACATGCTGGGGGCATGGATCCACCTATCAATGCCTATGTTCAGCTTAAAAGCAATTACGAAAACCATACCTCCTCCGACCTTCAGCTCCTCATAGAGATCTTTGGTCCGTACTCCCAGGGGAATAAAAGAAGGGGGAAGCCATGTGGCACTGGGGTTCAAGTGTGGATCTTGTGCTTGGCAAGATATGTGCTCTTCCTGATGAGTTATCTCTCTGGTCCCTTATTACAAATTATTTTCATCACTTATATATAGATGGTCATTTACTTTTCTTTCTTTAATATAGCACTATAATAAACCTGAAAATAAAGTTTGGTTGTTTTTTTTTTAAATAAGGGAGGAAGCTTCCAGTGGAGGGGATGGGATATGGTGGTAGAAGTTGTAAAAATCGTGCCCCTCTTATCCCACAGTCATGTCGATCATTATTAAATCACTAATAATAATAATAACAGTAATAATAATAAAGAAGTTGAAAAATTAGAAAACACAAAGCAGAACTTGGACTGGCTTTGGTGTATTGCACCAAAGTAAAAGACACTGGGATGAAGGGGAGGGTTCAGGTCCTGGAACATGATGGCAGAGGAGGACCTAGAGGGGGTTGAATTGTTGAATTAAAACTGACAAATCTTATTATATACAAACTACTGTTGACTATAAACCATTAATACCCCAAATAAAGTAAAAATGTAAAAAAAATATGTAAGTATTCATATAAATAAAAATTAATGAAAGGAGGAAAGGGTGAAAAAGTGATGTACAGAAATGAGAGCTTCAGGTCTTCATGGTCTAGTTAGTAGCTTGCTGTGATGCTGATCAAAATGCTTCACTGTTCTGCATTTTTAAAAACTTTATTAGTGACAAAATTATAAGATAACAGGGATATAATTCTACACTATTCTTACCATCAGAGTTCTGTATTCCTTCCATTGAAAACTACAGTAGTTCTTCCAAGGTTGCAGATATGGGTTAACTATTATTTTTACAATTGATTATATATATATTTTCCCATGGTCCTGCCTGCCCCTCCCTTCTAAGTTACACCTACACCTATTACTACTTCTTAATGTCCCTTGGTTTTTTTCTTCTCTCTCCAGGTCTCAATGGAACTTAAGTTCAGAGCCCTTTTTTTTTTATCCTCCCCTAACATTTCACTCCCTCTGGGAGTATGGACCAAAATTCTTTATGGGGTGCAGAAGGCAGGAATTCTGGCTTCTATAAGTGCTTCTCTGCTGGACATGGGCATTGGCGGGTTGGTCTATCCCCCAACCTGTTTCTCTTTCCCTAATGGAATAGGGCTCTGGAGAGGTGAAGTTCCAGGACACGTTAATGAGGTTGTCTGCCTAGGGAAGTCATAATGGAATCATAATAGCATCTGCAACTTGGTAAGATATAAAGCAAAGTAATTAATGAACAAGAAACAAAAGTAGGAATAGAGAATAGGGATCTTAGGGTGGAAAGAAGTGAAGGAGTCCATTTAGCAATGTTCCTAGGGGCCCATGACTTTAGTAATTTTTGCTTGAGTTTGGTAGCTAATATGGAGATAGACAAAAATATTATCTGGGAAGATAGTGTCAGAGTTGAGACTAGGGCTAGAAAGTTGGATAAGGGCAGAGAGTAGCTCCCAAGCTTGAAGAAAATCTATGAATACAATTAACTATTTATCCCATCTACCTGAGCCAGGGCTCACATATATGTTTAGTACAGAAGCCTGTATAACCTGTGATTCCCTGTCAGTCCTAAGCTCACAGTCCATGGTCACAGCTGGGGATATTCTACACTCATTTCAGGATTAGTTTTCAAGTGGCAGGGTAGGATGACCCAGCCTCCCTTTGGAAAGTGGAGCAGTCTACTACCCCACTTTATAGTGATGACGAGTTCCTAGAGTGGGCCACGAGAGGGCTTATGATGACATTCCTGATGAAAGTGGCCAGTGATTTTATAGAGAGGGATTTATTTGAGTTCTAGGCTTATCTTATATCTGTGTGGGAATCCAATAATGCTGTAACTAGGGCCCTGCTCTGCATTTTATTCTTCTTCTTCTTTAACCAGAGCACTGCTTAGCTCTGGTTTATGGTGATGTGCAGAGGACTTAACCTGGGCCTTCGTAGCCTCAGGCATAAGAGTCTCTGCATAACCATTATGCTATATTCCCCCCCCCCCCCCCGCATTCTTATATTATTAGAGAAGGAGTAGAAAATGAGGCCTGGATTTACTTATTTATTTTTAGCTTATGAAGTTAAGATGAAGGGTCTGGATTTTTTTTTAGTAATTTTTTTTTGCCTCCAGGGTTATTGCTGGGGCTCAGTGCCTGCACCACATATCCACTGCTCCTGGAGGCTACTTTTTTCCCTTGTTTTGCCCTTGTTGTTTTATTGTTGTTGTGGTTATTGTTGTTGTTATTGCTGTCATTGTTGGATAGGACAGAGAAAAATGGAGAGAGGAGAGGAAGACAGAGAGGGAGAGAGACACCTGCATACCTGCTTCACTACTTGTGAAGTGACCCCCATGCAGGTGGGGAGCCAGGGGCTGGAACCGGAATCCTTACACCAGTCTTTGTGCTTCGTGCCATATGCACTTAACCTGCTGTGCTACTGCCCAACCCCCAGGATCTGGATTTTTAAAAGCATGTTAGGTCTTAAATAACCATAGGAAGAAACACTTAGTTCAAATCCAGTCCTATCTTTGTTACATTAGTAAGAATTTAACTTCCAGCAGATGTCTTGCTTGCTTTTATTTTCTTTCTGTGCTTACTTACAAAAGAGATTCTAATACATTTATAACTGCCTTTAAAAGCATATTGGGTGATGGGTCCTGGAGGTGGCTCACCCAGTAGAGCATACACATTAGCATGCATAAGGAGCCAGGTGTGAAGTCCCAGCCCACCACATGTGAGCATCTGCATTGGGGGCCTTCATCAACATTGGAGCAGTGCTGTGGTATCTCACCTTTTCCTTCACTCTTTCCCTCTCTCTCTGCCTTAATTTTAAAAAAAAAGAAAAAAGAAAAGTTTTTTGGAAGTAATATAAACATGCAGACAAGGAGTCTCTGATGGTAAAAAAAATAAAATAATATACAGCTATGGCAAAATTAACTTTTATAGTAAGATCAAAATACTGCTGGATACTGTACTAAAGTACTTCGAGCATGCTAAAAACATTTTAAAAGAAATAAAGGTAATATGAAAATAAAGTTAAATCTAGTCAGAGCTGAAATCTCATTAGAGCTGAAGACTGTTACTTCACTACTCAATTCCAAACAAACTACCTAGTCTCCGTGAGCTATAATCTGATGTCTCACCTGCAAAGGGGGGGGTAATGACACCACAAAGACAATCTGTTTATTTATTCTCTCTCATTATTTCTTAAGTGTAATCATATGTACACACACACACACACACACACACACACACACACATACACACACACACACACACACACACACACATACACACACAAAATATAACTTTTTTTCCTCCAGGTTTATTGCTGGGGCTCAGTGCCAGCACTATGAATCCACTGCTCCTGGTGACCGATTTTTTCCATTGGGTAGGACAGAAATTGAGAGAGAAAGGGGAGATAGAGGGAGAGAAAGACAACTGCAGAACTGCTTCACTCCTTGTGAAGTGACTCCACCCAGCCCCTTGCACGTGGGGAGCCGGGAGCTCAGACCAAAATCCTTGCACAGGTCCTTGCATTTCATACTATTTGTGCTTTAACCCAGTGCACCACCATCCAGCTCTACACAGTATAACTTAAAAACCTTTTAAAATCAACACAAATGCTAGTGATTGAGATGTATATTAAATACACATATGTACATAATTATACAAAATAGGAGAAATTTATGTAAGTGATGGGGGTACACCCAGAAACTAACGTTTCCAGGTTTTTCAAAACCTTTTTGTAACTATTTGTTTTAGTCCCTTGCCATAAAATGACATTTTCAAAATCATTGACTAAAGACACAAATGAAAGATATGAATCTCTTGGCTTTCAGGTTCTAATAAGCTGCATAATAACCTGTCCCCAAAATATCCTATTCCAAACCCATTGAATCAACCTTTGAGTAAATAAGAATAGATGGTATGCAGCACACCTACCTGGCAGTGAGCATTCTGCTCACAGAGGTTGCTTGTTGTCAGCGGTCAGGCCAAGGGTCAGGTTCACTGTCTAGTAGGGAGCCGTCCAGGGAAAGTTAGGCCCTAGGCACACAGAGGAAAAGCATACAGGTCCAGGGTGAGGGAGAGAGAGGTCACGGGAATGCTAGCTGTGCTTCTGCTTGCTAGCTTCTGCTTTCATTGCTGATCCACACAGCCTTTATACATTACATCAGTCAGTATATGGTGAAAAGGATTAACATCACATCCATTAAGCAAAATTCAAGCTTTGCATTACTATCACGCGCTTCTAGTCAGAGCATTATTCTATCCTTGGGAAGTACAGTTGTCATTCCTAATTGGCATTGGAAGCCTAGCAGTTAAGGTCAGCATACTTAGTGTCCTTGAACATATGAATGTTTGTCTTCTTAACAATTTTCTCTATTGAGTTAGGGCACAAAGACCCCAGACACAGATTCTCTAGCATTTAATTCCAGAGACAAAAGTGACATTTACATTTCTGCTAATTTCACACATCTTTCAGCATATAGAAGCTGGGCTTTTGCCAGGAAGACTGTAAACTCTTTATGAAGAAGTACTTATGAGACATAGGAAGGGTGTTGAGCTTCAGAAGTAGTTTTATGTAAATGCTTAAGTGAATCTAACATGCAAATCATTGAAAACTCAAATGCTTCTCTAAACATACTCATATAAGAAAGCTTTACTTTGGGGTTATGGATCGACCTGTCAATGCCCATGTCCAGCAGAGAAGCAACTACAAAAGCCAGACCTCCCACCTTCTGCACTCCATAATGATCCAGGGTCCATATTCCCAGAGGGATAAAGAATAAGGAACATTCCAATGGATGGGGATGGGAGACAGAAATTGGATGGTGGGAATTGTATGGAATTGTACCCCTTATCCCATAGTCTTGGTGATCATTATTAAACCACTTTAAAAAAAAAAAAAGAAAGAAAGCTTTACTACAGCCCCAATACTAATAATATGACCAGCTTTCTATTTTCCAGTGTTTACCTATAGGAAATAATGTTTACTGTATAATGAGCTTATTGCATAATAAGAGACTCTGATTTATTAGCTCTTTATTATTCTCATCCCATCAGCTTCCTGATAAATGCTACAACACTTGGCAGGGGATGTGAGGCTCAATCAGGTGATATTGCTTTTTAATGAACTCTTCTTCCCTGAGTAACAACGTTACATGTGAAATTCCTTATCCTGCATTATTTACAACCCCAGAATAAAAGGCACTGAAGGTTGCACAGAGAAGTGGAACAGAATTCATTACTAAGTCAATATACTGCTAGTTAGCAGTCTTTGATCTATCCTATTCACCCTCCTGAAACAGTAAAAAATCTTGGGCAGAGGAACAGGCAACTATGGCATGTGTAGGCATTTCATAGTGTTGCCTTATACAAGGCCTACCCTGACTGCCTGGAGTTTAGTACAGTGATACCTTTCTCAGAGGTGGCATGAAAAAAAAAGTGCTATTTTACACCCTGAAAAGTTAAGCACTGAGATAGTTAGGGCCCAGCTCTCATTAGCTGAATAGTAGATATTTCTAATTAGTTCTTTCTAGTACAATTAGCACAAAAGAGTCTAATCAGCTCATGTGAAAACCAATCTAATGCTTGAAAAAAAGAATGCCCTGGGCTTTCCTCTCAGATTGGGTCTTAGGATTTTTCGTCCCTTCTTAATGAATAGAATCTGGTAGTGAATATTTACCTGAAATGTGAGCATCTGTGTAGAAGGAGGAAGAAATGAACTACTTGTTGGCTTGCTGTGCGAATACAGCCAGAGAAAGTTTCTGGAAATGTTTGTTAGCTGGTAGTTATCAGGGCATCACTTCAACTAAAGAATCTGTTTTCCTTCATTTTTGAAATGTGAGACTTGGGCCTGGGACAGTTACAGTTTGGCATGAGTGCCCCTCCTGAGGGCTTGAAGCATACAGCACAATATGAAGTAAAATGCACTTGGAGGCCTGGGGATTACAAACTTTCATTTCTCAGTCCCTGTAGTGCACAGATTCCCCATCAGTGTTTGTGAATCTGTGCACTTGCTCAATGCTTTGTCCCCTTCCTCTCTCTCTGATTTGGAGTTTGTCCATAGGAGTCACAATTGTTTTTTGAATCACTTTCGAATGTTGGGATCTGTGATATCACTTTTCATTTTTAAAGTGAGCCAATTCTATGCATCCCTGTTGATATAGTGTTCATTTCTAACTGGAAAGGCAATTTAAACAGCAGCATTTTAACAGCAGCATCAGGTTGATCTAACTATTGACCTCAGATAAAGGCAATTAATTATTCCTGCCACAAAATGCATTTATTCATAAATAAACAGAAGAACAGGCAAATTTGAGAGATGTACAGGTTCTTGGTGAAATGTACATGTGCTTCCCCAAATCTGAGGTTGACAGTCCCCCAAGTCACCTCTAGAGGACCTCCTCAATTGCACTGCAGGGAGGATCAGCCTCATCTCCCAGGCATGCTGGAAAATTTGCCGATTTACATGTGTTCAGGGCCATAGGGTGCCTGTATTATTGTTCATAGCCCCTTTTGGAAAACCACTTTACTTGTAAGCAGATGAATAAGAAAATACTGAATTTGTGCATACTTACCATGAACTAGGGAGGGAAATAACATCTTTGCTTATCAAGCTGTAGAGGCTGAAAATGTGTGATTTTTTTCCCTCATTGTCCACACCATTATTGTTCAATAGAACTTTCTATGATGAAAATATTTTACCCCTCACTGCCCAATGCAATAGATACTAGCTACTTGTGAGTAAGAAGCACTTTGAAATATGACACTGGGTGTGTGTGTGTGTCAAGTTTTAATTTAATACAATTTTCAAATTTTTGAAACTTTAAAAGTTCTCTGTGGCTAGTGTTTATGTATTAGAGAGGCCATGTCTCCACCTCTTCTACTTCCTAGCCCCCTTGCCCCATTGACACTCAGCTGCTGCTTGCTTATCAACGGAAAGCTTGTCCTTTGCTCTTTCTACACTTCCTCCTCCACCTTCTGCAAGAGCCAGTCAGACTTTTCTCAGTGTCATTCATGCCTCAGTGCAAAGCATTCCTCAGGCTATCACCTGTAGATCATTCTACACATACTTATTCTCAAGATATAAAAGAACTTATAGTTTCCTAAATAACCTGTGATTTGTTCTTAAGAGGTGGAGTGGAAGTTACTAGCCAATTTAAACTCACTTATGGAATCTTCCAAATCTCAGAGATAGGGTGGTATTGAATACTTCTCCAAATAGCTGTATTAAGTATATGAAAATGGACTTTAACAAAATCTGTGATGTTCTAATTATAATTAATTAAAGTTAAAAAAATTGGAATACTTAATCATCTTTATGAATGACCATTAACAGATGTGCTAACTTTGCTCATAGTATCCAGTTGCACTGTCAGAGAACTCTCCAGTTTGTGATGAAATGACAAAAGAAGTATTTGGACATTAAGTCTGTCATCTGTATTAGGACCATTCTGGTTCTTTGTCCTATGACTGGAAATCTTTCTCTGTTCCTTTGAACTGGAAATCTTTCTCTGTTGCTTTGTATCCTGGAATGATTTTGTTTAAAGGCAAGAAGGAAAAACACAGATTGTGTGTCCAACAGAATATACATTCATTTATTCAACAAACTGAAGGTCACCTGTGTGATAGTTGAGGCACTCTCTGGACTTGCACCAATGGAAAGACACTACATGTAGGGTTGTCACCTGTAAGCAACTGACACAGACAGTTCCAGAGGAAGAAAAACTAAATTGTGGTCTTTAGGCTTAAGGGAAAGTGTGACCCTGGGGGGGGCGGGTTATATAATGGAGACTTCTTAGGGTAGTCAAAGAATTTTGTCTGGTATAACTTAAAGGTGAGATTTTCCTGAAAAGGATTTTGGTGAGATCACATGTAAATAACAGTGTCCTTTGGGGGAAGGAATACTGAACAAAGGAATACTGGTGTTTACATGTGAAGAGGGCTGTGAGAGGAGCATGGAAAGGCAGTGCACTATTAGATCCTGCATGGCATACCTGGTGTGGAGCACATGTTTTAGAAACAGAGCAGGGCCAAGGTTAGGATGAGGCAAGAGGCACATTCTAAGGAATGCAGATAAAAGGTACACATCTAAGGTACACATAAAAGGAGACACTCTGAGGACCATGCAAGTTCATGGGTGGTACTTAACACAGCCCTGCTGAGAATATGAGCCTTCTAGGGGCCTGGCATTGGCATACCCAGTTAAGGGCACACAGTACTAAGTGCAAGGATCTGGGTTCAAGTCCCTGCTCCCCTCCTGCAGAGAGGATGTTTTACAAGCTGCAAAGTAAGTCTGCAAGTGGCTCTCTCCCTGTCTCCCCTCCCCTCTCAGTCTCTCTCTGTCCTATCCAATACAAAGGAAAAAATGCCAGGAGTGGTGGATTCATAGTGCTGGCACTGAGCCTCAGCAATGACCCTAGAGGTGAGGGGGGCGGAGAGGATGTAAGCCTTCTTAAATTTTTCTTGCCTGACACAAATGCTCCTAAACCCTGAAGAGAATGGACTTGAAAGGGAACTAGATGAGGGTCCAAACTAAGACACTAAAGAGTAGAAATTAAGGGGGGCGGGTGGTGGCATACCCAGTTAGCACACATAATACAGAGCACGAGGACCTACACAAGAACCCAGGTTCAAGCTCTCCACACCTCACCTGTGTGTGTGTGGGGGGGGGCACTCTTCACAAGCTATGAATCAGGTCTGCAGATATCTCTCTGTTCCTCTATCTCCCCCTCCTCAATTTTTCTCTGTCTTATTCAACAAAATGCAAAGAATGACCACTAGGAGCAGTGAATTTGTATTGTCAATACTGAGTCCAAGCGATAACCCTGGAGGCAAAACTAAAAATAAAGAAAAAAAGTAGAACTTAATGAGATGCATTTAGAATGTGAGGGGACAAGGCTTAATGAAAGAAAAATACATATAACACATGAGAGAGAGGAGCCCCAGTTACTAAGTCCTGGGGACTTTCAGATTGGTTGAATAATAAAATTTCATATTGGATTTTTCCTAATTTCTCACATTAATCTCAGTTTTTTGCTTTTACTTTATCTGTTGAGTCTCATGTACATGATTGCATTTTGAAAGCAGGCCACAAGAGCTAGAGTTTAAAAAATAAAATGTCTGACTTTAGATAGTTCTGCTATCCTAGGGTTTGTTAACAGACAGTTGCTGTCTTAGTAGCTTTCTAAATTCAGTGACCTTATTTTAAAAGATAATCAACATGGCTCAGAACCTTTTGAGAATTAGGAGACATTTTAGCAAGTTTATCAAGAATAAGCAAAGATGACATTTGGCTGGCAGTATCTCCCTTCCACCACCCCCCACCCCCTCCAAAAAAAAGAACTGTTTGTTTTAGAATGAAGTTTTTCTATTTTACAGGTTTAGAATTACCAATACTGTTTGAAACTCCTTCCTTTCCCTAAACTTTGAGTTGTTTTCAGGAGAACCTTGTCTCTTAAAAGACATCCGAGAATATAGTTAATTGGGACAACATGTAAGATAAAAATGCCTTGCTTCCTAGGGCTGCCATTGGACTAGACATATGCTTTACTCATCTCAAAGAAGCAGACAGTTGGCTGTTTGCAAGAAGGGGGTATTGTGTCTTTGACTCAGAGACGTTTGGAAACAAAGCTCTCAAGAAGCCGGAGTCTTCTACTCTTGCCTATTCCCATTACTTGCAGCCTGAGAAAATTTATGAGCAAGTAGTTTTCTACAACAGGCAGCTGTAGTGGAATTCACCTCAAACAGTACTTATTCAATGAGAATCGTAACATCTCAGAGTTGGATGAATATGTAAAGGTCTTCTATTCCAGTTTCCATCTGGGAAATGTCTTGTATAGGCTCCACACCCCAAAAATGGCTGTGCAGTCAATAGCTCCTCAGACCAGAGGCCCTCCCGACCTCAGCCACACTCACCAGTTAACTTCTGTTTCCCTCATCCTCTCTGTAGTGGGGACTTCTGTCAACAGTGTGCCATGATTGTCAACTTGTATATATGGCCTCTAGAAATCTGCTTATTCGGGGCCAGAGGGATAGCTCAACCTGCAGAGCACCAGCTTGTATGCATAAGGTCCCAGAAGCTAACAGTTCATCCCCAGCACCACCCTATATTAGAGCTGAGCATTGCTTTGGTTTCTTTCTCTTTTTCCCTCACCCGCTTCTGCTCTTCTCCCTTTCCCTCTCTGTCTGTCTCTTTTATTCCCTATCATAGTAAATATCTTTTTCAGTGAGATTTTGCAGAAAGACCCCTTGATGATCTCCTCATTCTTCTAGCTCTTTATCATATGTCCGTCCTTTTTTCAGAATAAGGGGCAGCTTCACAATTTCAGATCTCCACCCTGCTTACCAAGGACACAGCCCTTCCCAAACCTTTGACCATGAAAGACCAACTACATTTTTTCCTAAGACTTGTGGAACAGTGTGAGTGGGCAGAGGTAAGTGACTGGTAAGATGCCCAGGAAGACCACACCCCTCCCTCCTGGTCGTGGGATTTGCTTCTGGGTTGATCTGGTGTCCACGCCATCCCAGTGTGTGTTTTCTTTCCTAGATTTTTGTCTGGCTCTGTGCATGACTCCTGTTTGGGGAGCCCGATTTCACTGAGTACTAGTGATTCCTCACTCTCTTCCATTTTGCTCTGCACATTGGTTCACACTGCACTTTCCTGGGTGATTCCACTGTCCTCACCACTTGCCCCTACTCCCTGCCCCCA
This sequence comes from Erinaceus europaeus, assembly GCF_950295315.1. NCBI lineage: Eukaryota > Metazoa > Chordata > Mammalia > Eulipotyphla > Erinaceidae > Erinaceus > Erinaceus europaeus. The sequence continues at coordinate 31,618,110 of NC_080176.1, forward strand.
ACCCCATCACAAGGGACTCACAGGTGTGTCTGTGCCTTGTGCAACTAATCTTCTCTGATATGCCTCTCCTTCTACCTTTGCTCAGCCTCCTGTTTAAACAAGATGTGCCTTCACTGCAGCTTCCTGTAGCACTGAGCACATCTCTGTCACAGGCCACCGTTTTTTAAAGGTACCCATTGTGTGTGTCTGCTCCTTCCATTAGGCTGTAATTTCCTTGAGGACTATCACCAGGCCTCACTCATCTTTGTGACATCTGTGCCAAACCACATAATAGGTGCTATTTAATAAGTGTGGCCTGGGTGAATGAGCATTCCCACAGTGTTCCAGGATAGTTTTTTCTTCTCTCCTCAGCTTGAAAGAAAATGGATGAAACTGTATAAGCAGGAAGCAGAATGGCAACTATATGTGCCCTGGTTCCCTCATGTGGATATCCCATCAATGTATAGACCCTGCCCACAGGATCCCTGCCTCCTCTGTCCCAACAGTGTGCTGCCTGAGATGTACCCAGGAGAGGACCAGATGGTGGCATACCTGGTTGAGAGCACATATTACAGTGAGCAAGGACCCAGGTTCAAGCCCCCAGCCACTTATCTCCCTATCTACTTTTTCCCCTCTCCGTTTTTCATTGCCATGTCAAGTAACTAAATAGATATTAAAAAAAAAAAAGTTGTATCCAGGAAGGCACTACCCTCTGTCAGAAAAGGACCACTGGCTCTTTCCTGCAGGGCTCTTCACAGACCTTACAACTCTTGAGCCAGGGAAGTTTTGGAGCACCTCCCCTTCCTCCACGCTTGATGGTACCTGTCTTAGTCTGTGACCCCAAGGGGTAGCACCTCTCCTTGTGGAGTATGTCTCTAAGCCACTCTGTTCTGTGCTGTTCCCTGTCAACCTTTCCTTCTCCTTAGGTGAAGGCTTTAGAGGCTTATCAGTAAATAAGTTCTAAGATTCCTGAGATATCACACAAAGTCACACATTCTAAACCACCTAGTCAAGGAGAAGGAAAATGAAAGCGTGGGGGGAGTTTAGAGTCTGGTTTACCTGACTGCCTCTTGGGTTTTGTGAGAACTTTGGTGAAGAGTGTAGTATGACACAAACAAAAAATGTGTACACCCCTGAAAACTTATAGGTTTATAAAACACTGTGCTGCCAGTACATATGCTAATATAATCACTTTTGTCTTCAAAATCAATGATGTTCAAATCATGTATGTATATTATGGACACTGTGAGTGAATGCAAAAAAAAAAAAGACTCAGTACTGTAGTATATATATATATATTATAATTACAGTCTTACGGACAACAACTGTTTATCTATTCTGATGAGTGAATACTTACATTTTAATAATCAATAAACTTATTTTCTGGCATAACAAAAGGAGAATGAGATTGGTTTTATGCCCTCAAGATGCTTGTGTCCCATCACTACATCTGTGTCAGCAGGAATGGGTCTCATGCATTAACAGAAGGAGACTGAAGGCCCAGAACTTTGAGTTCATTTTATAAGACTACTCATAGCTGGGAATTAATACAATGAACTCACATCTGTTCACTGGCTTCCCATTTACATGAAACTGCTAAAAAGTTTGTGATACATGTCTCCTTACTTTTTAATCTTTGTGTGATGTTACTTCTACCCCCCCCCACAGACACACCAGTTTCTTTTAATTTAAAATTCATTAGACAGCTGCAAAGAATTCCAACTAAGTGTTAGTGAACTCATAGATTTCCTCCTAAAAATGGCAAGCAAACCCTTTTCTAGTATCTGAGCTTTCCACTTGTCATTTGAGCCAAAGAAACAAGGACTTGTATAAAGGGAAAAAACAGAAATAACAGGGTTACTAAGGGGCAAAAACTATTTGAGGCATTTTATAATGAACTGATCTAATTCCTCTAGGCCCCACGAGAGGGAACAGGACTGCTGTCATCCTTCATTTTGCAAATGAGTAAACTGAGGCTTGAAGAGACTGAGCAGCTTGGGGGTTGTCCCAGGTGTCTGACTCAGAAACTCTGCTTCAGAAGTTTCCTCTGGCTCCAGTTACAAGGTGGTGACTTGGGGACACACAGCAGCCTGTGGGCTTAGTGATTGTGCTGCCTGGTGCACAGCAAGACCAACCATAATCAGCACTTGAATAATAGAGTTTTCATGAGTGATTAAAGTAAAAGCCAGGATTTAGAGATTGGGAGTTGATTGTTAAAGGATAAATGATATTTGGAAGGTCTTACTGGATTTGATTAAAGTGAAATTCAAAAACCATCACAAAGATGATTATTTACCAGTGGTACTTTAAGGACTTTTTTTTGTGGCTTAAGTCATTGGCACTCCAGTACTTGAAATCTCTGTGCTCAAAAACCAGAATGTAATTGATCCTTATAAAATCAGAGGTTAGTGCCTTCTTTGGCAAGCTACTTCTGAGCTTGGTTACACTGTAACATGATCACCCTTTAAAGACCAAGGCCTTGCTTTAATGGTTTTTTTTTCCTCCTTCCTGGCCTATCTTGTTTTATATATAATAGATACTTTGAAATGGATGGACAGACAGATGTTATTTTATAATGCTTTCAAGGCCTCCAACTTAAGGAAGAGTTGATTTCTGGAAAATATGTATTAGCAGGGATTGCTTAAGTACAAAAATCTCATTTTCCCTCTTAACCATCTAGATGTCAAAACCTAGGTCCCAGTGTAACAGTCATACTGGACTCTTTCTACAAACTTAATATTTTCTGGAAAGGAAGCTGAATGTGAAATTATAGCAAGCACTTGAATAGTGGCCACATGTACTTTGTTGGCCACTTTATAGTTAAAGTTTGAAACAAAAAAGGAATGCTGGGGGCTGGTCAGTGCTCACCTGGTAAAGTACGCCCATTACCATGTGTAGACCCCAGTTCAAGTCCTCTGAACCCTGTTACAGGGCAGAAACGTCATAAAGGCTAAAACAGGGCTGCAAGTCTCTCTCTCTCTCTCTCTCTCTCTCTCTCTCCTTTCCTCCCTCTTTCTCCTCTCTCTCTTCCTTTCTATATCCCCCTTCAGTCTCAATTTCTTTCTGTCCTATCAAATGAAAGGAAAAGGAAAAAAATGACTTCTGGGAGTGGTAGATTTGTTGTGTAGGTACTGAGCTTCAATGACAACACTGGTGGCAAAATAAACAAATAGGGGTTCTGGATCATGGTCTGTGGCTGGCAATAGACATTTGGGACAAACTTGAGTATCAGTGAGTAGTACTCAAATGCCAGATGATGAGCCAGAGAGATCAACATTGGGTGGAGTTAACTAGTGAACAAGTTTTATGGGCCTTTGCAAGAGCAATTATTTTTACCAGCTGGCAACTAGTGAGTATTTCTCATGTCTGAGGCATGATTCTCAGGACTTACACATGTTTAATCTTCATAACATTCTGTGGCCTAAGTACTATTGCTATTCCCATCTTATAGATAAGGAAACTGAGGTATGAGGAGTCAAGAGGCCTGCCCACCATGTCGTGATTCATAAGTTGTGTATCCAGTCTGAATGAGCAGATCACTGTCTACAGGGTGCTACCAGCTCCTCAGAGTACCTTTCTTGCCTGGCAGGGTTCGTTCATTCTTACCAAGAACCTTCCTCCAACTAGGTTGGCCACGTAGTCTAACAAGCCTCTGCCAGTCCAGAGATTCTTACTTAGCTTCATTTATTCATTTAGGACCACAGCTTTGCCTATGCACAATCTCACTTCTTCTGGACCACTTTTTCTTTCATATAGATGGACACTACACCCCTGGAGCTTCCCCTGGTAGTACAGCATCTTCTGCATGATGCAGAGGCTACAACCAGGCCCACAGGCATGGAAATACAGACACCCTGCTTGGCAAGCTGTCTCTCTAGCCCCTCTGTGAAGCTTTGGCTCCCTGTGTGCCTTCTTCATTCCTAAACTGTAAGCTCCCTGCTCTCTGACAAAGAGAGTCAGTCTCATTCATTTGTGCTCATTCAGTTTTTGTACAAAGAAAGCTTCTGTTTTTATTTTACTTATTTATGTATTTTATTGCCACTAGGGTTATTGCTGAGGCTTGCTGCCCATACTGATGAATCCACCACTCCAAACAGGCTTTTTTTTTTTTCCTTTTCTTTTTTGATACAGAAAAAATGATTAGTTGGGGGAGGCACCTGCAGCACTGCTTTACTGCTCATGAAGCTTTTTGCCTACAAGTGGAAACCAGGGGTTTGAGCTCAAGTCCTTGCTCATAATAACACCTGCACTCTACTGAGTGTGCCACCACCCAGCCTCCTGATTTTTGTTTTTCTTGGTACCATTATACTACTCCACTGACCACTGGCCTCTTCATTTGGTGTGTCTTAGCCTAGGAATTGAATCAGTAGCAATATGAAGCAGCTGAGATCTCAATAGTATTCATCGAATATGGGCTGAGTGCCCACTATATTTCAGGCCTGATCATATAGTAGTACCAAGACAATTATTTATGCTCTTTTAGAGATTGCAGTGTAATAGAGAAACTAATGAAATAACCACACAAGTGCTGTTAAAAAAAAATTCCAGGAGTCAGGGAGACAGAGCAGTGATAATACACAGAACTTGCATGAGAGAGTTTCCAGCTTTCATGCCTGTCACCCTCAGTAGCCAGAGCTGAGCAGCGCCCTGGTTCAAAAAAAGGAGGGGAAGAGGAAGACATGAGCTTTTAGATGGAAAATGAGGGTAAAACCTTCTGTAGATAAGTAGACATGGGGAAGTCCTCCTATAGGAACTGACATTCCAAGCTGAGCTTGAAAGAATCAGATGGAAAAGAGATGAAGCACTTTGTGGACAAGAGAAACAGCATAGCATAGGCAAAGGCTCTGAGGTAGGAAAGGAATTTGCTTAAGTTGTTTCATACTGAAATTCAAAGGAAATCATTATGGTCAAAGAAAGCTACATTCCTGTCAAAATTTTGGCCTCTAGTTTCCAGCCTCTTGTTCCTTGCTCCAAATCCACTTTTCAAAGCAATAGCCTGTATTCAGAGGATCTTCTCTCTCTCTCTCTCTCTCTCTCTCTCTCTCTCTCTCTCTCTCTCTCTCATTTGTAGTAGACAGAGTGAATCAAAGGCAGCAGCAGTTCCTCCTGTTAACTCAGTTAACTCAGGCCAATATCTTTCTGTCTGAATCAACAGCCTTATTTGCATTTGAAATATGCTAAATTCCTCAGATTTTAAGGTTTTTTTCATTAACTCAGGCCATGAAAATATGAGGGTAATAAAAGTGGAATGATTGTTATGTGCTATTTTTTTTTAGAACTTTCTAAATATAATTATCTCTCCTACCCTAATTTGTAGCTTACAGATGTCACATGAGGGAGGTGGTCTCTTAGCCTCCTACTCCAGATAGAGCACCTCAGCATCCAGGTTCACCTAAGTGAGTGCAGCCGAGGTCAGTGCATCCACACCTGGACAGTGGCACTCTGAATCCTGTCTTCCTCTTCCCCTGTGTTTCAGTTGACATTCCTTGACAACCCCCAGTTCTCCACCACTCTTAGTTAGGGGCCTGTAAATTATTTAAGTGAAGGAAAAGCAGATTTATCCCCCTCAATCACATGAGTCTCTTCTCTGAGCACACACACATGGCCCAGACTCTCTGTCAGGGGAGATGTAATGCCAGCATCTGGTGTTAATATCTATTGTTGACATTTTGGGAATGAGAACATGAGCTATTAGGGAAGATGTTTACTTGTATCTAATTAATGTCCTATTGAACCCCCTCTTGTCAGCTCTGCCTCGCCATCCTGCCTTGGCATTTTCTTTCTCTGGCTAACTTTAAAAGTTAATTATTTCTCTGTTGAATGTTAAATGCCACTGTTTTTTTTTAATGCTATTCCTTAATGTGAATTATTAGTTATCAAAAATCAAAATGATCTGTACAATTATCAACACTTTAATAAAACCAGTGTTATTGCTAATCATTCTTCTGAAGTATGACAGCAAGTACTGGTGCCTGGCCACGTGGGTTTCCTGGCATCTGTGGACTTCTGACTCAACACATACCTACCCTTCTCTTGCTCTCTTAGTAGAGCAGATTCAGCATCCTGGTGCCACATCTAATAAAGACAATTGCTAGTGGCTTCCAAAATCTTTTGTGTGTAAATCTCAGATTGTTGTTTAAAAACTAATTTGTCAATTTCAATAAATACAGACAGGAGTGAGGAACCTCAGAGAGAGTGAAACCCCTAAAAACTGTTGTAAAGCAAATGGCTTGGTAGGAGATGGCAACTTTCTTTATGTGAGATTGTTTTATGAGACTAATATAAGAATCATAGTTAACAGTTATTGAGTGCTGGTACTGTCTACAAGGCTTTGATACTGGCTTTTCAGGTGGATTATCCTACTTAATCTTCTCAACAATTCTGTGAAGTAAAGTACTATTATTGTTCCCAACTTAAAGCTGAGCAGTTTGAGACACTAAAAGCTCAAGTTTTTACAAGGCTGCTTAGTACAGGACCAGGAGTGTGTGTTTTTACTCCACAGCAGGAGCTGCTGCCCAGTCCAGTAGTCGAGAGTTACACATGGCTAACAAGTACCTCAATGTGATATGTCTCAAGAGAAATGTGTGTAAATGTCTTAGTACAAAATGTGTGTGTGTGTGTATGTAGAGTATAAAGTAGTTCCTTGATAATATTCCTATCATTTGTTAAAATGTTTTGGAAACACTGAGCAATGTATGTTATTTAAGTCCATTTCACCTGTACCTTTCTACTTCTTTGGTATGACTACCAGCACATTTAAAATGCCCATATTGCTTGCACCTTACTTGAAAGGGCTACTGTATAGATGCATATACACAGAGTTGCTTTTCTTGCCTTAAGAGTTTCTGATCCTGGGGGTTGGGTGGTGGTGCACATAGCTGAGCTCACATGTTACATTTTACAAGAACCCAGGTTCTAGCCCCTGGTCCCCACCTGCAGAGGAAAAACTGCGAGTGGTGAAGCAGGGCTGCAGGTGTCTCTCTGTCTCTCTCCCTTTCTATCACCCCCTTCCCTCTCTATTTCTGGCTGTCTTCTAGCCAATAAATAAAGATAATTAAAAGAGAGAGAGAGGGTTTCTGATCCTAAGGGTGGGCAGGGAGATGGCTTAGCAGGTACAGTGTATGCCTTCCAGGCAGGAGGTCCTATTATGATCCCTGCACCACAGGAGAGCACCAAGATCAGTAGGTCCACTGGTGCTTCTAGTACTTAGGAGAGAGCACAGTGCTCTCCACCACTGATTTAACCATCCTGTCTCTTTCCACACATAAACACATCCACCCTCGCCCTCTCTTGTTCTCTCTCATAAACATTTAAAATAAAAAATTGGGCTGGGAGGTGGCTCATCAGCAGAGCACATATATGAGACCCTAGATTCACAGAACCAAAATGGAAAAGAAAAAAAAGTCTTGATTCTAAATTACTGGGGTGGGGGGGTGCATACACCTTTCTGACCCTTCTGCTCTCTGGTCAGTTGGCACCCAGGACCAAGTATACATTCTTAAATCTGAGTCTTGACCAAGAGCCCATCTGTTGGCTCTTATGGAGTATAGGAAAGACACAACATTCACATGTTATGCATTAGCCAGATCAAAGGGGGGCTAATGACAGAACTGTGGCTGCTGTGAAAATGTCCCAAGAGGATTACCTGGGCAGACTTTGTATTCTCCTCAAGGCAGCCCCCTTTAATGTCTTCCAGAGACCATCTCTCAGCTCTTTCCCAAGACCCTCCTCTTCTGCCTACCCTTTTCCAGGGCCACCCCACTCTCTCTCTCTGGGTGTCTGCACCGCCCAGGCGGCTCCTCTGTGAAGTAGTTCTGATGTGAACCAGGCCGTTTTCTCTTGCCTGTGAGAACAGTGTATTGCCCTCCACCGGGGATCTTTGAGAAGCTTTATGGCTCTAGCAGGCATGGGGGAACAAATCGCAGGCACTAGCAGCTGATATATGACACTAATATAGGGTTCACTTTTATTCTCAACCTAAAAAAAGATAGATTGTTCCAAGTTTAGACAGGCTGTAAAATCATGTGCTTCTGGAACCATGCTGCCTTACCCCGGGGACCACTCTAATTGCTTTACATCTGTACAAAGGTTCCTTGTAATCGGGCCTTCTGCCTTCATTTGTCTTCTTTTCAGCCTCTTAGTAAAGACCTTAATTGGTCTTAGTGGGGCTTTTTTCAGTTAGTGCAACTGTACCTTTAGGGCTGAACAACTACCAGACACTACCTGCGGGGGGAAGTGGGGAGATGGGAAAGACATCAATACTCCTTTACCTTTAACAGTTTAATTAATGTGCTCAGAACAAGGAGCTGTTTGAAGAAATCTCTGCTCCTCCGGGACCCTGCTGCAGATCCAACATAACTGGTGTTAGGTGGAATTTTCTAGATTTCTTTCCTGCTTCAGTCTCTGTGAACACTCATTAGCCTCATAATTGTCTCACAGTAAACTGCTGGATCAGGTTTCAGTTAGTCCTCTTTGGAGGATCAAGTTACTTTACATCAATACACTGAAGTACTGGGGATGCATGTGCAGAGAAGTAGCCTCTAATTTTTTGTTTCTTAGCTACTAATTATTTAATAATACATTTTATTGCCTATTAAAATGTGGCATAACTTGCTTGTCAGCAAAATGTGATGGAACCTAATCATTTGAGGAGAAGGATAATTGGCACTTGTACAGATGGCTTTTACTACAAGTCAGGTTTGTTATTATAGATCGAGTTCCTTGCCAGGTTTCTTGGTTCTGTTTGTGGGCTGGTCAGTATTGTGAGGGGTTACTGTATTACAACCCAGATGGTTAAATGTGGTATTATTGCAAATGCAGTATGTACTCAGTTATAGATCATAAAGACTTCTGCTGTGTAGGTACTTTTTTCCTTCTCCTCCCCCTTCTACCCTTTCCTTTAAAGGGCCCCAGTGAGTTTTGTACCACACTGAAAATTACCTTATGTGCTGGGAAATGCATCAGTAGAGACTTTGTTTAAACAAAGAGCGTTTTTATGATAGATGGAAGAAGCCAAAACTTCTGGATTTCCATCTAGTTAAAATTTGTGTAGGAAAATTGGACCAGCCCCAGTTCCTTAGTAGAATTTCACGAAGGTCTTCCTGTTGCTTCAAAATGTGCCCTGAAGGAATGCCACATAAATTCTGGAAAATTGCCCACAGTGTTTTCCTAGATCACATTAAAAAGATGAGGGGGACATGTTGGGGATAGTTTAGGAGCAGGATTGTTTACTGCATTGAACAGAGTGGTGGGAAGACTCCGTATTTCGGTTCTGAGTGGGAAGTTGTTGGCAAACTGTAGAGGAGTAGACGTGGCAGCTCTTTGATAAGGAATATCATGGTGGCATTGAATGCCAAGGTTTGTGTCCAACACCTTCTGTTCTTTTCCCCAAAGTGTACACCTCCTCTGCCTTCACGGAGCACCCAGCTCTTATTTCTTCTTAGCAATGGCCCAGACTCACAGAAGTCCATTGCTCTTATTTGAAAGTCTGTCTTGGGTTCTGACCAAAGGGGGTCATTTAAAATCCACATTGTTATTATCCTTCTCTGTGTTTGACTTCCCATCTTTCTATCCCTTGCTAATTTGCAATTATTCTTTGGTTTTCTGGTAGAGCTCCTTAGGTCTGTCTGTGCCAGAACAGCATCCTGATATTGGAGAAAATCAGTGTGAAGTATGCTTGGCGTAGATGACCCTGTCTCTTAAAGGTTGACTTTGGGAACTTATGTAATTTAGCACCTATGATAAACTTGTTAAAAGTGGGAAGAAAGCCAGCTCTGAGATTTTTTTAATGCTATGTAAAAGATGTATATTAGACATCGTTAAATTTTCTTGAGCAAAAGCTACTCTCAAGTAGAAGCCAATTTTAAAGGTATCTATCAGAAGTAGGTCACATAGCCATAAACTGTTTTGGCATCTGATTTTGGAGGCGCAAACCCTTTTAAAATAATGGTAGTACAGAGGTTGGCAAGCACCACAATGAGCTCTGCACACATAACATTGGGTACCATCCCCCATCTGTACTCTGTTCACGTCTTGTGCCTTGAGCATTCCAGCAAGCAACTGTCCCTTGTCCAGTCTCAGACCTGTATGAGTATGTATCAGCAGCATGGTCTGCTCTGAGAAGGATAGGCCTTGGGGAAGAAGTCTGCCCATTACAGGTGCCGGATGAGGGCTTTGTATCATCTGTACATGGTAGTCCTGCCTATGAAAAACATGACTCATCAAAAGCTCAAAAACAAGTATTGGCAAGGGTATGGAAAGAAGGGAACTCTTTTTTTTTTCAATTTTTTTATATTTATTTCCCCTTTTGTTGCCCTTGTTTTTTATTGTTGTTATTGTTAGGACAGAGAGAAATGGAGAGAGGAGGGGAAGACAGAGAGGGGGAGAGAAAGACACCTGCAGACCTGCTTCACCACCTGTGAAGCGACCCCTCTGCAGGTGGGAAGCCAGGGGCTTGAACCAGGATCCTTATGCTGGTCCTTGAGCTTCGCATGTGCTTAACCCACTGCACTACCGCCCAACTCCCAGAAGGGAACTCTTATGCACTGTTGATGAGGATGCAAATTGGTGCAGCCCCTATGGGACACAGTTTGAAGATTCCAAAAAACAAAACATTAAAAATCAACCTATCATATGACTGAGCAGGTCTTCTCCTAGGCATCTACCCAAAGAACAGAAAAGTTACCACTCCCACATTCGTGGCAGTGCTACTTGTAACAGCCAATATGTGGGAACAATCCAAGTGTCCAACAACAGGTGAACGGTTAAAGAAGTTGTGGCATATACACGTACACAATAGAACACTACACAACTGTAATGCATGATGACATATTCTTGTTTACTACAACATGGATGAGGAATCATGTTGAATCAGAAGGAGGGCAGATACTGGATGATCTCAATTATAGATGGATTCAAAGAAACAAATCAAAGAACAGTAGGAGGTGAATGTCCTATGAACTGTATTGCAGCAGATGCAGAGGCTCAGAAAGGGGAAGCTGGGAACCCAAGTCCTATGGTGGAATAAGATGTTTTGGTTGAAGGTGCAATACTCTGGTACCTGTCTTGTGAAAATGTGGAAGATGTACCAATGTGACAGCAAAAGTCTTACAGATCAACTCTTGTCCCACCACGAGGGGACAGCTAGAAGAGGGCTGGAGAAACCCCCTGCTACAATGAAGCTCATGGGACTAGGGCTCTGCTGCTTAACCGTGAGCAAGATGGAGTTTCTGTCTCTCTACTTCAATCTATATAACCTCGTTCTTCATAATCTGCAAAAATAAAGTGAATCCAAATATTGTCCAAAAGAGCTTAATGGATTAGTTATTATGCCATAAGCATAATAACTAATTAAGACAACATAAAATACTTAATTTTCATATCTAACATTGGGAAGTCAGCTGAGGACTTGTGCAAAAAGATCTTTTATGACAAACTTATTTAAGAAATCCATTAGAATTTCAGTACACGATACTGATACCCTCATGCAAGAAATGTTCTATACATTATAAGGACCACGTATGGAAAAATGGCAACTGGGCTGAATGAGGAATGTTTTCAATTTCTGGAGTTCAGAAAAAGAATCAAAGCACTATACTGACATTATTTAGACAGAGTAAGGCAGTTTCAAACTTACTTCAAGCTTCCAAATTTAAGTTCTCTAGTATTTCAAAACACATCTTTATTCAACCCCTTTGGGGGAAAAATAGGATAACTAATCCTATTTCTAATAAGCAAAAAGACCACTGACCTCATTCTCCCTCCAAATTTAAGTACTGTGTAGAGACTTCTAACCCAAGGTTAACTAAGACCAAATTCCACTCTGAAAGTCAATACTCTTATGTTTTCTGTATTGTGCTAAGTAAGTTTTTTAAGTTAGAAATTCTCATTTCAGGGCAAAGGGTAGATAGCATAATGGTTATGCAAACAGATTCATTCTCATGCCTGAGGCTCCAAAGCCCCAGGTTCAATCCCCCACACCACCATAAGCCAGAGCTGAATAGTGCTCTGGTTAAAACAATTAAAAAAAAAAAAAAGAAATTCTCATTTCATGGAGCCAGGTGGTGGTACATCTGGTTAAGCATACACATCACAGTGTGCAAAGCCATACACATCACAGTGTGCAACCCCCTGCTTCCCACCTGCAGGGGCAAAGCTTTATGGGTGGTGAAGCAGGGCCTCTGTCTCTTTCCCTCTTCCTTCTCAATTTCTCTTTGTCTTTATCCAATATAAATTAATAAGCAAACAATAATAATAAAAATAAAAAATTCTGATTTCATTGTATAAAACATAGTTCCTAAAGTATTTGTAGGTATTTATATTACCAGGTTTTGAGAAGAAGGATGGTGGGGTAAGGTGAGGATGGAAAACTTAATAGTTCTAAGGATCTTAAGCTTCATCTTTAAAAAAATGTTCAAAACTGGAGAGATAGCTCACATGGATAGTGCAGATGCTTTACCATGTACACATCCCAGGTTTGTGTCTTGTCCCTACCACACTGGAACTTGCTTCTCTGCTGTGGTATCTTGCCCTCTGCCTCTGTCTCTGTCAGAAAAAGATGGCTTAAAGAGACAAAGCCCAGGTAATAACCACAAAGTTCTGTTTTTTAACCACAAATTACTGGTTTTTTTTTCACTTGACAAACAGCAGTCAATATTGGTTATTGTGTAAATGAAACACTACTCTCCAAAGAAAACTCTTTTGGGATATATTCTCTACTGGATTCAAAAGGAAAGTTAAGCAATTACCTTGAAATAAGTCTTTGTCAATGTCACCCTTCCATTATTACAAAATATGGGAGTATAAGCAAAGGCATTTTTTTCAGGTTTATTTTTTCATCTGCAAAATAAAACTAATACCTGCAGCAGGTAGTTAGGATGCAATAAATCATCATATGCAAACCCCTGGCCTATAGTGGCCTAATGTTCTTTGTCTTCCCCAGTCAACTGGGTGAAGGTACTAACTTTACATAAATGGTCTTTCCACTTACTGTTTCACCCTCCATTGACTTTCCTTCCTTTACACTCTCTCAGTGAAATGAAAAAGGGATCAAGCCTAGACAGTATATGGACTCTTTCTTTTCTGTAAAGACTGCCCCAGAGCTGTATTTGTAAAGGTCTCTTTTGTCACTTTTCCAACTGGAGGTCTCTGAGCTGCAGCATTAGGGAGAATCACCCTGCTTCTCTGAGTGTGAGTGCATCTGCTCTCCAAAGTGACCAGCAGATTACCCTCTCTAGAGACTATCCTTGGCCTCCCCTGTGCTTCCAGTGCCATCCTCTTAGTAACTACTCCTCATTTTGAGATGTGACTGTTTAGCATCTGTGTTTAAAAGAGCCTTCATGGGGCTGAGTGGTAGCACAACATGTTAAGCACACATTGCGCAATGTGCAAGGACCAGTGTAAGGATCCCGGTTTGAGCCCCCAGCTCCCCATGTGCAGGGGGGTCGCTTCACAGGCAATGAAGCAGGTCTGTAGGTGTCTATCTTTCTCTCCCCCTCTGTCTTCCTGTCCTCTCTCGATTTCTCTCTGTCCTACCCAACAACAACAACAACAGCTATGACAGTGATAACAACTACAAGTGCAACAACAAGGACAACAATATGGGAAAATGGCCTCCAGGATCAGTAGTTTTGTAGCGCAGGCACTGAGCCCCAGTGATAACCCTGGAGGGGAAAAAAAAAAAAAGCCTTCAGCTACACCTAGATTCTCATACAAATGCAAAGCCTTGAAAGTCAAGCCCAGATAATGATGGTAGGGTAGAAGACTTAGCTGGTGTTTTTAGTGTTCATTATGCCTTGGCCTCCTTTCTTTGGAGCCCTGTTTCTTCTCTGTGGTGCTGTGCTTATCTTCGTGACTATTTTTCTAGGACCCTGCTGAACAGCTCAAATGTTAAGAGTTCCAGTCAAATAATGAGTTTCTTAAGATGTCACGAACCTCCTCCCCATGCCCCCTCCCACACAAAAGAATTGGCACCCATTGAATACTTAGCAGCATCCCAAAGCCAAATCATTTCTAAGAAAGCCAGTCATCCACCAGAGAAGTAAAAATCGTGCTGATAGGAAGGGGAAAGATGTCCAGATAAGCTAATCCGGCATAACACATGCTCCCTGGTTGCACTAATCACCAGTATACTTAGGTAATTGGGTTCTGCTTGAGACCTTCAACTTCAGAAGCTATTCAATCAAGTAAAACATGTCTAAGTTGGAGAAATTGAAGATATCTAGTTTTATATATGTGTGTGTAATTGCATATATACATATTGCATAGATAACTCTTACACACACACACACATTTTTATTTTTATTTTTTTTATTTAAGAAAGTATTAATTAACAAAACCATAGGGTAGGAGGGGTACAATTCCACACAATTCCCACCACCCATTGTCCATATCCCACCCCCTCCCCTGATAGCTTTCCGATTCTCTATCCCTCTGGGAGCATGGACCCAGGGTCATTGTGGGTTGCAGAAGGTAGAAGGTCTGGCTTCTGTAATTGCTTCCCCGCTGAATCACACACATTTTTAAAGCACTAATTTAGAGTAGATTTAACCTTTTCAGCAATTCAAAGAGAAATGTTAGACTGCATGAAGTGATTATTATGGAAACCCAACTGAGCCTTTCCTGGAAATGCTAGAACCACAGAAATTTCTGAGCATTTGAAAAGATGGTAAATGCTGACTTATGCAGACTTCAGGATTCCATTCCTAGGGCACTGTCATTTATTACTTCCATCAACAGGAATGGTTCCTTTTAATCTCAGATTGGGTGTTCACACTGATCACAATCAAGGATGGTGAAATTGTTCCAATAAAAGAAGAAATAGACTAGGCATCAGCTTTACAATTCCCAAATATCCCTATGTTCCCCCTCCCTTCTAACTATTCTTCCTTTTCCCACTGTTTTTCTCACTCCCTTTCCAGACTTTCTCTTTCCTTGTTGGAGAAGATTGACCTGATTAAATGACAAATTCATTGAGATTCTATATCAAATAAAGCATGCATAGCCTGGAATATAGTTAGATTTAATTTTAAATATTTGTTCCTAGGGAAAGCAAAAAACTCCTTGCAGTTCCAGAAATAAGTTTACGTCTGTTTTTGTTTTGTTTTGGCTTTTTGCCTTTAGGGTTATTGCTGGGGACTGATTCCTGCATGAGGCATGATGAATCCACTGCTTCTCGTGGCCCTTTTATTGGGATAAGACAGAAAAATTGAGAGGGAAGGGGAGCTGGAGAGGGAGAAAGATAGACACCTACAGATCTGCTTCACCAGTTGTGAAACAGCCCCCCTGTACACTCTGATATTTTAAATCAGAGGAATTCATTTTAAGATTCAGAATATTTAGACATGAAATGTGATATAATTCTTTCTCACTGAAGAATTTTTATTGCTTAAGTTTGTATTCAACAAATTGAGAATATTTTTCAAGAATTGTGCAAGGTACCTAACTGTATGGGGTGAACATGAAAGTGTCCACTTCCTGGTGGGACTGAGGGAGCTACTAATCTCTCAAGGGCAGAAGTATTAGAAGAAAAATAAATCATCTCAATAACTCTTAAAATGTAATTATGTAGCAAAGAATCAATAGGAATTTTAAATTAACTAAAATTATTTTTGTTTTTTAAAGATTTTATCTAATTATGAAAGCATAGCTATTAGGTTGTCAGAAAACTCATGACACGTTTTTGCATAGAAAACCTTAGGGAAAAAACTCATGATTTTTTCTGGTATTTCAGTAGATTAGTGTCTTTATTTTCTGCTCTGAATCTCCCAGTTTTTCTGCTGAAGACAGGGTTGGCTCTGTCACCAAACAACATATGCTTGCTTCCCATTACTTACATCAATACTTTGAGATTTTAAAATATTTTGTAGTTTGACAAAGAAATAATACATTTGGTCAAATATCCCTCTAGTAAGAGAAATAAAATGCCACTATATACTATGAAGAGTTAAGAAAAAGAAATTAATATATTTGCATGTGACATCTTTAGGGTAGATAAAAGGTTCAAAGAAAAATTTTCCTCAGTGCTGTGAACACAGTAAAGACAAAGTGGCTACAATTGATAGAGAATTTAAACATACTTTTTAAAGAGTAGAATTTCATAGACTTCTTCTATTTGTGTCTGACATCAGCAAGCTCTTAATAATGCAGTGTGTACTTATTTATTGATCAAACCATTTAAGTACTAAGACATGAGAAAATGGACACTATTATCTGGTAATTGACCATATTGGAGAGTTAAGTGTTCTGACAAGGAACTAAGTGTGTTTAACCTTCAGATAAGATCAATTTTAAGATAATGCCTACTTTGGTAATGAACCAAAGCTGCAAAGAAACTTTGCACTCCAGAAGCTTCTAAACCAGTGCTATTCTGATGACAACGGTCATAGTTTTAATGATAGACTTTGTTTCTGTGAGCCATTCATTGGTTTCCCAGGGCAACCTGAATAGGGGTTACTTACTTTTATATTGTACTTAGAATAAATGTAAGGGTACAATCATAAGTAACACTGGCCAGGGGGTCACTCATTTTAAGAATGTCACTTGTGTTTCAATCATGTGACAGTCATGTTATGTTCAAGGGATGAACAGTTTTGTAATATATCTCACTTGGAAAAATTTGTGCTCCAATGGATTTTATTTTATCCATTAAATTTCAAAACCCAAAGCTTATGTGAACACTTATTTATTAAAAAGCAAGAGAATAGTATATGCAAACCTGTTCTTTTGCTACTGAGTGGGTTCCTTGAACACAGCTTAAAAGCAACTTCTTTTTGGGAAAGACTGACAAGCAGTTATCCTAGAATGTGAAAGGAAGAGTTCACCTAGCTCTGAAGACTCCATGTAAGATGATACACAACATGGGGGTGGGAGTATTGATGTGAGGAGGAGGAGGAGGAGAGAGCCTGTCAGTTTTGGATATACTGACATTCAGGTAGCTATGGAACACCTATAGACAGAAAACTTTGGCTGCCAAGTAAAGATCAGTTTGGGATTGGAAAGACTGATTAATGAATCTCTAGTTGAAAACATAGACTCGGGTATGTTCTTGAATGATGACTATACAGAAGGAGTATTAAGTAGAGGTATTATTTGGTATCTAGAAAAGATAGTATGCCAAAGAAGAAAGTTTTCAGAAGGACAGCATAGAACAGGAAGAGATAAATCTTCTGGCCAGAGCTGAACAGTACTCCCATCTCTTTTTCTCTCCTTAATATAAACCAAAATATATTTATTTTAAAAAAGAGAAATATAAATCTTTTGGGACCACTGGCTTTGCCAGCTATATAGCCACTGATGTTTCATAAGAACTGTTTCAGCAGAATGATGAGAATGTAGGCTGTGTTTAGAGTTTTTACAGAAATAAAGAAGTGCAAGGGGCTGGGTGGTGGCGCACCTGGTTAAGCGCACGTATTACAGTGCGCAAGGAGCTGGTTCAAGCCCCCAGTCGCCACCTGTAGGAGGAAAGCTTCACAAGTGGTGAAGCAGTGCTGCAGGTCTCTCTCTGTCTCCCCCTTTCTCTCAATTTCTGGCTGTCTCTATCAAATAAATAAAGATTTAAAAAAATTATAAATAAGTGCAGACAGTGAATGAGTCCCAGACTGTTTAGACTAATGGAAAATACAAAGGAGTTCAGGACATGAAGGAAAAACAGAGTGGAAGTGTGGATGTATGTGGTGAGTTGAAAATGTTTATAGGCTGGGTAGATGTAAGCAAGATGTAGCAAGTAAAATCTCTTCACTTCCTATTCTTCTTCTTCCTTCTTCTCCTTTCCCCAGACTACTGCTTAGTACTGGCTTGTGATGGTGCTGGAGATTGAACCTGGGACCTTTCGTACGTCATTCCTGATAGGATTTTTGCATAACCATTACGTTATCTCCATAGCCCAACATTTTCTTTCTTTTTTTTTAAATTTTTTATTTAAGAAAGGATTAACGAACAAAACCATAAGGTAGGAGGGGTACAACTCCACACAATTCCCACCACCCAGTTTCCTTAACCCACCCCGTCCCATGATAGTTTCCCATTCTCTAGCCATCTGGGAGCATGGACCCAGGGTCATTGAGGGTTGCAGAAGGTAGAAGGTCTGGCTTCTGTAATTGCTTACCCGCTGAACATGGGCGTTGACTGGTCAGTCCATACTCCCAGTCTGCCTCTCTCTTTCCCTAGTAAGGTGTTTCTCTGGGGAAGCTGAGCTCCAGGACACATTGGTGGGGTCTTCAATCCAGGGAAGCCTGGCCAGCATCCTGGTGGCATCTGGAACCTGCTGATTGAAAAGAGAGTTAACATACGAAGCCAAACAAATTGTTGAGCAATCATGGATCCCAAGCTTGAAACAGTGGAGACGAAGTGTTAGGGAGGTACTCACTGCAAACTCTAGTGTACTTCTGCTTTCAGGTATATATTTTGCAGTAGTTTATGGATACGTGTGAACATAAGCTCTCTCTCACAGAAACTGGTGTATATCTAGGTTATGGGACTTTGTTAGAAGGTGAACCACCTGAGATGAAATTAGAGTGTACTTTAAAAGGAAAGGTCTCACCCGAGTAATGAAGCTGAAGGGTTGTCATTCCACACGTGAAGTCTCTGGACACAGTCTGAGGTGAAGCATGTTGAGGTGGCAATCGTTGCGTTGGTTAGGTTGTGATCAGCGGATGCAATATTATTTGGTATGGATTGGGAGATGCATATGGGAAAGTGGGCCCTATCCAAGGGTTCCAGGACTGGGGGAAGTAGGGCTCTATAGTGGAGATGTGAGGTTCCTGCTGTCTTAGGGTTCAAAAAGACAAATCAATAGTTAATGTTATCATCACATTATTTGGTAATTGGGTTAACTTTGAAAAGTCCTTTTGTTATGGTTTGCTGTACAGTATCCAGTATCTTGTATATAGCTGTGCTATTGGATGCTTCTAATCTACCTGGTCTAGGCTTTTGAGAGAGTCTGCATATCAAATACACAGCCTATATATTAAAAAGATTCAGTTTGTGTTTTGAGAAACTTTGAGACATACAACTGATTTTCCCCCTCTCATATTAATTAACTACTGATTTATATGTCTACATTTTGCTAGGAGTGTACATAAACACCATTCCCACCACCAAAAGACTGTGACCCATCCCTCCCACCCACTCCCACCCCCCACTGTCCCAGGAAGCTGCATGTCTACCCCTCACCACAGGGTTTTTACTTTGGTGCCCTACTTACAGTTTTATCAGGTCCTGCTTTTAGTTTCCCTTTCAGATCTTCTTACTCAACTTCTGTTGATGAGTGGGATCATCCCATACTCATCTTTATCTTTCTGACTTAGTTCACTTAACATAATTCCTTCTAGCTCTGTCCAAGATGGGTCAGAGAAGGTGGGTTCATTGTTCTTGATAGCTGTATAGTATTCCATTGTGTATATATGCCACAGCTTTCTCAGCCACTCATTTGTTGTTGGGCACCTGGGTTGCTTCCAGGTTTTAGCTATTATGAATTGTGCTGCTATGAACATAGGAGTACACACCTCTTTTTGGTTGGGTGTTATGGAGTCCTTGGGGTATTACTGGATCATATGGAAGGTCCATGTCTAGCCTTGTGAGAGTTCTCCAGACTACTCTCCACAGAGGCTGGACCAATTTACATTCCCACCAGCAATGTAAAAGGGTTCCTCTGTCCCCACAACCTCTCCAACATTTGTTGCTGCTGTCCTTTTTGATGTATGCCATTCTTACAGGAGTGAGGTGGTATCTTAGTGTTGTCTTAATTTGCATTTCTCTGACAATCAGTGACCTAGAGCAGTTTTTCATATGTTTGTTAGCCTTTTGGATCTCCTCTGAAGTGGATGTTTTGTTCATATCCTCTGCCCATTTTTGGATGGGGTCATTTGCTTTTTTGCGGCTAAGTTTGGTGAGCTCTTTATATATTTTGGTGATTAGTTTCTTGTCTGATGTCTGGCATGTGAAGATCTTCTCCCATTCTGTGAGGGGTCTCTCTGTTTGTTTAATAGTTTCTTTGGATGTGCAGAAGCTTTTAAATTTGATGTAGTCCCATTGGTTTGTTTCTGCTTTAGTCTTCCTTGCAATTGGGTTTGACTCATCAAAGATGTCCTTAAGGTGTATGTGGGAAAGTGTTTTACCTATGTTTTCCTCTATGTATTTGATAGTTTCTGGTCTAACATCTAGGTCCTTGATCCATTTGGAGTTGATTTTTGTTTCTGGTGAGAAAAAGTGGTTCAGTTTCTTTCTTCTGCATGTTTCAACCCAGTCTTCCCAGCACCAACATTTTCTTCAACAGTTGTCAGAGTATGTCATACAGCTCTGTTGAATTCAGGGAACCAAGAAAATGCTTAGGACTGGAGGAGAATGAGAAACAGTTGATGAGCAATGCTAGTGATCAGAGAAATATTGATAGTGAAGCCATAGGTATGGATAATGTGGAGGTGAGAATGATGACATCTATTTTCTTAATGACTAGGCAGTGAAAAAAAATGATCCACCAAGAGTAGTTAGGGAGGGATTTGACAGGAGTGGTAAATGTTTGGAACGGCTGTTTGTTAAAATAATTAAATGAGAATATAACAGTAATAAAAAAGGAAGTTGTTCTTGTTAAATATTTATCATTGGGGATCCATGCAGAATGAAATGCTAATGCAGCTGCAATTCAGTTTCTTAGTTCAACTGTAGCTTAAAATTAGAAGCTGCCCATCAATAATCCCCCCCAAGGGAGTGATTTCTACTGTAACAGCATATAGCCTAGAGAAAAGGAAATGCTCAAAGAGCAGACTATTTTGGAATGGAAAAGGAAGCCACTGCAGAGAGAGAACATAGAGAAATTGATTGCACATCAACCTTTGGAAATAAAAATGAATCTTCTTTTATCAGTCTGTCTGTTAGTACATCTGCTATTAACCCTCTACTTTGACACCGTGTGGAATCAAGAAAGGTTTATGACTTCATTCTTACTTTCAAAGAATATAGATTATGGTCAGAGGGACAAACTTCATATAGTTTGGGGTTGTTTAATATATAACACTTAATTGCATTAGTATAATTTGAGGGAAGTTTCATGGAATGGATATGGTGACAACTACACCATAGAGTAGGTTTAACTTGGAAAATGTAGCAGGGAGGAAGGGTACAAAAGTAATAGTATGGTTAGATACAACAGCTATAGTAAAAATGGTTTGTATGGAGGACAGGAAAGAGATCAGCCAGAAAGAAAAGCAGAGGATTAGATGAAAGAATTATGTTGAACTGGCATGCTAGTTGGTAGAATGTAGCAGAAAAAGAAGAGTTACTGAACGTTATTGCTTGAGTACAGTCTTTTAGATATGGTACCACTGGGGAGAACATAAGCTGAGTTTTTTTTTAAATTTATATTTAGTAGTAAATTAGTAAATTTTATTTATATATTTTATTTATATATTAGTAAATTATATTTAGTAGTATATTAGTTAGTAACTAATATTGACTTGTAATTATAATATTACAGGGATATAGTTCCATACCATCCCCACCACCAAAGTTATGCCCTTTTTAATCACTTCTCCACAAGACACAATGATTGTTACTTTGAGGATGAAGCCACACTCTAGTCTCAGCTGGACATGCCATTTTGAGGGACAACTGGGTATTCAAAGGCATTATGATGAGGAAGACAGGGATATGTTGGGACCATAATCCAGACCCAAGAAGTGATTAGCATCAAAAGATCTTGTCAACATACTGGGTTCAAGTGTATGCTCATAGGGAGTGTGACCAAGCCAGACAGGCCCTGCCCTAGCAGGTGACTGAGGCTAAGTTGACAAGGCAGACTTCAAAGCAAAAACCTTACTACTTTTTCCTTACTTTTACAGCTTTGTAAAGATATAATTCATAATGCCACACAATTCCTCCACATAACATGTACACAGCAGTGCTTTTAGTATATTAACAGAGTTCTGCTTCCATCACCATCAGGTTTAGATAACATCATTACCCCAAAAGGAAACCCTGTTTCTTTAACCATTGCCTTCCTCCTTACCCCCTTTAGTCCCTAGTCCCCTATGGACACTGAATGGACATACCACACTTTGTGTATTCATTATATAATGGACTTGGAGATTATTTCTACTTCACTGTTCTGAATGATGCTACTGTGAACATTTGTGCATAACACTTGCATGGATGTGCTTTCATTTCTGTTGGTACATAACATAAATGGAATCCTTGAGTTCTAAGGTTTAACCATTTGAATAACCATTACCAGTTATAGGAATAACTTCTAGTTTTCTAAAGTTTTTGTATCATTTTAAATTCCTATCTACAGTGGTTGAGTTCCAATTTCTTTATATCCTTGCCAACATTTGTTCTTTGTCCTTTTTTTATTTTAGCCATCTTAGAGGGTGTGAAATAGTATCTCTTTGTGCTTTTGATTTGAATACCATAGGTCTAAGACCAACTTTCAAAAAGACATAAAATAGAAAATAAGTGTGGGAACTTTGACAGAAGTCTAAAAAATAAACAGGAAGAGGGGCCAGGCAGTAATGCCCCTGGTTAAGCTCACACATTACAGTGTGGAAGGAATTTAGTTCAAGTCCCTGGTTCCCACCTGCAGGGAGCAAGATTCATAAGTGTTGAAGCAGGGCTATAGTTATCTCTCTATTTCTTTCCCTCTATCTCCCTCTCCCCTCTCAATTTCTCTCTGTCTCTATCCAATAATAAAAATAAATGAATAAATAAACTATAAGAAAGCTTATTTTGGGGCGGGGGAGACAGCATAATGGTTATGCAAACAGTCTCTCATGCCTGAGGCTCCTAAGTCCCAGATTCAATCTCCCGCACCACCATAAGCCTGAGCTGAGCAGTTCTCTGGTGTCTCTCTCTCTCTCTCTCTCTCTCTCTCTCTCTCCCCCTCTCCCTCTCCCTCTCTGTCTCTATCTCTCTGTCTCTCTCCATCTCTCTCAAAAATAAAATTAATTAAAAAAATTTTTTTAAAGCTTATTTTTTTAAAAAAGAATTTATAATTCTAAAAATAATATGAAATAAATAAGCACATACTGATATAATAAAGAACTTCAGACATTTAAAACTAAAAAAGAAATTAAAGACAGCCTATTATAGCTTACCTAGCCATAGTGTTGTTCCTTTCATTGCTCTTCATAACCTGGGCTTACTATTCTCAATCATTTTATCGGGTTAGCTGTTTACAACCTTTAGCAGCATTAACTTAGAGATACTTGAAAAGAAAATGTATACCTACTATGGCCAGTTCAGTCGGAATATCTGGGGATGTAACTCAGGTATCTGCAGTAAATATTTTTGGTTATAGCTGGGACTTTACTACTCTGCACTTATTTTTTTCCCAGATAGAGATAAAGAGGGCTGGGAAGACTGCATAATGGTTATGCCTGAGGCTCTGAGATCCCAGGTTCAATCTCCAACACTAGCATAAGCCAGAGCTGTCCAGTACCCTGGTCTCTCTCACTATCATTGTATCATCTTTCTCTCTGTATCACTCTCATAAAAATAAAAATAAAATATATTTTAAAAGAAAGGGAAAGAGACAGATGGACAGACAGACTACAACAACAGAGCTTCCCCCACTGCTTTTGGGGTTTGGTTTGAACCTAGGTTACACACATGACAACGCAAGTACTCCTCCAGATGAGCTATCTAACTGACCTAGTATTTGTATTTAGAGGGAAAAAAGTAACAAAGAGAAGCTCTCCATATGATTCTGATGCAGAGTGAGAGCTAAAAGCCAGTGTTGTAAGTAATTCAGCAGGATTAAATAGAAGAATGAATTTATTGATTATATGTACTGCTCAGATAGCCATCAGCCTTTATTTTGACTAGTAAGCTTTTCTGATTTTGAAAGCTCACTAGATTTGACCAAATAGAAAACAGAGATATAATTGTAATGTTCATAGCCTCTCTGGGTAATAGTAGAAAATCTAGTGTAAAATTCATAAAACCAACTGACTAGTTTTCTCCAGTTAAACACCTAGTTTCAGACTTTGGTCAGAGAGTTTAATTCTTTCATTTATTTTCAATTTATATCCGCTGCCCATGAGGCAATTGTGTATTTCAAATTACAGCAATCTCTCTAAGTTCAACATATGAGAAACTTTTCACAGTAATGAGTTATTCAGTGAATTTTCTATCTACTGTAAAAATATTAATTTGATGTCATGGGTCACCATCCTAGTAGTTATTTCAAAGATGCACATCTTTTTTTGTGGTTGTGTGGATTTGAACAAGTGTCATTTCTATGTTAACATTGACCTTTCTTGTTGACTTTTGTATTCTGAAGACAGAAAATAGATCAATCAAGGTGAATATACATTACCATAATGTCAGTAATTTTGTTAGGATTAGGGAATGTTTTATTTTCTATAGAGATACAGAACCATTTATGTTTTATGGCCTATTTAAATTGTAGATCTAGTCAGAAAACTAGAAAAGATGAGAATTAAAGTGAAATAATATTCCTTTATATTAATACCATATTTCCAGAGCTGAAAGTACTTGTTTGTCTAAGCCCTTCTTTAGAGGAATCAGATATCCCTAACTTAAATTTGTTTCAGAAAATTGTAAGCTCATGTCCCATAAAGAGGTAGACAGTGCAGAAATATCAGCAGTTTGACTCGTGTTCTGATGCCAACACAGCAAGGGACTGCTTTTATTCCATTGCTGATTGAGATGTATCATATAATGCGTCGAGGAGGAAATGGACAGGAAGGTCAATCATGGATGGAGAAGAAGATGTGATGGTTAATTTTTTAATGTGCCAATATTTTTGTATTAATAGAGCTACTCAAAATCTGTGGCAGTAATCCAGGCCTCCTCTTTCTGTCAAAAACAGATCTGGCTTACGTTTATTTTTTCTCTTGGTTTTATCAAGGTTAAGTGGAGGTATTGCACATAACTCCTGTGGTGTGAAGCACAGCACAGAAAAATCATTGTAAAATGAAAGCAATGGAGAGAACACTTTGTATAACATTATTATTATTATTATTATTATTATTCCATTGTGCTAGTTTTTAGGTCCCTTAGACTTTTCTTACTACCAGTTCTTCTTTCTTCATTTCTTCTGTTTCTAAAATTACTTTACTTAAACTAGAACCTGAGCGATATACTGCACATCCTTAAAAACAAAGAGAGAAAAAAACTTAATAACTTCCATTTTGAGTGCTTGGGGTGGTTGGAAGGCTCAGGGGACTCATCTGCTGAATGTGGAAGGATATGGAAACATTTGTCCAGGGAGAAGCATTACATTAAAAACAAAGCAGGAGAGAGAGGGAGAGAGAAGTTATGGGGGGAGGGGGAGGCTCTCTGCTGATGAAAGTAGCTGTCAAATTAGCGGGTCTGGAAGTTGTAGTGCATATTGTTATGAGCTGCTCAAGTTCACACTAGAGCAACCAGCTCCATCCGTCTTTCTCAGTTTACATTTTAATTGGCTTGTAGTTAAGTTTTTTAAACACTGCAAGATTGCTGACATACACTGTAATATCATGTGAATAATTTATGGTGGTTGCTCAAAACAAGCTTTTTCTTTGATATGAGAATCCAAGGGGAAGGGGGAGAAACAGCATGAAGGGTCTGGGGGAGGGGGCCAAGACAGAAGAGCAGACACGATTGCATGTTGTGTGCTGGATGTTAAATGTTTCTGCCGGTGTAGTCAGCAGCATTTGGGATTTCAGGAAGGTTTGTACAATACAATCTTATTAATAACAATTCTGTCAAGAGAGCACCCAATTAAATTGAATTGGGTTTATGACTCCCTCTTGGTTTCTTAAAATGTGTGGATATAAAACCTCTTAGATGTGAATATTGGATAACAAGGGTGGGCTTTTTTTATTATTATTATTGTCTTTAATGATTCCTTCCCCTACTGAGAATTTGCTTGTTTATAAATGTGGGAGTAGACATTTTTCCCAAACTCTCTTTCTCTTTTCTGCTCTCACAATAATCTGGAGAAGATGTAACACTAGTGTCAGCAGGCCGTCATCCTAGTTAAGAACTTGACTGCTTCTAGGAGTGGCTTGCTGGACATCTCTGAGTCTAGAATACCATCTAATTAAGACCTGAGGAAGAATTCTCTTCCTAAATATACCGCTAAAGCATCTCTTTTTCTTACTGTGAAACAAGTAAATTACATGAAATGCAAAGTACAAAGAAAAGAATAAAAGTATTCGGTAATTTCACACCCCCAATGACAGTTGGTCTAGTTTTGTTTATATTCTTCTAGAACTTTTTCTATTCATGTATACCAAGCGTAATTGGAACATATTCTGTTTTGAGTTTTTCTTTCACTGAAATTTACATCTATAGTCTGCGATACCATTTCTAATGACTATACGATGTGTATGTACTTTCTGTGAATTTGCTTTTAGCTGTATATTTCTTACTATATAAATTAAGTATTAGTCACATGTTTTAAAAATATTTTAGGCTGAGAAGTGAAAATGTTAAACCTAGGTACGTATGCTTGATTATTTCTTTAGAGAAGTTCCTAGAAGTAGACATTCTTTATATATATATATGTATATATATATAATAGGATAGAGACAGAGAGAAATAGAGAGGGGTGGGGAAGATAGGGAGAGAGACAGAGAGACACCTGCAGCCCTGCTTTATCACTTGTGAAGCTTTCCTCCCGCAGCAGGGACCAGGGGCTTGAACCTAGTACCTTGTGCACTGTAATGTGAGTGCTTGACCAGGTGCGCCACTGCCTGGTCCCCTGTTATACTTTCCTGGGTACAACAGAAACAGTCTGGGAAGAGAAATCATCAATGCCTCCAGAATAGTCTGTCTTGAAAAATGATAAAACATAAATAATTTTCATTAATAAAATACCATCTTACGATTTGAAAATCTGATGATGGCATGCACATTTGTATTATTTTGAAATTACTGAAGGTTTATCTTCATTTGGGGTTTCTTAATGTTTCTATCAGTTAATTCTAACTGATAGAAAATCTATCAGTTAGAATTAATGCATGACATTTTGTCCTTACCAGTTGGTACATAACCTAAGACATCATGTAGTCAGTTGAGATGCTACAAATGTATTGCCGGTCAACTCCAATATAAAAGAGGGCAGTTAATTAAAGGGATATATTACTGTTAAGCAAACTTGGAGTCAATTGCTTGTAAGTAACATTTAGTTTGATGTCAAAGGGCAAGAAAATCAGTGTTCACCAAGGAGTAGTTTTTTTTTCTTTTTAAATAATTTTGTATTAGTGATTTGGTAATGATTGATAAGATTGTGGTATAGGAGGGGTACAATTCCATGCATTTCCCACCATCGGAGTTCCATATACCCTCCCCTCCAATGGAAACTTCCCTATTCTTTATCCCTCTGGGACTATGGTCCAAAGATCTTTAGGGGAGAAGATGGGAGATCTGGCTTCTGTAATTGCTTCTCCACTGGACATGGGCATTGACAGGTCAATCCATACTCCAGCCTATCTCTATCTTTCCCTAGTGGGGTAGGGTTCTGGGGAGGTGGGATTTATTATTAGTGCCAAGTTTGTACCCAGCTATTGGAATGCAAGAGAGGGAATAAGTTATGGTGTCTCCTCTTATGGGCTCTCCAATAAAGCAAAGTAAATATGTAATCCACTTACAGCCATAGCAATATGTTTATTTGTAGTGATCCCACATTGCAGTTGAAGAAATAATTTATTATTCTGGGAAGAAAAACATCAGTTGAATTAATGGCAGATTCTGAATGGGCACTAAGCTATATACAAGTATTTTCACTGAGGTGAGGTTACTGAGGTTTGCTTTCTTTACTGAGAAACTTTTTCTTATAAATTAGCGAATTCTAAACCAGCAGTTTTCAAATTACATACACAATTGGTGCCTACCCTAAGTGTCTGTTTCTCTCTGCCAAGTTTCAGCTTGTAACCTATTTTGTAACTTAGTCCTAAACATCCCCAAACCAATGGAATGATAGCAGGCACCACCTTAAATCATAATATTTTCACAAGAACATGTTCAAACTTGAAATAATGATCAGGTTAGGAAAAGAGGGAGGTGAGAAGGGAGGAGTAGACAAGCTGCTGTTTTCTGTTATTTTTAAAGTTACATGAATAAATAAATCACTCAGATTTTTGCTGCCTTTTTTTTCCTTCCCCAAGATGACCAAAGGGAGAGTACAGAGCTACTTATGAGAGGAATAAACTAAAAAGACACCACCTCATCAAAGCTATATATTTATAGGGTGATGGTGACAGAGTTGAAGTTTTAACATGTCTCCATGTGAACATTTTGCAGTTCTCTCAGCAAGTGAACACATTGCTTAATTCTTATCTTCTAGCACAATTTGGTAAACTTTTTCTGTAAAGGGCCAAATAATGAAATATTAGCCCTCGTGATCATATAGACCTCTGCTATATATTTTGTTTTCTTCATCTTTCTCTTTAAAGCAGCACTTTAAACATAACAAAAACTGATCATAGCTTACAGTGTAGTTTGCTTACTCCTGCCCTAAAGAAATGTGTGGAGATATCCTAGATGAGGATGTATGAGGAGCATAGTAGCAGGGTCTCTTCCCACTGCTTGCTTTGTTCTGTTGGTCACTGGCTATCTCAGAAGCTGGTCCCTGAAGCCCTGCTCTCCTGTGTGATGCAATGGTGTGAAATGATATTTCCAGTGGAAGGCCTAGAGGGGTAAATGCTGTCTCTAATTAACCTGTTCATTTAGTGTCATTACCATTTATCTCTAGCGTGTTCTGTGAGGAGAGGATAAGGAAAGTGCTTAATTAGAGTAACTATTTCACATTGTCTCTGTTAGCATGACGAAGTATAAAAAGCCCAGGAGATGAAGCTGTCAGTCACTAAGTGTCTTTGGGAGCCTCTTGATTTTCAGCATTGAATAATCATGCTTTATTATTGAATGTTGACTGAAACCTCAGCACATGATCTATATCTAAATTCATGACTCTGACCCAAGATTCTGAGAAATAGAACTGATGGTTAGTGTTCAGCAACTGGATAATATAATTAACAAATTGAAGCTTTATAAACACTACTTATTTGTTTTCTTGTTGCCTTTATTAGAGTACTTTGCATTGTCATGTGTCTCTTCGGTTTGTATTCTATCTCTCTAACAAGATGTTAGACACTTCCAAGATAGGCACTGTGCCTTGTGCTTTCTTTGAAGCCTGAAGTCTGTTGGGATACCACAGTAATATTTTTTTCACAGTAATATTTATAGGTTAATTTTGTGTTTGTGTGTGTGTGTGTGTGTGGTAATATCAGTGCCAGGAGATAACTTCACCCAGCAGGACATGCATCTTAACCATTTGTGAAGCCCTGGGTTCAAGCTTCAACACTGCATGGGAGCACTGTGTTGGGGGACTAGATGCCTCCCAGTCAGGGAGGTATTCAAGACCAGCTAAAAAATCCATCCTCAGTAGTGATGTAAAGAGGATGCCCACCAAAGCACTCAACTTACTCACCTTCAGTCTTTGTACATCATCTCATTTACTTCCCAGGAACTTCATCTCATCATTATCAAATGCAGTGCTGTTTTCTTATACACAGGCCTGGGTCTAAGAGGTTTTGTGTGTCTTATTTGCTGTACTAAGGACCAAAAAAAGTTTTGCATTGCAGTGAGTTGTAATTAGAAATACCTAAACCAGATCCAAATCACAATTTAGAGGACAGTTGGGTCAATTTTTTAGATTAAAAGATGGACCGTTTACAAGTCAGAACTGACTGACCAATATCTGAAATGGTTCACTAAATACTTATTAATCATTTGATTTATTGACTTATTTTCACAGTTTCACTGTAATGCTTTAGCAGTCAGCACTAGAAAACTCTGTACTGTTTCATTATAACATGTGACTTGAGCAGTTTCGGTATTTGGTACAAATTATAGTCTCTCTTTTCTGATTAATGTGGCTTTGGGATCCAGCTTATGCAAATAGTGTAATATTTGCTCAAATCCAGACCAAAGGTACTTAAAGTTCAGTACAGGTAGAGTTGTTCAAGTAACATAAGGACAGATTTTGGTAATTTCAATTGCAAGTGTTGGTTCTTACTTTGTTTTGGTAGAAATTGAGTGTTGGAGACTTTGCCTGGAAGCCAGCCGCCAGCATTGACGTCTGACAAGAACCGCAAAAAGCAGCCACCCCCGGGCGTCTTGTACTGGCAGAGCCAGGGCCACATCCATGGCTGTGATCTCAGGGGAGGGCTGGAGTCCATGGCCTGACTTTGCAACTGGGAAGCCTGCCTCTTACAAGGTGGAAAAAACAGAGCCAAAGTGACCTGACAGAATATGAGCTTGGGAGAACTGTCATATCCAAAGCACCCATCAAGGTTAGGAATGTGGCCAGCCTGAGCTGGCACCCATGGGCTTTGTCAGAGCCAGGTGTCAGAAATGGGTAAATATCAAATTGTGTCTGATTAAAAACAGGAGGAAGCAGAGCTCCTCTTACCTACTCCAAGGAGCCAAAGTCAGCTGAATGGTGTTTGGGCACAGATGATTCAAAACCCACAGTCTCATGACCCAACCAAAGAACTATTCAAAACTAGTATAAAATGTAGTGGCATGTTTTTAAAGAATAGGCTATCAGGCACATTTATCTCTGGCCACATGTGAAGACAGTATTTTTTTCCCAAAAATAACCAAATCTTCATTAATACAAAGAGAATAGGATAAATACTTTTTGTGGAGAGATTCATGATTTCTCTTTTAAGTAAAAATCTTGGCAGTGATATTTCAAATATAAAATGTTTAGTCTAGCCTAAGGCTTTTAGTTAAATTTATTATCTATTATATGGGGGAAATACTCTGAAATAGGAATAGAAGTGATACTATGAAAAATGTCAGAATTATACAACTGAAAATACATGGTTATATAACTGTTTTATCAGTTCGATATTGATAAGAAAAGAAATAAGGATGGCTCAAGTGACTTCCTAGTAATGCAATAATGAAGAAATCAAAATCAAATCAACAGAGAAGTCCCACATCTTGATAGGGAAGCAAATGATACAATATACACACTTAACAAAACTGTAGACATTAGAGTTCTCATTTCACTGTGTGCAAATTATACTTCAGTACATAAAAATGATAAAGTCAAATAGAAGTGAAATCATTTCTTGGGAAACAGATTATTAAGCACCCTGGATAATGAAATTTCCTGATCCTCAGGAAAACTTGAAGTCATTGATTAAGCCTATCCACAAATGTAAGGAAAAAAATAAAATAAAATATGTCAACTGTAAACCATTAATCTCCCAATAAATAAAATAAATAGATACAAATTAAACACACAAGAGTAGGAGAGATAGCATAATGGTCATGCAAAGAGACTCTCATGTCTGAGGCTCCACAATTCCAGCTTCAGTATCCTGTACCACCAGAAACCAGAGCTGAGCAGTGCTCTGGTAAAAAAAAAAGAAAAACAAAAAAATGATAAGTGATTTACACAGTTCCAGACATAGATGGAGACTTTCAGGTTATCAATACTCCTGCTTTAAGTTTTATTTTTAAATGAGACTGTGGGGCCGGGCAATGGCACACTAGGTTAAGTACTCATAGTACTAAGAAAGAGCAAGGACCCAAACAAGAAGCCCCTGGCTCTTCATCTGCAGGGTGGGCACTTCACAAATGGGGAAGCAAGTCTGCAGGTGTCTATATTGCTCTATCCCCTTCTGCCTCCTCCTCCTCCTCTCTCAATTTCTGTCCTATCCAATAAAATGGAAAAAATTGCCATCAGGACCAGTGGATTCATAGTGCCAGCACTGAGCCCTAGCAATACCCTGGAATTCATAAAAAATTAAAATAAAATAAAAAACTCTGAGACTCCTAACATTTTAGAAAGTTATCAAAAGAAAATAAGAAAACTTTGCCAGATAGTAAGAATATAATCTTAAAATTTCTTCATTAGATTTACTTCTTCCTGCTAACTATCACCAATGGTCTGTTTTTAGCTCTCTTTAATCTCGCTTCGTGTTGTGCTCTCATTGATTTATCAACTGAATGTCAGTGTGTTTTCATTCAATTAATAAATATACCTTTGAGTTTCTGTCATGTGGCCAGCATTGTTTTATGGTGGCAATACAGCCCTGAACCGTATGTCCTTTAGGAACCTGGATAGGAGGCTAGGTGGTGATGTACCTGGTTAAGCACACACATCACAGTGCACAAGGACACAGGTTCATGCCTGTGGTCCTCAGCTTCAGAGCATGTCCTTGCACTATATGCTATGTGTGCTTAACCAGGTGTGCCATGGCCTGGCCGCCCCTTGCAATGTTCTGTAAGCTTTCTAACCCATCTCTCTGTCTGCTGTTATACCTAATTCTTTCTTTCTTGTTTTTTTTTTTTTTGAAAATAATTTTAGTTTTATTTCTTGACTTTGTGTTTGAAATTTTGGGAACAATCAAATATTTATATGTATATACATATTTTTTTAAAGTTAGTCTGGAATGGTGAAGCTCTAGTGACAGGGACAGACTTAGAGAGAGAAAGAGGAGCCAAAGCATCACTCTTGTTATACCTACTTCTGATCTCTCCTATACATCTCTGACGATTTCATTCTCCTCAAACACATCTCCTCTAAAATAGCTGTATTTAAAAACAGAGCTTCCACCTTCCTCACAGATCTTCTTAAGTCTCCACTACAAGGTACTTGTACTTACTCCAGCCTGAGTGGCTTCTTGGCAATTCCTTTAGAAGGCCTCCAGGCCTGCTACTCTGGTTGCTCATCTGGACACATGTAGCAATGCCTCCCCCCCGGAGCCCCACCACCCACTTCATTCTCATCATAAGCCTCTGCACACACCAAGCTGCTGCCCTTTGGATGGAACTTTTCTCAATCTGTGAGCCTCCCCTCCTTTTACTAAACTTATCTCACTGAGCTGCATCATGGTTATTCTCTGCTTATTAAAATTAATTCTTGATGAATTTTCATAAAGTGAAAAATAAATGTACAAAAGAATAGTGAAAAATCAGTACCACCAGAAATCTTATCACCTTGAGATGTCTCTGTCTGAACATCCTTCCAGACTTCTATCTACAAACACTTAGAAATCTGCAGTTTTTCCTAAATGAGATCAAATTCTAATTTTCTGTTGCCATACTCTTGTACTCCTTAATGTTGCTCAACAAGAAGCTAAGCTATGATTTCCTTTTTTCAGTCATTCCAATTCTTTTTTGTGTTGGTCATTATGCCAGGTCCCCTGCATTGCTTGATGCTGTGGTCTATTTACATAATCATTGTTTTGCCTGAGACCCGCCCTGCCTGCAGGGCAGGTTTATCCCATTGGTTAGAACCTTTGCAACAGCTGCTATGGAAGCTTTCTACGTTCTAGCTCTTTTCTTTTCTCCACCCCCTCTCCTAGCCATTTCTTTTTTCCACTTGCCACTTCCAGTTAAAGAGACATATAAAAGCATTGTCTCTGATCAATAAGGGCATTTCATTGCATTACCGCTCAGCCGAGTTCCTGGTCTCTTCTCTCCCCTGTGACACAACCAATATTTTGTATTAGCTTGCCCTTCTCACTCCATTCAGAACACAGGGAAGAGAGGTCCTGGTGGGTTCTGACCTTGTGCTCAGTAGATCTTTATTTTTTTTAACTCCAGTGTTATTTTTTAATTTTTAATATTTATTTATTTTCCCTTTCGTTGCCCTTGTTTTTTTTTTTATCCCACCCCCGTCCTTGTTGTTTTTTATTGTTGTAGTTATTATTGCTGTTGTTGTCATATTGCTGTTGGTGTTGGATAGGACAGAGAGAAATGGAGAGAGGAGGGGAAGACAGAGAGGGGGAGATTAAGAGAGACACCTGCAGACCTGCTTCACTGCTTGTGAAGCGACTCCCCTGCAGGTGGGGAACCGGGGGCTCGAACCTGGATCCTTACGCCAGTCCTTGCACTTAGCGCCATGTGCACTTAACCCACTGTGCTGCCACCCAACTCCCTCAGCAGATCTTTATAAAATGCAGGTGTCGCATACCTGTTCGTGGCATGCCACTTCATGAGATTCAGGCCCTGGAAAAATGTTTGGAGATCTTGAAGAGAAAGATAGACAAAATCCAAAGTAAAGTTGTCACCTTTTATTGTTATGATTACTACTACTTCTTTGAACAGCATTGTGGCTCCATTGCCTGCAAGAAAGCCATTCATTGTTCCTTGTTACATAATCTGCAGAGAGCTTATTCACTTAGAAGACAGCACATTCATCGTAGTTTCTGTCTTATGAGACAGAATCTGTTCTGCGTCTCTGAGGCATTCTTCACAGCACAGACCTCATGCTATCACTAATTAGCCCGAGCATTCGCAGCCCAAAACCCCAGTGCCTGTGCTTGACAAGAGGCTGTTTTTTTTTTCCCTAGAAAGAGTGAACCTGCCACTCTGTCAAGAGGCACCTCTATGCAGTAGGCATAAGCAGGGTGGTGTCGAGCTCTCCAGGCCACCAGAGCAGTGAAATGTGCCATGGCTTCTAGCTGACTTGCTGCCTGCTGCCTCCCTTCTCCTGGGAAGTGGGGTCTCCATCAGACTGTGCCTTTGTCCTCTAACAAAATAGCTGACCACATGAGGCAGCACGTCTGCTTTGTTCTGAGCCTTATTCCTAGCCAGTTCCCATCTTGGTCTTCAGTACCCAACCTACTAGTCAGTCCCCAACCAACTCCCAGCCACTTGTGTTAATGATAAATGCTATTAGCAGCCTACCCTGGTAGTTCACTAGGGGGGAAGGGAGGATGGGAGAAGAAGAGGAGGAGACAGAAGAAAGGAAAAGCATAAGACTGTTTGCCTGCCACAGTGAAGTGAAGCTTAACCGGAGCATCCTCACCCTCCCTTCCCACCGTCCCTCTTGCCTGGGGCCTGGGATCTGCTGTGCACATGCGCACAGTGGCCTTGTTCCATGGCTCTGCCATTTTCTCAGTGGGAGGATGTTTTCTTAGCTGAGCAGTGCACTGCTCTGCCTGAGGGATTGAGAACATATTGCTTGGCAGGTGGGCCTGCTCAGACGCACTGACTGTTGTTTCAGCATTGACAGGGAACATAAATCACGCGGGCCCATTATGCCAGCATAAATTCATGGTAACCTGTTCAAAGGGCTGCAACCAGCAAACAAAGTGTTTGGGTACTAATAGGTGATATTTGTGAAACATATGATTGGGATCTGAGAAGTAATTTTGGGTGACAGGCCACTCCTTCTGCCATCTTAACAGAAGCTGGGACCTACAACAAAATACCACTGCTGTCATCCTCACAGAGATGATTGCCATTCCAGCTTAGCTCCAGGCAGCTGTGGATGCTGCTGTTGGTGCCAAGAGATTATCTGTGCGGGGAAAACAGCCTTCAGTTTTGAGGTCTTTCCTTTGTGCCTTGGTGCTCAGGATGTGCAGAGAAAAATGCTCCTGGAAATGTTAGTGGAGAATATCAGAACTCTCTTTGGCCTTCTATGATGAACTTGAAAGGGATCTAGAGTTTGCTTTGGTATTGAGTGGAAAGATAAGCCTCTGTGCAGAGGTCTCTGATCATTATGATAAAGAGAAGCTATTTTTTTGTTGTTGTTGCCTCACTAGGCTCCAGGAGGAGAATGAGATACTAATGAAGTCCTCAAGCAGAGTGTTAAGGGACATGACCTCCCAACAGGGCTACTTCCCCACAGGGGACATGGAGATAGGACAGCTTGCACCTGGGAGACAGTACAGAAAAGGGTGGTCATTGGTTTCAGACACCAGCATTTTGCTGGGTTGCAGACACTAAGCAGGTAGAAGAGCATTTTCCACACACTGTCCTGAGATTTGTCCTCTTCCTTCATCATGTGTTTTCCTCGCAGTGCACATGTATTCCTATATTCCCATCTCTCAAGCTAGTCATAAGAGTCATTCAGAGCACTGTGCCATCTTTTGCTTCCTACTTCTCCACTAAACTACGTTCTCCATGAAGACAAGTACCAATAGCTCAGTATTGGTTTCATGGTAAATGTGGACAGAATCTAAGCCACCAACAAGGAGGCATGTTTGTAAAAAGAAAAATCCACTAGTCAGTCATGTGGAATTGGTTTTTCTTTTATCTTCTTCATTTATACGAAACCCTGTCAGGTATTTCTGTCAAATCTGCCCTTTAAATTACAACTGGATGGCCATCTAGTATTACTGAATTTCCACCCTATCACACAGCTAAACCTAAATCTGTACTTTCCAATCTGTATGCCATTTCCCCTGCATTCTCTCTTGCTTCAACTATTTGCTAGAACAAGCTCAAGGATATCCTCATGAAAGCAAGGACCTTCTAGAAAAAAGGATAGAGAGATGTAGGCAGAAGCCACCAGTATTTAGTAGAATCATTCTTCGGATAATCTGGAACAGCAGGATAGTGGTGAGACATGAGCCACATCACCCCCTTGAGTGGACCCTCCATCACTCTGTCATCTTCACCATTAACCTCAGTGGAGCAGTGTGTTAATTTTCCAGCATGAAAATGTATACTTTGGAGCTCTATCCCAGAGATTTTATGTTATAAAGTCAGTACTGGGGCCTAGACTCTTGAAGTACTCCTCAAGTGGCTTTAGATGCAGTCAATCAGGGTATCCTCAACAGTTCCCTCACATCTTCCCATGGCAAATACTGAGTCCTCTAATAAAAATGTTTTAGATTAATGCTCTAAAGAGCCTCCAGAGTTCTTTGCAAGATATAAAAGCAAGAGGCTTTTAGATATGCAAGGGTAACATCATTTAGTATTTTACATTGTTCATTACCATTTCTAACTCTGTAAAACTTTTTTTAAAACATTGTTCCTTTAAATAAAGAAAAGCTTTATGACATGTGATCTGCATAAAGTTCCTTTTAATGGATATAGTTCAGTAGTTTTTAGTATTGTCACCATCACCACTATCTCACTCCAGAACATTTTTGTAACAAGAGAAAAGGAATCACATTCCCATTCTTTCCTACCTCTAGCCCATCACCACGATGAATTTATTTCCCATCTATATACTTTCTTAAACTGGATAATTGACCTCTGAAATATTCTAAGCAACTGCATTTGAATCTAGTTATAGGAAGAAATATCTCCAAGAAATCTTTTTTAATGCTGTATTGAGGGCTCCTGGGTTATGCATGTTCTGTGGTCAGAAAGATTATGCTTAGGTCTGACTTTCAAACTTTTACTTACATTTACTCAGCATTCTATAATATGAACTCATATCAAGTTACCTCTAACTTCTCTACAGCATGAATGATCTCAATACTACTGTGCTCCTCTTCAGATTTATCCAACATGCTCTCCTATTTCCTCTTGTCTCTCATCTAAATAGATGAAGTGTCTCTTCCCATTCCCCTAAGGCAAAGACCTCTATTTGTGCCCCCTATCCCATTTCATCCTCTCTCCTCCAGAACCTGATTTTTGGACTATCTTCATTTTCTTTTCTTTTTTTTCAACTTCAAAAATACTTAGAGTTCACATATTTGAAAGGTTGCTTTGATCCTGCTGCCTCCTCAAGCTACCAGACTATTTTTTTCATTCCCTTCACTGTCAAACCTTTTAAAAGCACAGTTTGCTCTCTTTGCTGGTGCCCCTTTTCCACCCACTCCCACCTGACTTCTTTCACTCTTGAGTCTACCTTCACTACTTTAATGAAATGTCTCCTCTTGGTCTGTGGCATCTTACATAACAAGTTTGGAAACCTACCATGGTCCTTCCCCATTACCTGTAGAACATGACCTTCAGTTTCTGTTACAACCCACATTCTCCTTCTACCTTTGACTTCAAAGCCTTCCTAAATATATGGATGGCCTTCTTTTTTCTGTCTCTTTATTTTCTCTCTCCCCAGTCTCTTAACACCATCTGGTTCCTAACTATGTGGATAACTTCCAAGGCTATCTTCACCACCGGATGTCCTGCCAGTTTCTTAGACTCATTGCTCAAAACAGAACTCATACCCTGGCAGTCTTCCTATCTTCCCTAATTCTGGCCATCGTATACCCAGGGTTGAAAATTTGACTTCCTTTCAACTCCTTGGTATAGATGTCAGTCATCATGTCCACGACAGCCCTTTGTTCTACGGGGCTGCGTTTCTTTACAAGTGTCCGACTTTTCAGTACTGTCCAGATCCAGGCCCTCATTATATCTTACCTGGACTATGGTTCGCCTGCATTCTAACTCAACTCCATTTCATCTCACACCTACCAGTCATATGTTAGTCTTCCTTCAATGCCAGTCATATCATTTCCTTTAGGCAGCAGCCTTTCAAATAGCTATAAGCTTACATAACCTCAACTCATAAGATCTTCTGTGACTTGGACGTTGTCTTCCACTGCAAGCTTATTTTATTATCTTCATATTCTCTATATTTTATCCTAAACAAAATATAAATCATCCTTCCTTACCCTCCATAAGTTCTTATTTCAAGGCTCTTGCTTATCCTATATTTTTTATCTAAAAATTATGTTCTTTAGTTCTGCCAACATGATCTCCTATGATGAAATCCTCTCTTCAAATCCCTTCCTTCCAACAAAATCTCCTGGGTGTAGGACTTTTTCTCCTCTGGGTTTCCACAATTTCACTTGTGTGTGTCTATGTGTGGTATAAGAGGTAGGAAAGAACTTTCAGCATTTTGTCATGAATTTCAGTTATTTATGTACTTGTCTTAATCCAGTGTCCCATAGGTAGGAGTCTTGAGTTTTCATTGTTATAACTCCTATAACAGCTGGCCAAATGTCTTAAATATAGAATATTATGAATAAGTGTCACTTGAGTTAATGATTTTTTTACCTCAATAAATTATAGAAGGTAAATGACAGGCTTTATATCAGTGTCAAGAGAGTTCTCAGTAGTTTACGAAGTATTACTGTTTTCAATCAGTTCAGGTACAAGGCTCAGAGGAAGGAAACCTGAGAGAATTGTAGCGAACCTGCCATCATCTTCATTGTGATGCCTTGCATTTGTATTTGCTTAATGTTTTATGCCACTTGAACATGCTTTCAGATTTTATCCCCGTATATCTATGGGGGTGGGGGGTTTGACAAAGAAAGCTAGTCTAATGTCTTGTTGTTTCATAGATGAGAGCAATAGGTGCTAGGGAATTTGACTTACTTAACTATGTTAGATTATTAAGTAGTGACAGAGCCTGGACAAAATGACTTGTGCTACGACTTTAATGTATTTGGAGAACTTTTGTGTGAAAGATTATTAACTATTATTTTATTTTTAGTGTCTTTATTGGGGTAATTAATGGTTTACAGTTGATAGTAAAATACAGTAGTTTGTACATGCATAACATTTTCCCATTTTCCACATAACAATTCAGTCCCCACTAGGTCCTCCTCTGCCATCATGTTCCAGGACCTGCACCCACTCCCACCTCAGAAGTCTTTTACTTTGATGCAGTACACCAACTATTAAGTCTTATTTTAATTTTTCAAAAGATGGTAAAGTACAAGCAAGTTAAGTTCAGTTAAGGGGGAAAAGCTGTTTAGCTATCCATAAACTGGTGTTAACTCCCTCTTTTGTTCAAACAGGGCTTCATAAGAGCAGCCTAACCTCCCAGGGGAAGGAAATTCTGTGGATAAGAGCTACTCACAAGTGTAGGTTGACCAATGTCCCTTCTTGTTCTCCATTTTTATAATTTATCATTTTTAGGTTAGCATTGCACTACTCTACCCCATCTGTTGATTTCTGTCAGTAAAACTTAACATTACACAAAATGGAGCCCCCAACTTATCTTTCTCACTCTTTGTATCTGTCAGTGGACCACCAGCAAGAGGGAATACCAAAGAATATATTTCTGTCCAGTTCATCAGTACTTGAGTTTGTCAATCCAGAGAGAAATGAAGTTTGCAGAAAACCCCATTGGTGTTGTCATCAGCTGTAGCCAGCCCAGTTAGGCAACTTAAGGATCATTTCTGGTGTTAGGATGTGGTGGGCAAGCCCAGAATATTCTCAGAGTAGAATATTCTGTTGGAAGAAGTCTCTTCATTTTAATGAGCTCCAACCTTTTTCTTGAACTGGGGAGTTGTCTAAAAAGGCAATTTCTACAAAGCAGCCAAATGGAAATCATATTTCACTGTACTCACAACCAAATCTGCCTTCTTTTTTCTTTCATTCTCTTTCTCTCTCTCTTTACTTTACTTTATAGAAACATTTTGTGTGCCATGTATGTGCCTTAGGAGCCAAAAACAAAATCATATTTTGGCTCCCTTTTCCACTTTGCTAAGCTCAGATACTGTAAATATCCTCCTCTCCTCTCATAACATTAATTTTTTTATGAATTCATCATAAAGGAGCCACTTTGTAGGTCTGGCTGGTACCAGTGAAAAACTTCATTTTCTATTTCCCAGTAACTTTTCAGTGTAAAAAAAATTATGGGTGCAGTGTTGAAAGACTAGAATTATTCATCAAGTCTTCACTGCCTGCAAATGATTTTTGTGAAACCTATCTGGGAGAATGCAAACACAGGCATGCATATTTTAGATGGCGCTACATGTCAGCCATAGCCACCTAATCTTTCTCAGGGGAGTTAGGGGTAAAAGAAGACATGTGCTCTCTCAGTGCTTTGTGGATTTATTCAAGAGTTCATAACAACTCAAAATCCCCTCTTAGCTTACAGTGTTCTGTAAGTCACCAGTGCACTAAGGAACCAGATACTTATTTAATTGTATTATATGTTAGTGGAAGCACCAATAACTTAGTAACCCAGATGCAAAAGGTCTTTTATTCACGAGACAGCAAAATAAACTGCAAGAATGCATCAGATTCTTTTGACAACTTAACTATTCCATACACTAGACCCCACACCAAGGGTTTCTAACTGATTAGATTTGAGTGGGGGTCCAGAAAATTTGCCTTTTTTTTTTTTTGCCTCCAGGGTTATTGCTGGGGCTTGGTCAAATCCACTGCTCCTGGAGGCTATTTTTTTCCTTTTTGTTGCCCTTGTTGTTTTATTGTTGTTATGGTTATTATTATTGTTGTTATTGTTGTCATCGTTGGATAGGACAGAGAGAAATTGGGAGAGGAGGGGAAGACGGGGAGAGAAAGACACCCACAGTTCTGCTTCACTGCTCATAAAGCAATCCCCCTGCAGGTAGGGAGCTGGGGGCTCGAACTGAGATTCTTGTGCCAGTCCTTTTGTGCTTTGCACTATATGTGCTTAACCCGCTGCTCTACCACCCGGCCCCCTGGAAACTCGCCTTTTAAACAAATCTCTTTGTTGCTCTTGTCTACACTTTGGAGACTGATATATTGAGTAGAGAGGGGAAAAAAAGGTTAAATTTAAAAGTTGGGAGTCTCAAGCTTTAGTACTGAGTCTACTCCCTACCTCCCATGGCTCTGTAAACAAGTCTATGGGTCCAGTTTTCTTGTATGTAAAAAAAATAAGAGCAATGACGCCTGCCTCTGTGACCTATTATGAGAAAAATATCTTGAGAAGCTCTAGGAAAACACTTAAATAGCACTTCTGCAGTGTCTTGAAGCATTATAATCACTGTAGTGAGAAGAATTAGAGTAAACCAATTTGGAGAAGTTTTGAGATGCAAGAATTCCATGAAACACAGGCCAGAATATTCTGCTATGCTAAGAAGAGGTGTGAAGATAGAAAGATTTCAGGGAATTCCTCCCTTCTATGACCTGAGTCTAAGCATGTTAAGTCCTCTGCTTTACGTCTAGATGAGAGAGCTAGGCTTGGTTAGAGCAGGGGTGCTCGGATTTTCCTGCGATTCTGAATTCCTTGATTTACTTGTGTGTATGCTGAGTTTGGCCTTTACCCTACTTCAAGGGTCTCTGGACTACTCTTACACACTCCAGACCTTGAACCACTATTTGTGTGCCAACAACACTAAAATCATTTCATAACAACTGGTAAGGGCACTTTATATTCTAGACTGTAATTCTCAACCTTGTCTGCCATTGAAATTACCAAAGGAGCCTCTTAATCCCACATGCACAGTCCAATTGAATTGGAATCTCTGGGGGTGGGGTCTGAACATCAATAGCATTTTTAAAAGCTCCCCATTAATACAAATTTGCAAGCAAGACTGAAAATCATTACCATAGGAAAAAAATCCTCTGTTGTTCAGTCAGTAGGCTGAGTATTTGTATTTGTTGTGTCTTTTCTACACCATATAGGGAGAATATTAAGGACAGCTCTGTGCCCAGAAACCAGCCCATTGATTTGCATTGCTTTAGATCAGGGTGAAGGATCTTTTTGTGCTAGGGCCATTTGGATGTTTA
The DNA here is from genome assembly GCF_950295315.1 of Erinaceus europaeus. Lineage (NCBI taxonomy): Eukaryota > Metazoa > Chordata > Mammalia > Eulipotyphla > Erinaceidae > Erinaceus > Erinaceus europaeus. The sequence goes on from NC_080176.1 coordinate 31,660,248, forward strand.
TAATGTTATTCACAGCCTATACAAAATTAACTTTAAAAATGAGCAATTAGGGGCCAGGTGGTGGCACACCTAATTGGGCACACATATGAGTCAGGACCCAAGTTCTAGTCCCTGTTTCCCACCTACAGGGAAAAGCTTCAAAAGACCTAGAGCAGTGCTACAAGTGTCTTCTTTCTCTTTTTTTTTTTTTTTCCTGTGTCTCACTCTATTAAATAAAATAAAGGAGAAAGAGAAGGGGGGAGCTTCCAGAAGTGGTGGAGTCATTGTGCAGGTATTGAGCCCTAGCAATAATCAGGATGAAAAAAAAAACTTTAAAAAATTAGCACTTAATGTCGCTGTATAAAACAAAACCTCTGAAGTTATTAAATTTCGAGTCAGTACCACTTGGAAGGCCAAGTGATTTTGCAGATCTTACAGTCAGACATTTCCCACCCCTGCTTTAGATGTTCTAAGCAGATTGGTTCTAATTTTGAGTGAATGTTCTATTATATACAAATGAAGTGTCAACAAAACTCACATCACAATGCCTTCCATTTACTTATTTAATGTATACAAAACCTTTTGTTAAGTTTATGTCCTCACAGTAAAAATGGTATTAAATAATTTGCAAAATCACTATCACAAAGTATCAGTCTGTAGAAGTATAGTAAACCCTAGCTCTAATTAATGTTCAGGGTGAGATCAGGAGTTAGATCTGTTGCCTTGCAGAGCTCTTAGAATGCCAAGAAAGAGGCTCTTCTGCTCTATCAGAAATTCTCTTATAAATCATTGACCTTTCACGACAAACTTAGTTTGTCCCTTTAAAGAGGAATGACAAAAATCAGATTACCCACAGTGGGAAGCATGAGAGTTTGTGTGACTCTAGAGTCCAAGTTCTTTCCTCAGATTTGAATTATGGCCAATCAGGTCTTCTTGAGCTATTTCCTGCATCCTCCCTGATACCCCTTACTGGATATCCCATTCCCCACCCCCTCCCCAATTACCACTCCAAACCAGGCCAGATTTCAGGAAGCTCCCAGACTGTTCTGGTCGAGCTGCCTTAGCTACTTTTCTTTTAGCTTTATTTATTTTATTTGATAGAACAAAGAAAAATTGAGAGGGAGAGGAGAGGAGAGGAAAGGGAGAGAGGGAGAGAGGGAGAGAGAGGGAGAGAGAAAGAGATATGGACTTGCAGCACTGCTTTACCACTCATGAAGCTTCCCTCCTCCAGGTGGAGGCCAGGGACTTGAACCTGAGTGCTTGTGCATGGTAATACTTGCACTTAACCAGGTGCTCCACCTCCTGACCCCCTTCAGGGGCATTTTCAAACTTTGCTAATTGTCTGACCACTTTACAATTGACCAGGTAACCTGTTGGAGCCCACACTGGTCTGGAGCTATTCTTTGTGTCTGGCTTATTCCTCCCCTTAGACATTCCTTGAGGGCAGGAAGTACTTCTTACTCACCTTTGTATTCCCTGAAGTTGAGTACTCACCCCTTGCGGGTCGATTTTTTTTTTTTTAGCATCAATCATCAAAGAATCTCATCCCTGAGTAAAGATCTCCTACAATACATCAGCATGTGTGCATGTGTTGTGTGTGTTGTGCTTCAGAATAGTTTAGAAACATATTCCAGATTTAATTGAGGCTTCTGGGAAGCCTTGCTGTGTTCTTCCTTGCAAAAAATAGAAGGTCGTTACCAGGAAGTCTCAGTGTACCATATTTATCTGGTGAGTTTTGAAAATACTGAGTAATGGAACTAATGACTCAACATAGTATTTTCCAAACTGTGAGGTAATCTTTGGACTTTACAAGATTATTATATTAAGTGTACTTTTTAGTCTGTCAGTAAAAAATAAAAAGCCTGTATTTTCACATTAGAATTCAAAGAACATCTGCTGCGTATTGTAAATAACATATTTTGAAAACCAACTGATGCATACTCAGCCTGCCTCCACCTGCTAACTATAACAGGTCCTTAAGATAAGATTCACCTCACCATTGGTACAAATCTCGCATTGATGCTCCAAAATCTTCCATAAATCTCAGAAGCCATTTGTCCTATACATACACTCAGTGATGTGAGGTTCTCAGTTCCTGTTTTCTGGAGGAGTAAAGAAGGGACAGGATTTTGAGTAGAAGAGAATATGATTTTTAAGGCATTGAGCTCAGAAAGGTTCTCCACCAGGACCCTTCCCTACCCCTAAAAAAAACCTCATAGAGTTAAATCAGTAGAGTCAGAGACCACTCCTGATGAAGGTCGTGTGTATGTCTTGGGTCTGCCAGTAGGGACATGCTCAAGGGCCTCCCTGAGCCCCATTCTTGTGCTTCAGGACTGAAAAACTCAGTCAGCTTTTCTCCTCATCCCTTCTCAGTTTGTCTTGTTAGCACTCTTTCTTAGCAAGTAAGCACCATATGTCTTCTTTGGGAACTTGTTATCAGGAGATTCCCCAGCACATGTGTGCTGGATTAAAGAGAGGAAGAGGGTGTTGGGTTTACCAGCAGTAGTCACCAGAGTGCCAAATTTGGAGAAGTCTCCTGTGTGCCCATCTGCCCTGCGAGCTGGCTTGTCCTGAGGCTTGAGTACAGCATTTTATAGGACTTTCTAAGGTCACAGAAAACAGCCTGGCTTCTGAGTGGGCTTTCTGAGGCAAAGAGAGAGCCAGTACACCCCCTTTCTGGTGGCTCCTCAGGCAGGTTGGATCCTGCAGGCTCCTTACTGATCTCATTCTCTGTCCTCCTGGTGAGGGTGACACAGTGTGCTGTTCTTTTGCTCCCTTGCTCCTAACCAGCCACTGATGCCAAAGCATGCAGCCAATATGTTCTGCTTTTGAGGTAATTTGGCTTCTTTAATGTGGAGTCTACCACCCACATCCAACCTTTCATACCAGTCTCCTTTGAAAGCCAGCATGCTGAGATTCCAATTTGTCTTTTTCCTTCTTTGTCCCCCCCCTTTCCTTGTACTCAGGCTGTCTTTTATCAAAAACAGATAGAGGGTGAGCCATTGACACCTCATGGCAAGCAGCAGCTTGAAGCATTTTCTTCATTCACCTTGACATCTTTGCTACAAAGAAAAAGCAAGGGTTGGAAACCTGTTCTATTCATTTTGGTGTTCACAAGAGCTGCCTCTTTTAAAGCTGCTTCACAAATAGCCTTGTTGGTTGTTATTGCTTGATACCTGTCTCCCTGGAGGTTTCACCAGTTGTTTTGAAAAGGATGGCTATTTCCTATACCCTGGAGAAAATTCACCTGACCAAGGCATCTGCTTGCATATGTGTATTTGTGCTTATGTGCTATCAATTAATAATGAAAAAAAACAGAGCAATTGCTTGCATTGATTTTCCCTACAGAATTGAAGCTAATAATAATTGCCAATCCTTAGTCTGAGTTTCCTGGATGCCAGGCTCAATGCATGAGTGTATATCATTCTAACACCAACATGTTAAGATAGTTCCTATTTTACAGATGGGCTGATGCCTGAGAGGTTATATACCTTGGTGAAGCTGAGACATGAATATAGACATTGGGACTTGAATACCCAAGCTATTTACAACTAAATTGAATTGCTTGGACTTGACATACTATCAGACAGACATTCATTTGAATGTTACTGACTATAGCTCTACTTGCTTCCTCTTTACCCTGAAAGGACTTGACCACAGCATAAGTGAACTATTGGTAAGATAACCAGTATTCTTAAGAGGGGCACACTCTTACTAATATCTTTGGCCTAGTCAGAACAGGGATTCTCAGTTGTGTAGAGAAGATTGCCCAGAGTGGTAGGAAAGGTACAACAAGAACGCTGGGAGAGCAAGAGCCTAATTCCAATGCATCCCAGGGGCGCAAAGTTGCTGTGGTGATCTCTAGATCAGTCTCTACTTTAAAACCAGTGTTCTTAAGAGGGGCACACTCTCAACTACTATCTTCTGATTCCCCTAGATATCATTGCTTGAACACATACACTACTTGCTAAACACTTGATATATGTTTTTATTTAACTATCCTTTATTACCCAATGAGATAGGCATTATCTCATTCTACTAATAAGTAAATTAGGCTCAGAGAAGTTTTCTTGACTCAAATTTGTTCATGTCTTAACTGAAAGAAATGAAACTTAATTCCAAATCTGTCTACTTTCAAAGTCTACACCATCCCTCCTTTTTTGTCAGCCTTTCTTGTCTATTATGAGATTTAATGAGAAAAATTTTCATCATTAGTTGGCCATCCTCCTGGTAAAAGAAAGAGGCATAGGCACTCATATTTGAATGTATGATGCAGAGAACAGGCAATGATTTGCCCTGATGTCATGGATGAGTTCATCACTTTTGAGTGGCCCTAGAAGTCAGCTGCCATGTCCTTAGCATAGGATGTAAGAGGGTTGGGGTTGACAGCTTTGAGTCATCAAAATTGTTTCCAGAATCATCAGTGTCCAGCACCTTTGCCACTGAATGCATGTTGGTTTCAAGGCCTTTTCAGAGCTCAGAATAGACCCAGATCTGCCCTCTACCTAATTGTGTGAGGGAACCTCACCAAACTCTCCACTTCCTTTAATCTGTACCTCCTATTAGATATTTCCACATTTTGTATAAGCTCCAAATGATTGTTTTCCACTGTCAGGACTATTTGTACTACATGTAGACAAGAGCCCTCTTAATCAGTGAAGTGTGTATTTAATTAAAGGAAGGAGTCATAAAACAGGAGCACATTATTAGTATTTAATTTTTTAAAAAACAGCTTTGCTGTGGGGTAATTGACATGCTAGTCACTATGTATACAATTCAGTAAAGGGCTTTGATTTTGTGTTTCTGGGGCCTCAAGCATGTGCAGTTTTACCTCTCTTTTTATTCTTTCATTCTTTTATATACAGAAAGAGGCAGAGACATCATGTAACAGAGCTTCCTTTGGTGTCATAGCACTCCCATGGGGTGCTGGGGTTCCACACTCTGTGTATGTGCTGAGGCCACACACATGGCAAGACATGAACCCTACCGGGTGAGCTTTCTTCTTAACCCCTAGTGAATTTGAATACATGTATCCATCTATGACACCGTCATCATTTCATGAAAATGTCCTTCTTTCCCCTTATGGGGCCTTCTTCTTGCCTCTTTGTCTCTTCCTCCCACTGAAGCAACCAGTAATGTGCTTTTAGTTGTTACTTGCATGTTTCAGTATCATATAACTAAAATCATATGGTATGTATTCTTTAATGTCTGCTTTCATCCTACATTGTTACTTTTTGATATTTCTCCATGTATAGTATGTATCAACACTCAAGAAAATTTTTTTTTCCATTTATCTAGACCTTTAATTCTTCTAAGAAAAATGTTGTATTATTCTTTGTTAAAGATATATGGTATATTTTCTATTATTAGTAATATTTTAACCAGAGCAGCATTCAGCTCTGGGCTGTGGGTGGTTTGGGGGCTTGAAACTGTGCCTTTGTAGTCTCAGCCATTGAAGTCTTTTTGCATAAGTATTATGCCATTCCCTCACCCTATGTTATATTTTTTAATGCATAGGTTTTTTGCATCCCTTTCCAGATATACCCCTAAATATTTCATATATTTGAGACTTGAAAAATAATATTTTAAAAAAATTTCATTCAATTTTAATTCCTGATTGTTGTTGTAATTGACTATTAGAATTGACTTTTACTTATTGATCTGCAGTTAAATATAATGAACACACTATTATAATTGTACATTCTGTGGTTATACAAAATTCACTTGTTCTAGTAGCTAATTTTATAGATTTTATTTTTCAACATTGATGGTTATGTCTGCAAGTAAACTCTTTACAGACTGGATGCTTTTGTCTCTTCTGTGCTGGTTGTGCTATTTGATCTTCTGAACACATAATAGAAGAGGTGAGAGTAAGCAGTGCTGTCTTGTTCCCACTGTTAGAATGGAAAGCATTCAGTCTCTCACCATAAACCTGTTACTAGCTTTAGATAACATAGGCTTTTAAAAATCATTAACAAGGTAAATTACACTGATTTTCAACACTGCACTATCAATATACATGGTCAGGGCCATGTGTTTGATCATAGGTTTGCTTACTAGGGTTCTACACCATCCTTGTTGCCTAGGTCACATCCCCAAAGCATTTTCTGTAATTTAGGTCTCAGTGTAAGTGAAAAGTCTTAGTCATTGTGGAGAGCAGAATCATTCTCAGGCTAATATTTGTTTTCCTTTTTCAGATTTGTTTTCTTTTATAGTTGGCTTACCCACATATAAGTGAATAGTTTTTGTCTTCAAATTATCTGCCTTTAGTGAATGTTCTTAGAGCATCCTTCTTGGGTTTTAAAGAAATAACAACTGTCTTTTGATATTCCTATTCCATCAGTGTAAATAATAAATAGTTAATTCAGTATAATTGTAATACCCAGCACAACTGACATAAACAAGTTTGGGACTGATTATAGCTGAGTGTTAGTAAGCATACAGCTTAGCTAATGGGACTGAAGTGTGTGGGCAAACTGGAGACTAATTAGCCAGAGATAAGAATTTAGTTATATTGCATATCAAAAACCTATACAGCAAGCATAACAGAAAGCATCAGTTACTTCAAAGAATAAGGAGAATGGAAGTTGATTCAGAGCTTCTAGAATTCCCTTTTATCCCTATAAATAATACTCTTAACCTTCAACATGTAGTGGGCAAAATGTATTTTTGGTGATAAGATCTCCTGTGGAAGAAATACAGATAGGTCAACATTGATCCATAGTCACAGTTCAAAAAAAAAAAAAAAAAAAGAGTGGATCCTGACATCAGCTTTCAGTACAGTAATAGCAAGTATGATGTAGCTGAAAAGAACCTTAGAGTTAGTTACATGACCTTGGGCTTGAACTTCAGCAACTCTGTTGTTGAACAACTTCTTCAGGGTTCTCTTGAGGAAGAAATGATTGATCTGAAGGAGACAGACACAATGTGTAGATAGATGTCTTTCATTTGTGGGTTGGATCCCATTCTAAGATGTTTATAGTATCTGGGATGTTACATTGTTCTCCACTGTGTGGTTGTGCTATTCCAATTCCATGTGAGACCTAGGCAGCATCCTGAACAGGTTAGGAGATAGGGAAGAAAAAACCTGCCTGGAAGGTGCAAGGGCCAAGATTGGGGATAGGATTTGTGTTGGAGTAGGAAGTAAGACTTTAAAGTCATCTGATGCAGGATAACTTGAAAACTGAAAGAGATGGGTAGCAGTGGAGAGACATTGGAACCTTCTCTCTCTCTCTCTCTCTCTCTCTCTCTCTCCCTCTCTCTCTCCCCTCTTCTCTCTCTCTACCTCCTCCTCCTCCTCTTCTTCGTCTTCTTCTTCTTCTCTCTCTCTCTCCCTCCCTCTCTCTCTCTCTCCCCCACTCCCTCTTTCTCTCACTTGAAGGGAGTATCATGGGGAGAGTTGTGCCAGAGATGCTCAAACCTTGACTGTATCAGAATCACCTGGGAGCTTGTTAAAAAATACATATACCTTGGGCCCCACCCAGATCTGCTCAATCCTAATCTATAGGTTAGGGTCAAGGCATCTATATTTTTAACAAGCTCCCCAGATGATTCTAATGCACACCAAAGTTTAGAAACCACTGCTTTAGAAGGTTAATCTGGCAGCGGTGTGCAAGATGGATTGGAGCCGAGAGAGCCTGGAGGTTCAGAGACCTGCTAGCAAGCAATTGCAACAACAATCCCGGCAGGAGATAATGAGGTTGGGGGCTATGGGAATGGAAAGGAAGAATCAGATATGGGAGGTATTTTTCAGAGGCAGTCAGCAAGGGCGGGATAACCAATTTGATGAGGAATGTGAGAGAGAAATGGGACTTAACAAATAATGCCAAGGTTTAGAGAAGCAGCTCTCCTAGGTGTGAGGGGAGAGAGAACAGAATCCCGCGGGGACTTTATTCAGATCACAGGCACATCTGCTCCCTCTTCCACCTCAGTGGTCCACACCTCCCTCCTCTCCTGCAAACCCCCTAAGACTCAGAGCAGAGGGGCCAGATTGGAACTGCCTGGGGGAGCGTGCAGATGGAGTGTGTGTGTGTGACAAGGGAGGTTCTCTAGGTTATTCCTGTGTGTATGTCTCAGTAATTGTGAGACTAGGTCCCCCTAGAAAGGGGGCATGAGTTCAGGAGAAAGGCAGGGCAGCACTGTGGACAGAGCTTGATGGACATCAGGGAATGAGGGCCTTCAGCTGGAGAGCAAGAAACACATCTATCTGAAAGGCCACTCCATAGAGGTGAGCATGGAGAGAAGAGAAGCTTCCATTTAGTAATCAAGTGCAGACGGGGGGGTCAAGGAAGAGATGTTTGGAGAGGTACAGGGAGATGCTCTTACACTCATCTTGGAGAGTCTGAAGGTAAAAACCTTCATGAGCTCCACACGCAGGAAAGCAGAGTGCTGGCTCTTCCCTCCGTGCACAGCATGGGCCAGACCCTAGAGCTCTTGTGGCATTTTGTGTGAACAAAATGTTCAGCCCACCACAGAGACACAATTTAAAGTTTTGTTCCCAATGTCTTATGCCTTTGAGTTGATAGACTACAGACAGGTTTTTACTGTCACGCCATCCACCCAGGAGTCTGATCAACTCATAACCCTTCGAGTCACACTTTGACCCATCATAGTCAAATGTGAGTATTATAAATCATGATAGTGCTCTGGGGGCCTGGCTCCCCTCAAAGTTCCAGACATTTTACTTGTGTTTGGTGGTCTCACACTGTGAAAATAGGATGTTGTGCTTTGGAGGGTCTCCAGGGCACCCTGCCACCAGCACATCTTAACTAAAGGAAAACAGATTGAATGAGCAACAATAGAGAGGAAGGGCATTTGTATCAACCCAGGAAATAGAGAATTAAGAAGAGGTGCCACTTACCCTGAAGCTGTGCTTCTTGATGGGGACATCATAAAGACTGGGCACCCCTCACACTGGCAGAGCCCAGCTGTGCCCATAGTGAAGTCAGGTTCGCTGTTTCAGAAGGTGCTCTGTGAGGCTGAGGTTGAATCACAGTTGGTGGTAAGAAGAAAAAAGTCTACAGGTGCCAGACCGTTTTTTTGTTTTGTTTTGTTTTTGTTTTAGCTTAGAGTAGCCCTGCCAGTTATCTCATTTTTCTCAGTCAAGAAAATAAGATAACACATAATGAAATGACCCTTGGGTTATCTAGGTTGTGGGGTGGTGGGGCACAGTATGACTGTGCAAGCCTGGTGGAACTCTTGAAGAAGACCTTCTTTGGGTTAGGGGTGGGGGTAGAAGTGAGGGCAGAAGAAGCTGAGTAAGAGAAAGTCTTGTAGGGAGGAGAAGCAGTGTTTGAAGTGTCACTCAGAAGTGGGTTGGGGTGCACTGTAATCCCACTTCTTTTTGTTATATTTATTTATTCCCTTTTTGTTGCATTGTTGTAATTATTACTGTTGTTGTTATTGATGTTGTCGTATAGGACAGAGAGAAATGGAGAGAGGAGGGGAAGACAGAGAGGGGGAGAGAAAGACACCTGCATACCTGCTTCACCGCCTGAGAAGTGACCCCCCCCTGCAGGTGGGGGAGCCAGAGACTCGAACCAGGAACCTTACGCCGGTCCTTGTACATTGTACCACCTGAGCTTAACCCACTGCCCTACTGCCCGACTTCTGTAATTCCACTTCTTAACTGTATGACCTTAGGCAATCTATTTGAATTTCACTTTCTGAGCTTTATTTTCAATTAGGGGGGTAATTTTATTTACATCTTGAGAGCAGTTGGGGAATTGATATGATGGGACCATTACAGTATCTTGCACATAGTTGATCCCCCATAATTGGCAATTATTGTAATAATTACTGGTTTTTTCCTCACACCTGAAGAGACATGCATTTCGAGGGGCTGGGTGGTGATGCACCTAGTTGAGCGCACATGTTGCTATACGCAAGGACCCAGGTTCAAGCCCCTGGTCCCCACCTGCAGGGGGAAAGCTTTGCAAGTGGTAAAGCAGGGTCGCAGGTGTCTTTCTGTCTCTTTCCCTCTCTGTCTCTCCCTTCCTCTTGATTTCTGACTGTCTCTATTCAATAAGTAAATAAAGATGATAAAAAAATTTTAAAGAGACGTGCATTTCCCTGTGGCATTCCTAGATTGGATCTTAAATATTTTCCCATATAAATGTTATAGCTATATAGCACTTAGTTTTAGTTGCAGCATGCTGTTAATAATTTTTTACCTTCAAGGTACTTATATGCAGGATGTATGTTTTGAGGTGGATCTGTGAATCAGGATTTTCCAGGAAGTGAACTTTAATTGAGCATCCTACTCAGAAAGTTACAAAATTTCCAGAACACTGCCCAAGATGGACAGAGATAGCAAGGTGTGAGGATTTCCACAGCACCAGGAAGTGCATTCTCTGACTTCATGCCATTCCTAACCCAGTCACCTGTGAGTGTCAGGAGGAGTATGTCAGAGAAATTCCAGCTAGCTAGCACCTTTGGTCTCAGACCTGCTCTCACAGGTCTGCCATCCCCTGGAACAGCAACTAGTTGGTACAAACTAAAGAGCAACAAGGTCTTTCTGTTATCAGATCATCAAATGTCTACCTGGTATCTCTCTAAACCCCCCATGACCAGCTTTATAGTGTAAGCAAGGCCCAACAGCCCGACCCAGGTGTTTTTTTTCTTATTTGTTTTGCCTCCGGGGTTATTACTGGGGTTCAATGTGGGCACTATGAATCCACTACTCCTGGTGGCCATTTTTTTTCTATTTTATTGGATAAGACAGAAATTGAGACCAGTGGAGGAGAAAGAGAGGGAGAGAAGGACAGACACCTGCAGACCTGCTTCACCACTTGTGCAGCATCCCTCAGCAGGTAGGGGTCCTGGGGATCAAATCTGAATCTTTGCACAGATCCTTAACCCAGTGCACAACCACCTGGCCCCCAACCTAGAGTTTTCTAAACTCTCATTTTCCTCCTCTCACTTTCAACCATAAAAAGTACTTTAGTGTGGTCCTGCAGCTGGCATGGATAAAGCATTGGACTCTCAAGGATGAGGTCCTGAATTCGGTCCTCGGCAGCACATGTACCAGAATGATGTCTGGTTCTTTTTCTCTCTTCTCCTATCTTTCTCATTTAAAAAAAAAAAAAAAGTGCTTTAGAAAGGAGTGAAGGATAGAGGCTTCTCTGGCTCTATGAGTTCTTCTTCCTCAAAGAAATTGAGTGGAACCACAAAAGAATAAATAAGGAAGGCTTGCCAGAGTGTTTTGATACAAATGCCACTACAGCTTTAAATATGTACTGGGTTCATCATTTGGGTTCCTTTAGGTTTGTATAGATAATAATACAGTTCTTTTTTTTGCCTCCAGAGTTATTTCTGGGGCTCAGTGCCTGTACCACGAATCCACTACTCCCGGAGGCTATTTATCCCCCTTTTTGTTGCCCTTTAAAAAAAATCATTATGGTTATTATTATTGGTGTTATTGTTGTTATTGGTGTCTTTGTTGGATAGGTCAGAGAGAAATGGAGAGAGATGGGGAAAACAGGGGGAGAGAAAGATAGATGTCTGCAGACCTGCTTCACTGCCTGTGAAGTGACCCCCCTGCAGGTGGGGAGACAGGGACTCAAACCGGGATCCTTATGCCAGTCCTTGTGCTTTGTGCCACCTGCTCTTAACCTGCTGCACTAACGCCCGACCCCCAATACTACAGTTCTTTTTTTTCCTCCAGGGTTATTGCTGGGCTCGGTGCCTGCACCATGAATCCACTGCTCCTGGAGTGTTGTTTTCGTTCAGGAGCTCCAGCAGGCCGGGCTAGCTTCGTGGCGGTGAACAGAGACTTGGGGACTCATGGTTGGGTTGTACGCAGTATCTCTTTATTCATGCAGGAAGCAGCACAATCTAAGCCAAGCTAAGCTAAACTCTACTAAAACGAACAATGTTGTCTTTATATATACTTCCCAAGTAGGGCGTGAACAGGATGTGACATAGAGAGGGTGGAGAGAAAAGTGACTAGTGAAAATCAGAGTGTGACAAGGAGAGGGGGCAGAGCAAAAACATATCATGAAACAGTGGGGATTGAACCAATGCCCTGGAGGGAGGGTGATGCTTGTTAACAGCGGTTATGTAAATAGAATGAAGTGATTATGTAAATAGAATAGTGTTAAGCTGGGAGGGATTTAAACCAAATGAAACAGAAGGGGTCTCATGCATACCAACACTGGAGGCCATTTTCCCCCCTTTTGTTGCCCTTGTTATTGTAGCCTCGTTGTGGTTATTATTGCCCTTGTTGATGTCGTTCATTGTTGGATAGGACAGAGAGAAATGGAGAGAGGAGGGGAAGACAGAGAGGGGGAGAGAAAGACAGACACCTGCAGACCTGCTCCACCACCTGTGAAGCGACTCCCCTGCAGGTGGGGAGCCGGGGGCTGGAATCGGTATCCTTACACTGGTCCCTGCGCTTTGTGCCACATGCGCTTAACCCGCTGCGCCACCACCTGACCCCCAGTACTACAGTTCTTTTGGTTCAACTCTTGTGTTTAGAAAGAGGTTTGGAAGGAGATCAATTATGGCAGATTACTGGCCTGATTTTTAAAGAACTGATTTGGGGAAAAGCTTGAAAAGATTCACACCCAGATTCCAAAACACAAAATAGGAGTGAGTCCAGAAAGTTTAGTGACATTAACAGCATTTACCTGTTAATTTTTGGGAAAGAAAGAACTTGAATTTCTTCTGCTAACACTCTCTTCAGTCTCCATGTTTTCTTCCTACCTACCCATTTCTACTTCAGTTATCTTCCTGTCTCTATCTCTCCTTCTTCCTTCCCCCCAGCCTTAGAGCCCTTCTGTAGCTCAGTCTGTCCTTTTCATGTTTTAGAACTCCTTCTAAGCCTCAAGTGTAAATATGTCATTTGTCACTCCACCTTTGCCCTTTTGTAGGCAGGTGACATTGAAGCAGTGATTAGAATCCATGGTGGTCACTTTAAAAGGACATAAAAGTCTAAGTTTTAGTTGTGATTTCTCCCTAATTAGTTCTATAGCTCCCGACTCTCTGAGCTTTTGTTTTCCCTTATGTAAAGTCTTATCTCATACAATGATTTGGAAGAGAAAATGGGTGTTAGGCACAGTTTGCATGCTTGCTATGTGCCAGTAAATTTACTCACCTCACAGATGCCCAGGGGGCCAGTGCAGGGCCCAGGTTCACAGTGAGAAATTCAGTCCTTTCTTCTCTAGAATAGCCATGTTCTAAATTCTCTCCAGCTGAGGTGTGTGGGCATAGACACTGCATTTTTCAGTCTCTTCAGAATAGTGTCAAACTTTTTTTTTTTTTAATTATTAGTGCCACCTACCTTATGGAGCCTTTTCTGACATTTTTAATAACCACACCTCCTTCTCATGCAGATAAATCATAAATAATACATTTTTGCTGACTAGGATTCAACTTTATGGGCCACTACCACTGTAATATAATAATAGAAAGTTTTGTTTTGTTTTGTTTTTTCTCCAAGAACTACTATTTGCCTCCTTAGGGCTTTATCTCTACCCTGTCGACATATGTAAAAAAAAAACTTGAGAAATTTATTGGGAAGGCTCTCTTATTTCTTGTATATTTTCTCTTCCTCCCCTCACAGTATACCATCATTTGAGATTGTTGGCTGCTTCAGCAATTCAGTTTTTTAAACTTTCTGACTTCTCCCTTATCTGGCCTCTATTCCTAGCCTTTATTTCAGTTGATCAAAGGTGCTCACATCTTTCTGGTCAGTTGTTTCTCTTTGCTTGAAGGCTCTATAGTCAACTCTAATTTCTCTACTCAAGGGAGGAGGTGAGTTCCAGGAATAATTAGTATCTATGAAATTAGAAGGATATTAATTTTTTTTGCCTCCCAGGTTATTGCTGGAGCTCAGTGCCTGCACTATGAATCCACTGCTTCTGGAGGCCATTTTTTCCCATTCTGTTGCCTTGTTGTTGTCATTATTGTTATTGTTGCCATTGATGTTGTTGCTGGATAGGACAGAGAGAAATTGAGAAGGGGAATGCAGAGGGGGAGAGAAATAAACCTGCAGACCTGCTTCGCCGCTTGTGAAGCAACCCCCCTGCAGGGCTCTGAACACAGGCAGAGAAAATCAGAATCCCTGTTCAGTCCCCTCTGATCTGTTTGTTAGCAGTCATGTGCAGCCCATGTGTCGTGTGGTAAGACAACATGGTTCATCTTCTTTTCTACTTAACACAAGACAGGATGAAAACACTTCCATAACCAATTAATTTCATTCAACTTTTTTTTCTGTTGCTTCTACTCAAATCTACCAGGAATTGGGAGTCATTTGCATAGTTATAAACTGGGAAAAATCATCTCTGCTATAATATAAAATATAGAGATTCTTTAGAATCAGTGGCAACTTTTTCTTTTCATACCAATGGCTTCCTGAAGGAATTAAACAAAGTGTAGTTGAAGGCAAACACAAAGTTAAGTTACCTCCTACTAACAGCAAGAAATTAGAAATCTCTGGTTAACACAAATGGGTTCCATTTTGTGTGTGTGTGTGTGTGTGTGTGTTTGTGTGTGTGTGTGTGTGTGTGATAGAGAGAGAGATAGAGAGAGAGAGAGAAGAGAGAGAGAAGATGCTTGAGGAGGCATTGTATACCATAAAACTATATTTATGTGCTAAGACAAGCAATTGATGTTGTTCTATAAAATATAGTAAACACCTCCTTCCTGCCCTTTTGAATGTCAGTCAGAATTCAGAATCATGAAATTTTATAGTATTACTGGTTAGAAGGGCTTCCCACTGGGAACAGATGCCATCTCTATCTTCATAGACTCAGAGAAAGTCCTGACATGTTTCATGGCATTCATACAGGGAAGTCTGTGAAATGGAAAGGAAAACAGCTTTTTCTGTCAACCTGTCACTGATACAAGCTTTTACATTCCATCAGAATGACTAAACTTTAAAGCTGTTTTCTTCAGCACTGAGTATCTCTCAGAATTCCCAAGTGTTATCAGATTGATAGAGTCCCAGTATATGATTGAAGACCAAAGCATTTTGTGGCATGATATTAAAAATTCATTCAGATACTCGATAAAGCGTGGTTGACAAAAGTGTGAAATGGAATAAGGTAGAGTGAATTTCTTCATGGTTTATTGGCCTTGATTTCTCTACACAAAATAAATAGACAGAATGGACTAAAATCTCTTCTTTATGAAGGTGGGATCCTGGCAGCTGAAGGCCTGCTCATAAAAATCCTTTCTGTACCACGTACCTTGGCAGTGCTCAAAGTTGGAAGCAATGGAAATTTATTGCTGTCGTGTATATTTATATTTCAAACTGAGTGAATATGTAGAGGCTGATTTTATGAGAATGCTGAGGCTGTATTAAGATCAGAGAAAAAAACAAACACTTGTTCTTCTCCACAGGAGAAGGTGGGGGTGGTGTGGGGTTGGGGGGGTGAGGGGTTGGGGGTGTTGATAATTTCAGTGGTTGTCCTGGTGGTGGCATGTCCACTGATAATATTAGTTCTTCCCCTGAAGATATTTAAAAGAAAAACATGTTTTGTTTGCCCTTCCCCTTTCTCTGCCTGCCATCTTGTTTTAAAAGAAACATAACAAAATCAGAGTCTTTAAAGCCACTGCCAGCCTAGCCTATATTTTCATCTGTCACCCTCCCTTGGTAGGTCTCCATCTGCCTTTCTGACCCACCACCCCTTCCTTTCTTCTGTCCCTTCCTCCTCTCAAAGGACACAGTTAGTGAGAGGCTTCCCCCTGCTTCCCTGCAGCAGTGGGACAGAATGCCTCATTGGTTTCAGATATTAACTTCTGCGCTGAAAGCCCGGCTGGAGCTGGTGTGACAAATGGATTTTACCTGCTGCTGGAAAACAGCCCTGTCCCACTCCCCACCCCCCTGTACACCGTACACACAAGCCCTGTTCCCCATCTTGTGGAGCCCAACCCAGGGAGCAGGGAACAGAGCGCTGCCCCGCGGCACCATCTGTTTCTGCCAGCATCTATTCTGGGCCCCGATGGTTACATCTGTTGAGAACAGTGCACTTGATGAGTTGTTGGAAAGGAGTGTTTAGTCTCCATCATCATCTCTGTTAGCCATTATTGGGCTGCTGGGCTCATGTGGGTGTATCTCTGTGCACCGCCTCTCAGGCCTCATCTGTATCAATTGGAAATCAGTCACTGGGAGTTAGTTGCAGTCAGCAGGGACCCAAGGCATTTTCCAGTGACATCAATTCTTCTTCTGTTGCAGAAATTCAGGAAACAATTAAAATTCTGATGTGTTCCAGGGAGGATTTCAAATAAATCAGCCGATAGCTGATTCCTTGTAACTCTTGGTAGCAAAGCAAAATTAACAACCCAGCCGCATCTGTGTACTGTATGCTAAAATAAATAAATTAACCAAGCATCACCTCCAATAGCAGAAGCAGCTGGCTTGTTCTCAACCTTCCCATAAGTACCCCAAAGCTACTGATTTGTTAAGTTGTCATTCTCCTTATGGACATCAAGGACTTCCTGCATATGCCAAAAATGAGCTGGCCAGATATCAGTAACTTATGGAAAATCTAGGCACTGATTAAACTCAGCTATTACTCCAAACTTGGAGCTCTTAACAGTTTATGCAGAGCAAAGCTGACACTATGAGTCAGATCCAGTCAGAAGCTACTGAGGAGGTATAGAGAAAGCAAACAGGGTTGGCAGCAAATTTAACCAGTATTTTGTCAAAATTTGAGGCTCTCAGAATAATAATTGGAAAACGAGTCCTTCCTCCTCTGCCCTTGGACCCAAGCAGTGTGGAAAAACTTGTGTCTATCACCCCTGTTAATCACAGTGTCAACCACCTAAGCTTTCCAAATCTCAGTTCTGCAGCTGTCCTTACTGCTATTTCATACCCTGCTTCTTGCTGACCAGGAGAACCCCTCACTCTTGCTGGGCTATTTTCACAAATAGCATAGAAAGGATAAGTGGGGGATAATGGGCCCTTTAAAAATAAAGGTCTCTCAACAACCTCCCAAATAAAAACCATGCACTCTACTGTAATTCTAAAACTCTGTACAGTGTGCATGTGTGCCATTATTTGTTTATGTAGCTGTTCATCATTATTCAGAGACTCCCCCCCAAAGATGCCTGAAATTTTAAAACCTAAACAAAATAGTGACTGGAAAACAAAACAGCACTTAAAAGCCCCTCTCTCACCCCCTTTTTAAGTTCTCAGCATTATGAAGGAATGGATAGGTTTGGTCATCATTAGTATGACAGCTAAGAAAGTGATTCTTGGTGTGGACTCAGTGAGAACCACAAGTTGGAAGATGATTCAACAGAATCACTGCTTAATATTTAATACTTTGGAGTTGTAAAGAGTGAATGCCAGTCCTTTTCTTTCCCTGAAGAGGACAAACCATCGGAAAGGTCAGAAGAAATGTCTGGAGGGAGATAGGAAAGTCTGCTCACTGTAGAGAGATCACAAAAAGCCCCGCTTAACCCCTTGACAACAGTAGCTGTTGTCATCCATCTAAATGCTCCCAGATCCTGATGCATGATGGGTGCTCAGGGTGCAATCATTGGTAATCATCCCAGTTTTTCCAATAGAGTACAGCTGTAAATTCCTCACTCCCTCCCTTCTTCCCAGTCAACAGGAAACTGTATTTGGGTAGTGAGTAGAAATAGAATCTCTTAAAAAAAAAATCCTATGCCCAAATATAGCAGAAGCTAGTTAGGAGATGAAGAAAGGAAGCCCCTTCACACACCTTGCTGTGGTCTACAACACTTCTGTGCTCTGCAACCTTTGTACTTACACACATGCCTTCAAAACCTCACAGAAAGTGTAAGAATTAGCTATCCCTGCAACCAAAAGAGAATTATCTGATATGTCTAGATGAATCTAAAAAAATCTGCCAATAGCAACATGAGGCATCATACACCCATCCAGGTTGGTCCTGGCCATGTTGTGGAAGTAATTTCAACTGGCATGTCACATGAAAGAACAGATTTGAAAACAGTGGTGTGCACTGCCCTGAAGGTCTTACCTTGGCTAATGTTTTAATCACCTTATGGCACAACTTTGAGTTACAGCAAAGGCACCAGAGAACATGCCTGAAGTTTTAATTTCTCCATGCGTGTATGTGTATTATTTACCTAAGAAAGAATATCCTCAAGTATAATGTGTATCATTCTGTATGTTCACTGTTGTTGGAGACCTAGAGGCACGTAGATCAGTCTGTATATGTGAGTTATCTGTACATGTATACATCAAGAGAATTGTTCTTACTGTGTGTACTTTTTAAACACACTCTGCTATTATTACTTGGTGTCCATGTGTTTACATATGTATGATAATATGAAAATGACTGATCAGAACAGGGTTGGACATGAATAATGACACAGTTTAGAGACTTACTAGTTCATGGACACTTATATTGCCAAGATTTATGACATGGTGTATGTGTGTGGGGACTTGTATGTGTGTGTACATCCCCACAGTGTCCTCTTTGAGTTATGTGAAATGTATCAGAATCATTTTGTATTGATCAGCGTTGATTGGAAGGGTATAGTCTACTTTAGGAGAGTAATGGCTATTAAGAATAACCTTAGCCTTGGTTTTCAAAATAATAAGGTCTATTAAAATTTCTAAAGGCAGTAGCTCAAGGGATTAAAACATAGGACCTGCATGTGTAAGAGCCCATGTTTAATCCCTAGCACTGCCAAATGGAAAAGTTTAGCAGTGTTCTAGCCCCCCCCCCCATTTTCTCTTTTGCACACACAGTTTAACTGCCCACGGTGGGAAAACCTGAATGCAAAACTTGGGTCCTTGTACATGGTAACCTGTACACTCTACTGTGTATCACCGCCTTTGATTTTTTAGGTATGTCTTAGGGAACCTTATAGTTGATTTGTGCATATTTTAGGGTTTTTTGGGGGTTTTTTTCCCACTGTTTATTGTATCATTTGGGATTCCTTTGGTTAAAGCTACAGTGGCATGGTTGGGATGGGTCAGGGATGAGGCCACAGCTCACTGGTCCCACTAACAACTTAAAAACTGGGGCCAGGTGGTGGCATACTTGGTTAAACACTCACATTATAGTGTGCAAGGACCCAAGTTCAAGCATCTGCAGGGGGAAAAGCTTCACAAGCAGTCAAGCAGAGCTGCAGGTGTCTTTCCACCTCTCTCCCTCTCTGTCTCCTTTCCCCCCCTTAATTTGTCTCTGTCTCTATCCAATAATAAACAAAATAAATAAAAACATTTTTGAAAAGAACCTAAAAACCTTGTATTTATACTTTACTCTCTTCCCTACATAGTTTTTGGTGTTTATTGCTTCATAGTCATAAGATGACTACTGCAACTTGCTATCTTAGAGATAAAGGAAAAGCTCCTTTAGGTGACTCTGCCTTTTTATTTAGGAAGGCTTGCTCTCTTCAGAGCCTTCTAACTGTATCATTTTTCTATCACTGTGTCATTTCTCTATCACCCCTTTATACTAAGGCACTAAAGAAATAAACTCTTAGCTAGAGTATATATAATTGACAGTTATCATCATATTAATTTCAAGTGTACAACATATTCATTTAATATTTGTATATATTATGAAATGGAAATCAACATTTTTTAATAGAGCACTGTTCAGCTCTTTTGGTATGTGGGATTGAACCTGGAACTTTGAAGCATCAGGCATGTAAGTTTCTTTTTACAGCCATTATGCTATCTCCCCC
The DNA here is from genome assembly GCF_950295315.1 of Erinaceus europaeus. Lineage (NCBI taxonomy): Eukaryota > Metazoa > Chordata > Mammalia > Eulipotyphla > Erinaceidae > Erinaceus > Erinaceus europaeus. The sequence continues at coordinate 31,679,862 of NC_080176.1, forward strand.
ACTCTTATTTTTCAATTAAATATATTACTTCACAGAGCATAGTGGAATTTTTTAAAAAAAAATATTGGAGATGAGTACCTGCAAAAATAATCTTGTTGCATAGTATGCATACCCATGGCCTCTCAAAATTGGCAGTACCATACCATCCTTCAGTCATTTCTAGTGCATCATCTGTATATACCTCATATACTTTTGTTACATTTTTTTCAAGAGATTCTATGAGTGAGATATCTAAGGTTGGTTATGCATCTGATAACACTATTATGAGTCATGAAGATGATCAAAAGCTTTGGGAGACACGATTCTTTAAGCAGGGAACCATTGTCAAATGAGACTTCTACAATATTTCCTTGCTGTGAGATAGTGTAGGTTTGAAATGATTCCAGAAGTTCATCAGATGTTTCCTTTGATTACTGTGTAGGCACAGCTCTTAATTATGCCCACCCTACACCCCTGCCTGCTTGGCATAACTGGCAGTCCTGCAGAGTTAAGGAAGATCTCAGCAGAAGTTCATCTGCAGGCTCCTCAGCCTTCACTGGCCTACATGCTCCCAAACTACTGTCCCAGTGGAAGTTCCAGCATGAATGATCAAATCTTACTTATCTACAAATTACCTGTGTGTGTCAGTAACTGTGAATGTTCCAAATGTTTGCAATTGAGTGTAAGTTATGCTAGGTGATACCTATGTCTTATTCTTTACTTTGTCCTAAAATGGGACATATTTGGTAGGTGGTTACTGAAGCAGAGAGATAGGTCTAGATTAGGGCCGAAGGGACGTCTAGGACAAGCAAGTGGAGAGAATCAGAAAGACAACAAAGGCATATCAGTGCTTCCTACTTTTCATGTTTACAAGATCATGGGACTACCGCTGGAATTATATCATTTGGAGGGATAATCATACCCATAGAAGAACAACTATCTCATGTAAAAAGTCTACAATATTTCCTTATCTTCCTCATGGCTCTCATTCCTCTTCTGTGTCACCTACTACACTTTCTTTTTGAAAATTTATTTTCCCAACATTATTATGAATTAAATGACATGGGGCAGGGTGGTGCACCACTACACATTACCAAGAGTAATCTGGGTTTGAGACCCCATTCACTATTTGCAGAGGGGAAGCTTCATAAGCAGTAATCCAGGTCTGTAGGTGTCTCTTTTTTCTCTCTCCCTTTTTGTCTCCCCCTCCCCTCTCAGTTTCTCTCTGCCCTGTCTAATAAAAAAGTAAAAAAAGAAAAAGAAAAAAAAGAAAGAAAAATGGCTGCTGGGATTGGTGGATTCACCATACAGGCACCAAACCCCCAGAGATAATTATGGTGTCAATAGGAGGAAGGAAGGGCAGAAGGAAGGAAAAGGGAGAAAGAAATGACAAATTTAATTGTATATACTTTAAGTCTATAATCTAATAGTATTTTATAAAGATATACTGTGGAATGCTTACTACAATTAAGATAAATTACACAGCCATCACCTCACCCCCCCCCCTCTCTCTCTGTGTGTGTGTGTGTATGAGAGAGATAGGAAAGTGTTTAATGCTGATATCTCTTTGAGAAACTGACTTTATTAGGGGCCAGGCAGTGGCGCACCTGGTTAAGCACACACATTCCAGTGCACAAGGACCCAGGTTCAAGCACCTGGTCCCCACCTGCAGAGGGAAAACTTCATGAGTGGTGAAGCAGGGTTGCAGGTGTCTCTTCTCCTGTCCCTGTTAATTTCCCTCTGCCTCTATCCAATAATAAATAAATAAAATGTTTTTAAAAAATAAAAAAGGGGGCAGGTGGTAGCACAGTGGGTGAAGCACATATGGAGCAAAGTACAAGGACCAGTCTGAGCCCCCAGCTCCTCACCTGCAGGGGAATTGCTTCACAGGCAGTGATGTAGGTATGCAGGTGTCTATCTTTCTCTCCCCCTCTGTCTTTCCTCTTCTCTCAATTTCTCTCTGTCCTGTCCAACAACAATGACAACTGTAACAACAACAACAACAATGATAAACAACAAGGGCAACAAAAGGGAAAACATAACCTCCAGGAGCAGAGGATTCATTGTGCAGACACTGAGCCCCAGCAATAACGCTGGAGGCAAAATAAATAAATAAATGATTTTATTTTTCCAGGTGTATCTCCAAGAGTAGAATGACTAGATGAAATGCAACACTATTTTTTAAATATTGGAGGACCCTCCCTATTGTTTTACTTAATTTGTCAGTTCACTTTTATGCTTATATATGGTATAAGCATACCTTTTTCTCTACATCCTCTCCAACATTTTATCTCTTAGATAACAAACATCTGAACACTTGTGAGGAGCCATCTCACTGTGGTTTTGATTTGCCTTACCCTGATGATACATGATGCTGAGCACCATTTATGTGCCTGCTAATTATCTGTATGTCTTTGGAAAAATTTTTCTAGCACCTTTACCATTTCTTAATATTCTTTTCTAATTAATGATAGGAGTTCTTTATATATTTTGATTGTTAATCTCTCACCAGATATATGGTTTGCAGATACTTTCTCCCATTCTATGCATTTCATTTTATCTTTCCTGTTTCCTTCGCTAAGCAGATGTTATTTAGTTGAACGTAGTCCTACTATTTGTCTTTTATATTCTGTTGCCTGTTGTCTTTTATATTCTGTTGCCTGTCTTTTATATTCTGTTGCCTTTGTCTTTTATATTCTGTTACCCTAACCCTAACCCTAACCCTAACCCTATGTTGTCTTATGCAATAAATTATTGACAAGATCAATGTCAAAGAGATTTTTCTCTTGTGTTTTCTGCTATGATATTTGATTAGTTTTGTAATAAAGCTGGAAATTAAGAAGTATTATTTCTCCGTCTTTGTTCTTTCTTAAGCTTGCTTTGGCTATTTGGGATTTTGTGGTTCCAAACAAACTTTAGGATTGTATAATGCATTTTGGTGGAGAGAGAGAGACTGTTGGGATTTTGATAAGAATTAGTATTGAATATGTAGATTATTTAAGTACTGTCAACATTTTACACAATGCTAATTCTTCTAATCCAATAACATGTTTCTTTTCACATATTTTTGTGTTCTTTAATATCTTAAAATCTTTTAGTATCTATGTCTTGCTCCTATCGACTAAGTTTATTCCAGAATATTTGTTGTTTTGGATACTTCCTTTTTTAAAGATAATTTTTGTAAATATATGGAAACATCCTTGAATGTTGATATTTGTATCCTGCAACTTTACTAATTTCATTTATTCTAAGTTTTTTTAGTGGAAATTTAGGGATATATCTTTAGGGATTGTTATCTGCAAAATGGAAGCTTTTAATTTCTTTTTCTTGTCATATTGATATGACTGGATTTTCAGTGTTATGTTGAACAGAAATAGTGAATATGAACATCTTTCTGGGTTTTTTGTTTGTTTGTTTTTGTTTTTGCTTCCAGGGTTATCACTGGGGCTCAGTGCCTGCACTACAGATCCACTGCTCCTGGAGTCAATGTTTTCTCTTTTGTTGCCCTTGTTGTTTATCATTGTTGTTATTGCTGTCATTGTTTGATAGTAGAGAGAATTCGAGAGAGGAGGGGAAGACAGGAGGAAAGAAAGATAGACATCTGCAGACCTGCTTCACTGCTCGTGAAGCGACCCATCTATAGGTAGGGAGCTGGGGGCTTGAACCAGGGTCCTTACACCAGTCCTTGCGCTTCTAGCCATGTGCACTTAATCAGCTTCCTTACCTTATGGTCCCCAACATATTTCATTTTTAAAATTGTCTAAGAGAGAGAAAGCAGAGAAAAACAGAGTATTGATTTACCAATTCTTGGTATTTGTTGTCTTCTTTGATGTTTTGTGGGACCAAGTATTGGGGCCAGCGTCTCATGCATGCAAGAGACATGTATGCTACCTCTGAGCCTTTTCACTTGCCTAGGATATCCTTGTTTAATCATAGTCTGAGAGGATACTTATTATTATTACTATTATTACTTAAATCATATGAAAGATAGAGTGTGTGTTTGATATGAGAGCAGAACTCTGCCATGAGGCACTGTGGATCAAACTAGAACTAGGAGTCTCAGACATGCAAATTATGTTCTTACAATCTGAACTTTTTACTTTTGAATATTGCATTAGTGTGGGATTTATAATGTTGATTTACATTTACCCCATATCTAATTTATTGAGTTCATATCATGAAAGGATATTGAGTTTAGTGAAATATTACAAATCTATTGAGCATATCATATGATTTGTCTTTCATTCTATTAATGCAAGATTGCACATTTGTTAGTTTGCTCATGCTGAGCCAACCTTATATCTCAGAGTTAAGTCCCCCCCTTTTAATGTTGCATCTGATTTGTTAGTATTTTGTGAAGATATTTTACATCTGTGTTCATCAAGGATATAGTGACTTGTATTAGTGACTTTACTCTTACAACACACTGCTGGACTTCACTATTTAAGGAAATGCTGGCCTCATTAGTTTGGAACTGATCCTCTTAAATTCTTTGAAAGGTTGAGAAGAATTTGATATTACTTCTTTTAAATGTTTACTAGAATTCAGCAGTAAAACCACATGGTCCTGGACTTTTACTTGTTGAGATTTTATTTACTAATTCAGTCTCCTTTCTTCTTATTGACCTGTTCAGTTTTTCTTTTACTTCATGATTCTTTCTTTGTAAGTTGAAGGTGTCTAGGAATTAACCAGTTTTCTTTTATGTTATCCAATTAATTTTTGTAATTGTTCATACTGTACATTTTTAAGCAATCTTTTACATAGTATTTCTAAGTGAAAAGAAAATGGAGTTTTTAAAATAATATTTCCTGGATTTTAACCTGAAGGACTTGAGCAATCCTTCTGAAAACTCTCCATGTTATTTACATGTAAATAACATTATTTACCCGCTAGAGTTAAAGCAAGAATCAAATAGGATAGCATATATCAGCTGGCATAGCTAGCACCTAGCAGGCTGTACACACCACTCTTCCCTTTCCCTTCCCCTTTCCCCTTCTCTTTCTATTTCCCTTCCCCTTCCCTAGTGTTCCATAAAGCTAGGCTCTCTGACCAACTGTGTAGCCACAGGCCCAGAGGCTGTAAATTATATGTGATGCTTTTCCTAAGACTGAGACATTTTAATCAAAACCCCAGTGAAGCTCATGTAGAGATGAACATACAATTAGTGACCTCTTCATATAAGGGATAATCAGCAGTGGGCCTAACAGAATTGGAATTTTCACAGGAGCAATCTGGGCAGGTGTACACAGTCAGCTCTGGGGCCCTGAAAAGTAGAAGGCAGGAGGCAATTGTAGCATGGTTACAAACAGGGTGTCAGACATATTAAGCCTGCATTCATCTGACAGGCCTCCAGAATGAAATGTCAGGAGAGAGATTTAGCAGTGGGGGAGATGATTATGAGAATCTCAGCAGTGAGAAATCAAGAGAGAACTCTGCTTGCTGCCCAGGAAAGAGAGCATGGCATGGGAGGAGGGCAGGAATGTGTGTCTCCTGACATACTGAAATGGCCTATCATTTGCTGAGGTCGTGTTGCTGTCTCAGGCAGACAATGAATGAGAGAATGCTTTTAGAAGAGATGTCCAGCTTAGACCCAGTTGGTTCTCAGGAAAAGCCAGAAACTAGTTAGAGTTAGGCCTGCTACCTTTGCCAACCTCCTGGCTGGTCTGATTCCTTTAAAGCTTGGAGTCCATGTCACCAAGTCTCCTTATGCAGCTCCACAGTGCTGACTTATTTGCTGTGGGAACAAGGACCTTTTGTTGGGAACTGAATTGTTGTCATATTATGTCTGCAAATTACTATAAAAATAGAATTCTTTCTCCTGAGCAGTTGCTCATGCCCTTAGAGAAAAGTCTTCACCCCTGGGAGAGTAATCTGCTCACCCAGCTTGTCTCAGAGAGGCCAGCTCACCCCCCTTTGAGCATTTTCTTTGGCATTCTGTGGTCTCTTTGTCCTCTTATCTTCATTCTAGACATGAAACTGGGGGAGCAGCCTGAGCTCTGGTCTTGTTTCTGCCACTACTGGATATGGGGCCTTGCCAGATCATGCCCCTTGCTGAGTATTTAGTCCTCTCAGCTGTGAAGTGCAGTCAGAACACCTGCTCTGCTTGCCTGTAGCATAGCCTTGAGTAGAGAATGATGCAATATGTGTGCTGGGGCATCACATCTATGGAAGCTGTATTTAAATGTGTGGTGGTGACATAAGCAGACTTAGTAAGATTTGTTTTCCTCCACAAGATTGCTAATGAGACCATCTGAAGTCATTGATTTAAACAGGAAGAGCAGCACACTGTATTTTCAATTAGTTTTTCTCCTTCTGACATAAAAAAAAAAGGTTTTGGTTCACCCACTGTTCATATACTCTGGTTATCTGCTGTGTTTGTCTACCAGTTTGCTGAAGATAGCCTCCAATGGTCAGTTGTTGGAAGACCACACATCCACCAAGTTCTCTTCCTTGGTTTCTTGTTATGGGGTAGAGAGATATCAGTATTGAGTAGGTCAAAGTTATATAGGAAACAGATCAACCCATCAATTTTGTGTGGTTTGGAATGGTCCTGGGATGCTAACACACATGCATACATACAGAAAGACCCATCAGCCAGCACATACACTCAGACCAATTCAGAAATTAGCATTGCTGTCCTCATTCAGCCCTGGCTGGTGAGATCTTCCTTGCTATTTGCAGATTTCTCTACAGCCTGACTTAGATTTTCCTTGGATTCTGTGTGTGCATTACAAAATCCATTGTTGCTTGGGAATGGGTTCTCTAGTTATGGTAGGACTGTACACTTTTTACCCAGGCTGGCTCCTTCATATGTTGTTGTAGAGTGTTAGTTTGTGCTATGAAGTTGTCACATTATTGTTCTTTGTCATGCTCATTTCTTGGAGACACAGTAATATAATATACAATGTGGGTGGTTGTCGTTAAAGTTCAGGGCTCTAGTAGGCCGGGCTAGCTTCATGGTGGTAGACAGAGACTCAGGGATACACGGCTGGGCAGAGAAGCTGTATTTCTTTATTCACGAACAACGATTCAAAAACCAACCCAAACCAATCACCACACAGATCTGTCCTGCATCCTTCTCCTCCGGTGGCAGCAGCAAGAACTCTGGAAGTCCGTAGGGTTCCAGGGGCGGGGAAAAGGGGGCGTGCGAAACTAGCAGGGGCCAAACCACAATCTCCCAGAGGCGGAGGGGGGGCGAGACCAAACCAGTGTGAAGCATAGCAGCAATTTCCCCTTTTCTTTTTTAACAAAATGACCATAGTATCGGGTGTGGGGTGAACAGAAACCTATATCATACAGACATTTTCAAAAAAGAAACTGGCATAAACATGGAGGAACGTGTAAGCGAGCAACAAGAACCAGTGTGCTGCCAAGGGAAGACCTGAGGGGGACCATTTTTGCCTCTGGGGAGGCGTTACTTGCCTCAACAAGCATTTTTTAGCATGGGGCCAGGGTAAGGCCTAGAGTCTCAGGCCAGCTGGCTGCAGGCAGTCTTTGAGAAACCCAGCAGCATAAAGGGAAGCTGCTAGTTTTGTGTAAAGTGTCCAAGAGGTGTACCAGTGAGTCTGATAGAAGTGCGAGTCCAAAGCAGATGTCCACGGAAGAATGCCAGGGGGTGGAACGTTGTATGAGGAAGGTCAGCTGCTGGAATTCCACTTTTCTGTAGAGAACTTGACAGCTGTAATTTACTTACTTATGAAACAAAACTTGTAGCAGGTTAGAAGTTTATCACAATTGATAACTCTGTTTCAATTGGAAGTCTTTTTTAGTATGATTTTAAGGTTGTTTAAAGTTTAAACAATAGAATGTGGAAAGGTAAACATAAGAACCATGGAAAGAAAAAAGCCTCAGGCATGAGAATCATTAGCATAACCATAGCGCAATCTAACATTTCCAATTGAGAAGGAATTTGAGAGTTTTACATATCAACAACGTCTTTTTAACCTTTTGTTACACCCATTCAAGATGGAGACACACCCTAGGTGTGCACAGGTTTTTTTTTAGACCAACTTAGTTAAAATATATTGATTTTTAACTAATTTTTACTTCAGACTTTAAATGTAAGTTAATTTTATCTTTATGAGAATTACGTTGAAAACCTTTTTCATTTAACTGTCTGGTAGGAATATAGCCTTAAAGTTACATTTTTAACCTTAAAGTTAATGTTTACCAAACTTTAAACACATACGTAAACATGGTCTTTAATATACAGGGAGAGAAACCTTTGTTATGAAGACATGTCATTTTAAACACGAATTTAGATCTATACTGTCTTAGCCGTTCGGGGAGTGCGTTGTCTAGTGGTGGCCTCTTGCGCAACTTCAGCACCAAGAATTGTAGGTTGCGATCTCTGCAGGGATCTCTACGTATTCTAGCTTTTTTGCCTTCAGAGCCTAGCTGGGGATCTCGGCCAGGGGGCCCAGTTTCGGCAGGGAGCCCGCGGTCTCCAGGTGGTCTGGGATTTGCCCAGACTTCATAGCAGGAGGGCGGGCAGGCCAGCCATGCAGAAGGAGCGGGCTGAGGTGCCCCAAGGTTGGCGGCCAGGATAGGCTGTAGCCCTGTCCGCCATGTCTGCTGCCCTGCTCCCGGCGGCCGAGCAGCATGGAGGGAGCCCGTGCCCAATGCCCTGCGCCATGTGGCAGCTAGCTGGCTCTTGTAGGCGGGTGTTGGGCGGAAACCACAGTGTGGCACAGAACGAAATGTTCCAGAAACAGAAAAACAGTCTCGTGAAGAAGGGGCAGAGGTCTTTGGAAACCTCTTCATAAGCAGAAAAGAAGGCCATTGTAGATAGGTAGGCAAAGTCTTCACTTATCTGGGGGGATGCGCAGGTCAGGTACACGTGGGCACCATATGTCGTTAAAGTTCGGGGTTCCAGTAGGCTGGGCTAGCTTCACAGCAGTAGACAGAGACTCAGGGACACACGGCTGGGCAGAGAAACTGTATTTCTTTATTCACGAACAACGATTCAAAAACCAACCCAAACCAATCACCACACAGATCTGTCCTGCATCCTTTTCCTCTGGCGGCAGCGGCAAGAACTCTGGAAGTCCGTAGGGTTCCGGGGGCGGGGAGAAGGGGGCGTGCGAAACTAGCAGGGGCCAAATCACAATCTCCCAGAAGCGGGGGGTTAGACCAAAACCAATGTGAAGCATACAGCAATTCCCCCTTTTCTTTTTAACTAATTGAGCATAGTATCAGGAGTGTGGGGTGAACAGAAACCTGTATTGTACAGGCATTTTTAAAAAAGAAACTGGCACAAACATGGAGGAACGTGTAAGTGAGCAACAAGAACCAGTGTGCTGCCAAGGGAAGGCCTGAGGGGGGCGTT